>NW_027396494.1:0-1200000 GCF_048999995.1 Berkeleyomyces rouxiae | reverse complement strand
GTTTGATCAAGACCATGACGGCTTTCTCGACTTCCACGAGTTCAAATTCGGCCTGAAAACCCTCGGCTTCGACCTCCAAAAAGCCCGTGTCTACGACTTGCTCACCACAAAGGGCGTCGCGCCACCGTGGCACCCACAGAACGAGCCGTGCCCCGGCCCCAGCCTGCGGATCACGTCGCCAGTCTTTGAAGAGGTCGCTGGCACGCTGATGGCCAGCCGTGACCCGCGCGAAGACCTCGGCCGCGCCTTTGACCTCTTTGATGTTGACGGCGACGGCGTCATCTCTCTCGATGACCTCCGCCAGGTCAACAAGTCCATCAAGCAGGGAACTTCGGCTTCCGAGTCGGACATGGCCAACATGATTTCACAGGCCGACCTCACCGGGAAAGGCGGCGTCAATCGCGACGAATTTATCGACATGATGGTGGCGGCCAAGCGCCGTCGGGGCTATGGAAAATAGAGTTAGGGTTAAATGCTGAGTTTCGGGTTGGGCTCTCTTTTTTTGCGCGTTGTCTGGTAGTGCTAATGTCTTTGAAGCAGCACAGTTTGGAGTTTTCTTTTAGACCGAGTCGGCTAATGGACCGCTGCCTCTTGATCGTCTTGCCGTTGATTATTTTCTTAATAGATTGCCTCATGTGCAGTAACGAGCCGCATCGACTCTATGATGTGGATGGGTCATTAGGGTTGACATGTGGTAGTGGCGATACACGGCAAAACACCGGCAGATTCCTGCCTCTACCCCCGGCGGCCATGTATCACCACTGACAATACTTGACATACCCTTATTGACCTCTCACAAACCCTCGGCTGTTGGTTGTTTTGCCCACGGTTCTTCATATCCATCAGCCTTCAATTGGCGCGCCTACAAGTCTGGTAATTGTCGCCTCTCCCCAGCCCAGACCTCGGCCAGCTCGAGTCTTTCTGCCGTGACTCCCACTGTGAGAGCTCCCTGGCCACCGCAATCTCATCTCGGCCACTACAAAGCTCTCCCTCCGCCAAACGACCACAACCAGAACAGGGGAGCTCCGGGCGCAGGATCGAGAAGCATCCGCGCCGTCTGATTTCTCCCATCGTCGCCTCACACAAACAATGCGCAAGCCAAGATCATGGACGCCGATTGGGATGAAGTACGTTTGGCCCCGCCCGCCCTCCTCCGGTTCTGTCTGGGACCCCGCGGTAGCAGGCCGGCACATGAATGCCCATCTCTATCAACACTCTACTAACGCTGCTTCTCCGCCTCTCTGCAATCCAGGTCTCTCGAATTCCGTTCCCTCTGGGAGCAAACGGAAGCCAGAACGTGCTAACCTGCATGATCTTCGACACCGCGCTGGAGCTCTTGTGGACCGGCTACTCAAATGTGCGTACCGTCGACTGACTGCACATGCTGCGCCCATCTTGAACTTCCTATCTCAATCTTGTATACTGACTGGCTTCTGTCGCAAGGGAAGAGTCACATCGTTCTTTGGCTCCGAGCTGCGCCGTTACAGCTCTTATCTCATTCACCCCACCGTCGAGGGCCCCGTCCGCCAGATTCTTGTTAACGATAAGGGTGTTCTGGCCCTCGGCTCCAAGACGCTGCACTTTGCTCAGCGGGGCGGCCTGCCCATATGGAACCTCCGGTAGGGAAAGCCCAGGTCCTGCCCAACGTCTACTTGGTCGCTAACCACTAGAGCTACATAGCCACGAAGCCATGAAGGACCTCCAGTGCATGAGCTATACCTCCAAGGGCACCTTTGAGGTGCTTCTGGCTGGCCTCCAGAACACAATGCTGGTGGTTGACACCATCAGAGGCGAGATTGTCCGCCAGGTGCCCACCGAGTACCAGTACCGTATCATGAAGCGCAGCAAGTACATCTACGCCGCCACCGACACGGGAAACGTGCACATCATCGACCCTACGACCTTTGCCATAATCAAAATTTGGAACGCCCACTCGGCTTTGATCTGCGACATGGATGCACAGCATGACTTTATCGTGACATGCGGCTTCTCCTACCGTGCCGGCCAGAACTGGATGCGCGACCCGTTCCTCAACGTCTTTGATGTCAAGAAGATGGCATCGACGCCCCCGATTCCCTTCCCGGCAGGAGCTGCATTTGTGCGCATGCACCCGCGCATGTCTACAACAAGCATTGTGGTTTCGCAAAAGGGCCAGATCCATGTCGTCGACCTCGTGAACCCCAACGCGAGCACTGTTCGCCAGGCCAAGACCCTGACCTTTCTCAACATGGTCGATATAGCGCCATCTGGTGAGGCCGTCGCATTGGCTGACGGAGAAGGCCATCTACATCTCTGGGGGTCTCCTTCCAAAGTACAGTTTGCTGCTGGAACAGCGCCCGAGTTTCCCATGCACGAAGACCCAACCCCTGAAATCGACTGGAACGGAGAAGTGTAGGTCTCTCTGGATATATTCGACCTTTGTCTATCGTGTCACGGCTAGCTAACAATCCTTTCAAGTCCTTTGAGCAAGGTCGGTATGCCCTACTACAGAGAAGCCTTGCTCTCGGCCTGGCCACCAATTATTGCCGAGCTGGCAGCGCCTCCAGCGAAGCTCGACCCCCAACTACTAGCTACCCTCAACAAGGCCGAATGGGGCCTGTACGGGCCCAATGTCCGACGACTCACGAGAAATCTCGTGGAAAATACCAGAGACTCAGATAAGATATCGAATCCTGGAATCCAAACGCCAAAATTCCTTAGCGAAAAGGCCCGGGCTTCGGGAAACCAGGCCGCAGCTGCGTCATCGAGCGCCCTAGAAATGGCTAAACAAGCCGGGGCTGCTGTAGAATCTCCGTCCGATATTCCTGCGCGGTACAAGAATGTCGAGATCAAATACAGCAAGTTTGGAGTCGACGACTTTGACTTTGGCTTCTACAATGAAACTTGCTATTCGGGGCTCGAGATCCATATTGCCAACTCGTATGCCAACTCTCTGCTCCAACTACTCAACTACACTCCCCTTATCCGCAATGTGGCTTTGAAACACACAGCCACATCGTGCGTTGAAGAGAGTTGCTTGTTGTGTGAGCTTGGCTTCCTCTTTGATATGCTCCACAAAGCAGAGGGGACGATCTGCCAGGCCACAAACTTACTCAAGGCGCTGTCTACAAACCCTAAAGGTAGGCTAACAGCCTCGAAGACCCGGTACAGGTATTGCAATACTAACAAATACCCACCCCGAATACAGCTATACAGCTTGGCCTGCTAGAGGAAGATCCACATGGTAGCAATCTCTCCCATCTTTTGCAAATGCTGGCCAGGTTTTTGCTTGAAAAGATTACAGCTGACTATGGCCATATATCGTCTCCAAACGTCATGGTGCCCGTACGTATTGATAAACAATATCCCCTTGCAAAACGAGCACGTGCTAATCTTGAGCGTGGCTTGCTTTAGATCTTCAACACTGAAGCCTCCAGTCTTATACGGTGCTCGCAGTGCAAAACAGAGTATACCCGGCCAGGTCAAACAATGGCAACGGATCTTTTGTATCCTGACATGGTAAGCTTCTCCCATTTACCCTTCGGTACTCCCCAAACATAAACCCCTTACTTACACAATCAAGGTCATGCGCGGTCCCAAAGCCCCCAGGGTCACATTTTCCCATCTCTTAAAGTCCAGCATTGAACGCGAGACAAAGTCCAAAGGCTGGTGCCGAGTCTGTCAGCGCTATCAGTCTCTCTCGACCAAGAAGACAGTTGTTTCGGTGCCCGAGGTGCTAATTCTCAACTCGGCCATAACAACCGCCGACCAGAGGAGGTTTTGGTGCACGCCAGGTTTCTTGCCCGAGGAGGTCGGTATTGTGGTTGACCGTGGCCAGGTCTACTGCTGTGAAGGCGCTGATCTCAAGGTGCTCCAGCAGCAGGAAAGACACAACATCACAGTCTACTCTCTTATCGGCATGACGCTCAACATTGACGGCGGACATGGTAATAAGCCTCATTTGGTATCTATGATTGATGGTACGTGACCCCTTTCCTCGCTGTGAACGGACTCACGTCTAACCCTGTTTACTCTATAGTGTCTCATTGTGAACCCCAGGCAACAGGACAACGTCAGTGGCACTTGTTCAACGACTTTTTGGTTCACTCAGTGCCGACCGAAGAGGCTATGAACTTTGCCTCGTGGAAAATGCCATCGGTCATTGCCTTCCAGGTCAAGAAGGCTAACAACACTATTGACCACACCTGGAAGCAGCAGCTCGATACACGGCTGCTTTACAAGGGCTTCGCGCCGCGCGAAGGAGTCGAGATTGTGCACGGGCTAGACGCAGAGACGGAGAAACCCGACGAGAACACCATCATTGCGCTGGACACCGAGTTCGTCTCGGTCAAGCAGCCCGAGATTGAAATGACGTCGGACGGTGAGCGGGAAACCATCCGGCCGATAGTGTACGCTCTGGCGCGCGTGTCCGTTGTCCGCGGCAACGGCGACAAGGAGGGCGTGCCCTTTATCGACGACTACATTGCTATCCGCGAGCCAATTGTCGACTACCTGACATCGTACTCAGGCATCCGCCACGGCGACCTGGACCCGCGCACGTCGCGCTACGACTTGGTCTCGCTGCGCGTCGCCTACAAGCGCCTCTGGCTGCTGCTCAATCTCGGGTGCAAGTTCCTTGGGCATGGTCTCAAGCAGGACTTTCGCGTCATCAACATCAAGATCCCCCGCGTCCAAGTCATCGACACCATCAACCTCTTTTTCCTACAGAGCCGCCTGCGCAAGCTGTCGCTCGCCTTCCTTGCCTGGTACTTGCTCAAGGAGGACATCCAGCTCGAGACGCACGACTCCATTGAGGACGCGCGGACTGCCCTCAAGCTGTACAAGAAGTACCTCGAGTTTGACGATGCCGGCATTCTCGACGCCATGCTGCAAGATATCTACGCAAAGGGTCGTGAATGCAACTTTAAGCCGTCTCGTCCCGCAGCTGCTATTACTGCTGGCGCTGGCGCCGGCGTTGCCAACGGCGCTTCAACTACGACGCCCTCTGCGGCAGCACGCAGCACTACGCCACCATCGACCATGGCCGCAGGGGCTAATACCCCTGTTACGCCGACGCCGACGCGCACTGGCACGGCGCTTGATCCCGCGTGGTCAGGATACCGGGGCGGCAGCTGGACCTGACGGACGGGGAAAGAACAAAGAAATACGATATATTGAACAAACCGCTGGATGGGTGGGTAGAAGGCCAGGAAGAAGAAAGGCATGTAGAGTTATAAAGCACGAGACTTGATTAATATTGGACAGCTCGAGTGCATTCGTGTTCAAAGTATGACGTCATACGTGGATAGGTATATCGACCTGTTGACTAGTTATTGTTTTTCTACATGCATAACTACATTGGCTTGATGTGATATCAGTCTTCCCAGAAACACGCCCAAAACGAATAAACGAAACAGAAAAGTCATAAGACGGCGTAACAAAGAAAAACGAAAACATTTGAGTTGCAACTAATTCTCCTGCTGGTGGTGCCTCCAGGAAAAGGGGCGGCCTGTAAGAGACGAAGAAAGAGAACGAATATTAGAAAGAAAACGTACAGATTGTCATACTCTATTTTGTCAACCAGCCAAGATAATCAGCAACAATCAAGGTAACCATTCTATACATGGCACGTTAGTAAAACAAGACAACCGGTGATGCAAAGGAAAGAGAAACTCACGCATGGGGAGCGATGCGGACGTAGTAGGTCCCGAAGCCGCGGTAGAAGCGGAGCAGGCCTTCCTGACGCGCCACCTTTGCAAAGCAGTCGGCCATTCCCCTATACGGCACCTTGCCGTCGGGGCCGGGCTGCTGCTTCTGCAAGCGCGTCTTGACAAAGTCAAACGGCAGACTAAAGAAGGACGCAAAGAAGCCAGCCGTCGCGCTCGCCACGAGCGTCTGGGTGCGCGACGACCAGGCCGTGTGCTGCTGCAGGCGAGCCTTGGACTCGCTGAAGAAGGCCAGCTGGCCAAAGTTGAGCGCCATGGCGCGCACGACAGTCGGTGCCGCGCCGGCCCACAGCCGCGCGACGCCCTCGTGGCGCGCAATCGAGCCGAGCGCGTCGACGACCGACTTGTAGTTCTGGCGCTGGGCGGCCGGCTTCAGCCCGTCGCTCTGCATGCGGATGAGCGCGAGGTCCGCGGGGTTTCCGAGCATGGCGGCGCAGCCGCCGGCGAGCAGGCCGGCGGTGGCGCGCTCGGTGAAGCCAACGCGGCGGCCGTGGTCGGCCGCCTGCGCGCTGAGCGAGTGCATGAAGGTGTCGAAGAGGCCGATGCGCGCCGTCGTGTAGACGGCCTGGCGCAGCAGGCCGGCCGAGAGGCCGGTGTACAAGTCGAGCACACGGCCGCTGGCGACGATGCTGCGCGTCACGGAGAGCGCGGTGGGCCGCGGGCCGGTGGCTCGGCCTTCGCCGGCAAGCTGTATGCGCACTTTGATCATGTCGACGGGCTGGATCACGGCGGTCGCGGCCATGCCGGCGATGCCGCCGTTGGTGAAGGGCAGGATGGCCCGGGCCACGGGCGTGTGCAGGAAGTCGACGCCGGGCGCGGAGGTGCCTGACTCTGGGGGTGTGGTGGCGTGGATGGCGGCTGGCATTGTGGGGGCGGGTGAGGCTAAGGGCGAGAGGCTCAAAGGGTTTGAGGGGGGAGGTTTTGACGGGGTGGCGGTTGTGTAAGTTGGAGCTGAGGCTGGAATAAAGATGGAGGGTAGAAGATGACGATGACAAGCTTAGGGCTGTGTAACGACAACTATCTATATTTGAAGAGGATGGAGAAGTAGCAAATGGAAAAAGTATTAAGGCCAGAGGCGTGTCAGAAACCAGTGTTCTTGTCTGTTGCCGTGTCTAGCAGATACGGGAAGAGTGTAAGATAGCAAGAGAGGTTGGTGTGCAGACGATAAGCGGCAGCGCCCATGCACCACGACATCAAGACAGCAGACATGCGGCTATAAGTAGGCGTGCCAGTGTCGGCTACCCCAGGCTTACTCTTCCGATGCCCCATCACGTACCTGGGACATTCTCGGCCAAGCGGCTGGGGCAAGTTGCAAGTGGTGGTGTGGTGGTGCCAATCTGGAGGCTGGTGGCTGATGATGGACAAGACAGCTCCTGCTGACACGTCCACGCAGTCGCAGGCGTCCACGTGCAGCGCAGAGCTGCTAGTCAAGATAAGATAGGTGGGCGGGTGTAAGTGGAAGCAGGAGATGGGAGTGACAGTGAGTGGCAGCAAAACCATAGCTACTCATGCATGTAGTTACGTTGGCACTGTAGCGAGCTTGGGGCAGACCTCCTCAAGGCTCTTGGGAGCTTCGACGGCGCGTGTGTGGGTACATGGGTGCCGGGGCGGCAAAATAGTCGGCGAATCATGGCAAATCAAATAGTCAGACAGGAGCCGGGGCGAAGGCTCAGACACTGTCAACCGCGAAGGGCAGCCGGACAGCAATAAAGACGCAGCTTTATATGGCGCAGAGGAGCAGGACATGACGGAAAGAATGTGTACAGGCGCAGTTGCTTTGCCTGCAAAATCTACAAAATGTTCAGATATATGCAAATCTCGAGAGGCCGAGAGACGTCGAGGAGGCGAGGACTCGGCTAGCTCTGTGTAGCCATGATGTACCCAAGTACCCTGACTTGGTCGAGGCAGTATCCCCCCGTTCCCGTTTGTGCCTTCTTGTTTGAGCAGTCTCCAACCACGAGCCGCTGATAGAAAAAGAAGGCACCGTTTTTTCTTTTTACCCACGGCTATTTCCTTTACTCCGCTCGCACCTGCCCGTTGAGGTTCTAGGCGGCAGGTGCAGCCCAGGCATGACATCATGCGATAATTGCGTGCAAAAGGCAATCCACGTAGTTACTTCCGCTTGGCACTTTGTACAGCATGCAAATATTATGCCGGGCGCTTGAGAGCAATCTATCTGCTCCCGGTCTTTTTTCGGGGCATCCAAGGTTACGAACCCCCAAGCACAAACCAAACAAAAAAGAGGCCGGAAAATACAGGAAGGGCGGCAAAACATTATTGTTAGTGACGCAAACGTGTGGTTAGGGCTGCTGATTGCCCCGGTAGCCTTCGGGTCCAAGCTTCTCCAACTTGAAGCACTTAACCACTAGTCAACACTAAGTCCATGCCGACCAGGCAGGCTTTTTTCCGGGTGCTGACTGGCCTTGGCCCGCGGCCAATCAGCTGGCGGCAGACGGTTTCCTGGTGGTTGTGGGAAGGGCCTCAGAAGTAGCACCAGACTCTTGATAATGCTTTGGTCGAAAGATGGGCGGGGAAGGGGGTTACGAGTAGTCGTTGCTGGCGGTCGCATGAACCTTTTTTGCCGCTGCCGTCCAAGGCTCGGCCCCATATTGGCCAGAAAGCCAAACGGGCCATGGCACGGACAGAGACGGGGCCATGGGCCGGGCCCCGCTGTTGTTTCGCGGGGAAGTCCATAGGTATTCGTATACGCTGGGATGTTATTGACGTGTTGCGCCTGCCGTCTGGGTTCACGCGACAGGCTGATCAGTGTGTCTAAATACGTTTGTGAACCTGGTCAATGGGCGTCGTCTTACATTTGAGTTTGTCATTTTTTGTGCACGACGTTGAGTGCTAGCCCTCAGACATAACCCCTTGGCCACACACGTGACATTCTAACCCTTGCATCGGTGTCTGTAGGGTTTTCCTCCGGCGTGATGACTATTCCCAGCCCAGGAGATGAGATGATGAGAAGAATGCGACATGGCACGCGATACAGGATGCAAAGATCCCTCAATCAGATCGAGGACAGCCTCGCTAGAATTTATTATGCGTGGGATGGGGTTAGGGGGGCTCCCTGGATAGGCCAGAAAAGAAAGGATAAAAAAAGGAGGGATGGTTTGGTCGGGTATCGCTTTGGGAGAGAGCTTGTCAATTTTTTTTTTCACGGGAGATGAAGCAATAGGAGAATTCTTTTCGTTCTCCCCTGTATGCTGGCCCATGTGTGGATGGACTCGATACAAGCATAGCCAGCTGTGCTACTAGCTTTGTCTTGGATGCTGAGCTACTCTAGATCCAGAAGAACGACGAGGGAAGACTAAGCTATAGTCGAAAGCTACACGTTGCCAATTAGAAAGATGTTGTGCAAATGCTCTTGTTTTTTTTTTTTATTATTCGACAGGGAGCTTGGATTCTTTCTGCTGTGGCTTCGTGATCTGTCTGGAGAGAAAAGGACAGAAGCGTGGTGGAAGCAGGAGAAATGAGCAGCCAAGAAGTGCACATGTGAAGAAGAATCATTACGCAAGGGATGCGAGAGGGCCTGAATGCAGGGAGACGGAGTTGCTGGGCATGAGGGATATTAACGTTGCAGTGGTATAACTAACATGTAGCCAGCGTGCGTGTTAGTCCTCGAGAAAGGCATATGTGTGCATGTTTTGTTTTACTCAGCATCCCAACAGCCTCAGGCGCGATCCATTTGCATGCGTGATATTGCAATGATGTTGGCCCATTATCTTATTCCTGGTTATCTAGTCTGACAAGATTCAGGACCTGTGGTCGTAATCCCCACGGATGGGAGGAGGAAGGATTTGCCCTCGTATGCCTGACACACGGAGGCCCTGAATATTTGCACTTGTGCCTGGACAAGGACAATGAAATAACCAACGGCATCCCTCAGCTAGCCCTGCACAAGGAAGACGCCAGCCAGCCAGCCCCAGGCAGGCTGGGCTTGGTGGGTGGTGTCATCTCGGAAGTGCCTGTGATTAATGCTCATACGTGCATATAGATGTGCAGATAGACATGCTTGGCTATAATGCCGGCTTTGCGGCGTCGTTTGTGGGGGGGCAGAACTGTCTTGTCGTCTGCCGGACTTGGGCAATGTGAAACTTGACAATTTGGCAGGGCACAAACAAAATGGCGGCAAAGAGACTCGGTCGGGGAATATTTGGGTGTGTGGTGATGGTAGTTTTTGTGCCCTTTTTGTACAAATACGAAATAATGTGTTTTTTTTATTACTTTGTGTCTCGGTCGCAGTTGGATTTCGCCGATGGGCAAGCAGTATAAACAAAAAGAGCAAGAGCAGCAGTGATCGGACGGACTAGGTGGACTTGGCAGTTTCCCTCTGGGTCGGAAGCAAAGACGGACCGGGCCCCGTCACACACTCACGCCCACGCTCACGCTCAAGGGTTGCGGAAAGTGGAATGCTACAGATGCATTCTTTGTAAGTGTGTGTCTCTATTTGTAAGTCTAGAACTCTTGGGCTTGGCGTGCTGGCAATAAGGGGCCACCCACCCATGGCAAGGAAGAAGAAAAAGAAAAAAAAAGATGGTCGAAGAAAAGCCTCGCAGGCAATCCGACCAGGGGGGCTATACTTCTCTCAATATCGCTGGCGGCTTGACATGTATGTAAGCACCCAAGTCGTTGATCATGGCTGCCCACTCCCACTCATGCTGTCCGTCTCTCGATTCTTCATGTGTCGTTGTCGTAACTAATACTTGTTTTAAATTTGCCCAAATTATCGAGTCGGCCTATGATCTCCACCTCCAATGTTGCTCTTGCCTTGTGCGCCCCTGGTCATAGGTGCCTGCTATGGGTGGCCCGCCGCCGGGGAAGCAGTTTCCTCGATCAGTTTCAAGCTCTGGGTGCTGGCTGTAGCTTCTCCGAGGAGCTGGGGAGGGTGGATAGGGTCCACTTTTGATGTAGCTCGTTTTTTTTTTTTTACGATCTTGGCTGATAACCCTTGTGGTGATATAACCCTGGGATATTTTTTTTTCTCCTTTTCTCGAAATATTCTCTTCTTCTCTGCCCACCCCTTGTTACCAATGCAATTCGCATGAACCCGAGCCAAAACCACAAAGTCAAGCTCGTCGCAGGTCTGTTTCCTTTGGTTTTTATATATTCCCAGGACGACTAGGGATTCAAGCGCACCAGCTATCGTCAGAGCCACATTAGACGACGCAAACAAGACTGTAGTTTATGGTGTAAGTGCAGCCCTGTTAAATCCGCACAGGGACCGTGCTGAGTCGACAGGGCGGAGATAGAGACAGAGAGATGGAGATGGAGGCAGAGACAGAGGGAGGCCACAGAATGACTCTTCTTCACAGGTCTCAACGTCCTCAAACTCGCCCTTGACTGCAGCTCCCAGCAGACTGCAAATATGCCGAGCCGATGTCACGACGGAGGGTGTCAGGCGGGGTGGATCGGAAGAAGAGAGAGAGAGGGGGGGCGTGTGCTTGTTATAGGAATAATTGTGGCATGTCGGTGGGCATGGGGGCGGAAGATGAGAGCCCAAGGACCCAGGGATAGCAAATGTGCCAAGAAAATGAAAGACGAAAAACACACGTCTTCTCTCTTTGCCGTCCGTCTGTTGTGGTACCGGACGCCGTGGGGCCGCGAGCGAGTGTGGCGTGTCGCTGGCTAGCCGGGAGCGCTTTCACCCAGGGACACTCCCGCATATGCGCATACGACGCGATAGTTGCATACACGCATAGCTGGACACACGGTACCGTGGTCTGCAGCCGCAATTGCCTCTCCCTTCGCTTGGTGGGTGGGGCCTGCTAACCCTGTCGGGGCAGAGTTCCCCCGTCAAGCTGGAGTGGGCAGCAGTGGGCGAGCCGGGGGGGCAGCAGCCCAAACAGGACCCAGGCAGCGAGGCAAGAGCCAAGTTTGGGTGGTGGTTTATTGGCTGCGGGCTTGTACTGCGACTTTGTGCTTGTACCTGTGACATGGGGGGGGGGGGGCATATTTTATTTACTATGGCTTCTCTGTTCTTGTGGTTCGTGGGAGTACAAAATGGCGCCGTGCCCGCCCGCCAGGCGCCAGGTCGATTTGCGTGTTTTAAAGAGTCGTCTTGGTCTTGGTTTCCAGTTTTGCTGCGCGCGTCTTTTGTTGCCGTCCGCCTTTTGCCATCGCCCTCTGAGTTGCCGTTGCGCCCCCGAGTCGCGGCTCTCCCAGCGCCGCCGAGAATCCGTCGCCCGTCGCCCGCTGCCCGCTGCCCGCTCGTCTTGTCCCGGGCCCGGTGCTTGTTTGCCTTGTTTGTCTGGCCGAGCCTGGCGTATTTGCTGCTGGACGCCTCTCTCTTGTCGACGAATCTCGCCTCCTCCGCCCTCTGCTCTCCGCCGCCGCCATGGACATCTTCACCATGTACCGCCTCATCTACCAAGAGGACCTCCCCCAGGACATTGCGCCCATGACCGACCTGCTCCAGCGCTACAGCCGCATCCCCAGCGCCGAGATCGAGGCCCACCTCCACTCCATAGTAAGTGTTCATATACGCCCGGCCATACACGAAACAGGAGGGCCGCCCGTGAGACGTGGCGTGTCTCCTCCGCCGGCTTCTCCGTGGCGTGTCGCAGAGTCGCTCATGTGCTTCTGCTGTCTTGGCCTCGGGCTTGGCCGTAGACGGTCCAATGTTTGTGTCTTGCGTGTTCTAGAAGACTTGGATTTCACACAGACATTCTGCGCCAGATGAGACAGCCAAGACAGGCCCAGCCCCTCTCCACAATCCGAAATCCCGCTGACCAAAGCCCCTCCCGCGTCTCTCCAGCGCACCAAGGCCTGGGCCTCCGTCCGCACCCCGTGCATTGGCCGCTGGCGCTTCCTGTACAGCATGCCGGCGTCCGACGCGCGCCACCAGCTCGCCGTGCAGCGGCTCAAGGCCGTCTTCTCGCGCGACGCCCTGCTCGACCTCGGCTGCGGCATGGGCCAGTCGCTGCGCCAGCTCGCCGACGCCGGCGTGCCGCCCTCGCGCCTGCTCGGCACCGACATCCACCCCGCCATGATCGACCTCGGCTTCGATCTGTTCCGCGACCGCGCCGACGAGCCCGCCGCCCCGCTGGCCCGCGTGCTGGGCCGCCGCCGCTTGGCCATGGGCTCGCGCTTCGTCGTCGCCGATCTGCTCGACGACTGCGACGCCGGGCTCAAGGCCCTCGGCGGCCGCTTCTCCATCGTCCACGCCTCAAACTTCTGGCACATGTTTCCCTGGCTGCAGCAGATCGAGATCGCCGTCCGTCTCGTCTCCATGCTGAAGCCTGGCACCACCGACGCCCTCATCTACGGCCGCCAGATCGGCCGCAAGGACGCCGACCTCGCCCCGGACTGCTCATGCCCCCACGACCCCGCATATCCGTTCTCCTGCGCACCGCACGACCCGCTCTCCGCCGCCGCCGACTGCGCCTACCTCGAGTCCCTTGCGCCGCGCTCGCCCTCCATCTCCTCCGTGTCCTCGGCCTCCACCTACGACTCCGAGGTCGCGCCCTTTTCCGACACTTCGTCGCTCGCCTCGACCGTCTCCTTCTCGCTCCCCTCGCCGACCGACGACCAGCGCGCCTTTCTGCACAACCAAAAGACCTTCCAGCTGCTCTGGGACATTGTCGGCGAGCGCACGCTAACGCGCTGGCGCGTCGAGGTCGATTTCCTGTCCAAGACCACCGCCGACTTGCCCGGCTTCGGCGACGATGTCTATGTGGTGCACTACGGCGTTCACCAGTTAAAGTAGACGGCCGGCACATGTGTCCGGCCTCTTTGTATTATATAAAAAAAAAAAACCGCTGCCCCGGCCGCATGGACTCGATGGAGAAACAGGCCTCGTCTATGCGCCGCCGCTGGCGTTTTTGCTTTCCTGCTCATCGTAAGCAGCTTTAATGAGTCGCCAGAATCTATCATGAAACCTCTAGATCTGCCACGTAATAAATGAAATATACCTCCATATTGCCAGTCTTTATTGATATCTCATGTCCTTCACCGTTGTCTCCGTGCGTGTATGCCCCCCCCTCATGTCTTGCAACGTGTTTGCTAGGACGCCACAGCTCCTTCATCCCGGACGCGGTTTTCCATCCGCTGCTGCTGCCGAGACCTTCGGGGGCCGTTCTTTTTCGTTGCCGGCCCGGATCCTCCTCTAGACCCCGCTCCCACGTTTGCGCCACTCCCACCTTCATCTGCATTCTTCTTCTTTTGCCCCTGCGCATCGTTTCGCACATGTGTGTGTTTCCCTTTATTTTTGCCGTCGCCTGTTGCGTTGCCGCTTCGTCGCGGCCTCGGGGCCGCCGGAATGTCTGGGCTCTCGGCGCTGTCTGTGGCGTTCCGGCCCCTGGATCGGGCTTGTTTTATTTTTGATTCTATTGGCGCGCTTGAATTGCTCTTCTGAGAAGATGCTGGGTCGTTGTGTGTTTTGTGTTTGTCCGAGGCTTTATTCATGCCAGAGCTGGAGGCTGAGGGGCCAGGCCTAGAAGACTCCGCGATCGGCCTGCTGCCGCTTCTCGTCCCGCTCGTTGTTTCTCCAGTCCCTTTGGCTTTGCCCTTGCCCTTTCCATTCGTCTTGCCCTTGCCACCACCGCTACTGCTGCCACCAGACGGGCGTGGGGTTTCCCTTGCCATAATCTCGTGGATGAGCTGCATCGACTTGCGCTCGTTTTCCTCCTGCTGCTCAACGCGCTTCTGCTCGTCCTGCCACCACTGCAAGAACTGCTCTTCCTCGATAATCTCCTGCAGCGGGCGGATGCGCACCTTTTCTTTGTCGCGCTCGCGCTGCTCAATCTGCTCGTCAAAGATTTCTGCCAGCGGCTGCGCAGGCTGCGTCGGCGGTGGCGGGATTGTCATGTTGATTTTGGGCTCGGCCCTTGTCGGAGCCGCGCTGGGCAGGAGGTCGCCGAGGTTGAGTGGCCGCGCGGGCAGCGAATGCGTGGGCGTTGACGAGTGTGTTGGCTGGGGAGGCCTTTGTGGCGTCGGGCTGGGCGTCGACATAGGAGGGCGCTTTGGCGTGTTTGTCGACATTGCCATCGAGGGAGAGGGCTGTAGCAAGCGGTCAAGAGACGGGGAAGCCGAAAAGAAGGGATCCGGAGAAGCAGAAACAGCCGAGGCCTTTCTTGCCTTGGCAGGCGTAACACTCTGCCACTCAGACTCTTCTTCCAAAGTAGCATCAGCCATGTTCTCCGTAATCATAGCGACTTGCTGGGTAAGAGACCCCTGGCTTTGGGCCCATGGTGCTTTTGGGGGAGTCATGGACTCTTCTCCCGCACTGTCATAGAGTCTCTGAGGCTCATGTACAAGTGAAAACTTTTTAAACTTCTTTCCCGTAGACAAAGGCCCATCCGCCATCACACTCTTTCTGTGTTTCTGCGGGAGCGGCGTCGAAGACAAATCCATGTCCATTTCGAAGATCATGCCCCCATCCTCATCGGCACGCCGATCTCCCGGCGATCTCGGATCCGCAGCAGACTGGTCCAACGCACAACCTTGCTCTCTATGCAGAGATTTAGTCGGAGTCGAGGTTCCAATATTCACGCCAGCGCTGCTACGCCGGTCTTTTCCATGGTAAGCACCGAGGCGAGCATCCAGGGAGCCAGAGGCCTTCCATGCAATTTCCTGCACTCGAATTCTCCTCTCTTCATCAATGTCGCATTGGAGGAGGGGATGAAGAGCAATGAGGTCGCTCAGCTGCCGAGAGCGGGAAAAGGGCTGAGCAGAAAGCTGGTTCTGGCAGACAATAGTATCTAAATCGGCGAGCAGCATGTCATTCATGCCATCGAGTAGATGGTTTTCAAGAAACCCTTCTAGCTGCAAGCATACATACTCGAGAGCCGCAGTTTTGAGCCCGGATATATACGTAATGTTGACTTCGTTGAGAATGCCAGCGACGTTGCGCATCGTAACGAACCGACTTAAAATGCTTTGGCAGATTTCAATGAGCCGGTCAAGCATCAGCTCGTTTGCAATCTTCATGACAGACAAAACAAGATCACCAAAGGTGTCTAGATCGGGGGTAACAAGGTTGTCAAACATGTCGAGGCCTGTGTCGGCATAGATGTGCTCTAAAACATAGGCAAAAGCCGTGGGTTCGAAATGGCCGAGGTCGATCTGAACAGGTTCCCGGGGCTTCATGCTACCGTAGCGTTTAGCAAGCCACTGCCCGCTAGAGTAACCCTGAAACAAGCCTCGGAAGAAGGGACAGCGTTGGCAGAGCAAGTCACGATGGACCAATGCTTGCTTTCCGTCAAGTCGAAGAAGGACATCGCCGCGTTCAAAGTATTTGGAGTGTGAGACAGCTTTGCGGAAGTCGACGTCCATTGATGGCCGGATCTGCGTCTGGGCCCGGGCCGCGGCCTCAAGGGTATTCATGTGTAGCCGTGACGCAAGTCGCATCAACTCTGCTCGCACTTGGCGATATCGAGAGGAGTTATGAGGGGCAATGCGCGCGTAGTTCCACACAGGGACAATGCTGTCGGTGTATGCCACCGAGACAAGGTTGATCAGTCCGAATATATCCAGGCTCTGAAATTGAATCTCAAACCCCGATTCACTGTGTGTGAGGGTCAGGATGTCCTGCAGCTCAGAGCAGACCGCCTCACGGGATCCTGTGAAGCACTTGCGGAGTATACTACTGCGACCAGCCAGCAACCACGAATGCGCAGGAATACAAATCCCCGGCGCGGAGACTGTCGAAAGGACGACATCATGGGCGGAGCTGGCAAACGACGCCGACACTAAAAACTCAGCCAAGTCCTTTTCAATATCCCTTGATCTAAGTACCTGAGCAGCGAACGGGGTCACGCTCTTCTTGAAGGGCTCGGAATCAAACGTGGCCACGGCTTCCGAGCCACGGAATATGCTAATGGCTGTAAAGTTCTGCAGCGGGAATAAGGCGCCAATGTCTTGCCATAAAGTCTGAGGTCCTACCTGCACCAAGTCTTTTGTGACCTTGGTGTCTGATCTGACTACGCAGAGTGCACCGTACGTTGAACCCCGCACCGCTATTGCGCCCGTGATGGTGGGCACTCGCTCAAACTTAAATGCATCCCTCGTTTCATTAGTCTTTTTCGACTTGGCCTTGTCTCGTTGGACTCGCCGCCAGACTGCGCCTGACCTTGTGCTCAGCATGACAGAGCCGTTTTCCCCCACTGCAATCGATGTTGCGGCGTCCTTGCGGACATGCCAGATGCGCTGAGGGGGACTGACAGAAGACTTGATTTTTGAGGGGTTGGTGGTTGAGGCTGAAAGTGAGTGGCCCCTGGCAGCATCCCCATTGAGACTCATGACGTAGACTTCGCCGCTCAGGGTCAGGGCTGCAATGGTGTCGCCACCTGAAGATATATAGTTGACCTTGGTCATTTGTGTGTGGTTACGACTTGATCTCGAAGAGGCGGAGTTGCGCGCATTGAACCTTGGTAGTAGATCCAAAGTCGGGAATCGAACGACATTGTAGCCATAGTTGGTGAACACAATGATTGTATGATTGTGCAGCAAACATGTAGTGGCCTTGTCGCTTGCTGACACCATCTTGATTGGACTTGAGAATAAAGAGGCGGCCATCTTTCGAGGCGTCGGTTGCACAGCGAGAGACCGCGAGTCGGCATCCATCAACGCAATCTGGCCAACGTTGCGGCCCCAGCAGTATAATGACGTGGCTGTGAAGGCAACGGAATGTATAGCCGAGGCCGCGACTCCGACAACAACTTCTTTCTTGAGAGCCCCAAAAACCTGCCGGGGTGTCAAGCTCATAGGATCCTCATTGGGCTTGGGCGTTGTGGAGAGGACATAGCCAAGCTGGTTGCATGTATTGGAGCCCCAGGTCCAAAGCTCTCCCTTATCTGTGACTGCCATGGTGTGGTTCTGGCCTAGAGCCACCTCGATCACCCTTTGAGTAGCAAGACTGCCTAGTACAGGGGCGAACCGAAATTGCGTGTGCTCATCTCCCATGCCCAGCCGTCCTCCTCGGCCAACACCGGACAGGTAAAGATTCGAGAATGGGTCATCAGTGATGATTGCGCTGTGGAGTTTGGAAAGGGTGACATTGCGGATAACTATTGGTTGGGAGCGTATCAACTGGGGAATTCCCTCATTCTGGGAACTGGCTTTGTTGCTGATGAAGTCTTGAGAAAACTGGAATTCCATGTGTAGGTAATCAACGAGACTTTCGGGTCGCGCAAGTTGAATGCGCTCAGGGTATTGCCGGTCGTCGCCGTCGCCCACTCCTAAAGAATGATTCTTGTTGCTTCCAAACATGTATACTTCATCGGCATTCAGACTGCTTGAAGTAGCCAGCTCTTCGGTATCTGATTCGTCAGAGCTCTGGTCAGACTCAGAGTCAGCCAGGGTTTCTTTTGCGGTGGATTTGCGGCCATGTAGAGAATTAACGGCAGCTAGATCCCGCACACGGATGGTAGTGTTGTACAGGTCGAATGGACTGAGGCCCTCGTGGTCTTTGGTCTTAATCAACCGACCTACCCGGCTGCCAGTACCGAGGATGTCGTTCTTGAGATCGCATTGCTCTTTCTCGAGGAGCAGCCGGGCAATGGCGACGTTCCCTGCATACAGAGCTCTGTGAAGGGCGTTCCAGCCGCTTTCAGGGTCTTGAGCATACAAATCCACGGCCGGGTGGTCCAGAAGCGCACGGACAAAAGCGATGGACTGCGGCTCTGGGGAGGCAGCTGCTCTGAGCAACAGCGTGAGTCCAGCATGGTCGCGGACGTTCACGTCAACCTTGCCCAGGCCCTTTCGAGACTTGCTGGCCTTTGGCGGAGTCGCAGAAGCCTGGGCAGAATAGATAGCGCCTTGATACGAGTCCCTGCTCAAGGCTCCGGGGGCGGCAGTGGCGCATGAGGCGGCAGACGATGCCAGAAGTTGACTGAAGCCCTCGACATTGTTGTCCCAGAAGAGCTTCCAAAGTTGGGCAATCATTGGTAGGGAGAGTTGCGGATGCTCGGGCACAGCAAAGCGCGCCGAGCTGGCCCCTCGTCTAGTAAGAACCAGATGAGGAAACGAGAAGAGTTCTGAGTCGAGCCAAAGGCCGCAGTGGGAACAGCGTCTGGCACGAAATCTGGACACGGACAAAGTGTGAGCACTCGAACAATGCAATCAGGCAGCAGAAGAGGAGGCGTTATATGCGGATTTCATGCTTACAAATGAGGCTGACGGAGGCAATGTGCATGTGAATAGTTATAGGTGTTCCCGGCTGTCTATCAGACAGAGATGACGCTGGATGAGTAGGATGAGTGGGTTGTCGGAATAACTAATTCCCGGGCATGGACCCCCTTATTATGCAACAATCGGGTAAAATCGCAGAAGCCCATCTTGTACTCCGGTACATGCATGTATAATGCAACAATGTCAACGAACCCTCATGTTAAGGTGAATATGAACATTTCTTCATATACAGTCCAGCGCCTCAAAGACTACCAAGCCGTGAGACAAATAAATCGGTGAAAATATACACAAGCTAGCGAAATTAACACACCCCGTAAAGTCATCGGACCATCTATCCACAGTTCAACAGATCTGCATGCAAACAGGGAATGTATATTCCGCTTCAACTTGTCAAAAGTCAACACTTTCCCACCTGACCAAGATGCATTTTCATATTATGCTATGGCCTGTAGAATAGACAACAGTGACAGAGTGGTCGATAGTTCCGAGGTGTCAAGTTTAATGTTTGTCGTGCCCAGCAAACAACTGCGACACAGTGTACGATTCTTATATTCAACGTCGCAACCTTTGGTACTAAGCACATAAAAAAAAGAAAAAAAAAATACACCTTCAACTTCAACCTCCCACTATCATGATGAAGACTTCAGACCAAAGACGCAGACGTCTACTTGGCGCCCAGAGCGGGAAGATAAGCGTTTCCAAGATCTGATTGGTTGGTGGACTTGCCGTTGTGTACCCTGGGAAACAGGTTTGAGGTTGTACAGAACAGTTGACCAAGTAAGATACGGTTGTCAAGTTCCAAGTCTCATGTCATTTTTTCTGGCTGCAAGAAAAATTGAGCCGCAAATCAACGATGGTGCGATTCCTGGCTCTATTGTCCCCAAGCTGTCGTGTTCTGTCATGTTGGAAAATATGATAGCGCCGGCGTATTTTTAGGGGCCACTTCGTAGCCTTCTCGGCGCTGTAGGAATAGTTGGCAATTCATGGTTGCTTTTTGTACTCTTACATCGGGATCAGATTTACTAGTTGTAGGTTTGCGCTCTTTTTAGTGAACCTTCGAAGCGTGGCCCTGGACATTTGAGATAGGACCTAGAGCGGTAGTCAAAGCCCAGAGGTAGAAGAGAGCGGTGAGAACAAGGGCGAATGGTCAACAACAATATTGCTCAACGCGGGAAGAAGGAGGACTTGGGGTTTTATAACTCATTGTTCTGTTGCAATGGGCAGGACTACAGTAGTATTGAGACTTATCTCAAAGGGTTGTAGGTCATGAAGTGTTGGTACTTGGATACTTGTAGACTGGTAAAAGGCCCAGAGCCCTGTTCTTATCTCTCTTCCTTTCTCCAACCCACGCGCTAGCCCGAGACAGCATCTCGGCGCATGGGGGCTCTTCATTCTTCCGGTCTCCCGGGTCCAACTCGCGTGATGCTAGCTGCGACATCGCGGGGGGGTTGTCCTTTTCTCTTGCCGACGTTATTTCAGCGTCTTCCTATTGGTCAGATCCCCACCCCACCTGTAACCCTTGCTGGCAGTCTCCGGTTCGGAAGGGACAGCTGCCAAAAGTTAGGGGGCCCCTCGGTCAATGGTGGGTTGGGATAGCGTTGCATTAGCGTCTGAGACCGCTGACACTCAGGGCAGCCTGCGCCCGAGAGTCACTAAAAGACACCTGTAACACAGCCTATAGCCACTCTATGGCGCCTGTAGGGCTGCAGTTGGCCCGCCGCCGTTGTCTGCCGCAACAACGAACCAGCCAGAACCACTTATCATGACAAATTTGGCAGGTGATGATAATTTCTGCTGGATTCATTTTTCTTTCTCCCCCGTCCATCACGCCACTTTTCTGTTCTTCCTTCTCCCGTTTTCTGCCGTTGGTGTCGTCGTCTTTTCTCTCTCTTTCTCTCTCTACCCCGCTGCCGTCTTCGAACCTGCTCCCCGTCCACGCCCGCCCACCATGTCCGGAACCGATAAGCCGCTTCCTTTTGTCTACCAGTTCGGAGCTGGTGAGTCTCACATGTTCTTTCCCGTCTTATGCTCTTTGCTCTCACTCCTGGTCCGCCGGCTTCATGCGACTGCGCCGTCTGACGCTTATCGTCGTGCCGGCTTATGCGTCAGCCCCGGGCGCCTCTCCCAGACCGTTTCTCTGACTTGTTCCGTGCTCCGCAGGTGCCATTGCTGGCGTTTCCGAGGTTTGTCAAGATGCCGCGTGTGTGCCACGCTGTTGTGATGCAAAACTAACCATGCACGAATTGGTTCCAAGTAGATCCTGGTGATGTAAGTCCTACTCTGCCGCCCCTTGCGCTGCTGCATGTCCTAGCCACAGGGCTCCCCAGACCATCCAGCTAACGCAGACCTCTACAGGTACCCTCTTGATGTCATCAAGACGCGCATGTGAGTCCGCCATTCCCGACGTCATTTCGCGCCTCGGGCCGCATCCAATACTCAGCCCGGCCCCGGCCCCGACCCCGGCGCTGTCCGATCCGAGTCTAATACAACGGGCGCCCAGCCAGCTCCAGACTGCCACCGCCACGGGCGAGGAGGCCTACAATGGCATGTTCGACTGCCTGAAGAAGATTGTCAGAAATGAGGGGTACGTCCACGTTCTCAACCCTGATCCCAGAGTTCCACTCTCCCGGCTAACTGAAAGGAAACATCCTCTCTATATAGTGCCTCCCGTCTGTACCGCGGAATCACGGCCCCCATTCTCATGGAGGCCCCCAAGCGTGCCACCAAGTTCGCCGCCAACGACGAGTGGGGCAAGGTCTACCGCAACCTATTCGGCATGACCACCATGACCCAGCCTCTGTCCATCCTGACGGGAGCCACGGCTGGAGCCACCGAGTCCTTTGTGGTTGTACCCTTTGAGCTGGTCAAGATCCGCCTGCAGGACAAGGCATCAGCCGGCAAGTACAGCGGCATGCTGGACGTGATCAAAAAGACCATCCGCAATGAGGGCGTGCTCGCCATGTACAACGGCCTGGAGAGCACGCTGTGGCGCCACATTGTGTGGAACGCCGGCTATTTTGGCTGCATCTTCCAGGTGCGCCAGATGCTGCCCAAGGCCGAGACTAAGGGCGGCCAGATCACCAACGACCTGATATCGGGTGCTATCGGTGGCACCGTCGGTACCGTTCTCAACACCCCCATGGACGTCGTCAAGTCCCGCATCCAGAACACCATCAAGGTGCCCGGCGTGACGCCCAAGTACAACTGGGCTTGGCCTGGCCTGTTTACCATTGCCCGCGAGGAGGGCTTCGGCGCTCTGTACAAGGGCTTCCTGCCCAAGGTGCTGCGTCTGGGCCCTGGTGGTGGTATTCTGCTGGTGGTTTTCACCGGTGTCATGGACTTCTTCCGTACCGTTCACTACGGCCCTGGCGCCCATTAAAGAGTGCGAGGAGCAAATAGTGTATAGCAAAAAAAAGAGTGACGACAGAAACAAAGAAACACGGCGAATGGCATGCAGGTTCGACGGGATGGTTATCATATAGACGTCTAATTATTTCCTTTTCACAACATGTGATGAATGTATGCTGCTTCAGAGTCTCTATTTCAACATGGTAAATATGTACCGGTCTAGTCGTCAAACGTAATCTTCTTTGCCGCCGGTGCACCATTAATCTTAATCTTTTGCTTTTGCTCCTGGGCCTTTTTGCGCGCCTCCCAACTTGGATGCAGCGCGCCCGTGCCGCCATTCCCGTTCTCAATCTTCTTTGGCTTATCCGACTTGGCCTCGGTTTTTGTAAACGGATCGACGCCCTTTTTCCACGGTTTGCCGCCGTCAAAGACGGCGCCGCGCTTTGCATCCCACGACGCGTCCTTGCCGCTCTGCTTCTTGGCGTCCGCCTGCCGGTGCTTGGCCTTGTCGCCAAAGCGCTTTTCCCAGATGGCCTGGCGCTGGCGCTGGCCCAGGCGGTTCTTGCGCGCCGGCGCAATGTCTAGATCCGACGCCTCGGACTCAGAGCCGCTGACGTAGCCGCCCATCAGCGACGGCAAAAAGGTCGAGTCGGCGGTGGACTTTGCGCCCTTGGCCTTGGCCTTGGCTTGGGACTTGAGCGTGGCTTTGGAGCGCAGCGTATTGTCTTCTGATTCCGACTCGGATTCCGACGAGCCCTCGGGGGACAAGGACACGGAGATGTCGCGTACGCGAATGGTTTTGGCTGAGGCCTTGCGGGAAGCAGCAGAGTGGGCTTTCCTGGGACTATCAGACTCGTCAGAGCTGTCGGAGCCACCAAGAAGGGCGTCCATCTTGGAGATGGCTGCCTCTTGTGCATCCGAGTCTATATCACCCTCCCCCTGGACATCTTCGTCCTCGTTGCTTTCTTCGCCGCTCTCGTCATCACTAAAGCCACTGAACTCTTCCAGGTCCTCCCCTTCCTCATCGTCATCATCACCACTAATGGCGTCCATATTGATTCCTTCCAGCAGCTTCCTCCGCATCTCGTCGCGCTGTTCTTTGGCGCTCAGCTTCCTGTTTTCGACCGGGCTCTCTGCAGCCTTTGGTGCAGTTTCCAGTTGGCCCGTTGGCGCCTTCTCCGTGTCGTCGGCCTGGGCAAAGTCGGCCTTTCTACTGCGTGATCGTTTCTTCTCGGGCTGCTGCACATCAAGCACCATGCACACCTCTTCCAGCGTGCTGTCGACGACCTGGCGCACGTTTGGCCGACTGAACAGGCTGCTGGTGACGGTGTGCAGGGCGGCTTTCTGGTCGGCGGTAATGTCCGGTTTGGGCACGCCGCGGCGGACAAATTCCGGCAGCTCGGGGTGTTGCGCGATAGTCGGGATGCGGTTGAGCACCGAGTATAGGTGTGCTGTGGCGGTTTGGTCTAGGTCGAGGGACTAGATGCGGGACAACATGTTAGCAAGGAGGCCATGACATTGGAACAACGTAGATGCCCAAGGACGTACCTTGAGGGTGGTCACCTCCATCTCCAGCCGTTGCTTCTTCTCGGGCGTGACGCCAGGCTCGCGCAGCCGCTTCGCAAGACGCTGCCGCTCGAAGCCCTTAGCGGTCTTGATGGCCTTGAAGAAGCCCTGGCGGGCTTTGGAGAGGGCAGCCTCGATGGTGAGCGTTTCTCTCTTGCGCTTGACCATGATTGCTGGCGTGTGGAAAATGTAGGAAGTGAAAATGCAAGAAAAGAATACTTCAGCCGCAGCGCTGTATTTTTTTTTTCGTGTGCTGTGGTGGGCGTTTTGGGCTGTGACGTCGGAAGACTCTCAAGGCCAAAAATTTGACGACCAACTTTTTTTTTTCTTGAAGCTTCATTTTGCTGGGGCGTCTATACCAGTGCAAGAGGTTGCGCCGCACTGTGTTGTCCTGGGGAGGGCCCACCAAATATGCACAGTTCGCACACGGTAGCCATAAACAAGAGCTGGAGGCATGTGATGGTATTAAGGAGCGCCTATAACTAGTTGTGCATACATAGATACTTGCACTATATAGCAAATCAATATCTCTCAAAACGACTCTAAAAGTACACCTTTTCAGTCAAGATCAACCTCCTCCAACGCCCTGGAAATGAACTCTTCGGCTTGATAGCTAGAGTCCTCCGTCTGGCTCGCCGCTGCCTCGCTGGCATCCTCGGGCGGCGTGTCCACACCGCCTACGTGGCCCGAGACGCCACGGCGCTTGAGCATGCACGACTCGATGGCCATGCCGGGCCCAAAGGCACAGGCTACCATGTACTCCTTGGGCTTACCGTCGGGTGCATAGGCGTCCATGTCCTTGTATGTCATCTTCTCAAGCACGCTGAATATCGTGGCGGAGCTCGAGTTGCCATGGTTGGTGTACACGTGGTAGCTGGCCCTCATCATCTCGGGCTTGATGTCCAACGCCCGCTCGACACCTGTGAGAATCGAGGAGCCCCCTGGGTGCACGGCCCAGTCAAAGTCTTGCGGCTTCGACTTGCACGCTGGCAGTTTGTCGATGCTAGCAACGAGATTCTTGAAAGTCTCGGGCATGGCTTGAGCAGCCTCTTTAGGGACGTTTGGTCGTAAAATCACCTTCCAGCCTATACCAGTGTCAGTTGATGACTTTTTCTTAAAGAACAAGCATTCTTAACGGCAAGACTTACCCATGGGATCTGCATCAAACCCGAGGCAGTCCTCAGTGTCAGGAATGACATGGTACTGCCATCCAAGCAAATCATAAATTGGCATAGATGTCTTTTCTGTGTGCCCTATGCCATTACTCAACACCAGCGCCGAGCCACAATCGGAGAAGAGCACCGGGGCAATGCGCATCTCCTGTGTTTCGTGCAGACTATCCAGTTCGCTTCTTACCAGGCTTGTGCTTATCTCGAGAGCGACGCAGAGTACCCTCGCAGGCTTTCCCCGGGCTGTGTGTCCAAGGGCCAAATTAGCACCGGTTCTCAAGGCCGCCAGGCCGCCGCTACATCCCACACCGTGCAGTAAGACGCGCTCGGCGGGATGCTTGATTCCAAGCTGTTTGGCCAAGAAATGGTCGAAGCCTGGGTTTGCGCTGTCTGTGCAGGTTGTGGCCACAATGTGTGTAACTTCACTGACATCAACTCCAGCCTGCTCTAGAGCACCTCTACACGCATCGACAGCCAAGGGCACTCCGAATTCCATAAAGGCCTCGTGCAACTGAGCAATGGAGGGCGGCTTCTCCATGTTCACGAGAGGATGGTCTGGTGTGCCAATTGAGGAGCGCGTGTCAACGCCAGTATAATTGTTGATAGTCAACAGCTTCTTCATGCTATACACGCCGCGATTAGTAAGTCAAGCAGGAAAATTTCAGTCGTCGTGGGCTCGGCTTACGCGGGTGAGTCGGGATAGAAGCGCTTCGCAATGATATCCAAAGCCTTGGGCTCTAGTTTGTAGGGCGGGTATGCCGCCTTGATGCCCAGGATGGACAGGTCCATGTCTCCGAATGTGTCTATAACCATGGCGACGTGATAGTGGTGGTGGCTACGACGTAACTGTGTGGCCTAGCGGTAAGATGAGCGACGGATAACTGTGACGGAGCTGCGGTCGGAGTGAAGGAACTCGATGAGTGAAGGTAAGACGTCACGTCTCTAGGGTTACCGATGAAACCGAACCCGGAGAAAAGAAGGCCCAATAAGTTTGCAGGCAATAGATACAAGACCACGACCAAGAATGGGCTGTAGGTCAGGCGAGACAGTTTTTGTATAGGATGAAGCACTTGAATCCTGAACAACGGTGAGATCACCCACAACAACGTGCACGTGCTATCGGCGAACAGTAGAGTACTATTGAGCCTTGACCAAGACGTGCAGTCGGGAGGTAGATTATGTAATCGACGTCGTCTAGCTACCAGCCACCTTGGAAACAAAACCATATATTAGAAAATCCGGGCACTATAACGTCGGTGGTGCGAGATTGTCCGGCAAGCGTCACCAAAGTAACGGTCTGGGGAGAGGCTCTGGCCATGGCTCGATAGAGGCTCGCTCACAACAGGGAACAGAAGGGCACCAGATTTGTGCAAGTAGTAGATACACCTGCAGTGGTCATAGGGCAGACTTTCCCAGGATTAAGCCACGCTGCAGACATCTTGGACTTACCGAAGCAAAAAAAGAAAATCTCTGTTGTGTGACTTGGCACAGTGGCAGCCGAGGCTTGGACGCAGATCGGCAACCGGAACTTTAAGTATACGGCAAACAAGCGCCTTAAGCTTATGTCTAGCTCCATGTATGCATGTATACGAGTATGCTGGTAGTTTTTACCCCGGCTCCGACGCTTACAAAGAAATCATTCATGCAGGGATTTCACCGAAGCCTTCAAGGCTGTCTGGCTGTCTACATGTGCCCAGAAAAGTAGAACTATCTAGTTAGTGATTTGTCTATTTAGTCGTGTACCTGGTCTAGAGGCCATCTAGATAAGCCTATCTATTCGCTGGGGAGAATCGCAACTAATCTTGATAGCCAAAGTTGAGTTGTGTGGCCAATCTGAGACTGTCATCCTGTGTGACTTGACTCTTGTTACGGTTCCTGAATTTAGGCTAATTGACGCACTTGTTACTGGGGCACCGGTGTTTCTTCGGGTAAATTTTTGGAGTGTTCTTATATAATGGCTATTTTCGTGCTCGTCAGCATCACCAGTAGCCTTCATAGCTCAGTTGGCAGAGCGCGACACTAGTAATGTCGAGGTCAGCGGTTCAAATCCGCTTGAAGGCATATTGAGAGTTCCTTTTTGTACTTTGGTCAGCCCTCTCTTAACCCTAAGAAGCCCTAATATAAATGCAGTTTTCATGCGTCTTTTTCGCAACTTTAGTACATTCATTGTCTTAACTATATGGGACATTGAGACCTAACAGAAGTAGAAACAACCTCTAACGCCCTTATAATAAGTAGCAGACGTAAGTCAAACGCCTTACCATTGGGCCACGCGGCCTTCTCTTGCTTGTTGAAGGAAACTCCAATGTCGTGATACAAGTACGCAATTAATGTACCCTAACCCTAGCATGTAATTGCGTACTTGTATCACGACATTAAAGTTTCCTTCAGCAAGCAATAGAAGGCCGCGTGGCCCAATGGCAAGGCGTTTGACTACGAAATTTTCCAGTGGAATCAAAAGATTGTGGGTTCGAATCCCATCGTGGTCAGCTTCACTTTTTGCCGTTTTTATCATTTAGCAGTTGGTCGGAACTATCAAGAGTTTTTTTTTTTCCCAGGACCGCTTTTGCGAGTCACGGCCGTGTGCGGTTTTGAGCGGGCTGGCTGGCTTCTGAATTTTTTTTTCCAGCTTGGCTTTGTGCGACAAGACTGCCCCACTATTGTGCGAGCAATCCACTCTTCCCCCCCGGTCTGCATCTGGTCACAAACAAGCAAACATAGAGCATCAAAGGATCAAACACTGGCCAGGCACTTATCTTGCGCTGGCCGGCTGGCTTGCTTGGGCATTCCTTGTTTTGGGGAAACATTTATTTCCCCTCCTACGTGCTCAGCTCCCTTCTTTTCTCTTCTAGCCGCGGCTACTTTGAGTCTTAGTTGACTATATCTAATCTAGGGGCCCCTCTATGTGCCTCTTCCTCTCTCTCTCTCTTTGCGCCTCCCAGCAACCACCACACTCCACCCAGATCCCGGCTGCCACCATGTTACTCCCACCCACGACACCATTCATTCTGCACATCATCGTCGAGACGCTGGCCGGCTTCAGCTTCACGCTGGCGCCGCGCGTGCAGCTGCCCGACGCCGAGCCGCCGGGCCAGCTGATTGTGCAGTCGTACGGCGGCACGCTGCTGTCGACGGTGCTGGTGTCGCTGATCTTTGTCATGCGCCCCGACGGGCTCGACGACACGGCTAAAATGGTCGCGGCCGCTTTTGCCTTTGGCCACATCTGGCCGTGTAACCGCGCCGTCGCGCGCATCCGCCGCGGCGATGCGCTTGGCGGCGTTTTTGGCGGGCCGCTGGTACATCTTGGCGTTCACTTGCTCATGGTGGGGCTCTTTGCTCATGCTGCTGCTGCTGATGGCCGCTAAGGGGTCCTTGTCGCCGATGCGGTGCCTCAGTGGTGATGTGATCGTAATTCCAATAACCTGTCGCAGTGGTATATACATGTCTACAGCATCAACTCCTCTAGCTCTTCTCACTGCACTTCCACTACCCCCTCCCTTTTAGCTCCGGAAGAGCTTGAGACCCTCCTCTTCAGCATCCATGCTTTCATCATCATCCTCGGCATCGCTCCGCTCGTCTTCCTCATCCAACGCTACCTGCTGGCCCAGCAATGTGGTAAACAGTCTGTCGATAGCTTCCTCCTCCCACTGGCGCCGGTCTTCAGGCGCCATAAAACTTTGCAGCTTCTCATGCACTGTAAACTTGAGCTTGCGACCACGGCTAGCCTTGCGATCTACAACCTTGCGCGTCTTGGCCTCCTTCATCGCTGCCCAGCGGACTGTGGCAACGGCGGCACCAGCCGACTGGTCGTTCTCCGTCGTGCGCTGCTCGACCAGTTCCTTGAGCAGCAGTTGGTAAAAGTCGGCGTCGTCATAGATATGCGCGTCCTCGACAATCTTCTTTGTCGCGTGGGCCGGCGCACACGACCGCACAGTCTGTGTCCGCTTAATCAGCCGCGACGGCTCCGACAGCTGCTCGTCCAGCACCATGCAGATGGAGTTGTTGGTACTCTTGAGCCGGTCGCGGCTTGTGGCTGCAGACGGCCCGACCCGCCGCGACCACTTATCCAGCGTCACGCGGCGGTACTTGAGCGACTCGGCCTCGTCCTCTTGCATATAGCCCCAGATACTTTCCGTAGCAGTTGACAAATCAATTTGGTGCTTGCGTTTTTGTGATCCCTTAAAAGCAGAGGTTGTAAAGTCTGCGCGGATGTTGTCTAGAGTGTTCCAGAGCTGAAGGGCAGCCTCTTCAGCGGCGTCCTCAGCAGACGGCTCAGCTTTCGTATCCTTGTCGGCTATGGGGAGCGTGTTTGCAGAGACTAGGGCTTTTTGTAGGCGGATGCGGAAGTTGAGAAGGCCGTCGAATAGCTTGCGTTGGTCACGGACAGCCATACCCTTGAGTGCTTCCTGCTTAGCCGCGGCTGAGAGGGACGAGAGATGATCGTCGGCGTTGAAGTTCCGGTTCGTTGTTTCATCTTCTTTGTCTTCGTCTTCATCGCTATCGTCGTCTTCATCCTCGTTGTCTTCGTTGTCTTCGTCACTCTCGTCGTCCTCATCCTCATCCTCTTCGCTGTTAGCCTCATCAGACTCATCAGACCGTCCATCATCAATGACAACATTGGCGCCGCCTTCCTCCTCATCGTCGTCTTCGTCTTCACTGCTGCTTCCACTCTGCTTTTCCTGGGCATCCTGGAAGTCATCCTCGTCCTCGCCGCTTGAGCCGGACATGAAGTCGACAGCCTTGGGCCTGTTTTTGCGCGTCTTTGCTAGATTTGGCTTGGAGCTTCCGCGGAAGGTAAACTTTTCCGTAAACTCCTCGTCGGACTCGACAAAAGCACCGTCACTGTCTATCAGCTCGTCTTCGGTTATCCGAGCCTGGTCTTTGGCCAGGTCTGCTGTGTCCGGGTCGTCGAATTCTTCCTCGTCATCGTCGTCGTCGCTATCCTTCTCAGGCATGTCGTCATCGGCTTCCTCGAGCGCTTTACGCGATACTCGGGCACCGCGGTAGTTGGGACCTAGGGCCATGCTCTCATTCTTGCGGAGTTTGCTCTTGCTATGAGCTGTTAGTACTGCGCATATTCTTCCTCACATTTTCGTCCCCTTCTCAAGACAGCCACATACCCGACCTGGACATAGTGCTCAGTGCTGAGGTCTTCATCCTCGCTATCTTCATCTACATCTTCGTCCTCAGTGGGAACGTTGTCGGCTTCGGGGTCGTAATCTATTTGGCAGTAGAGAACTCATGATTAGCAGACATCCTAGAAACAAAAACAACCAACTTTGCCCATCAAGCGCATTAGCAAAACATACCATTTTTTGGCTTCTCCTCCAGCTGGGCAAACTGCCGCGCTCTTCCTTTCAACTTGGCGCCCATGATGAATGGTATTTCTGGCAGACTTTTTGTGGTCGGGTTGTAAACAAAAAAAAAGAAAAAAAAAAAGGGTCGCTCACGAGATCACCACTGCCAAAGATTCGTGTTGTCGCAAAATTTCGAGATTCTCGACAATGGCGATCGGGCTGCTTGTTGATATTTTTTAAGTGGGGTTGAAGATAAGAGTTCCTTATCGTAATCCTATCCACACCCTATGTTAAGCCTCTCTAGAACCCTGTTCAACCCTTATGTCTCTCGTAACATCATTAGTGCTCCTCCTGCCCAACATGCAAGTATTCGGCTCATGAACTTTTCACAAAAGAAATGTTTCGTGGGATCATAAACATACTCTCTTTCTTCTTATTATTTTTCACAATGTCAGCAAAGGCGAAGAACTGGCCCCCGCACATCACCTACATATCCGCACCCAAATACTCGCCGCGGCTGAGCAAGGAGCAAATCAAGGCGCTTGCAATCTGCCCCGAAGGCATCATCAAAGTGCCCGACGAAATCTGCCGACTGCCCAGCTCACAAGCCAAGATTGTGCCAATCGCCAACGTCACGCACCCGGCCTGCGGCCAAGCCGGGCTCTTTGCGACCAAGAGCCTCAAGCCCGGCACGCCCATCCTGCTGTACCTGGGCATCGTGCACCCGCCAGACGCATCACATGAGGCGTCCGACTACGACTTGTGGCTCGACCACGAGCTTGAGATTTCCGTCGACGCTGCAACGATGGGCAATGAGGCGCGCTTCATAAACGACTATCGCGGCGTCAAGGACCGCCCAAACGCCGAGTTCCGCGAGGTCTGGAGCGTGCGTCATCGGCAGCGCTGCATGGCCGTGTTTGTGCTGGATGAAGGCAAGAGCCGCACGCGCACGGCGGGTATCATTAAAGGCGAGGAGATTCTAGTGAGTTACGGAAAAGGTTTTTGGCAGAAAAGACAACAAGAGCAAAATTGAAGAGAGTTGATGTTGAGTTGGAAGATGCAGGCCTGGTTACATAAGCAAAAGTAAGCTTGTAATATCTTAGGGTTACTGTTAACCCAATGTGCCGTACATTAGCCAACCAGCCTCCGCCTTGCAAAACCGCCGCAAAATTAGTTGTTCCATTCCGGAGCATCTCTCATCGTTCTCCCGCAGCGATGCGACTTACAGCAAAAACATCGCTTGACTGAAGAAGCTTCAAGGCACGCCAAAACGCTCCTCTTTTCTCTGTGAAGCCGGCAGCTGTACTCCCGCAGTTTAACTCGCAGAAATCAATCTGCAAGCCGACAAAACGCGTCTTCAGGGCACTTCACATCATCGGCTGATTGTTTTCGCAAGAGACTCCGGTGAACGCACACCCTAACCCTAACCAGAAAGCTAACACCCTCGCACCCTCAGAGCAACTCCAGCCATGACAGACGGCGGTTCACAGGCAACCGCGCAGACGGGCACGAGTACACCGGCGGCAGATGATGCGGCAGTTCGTGGGTCTCCATCGTTTGCGGTAACGCACACTCCAATTCACACGCAATTGCAGTCACAAGTACCGACTTCCATTGCCCCGGAAGCGCCTATGCATAGCAGCAGCCACATTCTTACCGGACTCCCAGCAAAGCCCCGGCCCGATGGTGCTATTGATCTCCCTGTCTCAGGGGACACCCCGCCGCAGCCGCCGCAGCCGCCTCAGAGCCTCTCACGCCTCGGCAACCAGCTACCGCCGTCTTCGGGGCCGGTAGACGCCACGCCTCCGGTCTTTGCTTCCCATCCCCATCAGCACCCCATCACAAATCTACAACTTGCGGCGCAGCTTGGTTCAGGGATGACAACTGAATCGGTTATGCAGGAGGTCCCCGGCAACCACGCGCTTGCGGCGCAGGCAGCGCCAGCTCTACGAGGGATCCAGCCCCAGAACGGCGGGGGAGCGCCGGCGCAGGGTCATTACGGTTTGGTAGCGGCAGCGGAGATGGTGGCTGGCCGACCGAGGGTGCCGGAGATGCAGTATGCGCAGAACATTGAGGGCGGGCGGAAGCGGGCCAAGGCATCGCGCGCTTGCGACGAGTGTCGGCGCAAAAAGGCAAAGTGCGATGCGCAGTTCAACGCGGGGAACTTGCCGTGCACCAACTGCCGGAGGACAAATGTAGTTTGTCTGTTTAGTCGGATGCCACAGAAGCGAGGCCCGAATAAAGGGTGTGTATGCAAATCTGTAGCGGAGGAAGGACGCTGGCTGACCGAGTGTTGGAACAGGTATATCCGAGAACTGGCTGAGCGCATCAGCGGCTTGGAGGACAAACTTACAATGGGTGAGTAGGAAGCATAAGCTTTTTGCGTAACTTCAAGGCGCAGACTAACCTGTCGTGCAACGGTAGAACGCAACCTGAAACGGCCCTATGAAAATATCAACAACCAGGAAGATCTTTCTGTCGGCCCTGGACAGGACAACACTTGGGTCGAAGGCCGCTCTCTACTAGAGCCCTCCGGCCCAGAAAGAATTGGATTATTGCCAGCAACAGGGGACCAAACCATAGCACCTGCATCAGATTCAGCATCTCCGCCTGTACTCGATGACACGCCCAGTAACACGGGGCCCATTATCTGCCCATCGACTCTGACTATTGACGACGCCATTTTCAATAGGTGAGTATCAAGCCTTTCCGTCCTTCATGCTGCCTCCCTACTGACTTAACTCCAGCTATCTTGGCACTATCTACGGCTTCCTACCGTTTCTTCCCAATGCGCGTGCAGATTTGGATGTCCAGCTGGAGCAGTGCCCCGCGATGTTGCGAGAGGCCTTCACAGAGGCCCTGTTTGCGGCGGTTAGCTCATTCTCCGGATCGGAGCAGGCGCTCTCGGGAGACCTCACGCAGGCGAATCTGAAGCTGGTGCTGTGGCAGATGTCCGAGGCTATCGACGCCCAGAATAGATCCAAGATATTAGCGTCGGTTGAGACACTCGTGTACCTGCAGACTCTTTTGTTGCTTGCAATCGAAGCTGACAACAGGCCAACAGGAGAGCGCGGCGTGACCAAGGCAGAGATTTTGGGAAGAGCCGTCTCTACGGCCCTTGCGGCAAGGATATACCAATACGATGCAGAAACAGACGATGCTACGGATTCCAGCACAGTCATGCGTCTACGCATCTGGTGGTGCTTGGTAGTCATGGACCGCTGGCACTCTGTCGGCTTCGGCACGCAGTCGCTCGTCCGCGACGAATACCGATCTGCACCCAACACACTCAAGCCCATACTCCCGGAGTCACTATACTATCTCACCCGTAAGTTTTCCGTTCCGCTGCACCCCACCGCAACCGCCTAACTAACTCCACCCGCTCACCCAGGCCTCAATCCGTTCCTCAGCCTCGCCTCCACCATCATATCATCCATGGTGGCGCCGTCACTCACCAGCGGCGCTCCACAGCCCGCCGACATTGCGCTCGGCAGCACCGCGATGCCGTGGGCCGAGCGCTTCCGCGAAGACCTGCCAGTCGCGCTCAGCTTAGAAAGCCATCCGAGCCTGCACATGGTCTACTGGCACGCGCGATTGCTCGCGCATCTGTTTGACTTTAGCACGACGCCCGAGGCGCTTGTCTGGCCGTGTCGTGAGCTCGTCGCTCTACTAACACCGTCGGGCACAGCGCCGCCGCCGCCAGGCGCCACGCCACTGACGCACCATGCCCTTGTCCTGACTGGCCTCGTGCTGCAGCGGCTTGCGCGTGGTACCGGGCCGGTGCGCGACGAGGCGGGGCGGCTGCTGGGGGAGCTAGCAGCGGGACCAGCGCCGGCGGCGTTGTGGGCGGCGGATCTTGTGCGCGCTGCTGCGGCGCAGCAGGGCGGTGACGCAGAGGCGGAGACGGTGGGCGTGGCGTATGTGAATCTGGCATTTGATCCGAGAGCAATACTGCGCTTGGGGTACGTGGCTTTTGCGCGTTTAGAGCATCCTCCCCCACTATGAGGCGGTGAGGCGTCGGGGCGTTGAGGCAGGACAAAAACGCACCCGCTGTTTGCTGGCTGTTCTGCAGTTTCTTTGACATAATCAGCCGGCTATAGCACGCGCGTGTTAAGGCGCAGGGGAGGAAGAAGCAGCTGTTCGACAAGGCAGCCCAGACACGGTTGGATTCGATGCAGCAAATAGTCAGGCCACATGGTAAGTGGGGGAGAAAGGAAGCCGTCACTATGTATGGGCAGTTGGTCAACTATAGCTACAGTAATGATCGAGTTATACATGTAGTTAATAGTTGGCCATCATGCATGTCCAAGTATACACAGCTACTCGTGCTGAGTTGACCCATAGTTACATACATATTACAGACTGCTTTATTGGCGTCGTGCGATCTTGATAAGTGAGACTGACTCCAAGATCCGAGGACAAATAAATGGCAAAGGACCAACCAACCACAGTGTTGCTTGCATATCCCTACACACTCAATCATCAATACCAATCAGCCCCATCCAACCAACCACAATAGCCAGCCATAGCACGCTGTCAGGCGCCGCCCTAAGAGATCAAAGAGCGAGCGGGAAACGAACAAAGCCAGAGCCAGAATTAGACTTGATCTTGTGGGTGCTTCTAGCTCTTGTTCCCCCTCCCAGTGGGTGCAGGGCCCTCTGCTCGGGGTTCTTCTAGGCTCCGGCGTCCCCCACCTCCCCGCCCACCCTTGGCTCGACTCACAACGCCACGCCCACGCCCCGCCACACGAACTCGGTCCAGAGCCCCGAAGGGTTAGTCCGACCCGGCCGATTCCGCTGCTGGCCTCCATGTTTTATTTTTTTCTGTGCACGTTGTCTCTCTTCTGTTGTGCCTTTAGAGAGGTCTTCCTCTACACACACAGGCCCTTTTTTTTTGTTTTTGTTTTTTTTCGCATTTCCTGCAAGAACACCATGTCGCTACGCGGCACAATCAGCGGCCAGTTTCACTGTTGTCTGTGGAAAAATGCATCTGTCTATGGGTCTATGTTGTATTATCTATGTATGTACATATGTACAAAATACATGCAACCAAGGCCTGTCCTTGTGCCCCCAAGCCCGCAACCCTCGGCTGACGCCAAAACAGGCAGGCACCGCCAAAAACTCGGGGAATTTCTGGTCCTGCTTCCTTTTTGCTCCTTCCTTGTCTCTTTCCTCGTTCCTTCCCACACCACGCCCGTCCCTTCCCCTCTCTGTTTCCTCTGCATTTTGGCGTCTCCAAATCCGTTACTCCAACCAACGAGCGAGACAAGTGGGGACGGCCATTTTTCTGCGGTTATTTATACATTTTTTGTCCATTGGGTGTTTTGCGGCTCAACCAACGACACCTGTAAGACTGCACATCTGCAATAACTAATCGATAGTTTATCATCGATCGTGACTGTGGGCAATTGCTCATCCTGCATCTAGAAGCAAGCGACAGTGGCGTAAGCTTAGTCTCACTTGGCTGGGGGTATGATGTGGTCTTGTTTGTAATAGGCAGTTGTCTTTGAAGAACAGAAGCCGCAAACGGGTGCCTTCCCTATTTGCTGCAGACCCCTGCATCAGCGGGCCCCGACGACGTCATCGGTGCTGTGCTTCTGGATATCACGGAAATGAAGTACGAATGAGGAAGACGAATGTGGACATGGACAAGCGAATTTTAGAAATGCAGATTCGGAACCAAAAGCAGAAATGCATGATGATGATTGTGGTGTATGGATGTATGTCGAAAGACTCTCTCTCTTGCAAGCTTTTGCTTGAAGAGGTGTGGGGACGAAAAAGAAACAAAAAAAGCAAATCACCCAGATTGTAAATGCTGTCAATGAACGGCCAAAAAGAAAACACCAGGAGACCATCTCCGGGGGACTAGACACGTTTTTTCCCTCTGTCCAGTCTGGAAGATAAAAAAAAAAAGCTCAGGGCTCGTTTTCGAGCCATCTTTCCCGTCTGCTCCATGTCCCTCCCTAGTAACGCCGGAATATAACAATAAAGAAGAAGAAAATAAAAGAGAACCCCGGCAGGTCAACAAAAGACTGCAGCCAGTTTCCATGGCCAACACAGACGGACCTGATATATATAGAAAAAAAGAAATCACGGTGAACGCCAGAATGAAGTAAAAGAAAAGACAGACGACCATACGCCATGCATGCGAAGACACAAACTCTCAGCTAGACAGAAAACATACCAGATGCCGCACCAGTCTGGCCTTGTGCTGCTGCGCTGGGCATGACGGCGGGACTCGAGGGGCATCTAGTACATGGTCGGCCAGATCGGCTCAAGACCGGCGTTTGTCTCGGCGCCGGTCTGGGCAATGCAGCCGTTGCGCGACTCCATGTACTCGGCGGCCATGGTGGTAAACAGGTCGGCGTCGGACATGGGGTTTGATTCCGACTCGTTGTACATGTCGGCCGTGGCAACGGCGTATGGCTCGGCGCGGTTGACGTTGCCGTCAAACATGAGCCCGTAGTCGTGGTAGAGCGCGCCGTGGCCCAGCGCGTTGCCGTGCATGTCGACGTGGCCGGTGGCCGAGCCGTCGGGCGACCCGTAGCCCGGCGAGTTGTCGGTGGTGTTGGGGGCCAGCGATGGGATCGAACTGCTGAGCTCGGGCTCGTGGTCGAGGAAGCCGTTGGCGGCGCCGGTCACGGGGCTGTCGATGCTGTGGTGGTGCCAGGACGCGCCGGGCTCAAGTCCGGCGCTGAAAATCGGGCCGTCCATGTCGCCGTCGTAGTTGCTGAACATGTCGAACACGGGCTGCGAGAACTGCGTGTTGACGTGCGGGTATCGCATAGTCGACATGTTGAGCGGCGCCGGGCCGGTGGGCGTGGCTAACGAGCCCGAGTTTTGGTGGTGGTGATGATATACAGAGTTGGCGGTGGGCAGGCCGGGCGTGATGGGCACCTCGCCGGCCAGGTAGGCGTCTCGTGAGTAGTGGTGCGACGATGTGTTGACGGAGAGGTCGCCGTTGGCCAGCATGTGGGCGCCGTCGGCGGGCATGGCGGCGCCGGTCACGTCGTAGAGCGGCGGCTGCTGTGCCATTTTGTTGCGGTGGGCAATCTTCTTTTGGTGGTGGTGGTCAGGTTGTGCGACGCTGTCCGTGTTGCGCCGGCGGCGCTGCGATGATGCGGCCATGGTCATGGGCTGTGGCTTGGTCGACTGGCATGAGGTGCTTCGTTCGCGGCGGGAGCTCGTGGACGGGGAGTCGAAGGATGTTGACAGCGAGGGTTCCCGCTTGACGTAGCAGCAGGAGCATTCGCCGCCGTGGTTGCAGCAGCAGGTTTCTGTTGAGGGGAGGAAAAAAAAAAGTGTGAGTTACGGTTTATCCAGAGCGCATGGTTTGCCGCTTCGGCCGAAAGAGGCCGAGGCATCCGGGGGTCCAGGCTCGTCTTACCAGTATGGCCGCTGGGCGGCGGGGCGAGGTGCACGCATTTTGCTGTCTTCTCGCCGCAGTCGCACTTGACGTGGGCGGCGCGGGCTTTGCGATTGTGTCTGCATTCCGAGCATTGCGTCACTGGCCGGCCCTTACGGTTAATGGGGCGAAGATCACGATCTGGTGGGAGGGGGCGGAGCATGGGTCAGTGACTAGTGACAAGGAGGAATGGAGAGCCATGCGCCAATGCCAGCGGCGGGAGGCGGGAGAAAGAGAGTAGACTGTGTGTCTGTCTCTGCTGCGAGGTGACGGCTTTGCGTGTCTCGTCTTGTTTCTCTTTTTTTTCTTTTTTTTTCTTTTTTTTTTCTTGTCTTCAAGACTCTGGCAGCCACAGCCACAGTCCCGCAGATGGCGTGGTGTAAGTCGGCGAGGCGGTCGCGGGCGCAATACGTGGAACAGCACTCTCGAGATCATCTATAGACTTACCGTGGTGTTGACAGCTGCTCACACGATGGCCGCGGATGCAAGCATCGCATGCAAATTTCTGGCCGTCTACCAACATGGTTGTGGGTTGTGGAGGTTGAGAAGGAGGGCGAGGGCGAGAGCGTCCTGGCTGGCCGGCGTGCAGATGCAGAGTGGTGTGGTGTGGCGTGGCGTGTACCTGGTGCGGCGGGTGTGGGTGTGGGTGGGTGTACTTGTAGGTGAGTCTCTCTGTGTGAGTTGTTGTATGACTCCAAAACGTAGGGCCCTTGATACGGCTGAGAGGCCAGACAGTGGATGAGATGGAGGCGTAGGTCAGGGAAGGGAAGGGGAGAATACGGGGCAGGTCTGGAGTGTTGTAAGCTGCAAGCCCAGCTGAGCGAGGACGACGGAGAGTTGGCTTGAGGTGGGAGTGTAAGTGTGAGTGAAGATGAGAAAGATAAGAAGAAGCGGAAGCCAAAAGAAAAGTCCAAGACTAAACAAGACGAAAGGAAGAGGAGGGGGAAAAAGGGAAAGAACAGCACGAGCGAAACAGAGAAGAGAAGAGAAGGACGAGGGGGATGGAGGTTATATAAGTGGGAGAGCTTGGAAGAGGAAGAAGCAGTTGTGAAGGCGGTCATGTTATATGTAACCAACTACAGGCATATACAAGAGTCCCAGCAAGCAAGCAAGCATGCACAGCACAGCGCAGCACAGCGCAGCACGTCCCGGAAGTTGACAGGCAGAGCAGAGAGGACTCTGGGCTTGGTTACCAATGCAGCCAGTCGTGCATAGCAGCCAGCCAGCCAGCCAGAGCACTCGAGCAGGCCCTCTCGTCTAAGAGCAGCGAGCTTCGCTTCTGGGGCTAGCTGACGCTCCCAGCACTCCCAGAACAGAATACAGCACTGCAGACAGCGAGTCTGACGAGGATGGGGGTGCTTGGGGGCTCCATCCCATCGAGGTGTGCTTGGGCTTGGACTTTGGTTTTGTCTGAGCTTGGTCTGGGATTCTGGAGGAGTGCGCTAGACCAAAAGACTTGTTTTATCAAAGGCCGAATGGGTACAATAGACGGCGCAGGCATGGGCAGAGGAGCGTGCTGAGAGCGAAAGCAGCCAGCGCAAGGCTCAAGGCTCAAGGCTCAAGGCACAGCTTGTTATACCTGTAGTCAGCTATGTGGCCACGCCTAAATGCTGCTGTTAGTGCCGTGTTCTCGGACGGACTGCCCTGCTAAAAGCGAACCTGGCCTGCCCTGCCCTGAACTGCTGGGGCCGGCTAAAGCTAGGGAGCACTCAAGACCCAGGATCCAGGACCCAGGCCTACCGAGGCCTACAAAGGCCTACAGGAGACAGTGGACCTGTGTGAGCGAGCGCTGGGGCCGGGACAGGAAAATAGATGTAGGGACTTGAGGCTTCTCTGAGGGGGGGGTCTGGGGGCGGCCCTAGCTTCAATGCTGTGGGCGCTGTGCTGTGCTCTGTGCCATGAGATTTGCTGTGCAGCAGTGCTGTGCAGTGCTGTGCAGGTTGTGGAGTTGCTGGCTGTGCTGTAGCATGGGGGCAACAAGTGTGTGGAGAGTAGACAGTGTCGAGAGTCGAGGAGATGGTAGTGTAGTGTGGTGAACTCTAAGGTCTACGGCCTACGGTCTGCTGTCTGCTCTCCTCGCCCGCAGGCACATACAACATACATCCACAAACACACACACGTCCAAGTGCCCTTCCCAATCTTAAAACATCCGGCCTTCCAAAAGCCACAGCACAGAGCCACAGAGCCACTGTCTCGCCCACATTACCGCCGGCCCGCTCGCAACCTGCACTTCCTGGCCTGGTACATCACTACAAACCTGGCTACCCAAGTGCTAGTGCTACGGGCTGGTGCCCTTGCGCCGCTTAGGTCTGTGACAGGCTGGCTGTGCCATGTCTGAGCTGTCTCGACGAGTACACACATAGTTACCAACGAGTCCTACTTGCAGTGCGATATAGCCCATAGCCGTTGTCGGTGCACCTCTCCCTTTCTCCTTCCCTTTCTTTCCTTTTCCCTTTCTCTCTCCACTCTCCCTGTCCTTGGCTACTTGTGTTGTGCTGTGCTTGCGCTTGTGCTTGCATAAAATCCCACACTTTGCTTGTGCTGAGCCCGGCCCCAGGATTTCCAACTTACGTCAACTGTTTGATGTGCCAACGCGATGCGATGCAGAGCACGACGTGCTAGGCTAGGCCATGGCCAAACGCTGCCGAAGGAGGCGAGGGCCGCCCAAGTGCAAGTTCAAGCCCAAGCTGCCGATCAAGTCCGGAGAAAGGGGCAACGCTTCCAAGTACCAAGTACGGACTGGTGTTACTGGCCGTAGTGCCTTTGCCATATAGGCGCGCGTCTGCGAACGAACAAACAAACAAACAAACACAGCACAGCACCATACTAACTCGCACTGCTAGTGCTACTATCATTCGACAGACACCCTATGTACATATGTATCTCCATTCGTATTCATGGCCCACCAACTATCTTCAAGCCCCGTCGCCAACTGCCCATCCCGTGCTGTCCATGTCTACACTTCGGTTGACTCATACAGCCACAACTATAACCCTTACATGGCTAGCTCCATGCCCTCTGGCTTCCACCCTCATCCTCACACTCCCTCCCTCCCGATGCCGCCCACTTCCCAGCCACGCATTCATCAGCCCGGCACAACTGCTCCTGGAGCCGCGTCAAGCAGGCCGATCGCTGAACACTGAATCAGTTTGATATATCCCAACAAAGTTTCAATGCCCTCTATCTCTGTTGCAGCCAAGCATCTCCATCCCCAGTTTAGACCCTCTCTCCCGCACTGCACATAACCTGGGAAAATTAAAATGGCCCCCCCCCCTGGATTCTACCGGGGGCATAGATTGTCCAAGTACTACTACCATAGCTGCGACTACAAGTGCACGTCTTGTCTTGTCTTGTTTTGTCTTGTGCCCATCTGCATCTTCACCTGCAATATCCGGAAACAACGAGAAACATCCCAGAGATCCTAGAACTACGCGAGCAAACTCGTTTCAGTCGATAAATAGCCACATGATGAAGACGAGGCTGACGTTGGGATGCCGTCGGGGATCCTAGGGCCCTTGTTGCAGACAGAGTCAAACTCCTTTACAAGCACGACCTGTCGTACCTCGCCTCCCCCCCTCCCCTCCCCCCTCCATCTCCCCCATAGTCTTTTGGCATTCTAGAAGGCTAAATTGGATTGGAAGGGACAGGCAGGCCTTTGCGACTGAGACAAAGCTGATACACCTGCCAAGGGTCAATGTCAACAATATGTCTGTCCGTCTGTGGCTTGACGGGAGGAGGCCATGGAATAATAACTTGCAGATAGTTAGTACTAACCAAATTACTAGCCCGGCAACCCATTCTTGATGCCCCTGCAAAGCTGTTTTCACAAACAAGAGCTGCGATGCACTGGCGAGATCTTTGGACCTTAAAGAAACCCAAGAACCTTGGATCCAAGGAGGAGTCAACGAAGAAGGGGCCACAGGCCACATCACATAACTAGTTTATAGCTAGCACTGACCTGGCTAGCTTACAGGTACGCGCAAAAGGGAGGCTAGAACCGGAAGATGAGTAGGGTAGGGCTTTCCGGTAGCGTGAGCTCTTGGAATGGCCAAGGAATAAGCTAGCCTTCAGCACCAGCAAACAATAACTAGTTGACAAAACAGTCGGGCCAGGCCAAGTCGGGCCAAGCCCGGTCAAGTTGACGGGTTCATGTTTGTGGTATAACTACCAACTATCGTATATAATCACACAGTTGCTAGTACCATATACGCATGTATGTATGTACCATGTACTATGTATGCATGCATGCATGTCTGTACATGGCCTTGTATTTGCACCACCAACCACGGCTTAATTCCTTGTATAACGCCAAAGCTTGGGCTTTTTATGACAAGCAGCGCCCCAAGCATGTTTGTTTCATGCACCTCCCAAGATTATGTTATGCCGTGCCGTGGCGTTGGCTTCGTGGTGTTTGGTCTCTCTGGATCTGGATCTGGATTTGGATGTTAGATTTGCCATGAAGGAAGAAATAGCTAGTTCAAGTTACAGACGTTTGTGAGACCTTGAACGTTCTGTCTGCCGTTCGCGTAGCCGATAACCTTTTTGCGAGCAGCACAGAAATGCGTTCTAAATGTAGTATGGCAATGTGACAATATGTGTATTCAATGCCGACGGAAGAGGCTACGCTCACCACCATTACTAGCTGAATACCTATGCCTTTGCGGAACGAGGCTCTATACGCAGAAAATGTTTGGCTTGGCTTGGCTTGGCCTGGCCTATACTTGGACAGCTGGCTATACTTGTATACTCCTAGAACCTCACTTGCGACAGACGACACCCGGGAAGCGCCATAGCCGTAGACATACACATATCCACAAACGTCCAAGATTATACGACTACGCAACAGACGTTTCGGGATACCGAGTGAGGGCAGCTATATATCGCATATGTGCATATGTATGTGCAGTCCATCATCCGTAATCTTCCACGGGACGGCTACGGCTACCTTTCTTTTGTTTTTCTTCAAGTCCTCTCACAAAATCGGCTGTTTGGAGTCCACCTCTTTCTTCCCATGTTGCCCATAGAACATACCGGTTCCTTGTTGGTCGTCTTCTGTGTGAGTGTGATGTGTGTCCTGGTCCTAGTCCTGGTCCTGTATTGCATCTAACTTCCATCATGTCCCAGGGCTGGTCCTTGCCACCGAAACGAGAGACAGCGCCCCTGCCCCCGGTCCTTTTTTTCTTTTTTCTTTTTTCTTTTTTTTTTGTTTTTTTGTTCGCGTATATGACCTCCTGTTCTTGTCCCCTGATCCCTGTTCATCTTCCCCGTTCTCATCATTCCACCCGTCCTCGTTTTTGGCTGTGCTGCACTACAAGAGCGTGTCTCGCCAATACTTCATGTGAGAAATGGGTGGATGGATGGATGAGGGGCTCGGCACGAGTGGGGGGAGGAGACCAAGATGTGGACTCTTTTGACTGTTGTGTCAAAAGCAACCGTGATATGATGGCTGTTCCTGATTTGTGGTTTTGTTATTAGTAGACGTAATCAACCATTTGAGACTGAGACTGAGATTGAGGGCAGGCCTTCTCCCTTCCCGCGTATCACAGCTGAGTTCAACGGGCCCACGCCCGAAAAGAAAAGAAAAGGAAAAAAGAAAAGGCCCAAAGCGGCTAGTTCAAGAGATTGAGGAAGACTGCTAGAAGCCAGAACCTCCAGTCTCATCTCGGAGCGCCAATCCAAAAAAGATTCCAGGGCCTAGATCGAGCGTCAGATACACTAGACAAACAGAACACAGCGGGCTGGGCTGGGCAGGGGGCTCATCGGCGGCGCGGCAGCGTTGCGGAGTTATTGCTGAGGGTCTGTTTCGCCTCTGGGCCAGGGCAAGTCGCAGAGGAACAAGGTAGTCTGTGTGCCAGAGGGTATGATTGATGAAGGGTTGTAGTGCGACAGGGTTATACGTTAGGGTTGCAGGGCGCCCGAGGACAGACCTCGACCTCGGGCCTTTGTTTGTCAAGGTTCCTTCCTTCGTCGGCTGAAGGATTTTGTCTAGGTCACAGCCTCTGCAGCAGTCTTGGAGCGCTGTGATTGGCCAGGCCGGCGACAGAGGTGGCGAGCTTGGATGAACATAATAGGCAGTTGCCTCACTGCACTGCGCGGGTATAAGCCAGACACAACTACATTCATTTAGTTATGTACATAGTTAGCTCGCTATAGCCACATGGATGATTACTCACTTCGTGTATCGAGTTGCTTCGGTATAGGTACCTGTATTTCCTCATCATCCCGATGTTCACGTGTTGCTCGTTCTCGCCAGGGAAGCCCGTTGCCGGCAACAGCACCACAAACCTTGGCCCAGCCGCCAGCCAGACATAATTGCCTGGCCTGTGCTTTTGTTTGTTTCTATTTAGGGCACCACAGGGACGCTCGCTAAATATCACAACGACGATTGTAGTTATATGTGCCCATGGGATATTAGTGTAATTGAACAAGGGTTCTACCCACACAATCCTGTCATGTCCTAGCCGCTCGCTGCTGTCGCTCGGAGGCTAGTTTTGCTTGGTAAAACGGATGGCTTTAGAAACCAAGTCATCATCTTGTCTGAAATTTCACGTCATGTTCTAGGCTTCAGTGGCTGTCAAACTGCTTAATACATGAGACAAGAGTGTGTTTGTTTTTCTTTTATTTTTCTTTTTATACTTTTCCTTTTTTCTTTTGTTTCTGTCTTTCTCACCGTCGAGGGGGAGGCCCGGCGTTCTTATTTCTGATATGCACAGGTCTGCGTTCCCTTATGCACGTCAGCAAAATAAGACCAAGTAACCAACTAACTACACAAAAAAGAAACACATGAAGCGTCTAGGAAAAAACAACCAGGTACCATAGCACAACGCAAGAGGAGATTACCCAGCATGAGCGCATCTTATCGGCCTGATATCGCATTGTTACTCCGAAATCTGGCGCCTGGCGTGGTGGTGAGAATTTCGGACTTAAAGAGCCATCCATAAATAGTTGTGCGCAAACATGACCAAGTCTATATCTGTAGTCATATGTGCAAAGACTGAGCCAGGGCCAGTTACGTGATATGTCTGAATCTCCATGGTCTCTTTTTTTTCGTCCGCCAATCTCATGCAGCTTGTGCCATGGAGATATACCATACACATGCCTGTATAACTAACTAGTTAATTAACTATACCAAAGTACTTGTATTGATTCTTGAACCGGAACCGGCTTTCGTCGCATGCGTACGTGGGTACGTATACAGCTTGTCCGTTCCGTTCTCTTTTTGAAAATCAAAGCGTGGCCTGTTCTTTTTTGTCATTTTTACCTCCAATCATGGCGAGGAGGAAAGAAAGCTGCAGGTAATAAAAAAAAAATCAGGGCGTTGATATGCAATAATGCTTGCTATACGGCCAACACGCACTGGGCCATATTTGTGCGTGAAGCGGTACTACTACTAGTATCACGGCGGCCTTCGGCCTGGTATCTTGTACAAATGGTCCAGTCCGACGGCCGAGAGATCAGGATTCGGATTGGCCTTGGGTCATGCATTAAAGCATGCGGTATGCTTATGTTGGTGGCATGGAGACCAGGTGGAACACACACATCCTAGTCTGATCTCTCTGGCTTAGATGTTTCCCTGTCAGCATCATACACTTTGCATCCGCAATCTCACTCTTCATACATTACAAGTTGAACAAGTTAGTTGTTCCAGCTATACATAGAAGCTAGTCAGACGTTGATCATTTGATAAATACAGAGAGAGGCTTGGATTAACTAGTCATGTGTATTACTTGAACAGGGCGCCTCAGATCAACCGAGTCGACCCGACACAAGCCTCCTATAGAAACATCCTATAGACGAGAATCACACACGAACAGACGGCCCAGACGTACGATGGCAGTCAACAAATGAAGATACTATATATAACTATCCACACAAGCACAAGTCTAATGAGCAAACAATGTCAGTTCACCTGTATAAGCCACAACTCAGACCCAAACTCCAACCAACCAGGTCTTGTTGGTCGAAGCTTGGCCCTGATTCGCAGTTCTCATTTGGTTTTTTACTGGGTCTTTAAGTACATGGAACAAGTATGATCTGTCGTCCAGCGCGGAAACAGACCAGGAGAAAAGAAGGGAGAGGGGGAGGATGCAGAGGATTTGAAGGGGAGTGGAGGGGAGGGACAGCAGGAGCAGCAGAAGCAGCAGGAGGACGAGTCTCAGTAGCAACAACGACAGTAAATAGTACAAGCATGCATATAAAGTGTGTGTCTGGTTCTGCTTGCATAAGTATCAGTACCAACAGTAGCAGTGGCGGCGGTAGAAGCGGAGAGGAGGTTTGCATAATGCACACCTTGCTGTGCCGATCGAAGCTGGAACTGGAGCTGGAGCTGGAGCCGGAACTGGAACTAGAACTGGAGCCAAAAAACACTTGCGACGGAACCAAACTGCCACAGACTTGGCTGGCATTTAGCAGCCTGGGTCTTGTTGTTAAAAGTGGCGTTTTAGTGCAAAGCCAGCCCAATATAACGGCCCGAGTTAGTGCCACCAAAGCAGCTGGACTAGAGTATTCCGCCCGTGGCTCGGTTGGGCGGGGCGTGCAGATGAAGCCAGCGAGAGGCTCTCGGTCTTTGAGAGAGCCAGAGCGAGAGAATGTGTCTATGAAGTTCCTGTGGGCCTGCATCAACTATCTTCTTGTCTGGCTGTCCGCAGGCTTCTGCCCCCAGCACATACGACCTGTCATTTGGGGACTGTTATCTGGTCTTCTCCCACAGATACACATGCATGCAAATACATATATATCCATACAAACTCTGACTTTAATGAATGTATGTACCTAACCACGCAGCCAGTCAATCATAGTAGCATGCATGATATGCATGATTCCTCGGCCCAGAACAAGTATGCCACGCTGAGTGTTGCTCAAGGCCAAGCAAACACCACCACCTCCAGCCTCCCAAAGTGAATCTTAGTTGTCCTGTAGAGCTAGCGCCGGTTGAATTTGCTGCAGGGCGGCGAATTGCTAGCTGCACGGCGAATCCAGGGACGGCGAATCCAAAGCTAAAAGAGTGGACGTGGGATGCAGCCAGCATGCTACTGGGGCCCGCCGGACAGCACGAGGAGAGACAGAAGCAGGCGTTGAAGACACAGGTAGAGTCGGCAGACAGCTTGTTCGGGGCAGTCTCTTTTAACTGGTTTAACAATGCCCTGCCGACCGCGCTACCCGTAGCAACACAGCTGAGCAAGGACCGCAACCGGCCATGGTACACGTAGCCCGGGGCCCCGTGTAAGCAGACACATACACCGTCATTCGACACACAGAGAACACGCAAGCCGGCCTTCCAAAGCCCACTCCACTCATTCCTCTTCCTTCGTCCACACGACTTTCCGAGGGGCTCCCCCGCTCCAGAGTCCGTGATGTGCTGCCCTTGGCCTTTGGTCCCTGGGCCATGTCAACAGTCCTCGCAGCCAATCAGCACGACAAGACCCCAATTTGCAATCTGGAGCTTTGGATACAATGGCCAGGGGCCAATCACCAACGGCAGTATGGAAATAGACCAACAGTCTACAATAGTTGGTTGGCTAACTATGGATAACCAACCACGTAGCTAGTTAACTGCACTTGGTGTAGTTAGTCTGCAGTGCAGCTCTAATTGCTTCTCCATGTAGATATCCCCCGCCTGCCCCCGCTCCTAGCTTTGGTCCCCTCTCGCCTGATTGCTATGATGCAATGCAGACACATGGGCCCCTCCTTTGCTTCCCTCTCAAGACAAGGCTCCGCTCCCTGCTCTGCTGCGAGACTTTGGCCTTGATCCCTGATCCTCTTGTCTCCCTTGCTACATGTGCAGATATCCATCCATCTAGTTAAATGCTCTGCTCCAACGTTCCAACGTCCCAATGTTCCTCGCTCTGCGCTCCCAGCCCTCAGGCTGGCGGCATATACACCGGCCCCGTGAACATGTCCCTACGTCCAGCTCCTACATCCATGACCCTCCCCTCCCTCCCAGGAATCAAATCACGTGGGCCAGGCAAATAAGGCAGACCATCACCAGTGACCAGTTCGCTTGCATGTGCGTGTTGCCTGCGTCTGGGTTTCAAAAAGTCTCTGGTGGCGGGCACATGTCTCTCTCTTGCTTCGCCCTCTTGTGCCATCGTCACGCTTGTCTTTGCCTTGCCACAGCACATCCGGAGACTGGACAGCTCTGCTCTGTTCCAATGGGCCTAGCTTACGGTAGTGCAAGTAGCCAGCAAACATGACTGAATCACGCCGTCCACAGCCAGATGCATCTGCTTCCATGTTGGCATGATGTCAGCTGTGCAGACTGGCCACCACCGGTATAGACATGGACGGGCATGGACATAGAGATAGACATGGATATGGGCATTGTGCGTTGCCCGTCTTGCTCCCGATGGCTGTCTTCTTCAGCTGCCGCAGCTGACAATCCTTGACACTTTCTGGATACGGCGTAGCTAGCCCCAAGCGCAAGGCATTTGCTTTCAACCATGGCCCGTCGCTTGGTCTTTGGCGACACCGCACTTTACTACTAGCCTCTCGTGCGGCGCTTCAGCCTCTTCCTGCGCGCTCCTGCTGCCACCCTCGCTGGCATTTTCCGCTTCCTGTCGGCCCAGCAAGCTTCTCCAAATTCGGCTTCCGGAGCCGGAGCCGGATTGCCCTGCAATTCAAGCGTCTTCTTCTCTCAGCAACAGTCGGTCAATGCTATGCCATCTTGGAACAACTGCCGAGATCAGTGTCTGGGGCACTGAGGCACAGGGCTGCCTCCAAGCTTGCTGTTTCTCTGTCTATAGTCTTCATGCTGCCATTGTCGGCTGGAGATGGATGTTGACAGGAGCCCTCCCCTTGTCTTGGATGCTGAATACTGAATACTACGACCGTTGACCAGCCAGCTCGTAGGGTCTAGATAGTGGACCGGGCGCTTGCAATGTATCCTTTTTCTGCTTATCATTCGTCCGCCGTCCGTGAAGCTTGTTGCTGCGAATGGGCGCTTGCAATGCAGGTGAGTCTCGGCCTCTGGCTCCTCTCCCCTCTCCCCGCTCTTTAACCCTCTATGCCATTACAACCTAGCCTGATGGTCTTTGATATGTCGTGACCCATGGCTGAGACTGGGCTCAAAGCCTTGCCCTCCCGCTTGCACCTTGTTGTTGGCCGTCCCATCTCATCCTCTGTCGCTTCCCCCCCTACGCTTTCTTCCTTTCTCCCCCCCCTCTCTCTCCCTACGTCACCGAGCCCTCAACTAGCAAGACGCAGCTATCCGTGTGATTCTCTCCATCACCTTTCTGGTCCCGTGATGAGGAGTCTAGCTCAGCGTATCCCGACTAGAAGGCCGCAGAGGAGGGGGGACAAGCGTTCCGGCCGAGAGCAGCCTCGACTAGGACAACGTCCAATGCAACCCCGGAGAAGCTTTCGTCAGAAAAGGAATAAAGGAGCCTAGACAAAACTGGCGTCATTCGCCTACACTAAGCGTGCAATTGTGCCCGACGCCAGGAATCAAAGCCTTTGCATGTGTCACGATAGCACGCACCGTGGGAAAGCCTGAAGAGTCTGGAGAGAACAGAACAGCCTCCGTAGAGTGCGTGCTGCTGAAGCATCTGCATACTAGGATCCGCCGGATTCCTGGGCGTTTTAACCTATCCTCGAAGCCGCTGTCACCCTGCTGTCGCTGTGGCTGTCTGCCTGTCATCCTGATATCAGTCGGTGAAGCTCTGTTGGCGCCTTGAAGGAACAGCCTCTGCGACTGAGCGACTTGATGATGTGGGATTGCCAGAGGTTTTGCTGCATCCTAGGGTTAGGGCTCTGGGGCGGTGAGTGCTTCGAGTGAGTTTGCGAGGTCTTGTGATGCCTTGGCAGACGCGCGCTTTTGACAACATGGCAAAGTCGCATTGCGTTATGAGAGAAGAAGAGCGCGATATTTACCGGCTGCTCAGTCTCGAAAAATCTCTCGCTGCGCGCTTTTGCATCGCCAGATGGCGGTGTTCTCGAGAGGTAGATTCGGTCAGGGCCAAAGGGGGTGCACGTGACCATAACGGGTGACTAATCCCGACAGCTGGCAGAGACCCTCCACATGCCCCACAGAAACCCACTTGAGCCCACTTAAACCCACATAAAGCTTGTTTTACGGCTGCCAGCCAAGCTCTTCCCAGCCCTCGACTTTAGATGCACCCCACAAAAAAAAGCACCGGAGTATAAATTCTGCCCGGCGAGTGTTCAGGGACTTGAATTTCTCCGTCTTTCTCAATTCTCCAATGCATCTTTAGAATCATCCGTCTCTACAGCATGCCGCCAAGCCTTATTTTCTTCTTCTTTTCTCCCCCTCTTCAGTCACTCTCTTGATAGCCTCGCGCGCACGCACACACCCGCACAAAATAAACGCTCGCTTCGTGCGGCTGTTAATGTGTGTATGTGTCTTGCCAGGTCCAAAAACTCCCGACGCACGTCTAGCGACCCCAAGAATTGACTGCCGAAGAGCTTTTAGGGCCGGCGGTATGTCTTGTTTCTCATGGTAAATCCCGTAATTTCTTGACCGTGACTCTGCATATTCATTGTTGCCAGTAAGCAGAATCTCCTCGTGGGATCTCTGCTATCGACGTCTTTGCTCGCATCTGCAGGCCTTTTGGTTTGTGCTGTATGGCATCCACGTTTTCGCTCTGGCATAGACAAATCTTTTTTTGACCCGACGCTGGGCACCTGGCTTCGAGACGTCGTTATGATCGTCAACGAGAGGCCGGGAATCAGCTGTGGTTACATTTTTACCTTCCGGAGCTCCGACATTGTAGTAATTAGTTGTAACAATGGAATCGCCTCACCAAAGGCGGTCTGTTTTGCGTCTGTGCGTGGAAAACCCTAACAGACCCTAGTCCACATTGAAGTAAACAGCTGCTTGATGTATTGTGCTGCCTTTCTACTTTGTCATTTGCATCATGTCCCATGGCAAGCTTGTAGTTCTTCTAAGCGGGTGATGTCAGGCCTTTGCGTCTTCCACATGTTTCAGGCACTAGCTGGTGGTCACCCGCAAAAGTCATAGAAGCGAGGCACCACCGCATGATCCTGCTCAAGAGAAGGCGTCATTCACAGAGATACACACAAAGTTCTTGGGCTTTGGACAACTTCGCACTGATGTTGTGTCCCTGTTCAAGGTAGTGGCACACCAGTAATGTACATTTCCGGGGTCATGGGCAGGCCAAATTGCTCGGCACATGGCATGAACCACCATGACGCTAGGCTCTCGCTTGCGTTCACCACGACCGGAGGGGCCCCAGTACAGCCAGGCCTGCTATCTCCAAGCCGGTCACAGACAGAGAACTGCGGCCAAGAGGCAAGGCGAGGCATTGCTGGCGCGCGAGAGACGCCGGGCCGCCTCTTCCGGGCCCGCGCACAGTACCCGCCAGCTGTCCCATGGGGCCACGACAGAGAGGGGCGAGGGGAGGAGACGGTCTCATCCCGCAAGAGAGCACGACAGCGCGTGATGAAAGGTCGCTGGCGATGGAAGAGAAAGCCGTTGGTCCAATCAGTGCCGGTGCTGGGCGTGATTGGCCAGGGAGAGCAAAAGTGGGGAGGCGTCATCTTGGACTTGTAACCTCGCTGTCTCACTAAAGGGGCGCCGTTGTCCTGTGACAGTGACAGTGAGAGCTAGATTGTCTTTATTTTTATTTTCGGGAGCAACTCGTGCCGACGAACAACTTCAGCTCGCGTTATCCGGTCATCCCATCCCATCTTGGACCTTGGATCTTGTTGGGTTTGTTAGCTGTGAAATCTAGATCTCAGAAACATAACCAGGCCCCCCCTCTCCCTTCTTGTGTTATCTTGGCATCACGTACTGAGGCAGCTCATCACACAATGGCCAGTCAAGTCAATGCCGCCTTCGTGGGCGCTGGGGCTGTCGGCTGCTTCTACGCCTCACGGCTCCATCATGTGAGAGAATACCAGACAATCATGTATACAATAGTGATATGACCATTCGTTTATCCATGTCTGACGCTTTTTTTCTTCTATTTTTGTAGCCATCGCACGGCGTGCGCGTGTCACTTGTCGCGCGCTCCAACTATGCCGCGCTTGCGCAGGACGGTGTGCAGATGCAGACACATTCATTTGGTGATTACCGCTTCGCCCCACAAGCCGTCTATCCCTCTGTCCCGGCGGCCGCCAAGGCCCAAGCCGCGTGGGACTACGTGTTTGTGGCGACCAAGGCGCTGCCCGACGTCAGCGACGACTCGGCCACCATTGAGCCGCTAGTCGGCCCCAACACCGTCATTGTTCTCATCCAGAACGGCGTCGGCGTCGAGGCGCCGTACCGCGCGCGTTTCCCCGGCTCGCCCATCGTCAGCGCCGTGACTGTCATCAGCGCCGAGCAGATTGCCACTGGCACCATCAGACAGAACCGCTGGACGCGCATCAGCATAGGTCCATACACAGACGGCCGGGGAACTGGGGACAGCGCGCTGGAGACAAAGGCCGCGCTGGCGGTCAAAGATTTGGCCAGGTGGTGGAGCGAGCTGGGCGGAATCAAGGACGTCGATCCACATGACGAGATTGACTTGCAGATGGTGCGCTGGCACAAGCTGTGCATCAACTCGGCCATGAACCCGTCGGCGGTGTTGAGCGGCGGCAGGGGAAATGCAGACATGGCGTCGGATCCCGAGCTGCGCATCCATCTGAGGGCTGTTATGCAAGAGATACGTGCAGCTGTTCCTGCAATCCTGGGCCGCGAGCTCCCCGAGAATCTGGCAAATCCTGACGCGATCCTAAAGTCTACCGATCGCAATACCGGCGCACGGCCGAGCATGTTGCTTGATTGGGAAGCCGGTCGGCCAATGGAGCTGGAGGTCATCTTGGGGAACCCGGTCAGGATTGCCCGTGAACGGGGTGTTGAAATGCCGAGACTGCAGACTCTGTATGCACTGCTAAGAAGCATGCAGAAAATGCGATATGCAGACAAATCGAAGCTGTAGATGTCTATGTAGTTTGTTGGTAATGTCGAAGCAATAATGCTCAATCTTTGTTGGCCATGACGATGACTTCAGTGTCAATTCGAATGGTTCCATTCTGAGGAATGCTGCCCTTGTTTTCCACAGAAGCAACCTGGATCTCTGAAGTCGAAGCAAGACCAAGATCGTGCTGAATTTTGAGCACCTGTGCTTCTCCGGTAGTACCTAGTTTCTCATCAGGAATATATGCCCAGAGGAGCTCTTTAGAATTAGGCATTATCGGGAGGCCCTGTGATTTAAGCTGTGACCCGTAGTGTAGGTCGTCGGTGCTTTGGTTCGGTGTGGGATTGACTGTGTTGATGTTGTCCATAGTTATAGTATCCATAGTAGCAAAAGTGTTGCAAGCCGTGGTACCTGTGATGTTGGTGCCAGTCGAGCGAGGGAACTTGAAAATCCGCCTTGAGCTGCTGGGAGACTCGGATGGTGTCTTTCGCGTGATCTGAGAACGTAGGAAGGGCAGACACTGGGATAAGACTGGCTTCAAAGTTGGGAGACAGGCGCATATAAGGGCACACGCTAGTTCCGCAAGGGACCAGGAAGAGCCGACGACGTTGGTCCAGGTTACATCTGACGAGGCCTTGAGATACTGAAAGCGGACAATGGAGATGGCGACAGTGCTGAGGAAGACATGGGTCGTCGTTAGCAAAGGAATTTTGGGTGAGCAAGTAATATTAACCAAGTACTCACAGAAAGCCCAGAGAAAAGATGCAGAGCAGAGCCCGCTTCTGGCCCGAGGGGACGTTGAGTCGCCAGATTGCTGGCAGAGGGAGGATGAGGATCATGACATCGGTGATGACGTTGCCTGATGCGTTGATGTAAACCTGCGGATAGGTCGGGATACACGATGCCTTGACACTCGCATCCCAGAAGCCTCGAATGGGGATGCACAGCATGATCGATACTAGAAGTTGAGATGTTGCCCACAAGCCCACAATGACCATGGCGGCAATATACCATTTCCACATTTCTTGTACGGCGAGCACGCGATAGTATTGCACTAGAAAGGTCATCTTCAGAAACAGAAGGGCCGCAGTGTACACGACGACTGTCACATAGAATGACTGCGACGTAAAAGTTTAACCAGTTAGCTGGGCTTGGTGTAATGAATGATCCAGGGAACAATGATGGGTGGACTTACTCTTTGGAACTTCCACAAGTCAGTGGCATTCAATGTTCCAATATGTCGACCCATGCCATAATCGACTTCATAAAGCATCGACACGCCCTCACCAACAACGGCCAACTAAGAAAAGATGTTGGTTAGCGGGGTGATGGCAAGTGATGTATTTTTATGTAGAAGAGGTGAGACACATACCAGGGACAGTATTGCTAGCCAGTCATCAAGGCCCATCCGATGGAGGATAAAATATCTACTCCATATCCGACAGACAACCACCAGTACGGAGAGCGTAAGACACAAGGTCACCACGGTGTGGGTTACCCAGGCGCGATTTCCTGGTCCGGTATTGAGATTGCTCTCGGCCAATGTTTCATTGTTCGCCGCAAGAAGATCTTTGAGAAGCATGTTTCTAATGGCCTACAGCGGACACCGACAAGAACAGGTAAACACTCGACACAAGACGGCATGTTAGATATGTGGCTGGACGTACCAACATAAATAAGCCGTTGTTGTATCTTGTATCGGTAATCAAACGCCGACAAAAGTCAGCAGCAATTGGCAATGGATGCTTTGGTCGGGACCGCCTTTTCGTAAAGAGCTAACTAGATAATGAAATCTACTACTCAGCTACCAACTAGCCTGGAGGTATTGGCCCGGAGGTGCCCTCCCTCGGCCCCAACGTGTCTCACATGATGCTGCGACAGAGGTCTTTAGCCACCAAAACTCAAACACATAAGAACCAGGTACTGCTACGGCTAAGGCGGGTCCAAAGCCAGAGGTTGCCGCTCGCCTAGAGAAAACTCGCCACCAGGCCCTCAGTCCCCATACAAGCGCAAGTATTGATAACTAAAGAGCATAAGCACTACGCCAGAGGCCTGCCTTGTGGTCCTAAACAGAACACCAGAATCTGGGTTATAATGACCATTATAAGTTTAAAGCCTAAACCAGTTTTTCGGGTCCGTTGCAGTCTGCCGCTGGTGGGACTTTGGCGGTCTAAATTCCTGTTCGAGGCCGTCTGTATCGAAACCACCAATTAACAGAGGCGTTCAGCCGGCCATCACTATGAATACTGCGGACCGAATGCCACCATCCTTTCGGGATGAAAAGCGCGCTTCCTGGGGCTAGATGTGCTTCTGCAAAGCCGTCAGCCGCTTGGTGCCAGACCTCTTTGTCGAGCATATTCCGTTCTGGCCCTTCCATCATGTCCCGCGTGCGAATTCTAGAGCTCCCGTGCCGTCCCAGGGCAGCCTGGACTTTGTGGAAGAGATTCTCGCCAGCACTAGGCGCTAACAGGCGAACGATCTTTGAGCTACACATTTGAAGCAGGATGTTGGGGTTCGGATCGCGGTGTAGAGGAGTGTACGTCTCCTCTAGCCCAAGCCAGAGGCTAGTGCCGTATATGTCTCCTTTGCCAGCATTTTTGATGAGGGAGGGTATAGGGAGATCTTGTTGAAGTACATCTGGTAGCGAAGACAACGAGTTTTGAGCAATGTACAGCTGGGTCATGGGAGGAGACTTGGCTGGTAGATTAAGATTGAAGTTCAAAGCAGCCACAAAGAGCGATAAAGGCCCTGAAAATCCAAAGAACCTCAGCGGCGAGTCTGAGGGGAGATGTGTCCATTCAGGGATTCTCGGTATGACATTTTGGAACTCGGGGTTCTTGTAGAAGGCTGGAACTTTATCCTGGCCATCAGCAACCGGTCCAGGGCTCATGAGCTCATAGGAGACTTCGGTATCATGAAAGCGATAAAAGTAGTCCTGGTTGAGTGTAGAGCCGCCAAACCACTTAGTGAGAGCAGGGACACTGGAGCTATGAGCCAATGGGCCTTGAAGAACAACTGGCTGTGACAGGCCGTTTGTTGCCTGTTCAAACTCGGCCACCAAAATTGAATCCAAAGAGTCCACAGTAGGGACGGGCCGTAGGCCATGGTGGAAGAGCCGAGAGGGAGGCCCCTGGGAGCGGATAGATTGGCGGCGGAAGACTGAGCTAGCAATAGAGGGTCTATGCCTGATACATGCCATTTTTGCGGGCGATTAGCACGCCGATAATAGAGCCGACGGCTGGTTTCTCCGGCCAGGCAATGGATCAGTAGAGGCGTGGTTGTTTGGACGAGGGTGGTGAGTTTTCGTGCGACAGTATAATAACGAGCCAGTGTCTATTCTGACATGACATGGCTTCTCGTCGATGATTGGTCCTCGCAGGGCAGGTGCTTTTTGTATCCAACTCCTCGGATGGCTTGGACGCCGTCGCCAATTATTTGGTACTTTGGCACATTGAAATCTGTGATGTCCTAGTTCATTGATTTGTAGGTGACACTGAGGTGTCTCACTAGGAAATTATCCTGGAGTTTGTGTGATGTCGAAGTTATCATCAACAATTAGGGTTCCCAGAAGCCTGACAGCTGGCAGCAGTTGCGATAAATCACCACCAGCCTTGCAACGCAAAAGTCTCAGGAAGTCCCCCACCATGGACTAAATGTGTTTGCTCCCAAAACTCTAAAGATTGTCGTCGCCCTGCAGCATAGTTTTCCTCATCTCGCTCTCACGCCTCTCCGACCCGCTCTCCAATCTCCAAGTCAAAGCCACAAGCGGACGGGCCGTCCTCGAATATCGCCTTGGTGACGGCTTCCTTTTTTTTCCAACCCGCCGAGCCCCGTTTTTCACCACCTTGCGGAACCGACGATCATCTGTGTTCTGCCTGGAAATACACCACCACATTGCAGTTCTTGATCTCGGAAAATTCACACTAGGACATCCGTCTACCCGAAAGCCTACGCAATTCTATTCAGCTGCCTAGCTTGGCCATCCGATCCCCCCACGCTCTATCTTGCCGGTTTGCGACTGCTCCAGCATCTTGGCTTCTCTCCAGCGTGACAGGCCAACACATCAACTTCGCCTGACACTCCGCCACAACCGATCTTAACCTTTTAAACTCGCACCCGTACCCCTACTCAAATCCCCGCTGTCAGCCGAGCCATTGGACCTCCCCGTTGAGTGGACAAGGCCCTATCATCAAGTGCTGCAAAGCCCCCTCTCACCACTATAATTGCCTATCTGTACAACCTAGATCACAACTCTGCCAACCATGTCTTCTTCCTCAGGTGCTCCTGAGTCTTGGATAGCATCGTTTTGCTCGCTTATTGGGCACGAGTACTATGCCGAGGTGTCGGAGGACTTCATAGAAGATGACTTCAACTTAACTGGCCTGCAGGGCCAGGTCGACATGTACAAAGAGGCTCTAGAGGTTAGTCGATGTTAATCTATAATAGGACCCTGCACGCATGAATAGTGCACCAAAGCTGACAACTTTTATCCTTCCAACAGATGATCCTTGACGTAGATCCCGAGGATGATGAGGACGAGCAGGACGAGGAAGAAGAAGATGAGGAAGATCCGTCACCTGAGGCCCAAGCAACACGGGCTGCCCAGCAGGCTGAAAGAAGACTACAGAAAGAACTGACTAGCGATCTCTCCGTCATTGAGTCTTCGGCTGAACTGCTTTATGGGTTGATCCACCAGAGATACATCTGCTCGCGCCCCGGTATGCAACAAATGAGCGAAAAGTACGAGCTTGGCCACTTTGGCACTTGCCCCCGCACCAAGTGCGAGAACGCTCGTACACTTCCCGTTGGCCTCTCCGACATTCCCGGTGAAGACACGGTCAAGCTGTTCTGTCCTTCATGCTTGGACGTCTATGTGCCCCCCAACAGCCGCTTCCAGACCGTGGACGGCGCCTTCTTTGGACGGACCTTTGGCGCGCTGTTCCTGCTAACCTTCCCCGAGTACGACCTGACAAAACGTGGCGATGGTGTGGTTGCAGGCGTTCGTGCTGGCGGCGAGACGCCTAGCGTGACCAATGGGTTCTACACCAAGAACATTGGCCCCGGCCTCGGAAGCAGCCACATCTACGAGCCTCGAATATACGGATTCCGCGTGTCGGAATACTCCAGAACAGGCCCCCGCATGCGCTGGCTGCGCGAGCGACCCGCTGACATGCATGAGCTGGACGAGATGGCCCTTGCTGCAGCGGAAAAGGAAAAGTCGGGTAACCCGAAACCGAGACGCGTTGCGCGCGGCAGGGCCAACAACGGCAGCCCTATGCGTACCGATACAGATGCGAAATATCTATAGTGGACTGGGGCTGGGCTGGGAAGAACTACAAAGACATATATAGCATACAAGTTACACACGAATAGTCCTCCTTCTTTTTTTGATACCTGAGATATCGAGGGGCATTGGGCTGGAAGATTAATACGGGCCATGATATACACGAAAAGAAAAAATGGTAGCAAATGCACGCATAATATGACTGCGACCAGCGAGGCGGCTGCCTGCTTTTTTTTACATGTCTACAAAATTATGTGTCTTGTTCTTTCTTGACTTGGCTTCTTGCTTTTGTGCAATATATCTCGAGAGCTTCTCAACCATGGCTGTATTCAAATCGGAGAAAAATAAAAAAAGATACATGTGGTTATGTGCTTTCACCTCTTACACAATCAAATATTCTACAGATATGAACCAGGTGGTGGTACTTTGTCGTTACACAGACTTACCTGGCACGGCAACCCACCCTCCATAGGAAGGGTCAGGCTACTCCCACTGCGACGATCTGTGCCACAGCATAAATGGACATCAAACGTCTGAACCACATCAGCAATGACTCTGACCGCCACGGCCTCGGCCATTTTCTTGCCGAGGCACGTGCGCGGCCCGCCGTTGAAGACGGGGAACTCAGCAGCGCTACGACTGAGCACGCGCGGGCCGCCCTTTTCATCGAGCGTCAGCCAGCGGCTGGGCCGAAACTCGTCGGCGTCGTCGCCCCACGTGGAAAAAGACCGGTTCATGGCCCACGGGCACCACAGCACAATGGACTTGGCGGGCAAAAAGGTCCCGTCCGGCAACGTCGTGGGCTCCTCGGCCTGCTTGAGCTCAAATGGTACCGGCGGGTACAGCCGCAGCGTCTCGTAGAAGACGGCGAGCGTGTACGGCAGCTCCTGCACGCTCGGTGGGCCGGTGAGCGCTGCGATTTCGGCGCGCAGGCAGGCGACCACGTCTGCGTGCTGCGCCAGCAGGAAAAAGACCCACGTCAATGCCTGGGCTGTGGTGTCCCTGCCGGCCGAGAGATAGTTAAGCGCGGCGTCGGCGACAATCTTTTCGTCGCCGATACTATCTAGCAGTGAGTGGATCAGACTGCCGCCGCCACCGGAAACAGGGCTGCCTCGTGCGCGCGCCTTGCGCCGGGCGGCCGTGGCATTGGCGACTATCTGGTGGCCGTACTGGTGCACAACGGCGATGCTAGCGCGCATTTGACGGCCGGTGATCAGCTCGGTCAGGCGCCAGAGCGGGTTCTGCACACGCTCGGCTGTGACGCCGCTGGCGTACTCAAAGGCCTGGGTAAAGTCGTCGCCGGCGTGCATCTCCATACCGTAGGCCATGTGGCCCATGAGCTGGGTGGTGATTTCATGGAAAAATTCCTGGAGGTCAACAGTAGACGTGTCGTGGGCGTTTTGGCGCAGCTCGGCTAGGCTGGTCTTGAGGATGCGCGGCAGCTCGGTCTCTGTCAGAGCCTTGAGGTTAGCGGCGCTGAGAAACGCCAGGCCTGCGCGACGCTGCAGCCGCCACAAGTCGCCATCGACGTTGATGATGCCGTAGCCAAAGAGATCCCACGAGCGCTGCTTGAAAAAGTCACCTTTGCTGAAGATACCGACATGCTTCAGCACGTAGTCGACGTTTGCCGCGCTACTGACTACAACGCCGGGGGGCAGGGTCGGCACAGATATCTGCAGCGTCTCGTAGCTGAAACGCCGCTCGCAACGAGTGAACCAGTCAAACAGCACAAAACGGTCCCGGAGAAACAGGAGCCCGTTGCCGATCAACGGCAGGGCATCCGGCGCGCGGCGAAGCGACTGGCCGTTGCGCTTGATGCTAGGCGAGTTGAAGACGGAGTAGAGAGCAAAGCATGCAACGCCGGTGAGCACAGCCCAGACAACAGGCGGCGGAATGCTCTGGAGGAGGGCCATTGTTGAGAGATGGAATGGCCTGGCGACATTGGCAGCTCTAAATGCGGTGTTTCATGGCGTGGGGTGTGAGGTGTTGGCAAGGCGCAATTAGATCTGTTCAATATGCATCACGTGGCGGAGACCCTAGCTATTTCCAGTTTAGGTGGTCCATGTGCGAATAACCCTAGTGACTAGCCAGTTGCCAAGTGTCCGCGACATGTTTAGCTGCCAAACACACCAACGGAGCACAGGATGAATTTCTTTCTTTTCTTCCTGTTGCTTGAAAGGGGCAGTGCTCCACGCCCTAATTATGAACAGACGGAAAGCCTCCGCGCGTGACGCCACCAAGTCGAAGCTGCAAGTTAACTAGTGTCCAGAAGCCAAGATCTAGGGTGAAAGGCACCCAACTAGAACGGAATGTCTTTGATGTTTGTGGGCAGTACAAAATCCTAGACGCACATTCGCATAGAACACCAAGGCAGCAGTCAAAAGGCTTTGGCCCTTATAGCACGCCAATCGCGCTTATGGTATGCCCAGGGTGTCACGTAGAAGACGACTGTGCACTGGCTCAGCCATCGGCTTACAGCGGACACAATCACGGCGCCTCACAGCTTGCGGTTTGACGGAGCCACGGCCAAAACTGCCCTCGGTTCTACGAGAGCGCCAGGATCAACATTTCACCGAAAACGGGCGGAAGGCTCACTTGCTTCGGCAGTGAGGCACATCAAATCGTGCAAGGAGGACAGGGGAACGATTAGGCAGCGCTTTTAAAAGTATTGCTTCCAGCTTTTCAACTTGAGTTTTTGTTGTGTGTTCCTTGCAGACGTGCGGATCAGGCTTAGCGCCATCATCTGAATCGCCATGTTGGATCTCGTATTTTGTTCCATGGGAGTTGGGGCTCAAGCAAACCGACAGATCCTTTTTGGCTTTTTTTGGTTGACAGACTCCTTTTGCCAAGTTGCCATGCATGGAGACAGGGCTCTGGATGAATCCCCAGACGGCTTTGAAGTATGGAGTATACCAGGCCGTGGCGTGGCAGTAAGCAAATAATCACAAGCGATGAGCTGCGCATTTCTCCTTGCACACAAAACTCATAAGCATGATTGTTGCTAATAGTCCAGGAGGGGTAAAAAGGGGATCATTGTGCCACTCTACCAAATAGGTTCTCTCAAGACGAGCATATTTGGGTTGGCGTCTCGAAAAATGCCGATGACGTCGTCAAGTCGGAGAAAGTGTGCCGATGCGATGAGATGCGATAAGATAAGAGATCTGGACACGTGACTCTGGTAAACTCTGTATGGCTACAGTGATCGCAAACAATGCAAAATATATACTATTAAGGCATAAATGAAAAGGCCTGAGAAGAGGCTACAGCTATATATTAATATATCCCCGTACTCTGCTCGGAATATGCCAAAACTATCGGCGATAAAAGACCGGAATAACTTAGGGTTGAAGTCGGCTATCTAGGGTTTCCAAGCGACACTGGGAACGTTCGTTCAAAGTGTATAAACCTACAGGGGGCTCGCTCCCACGAAACAGGTCGCTTAGCTGACCCCTTACCCTGAGAATACATAGTTACTAGGTAGTTATGTGCGTAGACTGAGAACGCTGTGTGTTTTGTTTGCTGCGCATCTTTGTTTTATGTTTAGCTCTGGTGCTTTGTTATTGTGTCGCCTTGGGCCAGGGGGTCCACGCGTTTGTTAATCTATCTTCATCTCACTCTGTCCACATGTATTACGGACTAATCGGCATGCAAATATTCTTTGATGCTTGGTGGTTGTAGGAGGTTGTGAAGAGACGCCAGGGCCCTGCTGAAGGGGCTATAATATGCCTATTGCTATGAATGTACAGGGTTACACACAGACAGGCTGCCCTCCATCTCCTCTCCCCCGTATTTTGGCTGGATTTTAAGTTGTGGCATCATGGTGAATGCGGCATTCGACGGGCAGTCGGCGTTGTTCCACCGGTGGCCCTGCAATGGGGCTCCAGGCGAATTGCATGTGGCTGTGAATTGCGTTGCTTTGCATTGGCATTCAGTCCAGCGCAGGGCCGGGTCTAGACTGTAAGTTGTTGTGTCTTGTTTTCGAGGAGGCGGAGAGCTAACCGGATGGTTTTATGTGAAAACCGGAGGCTTTCACCAGAACACAGCAGCACGGCGTTCCAGCGGATCCGGCGATGGAAAAGGCCCGAGTAAGCGTATTCGTACGATCTACGAATAACAGCAGAATGGGGCCTTTTGAGGTTTATGCGCAGAACAAAGTAGAGAGATAGTTACTGTATAAGAAGAAAAATAAGAGTGTATACGATATGGGCAGCTTCCTACTAGACGCACATGTCTGCTGATGGCGGCTGGCAGACTCCAAGACAAGCCCTACAGCGTGAGATGATGCACAACCTGTGCTTCTCCGTTGCCATTTCCTGCTGCCTAGCCCTTGGGAGCAGGAGGCGGGCAAACAGTCGTGAGCCCTACTGCGGCTAAGTTGCCCGCCAGATTGTCGAGGGGGGGAGGGGGGACTGGCTAGGTGACTAGGGCGCCGCTGCGATCAGCCGGAATTTATTTGTGCCGGAGCGGCGGCTTGGCTTGCAGTTCAAGACAGGTCCCGTCTTGGCGTGAGATGGGCATCTCTCTTGCCGCCCCAGCGCGTGGTGCGGCTGAGGCTGTTGTGGTGTTTTGGCTGCGCCCGTTCTTGTATAAAGAATTGGGCGTCCCTCGCGCTGATTAACCGCCGGGCCAAGTTTATGTGGCTTCTGCTTCCTGGGCTTCTTTTCTATTCCCCTGACCGATTTTTTTTTTTGGCTGTACGAAAGCAAGGCCATAGCTCCGCCCTCACTTTTTTCTTTTTTCTTTCTCTTCTCTCCCTGCACCTTGTTCTGCCGTCTTCTCTAGCACGTGTCCTCGACTAACCGTCGAGAAGACTCCAGGAAGCATGGCAGCAGCACCACGGCAGATTTGGGCCTTGATGTCTAAGAACTTTCGCATTCTGCTGTTTCGACATCTTTTCAGCACTATTGTCATCGCCTTCGCTGTTCCCGTCATCGTCACTGCCATCTTCAGCTTCGCAAAGAGTCTGTTCTCGTCGCCAGCCAAGTACGGTGTTGTGAGTTTTCCCCTTCTTGTTTGTTGACTGCGCTACTCTGTTTTTGTCTGCGTTTTTGTTGTTCTATTTTCACATTTCCCCTGGGCCCTAGCGTCGCTGAAAGTGCTGCTGTTCTTCATGCAGCTCGTGCACAGTCGCCTAGCTAGAGTTATGCGTGCTAACCCTAACCCTCACCTCATAGGGCTCTGTGCGACCCATCAGAACTCTACCAGAAGCTTTGGTAACTGCAGCCGACGATAGCCGCAAGACAATCGCCTTTGTGAACAACGGCCTCAGCGGCGGCGACATTGACGATGTCATCGGCCGACTCACGACTCTCGTCGCTTCTCCGGATGTGCGCTCCGTTAATTTCACCAACTCCGATGAGCTCTCCCTGGTTTGCCGGTCGTCTCTGCGCGGCGTTAGTCGCTGCTACGGCGCTGTCGAGTTCCACTCGTCTCCGTCCCAGGGCTCCGGCGGTGTCTGGAACTACACTATTCGCATCGACGGTGCGCTGGATGCCAGACGCGTCGACATTGGCAAGACCGACAACGACGCCGAGATCTACGTGCTGCCGCTGAAGAAGGCCGTTGACAGCGCCATCACCTCCGTTGATACCAACGCCACGGCCCTCCCGCAGAACATGGACTCACTGCCCTACACCGACATGACGAGCGACGAGCGCGACGATGAGGTCACGCAAAACTACCAAAAGGCCGTCATCAACTGGATGGGCGTGGTGCTTGCCTCGGGAATCATCATGATCACCTACCACCTGACGGGCTTCCTGACCCAGGAAAAGGAAACCGGTATGTCCCGGCTCATCGACTCAATGATGCCCGTCAAGAAGCGCTGGCACAGCGTTTGCATGCGCATGTTTGCGACTCATATTTCCTTTGCCATCATCTATCTGCCGGCCTGGATCATCAGTGCCCTCATCATGCGCCAGGGGGTCTTCACCCACACCTCGCCGCTGCTGGTCATCATCTTCCAGATTCTTGGCGGTCTTTCCATGGCGTCCTTTTCTGTCTTTGCTTCGGCCTTTTTTAAGAGTGCCCAGATCAGTGGCAACACTACTGTCATCGTTGTCGGCGGCTTAGCCATCATGGCTCAGATGCTGGGCGATCCAAACGCAGGCACCGTGGCTGTTCTTAGCTTTCTGTTTCCGCCCTGCGCTTACATCTTCTTTGTCATCAACATGTCCCGTTTCGAGTACGAACGGGTTGGCGCTAGCCTGACCGAGACCGCGCCGGTTATCGACAGCAGTTTCGAACTCGCCGGTATTGTTTTCTGGGCTTTCCTCATCATCCACATCATTGTTTATCCTGTTCTGGGCGCTATGCTGGAGAACCGTCTCTACGGATCCAACGGCCAAACCCGCAACATCATCTTTGACCCTGCCGAGATTGAAAAGCGGGATATGAAGGACACTCCGCTGGTCATCGAGAAAATGTCCAAGGTCTATTCGCCTTCTCGCTTCAACACCATGCTCTCCTGCTTCCAGAAGCCCAAGGGCACTGTCACTGCCGTCAACGAGTTGACTCTCAACGCTGGACGTGGCCAGATTATCGCGCTTCTGGGCGCCAACGGCAGTGGTAAGAGTACCACCCTGGATGCTATTTCTGGCATGCACCAGCCTACATCTGGCTCCATCACCATTGATGGCACTGGCGGTCTGGGCATTGCCCCGCAGAAAAACGTCCTGTGGGATGATCTCACCGTCGAAGAGCACATTGCCATTTTCAACTGTCTCAAGTCCCCCAACAACCAGGCTTCCAAGGAAGAGATTCGCGAGCTCATCGAGGCTGTCGACCTTGGCAAGAAGCGGACCGCCCTCGCCGGCACCTTGTCCGGCGGTCAGAAGCGCAAGCTGCAGCTGGGCATGATGCTTACTGGCGGAAGTGCCGTCTGCTGCGTCGATGAGGTCAGCAGTGGTATCGATCCTCTGAGTAGACGCAAGCTCTGGGACATTTTGCTGGCTGAGCGTGGCAAGCGAACAATTGTTCTGACGACTCATTTCCTTGACGAAGCTGACCTTCTTGCCGACTACATCGCTGTTCTGTCCAAGGGTGTGTTGAAAGCTAAGGGTGCCTCTGCTAGGCTCAAGGACACTCTGGGTGGCGGTTACCGTGTGCACGTGACCACTCACGGCCGTCTTGACATGGCGCCTGAAGTTGCCAATGTCGAAAAAGTCGTGTCTTTTGATATTGTGACGTATATTGCGCCCTCTTCTGCCCTTGCCGCCCAGGTAATCCGAGCGCTGGAGGAAGTTGGCTTGAACGATTACCGTTTCTCTGGTCCTACTATCGAGGATGTCTTCCTGCGCATGGCCGAGGAGATTCACCAAGAATCTGTCAAGGGCTTCCCCGAGGAGGCGCTTGCACGTGAAGGCTTCGCTGCCGATGGGTCCAACCCCAATTCTCGCCTGACTCTTACCCAAGGCCAGCCCACCGGCTACTTCCGCCAGGTTGTTGTTCTGGCTCAGAAGAGACTGACCGTTCTCAAGACTAACTGGGTGCCGCACCTGATTGCCATCGTCCTGCCGATTATTGCCGCCCTTTTGACGTCCCTCTTGATCAAGGACCAGAGTGCTGTTGGATGTGCGCCTAGCTCCGAAGTTGATCCTGACCAGAGAAACGAGCTGAAGTTTGAAGCCAGTGACCTTGGCTCGCTTCTCCTGGTCGGCTCTTCCTCGGCCGTTGATACCAATGTGCTGCAGACCTATCTCGACTCCTCTACTAGCAGCTTTGCCAAGTATGGCATCGTCCCGCAATACAACCTCGTCGATACTATGTCGCAGTTCACTTCTGCCGTCGACCAAAACTATAGTTCTATTGCCCCTGGAGGTTTCTTCATTCCTTCTTCGTCGGCTGATACCCTCACCATTGCCTACAAGGCCAATGACTACCTGACAAATGCCCTTATTTCACAAAACACTCTGAATTCTTTAATGTCTGGCATCTCCATTACCACGCAGTTTGACGCCTTTGCCACGCCCTGGAATCCCGCCATGGGCGATAGTCTGCAGCTGGTCCTTTACATGTCCATTGCCTTGGTCATTTACCCCGCCTTCTTCTCTCTATATCCAAACGTCGAGAGACGGAGTCTGATCCGCAGCTTCGAGTACTCCAATGGCGTGCGTCCTGGTGCCCTATGGCTTGCGTACACTGGAGTAGACTTTCTTGTGGTGTTGTTTGTTAGCGCTATCGTTACTATTGTCTGGGCTGCTATATCCGACGCCTGGTACCACATCGGTTATATCTTTTTGGTTCTGGTGCTCTACGGACTTGCTTCGACGCTGCTCGGCTATATTGTTTCGCTTTGGGCCAAGACCCAGCTCGGAACGTATGCCTATGCTGCAGGCTTTCAGTTCCTTGTTTTCGCTGCATACTTCATTGCTTACATGTCAACTATGGTCTTTGCTGCTGTCACCAAGGTCGATGACCAGCTTCTGGTTGTTCACTACATTGTGTCGGCGTTTGCCCCCATTGGCAGCGCTCTACGGGCCCTGTTTGTTGCGCTCAATATCTTCTCGACTACCTGCGACGGCCAGGAGCTTGCCAGCAACCCTGTCGGCATCGAGTACTACGGTGGTCCAATCCTGTATCTCATTGTGCAGATTACCGTGTACACAATTATTCTCCTCTCCCTTGATGGCGGTGCGACCGCTTCGTGGTTCCGCAAGATTCTCGGTCGTGGCAAGAAGCCCGAGGCTACCGTTAATACCGAGGAGGGTCCGTATCACGAAAACCGTTCAATGACCGATAAGACTGGCACTGCTGGTCTGCAGGTGCAGAACCTAACCAAGACCTTTGGCAAGAACACGGCAGTTGATAACCTATCATTTAACATTTACCAGGGAGAGGTTTACGCCCTGCTTGGTCCCAACGGTGCCGGAAAGTCTACCACAATCTCCATGATCCGTGGTGATGTGCGCCCAACGGGTAGACACGGTGGCGACGTTCTCATTGAGAACCACTCGGTCACTAGCAAGTTGGTTTCTGCCCGTGCTAACCTGGGCGTCTGCCCCCAGTTTGACGCCATTGATCACATGACCGTCAAGGAACATCTCGAGTTCTACGCCCGCGTGCGCGGCGTCGCCGACATGGAGCACAGCGTCTCTGCCATTATCTCAGCCGTTGGCATTGGAGCCTTTGCGACACGCCCTGCGCACGCCCTCTCCGGCGGCAACAAGCGCAAGCTGTCTCTGGGCATCGCACTGATGGGCAACCCCGGCGTAGTCGTACTCGACGAGCCGTCTTCTGGTCTGGATGCTGCTGCGAAGCGCATCATGTGGAAGACTCTGCAGAACACGGTCCCCGGCCGCAGTATCCTGCTGACTACCCACAGCATGGAAGAGGCCGATGCCCTGGCAGGCCGTATTGGAATCATGGCCAGGAGAATGCTGGCAGAAGGCACAATTGATGAACTTAGAGCGAGATTTGGCGATGCATTGCACATCCACTTGGTCAGCAAGTCGGCCCCACGTACGAGCAACGAGGAGATGGCACAACTACAAAACTGGATTCAATCCACTCTCCCTGACGTTGTTATGCAGGGTAAGTCTCTTTTTTCCCCTCCCCTTTTCTGTTTTTTTCAAGATACATTACTAACACACCTCGCTTTAGACAAAACCTACCACGGCCAAACCCGCTTTTCAGTCCCCGCCGCCTCAGTACTGGCTGCTACTGGTAGATCCAACCATGGACAGGCCGGCAGCGGCACTGCGCCTAGCGCCATTGGCCGCCTGCTGGTCCTGCTCGAGGACAACAAGGAGATGCTGGGTATTCAACATTACTCGGTCAGCACTACCACACTGGACCAGGTATTCCTGGCCATTGTGGGCGAGCACAACGTGCAGGAGGAGAACTCTGGTGAGCACAAGAAGAAGGCGTGGTGGAAGTTTTTTTCCAAGAATTAGGGCGGTAGTTAGTTACGTGATGATAGCGCTGAGGTTTCTTTTAGAGTGGGATCCAGTCTCTCGACATCTTGCACATGACCCCATGGGTTTGATGTGGTTGGTTTCCTTTGTTTCGTTTGCTTTCCCCCCGTCACTCGGCAGAGGCTCAATTATTGGTCGGCTGGATATCCATCTTGTTCCGGGGGGGCTTCTTTCTTTCTTGTTAAGCAGCAGGCTCTTGTCTTTTTTCTTTTCCTTTGTCTACAACCCGGGCTTTCATTTACTTCATTGGCTTCTATTACATACAAACAGGATGAATTCCTATAAACTTCTCTTCTTTAGGTATATATACTCTTTATTTTATTTCGCCCACACTCCCTGTTACTTGGCCAAAGAAACTACAATGCCGAAAAAGAGTGTCGAGTCCCTCGGCGCATATGCTTTTGGTAGTTGCTGGTGCATTCATGATTCTCGAAGCTGTGCCAAAACAGGCACCTGCTGCATTCATGTTAGTCGAGTGTTGGCGGCTCCACTTTTCTTTGACGACTTGACTTCATGTTCAGCCTTGTACGTCAGCAATTCCGAGCGAGCTGTGGCCAGCCTTGCAGCGAATGTACACCGGGATAGAGACACTTGCTGTAGATTTTGCTTGTGAAACGCTGGGAAGCCATAGTTTGTTGTTCTAATTGAAACAAGGTTTTACGTGTTTTATTGAGTCTTGAAGCCTATTATGCCTCTCATTCCGCGCATGCAGGTCTTTGAGATCGATGACCAGACGTGGTATGCCGACTACCTCACGTACCCAAAGCTCCGATGCTGACTGGCTTCGCAGGTTCCCTTCCTTTCTGCGCACATATGTGCAGAGTGCCCTGACCGTCGGCTGGAACACCTCCATCCCCATCGTCAACACGCCACCGGCCTCACGCGTCGCTGCCTCCGTGCTGCTCTCGCATCTCGGCTCGCGCATCTCGGCCTACCGCTTTCTGGACTTTTGCGCCGGCGCCGGCGGCCCGACGCCCATGATCGAGGCGCACATCAACGCCGAGCTGGCGGCGCGCGGCCAGCCGCGCGTGCCCTTTGTCATGACGGACTTGCATCCGAATGTGTGGGGCTGGGAGCGCGCCGTCGCCGAGGCCGCGGAGCGTGAGCGCATGCGTCAGCGTGCTCATGGCGGGGAGACACAGGTCATGCTCTCGTTTGAGTCGCAGAGCGTCGATGCGGCGGCGGCGCCACGCGATCTGATGCAGCGCTGGACGCGTAATGGGGGCCGCGTGTTTCGGCTGTTCAATTTGGCGTTCCACCACTTTGACGACACACTGGCGCGGCGAATCCTCAAGAACACAGTAGAAACAAGCGATGGCTTTGCGTGAGTTGTGGCCTCTGTTGTTTCTAGAAAAAGAGAAAAAAAGAATTACCTGTTTGTGCACCATGGGATATCTCGCTAACACCTACTTAATCGTTGCAGTATCTTTGAGCTGCAGGATCGCTCGTTCTCCGGCTTCATGACCCTGGTTGTGCTCGGCATCGGGATGATGCTCATTGCGCCGTTCTACGCGCTTAAGTGGCGCGCACCGGCGGTCCTGCTGTTCACGTATGTGCTGCCCATCTTGCCATTTGTCGTAGTCTTTGACGGCATCATGTCGGCCATCCGGACGCGCACGCCTGAGGAAGTAGAGCTTCTCTTGCGCACATGCGGTGCCAAAGATGCAGAGGAGGGCAAGTGGATTGTCAAGAGCGGGTCGATCAGATATGTCTGGCCCTTTTGCCATTTTAACTACGTCGTGTGCATGCCAGAGGACAGACAGCTTAATTAGAGTACAAAAGCCACAGAGCGCATGGTTAGAGAAGGCGAGATTCAAGATATCGTAGATGCTCAATGTTCAATTTTGCTTAAACTATAAACTAGCAAATAGCGGTGGTCTGCTATTCTATTAAGTGGACAGACTGTGAAATAACAACCGATGAAAAAAAAACGAAATGTAACATGCATAAGTCCTGATGCAGGACAAAAAGAGAACAAAACAAGAACAAGAAAGTCCCAGAGAAACCCCGGGGGAGAAGCGAATCCTAAAAGAGCATATCTGTTATTCTGCTCTCATCTTTGGCTATGCTTACACAATAGGACCAGCCTTGATCACATCATCAGTAGCCTCATCGGCGTACTGCTTGAAGTTCTCGTTGAACAGATTCGCCAGCTTGACGACCTCGGACTCAAAGCTCTGAGCACCCGCGGTCCACGCCGTCTTGGGGTTGAGGATCTCAGCCGGTACGCCAGGGCACGACTTGGGCACTTGCAGGTTGAAGATGCCGTAGGTCTCGTACTCGACATTTGCCAGCTCGCCCGAGTGGATGGCATCCAGGATGGCGCGCGTGTACTTGAGCGGGCACCGCTTACCTCCCTGGGTGTAGCCGGCGCCGCACCAGCCAGTGTTGAGCAACCAGGCGTTGGCCTTGTGCGCCTCGATCTTGTCCGCCAGCATTGATGCGTAGCGCATGGGGTGCAGGGCCAGGAAGGGCTGGGCAAAGCAGCTGGAGAAGGTGGCCTGCGGCTCGGTGACGCCGTCTTCGGTACCGGCCATCTTGCTCGTGTAGCCGGAAATGAAGTGGAACATGGTTTGCGAGCGGTCCAGCTTGCTGATGGGGGGCAGCACGCCGCGGGCGTCACATGTCAAGAGGATGATGTTGCTGGGGTGGTTTTCAGACAGGCAGGGGATCTTGGCATTGCTGATGTACTCGATGGGGTAGGCACAGCGGGTGTTCTCAGTCAGGGTAGAGTCATCGTAGTCAACAACACGCGTCGTAGGATCAAAGACAACGTTCTCTAGCACCGAGCCGTAGCGGATGGCGCCGTAGATATCGGGCTCCTTCTCGGCGGAGAGACCCACACACTTCGCGTAGCAGCCACCCTCAATGTTGAAGACGCCGTTGTCACTCCAGCAGTGCTCATCGTCGCCAATGAGCGCACGGTTGGGATCCGCAGACAGCGTAGTCTTTCCCGTACCGGAAAGACCAAAGAAGAGTGTCACATCGCCCTTCTTGCCCTCGTTGGCCGAGGAGTGCAGAGTTAGCACATTGTGCTTGATGGGCATCTCGTAGAAGAGCACAGTGAAGACACCCTTCTTCATCTCGCCGGCGTACTCAGTACCCAAAATAACCATTTCCTTATCGGCAAAGTTAATGGCTACAGACGTGCCGGAGGTCATGCCCTCAGTGTAGCGGTTGGCGGGGAACGAGCCGGCGTTGTAGATAGTGTAGTCGGGGTGGAAGTGCTCCAGCTCCTCCGGGGGAGGACGGATCAGCATGTTGCGCATGAAGAGCGCATGGTAGGCGCGGGCACATACAACACGCACGCGGATGCGGTACTTCTCATCCCAGCCGGCGTAGCCATCAACGACGTAGATGCGGTTACGGGTGTTGAGGTAGTCAACAGCACGCTCGCGGTTGATCTTCCAGGTCTGTAGGAGAAAGAGAGAAGCAGATGTTAGCCAAAAGAAAACGTGCAAAAGAGAAGAAGAGCAGAGTAGAGAAATGCAGGCGGGAACATCTCCCACGGGCCTCTCCCCTACTTCGCCTTAAAAGTAGCGAGTACGTCAATTGTGGAGAAGTCGATGTGGGGCCACACCGAAAGCTGCAGGGGCTCGAGTCGTGCTTACCTCGGGAGACATGGCCTTGTTGACAGGGCCCCACCACACATCCTTCTCGGATGAGGGTTCCTTGACAATTCTCTTGTCAAGAGGAGAACGGCCCGTCTTGGCGCCGGAGTAGGCGGACAGGGCACCGCTGGAGGTGATGGCCGTGCCGGTCTCGTAAACCAGGGCATCCTCGTAAAGAGAAGCCACCGAGGCGTTGGCGACAATGGCAACGCGGTTGTAGTCGATGTGAGCCTTTTCGTGTAGCTCCTCCTCTGTTGCTTGTTAGCAGGCCAAGAAAGAAAAGACATGGCAGGTTCTCGCCAGGGCAACTTACCGATTTCCGTGTGTTTCGGGTGCGGCTCTACGCCGGCGGGGTGCAGACCCGTCTTGTTGACATTGCTGGCAATCACTGGGAAGCGCTGGTTAGCAACCCGGGGGCTGGGACGTTTCATGGAAGACATGGCGGGCAATGCGGTCATGTAGGGTGTCTGTGGGGGAATTCTCACTTGTGATTGTGTGTTCCAAGGGGAAGGATAAGAATTTATAAACAGAGGCAGTCTAAGCAGCTCTCCAGGTGACGTTTTTGGAAGTAGGCAAATAAGACGGCCTAAGAAGCAGTGGAGTTGGAGAAGAGTCTTAGAGCGCAAGTCAGATCAGGAAAGGCAGAGAAGTTGAAGGAAGATGGATGGTATTCAGAGCGTGAAGCGCAAGAGAGAAGAAGATGTTGACGATGTCGATATTAAAGCTTTCTTTTCCGTCTGGTAACATGCGGGATGCCCTCGTCTTTATACAAACGAGTCCTCGCACCTGGACGCCCAAACGTCGCAGTGTCTTATTAGGAGGCATCGTGGTCGCCCGGTGAGAATCGGGACGAGCATAGACCATAGCCGCCTCGGAACCATGAACCAAGGAGAAACGGAGACTAGGAGGAAGGGGGGGCGTGTGTCTTGGATGTCCAGCCATGTCTCCCATTATTGGCCATAGAAATGCAGGTATTCTCGTACACTTGTCACTACTTATAACTAACTAGCCAACTAGAGCATGGCAGTCTTCACACGTCTGATCTAGCTCGCATATGTGCCCGTCCCAGTGGCCCAGTCCCGGTTGACCGTGGGGCCAAAAGTCTGCAGACGGCCCATGACGCGCCAACGGCTTTGAATGTGGCGAGATACTTTTGGTACGCTTGAGCCCCACAATACTGCACAGGAAAGGGAAAGAGACGCCCGTTTGAGAAGCTACCGTCTTGCTCGGTGCTGAATCTGGGGTACGGAAGAAGTCGCGGCAAGCCTTCCTTCCCTGTTTATCGGTGAACGAACATGCTTGTATTGTACTTTGTACCTTGTACCTTGTACCCCGAGTTATACTGACAATCACACTTGTAGTTTTGTGTATTCTTACGCCCGTTCTTCGGGTCAGATACACCTTTGCTTACAAGATATCTGCATAGTAGAGAGCCCGTCTTTAGACTCTTTCTTGCTTGTTGTCCGGCTCCCAGCCCACAGCTCACACGGTTTTACGTCAAACTGCCTCGAGCCTTTCTTCTGCTTTCCTGCCGTCTCACGGTGAGTTATACAGAATCATGAAATCTTCTGACATCTCGGCGGCAGAACAGCCTCTCCCTACCATCTCTAACGCTCTAGCCTTGGCCTGCATTCTCCTGCCGGCGTGCACAGCCCGTTCTGGGGGAAGGGGAGGGGGGCTGAATACCAGCATTACGGTCAAGGAAGATCACGGGATCAGCTTGCCCTCGATCGTGCACGATATTAACCCGGGTTGTCTGGTCTGTTTTCCTACTTGGTTAAACAATCAATCGGCAATGTCCTTAGCTGCGCTCGCTCTCTTGGAAGTTCATCCAACTACGCAATTGAAACACCCCTGTGCCTGCAATCCTTCCATGAACAAGGTAACCCTTTTTGACAAGTCAAGGACAAACCAAGGTCATATGACAACTTCAAGTATGACGGCTTGCTGTATTTCCTGAGTATCTATGTGCAATTAATGCTTAGAACTCCCTCTTTACGGGGTGTTCTCCACGCAAAGGCCGAAAAAACGAGCCCCAAATCGCAAAGCACCGTCATGTGATGTGTTATATGTATAGTAACGAAAACCAATATGTGGTACTAGAGCAAAGCCACCCAGCCAGCTTTGGTTCAGGTTCTGGGGTAGTTAGCTACTTGTGCAACTAGTTAGTGGCACTCAAATAATCAGAATCGAGAATGCATCTGCAAGTACTTGTAGAGAACAAGCAAACCTGTGAATAAGGGCGTGAATCTACAATCAAGCATGTGGCTCTTGTACGACCGTATGGAAGAAACCGGAACACAGCACAAGACCACGAGAGAGAGACATTGCAGGAAGCTTTCTTGATGCTGGGATGTTTGAAAGATACAGCTAGTATTTCATGATCAACTTAGTATGAACAACATGAGTGTAAGGGTGGGCTATGACTATGAGATATACCTGGAATACTTTTAGAGTAAATATCTGCGGCGTTTATATACATATATATAAATACTGAGGGACATTATGCTCCTCTGCTGGCAAAGGATAACTATGTTCATAGACTGCAAAGACACGGAGTACCCTTTTCGCCTTTCTTGTGATGAAGCGAGGTCTTAGGCTGTCTTCAGTGGCTTCGTAAGGGTTAGATATAGGGTTGGATATGATGTCGAGTTCGGCAGATCCTCACACGATCTCCTTCCAACCTTGTCCTCGTATACCAATCATAGTACTACATAAATTGCTGTCTTTCTCAAAGTCCCAGTGGGTGTCGGTCTACCTTAACCTGTATACTTGTATATAGTCCTCCCCGACTTTTCCCGAGGCTCCCATACCCAACCTTCGGTCCCTTGATCCGAGGCCTAGCCAAACTCCCATATGCAGCTATGTTTACTTGTATCTCTGCCCAAGCTTAAATTTCTCAAACAGGCACCGGCAGGCCAGCAGCCCCAGAATGAAATGTACGAAGCTAATTCCTGCACCAAGTGGCTTGCCGCAAGTCTAGACTGAGCTCTCGTTGACAAGAAGACAGAAAGGCGTGTAGTTCTATTTGCTGGATGCCGAAAATTAAATGCGAGCCAGCTGATTGGCCCAAGTCCAGGCTGACGATTAACACGCCCCCCCCCCCGTCCCCTTCTTGAGCAACTCCCATTTCCCACTTTTGTAGTTTCCTCCTTTACCCCAGACTTCCTTTCCCCAGACTCAACTTTAGCAACACTTTGACGTGGACCTAGGCTTGGCCGCCAAGAGAGGACAAAAGCTTTCTATTCATTGTGTATGGTTGTAGATGCGCAGATATTATTTATCCGGGGCGGTTTTCTTCTTCTGAGATGTCTTGTTGTGTGTGCCCCTGCTTCGAATCGGCGTTGTTCTAGAATATTTACTGTCACGGTTGTCTCCCGGGACGATGCTTTTTGGGTGCTTGAAATTGCATCTTTATTTGTTTGCTCCTTCCTAGGCTAGCAGCGGCTATGGCTCTCGTGACCAAGGCACCTGACGTGTGGTAGTTTCCTTGTTTTCCCTAGATTCTTTGAGCAGCTTCTCCAGACATTACGATGCATGTATGTAATAATAATAGTAGGCTGGGTAATTGCGCTGACTCTTGACTCTGCGTATCTAGGCATGTATCTAAGTATCCCCCTCCACTCGGTTTGTATGGTAAATGACGCCCCATGGTGAAATCCAGACCGCCATAAGAATCATCCAGCACAATTAAAGGTGCATGCGAGACGAGACCACAGACAAGAAAAGAGCGCGTTCCTTCCGTCAACATGCAGGATAACAGACAGGAAGCAGAAAACAATCTGTGAGTCCATTTACCTTTACATGCTTAACTAGTCTTCATACATACATAACTATGTACATATGTAATGTACCTGGGTACAAGTCCCTGGCACACTCATTCCACTGCACTGAACAAACCCGCAGGGGAAACAGCTTCCAACGGAACAAGAAACTTCCATCTTTCCGTTCTAAGCCGAGGATGATCCTGTGCGTGGCACCTTCCCGCTTAAACGGCTGCATGGATGGGTGTCCCCACTTTTATTTCTGCGCCTGCCCACAAGACTGCACGACTTGGGATCAAAGATAGCTGTGTAAGCTGGCCACGACAATGTCGAAATGCAGGAGGCCAAAGAGAAGAGGTTACGAGTAGGATATGGAAGCTCGGGCAAATAGTTGTGGCAGAAGAGGGTTTTGTGTGTGACTCTGGATTTGCCCTGGTGAACTTGCACAGGACATGCATGTGCTCCTGCGACGTCTTGTATACAACAACATCTCAAGAGCTCCTACGTTACAAACATCTTTATCTCCCGCTTGTACTTGTGCTCATGTCTCTTTGTATTCTTTGTGCAAGTACTTTTACTTGTGGTGGCCGTATCAGCTGTCGCTATGTACACCCTACCTCTCCCGCAATAGCTGCCCCCTCCCCTCGGATATGGCCACCGAAAGGAGAAGCTTCACGTTGAAGCAGCCCGTCTTGTCTCTTCCGAGTTATTTTCGTGCACGCTTTGATATCTACCGGCTTGAGGCTCTACTAGACAAGCCGAAAAATCTGGGGAAGTCAAGTTGGCTACGATGTTCGAAGATGAGGCTCAAGCAGGTGCGTGATGTGGGCTGCAACAAACCAAGTATCAGCGTAGAGCTTCAAGAAGACAGTTGTGTCTTGAGACGTAGTTGCGCCCAAGTATAATTACAACGCACTGATAAGGTAGCCACGCTATTTACATGCGTTGAAGAACAGCGGGAGACTCAGAAGTGTATTCGGCCAGGACATGTCCCTCTGTCTGCCGATGGTGCCCGGGACGCGTCCGTCCGTCCTGTCTGGAACCTCACCGTCGAAGCGAACGGGCTCTCCCTCCTTGACGTAGCATCGGCTAGCGTGACTGAGCATTGCTCGAGCACGTGCTCTGCCTTCCGATATGACCCCCCTGATATCTCCCAACGACGGCTCGGAATATGTCGGAGCTCGAGTACTTCCAAGTCCATGCCACAAGTAGCCAAATCATTTAGTTAGCTACATATGATTGGCTTGTTGCGTTTCTTAGTTGCATACACCCCTACTGAAAACGTCGTGCAAGCGGCTGCTGGCATGCCATCCATTTTCTCTACATTATTGAGCCCTTTGAGTGAGTTGTAAACAACGGTCCATGTCTTTTTCCTCACGTTTCAACCTGGGACGGGTAGGGTCTGCTGAACGCTGTAGCATGTGTATTTCTAGGGACCCAGCTACGAGAGAATACTGCTTTGGCTATTAAAAGCCGAAAGCTTCAGGGGAGCTTTGAGCTCACAAGCAGATACGGCCCAAAGAGTTGTCTCGACCAGTATCGAAGTCGTAAGGCGCTTCATAGTATTTACAGATGTGATCTATAATAACGTTCAGATTGCTCAGACAAAGGAAAATCTGAAAAGCGTAGCGTTCGAGTACCTTTATCCTAGAACGAAACCACTGGTGCTTTTCGTCAGCAATCCACGCGGCTACAGAACACCGCTTCAAAGTGTTGTGTAACCTTATCAAGTGTAACAGATGTTATCTTGTTATTAGAGTCTCGCGGGGGAGAACATGTCTCCCGTCCATCCCTTGGGGGACATGCGGACTATAGTAGATCTAGATACGATACGGAAGTGCTATGTACATGATGATGGCAAAGAATGAGGGCCATTTGGAGCACTACAAAGGGAACCCTTTGGATACCTATGACAGGGAAAAAATCGAGAAAGACCTGCCACCCGGCGTCACATCATTCCCCAGAAAGATCCGAAGAAATTTCTTCACTGGCCCCGCAGACCATAGATATCTCGGACGGTGCTCAACGGACACAGTCACAGCGGCTTTTTGAGGGCTGCCACACCCCGTCGGCGCCCCGCGGTGAGGCCACGATTTGTCAAGTGTAGCAGATGGGAACCTGCTTTGATTATTGGCGCTATCACTGGCTGGATCTCTTTGGAAAATAGCCCGATGTCTCCGCTAGCAGCCTAGCTTCCAGCACTGAGCCCTTAGCCACACTCAAAGCTGACAACATCAATACCGTTTTAGCCTCATGCACTCGAATATATCACGTCAAGTTCCTCAAAAAAAAGCACTTAGACAAATTCAAGAACAGACCATATGTCATGCCATGCCCAAATCAAAATTCTCAAATCTAGCTGTCCGTTACATTTTCTTTTCTTTTTTGATACGCGATCTGGGGTCTGCTGCTCCAGTTGAAATCCATAGCATCGCCATTACAACTAGATTAAGCCCTTCTATCTCAAGCCATAGCCTACGTGAAAGGACACATTTTTCGGCATCACTCATCTGGCAATAGCACATTTACTCGTCAGTGCACAGCTTGATGATCTTGCCGATGGCAATAGTTTGACCCTAAAAAAGAGAAAAGAAATTAGTTAGTTATCGTATCTAAGCTTAGTGTCATCAGAATGTTAGCTGTAGGGTAACATGAAGCTTACCTGGTCACGCAGAGTGAAACGACCCATCTGGGCGTAGTCCTCAAACTTCTCAACACACACAGAGCCAACACCGCCAATAACCTTGAGGCGAGCAATGATACTGTCACCCTTCTTGGCGTGGGTGGGGGCCTTCTTGCTTCTGCGGTTGGTGCCCTTCTGCAAGGAGTGAAGCAGAGCATCGAAAGTGACCTCCTCGATGGCGGCGTGCACGTGGAGCACGCAGTTGAAACCGCTGGTCAGGATGGTCTTGAGCTCGAGAATTTTTATTTGCGCCTCAAACGTCGTCACGTTGTGCACAAGACGCTTGGGAGAGCAGAGCACAAAGCCGGGCTGCACCTCTTCTTCCTCAATGTTCCGGAGACGGATACGGACCTGCTCACCGCACTGAGCAATCTGTACCTCGTCCTCAGTCTCGGTATACAGAGCAGAAACCTCAACAGGCTGCTTGTTGGGCATCATGATTAGACTCATGTTCTTCTTGATGACACCAGCCTCAATCTTACCCTCAACCATGGTACCCAGATCACGGTACTTGCCGTTGACAGACATCATGAAGGGAGCGTTCAACTTGCGATCCAGCGACTTCATGTTGTCCAGATACTCCAGCAGAGACGGGCCGCTGTACCACGGGCACTTCTTGGGGTCAACACGCTCCTTGATACCGGCACCGATCTGGGCAGCGACGGGCATGATCTGGACGTCCGTCTTCAGGTTGTAGCCGGTAGCCTTCAGGAACTGGCTGAGCTTGGTAGTGCACTCCTTGTAGCGATCCTCAGACCATTCGACGGTAGGGTCATCCATCTTGTTAATAACAACGATCAGTTTATTGACACCCTGGGTCTTGGCAAGCATAGCGTGCTCTCTGGTCTGGCCACCACGCTCAAAACCGGTCTCGTACTCACCCTTACGGGCAGAAATGACCAGAATACCGACATCGGCCTGGGAGGCACCACCAATCATGCTAGGCACGTAGGTCTTATGGCCGGGAGCATCCAGAATAGAGTAGCGGCGCTTCTCGGTCTCAAAGTAGGCACGGCCGACCTCGACAGTCTTTCCGGCGGCACGCTCCTCCTTGGTAAGATCCAGAGCCCATGACAGGTACCAGGTCTCACGACCAAGCTCCTTGGCCTCGCGCTTGTACTTGTCCATGGTTCTCTCGTCAACCATGCCAGTGGCGTAGAGGATTGAACCGCCCAGAGTCGACTTTCCGGCATCGACGTGACCAATGAAAATGATGTTGACGTGCTCCTTGCCGTACAGACCCTCGAGGGTCTCCTGGTCGACATCAGCAGACTGCTCCTTTTCGACAGCATCAGCTTGACGATTGGCGACAGGGGTAGAACTGCCGGAGCCAGAAGCATTGGCCTTCTTAGCAGCAGCCTTAGCGGGGGCCTCCTTCTTAGGGGCGGCCTCCTTCTTGGGCTCTTCTTTCTTGGGCTCCTCCTTTTTAGCTTCTTCTTTCTTGGGCTCTTCTTTCTTGGTCCCCTCTTTGGGCTCCTCCTTTGTGGGAGCAGTAGCAGGAGTTCCTAGAGAGAGCACCTTGGCAACCTTGGGCTTGGCATCACCACCAAGACTGAGGACCTTGGGCTTAGAGTCGCCACCGATGCTTAGGACTTTGGGCGCAGAAGAGGTAGCAGCAGCGGGGGCTGGCGCATTCTGTCTGGTGTTGTTGTTGTTGTTTCTCTGTTGTTGTTGTTGTTGTTGTTGCTGGCCGTACTGGCCGTATTGTTGCTGGTCTGACGGATGGAGGGCTTGTTAGTATTCCACTTTGGTCCAGAGGAGAGACAATGATGTATTTGTAACATGACACATACTGTAGCCCTGGTTGTACTGGTTGTAGTTCTGTTGGTAGCCACCCTGGCCTTGGCCTTGGCCCTGGCCATATTGAGGATAGTAGCCACCTTGCTGCTGCTGCTGCTGGTAGTAGCCGCCCTGCTGTTGATACTGTCCGTACATGTTGCCGTATTGCCCGGGAGTGAAGCTGGAGGCACCGGGGGTAAAGCTGGAGGCACCGGGGGTAAACGAAGCGCCACCAGGACGGAAGGACGGGGCCTGGCCGGCAGGCTGTTGCTGCTGCTGGTTCAGGTTCATCTGCTGGGCCTGGCGGGCGAGGTTCTCGTCGTTAGGGTTGGACATTTTGACGGCGAGGAGGGCAAGGTTTGGTATGTATCTGCGACAGGGAACTGGGTGAGCAAGATATCGGCGTCAGGCAGAGAAGCGAAGCGAGGACAAGGACAGCACGGCGATGGCGATGGCGGCTGGTTTTATGGATCGAGGAGGCGAGGCGTTGTCGCAAACAAGACGTTTGTGGTGGCGTAGAGAGGCCAAAGGGACAAACAGCCAGACGCAGCAAGATGGCAAAAGCACGATCGCGATGCTCGATGACGAAGAATTGTACGATAACGACGTCGATGGGCCGTGACTGTGAATAGACTTTTTTTCGCAGCAGCGGCCTCGGCCAAAACTATCAAGACGCTGTGGCTCAATAGCGGCACAGGCTAAACAAGCTGCTGTAAGACAGCGAGTTAGTTGAACGGTCGCTGAGAAGTCCGTGTGGTCTAGCAGTAAAACTCCTCAACCCCGCTAAACATCACGCTTTCGATGGAAATGGCAAAGGAGGGGTTAGTGAGCTAGCTAGTGGGGCGACTTTGCCGCACCGTGTACTTGCACGGCTGCACGCAGCTTGGACGGTATCTTGTATGGGTACTACACAGTGTGTAGATGAGGCTGAGACGGAACCCTAGGTTTGTGACACCTGGGCTACAGACAAGGGTTACCACTGATGATGCTCAAGATCTACACAATACTACATCACAGTGACTTGAACGATACAGACAACAATCTCAAGCCCCCGAGAACAAGACAAGGAATCTCATTTCTTTTTTCACCCTCAGTTACCTATTTACGAGGCATCATCAGGGCAGAAATTACCACCAACCAAAAAGGCTCTGAAGCCGAGTCTAAACTCCGAATTAGCCTCTTGGTTGAGTTCCGTATGCAGTCTTCATCACCACGCAACTTGCTCTCATGACTGACAACTGCACCATCTTGGACTACATCTCCCGGCTGGCGGGGGCCCACTACGTTTGAGCAGTGTCCTCAGGGGCTCTGTTGAGTTAGTGTAAGGGTACAACCAGGGTACATGATGACACGTGACCCCAGGGCACGTGCACATGGAGACCCACAGTTCCCACGACCTGGGATACAAAGGCAGGGAGAGGGAGAACATAGAACCTAGGGAGAACAAGAGAAGAGAAGTAACGATTCACTGACATATTCGCCCTCACCCCAAAAGGCTCGAATAAAGAATGTGCCGTAGGGCAGATCTCAGGTTTCTGATGCCGTACAGGGAGAGAGCCGGCTAATTCCCGGATGATCCTGGCGCAGCTGTGTAGGGCAGGAAGGAAGCTGGGCGCTCTAGGCAATTACAATCCTTGGTTATGTACTGTGACGAGGCTGACGGGGTTTGCTTGGTAGCTGCCTCTGGAGGCCCTCCTTCCTTCCTGCCACCCTGAGCTGGTCTTTTTTTTTTTTTTTTTTTTTGGATGCCTAGAAACAAGATGAAATCGAAACAGATTTAAGGCCTCAATATCTGGTTTTTTGCTCTTCTCGATAACCACGCTCTTGTGCTCTTCATCTTTTTTCCACTCCGGCATTTTCTGCGCTGCTGTCGCCTCTTTTCTCCCTCCGCATTAACAAGGTTGCAGCTTGAGCCCAGTTCTCGTCTGTCCGTAAAGTACCGCCCCGCAGTGGCGCAAGTGGCTGTAATACATAATATCAACGTCATCTGTTCTGCGTCCCTGGATCCGGCCTCATTCTGATTCCACCACCAAGCCGGCTTTGTTCCAGAGCAGCATCATGTTCCGTGCCGCAGCATCGAACCCTTACGACGAGTCTGTCGGTATGTATCGCATCGCCCCTGCCCGCAAAACGCTTTCTTCTCGGCCCATCCGCAATCTGCGCATCGTCATACTAACCAGGCTTCGCCCCTTTCAGCCAAGGCGACCGATGAGAACCTCACCTCGGAAGACTGGGGCGCCATTATCGACCTCTGCGATCGCGTCACAAACGACGAAAAGGGCCCCAAAGATGTCATCCAGAGCGTCATTAAGCGCCTCACCCATCGGAATGCTAACGTGCAGCTCTACACTCTCGAGGTAACCACCCGAACGTCCAGCGCCTGTGATATCACGCTCAATCTTGCTGACAGCCGCCTCGTCTAGCTGGCAAATGCCCTCAGCCTCAACTGTGGCGAGCCTATGCACCGCGAAATGGCCAGCCGCGCATTCACCGATGCCCTGCTCAAGCTAGCCAACGACCGCAACACCCACCTACAAGTCAAGCCCAAGATCATGGAGCGTATGAAGGAGTGGACGGAAATGTTTCAGAACGACCCCGATCTCGGCATCATGAAGACTGCCTTCTACCAGCTGAAGCAGACCAACCCGAATCTCGAGCCTCCGTCTGCGCCGCAAAAGAACCATTTGACCGACATTGACCGCCAGCGCGAGGAGGAGGAGCTACAAAAGGCCCTCCAGCTCTCTCTTCAGGACGAAGAGCAGCGCAAGGCGCCGCAAGCCTCGTCGTCTTCTGGACCTGCCTCTACAGCTCCTGCCGCGGGCCCGTTGGGATCAGGCACTGGCTTCCACACGGGTGCCGGAGGCGCCGCCTCTTCAGGTTCCTCAAACAACCAGGCCCCTGAGTCCCACGTACCCGTGAGCTCCCAAAGAGCTACGGCAGCGACGGTCTCTCGCGTGCGCGCGCTCTTCGACTTTGTGCCGTCCGAGGATGGCGAACTGGAGTTCAAAAAGGGCGACATCATTGCTGTTCTCGAGTCAGTCTATAAGGACTGGTGGCGAGGCTCGCTTCGTGGCCAGACGGGCATTTTCCCCCTCAACTATGTTGAGAAGCTCACCGATCCCACGCCCGAGGAACTGCAGCGGGAGGCCCTCATGGAAGCAGAAGTCTTCTCCGAGATCCGCAACGTCGAAAAGCTCCTGACACTGCTTAGCACGTCCAGCTCAGCACCTGGAATAGACGACAACGAAGAAATCTCTGTGAGCTTATTCGCTTTGCGACTTGTCTTGGACCTCCAGAAGCTAACAATCTCCAGAAATTATACCAGCGCACTACTGCCATCCGACCAAAGCTCATCAAGTTGATTGAAAAGTACTCTCAAAAGAAAGGTCCGTTGTTTGCCGGTCCTACGGTCTGTGACTGATCTCTCGAGACTAACACTGCAGCAGATGACTTCACCCAGCTGAACGAGAAATTCATCAAAGCCCGCCGCGACTACGAGACTCTTCTGGAAGCCTCCATGACTCATCCTCTTCCACATCAGTACCACCAATACGGCATTGGTCAACAACAGCCGGCCTACGGAGGTCCGCCCCCGGCAGGAGACCAGCGCTACTACAATTTGCAAGGTACGTCTTCTGGTAAAAACGTCCCATCCTCGAATCACCTCTAACAGAGTCTCCAGACCAGCAACATCCCCCTCAGCAGTACCCCCCTGCTTCTACTTCGCCCGCGGACCACTACCGCCGCCCATCCAACTCCACCCCCGCGCCCTTCTTTGTTTCTGGCGCCGAAGTCCCCGCCGCACCCAACCAGACACCCCAGCAACAAACATATCCCAGCCGCCCCGCAGGCTCCAGCAGCTCTCCCCAGGTCTCTGGCCTCGGCCCGCACCCTGCGCCCATTACCACTTCGGGAAACCCCCCACCACAGCAGTATCAGGCCTACTCACAGCCCACCAATAGCACCCGCCCACAGAGCACATATGGCGCCCAGGAACTAGCAACCTCCGTCTACGACTCGCCCATCAACCCTACATCCTCTAGCAACCCCTATGGCTCCAACCCCACCGCCTCTGCTCCCGCTCCCGCCCCCGTCCCCGCCCCCATAGCCAGCGCCTCTCCTCCCCTCGCCGCCCCCGCTGCCCCCCCGGCCCCGGTCCCCTTCACCCAGCCCCAGCCGCCCGCCGCGCAGTTCAAGAGCTACCAGCCCGCGCCGACCGGAACGGCCCCCCCTGTCCCGACCGGAGCGGCCCCTCCCGTCCCAACTGGCGCCGCCCCGCCGGTCCCCAATGGTGCGCCTGGCTCTACTGCGCCGCACTTCCGGCCGTATGCCCCGTCGGCTGCACCAGCAGCAGGTGCAGACGATGCTGCCGATTACTATCGCACTGGATACTAAGATGGGGAAGAGTGGAGCGTGGGGTTTTGAAAGGACACGTATACGTCTAGTGTGTGGCGTGATGTTATTTTTTGTTCTTAGCATAGTTGTTATAATGAATTACGAAGAAGCTTTTGCTCTCGCGTCAATCTGTGTTAGACCTCTAGTTCCCGCCGTAAACGTCCCCCGTCACAAGCACATGAAACTGGCCAGAAGTCTGAGGCAATACAAGCGCCAATCATCACCGCATGAGGGTAGCATCATTGCCTAGCGCTTTAGAAGAACACCCTGTGCCTCGGCAAGTCAGAACGCCAGTTTGTTTTTGCCCATGACGTGTCCTCTCCGCCTACCTTCTCACATGAATGCAGTCAACGTTTCCAATTCGCTCTAACCTAGTTCTCAAATGCATGACCAACAATTCAAGCAAAATTTTCAGTGAGAATCAGAGATGCTTTGGGTTTTAGCGCTTGCGAAGCAAGCGCCATTAAGAGAATGCGTTTATTAAGCGCTGAAAATTTTATAAGCGCCAAATATGTCACGCATTTCGCAAGCGCCAGTCAATTCCCGCCGGGGGGGGGGGGGGGGGGGGTTTTGAAAAATAGTGGGAGTATATCACCACGTGACGCTAACTTTGTCAGGGTTCTGTTAGTTGTACAGGGCCAAGGTAGAACTGGATAGAAATTGGTACAAGGTTCTATTCTACACTGCTTGCAAGAACCTCGATTTAGCACCGCCGCCCTATAGACGAGGAGCAGGAGACTTATTTTTTATTTTAATTTTTTTTTTAAAGTGTGGGTTTATTTCTTCTGCAAAGTGAATCGAATAACTTGTTCTATAAAGGTTACCCAGATGCAAGAATATTTGTTGCCAGGTACCAAAGGGTTCTATAGGGCTCGTGGGTTCAGGGACCGTAGTTAGACCAGTGACATTCCGTGTTATTTCCGAAGCCACTTAACCTCGAGGGGACTTTTCTGGGTGGAGAGCCGGAAAAACCTTTGTCCGTCCTGTGCAACTTTGTGACACTAAGCCAATTTTGGAAACTTATACAGATAGCACTGAGCAATGTCAAGCCTTTTGGGGTCTTGTACCTATAGGGCTGAATCAGGTCAAGTGGCTTCGATACCTGTGGCCGGGTGTAGAGGTGGGGGTAAATCGGCACCCATTGGCAAGGTGTGCCTCCAGTTCCGGCCCTCAAGGAGCCTCAGTCGAAAGCCAAGCCTAGACCAGGCGTCTTCAAGCTCAGCTTGTCTAATTCCTGACCGTCCTCTAGCCACGGCCATTGCCAGATAACTTGCTCTCTCTAAGCCTCTATCATCAGTAGTTGGCCGGAAAAGCTGGTGCTTTTCCAAAGCCGGCCTCTCCCACTGTCCTTGCTGACAGGGCGTGTGCGTGAGAACGTGCTGGCGGAGGCTGAAGCTCCACCGCGGGGCTTGCTTTTGCTGTCGCAACAAGTCTAGTTCGTGATGTCGTCATGTCTATGTTCTCTTCCGGAAACATGATATCAGTAATTGCGGCATTGCCGGATGAAATCAAGCCCATGTCTAGGTCTTTGGCTCGTTCGTGGCTATCTCCATTAGCCTGGGAATCGTGTATAAATGAGGGCCTCTTCCGCTCCTCTCGGGGTTGTGGGAGAAGCTTTATTCATCACCGATCCATCTTATATCTTCAAGAACTTCTTTTTGGTAACCTGATCTGTCAAGACCACTGATATAATTACCAATATGTCGGACCATCTTCCCTATTTCACTCAGGCTTTCTATGCCACTGTCACTGCTGCTGCCGCCGCCGCCGCCGCCGCCGCCGCAGCTCCCGCAAGTACCGCTGCTGCCGCCGCCGCCGCTGCCGCCGCAGCCCCCTCTGCTTCCGCTTTTATTGCTCCTGCTGCAACCTTCACTGCTTCTGCTGCCGCTGCTCACACTTTAGTCGCTGCTACTGCTCCTGCTGTCGTTCCAGATATCGTTGACCAAGACGATCTTCAAAAGATAGCTGAAGAGGCCAAGGCCAAGAACGCCCTGTCAGCCTGCCGCAGCCGCCTCCGGCAAAAGGAGCAAGATGAGGAAATGAAGGGAAAACTTGAATTACTCCGGGCTGAAGAACAAAGAGCAGCTAGCGTTTTGGAGCAACTACGCCAGGAGTCCGAAGAGCTGGAACTTAGCTTTCAGCAGATGATGGACATTTTGCTAGTCACACCTGTCCAGCAGCCGGCGATGCCGCTTGTTGATACTGGAGTGCCCGCCATGGAAGTTACCTATACGACCCAGGCTCCTGAGATGCCACGAGCTCCTTCGCCTTCTGCTTTCCTTCCATCTCTGCCGCCGTCTATGGACCCTTCGTCCTCTTCGGTTCCTTCATTCTCCTTAGCCCCTTCATTCTCTGTGGATGCTTCGTCCTCTATGCCCTCCACTTCCCTGCCAAACCAGACGGCAACAGAGTACCGGTTCATACAAGTCGAGTTTCCCAAACAGTAAGGGGTTACGCCCATAGCTCGCCCTAAAGTCCAGCTCTAACTGCCCTTTTATGAATCTCGACCTTGGTATCGCTAGTCCTCCTGCGACGGACATCTAGGCCCTCAGGAGACGTGGCCGTTATTTTCTGGGAGGGGGGAATTTTTTTTTTGGAAGGACGCTTTATTTAACTATACATCTTCTTTTGTTACACCTAGCTTTCCACGTGATTTCCAGCATGTCTTCTCTGTAGTTGATGTAACTAGTAGATTGAAAGACAAACGCCGTTTAGTAGTTGTCGTAGATGTAGTCTCAGCCTTACCCACGTGTAAGACAACTTAAGGTTTGGGGACCAATTTGAAATGGAATGTCTGTGCAACGTCACCTCTTGGCATTCTTAGGGTTTGAGGGTTATCAAGGCAACTGGAGATGAGCGAGTTCAGGATACAAACTCAACACCAAAACCAGCCTCCAGAAGCTCCTTCTGTTTATCTGCAGACACAGGCATCATCACAAGTTTTTTTTACAAAGTTTCAGGGCTAATAAAATACCTTTTGGAAATGAAAAAGAACATGTAAATTCATAAAACATCATTTCATCGAGTCAGGCCCTGACCCCGAAAAAAAAAAGGTCAAATGAAGCCCTCTAGGAAAAGAAGAGAGGAGAATCCAAGCATCTGATGTAGTTATACACAATAAAACGCATCCAGGTGCAAATATCCTGCAACTAAAGAGCTTTCAAAAGACCGAGAATCTGCCCGTCCAGCTAGACCTTCAGCCTCCAGCCTCTTCACCAGCGGCGACCATACAAATCGCTCTCCTGGTTGCCGACTGGCTTTGGCTTCTCGGCGCGCAGAATGCCTCCGCGCGGGCGGCTCTGGACCGGATCGTGTCTGGCATCCTCCAAGCGCGCCGGAGCAGCAGCAGGGCCACCACCAACGCTCCCGCCGTCCCTGCGGAACAACTCGAGCATCTCCTGCATGCCCAGCTTGAACGCGCCCTTCTTCATGCCGCCCTCGATAGCCTGTTCGGCCAGTGCGCGCTTACGGTCCTGCAGCTGCAGAATGCGCTCTTCAACGGTCGCCTCGACAGTGAGCTTGTAGACGACGACGTCGACGGTCTGGGTCAGGCGGTGGACGCGGTCAATGGCCTGTTCCTCGATAAAGGGATTCCAAAAGGGCTCGAGAATGACGACGCGCGTGGCGGCAGTTAGATTGAGGCCGAGCGAACCGCACTTGAGACTGCAGAGCAGGACGCGCGTGGCGGGATCGCTGCGCAGGCTCTTGAGACTGGCTTCGCGCTCGTCGTTGCGCATGCTGCCGTCGTAGCGCACATAGCGGATGCGCTCGCGCGCCAGGAACGGCTCGACCATTGTTAGCATGGAGGTGAATTGCGAAAAGACAATAAACTTGTGTTCGGCGACTTCGCCGCGCAAAATGCGCAGCAGCTCACGGATCTTGGATGAGGCGAGAATCTGAGTTCCGTCAAAGCTCCGACCATAAACTGCGTCTTCGGGCGAAGTGTCCTCTGAGTCCTCATCAGATTCCTCTTCCGAGCCGGTGTTTGAAGAAGAACTAGAGTCAGAATCAGAACCGGATTCTCCTTCATCATTGGCTGTAAGTTGTGAGTCTTCTAGCTGGCTGGTGGACTTGATATCGACTATTGCAGGTAGAGAACTCTCCGAGTCTAAGCCCGAACTTGAGTCTGAATCATCGTTATCGTCGGAGTCGACAATCCTCCGGGGCTTTCGTCTATTATGTTTGGGAATCGCACGACCCGAAGCCTCGCCATCTGAGACAATGAAACTGGACATTTTGGATTGGTCCTCGAGTTCCGAAGGGTGGTCCGAGTCTTCGGTCGCAATCGAGTCTCCGCCCCCTTCGGCATCCTCATCTGTGGTGCCGCCCGCCGTGCCTAGATGCAAAGAGGCCTGCTCTCCTTCAGGGACAAGCCATGAACCTTCGGCCTCTTCCTCGTCGCTATCGAGAACAACATTTCGACGCTGGGCGCGTTTTTTGCCCATGTTGGGTCGAGGCTTGACATCATCTTCCTCTTCGTCATCATCGTCAATAACCTGACGTGACTTTTGCCGCAAGCGCTCCGCGTGTTTCTTAGCCTTGGGATGTTTGGATTTCTTTGACTTCTTGGCTTTATGCTCTTTCTTTCCGCTGTGCTGTTCCTCGTTGAAATAGGCCAGGTCTTGGAAGCACTCTTTGCAAGTATCCTGGCCTTCCTTGGCCTCTACCGGCGAAAGTTCACGAGCGCAGATAGAGCACATCTTGATCTTGATATCAACACCAGCAAAAAGATCAGCCAGGGCATCGACATCTGTGCCTGACGAACCCGAGACTTTGGTGACCGTATCGCCCACCGCCTCGCTGTCGTTTTCTAGTCGGCCTTCAAGAAGCTTTGGGTGGTTGCAGGCCTGGCGGAGCCGGAGAAGAAGAACGAGCGCATTGGCATAATTGAGTTTGCCCTTCATCATGCGCTCCATGCTCTTGTCAGCACGTTCCTCTAAACGCTGGTAGAAGCGCTTCTCGGCAGGCGTGAACTTGGCACTGATGGGAGTAATGGTGCGCTGGGTGACACGGAAGCCGGTGCTGGATGTCGAGGCATCGGCGGGTTTGCCTTCAGCCTCATTCTTTTTCCTCTGAGCTTCCAGGGCCGCCTTGCCTCCGGGCTGCAGGGCTCCCTCCTCCTTTAGCACGTCCTTGGTTCGTCTCTTCATGAAGCATCTCAGCAAGCTGTGTAATCTGTGGATGGCAATGTGGCCCTTGCCATTCTTCATCGGGCGATCAATGTGCTCTCGCCACTCGCGGAGATCGTCATATGGGCGGATCTTGAGGAAGCAAACCAGAGACTGCAGTTCGTCAAGGTTATTTTGCATTGGCGTGCCAGTCAGGCACCAGCGGAACTCGGAACGTAGAGCACAGCAGGCCTTGGTGGCCTTGGCATTGCGATTTTTGATAGTATGGGCTTCGTCGAGAACCACACGCCACCAGTGTACACCAAAACAGCCAGCTTGGTATTCGGGACTCGAGGCATTGTGTTCTGAAACTAGAATTTGGTAGGTGGTGACGACGACGTCATACTTGGTAAGATCGTCGGGGCGCTTTGTGCGCTGGGGGCCGTGGTGCACATAGACTCGGATGTCCCTGTTTTCGTCCACTTTATCCTTGATTTCGGCCTCCCATTGGCGAATGAGGGCCAGCGGTGCCACTACCAGAGTGGATTTCTTGATAGTGGGATAGTGTTTCTTGTGTTTTGGCGAATCGGGGCCAGGCTTTTCGTGGCTCAGAATCAGTGACAGGGTCTGCAGGGTCTTTCCCAACCCCATATCGTCAGCGAGGATGCCACCTTTGGGCACCTTGCCTCTCTTGACAGGGCCCAACTCTCTACCTTTCATCCAGGTAACTCCCTCCACCTGATGAGGAAGCAAGCGGACGTTTAAGCCTTCAAGATACCCGTCAGACTGAATAGCAGTAGGATCTCGCGGCTTCTGTTCTTTTTCCACCTGTTCCTGGCTAGGAACACTAGTAGCATTCTCTGCGGCAGGGGGAGCTTCTTCCTCTTCGTCATCGTCCATGCCGCCTTCGAGGAGTGCTTTTAGATCAGCCGAGGCCTTGGTCGGGTCTGTATAAAACTCCTGCTCGGCCGCCAGACTCGTATTTGGGCCGCGGACAGCTGGGCTGGACTTGTAGTCCATAGACCCAAAGGTCTGCACTGGATCGGGGCGACGGTTTCTGGCAGCGGCATTATTGCTGCTAGACGGAGCACTGATGCGGTGGGCATTGTTATCAATGTGATGCTCAGGGCGATGCTTCCGCTGGTTGAACATGGCCATCTGTTTGCGAGACGAGAGCACGCTGCTGTGGTTCTGGCCGCCCATGTTAGGGTTGGCCTGGCGGCGGGGCTGCGGCGGGGGTTGTCTGCCGGCGGTCGGCTGGGCAGAATCCGAGTCATCAGACAGCACAATCAGATGGCCATCCGCCGAGGCCGAAGCCCGCGAATTTGCCGACGAGGTCGAGGTGTTGGCTCGGTCAAACCATGAATTGCCCAGTGCGGCTGTCTTGTTAATCAGATCGTCAAGGTCGTCGTCGAGATCTTCCTGGACAGAAGTGTTCGCCCGTGCCGGCACGTCAGGATGTCCGTGTTGGCGAGGCATGGTGGCAAGTGGTGTCTATGGCTGTAGCGCCGCTAGGAGTGGTCGACTGGAGATGGCAAGACAATGTTAGTCTTGGTAGAAGATCTATGGCGGGGTTATGTGCAGGGTAGACGGAGAAAACAAAGGCCTAGCACCACGGGGATGGATCGTCAACAGTGGCTCGGACAGTCTTACTGGCACTTGGATAATCTGTTCCAGAGAGAGCAGGGATGGGGCTGAAGCAGACAAGCAAAGGACTGGATGTTTGTTGTCTTGCTGTGATTTGGTTGGCTGGGGCCGGGCCGTCTTCAACCTCCGGCGGTTTGAGGAGCTAGTTATACGATGGCAAGGAGGGGTCAAGTCCAAGCTTCAAGCTGCAAAACAATTGAAAAAATGAGACAGTCACCTTTGATGTAGTGGGAAAAGGAAACCAACAGAAAACATCGCGCGTCACGTGAATCAGAAGACAACCAGGAAGAGTCAAACCTGCAACAGTGGGTGGCTGTTGTTGTGCTCCAAGTCGCCCACTCCATAAAGAAAAAAAAGTCACCATAGCAACTGTGCAGCTCCCCGCTGCAGGTGCCTACAGCTGACAAAATACGGCAGCCACCTGGCAAGCAAAGAACAACATGACGTATATCGACAACCAGAGTACGGTTTGCTAGAAGCCCGATTTAAAGCTACACTTCCCCTCAAGGACTGGGTCACGATGACTGGAAAAAAAACCCAAATCCCCAGGTTTCTACGGCCAGTCGTCCTACTAGAAGCCACACACATAACAAACCTTGAGCCGACGTCACCCAACCCAAACGCATGTTGCCCCCATGAGATGTGATCCTTCACGCAAGTTCCGTGAAGCAAACAAAGCAAAAGAAAATGGGTGCTGATTGTTCTGATAAAGTTCGACTAGATAGTATCACGATTCGCCTGCGTGAAATAGGCTAAAAAAAGGATAAATAAAAAAAACAGATGAAGAAAGCAAAGCAGAGGCAAGTAAACCCTCAACCCAAAATGACGCCGCACTGCTTCCCGTGAATCCCGCAAGCGCAATTGAAAACAAGTAACAAGAAATAATGGAAAGAAAAATGAAATGCCCAGCAAAAAGAAATCTAGCCAGAGACAAAAAAAATCAAAAGAGAGAGAATCAAAAAGGGGGACTGACCGCTAGTCAATGAAGCGAAATTGAGAATAAAAACAGAAACTCCGACAAAAGGTCGGGTTTGGAGATACGCAAGTTCCTCATGTTTGTACAGATGTAGTTAGTCAGTCCAGTTGACTCGGCTGTCCCATCACAGCTTCACCAGCCATGTGGGGTGCTTCCACGGCGTGAAAAGTCATTGTCCAGTTGTCTGGCACCTCGAACAGAAGATTCAGTGTTTTTTGGGACGGATCTTGAAGCAATCTCAGTAGTAGGTCTCCTTCCGCCAGCCTCGGGCGGCGGTAAGTCATCCTGAATGCTAGGTCTTCCACTGGGACTCTCAGAAAATTCGAATGGAAACATCTCATTCTCGCCGCCACGGCTAATACGGCCAGAGCCACTACCCAGAAAACTGCCTCTGGCGGATGGAGGTGTTTGGCCACGGCCACTGCCAATTACGCCCCCGCCTGATAGACCAGTCATTCCTGTATACCTTCGTCGGCTGAATGGGGATGACATAACTGCCCCTCCTGTGACAGATGTCATCGCCTCTAGTCCTTTATTGACATTCAAAGCCCCAGATGTGGCAGGAGACGACTGAGATCCGCTTCCTCTCAGAAGCACTCCACCATGCTGGCTAGAGCTGTCATCTCCAAATGGCAGGTCATCTTCGTCTTCATCCTCGCCTGCTGCTGGGACCAGAGGCCCATTTGTGGCATCCACACGATGCATTCCCGAATTAACTCGGGGAGAAACTGGAATATCGATAGCCCCTGGTTGATTGTTGGTGGCGCCCAAACCATGGGATATTGGGAGACCCGGATATGAGCACGATGATTCAGTTCTTCCCGTGTTCGTCTGGGGCGTAGACTTCTCTGGCTCAGCCACCGAGTTTTCGCTAAGCCTGGATGGTACAGTTGGGGCATGGGGGGATTGTGGTTTATCTGGAGATGATGATGCCCAGCCACCAGGTGTTGCACCAGAACTTCTTCTGGGTCGAGATTTGGAAAGCGTGGTAGATGCCGAAATAGAGTCGCTAAGAGCATTATTCGAGTCGCGCATGCCCATATACTTGGATAACTGTGCATTTGTGCGTGAAGAAGTAGATTCGCCCTTGGCATTTGGTTCAAAACTGCGTAGGTTCTTTTTACTGTCAAGAATCTTTAAAAAGTCCGAAAGATCGCCTTCATCAGCTTGAAACGAGTTGGATATAGATTCAGCATACATGCCAGAGCTAGGGCGAACGAAGTCTCCCACCAAACTCTGCTTTCCACTGCTTCCATGATCGTCCTGTAGTAGTCGAGGAGGAGGAGCATTGGTCGAAAGAGTATTCCGCCTATGTGAAAAACTGCTCGAGTATTTGTTTGCGGATGACGGCTTTGGTGAGTTTGTCAAATGCGACTCGATACTAGACGAAACGGACGGCGCAGCGTTTCTAAGCTGCGATGGAGCAGTTGTTACTGAATGCGACTTGTTACGAGCGTGCGCCAAGTAAGGACCAATTTTGCTAGTTTGGGGTGAGGATGGAATGTCGGTTTCGATAGGGCGGGGGGAGCCTGAGAGAGAGCCAGCTTTAAAAGGTGAAAATGGAGACGATAATGAAGGTCTACGCGAATGTGCCTCTCTAAGATTCAACCGCGATGGTACTGTTGTTTTGCCACCATAGGTTGGTAGTGAATGTGGGACTGCTGAGTCCATTGCTGGAGTGTTGGGTCGATATTGCGAGTATGAGCTTTCCTCGGAACCAGGCACTTTGACTTGCTTGAGGGCGGTCATGGGACTGGTCGAGATTGCGTTTTCCCCATGAAAGGTATTCATGCTTCCATAGGTTTGTACTGGTGCCGTAGTGCCTGGTCTTTCCGAAATAGGGGGCGTCCCAGGTAAAGACCCGGGCACAGGTTGTTCTATTCCACGACGAATTGCGATGGGCTTTGGGACTGAGGGCTTAAAAAATCTATCATCCATACCAATCATATGTGAACTGGAAGCATCATCATTATCGTCGATGCGGAAATCACACTCGTTCCGGTAAGCCCATGCGATTGAGATGCAGCCAACGGGAAGGTCGACTTCACCAATATTGCGCTCAGTAACCACATCCGACTGACCACACAATGGCCAGTATAGATTGTCCTTCTGGGGATATTGAGGACTACTGAGTGCCTTGACGCGTATTTTGGGTGTGAGTATGCCATTCTTTTCCTGGTATTTCTGGCAGTGTTCGTAGACAGGCCCAAGATTTGAAAGCGTGTAGAGGGCGCGGAAAAAGACAATACAGCGCTTATAAACTGCGGGCAGGATCGCTCCGAGGGAAGAAAAGTCGAGATACTGTGCCTTTTTCCATTCAGAAGAATCAAGTTTAATGGTCCAACGTTCAAGAATGACCTCGTGCTGTGATGAAACCGTAGTTTTTGTTTCAGTAGCGAGCTCTCTCAGAGAATCAGTCACACTCCATCGCTTGCCATTGTCATCAATAGCAACCATTGTTTGATTTTTTGATAATCCGCGAACATCAAGATAGGTTTCTATCACCAATGATGGGGGGATATTGTCGATGGTGCAGTTTTTCCACAGGCGCAACTGTTCCCGGAAATCGTCAAAGTCTCTGGTTTGTAATTGAAACTAGAGACACAATGTCAGCATGCGGAGCAGTAGTAAAGGTATCAAAATGGTCGGTGGGATAACGCACCCATCGGTTATATCGCGGACCATCGGCCTGTTGTGTAAACTTTTGGATCTTGAGTCTTGAGTGGATAATGAGAGCGGCAGCTTTGACAAAAAAGTTCTAATGGAAAAGTTCCCTGGTCAGCCAAAGTTGGTCCTGCCTTTGCAATGCGTGCAGAATGCAACCAACCTGTAGTATGAGGTTTAACCGCTGTATTGACTCGCTGCCAGTTGAGGCGAGTTCGGCAGCGTTAGAGTCGCCGCGGGATCGCTTCTCGGAATCCATTATGGTAGGTACTGTTGATCTGGGTCGGCTAGGTACGGGTGCCGCTGGGTTGGTGTATTCTAGTCGGGGGGATGAGGCTGTCGACTCAGACTTTGGCGGTATTCGTGGTTGTTGATGCATGACGTCGCGGAAGTCGTAGTGTTGCTAGGGGATACAAACGGCAGGTGTATAGGTCTTTCTTTGTGTTGTGTGCAGAATCGCTATCAGTGCGGCGAATGGTAGGTATGTACAATAAATAGTTACGGCGCTTGATAAGGCTGCCGAACTGTCGAGTCCATGCTGTATGTCGGAAAAGACGAGGCTTTAAAAGCCAGAGTAAATGGTCAAGTAATTGTAGCAGGGAAGTTTTCGAGAACCTGAAAAGAGCAGGCCGAGACACAGGATTGGACGGAAGTTGTAGTTATGTACTTGTAGCTAGTTATAACTAGTGGTAACTAGCAGCAGTTGTTGTAACTAGCAGTTAAGTAGTATTGACAAGGCTTAAGTTGTGGAGCTGAGACTACCACAAGGCAAATAGGCATGCAGCACAGTCAAGGAAGAGCACATGCATGTCAGACCAGGCAGAGAGAGGTGTATTGTCAGGCAGATTCAGAGCTGAGTCAAGAAGCATCAAAGTGATGTCAGGGCAGCGAGTGTAGCCTAATGTATGGCGATGCACTTGTATGGACTGGTTGTCGCGATCGGTCGGGACCAGTCAGTCAGAGTAGAGTAGAGTGGTGTGGGAAGAGAAAAGAAGAGAAGAAACAAAAAGTGACAAAGCGTTTAGACGCAGTACATACATATTAACCTTAAGGCAAGGACTGCGAGACAAAAAATGACTGTGCTGGTTCAGTTCGGTGGAGCAATGACGCTATATGACAACAAGCGAATCGGAAAACTGATGGCCGGTAAGTCAATAATTAGCAGCAAATAGGCTAGAAAAAGCATATCCTGGCTTTGACTGGCCACGGAGTCGGGCTATGTTTATGTTAGTTTTTCTTCCCATGTGAGAATAACCAGAAAATGACTCTGTCTTTGCAGACTTAGATGGCAGGATTGAAAAATACACAATCTAGAGAACAAGGAAGCCAGGCGCAGTGATAGGTCGCCGACAAAGCAGTTGTATCCAAGTACAGACGATTCTGTCTGGCTAGGGATGTTCCTTGGATGGCGACTGGCTTTATTTGGCTACATACGGACTTGCTGGTGCATGGGCAACAAGTGCAGAATCAGTGCCAGTGTGTCGTTGTGTAGATAGATTGGTTAGTTGTAGGTTTCTCACTCACGTCCTGGGAATAGCACAATCAATGTCTTGCTCATTCAATGATAGCCTTGCTTATTAGCGGCTGTTACCAAGGAAAGCCAGGGCGTGTCGTGTTTGTGTTGTACTTGTAGTACTTGTTTACTTTTTACTGTCAAGGTACTGTGGTGGTTCGGTGGTGTAGTAGTGTGCACAAGCTATTACAGTGTTTCTTTGCGTCTGCTGCACTGCTTCCGTCAAATCCGGCTCGGCTCTTGGAGTCCTGGCGATAGAGTTATCAACAACAGTATGGAGAGACGGAGTTGGCGAAGGTTTGGGAGGATCAAGGCGATGAGCCAGTCGAGATATTTAGTGGTGGGTGGAGGTGCAGTCAGGCATGCATTGCGGGCCAGGGAGGTCCGCGCAAAGACCGGGTGTCTAGGCCAGGATAAGATAAGCACCGTTCCGTTGGTGTGATGATAAAACAAAGCCTGTGTGCTGGCAAGTGTCAATAAGACGTGGGAGGTTTGGTGGTGAGAAATCGAGACTTGAAGACTAAAGAAAAGGGGAATGAGGGAGAGAAAAAAGAGACCAGGTTCCAAGAGGGGGCCTTTGGGCAAAGAAGTTACTCTTCTCTTCGAAAGGGTAACGTGATGAGGCGCTGATGATAAAGGAAACTGCTCCAAAGGAGCGATAGCGATGGCTACGCATGTAGACAGATATGGCAGCTGCCGTTCCAGAAACACAAGGCACGCCGCTAATGCTGGTGCTGGCAATTGCACTTGTAACAGTGAGGGAGGGCACACAGGAAAGGAGCTCCAGTGGTTTGGGGTGGGGGCGGTCTAGCGCTGGGATTGGAGGGCTGGGCTAGGAGGCTGACGATAAGATAAGGCCATCTGTAAGTACGTACTGACTACCAACTAATTACAACACGTTCCACTGTTTCAGTCATTGAACTCACTCTCTATCCAGATCTGTCAGGTCGGAATCTCCTCAAGAAAACAGCACAAAACACCCTACGGCCAGTCTCGACATGGTCAAATTCCACCAGCCGCCAAACTGCGCTGACACGAGACATGCGCAGAGTCTGTCTCGGCGGCCAAGCTGAAAGGGCCACTTCACTTTCGCTGTGGTAATGGCGAATATGATGGCGGTGATTCGCAATCCATGCGACCTGTTAGCACCACACAAGTACGGCTTTGCACGCCCAAGCTACGAGTTAGTTATGCGACAGTTTGACCAAGTAATCTACAAGCCCGCATGTTTTTCCACTTGTCTCATTCAGCATCTCTCCGCCTCAAATCACGTCACGAGCGACAAATCCGCCAGCACAAGCAACATCCCCAGGAACATCCCAAGGCAGTCCCGTGTACATGCGTAAAGGGCAACGTGTATCTATCTACACACATAAAAGCTACGCATGTGAACAGCCGGTTTCTTCACAAGTGCTTGCGTCCATAGACTTCTGGCCACCCCCAGACCGCCCGCCCGCCCGCCTGCACGGTCAGCCCCATTTCCATTTCTCACCAACCCCAGGGCCCCGCTATCTTTGGGGCGTCCTTTAGCTGGTTTCGCATTTATTGGCGCTCGCATGCCGCTCCTTACAGGCGCCTTCCCATAATTGGGCCTCTGTAGATTACAGGGGCCTACAAGGGGTTCTTGGTCACGAACAGAAACCAAACAACCCCTAAAACCAGGCACCGCCCCAGATCTTCAAGTGCGTGCCATGAGAGAGCCGGCAGACGGTGCACCATGGCCTTCTTGAGGTGCTTTTCCAGCTCGGGATTCTACTAAACCAGCCGTCTGTCTTGCTTGTTGATTGCCGCTTGCTGGCTGTCTCGATGACATTACGCGGGTTTACTGGGCAATATGACGGTCAGAGAGTATTTGTAGATAGATAGATTCTTTAGAATACCTTATTATGACACCAGTGGTGAGCTGCGTAGAAGTCTCTGTCTTCTAACCCTAACACCAATTATGGGTGCGAGTGCCGTTTGCGGTGCAAAATTTTGAGCCAAAAGTCTCCGCTTTCACGCACGTGACTTCGCGCGTGCAGGCCTCCTGGCGAACGTCCGACACCGCGTCAACGCGGACTCGATGCGAGCTTTGTCATGAGAGGCCGCCATATGCAGATTTCGGCTTGTGTTAATTATTTCCTTCTTTTGTCGAGTCGAGAACCTCGGTTCATTTTAATCATTATATCACAAGCCTCCCAGCTACACTCTCTGTGTCCTATACTATCAATCATGGATCGGCCCTTACGGAGATCAGCTCGACGGGCAAGTAGCCAACTGGCCAGCGGCTCTCAGGACAGGAACCCAGCTTCTAGTTCACAATCAAGAGCGTCTTCAAGGCCCACGGGATCTAGTCTCTCAGCGAGAGCTACTGAGAGTCTTCCACAGATCTATAGAGAGATGCTGGTAGAAGTAGCAAGCGATGCTCCGGAACGGCCCCGGAAACGGCCCATGACGAGGCGCCAGCATCTCGAGGCTCAAAGCAGCGAAAGGGCTGAAAAAACGGAGGGGGAAGGGGGGATTCATGTTCCGAAAAAACTAGACCGTAATCGGGGCCTTGGGAGTAGCACTGGGAGCTCCGTTCAGTCTCCGGCCACTCGCGGCCTACAGAACGAGGAGAAGGAATATGTAATCTCCCGGCCTTCAACCGCACCAAAAGCGAATACCCCATCTGTATCAACGCTAGCAGTTGATGATGGTTTGGAAGACGACGACGAGGATGGCCTTCACTTCGAAGACGCTTTGCCGGCTCCTGTTGTGCAAACCATGATACGAGACTCGGACGATGAGTCTTCAGACTCTGATTCAGATGACGAGGTTGAAATAAGCTTTGAGAACATGGACTTTGAGAATCTCACACAAGCAGCAGCTCCCCCAGGCGCTGAACATATCGAACTCAACCTATCATCAGTTCAACAGCAAGTTGCCGCCGATTCCCCCGCAGCACTACTACAAAAGCCCAAGCGCAAGCCGCTGAACAAAGAGCAAAAGCAGCATCGTATGGAAGCTCATCGCATGCATCTTCTCTGTCTCATATGGCACTGTTCGCTTAGAAACCACTGGTGCAATGATCGCAGAGTGCAGTCTTTGCTGAAAAGGCATCTTACTCAGCGAACTAGAGACTACCTGTGTCCCAAGAAGAAAATGCTTCCCTTTGCCCAGACCGAGTCTATTAAAAGAGGATTAGGTATGGCTGGGGAAATGTGGAAGATTAACTACAATGTTACCGAACGCGGCATGAAGCGCGCGCTGTGGTCCTTAGACCCCGAAGATCTGGCATCGGTAAGCTCATGAGTGCTCGAGACTTTTACGACAAACATGTATGTTCTAACTCGTTTCCAATATTTAGTATGAACCGCCAGAAGACCTTGAAACGTGCCCTCGTAAAAGCGACTTCCAGGAGACTGCCAAGTCTCTCTCTGGATCTCGTGATGTTGGCGCTCAGTTATACTGCGCCTTTTTGAGAGCAGCTGGTATCAGGACCCGTCTTGTTTGTTCTCTGCAGGTTCTACCCTTTGGCTCTGGCGGGCCCAGTATGGCCACTACGAAACCCAAGCCCTCCAAGGTAGAACTACGGAGGCGGGAGATGCAAGAAAAAAAACGCCGCGCCATGGATCTCTACAAGCAGCCTGAGCCGACACCAGTCGCTGGATTCAGGCGAAGGGCTCTAGCTTCAGCCCCAAGTCCATCGCCCTCTTCTTCATCTGACTTCGCATCTGCATCTTCTTCCGCCGCTGCGAGTGCTTCCCAGCCCGCGCCAGAAAGAGAGAGCCCTCACCCCGTGTATTGGGTAGAGGTGCTGGACAAGACGAGTCAAAAGTGGATTCCAGCTGATCCAATCGTTACAAAAACGTTTGCTCGTACCAAGCCTCTCGAACCTCCTCTATCAGATCGAGATAATCTCCTCACCTACGTAATCGCTTTTGAGGATGACGGAACCTTCCGCGATGTCACTCATCGTTATGCCAAAGCCTTCAAAGCAAAAACCCGCAAGCTGCGCATTGAATACGGCATGCCAGATGGCCAGGTCTGGTGGCAAAGGGTTATCAAGCACTATACCGACCCCGAAGGTCTGGATGCTTTGGATTTTGCTGAGAACGTCGAACTCCAAGACTATCTCTCCCGTGAGTCCATGCCCAGGAACATCTCCGACTTTCGGGGCCACCCGGAATATGTCTTGACGCGACATCTCAAGCGGAACCAAGTTCTCAAGCCGGGTTCACAGACATGTGGGACGGTGGCACCGGGAAGCAAGGCGCCTCTCGAACATGTTTATCCACGTGAAGATGTGCGCACCGTTCACAGTCGCGACAAGTGGTTCCGCCTGGGCCGCCAAGTGCGTCCGACCGAGCGCCCGTCCAAGACGCTGATTCGCCGCGCGCCCAAAGGCCGCAACTTTGGAGACGATTCCGAGGTTCCTGAAACGGACACGGCTATCCCGGTGTACACGGAAGAACAGACGGACCTTTTCCAACATCCGCCCGTCCTCGACGGTCGTGTGCCGCGCAACAAGTTTGGCAACCTGGAGATTTATGTGCCGAACATGATTCCGGCCGGTGGCGCATACGTGGCACACAACAAGGCTGTCAAAGCAGCGTTTCTCCTTGGAATCGACTATGCGCCCGCCGTGTCCGGGTTCGAGTTTCGTGGAAGACATGGAACGGCAGTGATGAAGGGCGCGGTAGTCGCCGCTGAACATGCCGAGGCCATGGATGCCGTGCTGGCCGGATTCGACGATCTGCAGGCTAGCGCGCTAGAGGAGAAAAAGCGGCGCCTGATCTTGAAAGCCTGGACCCGGTTCTTGAGAGGACTGCGGATCAGAGCAAAGATCTGGGAGGGAGTGGATGAAGAAAAAGAAAAGCAAGAGGCTAGAAATCGCATTGAAGATCGTCGGAGAGATGAACAAAGAGCTCAGAAGAAGCTCGACAGTGCTAAAACCCCCGAGGTGCCGAAAGAGACTGACTATGAGCTTGAGGAGGTGTCGGATCACGAGTACATCATCGAGGAAGACGATGAGGACGAGGAAGCCGAGGAAGACCATGACATGGGCGGCGGCTTCATTGTTGAGTGAGTGGAAGAGGCCGCAGCTTTTGACCACAAGCGAACAGATGACACCGCGTGACGCACCAAAGTAACAGGCTCAACCTCCCCCTTCTCAATGAACAAACAACCATAGCGCTAAGGGCTGGAGCAGCCGGTCTTTTCCATCTCTATCAGCAGCCAAGTCACATTCAGCACACAGCGCAAAGGCTTCGTTTTTCTGTTTTGCCGGCCACAGGAGCCGGGACTGCCCAGCGCATCACCCGATTCCGTCAAAGTACCGGTGCTTTTTTTTTTCACGATGCACACCATCATGGGCGCTTATCCCGACTCAGCGAGACTGCTGGCCACTCACATCGCAGCTTGGGCCTAGATCCCCTGCTCCCCTCAAAAGGACGCTGTTCATGTGACGTGACGGCCGCCAAATGACCTCAGATACACGCTCTGTGTGTCTCAAGCTGTTGTGGCAATTGTGTTGTTCCCATTTTCTTTTTAACCCAGCCCACGCTGCGCCTGCTTCTCTGCTCTCTTTTGCCTTCCTGAAGCCTGCTTCAATATCCATATGCCAGCTCCGTGCTACCGGCTCTCTCAGCTCTTACCTCCCTCCTAAGCCCCAGGCAGTCTCCTCCGAGGCCATTTGTCTGTCATTATGGCTAATATCCAGTGGCCAGCCCCGTTTGCACTGCCCAACGCCGTCGTCGGAATCGAGGTCACACGCCTACCCAATTTTGGCATGCTGGCAAAAGACGGCGGGCAGATGATGTTTATGGAGATCGAGAACGATGAGCCCAGCCTCTGTCACGGGGGTAGCAAGATGCTGACAAAAGATGGCTTCCGGGTACCGCATGCCGCCAGCAGCAAACCCACGTTGTTAGAAGCTAGTAGTGCCGCTTGCGAACAAGCCAGCCAAACACCACACCCCCTACAAACACCCGCAAGCCTTCTGCTCCAGCGCCCATCCCTCTCGCTCCAAACGCGCTTCCTCACGCCCGAACCACCCGAGGAAACTAGCAACACGCCCGGCGGCCTAAGCCCGATGCCCCACAGCCTGCGCTTCAACCCCGATGCGCTCGCGCTGGCCCAGGCCGCCCAGCGCTCTCTCTTCAGCCGGCGTCCCTCGCGCGCGCGCGCCGGTCTGCGCTCGCACCACCCGCGCACGGCCTCCAAGGACTCGCCCATCAGCCCCAGCATGTACTGGCGGCGCCGGCGCAGCCGCAGCCGGTCGACCGACAGTAGTCTGGGCGCGCCGAGACACAGCAGGAGCCGCACGCCCTCGCGCCTGTTTATGCTCTCGAGCGACAACGACGGTGCAGCAGCGGCAGCGGCGGCGGCAGTGGCGCTTGTCACGCCCATCTCCGAGAGCAGCGTGTGCGGTGAGGCTGGCTCGGGGCCGGCATCGGCGCTCACTCGGAGCCGGAGACAGAGCGTCAGCGACCGCTTCCACCACCTCGACGCGGCAAAGTCGCCTTCTAGCTTTGGTGCTCAGGTTGCACTAGACCTGCCGAATTTCTTTGAGAAGCTCGACGTGTCAAAGCTGTGCGACCTCGAGAACTTCCTCGAGAAGAATTTGGCCATTGTGCGCATGGCTATTGAGTGCAAGGAAGCTCAGGGCCGGCCTGGAGAGCAGCAGCCGCCGCTCGAGCACAACGCAGACACCGGCAAGGCGGACTAGAGTCTGCGGCACTGGTCGTTGGTCGTTGTTGGTTTTGTTGTCTATTTCAACACTGCATGACAGTGGGAGGGAGTTGGTTTGGAGGATATCTTGGAATATGGTAATACCCATGGTGCTACCCGCGGCGTTCCAGAAGTTGCTAGGGCGGAATGTTTTCTTTTCCTCTTGATGGTCGTTTTCTGTCTGTTCCACGAGGCATGGGAGATACCAGAGATTTTGTGTGTACTACTTGAGACTACACGGAGACTTTAGTTATTGGCAGATTGACTAGTGCAAGTAACCTGAACATGAACATTTAGTGCTCCAGACAGAAACACATGATTTTGACAGTGAAGCGACTCAGACTGATTCCAGGGCAAGTCAGCCAGAAATGCCATCCAAAACGACTGTGGTGCAAAAAAGAAAAAAAAATCAATGAAAAGAACAGAAGTTCAGAGAGTCAAACAGAAAACATGGCACAGCTCGCACCCAGATGCATCTTTAAAAAAAAAAAAACAGGCACAATCATCAACATTGTTCGACTGAAATAAACATTCTCTCTTATCCTACGCTTAGCTGCCGTGTCCCTTTCTTTCTCCAAGTGCTGCAGCGGCTTAGGCCAGCTTGGCCATCTCGGCTTCATACGCGGCCTTGTTCTTGTTGTAGCGGTCAAGGTACGGTTGGCGCTCCGAGTTGCTCAGAGCCTTCCAGGCGGCACCAGCTTTGACGGCGGTCTCAGTCAGGCCAAGGCCCTCGGTGGAATGTGAGGCACGGTACTCCTCGGAAAACAAAAGGTAGGCCGTGAAGGGACGCTTGGGGATACGCTTGTCCTCGAGTATCGGAATGCGCTTGCTGGTCAGGCGGATCAGCGAGCGGCGGGCCTTGTTGATAGCTAGGATCTCAGAGGGGGTTTTGCTGTTGACCCATTTCTGGGTGGCAGCCTCGTTGGCGGTCTTGTTGGCTTTGGCGCGGGTGGTGTAGGACTACAAAGCAAGGGGCTGTGTTAGCATGTCTTGTAAGCATTGCATTGTGTTGGTCCTTTTGTTGGACTCACCTCCAGCTCGCTGGGGGACAGGGCCTTGTAGGCGGTAATGGCGGACTTGAGGGCGTCAATCATGCTGATGTTAGAGCCCTTGAGATTCTGGCCACCAAGTTTCTCAGCAACAAACAGTCTGTAGAGCTGCTGGGGCTTGTGGTTCTCGGCCTCAGCCTTGAGCTGGGCCGCAGACTTGAGCTCGCGGATTCTCTTGCGGGTCTTTTCCTCGGGGGTCAAGACCTCCTTCTTCTTCTTGGCAGCAGGCTTCTTCTTGGCAGCAGGCTTCTTCTTAGCCGCCGGCTTCTTCTTGGTGGCAGGCTTCTTAGCAGCAGGCTTCTTAGCGGCAGCAGGCTTCTTAGCGGCGGCGGTCTTCTTGGCCACAACAAAGCTGGCGGGAGTGGTGCTGAACGAGAGGCGCGAGGCAATAACGGTGGCGGGGCGGACGGCAGCGCGGATGGGCAGCGTCACGAGGCGGCGGCCAGCCACACGGCGGGCGACAAGGTTGAGCATTGTGGTGCGATGCGGAGGGGCGCAAGCGGAGATGAGCGGCGGGCGGGGCAGGAAAATATGAAACGGCGGGCGGCGAATCGACACAAACAGAAACTTCAACGAATTGGGCGAGCTTGCAACGTCGACGAGCACATGAAATCAAGCCGAAAAGGAAATTTGGAGCAGGCCAGATGCAAGCATGCAAAACAGAAGCAAAACAAGACGAAGCAAAGCCTGTGAGAACAGACGGAGCAAGAATGGGGCTAGGGCAGAATTGGCGGCCGTGATTGGCGGACGGCCCATACGCATATTACAGGAAAACTGGGCCGGCCGATGAGTGAGCAAGCAGGTGCACGAACGGGCAGGAGCCCATCACAGACGCAGGCCAGGGCAGGAGCCATGTACCAGGTACTTTGAAAAGTACGTGTGTACGTCTGTGTGTGCGTGTATATCTCGCTGGAACGTGAGACATTCGCAGCAACCACGGCGTCTGTTTGGCAAGAGCTGCTGCTGCTGCTGCCGCTGCTGCTGACGTTACGGTGCCGTGTGGTATCTCTGCCGCGTGATGGCCCCAGGAATCTATCCGCTCACCACCCGCGCGCTGGTGGCTGGCTGGCCCCGACAATAGAGAACAATGCAGTTGCCCGCCAGCGGCTAGTCCGGTCTCTGTTTGCATTAGACAGGTCCAAGCACACGTTTGCTCCAACCAGTTGACTACTTCACTGGCAACTAGTATCTGGAGCCAAACCCTAGACAGGCGTCTTGATCAACTACCGCGATGAAGCACCCCACCACCTCCGTCGTCTCATGTGTGACTAAGCCCCAGCTCAAGCTCCAGCTTTAGACCGTCTTTAATTCAAGACTCGACTGGCTTCAACTGCAAGAATCCGCCACGCTAAAAAGAAGCCATGGAGGGGTTTTCTGCACCACACATGCAACCCATCTGATGTCATTCAGTATCTTCCCAGTCGCCACCTGTCAGCAGCTGTCTCTACCTCACAGATTACCCGCAGCTCAGCCGCTATGAGCTCTCCCACCAACCCCCACCCAGAGCACAGCTCCTGGCCAGACGAGGCAGCACAGGACGCGAAGCTGAGGGAAGCTTTGGCTGCTAGTTTTGGTAGCCTTGCCCCGTGTCGTCACCATCCGTCCAACTTCATTCATCCCCCCATCCAGAGACAACGGCCACTTTCGTCTTGCTCACGTCTTCCACCGCTCGCCGCCTTTTGCTCTGCTCTGCGCCGTCTTGTCTCTCTTTCTTCCACCACCCGCCCCCAGCAACACCACCCAAACCAACCTCGCCATGGATCACCGTCCTCAAGCCTGGGGCAGAGTAAGCAGCACACCTCCATGCCCGCCGGTCCATCTGCTAACATAACCGCCCCTGCGCTGCAGCCCAGAGATGACGTCTACGGCGCCTACGACAAGTCCCACATCCACGCCGACCCCAAGCAGGCCACCCAGCAGCCCATTGTCACCGGAACCTCAGTCGTTGCCATCAAGTTTGACAAGGGCGTCGTGATTGCCGCCGACAACCTCGGTAACCCAGACCACTCCAGTCCCCCAGCCACGCCCGCCGCCACATGCTAATCCCATGCTCTGCCCCTCGCATGCACAGCTTCCTACGGCTCGCTCGCCCGCTTCACCAACGTCAAGCGTCTGCGCCCGTTCGCCAGCACCGCCGTCGTCGGCTTCGGCGGCGACGTGTCCGACATGCAGTTCCTCAACCGCCACCTGACCTCGCTCTCCATTGACGAGGCCTACACCACGTCCACGCCCATGTCCGCCGCCAGCCTGCACCGCTACCTGTCCAAGCTGATGTACGCCCGCCGCTCGCGCATCGACCCGCTGTGGAACCACCTGCTCGTCGCCGGCCTCGACGACGACGACGCCCCCTTCCTGGCCGCCGTCGATCTGCTCGGCACTACCTACAGCTCGCCCTCGCTGGCCACCGGCTTTGGCGCCCATCTGGCCCAGCCCATCATGCGCCGCTACGCCCCCGACGAGGAGTCCGCCAAGAAGCTAACTCAGGAGGAGGCCGTCGATGTCATTCGCCAGTGCATGAAAGTCCTGTTCTACCGTGATGCGCGGTCCATGGACAAGTACTCCATTGCCATCATCACCAAGGACGGCGTCGACCTCAACGAGGATGTGCAGATTGAAGCCCAGAGCTGGGCCTTTGCCGACCGTATCAAGGGATACGGCACACAGACTGTCTAGACTCGGTTTAATAGCCATTGATTGCATGATGTATGAAGGCCGAAAGAATGATTATCTACAATACAAGCGTGTTTTTTTTGTTTCTTTTTTCGTACGACACCATCGATTCCTAAAGTCGACAACCCATCTCCATTGTGTAACTACATGAACGGACATGACGAAAGTGCTACAACAAATCTCCGTAATATACCTTTATTGCTGTACTCAAATATCTTCTTCACCTTCATCAGATATCACAACAGATATTCCCACAAATGTAGTACCAAAAAAGGTTATTAATATTTAATAAAGCAAAAAAGTCCCCAAAAAAAACAAGCCCAAGGTATGGTGACAGTTTAGATACATAAATCAACAAGAAACAAGAAAAGAAGTCCGAGCCAGGTGTCGTCACTTTTTTACCACGTTTACTCGACCGTCACCGACTTGGCCAAGTTACGCGGGAAGTCAACGTTCAGGCCCTCCAGAACAGCCAGCCAGTAGGCAATCAGCTGCAGAGGAATGACGTTGAGAATACCCTGGAGGACATCAACAGTCTTGGGGATCTCAATCTTCATGGCCTCGCCAGCACCAAAGTTCTCGTCGCCCTCGTTGCAAATGACGATGGGCTTACCACCGCGGGCAGCAACCTGCTGGTAGGCGTTTAGAGACTTCTTGAACAGGTTATCACGAGTCAGAATCATGATGATAGGCAGGTTCTCATCGACCAGCGCCAAAACACCGTGCTTCAGCTCACCCGACATGACAGCCTCGCAGTGCAGGTAGGAAATCTCCTTGATCTTCAGGGCACCCTCAAGAGCAGTCGAGTACTGGCTGCCACGACCCAGCAGAAGCAGAGACTTTTGGTCCTTGAAGACCTTGGCGCACAGCTCTTTGATCGCAGAGTCCTGCTGCAGAATCGACTTGATCTGGTCGGAAATGTTGGCCAAACCCTGCATAATCTCCTCGCGACGCTGAATCTTGGAGGCGCGGTCCTCACTCAGGGACAGGGCAAACATGACCATGGCAATGAACTGGGAGGTGTAGGCCTTGGTGGAGGCAACACCAATCTCGGGACCGGCGTTGACGTGGACACCGCAGTGGGTGAGCAGAGAGATGGAAGAACCAACAACGTTGACAATACCGACAGTCAGAGCGCCGCGCTCTAAGCAGTAGCGCAGGGCCATCAGGGAGTCAGCAGTCTCACCAGACTGGGAAACGAAAACGCAAGTGTCGTCACGGAACACGGGGGCCTGACGATCCAGGAAGTCAGAAGCCAGCTCAACTGAGATGGGAATCTCGGCAAGCTCTTCAAAAACACCACGAACAGCCATGCAAGAGTGGTAGCTGGTACCGCAGGCAATGAAGATGATGCGGCGGCAGCGGCGGATAGTGGCAATGTAGGAACGCAGACCACCCAGGGTGACATTGTTGTTCTTGACATCGAGACGGCCACGCATGGTGTTGACAACGGACTCGGGCTGCTCGAAAATCTCCTTTTGCATGAAGTGGTCGAACTTGCCCTTCATGATCTCCTGCAGCTCCAGCTCCAGGGTCTGGATGGAGCGGACGTTGGAAGAGCCATCGTTCTTCTTGAGACGGTGGATGTTGAGAGAGCCCTCGTGGATGTGAGCAATGTCGTCATCCTCCAGGTACATGACCTTCTTGGTGTGCTCAACAATAGCAGAGGGGTCAGAGGACAGGAAGAACTCGGTAGGCATAGGCATACCGTCGTCGGTCATGAAAGCGCGAGACTGGGAGCGGTGGAGAAGGGACTTGTCAGGAGCAGCCAGAAGGCCAGAGGTTCCGGGGCTCAGGACAGAGCCGGCGTTCTTCTTCATGGCAGCGTTCTGAGAAGCAGTCTCAGCGGGGAGGGGGGTGTTGTCATCGGCATACTCGACGTCGACAAAGTCCACCTTCATGCGACGAGAAGTCTTGACACCGATGACCAGGGGAGAACCCTTACGGGCAGCAATGACCTCATGGGGGTAGTGTACCGACTTGATCAGCAGACCATAGGCGCCCTCAAGCTCCTGGATGACAGCCTTGGCCAAATCAGTGAAGCCAATGGTGGGGTGCTGGTCGTAGATGTACTTGGCCAGCTTGGCAATGCACTCAGTGTCAGTGTCGGTCTCGAACTTGAAGCCCTTGCTGCTCAGCAGAGTCTTAAGCTCCTTGTAGTTGGTGATGATGCCGTTGTGGACAATGGAGAACTCCCAGGTGGTGTCGGAGCTGGACAAAGATGCTTGTTAGACAGGGGTGACATGACGGGTAGAATGGAGCGGGCGCTTACCGGTGAGGGTGGCAGTTGACACGAGAGGGGGGGCCGTGGGTGGCCCAGCGGGTGTGGGCGATACCGGCGTGAGAGTCAAAGACCTTGGTCAGGTCGGGCTTCTCCTCCTCAATCAGCTGCTTGAGCTTGGCAACCTTGCCAACCTCCTTGAAGGCCATGACCTCATTCTTCTTGTCGCCATCGACAGCCAGTCCAGCTGAGTCGTAGCCACGGTACTCTAGACGGGAAAGACCTGCAGAAACCAGAGTGTTAGTATGTGGTGGCTCGTGGCTAGGCTGGTGTAGTCAAGACCATGGTGCAAGAGCTTCGCGGCAGGCTTTCGATCCAGGCCTCTGTAGGGCTGATGGCCGATGGCCCCCACGAGAACGGCAGATGACACCGATAAGACACAAAAGGTAATGCTGGGCGTTCGGGTATCATTTACCATTGACAAGAGTATCGAGAATGCACTTGCGGTCCTTCTCGACCAGGTAGTTGACGTAACCAAAGATTCCACTGTGTGAGAGGAGGGGTCAGCAAAGTACAGAGAACCAGGCTGCCAATTGAGGGCGGACAAGATTGGCGATGATGTGGACACAGAGCATCGGCTTCAATCCACACAGGGAACAGCTTTCAGGCAAAGCTTCGTCTTCCAGACGGCCGATGTGCTGCTGAAGCGGGGATAAAAGAGGCACCGGCGATAGAGCGATCCGACTTACCACATTGCGGCTGATTGATGAGGCTAGAGTTGGAAAACGAATGAAAAGGGAAAGAGGAAAAAATTGGCGAAGAAAAGAAGACACGAGATGGCCGTGAATTAATAGTAAGGAGGCTTTGGTGGTTTTGGTGGGGAGAAAGCCAGCGCGGTCTGTTGTGTTGCTAGGCGGGCGGCTTGTGGAGTATGTAGCTTTGTACTTGTACTTGTACTTGTGTGTATGTACAGAGAAGTGCCAAGTAGTCGCAGCGGTATTTGGGTATGCCAAGGGTTACGGGAGGTGGAGGTGCAGGAGGGGTATCACGAGAGAGGAACGGAGCTCTATAGAACAATGCAGGCAGGTGCCCAGCGAATATTAGTAGAATATAGGGAAAGAGGGGGGGTGGAGAATACGGGCGGGAAAGAGCAAGAGGTTGTGTATGAATGGAGATGATGAGGAAGCAAGACGAAGAAGTTGCGTCCAAGAGGGGGGCTTCAGGTACTTTTTAAAGATCACGCCGGTCCATGGCTGACGGCAAGTGCAATGTGAAGCTGGCGAGGGAGGAGACAAGTGGTGCTGCGGCTGGGACAGCAAGGGCAGCAGCAGCCACCCAAATAGAAGCCAGGCGTCGTATGAAGCAGGAACTTATTGCTACGCCCTACCAAAGGCAGCCAACTAGCAACTACTTGCTACCTGCTACTTGCTACCTGCTACCTGCTACCTGCAATCGCTCATCGCCCATCAAGACCGTGGAAGCAAAGGAAGAGGGAGGAAGCCAGGGCCAGTAAGAGCCACTGTCACTAGGGAAGGAGCAATTCGCTTTAATCCAATACGATTTTATTGTTTTGACTCCTCATAACTCACCTCACAGATCGCCGAGCCTGGCTTCAGCCAATACAATGATACAATGTCACTGGCAAAGCTCAAGCTTGCTATCATATTACACCCAAAAGAAAAACAAGCCATAGCACAAAAGAAACGGCACCACTAAGCAAGCCAGCCACAAATGGGCTCTCGTTGGGCCGGCCTGCTTGCGCCCCGGGGCGTGTCCTTAAACCGCCGGGTAAATCCTGAGACTCGGTGCTACTGTCGCGACGGAGCTGGGCCGACAGCATCAGCCATTTCTTTATTTATTTTTTCCCTGACTGACGACAGTCTGTGATGGTCCGCGAGAAGAAGGAGCCCGGCGAAGAAGGCACGGTGGAGAGAGTGGAGCCCCAGTCCAGCCAGGCCAACACCTGCCGTAAGAGCACAGGGGAAGAAGAAAAAAAGGGAAGGAGCCAATATACGACCAACTATTGTAGTTTGCAGTTACCTTGGGTGCACCCCCTTAACTTCGACTACAAGTTATCTCCAATACGGTCAATTAAATGCTCCCTACCAGATAATCCATGAAATAGGGACAGCGGCCAGAGAGAGCGGATGATCGATCGCGTGAAAAGCGTCGTCGGTGCCTCTCGGTTCCAAGCAGTGCATCCCGTTTCTGGGCTTCCTCACCCTCGCTCTCCTCCCCCAGGGCTGTGTAGCCAAAGTGGAGCTCGCTCGGCGGCTGTGAAGCATATGCTCCAAGGGCCGGAAAAGACTGGCTCTCATCCACCCATCCATGCATACACACACATATATGCATTGTCTCAAAGTCAAAAGCAACTTACAAGCACACAATGCGCCCAGCGAGAAGGAGCCGCGCTACTGCCAAGCAAACTGAGACTCGTGAACTCGGCGCTCTCAAGCCCTTGCTTCGGCGCATGTCTCGTCTCTCTTGTCTCTCTCGCTCTATGTGCCCGCCACGGACCAGCACTTCTGGCATTGTATGCGTGTACCTGGCCCGTAGCCACCTCGAGACGCCTTGTCTCTCTGCCTCTGGCTGCGTTGCTCCTCTTTGGCGGTCCGGATTAGCTCAGTGCTCGTGCTTGCGGACCAGGCCAAGGCCCACGGTGGAGATTTGTGTCTTTGCTCAGACGGAACGTCCAGCCCTATGTATAACCATGGCAAGCGCCTTGAAGATTTCCCGCCGCACGCCACTGCTGAGCGACGAATGCCAAAGACACCTGGCCCCAGACCAAATATCAATAGCATCCCATCCAGCAGCTTTCCTTGCTGTACCACGCTTCTGTGACACCATATCGTGCCCGCCAAACCCTATCACAGCCGGCGCTTGTCCTGTCCTACTGCCACTGTGATGGTCCAGACATCCGCCCGCCTCAGCTATGCCACCAGGCACTGCATCGAACCCGGCTTCATGTGCTTGACTTGTGTACTCGCCCATATGGCTCTCCTCAAATGTTTCACATTGCCTCCTCGCATTAGACGTCTCCGCTCTGGGAGCCTCCTGCCTGTGCCTGGATGTGTGTGTATGTGTGTGGTCTATCTGGCTGGTCTCAATTTCCAATCTTCCCAGCCTTCTGCCACAGAGAACAACAGGCCCCAGGAGAAAGCAGAAATGGCTAAGCCTCTGCAATGCCCAAACCAGCATCGACGCAATGCTCCACGTCGTCCCTTGGTGGTCCCGGCAAGCCACAGTGCAACGTATTCCCGCCCACACTGTCGCCGGCTCTCCCTCGCTAGCGCCTGTCGTTGCTTGCTCGCATTTCCTGTTCTCGTAACAAAGTCTTTTCAGGCACGTTGGCCATTGCCTAGGCCGTCTAGTCCAGTCACCAAGAGCCCTCGCCTTCCCTGCCGCACGATTCCTTTCGCCTGGACTCCAGTCTTCCTACCCCCCGCCCGTCTTCTCCCTGGTTCTGTTTCCTGTTTCTCGCCTCGTGCTGATTGTCTGGCGTCTTTTGCATGCATCGTCTGTGTGTTCTAGTCGATCTATGCTGTATGTACTTGTAACAGATTAGTGAGTAACTATCTGTCCAGATAGACAGGATCGGCCTGTGGTTGGCCCATCTCTGTCTGCCGCCATGCAGTGGTTCTTTTTTCCAGGCCAAATCCAGGAGGCAGTGAGACACGTCCGGCTTCTTTTTCTGGCCATGATGCTCAGGTCTGGCTTTTCGATTCTCATTGCGTCGAGATTCTTTGGCGGTCACTATAGCCCACTACCTACCTACCTATGTAGCTACAAATATTGTGCTACAGTTGTTTATTTACACGCTGTAAAGCTCTCTCTCGGGGAAAAGTGGATCGCCGAGTGTGCCCCACTTCACAGGAAAACAAGCCCCTGACAACAAGGGCAAAACAAACTGCCCACTAACCCGAACAGGCAAAAGAAGCGAGCATCGGAAAGAACAGACAGCCACAACCTGAAGTGGCTGTGCCGTGGCGTGTCCTTGTCACATTTACCACTAGAGTGCCAGAATGCTATAAATAGCTGCCGCCCACTGGCCAGCCCTAGGTTATGATATCATCGACCACGAGTTTGCTCATGCATCCACGTATCTGTCCAATCTTCCACAACAACAAGCTTTTCTTATAGCTTGTCCCCCTTGGCACTACCTTTATGCCATATTCACCACCACCAGACACGACCTGAATAAAGTGTCGGTGACAAGGGGCCTGGAATGCTAAGCCTCAGCCTAGGGCGACGCTACCCTCTGCTCCTCTGCTCCTCTGCCATTGCAGAAACTTCCATTGCTAGCACATCCTATTGTCACCGGCGATCTCAGGGGCCAAGCTCCGGAGCATCCTTGAATGGCCCATGACGAAAAAGAGAATTCGGGTCTGTACCTTGCAGAACCACATGATTGATGCATAACGTGGACCTTGAACTATGTAGCAGTCACTGCCTGCGCCCCTAGGAAACCCTCCCGTATTCTATCCGAGGGACAAACGTCGTCTCGCAATATAGTCCAATCCATGCTTTATTGATATTCGTTTGACGTGTATGTAGTTGGCCAGGCTTTGCGTCATGTCTTACCGTGTAACTGTCAACATGCTCGACGCTGCATGGTATGCTGGTTATAGTACTATCACATGATTCTACAAACAACCAATGCCAACAAAGTCACCTAGAGAACTTCTACCCTCATGAACGGCAGTTCTACACTTGAAACTTGGGGGCAAGCCACAGCGCCAGATTTCTGCATAGCAGCATGTTTAGAAACATGGAGCAAAGCCATCCGGCATTTGAGACGACCACGTCCCGACTACATCTTGAAAATACCACACATGTCGTACATACACGTAACTTTATTGATCAGTAGTAGCACAATGAAGATAACTCTTCTTCCATCGACGCATCCACACCCAGAGTAGGCCTACAAGTAAAAGATATCATGTCTCCTGTTGCTCTATTACAATGCTAGTAGGTTGACCCGTAGGTTACAGCTTCTGATACTCCAGCTTGCCCTCGAGCTTCTTGGCTTCTGCCACCTTGCGGACAGCACGCGCAAAGTCATCTTGGTTGATAGACTCGCGGTCCGCCTTGAGTGCAAAAAGACCACTATAGTATCAAGGTTAGCGTAGATTCCTTAAAAAAAAAAAAAAAGAAAAAAAAGTCCCGTGGTATACGGCTTGCCCAAGTAGAACAACCCGAGATGAAATTGTAGTGGTCATGTCATGGGAGAAAAAAAAAAGACTTACGCTTCTGTCACGACGTTCCGCAGATCGGCTCCGTTCAGGCCGTCACTCATCTTCACTACGCTCTCAAAGTCAATCTCACCCTCAAGAACCACACTCGACGCGTGAATCTTGAGAATCTCTAGGCGACCAACTTCGTTGGGCAGGGCAATCTCAATCTTTCGGTCGAGACGACCAGCACGCAGTAGAGCGGGGTCCAGAGTGTCGGGTCTGTTGGTCGCCATGATAATCTTGGTCTGTCCGAGGTAGTCAAAGCCGTCGAGTTGGTTGAGAAGCTCCATTAGTGTGCGCTGAATCTCACGATCGGCACTGGTACCCTCAGAGAAACGTCTACCACCAATGGCATCGATTTCATCCATGAAGATGATGCAGGGCTCGTGCTCCTTGGCATAGCCAAACATTTCACGGATTAGACGAGCAGATTCACCAATGTACTTGTCGACAATGGCCGAAGAAACAACTGGAAATGGCGAGTTAGTTGTCACCCCTAAAAGGACAAAAGCCAGGTTGGATTTGTAGTTGGAGATCCATTCCATAACATACCCTTCAAAAAGTTCGTCTCCAAACTGCTAGCCACTGCTCTGGCCAAAAGCGTCTTGCCAGTACCAGGAGGTCCATACAGCAGCACGCCTTTGGGAGGCTTGATGCCAACTCTCAGGAAGAGCTCGGGGTTCTTGAGAGGTAGCTCAATGACCTCACGCAGCTCGCGAATCTGGTCGTTCAGACCGCCGATACCAGCAAAGCTGACCTGGCCAGGGTCCTCCAGGGACATGTTGTAGACGAGGGGATCAACTTCACGGGGAAGCATGCGCATAATCGTGAGTGTCGTCATATCGAGCGCCACACGAGTGCCTTGCTTCAGCTTGGCCTTGTCTACCTTTGATCTGCATCCGACGACGTATCTGGGCCCCGACGAGGCCTTGACGATGACTGTGCGAAGAAGAAGAGCGGTAATGTTAGTCCAAGGCCTTCGAGCTAGTGGTATTTGGGAAACGGCTTACATCTCTCTTCGTCCAGTTGCTTGAGAACTTCTCCAATGATCTGGCCCACGCTCTGCAGGGCTTTAATGTTCTCCTCGGTACGATCATAGTCCTTGACCAAGTCCTTTATCTCTAGTCGCAGGTTCTTGAGCTTTGCCTCCCATTCACGCGACTCAATCAGCTTTGCGCGGTAAGAGTCGAGAGCGCGCTGCCGTTCAGGGTCTTGAGACATAGCGGAGGATGTAGGAGATATCAACAATACGTGGCTGGAATAGGTGAATGGCTATAGCTCTTCGGAGGCTACACAGCTGGTAAACGAAAGAGTGTCGGCTCGATGCGGTAAAATACAGGTGGCAATGATTCAGCGGAGATAAACGCCAGTATCAGGGGATTTATCCAGTCGATGAGAGAATTCTGGCCTTGGAATGTAAGAGGGCTGGTGGGTAGAGCGGATGTTGGGTATGCAATCTTGTAAAGAATGCAGTATGAAGCTAATCTTGAGATGCTCGCGAAGCTTACCTCAACCCACTGCAGCCTTGAACAAGGTACACCTACCCCTGTCATGGAAATTCTAGCCCGGACGGTTACGCCGGTATTTAACCGCATTAGGGTTATGGTTCACGACGTGCCTCATCTTTGGAGTCAACAATCAATGACAAATATTTCTGGCGTTGGCCTGTTCTGGTCACAGTTCACTCCCATTGTTGTTATTCAACATAACTCTCACCACATAGTCGATGAATAAGCGACAAGTCTTCTAGAGTAGTGGCGTTAAATTCCATGGAATCTAACCCGTTTACCATGATAAAGCCCTACTCCACCAAAAAAACCCTTCACCCCACTACACCAAGGCTTTATAGTTACAGTTTAGTCTTACTCTATCACCAATCACAACTGGACACAGCAACGTGGCGCAGTGGAAGCGCGCCGGGCTCATAACCCGGAGGTCCCTCGATCGAAACGAGGCGTTGCTAACCGACAAATTTAATTTTTTTGCCGCTTTGGATCGTGATGGACGACATGTGGTCTCGTGACGAACATGTCGGCTTTTTGAAGTGCGAAAGCTTTTTTTTTTTTTTTTCAGGGCCACGCCATCGGGGCTCCCCCCATGAGCTGCGTCCTCTACCCGCCGCCGACCCTCCCGCTCGCTCCCCGTCGAGCCTATCCCGGAGAAAAAGCACATTGACGACTTCGCGAGACTTCTACAGGATGTGATCCTGGACGCCCTGGCCGCATCAACGCCCAAGTCTCTGGGCAAGGCCAAGAGCTTCCCATGGTGGAACAAGGAGTGCAGCGTCGCGCGTGCGGAGCAAAGCGCAGCGCGGAACAGGGTGGAAAAGGCAACGACACAGGCCGCAGCACAAGAGGCCAGGACCGAACGCCGCGAAGCCAAGAAGCGCCTCAGGCGCGCACTCAGGAGCGCGGCTCGGGCTTTCTACGCCGACTTGCTGGCGAAGGTCACTGATACCCGAGACCTCTTCCGTATCGTGAAATGGAGGACGAAAGCTCCGCACCGCCACTCCCCAGCACTATCGCCGGCGGACGGAGCGGAGGCCACGGTACAAGACACCACGGAAAAGATCGCTCTCCTTCGCAGCGTGCACATGCCTTCCGCCCGGCCAGGGGACATCGAATCCCCCGCCCTGCAGGTGGAACCGAGGACCCGGGGCTCCAGGACGGAAGCCCCGCCGACACGCGCCCGAATCACCAGAGACGAGGTGGAAGCTGCTCTTTGGAGGCCGCGCAACACTGCCCCCGGCCCGGACGGCCTCTCGAACAACGTCCTGAAACTGGCCTGGCCCTCCCTCAAGCGGCAGGTCACCCATTTGTTCAACGCAAGCTTCTTCTGGGGCCACCACCCTGCCTCCTTCAAAGAGGCTAAGGTGATCGCCCTGCCAAAGCCCAACAAGAAGGATCGCTCGTCGCCACGGGCCTACCGGCTCATCTCGCTGCTCCCGACCCTGGCCAAGTGCCTGGAAAGGATAGTCGCCCGCCGTCTCTCGTGCTGGGCGCTGGAGGCAGGTCACATCCAAGACAACTACGCCGGTGCGGTTCCGGGGCGCAGCGCCGAGGACATGTGCCTACGCCTGGCGCACTCTCTCGAGCGCACAGCCGACCTCAGGGGTGAGTCTTCGGTCCTCACCTTTGATATCAAGGGGGCCTTCGACGCCGTGCATCCGAACCGCATGGTCAAACGACTGGCGGACCTGGGGTGCCCGGCTGGAACATGTCGATGGGTGTCCTCGTTCCTGGCGGGCAGGCGGGCTTCCCTAACCTTAGACGGCGTCTCCGACGCTCTCCAGCCAACAGGTGGCAGCCTCCCACAGGGCTCGCCCATCTCCCCAATCTTGTTCATGCTGTTCATGTCGCCGCTGTTCAAGATGCCACTCCCCTGCACTCTCCGTGGGTACGCTGACGATGGTTGCCTAGTCAACTCAGACTCGTCCCTCGAAGGCAACTGCTCGGTTCTCTCCCGCTCTCTGGAGCTCGTTGACAGCTGGTGCACGGACAACGGCATGGCGCTCGACCTGACGAAGTCCGAACTTCTGCACGTGACGCGCAAGCGTCATGGACAAAACCCAAGCCTGCGACTCCCCGACGGCTCTACGCTGGAGGCGGTCAGCCCTCGCGAGACCCTGCGCTGGCTCGGCGTGCGCTGGTCACGTAACCTCTCCTTCGTGCCACACATCCGAGACGTGGCACAGAGGACGGCACCGGCCATTCGCGGCATCCAGATTCTGTCCGGGTGCTGGAAAGGCGCCCCGATCAAGGGTGCCCTCACGGCGGTCCGCGCATGCGTGGTTGCCAAGCTGTCTTACGCTGCGGCCACATGGTGGCGCCCAACCCCGCCCGACGCCCCGCTGAGCCGCGGGTTACTGGGGGCCTCAAGCCTCCTCGACCGCACCGTCCGCAGAGGCCTCCGCGCCGCCCTGCCGCTATATTGCACCACACCCTGTGCAATATACAACCTCGCATCGGGCTTCCCTCCCATGCGCTATGCGCTGGACAACCTCCTTGGGTCGGCTGCTCTCAGAGTCGCGCTGGCCCCGCCAAACCACCCCCTCGGCTCCATAAGGCCAATGTGGGGCATACTGGGCGAGCTCAGGAGTATGCTCCCATACGAGCTGTCCACGAGCTTCCCGCCGCCATGCAAGGGCAAGCTACCTTCGACCCGGGCCCCGATCCGGGGTGACAAAGAGGCTGCCGCTGCAGCACACCTCGCTCTGGTCCGCTCCTCCCCCCCCTCAGACCTGTGGCTATACACAGACGGCTCGAAGCTGAGTCCGAACAGGGTTGGCGCCGGCTGGGTAATTATCCAGGGGGGACAGGTCCTGCTCTCGGGAAACCGCCCGGTCCCTTTCCGCGCCGAGGTGCACGACGCCGAAGTGCTGGCCATTGCCGAGGCCATAACCGCCGTCGACCTGCGGGACAAACCGCGGTGCCGCAAAGTCTGGATCTGTTCAGACAACATGGCAGCGGTGAGTAGACTCACGTCCCGGGACGTCAAGCCCGGAACCTCCGAGGAACACCTTCGGAGAGCCCAAACAATTTGCGCGGACTGGTTACGTCCCGACGCCAACCATCCGCGGCCAAGACCGTGGCCAGATGGAGCCATTAAGGTGGAAGCGATCTGGGTTCCAGGCCACTCCGATGTCGTGGGCAACGAGCTCGCCGACAGACAAGCCAGGTGGGGTGCAGACATAATCACCACAAGGACTGGCATGTCACTCTCCTGGGCACGCAGTGAATTCCGCGCCCGGGTCACTACCGCATTTCGCGCCTGGTGGGAGGCAGAGGGTCGCAACTCCAGACCTCACCTGCGCCGCCCGGTGCAGGCCCCGAAGAAGGCTTGGACAAGTCTCCTTGACGAGACCGATCGCAACCTCGCCCGCGCGGTGCTGACAGCTTTGTCAGGACACGGCGACTTTGCGGCCTATCACCGCCGTTTCGAGCACGAGGACGCCGTGCCCTCCTGTCCCCTCTGCGGAGCCGACACGAGCCCGGAGCACATCTGGGTTTGCCACCACAACCCACAGCGGGTGTCCAGCAGCTTCTTTCAGAAGTTGATCGGTACCAAGCGCGGAGCCTGCTGGCTGGCCGCCAAAGCAGCCAAAGCCCCCACGGCCCTGTTGGCTCACCGCCGCATGAGGCCGGACACGCGGGCGCAAGACGCGGCCCCTCCCGCACTCCCTCTGCCACCTGGAGACGGCGTACCCTCGGGGTCTCCCCCTTAGCGCGTTTGCGCTGCCATCACCTCCTTTTTCCTACTTGTTTCTCTCTTTATTTGTACTTCCCTTTGTTGTTTCCTTTGTTTTTGTTTTTATGTTTGGTCTGCATCAGCGGCGAGGCCAGGACTCTGGGCCAGGTTTGGGGCCACACAAGCAAAGGACAGCCTCTGGGCTGGGCGGGTGGACACACTTTAGTCATTACACTTTGTGCGGGGGGTTTCTGTATGCATGGTTTGGATTTTAGGTTTCTGTTTCTGTATGTAATTTCTGGTACTACTTGTAGTCCCCTGTCGTATGCCGAGAATACCTCGCGAGTAGACAGGTAAATAAAGAATCAATCAATCAATCAATCAACCCCGTCGAGCCTACCACCGCCCGCCCCTCCACCTCCCAGTGCGGGGGCTCCCCCGGGCCTCTCGGATTAGCGCGCGCTGCCACTCTCGTCTGTTTGCTCGTTCTCCCTTTCTCTCTCTCTACTTCCTGTCTTTCCTTTGTTACTTTTCTTTTGTCATGTTCTATCTTTCTTTTGGGTTTGGTCTTCTACAAGGTAAAGGCCGAGGCTCGGGGTCTTGTTTGGGACCTTACAAGCGAAGGACAGCCATTGCGCTGGGCGGTCGGGGGACCCTCCGTCATTATACTTCGTGCTGTGGGGATTTTCTGTATGCATGATTCTGGGTTTTTGGTTCTTTAGCTTCTGTATGTATTTCTTGGTACTAGTTTTAGTCCCCTATCGTATGTCGAGAATACCTCGCGAGTAGACAGGTAAAATAAAGACAATCAAATCAAATCAAATCAGGGCCACGCCTCGCTCATGCTTTTTTGAGGGTTTCTGGGCATGCGTGGGAGGGCGAGATTTGGTCCTGCCGTATGTCGAGAATACCTCGCGAGTAGACAAGTGAATAAAGACTCTCACACTCATGCTCCCGCGAGGAGATAGGCTGTAAATACAATCAAACCAAATTTGATGGTGAGTCTCTTGATATGGGGTCACATCAAACTCCTAGCCATGAAAGAGACTGATGCTTGGTAAAACATGGCTAGAAAAAAACTAGCTAGTAACTACATAGTACATTCAAAGCTAACCGTGACTCGGTGCAAGTCTCAGAATTCAGCGAATGAGTACTACCACCGCGACCAATGCTTGTTACCTTGAAGAGATAACTATCGAATATATCCAGCCGTTCTTACCATTGGCTGGCAGGAAGTCAAGTCAAGTCACAAGAATAGCTACAAGTAGTTGCGTACCTAGCACGTAATAGAACCAAGCGCAATAAAAAAGATGCGCAATGCCCTGCATGAAGTAGAAACTTGAAAAAAATGGCCCTTACAGCGGGAAGACTCATAACACACGGTGCTATAGTTGAAGCCAAACGGACGATATCTTGCATTGTGCAAGTAGAACGAGTCCAATATAGTGCGGTTGATACTTGAGCCGTCTGGCACAAGATCTGGAGGTATTTCTACCCCATGAAATGCTGGTCAAGGGCCGAAGAAGCTGTAGACATGAAAACATGTTGGGTAATCCAAATTAGAATAGAATTGGCTGCTTGTATCAACCCGGTCGTTGTTTGTGCAACAATGACAGTCGAAAACGTCAAGATACTACGTCACACAAAGAAACACTGTGATATCTGTTTGGAGGTTCTTTACAGGCCGGGCATGTTCATTTTCCCATTGTCATATCTTTCATAGATGCATTATATGCATGCGCGTCATTGACTTGGAAGGCATTAGTTTGGCCCTTTCCTCGACATCATACTGATACAATCTCGAGACTTCGATGCACTGTGAGCTGTTAAAAAGGGTTAGGGTATAGGTTGAGTTTGTACAGTATTTACTGCACAGTGCCTACTATAGGCGCACTGTTTTTCTGACAGCTGGCCTGAGCTGTCAGAGTCTGGAGTTGCAGGTCCGACGATTCATCCCCAAGGCTGTTCAGCCTTGCCCACTTTTCTCACGATCTCTCTGTAGCTGTCAAAGTCACGTCTTCAGTTTGCACCCCAAATCCGAACAAGCTCGCTCAAAAAACCCGCTCAAAACCCGCTCTTTCCTCGTTCCGCCTCTCCAGGCACACATACACACCAACATGGACTACCAGAACCGGGCCGGCTCCAAGTTTGGCGGCGGCGGCGTCGCCTCATACAGCGCGACCAACGCCGACCGGCGCGAACGGCTGCGCAAGCTCGCGCTAGAGACGATTTCGCTCGACAAGGACCCGTACTTTTTTCGCAACCACATTGGCTCGTTTGAGTGCCGGCTGTGCTTGACGGTGCACCAGAACGACGGGTCGTACCTGGCGCACACGCAGGGCAAGAAGCACCAGACGAACCTGGCGCGGCGCGCCGCGCGCGAGCAAAAGGAGGGCCGCGCCGCGCGCGGCGCCGAAATCGACCCGGCCACCGGCCTGCCGGTCGCGCTGTCCGCGCAGGCCGGTCGCCGCAACACGGTCAAGATTGGCCGCCCCGGCTACAAGGTCACCAAGATCCGCGACCCGACCACGCGCCAGCACGGCCTGCTGTTCCAGCTGCAGTACCCCGATGCGCCGCTCGAGACCCAGCCCAAGTGGCAGGTCATGAACGCCTTTACGCAGCGCATCGAAGAGCCCGACAAGGACTTTCAGTACCTGCTGGTCGCGGCCGAACCGTATGAGACGGTCGGCTTCAAGATTCCCGCACGCGAGCTAGATCGCCGCGACGAGCGCCAGTTTGCCTTTTGGGACCCCGACTCCAAAGAGTACTGGGTGCAAATTATATTCACGACGGAGCGCGAGGAACGCTTTGGCGCAGCGCCAGGCGTATCGACCAGATGATGGTGGTCTGGGTTTAGTTCTAGGCTTGCTCTGTTTTATGTTGATGCGGATTCAAACTTGTTTCTCACGGCGTTTTGGATATCTTGGGCTTTTATGAAGGGACTTGAATGTATGCAACACCGAAAAAAAATTACAAAACAAATTCCTCTTTTATTTTGCATGGCCAATGGAGCCTTCCCACTGATGCTAGACCATCAAGAACGAGCATCTCAAAATCTCTATAGCTAGATCTATTCGTTCATGTGAAGTCCTAAATCCAGCATGCCATAAGTTATGATCACTTATATTTCCCTCAAGCCAAAGAAGAACGATTCAATATTAAAGGGAAAAATTGCCGGTTGACTAACAACGCAGATGCAGGATATTGAAAACGAAAGAAAAAAAAAGAACAAGAAACAAAAAAATAAACCCCTCCCGACCAGCACACATTATTGCATGCTCGATAGCACTCGGTTTCAAGCAGCCAAATTCTAACGGAAGTTGTTGTCGAAGCGCTTAAAGGTGTAGCCAATGAACGGCAGACTCATCTCGGGCGACTCTTCGGACTGCGTGGTAGCCGGGCGGCCAGACTGCAAGGCCTGGGCGCGCAGAAGAGTGGCGTTGTCGGTCTGGTCAATCTCGTCAATGGGGAAGTACGTGGTGTCGATGTTGGAGGTGAGGCGCGGCTCGAACGGAGCACGTATCCGGCGAAGCTGCTCAAACTCAACACCACGGAAGAACGGGTGGCACTTGATTTCATGCGCACCGCCACGGCCAAGACGGCTCTCGGTATTGCAGATCAGACTAGGAAGAATTGGGCTGTCAGTATGGTAATCTTCACAATAGAAAGAAAAGGGGTCAGATTCTTACCTCCGAATAAGGTTCTCAGCCTCAGTACCCAGAGTGATGTCATCAGGGAAGTACAGAGTTTGTCTCCAGTTGACAATCTTGCGGTAAGTGTCGTGGCTGTCCTCAGCGCAGAAGGGGGGCCAACCGACCAAACACTCAAACATGATGGTGCCCAGAGACCACCAATCACAGTCGAACGTGTAACCACCACCAGTGAAGATTTCGGGAGCAATGTAGTCAGGTGTGCCGACAGTCGAGTAGGCCATTAGACGTCTAGATCTTCTCCAGTCGTTAATCTGAGACCGATTGCTAACGGTCAGATTGATCTGATCTAGCGCTACGGAATTGCGGTCGCCGCGGGGGCGTGTAGAGCGGCCCTGGAGAAGCTGCTGGTAGTAGTTGTTGTCGTGAAGACGCTGGAAGCCAGTCGACAGACCAAAGTCAGTTAGCTTGACGTGGCCACCGCGATCAAGTAGAATGTTGTCAGGCTTGATGTCTCTGTGGCGTACAAAGTTAGTGGCCATGGAATAATGGTTATAGTTGTGTGCCTTTTGCCACGTTTGGCTGGGCTTGGACCGACTGACCTGTGAATAAAGTGCAAACTATGCACGGCTTCAATGGCAAGGACGATCTCGGCAATGTAGAAGCGCGTTATATCCTCGGAAAAGATCTCATACTTGATCAGCATAGTCATGAGATCACCACCTGGAAGGAATTCCATGAGCATGTAGAGAAAGTCTGTGTCCTGGAAAGTAGTGTACAGCTTGACGACCCAAGGACTGTCCGACTCGGCCAGGATATCTCTCTCAGCACGCACATGGGCAAGCTGGTCCTTGCGGAACATTTCGGTTTTGATGAGAGACTTCATGGCGTACACCTTACCATCGGCCTTCTTTTGCACCAGTTTAACTTCTCCAAACGCACCCTTTCCAATAATCTTGATGGTGTTGTAGTTTTCTGGCTTGTCCTTGGTACGCAGGAAACGCAAATACTGTCCCTCTTTACGACCATGGGTAGACCATAACTGCTCGCGGCGCGTGTTGCTCTGATTAGGATCAGAAAGCTTTTGCTCAAGTTCACTCTGTCTATGGCACGAAATTGGACGTTAGTATGCCAAATGGCGGGGTTATAGCGGGGGCTGGAGTTGCAAGTGTCCCTACCTCTGGTTACGTTCACGTGCGCGCTTGACACTGTCTTTGAAGAAATCAGCAGCCAGTTGAGTGCACTTTCTCTGGTTGTTGTTGGCATTGGGCCCGAATTTTTCGGGGTTGCGCGCAGGTGCGGCCTGGAACTCGAGGTTGGTGTTGACAGTTCCAGAGCGGGACGACGGCATAGGCGGGGCATTGGCGTAGCCAGAGTAGCCCTGCTGCTGGCCACCGCCGCCGGCCGTTCGGGGCCGTTGGGCAGTTGGGGGGTTGCGGGCATTGCCGGTGTAGGGGGCCTGGCGGGAGCTGGGAGCGGCGCCGCCACCCAGCTGCGAGAACTGCTGGGCCAGGCCGACATTGGGGTCATTGCCAGGGGTGTTACTGCGCTGCTGGTAGCCGCCGTTCTGATAGTCGACTACGGCAGTGTTGGAGGCCGGTGCCTGCTGATAAGGCGCCGAGCCAGCGTACTGGCCCTGCTGGAAGTAGCCGCCAGAAGCAGGGTAGCCCTGCGATGAGCCAGCATACTGGCCGCCCTGCTGCTGGCCAGCTGCTCCTCCGGCAGCGGCTTGTCCATTAGGGAAGACGGGCTGGGGGAAGGTGGATGGCGTAGTGGGATAAGCACGATCGGGCGTGGCCAAACGCTCGTTGTTGTTTCCAAAATTGAGGAAGAGGCGGTTGTTGTTGGCGTCCATTGTTGTAGAGTAGAGGCGATGGTCAACGGTTTCAAGAGGGGCGGTAATAGAGTTGGAGTTGGACCGGGAGGGGACGAAGCAGGATTATCGAGAGACGGAGACCGGGTCAAGGTGGGAGTTGAAGATAGGATCGGGGCCACGCAAAGCAAGATGGCTGAAGGGGGCAAATCACACAGACATGCAGTTGAAGCCGAAAAATGTCACAAGCTCTCGAGAATCCAGACCAGCCAGACAGAGGACGAATCACAGGGAGGGAGGAAGAAAAAAAAAGAAGACGCAGGTCGACAAATGGAAAAGCCAGACTGCGACAGTAATGAAGCCCGAGCACTGCCAGAGACGAGACAAGGGGGAGGAGTCTCTTACTAGCAGCTAAAGCTCTCCTGAATGGGCCAGGAGGAAGCGGATAGCGAAGGGGCGGGCGGGGACTGGGAGGTTTTCCTTGATATGGAAGAAAAGTGACAGAAAAAAAAACAGCCACCAGTTGATGAGGATCGTGAGGTGTTGATGAGATGAAGAAGAAGCGGAGAAGAAAAGAAAAAAAGAAAGAGGTGGCCGAAAGCACGAGGAAAGAGGACGAAAACTACATGTGGAAAGAGCCTCGCTGAGCACAATTGCAGTTTGTGGCTCGGCGCTTTCCTTTTGCTTTACCACTAGTTAGAGGTTAGGGTTTCCTCCAAGCTACATTGTAGCACTGCATATTAGAGGCTATCGACGCCATCTGGGCCAGACTCGATGCCAGACCCCGTTTTATGCATTATATACATGTGCACAAGAATCACACACCGGCCCTTCAACGACGTGGGACCTGGGCTTTTTCCTCCAGTACTCTCAATATTTCTTCTTCGTCTTTGCTATGCATGTATTCTTGGTCCTTGGCTTTTGGCGTGACACGTCTGCAGATAGCCCCCTTTCCGGGCTCCTATTCTTTGCCCAGGTGGGGTAACAAGACAACGTATATATGCATATGGACAAGCACCAGGTAAGCACAAGTAGTTACGTACATGTTTACATGTATCCACAGACTGTTCCGTCAAGTCGTGCTTGTGAAACCATGTCCTGTCCATGTAGAGCAACAGACAAATCAGATACATGTTCTGTCGTGGAAGATTAAAGACGTCAAAGAATACAACAACTACATGTTTTGTCGTGGTGCTGTGCCATGTGCGTACAAGGGCACAACGCACTCGTCCAGGTGCGTCAGTCTGCATGTCCGCTGTTTCTGTTTCCTCCCAAAGCCCTTCTTGATCTTGTTTCTGTGGCCGCCCACCCAAGCCCTGTCGCATGCAATTGGGCGTGCCTCAAAATAACGACAATTGAAGTGGTGTCGTGGGTATTGTGCAAGGAAGACAGGCGCCCCTTTTCCCCGTTAGCGAAACTCTCTCTGGCCCCGCTAAAAAAGAACTACGTGATATATTCATGTTCTTCTTCCTGTGGCTTAGTCAGTACACTGCATAAAAGAATGTCCTCTTTTAACAACCTCTAACCACCACATATGAAGCTCACGACATCCTAACACAGCATACAACACATCCAATTAATTCTGTAAGACTACCAACTTGATGCATTTTCCGTACACTTTATATCTCTAACATACCGGACTAGAATCATTGCAATGTCGTCAGGATTTGTAAGCAGTGGCAAGATCGAGGGCCATGACCCATCAACAGCCCAGTCCTCTGAAGCCTCTTCCATGCCACTTATATCCCACGCAAAAGGCACGCTTGGCAAGAACCAGGACGCATGGGACCAGGTACAACGCGAAGTCAACGCCGAGCGCGAGCAGCGCGCTGCCGAGCGCGCCAAAGCCATCAACGGCGAGGAGAAGAGTCTGTACGAAGTCTTACAGGCCAACAAAGCCGCCAAGCAGGCGGCCTTTGAGGAGCAGAACCGCCTGGGCAACCAGTTCCGCACTCTGGACGACGATGACATCGACTTTCTGGATCGTGTGCGCGAGGCAAAGCGCATCGAGGACGATAGGCTCAGGCAGGAGACCAAGGCCGGCCTCCAGGCTTTTCGCGACGCGCAAAAGGTCACGGACAAAGACTTGGAAAAGGCGGCTAGCGATGAAGAGCTGGGCGAGAACGAGTGGGCGATCGGGCGCAAAAAAAGAAAGTCCAAGGCGCCGCTGGCTCGGAGTGTGAAACGGAGGACTGGGGATGATGCTTCGACAGGCAAAGTGCCATCCGCACCAGAGACGGATACTTTTGCGCCTAGGCCACCATCTTCTACCACTCCCCCTCTTGCTGTTGCTGCTAATTCTGAACAAGGTGAGCCTGTGACGAAAGAACCGCCGGAAACCAACAAGCCATCCATCTCTACAAAGCCAAAGCCACCGCCAGAGAAGCCTGCACTGATGAGTCTCGTGGACTATGGATCTGATTCCGAATAGCTAGAAATGCCACCAGAAAAGCCAAGATAAAGAGGGAAAAAAAGAAGAGAGATTATCTGAAATTCAAACTCCTCGCCGCTATTTACTCGTACAGTTGGTGTGATGTGACCCTCGACTCTTTCGAGTCTTTGAGCAATGGTGATACATACAATAAATACATGGGATGGTATACATATAATCCAGGCACCCCTCTCCGTCTATTTTGCCGCGCCTAGCTTCTTCGTCGCTGCCGCTTTTCTACTCGTCATCAACATTGCTGATAACCGGTTTCTTCTGTGAGCCCTTGACCTGATGCGCACTCCAGTGCCATAGCTGTCTCAACGAGCCCTTGATCCACCCCTCGATCTGTTTCTCCGGCACAACAACCAGGCGCGCCTTCTCCTCGACCTCCGGCAGCAGCTCGAAGCGGCGCATGCGCTCCGCAATGCGCGCGTCCAGGACCACTTCGTGCTTCCATACGCGCTCCTTGGCAGGCTTGGCAGGCTCCTCGCTCTCGCCCTCGGCTGCCGGCTTGTCCTCGGCCCACACCCACTTACCCCAGTCGCGCTCTTCCCACGCCAGCGCACGCTGCACCTCGTTCTGGCCTGCGTGCTCATCGCCGTCGACGCTGCCGCCGTCTGTCGCCGCCGCGTCGAGCGCCCAGCCGCGGTGTGCCGCAAAGCACGCCGCCGCGACCTCGGCGCCCACCTCGTCGGCTAGCTTACGGCGGTTCATATAGCGCCAGAGGCGCGTAAACGTTCCCGAAAAGCCGAGCAAGTGCGGGAAGCGAACGGGTTGTGCGGGGTCGAAAGCAGCCGGAATATATCTCGGCACGTCCGCGTCCGCGTAGTCGGCTGTAGTGTTGTACGAAGGTGGCTGGGGCGGCCGCTCCTTTTCCTTCTTCTTTTCGCCAGAATCTTCAGCGTCCTCTGTAGCCTCGGGCTTTAGCGCTTCCGGTACCACTAGGTGTGGTGGGCAGTCCAGCGGGCCGAGCCAGCCCTCGTGCACGCCGCGGACGTACTCCTTCCAGGCATGGCGGCCGACAACAACGTCGCCGCGGATGCCCTGGAACTCGGGCAGGCCCTTTTCGCGCCTAAAGGCGTCGATGCGCTGGGCCGTGGTCAGGGCCTCTTGGGGAATACCCTCGGTCTCGCGACGGTGGCGGCGGATCTTCTCGGCTACTGCGGCACGGATGTCGCCCTGCCGGCGGCCCTGCACAAACTCCCAGTCCAGGCCCGAGTCACTCAGCACCGGCTTGATGTACTCGAGGTAGTAGTCCTGGGCGCTGCGCAGGGTGTCGCCCGGCGGCGCAGCCAAGAACACAGTCAGCCGGCGCGGGAGCTCGTTGCCGTTGGTGAGCGGCTGGCGGCCCAGCTCCGACACCACCTGGTGCCACTTGGCTGTGGCGCGCTTCTTCTCGCGCTTGTCGTAGATTATGGCTGAGGCAAAGGCGGTCGATAGCGTGAGGAAGATGATCCAGTTGCGCGACGGCAGCTTCGAAGGCAGGTTTGGGAATCCGAGCATCCGCAGCGCCGGGTTGCCGGCGGTGGGCTTTTTGTATGTGGCCACGGGCTCAGCGACCTACAGAACACTTGCCTTTAGCATGTGCATGGGCTTGGGGACTCGTTGGAGGGGGCAGACATCTCTGACTTACCGGCTTCGAAGCCTGTGCAGCCTGCGCGGACTGCTTGTCTGCCATGGTCAACGCAACGCGGGGTTACAGACAGCAGGGATTAAAAAAAGACACAAATGCCAAAGATTAATCGCAATAGACCAGTGTTTACTCGGCCTGAACACGTCCTCAATATTCAATCTCGCAGCCTCCTGGACGGCCGACAGAGGCCCCTCCATCAAGGGCCGCCGCCCACACAGTAGAAGGAGAAAAAAATGTGCGAGGCTAGGGTGGGTCAGCGGTCATGGCTCCACTTTTGACGACCATCCATTCCGTCCATTTCAGTGGCCGTAGAGAACGCAGCCTCGTCTTGACTTGCGTGGAATTTGGTGGACCAGAGAGTCTTTGTGATAGTTATGAGACATGCTATGGTTGGGATTGTCTTGTAGCTATTTGAAATTTAAGAGTATATGTTGGTCTGGCACTCTTCTTGTACAATAAAAAAGGATATCGGTTGGCAACCCTAAAACAACACATGGGCCGATAGTTGAAAACCACAATTTCTGCATCAATGTACTATCACCACTTTAACACTAAGCGATAAAAAAGACAGGACACGCGTCGTTTTAGGTATAATTAATAGTAGCCCTGGGGCAGAGTATGTATAAGAGCCGAGAAGAACAACAGGAGCAGAAACACTCATCCTCGGCGAAAAGTGAAAAATTGAAAAACGAACAAGATTCCGCACCAGTAAGACATAAGGCTTTCAAAACGGACAGGAAAGGGGGCAATGAAAAAATATATACGAAGAATAAAGATGCAGAAACCGAAACAGTAATCAGGTGAACTTTTCAGAATATTGAGACACAGTCCTGTTGGGCACGAGTCGCCAGAGTTGATTCAGCTGCTGTCTTTTCCAGGCCAGCGTACAAAACGAAAACACGGTGTGGAAATATTGTGTAAAGTCCAATGCTCATTTGAGCCAGACAGCCAACTTTGCCAGGTAACGAGCAAGCACAAGAACATAAAAAGGACTCCCTAAAAAACCATTGGCTTCAGGGAAACGAAGTGGAAGAAAGAAGGCTGAGACTCAGATAACGAACGTGTCGATTCACAAAACAAAGTGTCGTTGGTTTGGACATGGTCCACCAATAAGAAAAAAAAAGAAGGATAAAAAACAAAAAAAAACTCCTAAATCATTGTACTCCTCCAAAAAAAAACCCCAAAGATAAGCGTCATGCCACTGCGTAAAAAATAACAAAGAAAAAAAGGGCCTCGTCTGATGACCAGCTTGTCGCTGAACTCTCAGCTGCAGCTCCTTGTTCAAGGCGCTGGGGATGATAAAAGACGAAACAAGAAAATAAAAAGTGTGAAAAGGAGTAAAAAAAAACGGTATCCGCAGTCTATCGGGACGCCGAAGTCCAGTAAATCATGAAACCAATAAAACCCGAAAAGAAAATAACGCCGAAACAGTGCTGACAAAAAAGTAAACAAAAAAACTTGTGTTGGCATACAGAAAAAATGTGTGAAAATCCAGGAAGCAAAAACAAAGTGATCGTAGCAGAGTAGGTGATGCGTTTTGAGAAATGACCCGGACTGAAATGAAATATCGGGCAGGAAGAGAACAAAGGAAAAGAACTAGGCGCAGGAAAACAAAGACTGAATAAAGAAAAGACCTCCATGGTGAAAGAAGAAAAAGGAGAAGAGCCGCACAAACGTTACGTCGAGATTCCAAGGGTATCATGGGATGCGGTGCTCGAGCCGTTGATGCCAGTGAAGAGAGGATAGAGAAAAATGAGACAAAAGATATCCTGAGGGAAGAGAAAAAGGCTTTGGCAAGCGTGACGACGTCAAGGAGAAAAGACAGATGAATATGTAGGGACAAAGAAGAAAAAAAGAAAAATCGGAAAGCTTTTGTATCATCTAGCCAACTACAGCCTGGCTGTAGCTGTGAAGACCGGTTGTGTAGGCCTTATCCGCAATATGGCAGCCAGCACAGCAGGTGCAGTTACCCGACGACGGCTCCCAAGGGCTGTAAGGATAATGGCCATTGTAGCTACCCGACCGGCTGGAATAGCTGCCACTGGAAGGCTGGCTGGAGTGCTGGTAACTTCCATTGTACAGCTGCTGACCAAACCAATCATTGTAACGCGAGTTGACAGCACACGACGAGACGAGGTGCTCAGGAGTGGCATAGCCCGAGTCTGGCGGCGTGATGGGAGCATTGTTGTTGTGGTAGTTGGCGCTGCTCCAGTCGTAGTGGATGGCATCGGATTTAGTGCTGTAACGGCCAATGTCCAAGGAGCTGCGGCCGCCAGAGTAGGCAGAGAGGGGCGAAGCAACACCGCGGGCATGGGACGGGAAAGCAGTCTGGATAGCAGGGAGATCGGAAAGTTTACGAGCCATGGCAATGGCACGCTCAGCAGCACGAGCTTCTTCTTCAGCAGACTTACGGCTCGCCAACCAGGCCCGCCAATCTGACAGCCATGCCTGGTAGTCCTTAGTCTTGTCAAGGTTCACATACAGCTGCCAGTTGCAGGCTGCGAGCCACTCGTACTCCAGGGTGTTGAGTTCAGAGACGGGAATCGAAGTAACCTCGGACCACGACCGGTTCTGAAAAGTGTTGTCGTCGAGGAACTTGCTCGCAAGCAGCAAAGCGACAGTGAGATACCGCCAGACCTCCCCTTCGCTGGCCTTGTAAGGGCCATGAACCTGAGGGTTGGCCTTGATGGTGTTGATCCGCTTTGCGAGGTAGTTCATACCAAGCAAGATGGTAGTGCTGGGGAGTCGGGTGGCAGTTAGAATCTGCGTGACGAACTTTCGAAAACGGTCCGAGACTACCGATTCAGGCATAACCACTCTGACGGCCATTTCGGCGACGTAGTCGGTCATGTGTTCGACTTGGTAGTCGAGGACAGCGCAGACACCTCCGGGCATATTGGCGACTGTGTTTTTATGTTCGAAAGTCAAGCAGAAAATTGGGATACCGCTTTCTAGGATGTGCGGCGTTTTGAGCGGTTCGAACAAGTCAAATATTCAAGACTTGGGTACAGGTGATTTTGATATCAAGTAATCAAGGCAGGTTGTTGACCAAAGCGGGATCGTGTGAGCAAGGCAGAACACCCCAAGCTCGACGTAGGGAAGTAGAGGGGAGTTAACGGGGATGTTTCCACGTTAGTTCTCGAATCTAGCCATGAACGTCCGGTTTTGTCGAGGTTTGAATGGACTTGTATAAAGTCTTCTCACGGAGAAGTGTTGGTGGGCAGAACGGTTCCGAAATGCGTTGTCGATGAGCCGGTGAACAGGTAGCAAGTGGAATAGTGTCGAATTTCAGAGAATTCAAGTAGACAAGCTGAAAATAGAATACTTAAATCCTACCTGAGCGACAAACGTTAGCCTCGTACTCTTGTTGCAGAAAGGGTAGTGGTGTTGATATCTTGGGGCATTTGCATGGCCCAACGCGATGTTTCAACTGCCATCAGCAGGCAGGCGGCTGGTTTCCAGACATACCTAAAGGTGAATCGATTCGTGGGGAAAAGACGATTCACAAGAAAAAAAAATACAAGTCGTTGGCGTTCGTGGCGGCAATAGAACACAACAAAGATGAAGCAGGAAACACGAGTCGGTGCCAGATGTCGTAGCCACAATTATGAATCAGGTGCGAGATGGGCCAACAATAAGAACTTTCAATGGGGATCTTCAATCAAAAGTCGTGTACTTTCGATGAAGCACGGGACTTGTTCGCGGGTCACTGGGCGCAGCAGATTCACAATCGAGGCTGTAGAATCCAAATATCAAGCTGGCCAGGAATGAAAACAGAGGCACGTAAAGGAAGGTAGAGTACAAAACAAAGACAACAAAACGAAACAAGCGAAGGGCAGTAATGAAAAAAAGCGAGGAAAAGAAGAAGGAAAAAACGAAGAAAAAGACACCCGTAAGGCCAAGATATGCACACACAAAACCTGTGGAAAAACCGTCAACGCAACAAGTGGAGGTCGATGGTTTTGAAGAGTATTGTCGAGGAAAAGTGGTACTTTGGTTGCGATGTTGGTTGTTTTATCGGAGGAGGGGGGAGTTTGGGGACGAGAAGTGCGAACTGAAAAGAAAGAAACAGAGAAGGGAAGAGGGAGCAAGATCAAGAAGACCAAGAACTCATGAAGACACAGGCTTACGGGCAAACGAAGAATAATAAACTAAAGTGTGTGTGTGTGTGGAAGTATCTGAAGTATCTGATGTATCCAAGTACAGGTACAAAATGTACAAGAATACAAGCAAGTGCCTGGGTTCCTACCTGCGCTTGACGTAGTACTTTGTACCCTGGCGTATGGTTGGCTAGTTGGTCTCTGTTTTTTTTTTTTTTACAGCCCGTTGACTGCTTTGTTTTACTCCGGGTTTGATTCTGAGTGGGCAGGATAGGAGAAGGCAGCTGCCCTAATCAGGGGTGCCGAAGAGAAACAGTGACGACAAAGAGTCGGCGGGTCGCTGCCAAAAGTCGGGGAAAAGATTTTACTGTAGGAGAAAAAAAGCGGCAATAAATTACAGAAATAATTGACAAGTCTCATCAACACAACAATGCGAGTGCGTGAGATCTGCTACCCGAGCAGAACTGGAGACTAGAAAAGTGGGTCTCCAGACAAAAACGAAATGAGGGCAGAGTGTGGGGGGTCCATGTCTGAGCTTGTATGCCTGCACAAGTACTTGTACAGCGGAGTTTGTATAATTGAACACACATAAGGATGTTCTGGTACTTGTGCAAGCACAGGTAGAAAAGCGGGTACAAGGTCTAGGAGGCGTGGCTTTATCGCCAGCGCACCACTTGTCCTTGTCGAGAGGGCAACGCCGGCCCCGGAAGGGGCGGTGGATATGTTCCTATGAGGAGTCTCCCATCAGGTGCAGTTTCTGAAATGGGTTGGCTTGGCTTCCCTAGTGCCATCCAGGTGAAGCGAGCAAAAAAAAAATCAAGGCCAGACCAGGCCAGTCCAAAACCAACTTGCGACTACGGTACAAGAAAGGGCAAGTCTCCACTAGACTCTGGCGGATGCTGTGGCTGCCCGGGCTGGTGATGCGGCGGTTTGCTCTTTCTTACATACATAGGCATGCGCACACGCATACAGCGCAAGTTGAGTAACGAGACCATGGGAGGGCAGGATTTTCACATCAGCAGATGGACGCTGGCTGACCTGACTAAGCTCTAAGGCCCTAAGACCCGTCAATATAGCGTAGCGCAAATGCGGGTTCGGGAGTGCTATTTGTGTGTGTAGAAAAAGTACATGTACAAAGACGATTTCAAGTAGGCAGTTAGTTATGTGTGTACATACTAGGTTGTACATACGCGACTACGGCTCCGACACGGCAACTGCACAGCCAAGACAGCCCCACGCTGCGTTTCACAGCCAGCGACAAAGAAAACCTCGTAACTACGGGAAGACAAACCCAGTAGTTACTGTGCTATAGCACGATAGCACAGGACAAGGACCCGTGCCTGGACTCGTGCCCAGCAGATGTCGTTGCGCGTTTTATGGCTGTGGCCAGACGAGACAGCCCAGGAGAACAGAAAACAGAAAACAAAAAAAAAAAAAAAAAAAAAAAAAAACATCGTCACATGCCTGCATGTATGGTATGGTGGGTGAGCCTATGGTTGATTTGATTATTTCAGGTGTCCCGTCCCTGGAAGACACGACACGGGTATAGTGCTTGAGCTTGACGACCTAGTGCACGACGAAAAAAAGATGGCCGGGCTCTTTCCTGTTGTCGGGTCGCTTTGTCCACCACGCTGCCAATGTAACCATGCCTTAGTCCAGTCCAAACCAAATATGTAACTGCAACTACTCTGGTCTGCTCTGCTGCTCTCTATTTCTACTTTTGTTCTTGTCGTCTGTCTGGTTGTTCTAGCGCCCATAAAAAAGGAGCAAAGGAGATCCCTGGCGCCAGCTGCACCTCACTTCGTCATGTCGGCCAGTTGAGTCGAGTCCAGTCGAGTCCAGTCGAGTCCAGTCGAGTCCAGTCGTGTTGGGTGCAGTGCGGTGCAAAACATGCAGGAGGATGGGGATCCAACCCAGCCGAAAAGAAAAGAAAAAAAAACTCCGAGCAGCACCGTGGGATTACACTCGTCTTCTACACGACGTCTATGTGTCCGTCAATTCTGGGACTTCGGCGCCTCTCGATCAACAGTTCAGCTAGCCTGACGCCTTCGAGCCATCTTCATTTGTGGTGTCAGCTTGCTTCAGAGGCCTTGGGCTTGTCTTCTCGGAAAATCAAGCTTGCACATAACTAGCACAAACAAGTGCCTTTCTTTGCCTTGACACAGACTCTCAGGCTCACAGACTCTCAGACTCACAGACTTGGCCCAAAATAGCCCCCCTCCCTGCCCAAGTAAAATGAGGCCTGAGGCCCCAAACAATGCATATGCAAGTTCCGCAGTCTGCTAATCACCAAGGGCGCCTTCCCCCTCTCCCCTTCACAATTTCATGCGGCACACATGTCCAGGTACCTAGAACTGTGCATTCATTGTACGAGGCTAGTGTGCCGCTACAGGGCCTAGACCCATCAGCTACAGGGCCTGGCAGCCTTTTTCACAGCGCTATTTACACTTGTACAGGTACTTGTATCCACTGCGCATTCGGCATGCACTCACAAAGAGGACATCTGATGCCCTCGAAATTGGGACCCACCTGAAGCCCCAGTAGGACTGGATTGAAGAGGGGAGGGCTCAACCAGCAGCTTTTTTTTCAAGGCCTAGCCATCATCTTTCCCAATACGGAAACGTTCAGACGTAAAATATAATATAACATGCATCGCTGTTCCCCGATGAGGAAGACTCAAGACGTCAAAGAACACGGCAACAAGATAAAATAAACCCTGCAGCAGCTTTGTGCGCAAGCGTGGAATAAAGTCAGACGGTTGGTTCAGATTCTTCACCTTTCTGGCCACCGAGATTGTTTTGAGTTAGCGCACTAACAGCTTCACCCATTTGCTAGGCGGTGCTAGTATTAGTGCAGAATCCGTTCTGCCGCTGCTGTGAAGCCCGTCATTCGACACGAAAGTCTCAGTACAGTCGGGAGCCATGCTTTTTCTCAACGGGAAGAAATTCCTTTCATTTCAATCAGGTGTCAAAATAGAAATAGTGCCCGACGGCCAAATTATGCATGTATGTATGTAGATGGATCGTAGAGGCGTTCACTCAACTTTATCCAACGGCCATCCGTCCGTCGTCTTGATCCCCTGCCCCAGGAATTGAAGGCCGGCATGGTTGGCCTGGCTGGTTTTTCCACTCAATTCCATCATGTCAGATAGGCGGTACTTCCAAAAAAAAAAAAAAAAAAAGCCTTGTCCATGTCACGACACCATCGACACTCGTGTCCAAATCCACAGGCAGCCATCGCCGTCCATCTACCTGATGGGCAAACTCGCTCGCCCGCACCTGCAAGCTTTTGCCGCCGAGTATAGTTGCAGGTTTCCCACGGCGAGTAAACATGGACATGGCCAAAGATGTCCTTAGCTTAATAACAGCTGTGTTATGTCTATGTGTATCCAGCAGTATAACCAGTCGTTATACGCAAGTGCTTTTTTCTACTTGTACACGTGGAACAACAGAACTGCGTTCCCCTCGCCCTGTATGTGCCTTGAGCCATTTAGGCGTCTGAGTGCCTCTTGGGCTATTTTCGAAGTGAGGAGAGAGGGGTTATTAGACTCGGGGAAAAAACCTACCACAAGCACAAGCACAAGCACAAAGCCAGCCGTTTTACCGGCTTCAAGTCTCATCAAATCAAGCCAAGTCAATCCATATCTCACATCCATGTGTCGTGTTGCATTTGTACTCTATACCTACCCGCCCGCCAATCATGGCCTACATCTTGTTTCTTTGTTAGTCGACCACAGGGTGTGACCTTGAAAAGAGCCAGGATTCTGTCTTCTGTCTCGTCCTCTTCATTTCTGTGCTTCGCCCACCCGAGAAAAAAAATCAAGCGAATGCCCAACGACTCACTGACTGACTGACAACCTCCCTTGGACTGTCGTATTCTACAAGTCCTTGGTTGATATTAACCCTAATACGGCTTGTTTGCATACTTTCGCGTTCCAGGCATTCGCCTTCACACCAGTTGACCAGTTTTGATCTTCAGGGTATGTACAACCAAGTACACTCTGGTACTCGACAGCCAAATTTCACATGCTTGTCCAAGGCTTCCTATAAATCGCCGGTCTTAGCCCTCCTTTCAAGTCAGGAGGCAATGTAAATAAAGGCGGTCATTGGAACATGTGGTGTCTGCCACCATCGTGTCTGTGTTTAGTCCGTCTCCCTGTAATCCTTGGCCTTGAAGACTTGTCTCCCAACTGTGAGCTAAATTTCGAGCCCTGGAAAAACAACTATAGGGTTAGGTATCATAGAAAGAACCCTTGTGGAAGCCATCTCCATCTGGTGGTACAAGGGTCAATATTCAAACAAGGCCCAGGAAACTCAACGGCCAGTCGAGAGAGAACCTCCCCTCAGTAGTGAGACAACCTTTGATGAGGGGGGAAAGAAGGGAGAAAATAGAGTAAGCTGCAAAGCCTAGAGACACAACATGTGTTCAATTTGTACAATTAAATTACCATTGACAGCCCCCATGCCAGTGGCTTTTGCGCTCAAATGTTGCTGAATGAGGCTCTGTTCTTGACGGGAGCTTGCTCAGGGAGCTGGGGATGACCATACATACATTCGTTAGTTACATGGTCATGAGCCATAGATTCAAGACAATCGACAAGCAGGAGCAAGAGCCTGCCCTGTGAGCTGGAATGGAAGCCCCCCTTTAGCCCGCATCGTCTTATTCTAGCTCTCCTTGAAACTCCCTTTTTTCTTGCACTTTTTTTCTGTGCCCGAGATTCACTGTATCTTGGAGGTCCTATGTTGACTATCAAACTGGCTATATGCAGCTCCCCTGCAAGCAAGAAGCAAGCCCACACCTGGAGGCAAGGGCATGACGGTCTGCATCATAGAAAGCGACCAGCTCAGTCTAGAAGGCGATTCCCCACGTTCAAAGGGATCGAGAACCCCTCACTAACAGGTTCTACACAAGTATAACTATCGCTGACATAACCGCTTCAAGGTGGTGTGAAACTAAATCACCAAACTAGAAGACGAGCAAGTCTGGAAACAATAGAGGGGGCTGGAAGACCTTCCTTCTACTAGCGTAGGACTACGGGTATAGTAAAACGCAGTTGACTATCTGTTGTCGTGATGCTCAATCTCTACAGACTCGCAACGCAACCCCCCACCATTTGATCAAAAACAAACCGAGTCTTTGCGGAGCACATGCCATTTTCTTTTGCGCGCATATATGTCACGATGTAGTATAGCATATACACGCTGAAAGAAGCCAAGCTGCCGCTGATGTCGGCGGGGTTCTCTGGTGTTCTCTTTACGATTATGCACCTTGCCCATGTGTATGTATGTACATACGTACGTACATACATATCATCCTAACTACACCGTACTACACTACATGCCTAGTACCGCCGACCCTGGCCACTAATGACCCACCTACTGCCATACTCCGTGCGCTTCTTGACAACTTATCTCTCATCACCCATCTCGTGATCCACGTGGTACTCAGTTTCCCGCTTGCTATTTGCCAGCCCACTGTTTCTACCCCTCCTCCCCCTCTTCATCTCCCCATGGTACATACAGGCTTAAACAGCTTTTCTGTTTTGTAGTTGCATTGACAACAACTGGGTTGTGTATTTGCTGTTAACTACATACAACATAACATATACACAGACTAAGTTTCACTTCCTTCGAGACCCTGCTGTGGCCGACGTCCTCTTGCGCCTGGTCCTCTTTTTTTTCTTCCTTTTCTGCTTCTTCATGCTCTCCGCATCTGCCACCGCTCTGGTCTTGTAGATTCTGTGTTGTAGTATTTCCGAGAGGCGATTAATAGCTGAACTTATGTACAGAGAAGGCAACGAATGGTAAGCATATTGAGTTTGTACATTGGCAAAGAATTTCACAGCAAACATGAATGACGTCACTGATATGGCCGCAAGACATTGCCATCGGCAGCTGCGGAGAGCCTGTGCCAGCTGGCATCATGGATCCACTTGAAGTACAATGCCATTGTAGCCGTGTATACCTGCATATTTTTTTTCAATTTAACTAGTAATACAAAAAGGGAAATTTGAAGGATGTCTTCTTCCCCCACTCTACAAACATGAAGAGTCATACCTGCAGCCACCACACACCGACGAGAAAAAAATGAAGTTTTTCTTCTTTTCTTTTCTGTCGTGGATCTAACTCGGCTGGATGTGCATTTCAATAACGGCCTCTTTGATAGTCGTAGCAGCTACCACATGGAGTAACTACATGTAGTTAACTAGCTAGTTACTTGTACTTGCACTTGTCCCTATTCAATCCTCCCTGGGTCTGTTCTTTCAAGAGCCACACTGGCCAGAATGGGACCCCTACTGCAGGTGTTTCTAGCTTTTTTTTCTTCTCAAGAGGAAGAAAGCTCCATGAATTGCTGAAGGTACGCTAGTTTGTGTTTGTGACAAAAAGAAATTGCCTGAGAAGAGGGAAGAAAAAAGCCTTGATATTAACGTCATCCTGTCTAAGTCGAGAGGGGGGAGGGCATGGACTGTGGGCCAAGTCAACCAAGCACCAGGCGAATAAATAGACACATAGACTTTGCTCTATGGGCGGATATAGGGTGACAATATAGAGATTAAATTTGACATTATTCAAAATGGGGTGAGTTAGTGCCCATGACCAGCCTAATTTTCAGTAGTCGGAGAGTGGTCGTTGAAAGAGGGCCTCGGTATAGGGTTTACAAGGCCATTCTAGTGCCCTAACCCTCGTTTTTTTTCTTCGCTCTTTGGCTTTGCCCTGGTTGTAATTTTTGGTCCCTCGTAATTTTCAGAGGCCTCGGCTTGCTAGCACCTCTTCCTTCCCGTATTGAGGACTCTTTCTATAATTTCCAGCAGGCACATCGACTGCAACGCTACCAGAAGTCTCCTATCACAGGCCTGTATTAAGCCCAAGAATCAAAAGAGTCAGTATATGTGGTTTGGGATGCAGGGGTGAGGGCATGCTCTTGTTTCTTTCTCTTCTCGCCCTTGAAGCCTTGGCTTGGTTGTCTCACGATGGTGGGCTTAGTTATACTTGCTTCAAGATGCCCTAGTTACGAGGTTTTGAGTTTTGTTGGGAGATGCACATGTCCACTTTCCCGGTACGGAGTCCAAGTACAGATACAGGTACCGACATTTTTTTCTTCTTCTAGGAGATTCGATAGGCCTGGAGCAAAAGGAAGCAGCTGCGTTTGCTCTTGCACAGGTTAGAGACAGGCGGTGAGGTTTTGGTTTGGGATGCACATGGTAATTACTAGCAGTGGGTTATTACCTGGTACAGGTACAGGTACACAGGTACTTGTATAGTGTAATCCAGAATAAGGGTGGGTCTGGCAACAAGGAAGAGGGAGGGAGAAAAAAAGAGAGGAAAAAAACAGAAAAGATTCCACATAATCCATCCCAAGAACCCCTCTCTCTTGTACCCGCCAACATCCATGCTAACCATCCATCTCCTCTGCATGTCTTGAGATGTATGAAATACCACGAGTACGTATAGTTAGTTGCTTGTACTCCGCACTCTTCTTCTTGTACCAATGACTAACAACCACCGGCTCGCAGAATCATCTTGACACCTGAGGAACCCATTTTGTTGGAGACTTGGATAGGTAGATGGGGGGATGGAATGGAATGATATCGAAGCGAACAGCAGGAAGAATCGAGACCCCGGCGCTAGATTGAGCTTGTGATCCAGTCCAGCGATGCTTTCACAAAACATCAGCTCTCTTGGATGGCTGTTCGTTTCGCTTCGTGTGAAGTGTGGTTGTCTATTTTTGGCGCTACTAGTCCCGCCTCACCCTTACCTCACTTCACGTCTGCTCGCCAAACGGCCGAGTGGAGGGGCCAACATCTGGTGACGAGGCTGGCACGGGTGAAAGAAGGAAAAGAAAACTCGTTCCAGCGAGAGGAGAACTGCCTTGATACAAGGGAGCCCTGGGATAGGTGCCAGCCAGCGTCTCCTTCAGACCGAAAAAGGGGGGCGCGTGGGCTTGGAAACGAATGCACCATCCCTTGTGTCAAGGTTTTACTTGATGGTGCATATTCTCTTTTCGTTGTCCAGTCTAGAACCACTGGTGGACACTACGACAAGTCCGATGGGATCCCGGTATTGAAAAAAAAAAAAAAAAAAACACGATGGCCCCGAGGCTGTACTGTGTGGCCCTAGCTGGCAATACATATGATAGCCAGGAGTACACGTTCTAGCAGCCATGACAGCCATCTAGAAGGTCTTCCTCTGGAAGGTCTTTGCTTTTGCTTCTAACACTACATTAGCCCTTGGGCAGAAATAGCAAAGCCCGTGTGGACTAGAGGCATCCTTTGCAAAGCTGCCAGAGGAGCCTTCCTACAGCGTCCAAGAGCAGCACAGAACATACGATCTTCAGCAGGGTCGTGCTCTGGTGGGCCCTTCTCTACATGGGAACATAAAGACTTTGGTTACAAGGAAAGCAGGGTCTGTGATCTGTGGCATATCATGTCTGTATGTATGTATGTATGTATGTACATACATATACATACATACTGGTACAAGGCGAAGGCGCTATGCTATGATCAGGTTATGCTTTGCCTGTGTGGTGGTGTTTGCTGGGCCGGTGTATTACCGCCTACCGGCAAAGATACAAACATTGCCTGGTTGTGGCTGACTGTGTGCTTGTACATCTATAGCTACAGCTACCGCTACAGCTACGCCAGTACTGATACCTCCAGGTGTGGCGAAACATGAAATCCCGAAATTAATGCCCCAAGCAAATCTCCATGCTGGTGGTTATGGGGCTTTTCCATCTCATATTGACGGCAAATAGAACATGCGCCCGGGCCACTCACCGGCCACGGCCCCATCATCACGGGCATCCTGCTGGCTTGCCCGGCTTCTTCGTCTGGCTTCTGGTTGTTTTCCTTTTCCTCGTTTGTGTTTCTTCCTTCACCTGAAGAGCGCAGCCCTCTCTCTGGGGTCATGCATGTAAAATTATGTACCAGACATTTGTGCTTGTATACACAAGTATTGCGCCTCGTCTGATGCACAGAAATACCATCAGAAGATGGAAGCGGGAAAACACACAAATGATGAGGAACAAACAGTGGCCGGCGGCCAAAGCTTGCCACGCCCACGCGCTAAAACGAGCGTGAAGGTGTGGAAGCCCGGAGCAGAAAGCTTGTGGTCCATTTTTTTTCTTTTTTCTTTTCTTATCAGCGCATGTTGGATGCGGCGGAAAAGCCAAAACCTGCCTCTTGCCCTGCATCCACCATCAGTTTCCGAACTTACTGCTGGCTCACCTGACTGCTCAAGCAACATGTCATTATGGCCGCAATCAACCATCGTGTGTCGTGTGGATATTGTGGCCGGGGGTTCTATAAAACACCATCTTTACGGCCCCATTAATTATATACAGGGCTCTTCCTATTGGTGCACCCTTCGGCCGCTGCTGACTGCTGGTGATTGGCTGGCCGGGAAGGCTGATGACCTTGAGAGGAAGCTACCTGCACTTATCGTGAACATGCCGCTATTTCTACAATTTCACCCCTGCCTCCCCTCTCCCTGGTGCTTCCTTCCTGTTCCCCTCTGAAATCCACTTGTCCCAAGGTAGAAGCTTCTCCTTCCTTGCATTCGTGCCCAGCGTCCATTCCGTCCAGGTCTCCAGCGCGTAGTCATCACTCGTACGAAAAGAGCAGGAAAAAAAAAAGTGAGGCCGAGGCCGAAAGGTTGACATGACCCGCTTTTTGCGTGTGCCTTGATTGGTTGGATTCAGCTAGCTATACTTTACAGTTGTGAACATTGAGGGCATCCAAGCCGGCCCGGAATTCTCACCTGTGGCCTCCTCATCTTGGCCTCCCCCCCTTGTCGCCTGGCCTCTCTGTTCCCTGCTCGGGACTCTCTTTGCCAGGGCCCATGTACAACGTCGCGGACCCACGGGATTTCCAACAAACAAGCCCACCCACATGTCGGCTTGCTCACTCTTACTCGCCCACTCACTCACGCCTATTCACTCATCCGCAGACCACACACACTCTCTGTTTGTGCAATGAGATCATGGCTTCCAGACTGCGTCGTTGACAGGAAGATCTGCGTTGCTCCAAGCGCATGCAACATGCAACGTAGAAAGCAATAACACGTTGCTTCATAAGGGCACGTTTGCCTCGTTGTCGTCACCAAGAGGCGAATCTGGCTGCTGGAGATGGGCTAGGAAAAGTAGAGACAAGCTCAGCAGAGCACAGGGCACACAACTCAGCGCCATTCTCAGCAAAGCACAGCAAAGCACAGGCTCCAGTTGGTTGAGTTTGAGTGTCAATGTAGTATGCAGTCAGTATGTAGTAGTCGAAGGCTCAGCCAACACATGCGGACCAGAACGGCGCAACCGATCTCATTTCCATCTAGCATCCTGTACTCCAACCAAAGACATGTGTAGAACCAGATCCAAAAAAGATCAAAGACATGAGAAAAAAAAACAGAAAACGCCACCAAGATTATCCCCTCCGAGAAAACAAAAAAACAAAAAAACAAAAAAACAAAGGACAAACAAAAAAACCCAACAGCAACAGTGCGCAACACAACATAGCTCAGGTCATCGAGTAAGGCACGATTGCCTTGTCAATGACGGGCTGGCGGCGGCTCATGCCCTCCGCCTCGGTCGACCACTTGTCAACCCACGCCTTCTCCGTCTTCTTTGCCCTGTCAAACGCCTCGCGGCACTCGGGCGGCAGCAGGTCCTGGATCTCCTGGGACACGGCGCCGAGGCCGCCAAACTGCGCGAGGAGGTCCTTGTTGTTGTTGTTGTTGTTGGGCGCCGCCGCGACTGCAGGCGTCAACGACACCGTCGGCGCAATGCCAGCGGGCGGCGTTTCGCAGACGAGATCAGCCACGTAAAAGTTGCGTGCGATGCGGCGCGAGAGGGGCGGGAAGAGGGCGCTGGTGGCGTCAAAGTCGTCACCGATGGGAATGAGCTCTGCGCGGGCGCGTGTGGGCTGGAAGGTCGATGGATAGTGCATGGTGTTGGTGTGGATGTCGTAGACGCCGTGTCTCTGGTGCTGGCGCATGGCGTTGAGGTTGGAGTTGTACATGCTGTAGACAAGGTTATTCGTTGTTTGCATATGAAAGCCAGATGGGCTACCCTTGCCGGGGGGCCATGGGGGGGGGGGGGGGGATTTCACTCCTTACCTTGCCTGTAGAGCATGCTCATACATCCAGTTGCCATCGTTGACGTTGGCACGGCGCTTCTTGGTGTGATGAGGGACCTTTTCGTGTGGTGGAGGAGCACCACCCGGCATATTCTGGTGGTACACAGAGCTGGCGCCGTGCCACGCGACATACTGGTTCTTGTTGTAGGAGTCCCCTGAGGCATGGGCGTCAGAGCCGTCGGCCAGCTCTCCCTCGGTGACGCCCTCGGCGCGAGCCTGGGCCACCTCATAATCGTCCGTGATGCGGCGGCCACCGACAATAATGCGGGCGCCAAACTCGCGGAAAACCGAGCGGGCCGTGACGATGCCGATGGCGCGGCCCTTGTACGAGTGGGGGATGATTTCGCGCTCAATCATGTCCTTCTTCTCCTCGTCGCCGACGATAATTTTGAACAGCCGGAGGTGCTTGGTGAAGAAGAGGTAGCTGTCACGGAAGCCGACGCAGCGCGCCGGCTCCGTCGACAACATGTACAGCCGGTCGCCGCGGCCCACCACCGTGAACGTCCGGCAGCGGTAGTCGCGGCCGCCCTGCAGACGGCCCATCTTGTCGACCTTTGTCTCGCCCTCGGAATCCTCGGGCAGGTCGCACTCGTCGTTGATGATGTCAACCACCGTGCCCTCCTTGTCAATCGTCTGCACCAGCTTGCTCGGCGTCGCCACGCCCTTGCGCCCACCGCGGCCCCTCCATCCGCCGCGGCCTCTGCGCGGGCGGTTCTCCTCGCCGGGCTGGACGATGACGCCGAGATCCCAGTCCGGGGGCTTGATCTTTGGCGGGCGGCCGAGGCGCTTTCGGCGGATGACGGGCTGCTGTGGTGAAGACGACTGCTTGGTGCCGTCGGGGTCGTCCTTGTCGTCGTTCATGGCATCGGCAGGCTCACCGGCTTCCTCGTCGTCGCCGTCCTCTTCGCCGTCTTCTTCGCCGGACTCGTCCTCGGGCTGGTCGTCGTCGTTGTCGGCGTTGTCGACGTTTTCCTCGTCGTCCTCATCGTCGTCTCGCCCGGTCTCGGCCTCTGCTTCCGATGATGAGACAGGTGCATCTCGTGCGTGTTCGTAATCGCCAGCAGCCTCGAAGCCGTGGGGCGTGGTTCCTGTGGCATCACATAGACTGGTCAGTATGAGATCGGAGATGATTGTACCTACTAGCAGCATCTGCGCATAGTGATTCGATCCCCGAGAATATAGAGACATCGGCTTATCACGCCTACAAAAAAGCTTCCCACTCACCAAGTGCAGCGTTAGCGCGGCGAGCGGCTGCGCGCCCAGATCGACGGCCCATTGTGTTTTGTGTTGATAGGCTCTCTCTCGCTTCTTCCAAAGTGTGGGAGAAAAAGGAACGGCGCAATGTAGCCGTTATTTTCTGGGCAGAATTAATCAAATATCGCCGCAGAGTTTGGCGGAAATGGAGGCTCTGAGCAACACTAAATTGCTTCGTGGGTTTGCGACGCGTTGCCAAGTTTGCGCTTGAATTTTGGGAGCTCGATCGGGCTACGGATTAAGGAGGAGCTCAAAGTGTGGCGTTATTGTGGCGTTATCCAACGCTTTTTGTGTAACACCAAGAAAACAAACACAGATTACCATATGTCATGAGGAGAGGGCAAAAAAAACAAGCATAGTTGTACGTTCAATAAATTTTGCAAGTGATAATGAAAGATGGTACTACCGGGGTCGAAAGAGCTCGTCATTGAAATTCCGGCATCTCGTGGAAGTGCCTCTACCTCGACTCTAGCCACACATAAAAGCCCGGGCAATAGGCCTCGATACTCTCAGGTATACAACATCCTTTTCTGCTCGTAGCCCCAAGATCCAAGATCCAACATATACCGTAGAATAGTGTCATATTTCATAGTATGAGCATGTATTTTAATTGTGCTCCCAAGCGGCACACGTGATTGAAGCAAAGACAAAGAAATGTATAAGATGGGTAACGCCGTAAACGCCTTGAATCTGTCCGATGGCTCGCAGACTCAAATAAAGAACAAAACTATGTGAAGATGGAAGCAAAGACGATGACATCGTAACGTAGCTATGGCCAATCAAGATAGCAAGCACACTTCTTGGGGCCCCCAAAAAAGAGATATCGCGTGATTCGTAGCTTAGACTAGGAGAACAGCGTTGACACAGCCGTCGTTGGATGGGTTGTTGGTGATCTGGGCGTAGCGACTCCACACAACCTTTCCGCCAGCAGTGGTCATACCGAGGTCGGACACGTCGATCTCGATAATAGTACCCTTGGTGAGGATACCAAGCTGGGTGTAGGTAGGCGAGTTGGGGTTCTTCTTGACCGAGACGATGGGCATCTGCACCGTGACATTCAGGCCGGGGTGGGTGACGTGGGCCTTCTTGTAACGCAGACCCATGGGGCGAATGAAGCTAGAAGAAGAAATGGATAGTTAGCAACGGGATAAGATAGCTGGGCCAAGTAAACCCATGCGACAAGGGAGTCACCAGTCCGGCTCAACATACCGCTCAAACTTGGGGTTGCGACGAGTGAACTCGGAACCGACAAACGTGGGCTGCGTAATCATACGCTTCCAGGCCTTTTTCTTGGTCTTGGCGCCAGTCTTGACAACCTTGAACATCTCAGCCTCGGAAATACCGCGGACCTTGGGCAGCGGGACGGCGAACTTGGCGGCCTTTTCGGCTCTGCGGTTCTTGATGGACGACGAGAGGGCCTTGGCGGCACCCGGGTTGTTGCGGTCCAGCAGGTAGGCGGGCACGGGGGCCGAGGGGTCCTTTTCGTCGGCCGTCTTGACGTTGCGCTCCTCGTGCTGGCGAATCTTCTTGTTCATCTGGATCTTTTCCTTGTGGCGCGCCTGCGCGTGCAGCTTGGCCCGCAGACCACGCAGGTTCTGCGCGTCCTTGGACGCCTTGTGGCCGGCACGGGCTTCACGCTTGCGCGCGCGCTCCTCGTGATCGAGACGGCGGCCATGCAGCTTGCGCCATCTCTCCATGTACTCGTTCTGAGGCTGTATGGTGAAGTAAGACCGGTTAGCAGGCGGGACTTTTCCACGGGTCAGCAAATTGTGGCGGGGCAGCCGGAGCATACCATGTCTGTGAATTAGTTGATCCGAACGTCGAATCGGCAGATGATTGATAAAAACAAAAGGTGCGGCTCTGTGCCTGGTGTAGGTCTGTTTGGTATTGCGGACAGCTATCGTGTTAACAGACTTCCACGATGCCACCAAAAGATTTTGGGTAACCAGGCGCCCAAAAAGTGGCAGAAAAAAAAACTTAAAGGCGGTGAGCAGTTGTAGAGTGGGGCAGTCTTGCGATGCTGGTGCCAGGAGCAAACCAACCGCTTAATTGAGTTTGGTTTACCGATTCTCGGCAAAACTATTTTGCCGGCTGGTGCCAAATTTGTACGCCCATCAATTGGCTTGACTGTCACCACCGGCACAGCTTTTTGGGGCGTTGAGCCGAGACAGTCGACCTTTTGCTGTTGCTAATTCGCCTGTGAGATTTGAACAAGCACAAAGAGCCTGCAGAAAGTACGACTCGCCCATCTGCCTCACACCCACTGCGTGCGAAGGCCTGTACATTTCTCCCCAAGCTCACGCCACATCCCCGCGCCATCACCCACCACCCGGCCAACAACCTCCCGCCATGAGTCGGACTCTGTTGCGCTCCATTGCCGAGCTTCGGATGGTAGCTGCGCCCCGCGCCAGCCTTGCCCGCGCCGCCGCTGTCCGGCCGCTTGCTGCCGTCCGCCACTTCAACTCCACGACGCCCATCATCGAGTCGACGCCGACAACCGCCGGCACCAGCTCCACCACCACTACCGCCGCCAAGTCCGTTTCCGAGTCTGTGCGGACGCTGCTGCCCGTGCTGGCAGCGCAGCCGGGCCACTATGTCACGATACACATCCACGGCTGGCCGTTCCTTGTGACCAAGGGCGACTCCGTGCGGCTGCCGTTCCGCATTCCCGGCAGCACGCCCGGCGACGAACTCAAGCTCAACTGCGCCAGCGTGCTGGGTAGCCGTGACCTGACGCTCAAGGGCTCGCCGTACATTGACGAAAGACTGTTTGAGTGCCGGGCAGTCGTCCTCGGCGAGGACGCGGAGCCAATGCGTGTTAAGCTCAAGACGAAGCGGAGAAACAGAAAGACAAAGCATGCCAAGAGCAAGCACCGATACACTGTGCTGCGGATATCAGATCTCAAGATCAACGACGTGCCTGTGTGAGCAATCGAAGCTGACGGACAGCGGATGGACCTACACACCTTGGAGATATAGAAAGGCAAAGGAAAGTCTTTTGCTAGAACGAAGTCTTGTTGGGAATCATGGGTGGAAGGGAATGCAACCCGGATGTGACGAACCACGACCCTTCACAATACTAGACTATGGATGGGATGCGAATCAGAATAACAGCTTGTCCCACCAACCATGTAACAATATACTGTACAACACCAATATCTTCCACGCTCGATATTTCTGTGTGCATTTCCCGTAGGCAATAGTAGTTGGCGAACATGTTATTTGTAAGAGCAACCATCACAACCTACAGTCTTGCTTTCACGTGTTTCTTTCTAGGTTGGTATTCAAACATTGAAGGATATGATGATAAGAAACATGAGTTTATAGACTCTTTATACATTGAATGAGAAAGCAACGAGGGAAACCCAAAAGTCTTGGAAGAAACACAGAAAGCTGGAAAAACAACGCCAAAACAATCAAAGGGCTTTAATAAAATAACAGACAAGAAGCGGAAAAGAAAAACACCACATTGGAATACATAAAGGGTGGCTGGGTGACATCTTCTTTAGTTGCTTGCTTTTTTGCAGCAGCAGCAGCTAGGATGGATGTGACTTTGCGGACGATAAAACTCACAATCATTATAAAAGGGGGGACGGGGGATATGCACGACACAAGCCAAGAGCGATCATAAACTGGGGCGGCAACGGTCTCACCCAGAGCTCCGTTCCTGGTGCTCTTGCTGCTGCGCCTTGGACATGGCCTTTTTGACACTGGCCCAATACGCTGCCGGCCAGACAGACATCATCTCGGCGTCCGTGGGAAGGCGTTCCTTGCAGCGCGTGACGACGCTGTGGATGATGCGACCCAGCATCTCTTCGCTAAGCGGTAGCAGCTTGTCCGACATCTCGGCGGGGTACATGAACGGGTCGGACGGGTCGAGCAGCTCGGCGCACGTAGGCCGCATGTGCACGTCGCGCTGCAGACACCGGCGCATAGTGCGGACCAGCGAGGGCGGGACCAAGACGTCGCCCATGCCGTGGCTGGGGAAGTCGATCACGTGGTCCCAGTTGATGATGGCTTGGCACCGGGCCATCTGGTTGGCGATGTGGCCAAAGGGCGGGTAGCCGTAGACGAGCTGGTAGAGAATGCAGCCCAGCGACCAGACGTCGCTGGGCTTGCCGAGCTTCATGAGCTTTGGCCGACCAGGGACTCTAGACCCGCGGGGGGCATTGAAGTCCATCAGGGACTCAGGCGACATGTAATTCGGCGTGCCAATTTGTGCCTCGCGGTGGACGTTGACCGTCTCGTCGGTCTGGATGGCATTGGCGATGCCAAAGTCAATGAGTTTCAAGCGGCCTTGCACCAGGACAAAGTTGGCGGGCTTCAGGTCAGAGTGCACAATGTCGAACTCATGAACAGACTGGACACATTCTAGCATCTCCTTCCAGTAGAAACGGACAAAGACTGGATCAAACTTTGAAGAATCAAGGCTCTGCCGTGACTTGAGGAGGACGTTCATGTCAAGTTCGCCCATTTCCATAACCTGTAGCAAGTCGTGTTAGTAAAAACTTGAAGCTCAAAGACGCGCATGTTCGAGGGGTCTTACCAATGTGAGTACTTGCTTCTCGGTGTTCATCTCGTAGTCAAGCAAGGTGATCACGCGGTCAACTGAATCAAGTTTCCGCAAGAGATCGATTTCTCCACGGTAGCCCTTGATGGTCATTTCATCGGCATGTTCCAGAGCCACACGCTTCAGCGCCCACATCTTGCCGTTCTCGGCGGTTACGCGGTACACCTTGGCACTTCCACCGCGGCCCAGACAATCCAGTCGAGTGTATACCTTGCCGTTGACTTTGATAACGTTACGGCGTTGCTTCATCTGCGGAGCTGCCGCTGCCGCTGCTGCAGTAGCCGAAGCAGATGACGTGGCAGCGTCGAGGGCGGACATCTTCGGCGGCGGCGGTGGTGCGGGTCTATGCGGTGTGTTGTGTGTGACAATAGCCAGAGGCTTGCGGTCGGGAGAAATCTCGCGGTGGGCTGGCGTCGCAGCCATGTCGGCCATGAGGGGCCGCATTTTTTCCGGGGCCGAGCTCACGGGAGACGGTTTTCGAGTCGAGTGCAGATATGACAGCCGGTCGTTTTCCTGGCCGCCCGCTGGCGTGGGTGCCTCTGGGACCTCGCGGTCTAGCCTTGAGCTTTGTCTGTAATTGTGCGGCACTTCGTTTGGTCTCTCGGGCGACGATGGGCGCACAGGAGTCGGCGCAGCCACTGACCGGCGGTTGTCGCGTGACCGCACGGGTGGGCTTCCAGAGGCATAGTCAACACGCGAGTTTCCGTAGTAGGGAGTGCCGACGTCTTGCATGTTTTCGTCGTGTCCGTGTTGGCCATTGTGTTCCAGAGCCTCAGGAATGCCGACAGGAGGCATGTCGGCGTCAGCCATGGCAGACTCCATCTCCTCTTCGCTCTGGCGCCGACGCCCACGGCGTGCCGGGCCGCTCAAGAAGCTGCCCGGAATTTTTCCCAGGCGCTTTACGCGCATGGAGCTTTGTAGGGCGGCACTTTCTTCGAGTCTGTGGCGCGAGGGGTACCTTGATACGCTGGATTGTTCTATGGGCTGCTGCGTGCGACCGACTGTGGTGGGCGGTTCTTCGTGGTGACTCTCTTGTTGTCTCTGGTCTTCCTCGAGCGACGGGCTGTCTATTTTCGCGCCGAGGGATGACCGCGAAGAGTGGTGGGACTTGCTTACAGACAAGGCGTTTGCAACACGCACGACGCGCGATACCGGAGGTGTGCTCAGCTCTTGGCCGTTGTTCGATCCGTAGTTACTGCTAAAGCTTGAGCCGACAGAAGCACGGCCATTCTTGACGTCGACGGAGCCATCTCTACTGGCTGGTCTGCTCGCCGGTCGTGAACGGCTGGAGGTGGAGTTGGAGCTCACGGCTGAAGGTGTTGTGGACGCTGTAGTAGCTGATGCGGCGGCCGATGCCGTCGTCCGTGATATAGAGTTGCTGCGGCGGTGGTGGCCTATTTGGTTGAGGCTGTTGGGTGTGTTGCTCAGGCGGACCACGCGCTTGCGCGGTGGGCTGGGGTCTGCACGGCGGGTTTTCACGGGGGCCGCTGATACCGGAGCTGCAGATGGCGAGCCCTGACGCTGATCGATAGAGCTACTGCTAGACCGTAAGACGCGACGCTCGTCATGAGAAGACCGCGAGTAAGAAGGCGCCGCTTGTTCCCGGGGCTGGCTGTTCAGTACGCTCCGGCGCCTCGTTATCGGTGGCGACGGCGGCTTGGCTACAGCATCAGGCACGTCGTCGTTCAGCAGGGCCTTTGTCAAAGCGCTGAGCTTCATGGGAACGGGTATTTCGTCGTCTGAGCTGTCATTGTGTGTGGAGTATCGGTGTGAGGTTTGTTTCTCGGGGGCGGCAGCAGCGGCAGCCGACAGGGCAGCGAAGGAACTTGGTTCGCTGCGGTTCATGGCCGAGCGGGAAGGAGGGCGACGGAGGGCTTGCCGTTGCGATGTTCTTCTAGTCAAAGGCTGGCGAGAAGCCGTCAAAGGCGTGGGGGATTCCGAAGACATGGTTGAGGCTGAGTGTGGCGCAAGTAGCACGACAGGAGGGGATATGTGGTGAGAGAAAGGGCACCAAGAAGGCAGGCCAGCGCGGGGGAGATCTTGGGCGACGATGGGCGAATCAAGGGTTACGCGTGGATGGTTGGGCAGCTCTCAGAGGGCCGGTAGCTGGTATCGGCGGCGGCAAGGTAGGTTTCGGGCGCATAAACTCGCAGGCGCAGACAAAGAAGAAAAGCCGCGGTGAAAAACAAGGACGTGACAATGGCGATCAGGTCGAAAAACAATGGCTCATAATTGGACGGAAGATGAGCAGAGAACAACAGAGGCGTGGTGGTATCGTCGAACAAGCAAAGCAACAGAAAAAGTCAGACACGCCGTGGCAAGCAGCGAAGTCAACAAGCGAGACTCTGGATGGTGAAATGTGGGAGTGGGAAACCAAGCCCAAGGCCGGAGATGTTTGCGGGGAGGAGGCGGTAGACGTTGGACGGTAGGCGGTAGAGGGGAGCCTACTAAGGAGAAGCGCCGGAAGATAAACCTGCTAGTTGATAGTGAATAAGAGGAAGGGGGAAAAAGAGTGCGTAAAAGCTTGCTTAGCGCATTGTTGCTGAAAGATCGCCAAGCGCCTTGACATGAGCTGCTTTGATTTCCCTGGTCGCGAGTATTCTGCATTTCCAGGTTGGCTGGACCAATCACAGCGCGCGCTGTTGCTGTGCCAACCGGACCCGCACTGGCTGGAATGCCTGCAAATGATTGGGTGCGGGTCTGGACCCTGGTGTTATTTATTAGGGTTGAGTGGTATGGCGGCCGTCCAAAATGGACATCTTGGTGATCAATCCGGACGACAGGTATCTTAGGGTTGCTCTGCATCCATCATGCGTGAGCCAGGTACCTGCAGTCGAGACCGCATACCGCTAGACGGAGTTTAGTTACCGAGAGCGGGCTTCCATTACGTCAACTTCTCCTATCCCATTTACACAGTACGCAATAACAAACAAGTAGAAGGAGATTTTGTTCATTGATGAGTTTTACTTTTTGCTTTTCGGAACAATCAACGAAACGCTTAGTCGAACAGACCGAAGCCCATGTCGTCATCGGACTCCTCCTTCTCCTCCTCCTTCTCTTCCGCCTTGGTCTCCTCAGCGGCAGCACCGCCAGCGGCAGCGCCACCGGAAGCGGCAGCAGCACCGCCCGAGGGAACGGAAGCCAGCTTGGCGGAACCCTCAGCGATCAGCTGTGTAGTGAGTGAAGCATGTTAGTATGAGTGTTATGCGACCGTGGTAAAAAAAAAAGACAGATGTGTGTATCGTACCTCAGAGATGGTCTTGCCCTCCAGCTCAGCCAGGAGCTTGTCCAGGCGCTCATCGTCAGACTCGATACCGACGGAGGAGAGGACCTTGACGATGGCCTCCTTGGAGGGAGACTCGTCACCGGCCAGGTTCAGCAGAAGGTAGGCAGCAAGGAACTTCATTTTGAATTACTGTAGAGGGCGGTGGTTAGCATACTGCCAAGGCGTTCTACCTCATGACCATTCAAGTCTGCCAATGTTCCGAGTCGATATTCGTAGGTTGCGATCGCGGGGTTAAAAATTGTTGTCGACACAGGGGTATGCGAAGTCGAGAAAGCGAAAGAGAGCGACTCGAAATCATTGGCGGCTCGATGTGGGAGACGATATCATTACAAGGTTGATGATACTCACTTTTCGTTTAAGACACGAGAGGTCAATCGATTTAACCGCTAAAGTTGAGGCGGAGACTGAATCTTCGGGTCGAAAGTTGTTAAAGGTGGTGACAAAAAGAGAATTGACGGCGGACCACAAAAAAGTTCACGAATTTTTGAGGGGCTCACGTTTGTGTGCCCGATCTAGTCTGTTAGGGCGGGTTTTGTGGGGAGTGTGGCGTTGAACCCCAGGATTAGTCCTAAAGCCTCAAAAGGGTTGCGCCACATAATGACGCCACGACGCCACGGCTTCCTCTAGATGACTAAGATACCCTTTGAAGATGAGGCTGAAAAGAACTTGATAAGATGCGAGATGAGAAGCTTCTGGAGCCGTTGAGGTTTGCTGTGTTTATCGCGCTCTGGTTGTCCTGTCAGGTGCGCATTTGTTCCGACGTGCAAATTTTGCACCGCGTTTATCTTCTCTTTATCCCACTAGCAACCTGTTTCACCTTGCTTCTGCTGGTTTCTCGCGTGTGCCTCTTATCCCAACCTCACAGACTCGCAAGGCAGACATTCCACGACACAACAGGACTCGATATAGTGCTGTACAGGGGCCCAACGGCTTCCTCACCTTGTCGTGTTACTCTAGGTTGGCTCTATCTGCCTTGAGCTTGGTTTCCATCCCACGCGGCGATTCTCTTTTGACGCTCAGCAAAAATGTCATCTGTAAGTGCTTTATCTGTGATACTGTGCCTCCATCGGCAAAGCTGCCTAACTCGCTAGCCCGATCGTGCTTATCTTCTAACCTGCTTACTTGGAAGATTGGTAATCTTCTGGCCCAGATTTCTGGAGGCTCGTCCTCGCAAGCACCTCCCCCTCGCGCTTCAAGTGCTTCACGGCCCGAAAGACGAACAGAGCCTAGCATGCGTCCGACGCCTGTCTCCAGACCCGCTCCTAATCCAACTTCGGGAACTAACGCCTCAAGATCGGTCCCGACCCCATCATCCCGGCCCGTCCAGCGTCCCACGTCTTCCACGCGTTCCCTCCCATCACAACCCCCAACGAGACCCAACCCAGCGACGCGTCCCAGCACGGCCGCAAGTCATGGCATCTCCAAGCCTGGCTACGGCGCCTCACGATCTGGCTCTTCGGCCTTGAAGGCTACTCCTCGACCTGTACAGCCGTCTACTTCTGCGCCTCCCAAAAAGGGCTCCTACGCTGAGATTATGGCGCGTGCCCAACGAGCACAAGAGGTCATGGGCCAGGTTGGAAAGATCCAGCACAAAAAGGTGGAAAAGGGCCTCTCAAAAAAGGAACGTATGGAGCAAATGGACCGGATGAAGGCCGAACAAAAGGCTGCTGTAAACAAGAAACCCGTTTCGACGGCACGGGTCTCCAACGCCCGAGTCGGCGGTGAGCCTGCTCCTGGCGTTCGCAAGAGCGCCATAGCCTCTGGACCCAAGGCCAAAAAGCCCGCCGAACCAGAGAAGAAGATTCGAAAGCCACCACCGAGTACAGGATACACCGGAACCGCTCGGCCGAGTGCCCCTGTCTCCAAGCCCAAGAACCACACACCCGGAGGTGCTCTCCTCAAGACATCCACATACAAACGGTCTCGCTCTGCTTCGCGATACGAACCTGAAGACGAAGAACTGGACGACTTTATTGATGATGACGAAGATGAAGAGGAAGATCCCCGCGGCTACGGCAGACAATATCGGTACGATGATTATGACTCAGATGGCTCGTCCGACATGGAGGCTGGCCTGAACGAAATCGACCATGAAGAGGCCATGGCCGAACGAATTGCCCGCAACGATGATCGGTTGGAGGAAGAGCGTGAGCGTCAGCGCAAGGCCGAGAAGGAGCGGCGTAAGCGGGAGTTGTTGCGGGGCCGGTGACTTCTGCCGTCACCCGGTTCCGTCACCGCATTATTATTATAGCGCACATTCCTTTTTATCTCACATACCCCCCGGAGGCGCACACGGCATATATTAGGAGTTTAGCGGTTATCTTTGGTTTGCCTTGCGGTCATTCAATCCTTGGTTGTTTTTGATATTTAGCTTCAGTCCCTTCTACGTCTCTCACTTTTCTTTTTTCAACTGCTGTCTAGTCTTGATGTTTGCCAGTATGTTATTAGTTAGAATCCTTCAACGCGATGAAGTCTACCTCTCGTGGAATCTCTGCTTGGTCGTATTGTGTTTTGTACCGTGGCCGTGACGTAATCTACCCATGGTCACTGATGGCCCTGGCGCAGGGCAGACAGTCCTTACTTTCTCTTCTAGAATCTTGACCCAGTTATGCCATGCAGGTACATACATACTTGCAATAGTTGTGCAGATTCAGTCACTCTTATTATAGTCTACAGTATAGCCTACAACGCTATCTACGCTTCTCAACAGTCTCAGAAGTCTCTATCGCAGATGAAGTTCCTTTGCAGTTCTTCGTAACGTTCGCCAGCAGGGCATCCAGCATTTCAGGAGACATGCCGCTCAACTGCTTGTGAACATCGACTACACGCTCCGGGTCAACAGATCCAATCAGGGCGATGTTGGTAGCCAGCATCTGCTGGAACGGTAGCGCAACAAATCTGCCCGTCTCGTCAAACCACAGGTTGAACGGCACCTCAAATTCCATGTTGCGCGGGTTGCCCGTCTTGGTGGTCACGACCGCGTTGATCTTGTAGTTGGGCGAGCCTTTGGTGGTGCTTGTCCCAAGAGACAGGCGGGAGCCATCGGGCGCCACGCCTTCGTAGATAATGTTCATCTCGAAAAAGTAGGACCATATCGTCATCAGGCCATTGAGCGCGACATATAGTCCCACGGCGACGGCAGTGTAGGCCTTTGTGGCCTCGAAGCCAAAGTGGTAGTCCCAGGCGAAACAGGCGGCGGCGGTTATGGCGGCAGCGTAGCCGAGACCCAGGCGTACATCAGTCAGATTGTGGGTCTGCTTGAACTTGAGGGAGTTGAGGTAGTTGGGGATCGCATCGTCCGAGGTGTTTTTGAGGTCTGGAGCATAGGGTAGAGCAGAGGTTAGTGGGAGGGTTTGTTTTACCACCAACACATCCATGTTGAGCGCTACATACCTGGAAGACTGTACACCGAGATTCTATCGGACGCCATGGCTGTGAATGAATGAAAGAGGATATGTTCGCTGAGATGGCTACCTCAAGAGAAGAAAGAAAGGGGTTTCAGCGCAAAAGACAGCCTGCTTGTCCGTGTGAAAATGGTGGTGAGGCTCCGGAGGGAACATGCCCTTCGTTCGCGAGATCAGAGCGGAAAGCTGGCTTGTTAGTTGACTTTCTGCTTAGTCATCAACCAAACTCCACCCACGTTTGAGCTTTCCGACACAAGCTCCAGCTTCGACATCGCCACGACTCACCGTGAATATCAGCGTCGCTGCATGTCTTTAGCGACCTTGTTTCACCGGTCTTTTTTTTCTTTAACTAGGGCTGCATCGCCGATTTGCCTATCATGACGTATCCCGTTCCGCAGACGATCCATCGGGATCCCCAGCTTTTGTATGTTTGTGCCAGATGACCCCGTGCAATGCGACAACGAGACCACCTCTGTTAACGACTCCAATCCCAACAGCTACTGGATCTTGGTTCCCATCACCATTGTCATGGTAAGAGAGCAAGCCTCATTGTTTCCGATGCTGCGCAGCTCATTGACTAACAATCCGCTCATTGCTAGGTTCTCACGGGCATTCTCCGCCACTATGCCACCGTCTTTCTCGCCACTCCCCCCAAGAAACTCGAACCTCTTGCGATCCGCGAACAGCGTGGCCTCCAGCAGGGAATTGCAACGCGCACCAACTTCTATGTCCTGTCGAAGAAGTCGTTTGATAGCCGCCGTGATGCGCTGATCTCCGCATTTGAGAGCGGTGCGTTCCTCAAGGATCCCGAAAAGAAGGGCCAGCCGCCGGCAAACCCTCTGACTGATCCGTCGGCTATGGACGGCATGATGGGAATGATGAAGAACAACATGGCTATGATCATTCCCAACACCCTGATCATGAGCTGGATCAATGCCTTCTTCAGCGGCTACGTCATCAGTAGGTGATGCTTCGGGCGGATAGAGAAGCGATGAAGACTTGAGCCGTGCTAACCTGTGGTACCTAGTGAAACTTCCATTTCCCATCACCATCAAGTTCAAGAGCATGCTTCAGGCTGGAGTGGCTACTAAGGACATGGACCCCCGCTGGATGTCTAGTATTTCATGGTACATTTTGTGTATCTTTGGCTTGCAGCCTGTGTTCAACTTCATTTTGGGAAGCAACAATGGTAAGTCTTTTAAAGAGACTACTAGCAAAATTGCGTTACCCGTGATCCTCAAGCTAACCCTATGTAGCTGCCAACCAGATGGCTCAGCAAATGGGCGGTGCACCCCCGCCCATGTTTGGCCCCGGTCAGGAGCCGGACAAGCAGTTCAAGGCCGAGGCGGAGAACTTAGCGGTCGTCGACCACTACTCAGTTTTGGACGGCGTTGAAGAGAGACTGCTGGCAAGTATTTTAGTATAGATACATGTCACATTCACCCGCAGAGACATATAAGCCACAAAACCACGTATTCTGAACGCAACAAAGAGAACCATAAATTATTAAGTACACTTATTGAACGCTGGAAACCCCAAAAAAAGACCGGAACTGAAACACTGTATACCCCCCTTCTTTTTAACGTGTTTGTGTTTCAGTCTCTACGTTCGCATGGCGAAGAAGCATTGGAAGACAGAGATAAAGACAAAGACATAGAACATCTAATCCCACCAGTAGCAGATTCCCAGGCCCTCCTTTGCCATGCTGCCCTTGATTTTGTACGGGGCCTTTCGTAGACTGGGGTCGTCGGCCTGAGACGGGCCGTCAGGCGTCTGGTCGTGCCATTCCTCATCTATGACCTGGAAACGGACCATTTCGTTATTGTCCATGATGAGGTTCTCCACCGAGCCAGAATCGGGATCCTCGTATGACCAGACCCAGTTTTGATTTTGGTGGTCACTATGGGTGTGGCGCTGACGGTTAGTAAGTATACATAGACTCGCATGAGGAATGGGTCAACATACTATTCCACGCCGGCTGGGAGGCTGTCACAGTCGACAAAGATGTCGTCGAAGAAATCAGTTCGCACTGTAGGCAATGTGTTAGTAGACATGGCGATGAAAGCGCAGAGTGGCGGCTTGACGTACGGTAGATTCCCTGTGGCGTAGAGCTTCGTATTCTACCCAGCATAACTTCTCCTCTGAATGGTCTAAAGACAACAACACGGAACTCAACTACAGGCAAGCGTTAGTACCCAAGGCTTTGTTCAACAATCGTCTGGGTTGGTACAATGAATGGCTCACCATTCACGTTGACGAGACCGTCGCCATGGCCAATAAGACCTTCTGAGGCCCAGAGCAAGTCATATAGGCAGATACAAAGACCGATACTTTGAATAACCTAGCCTGAGAGTTAGCATGTGCGTAAATGAAAGAAAATGAAAAGACATACCCTATTGGAATACTTGGCGTTGATGTTGTCTTCTATCGCGTCTCGGCTACGCTTTGAAAAGTCATCTGGCGCAATTTGCACCAGGTCAGCAACTTTGGTCTGATTTTTGAGTGTTAGACGGCGATACCAAGATCTTCTATTCGCAGTGATGACTTGCCAAAATGAACATGATGCCAGGATTTCGAGTACGAGAGGAAGAATCGTGATGTGATGTGCTAGCCAACAATCCGTTACGGCAAATGGGCTCTAGAGGAGAAATAGATGCCAGATGTATATCTAATACGCCTACAGCAGTTCTAAGCCACACTCTATATCGTCATAGCAAAGAAGCACATTTCTCTTTTGCAATCTCGCACCACTGGGCAACTTTCTACTGCGTCGTCTCATTTGTGCCAGGCCAAAACTTGCGATGGAGGTTGTTTCTTCAGGCACGTGACACGTCCGTTTGCTATAAGCGGGCCAGCGCACCAGCCAATGAGCGACGCGCTAGTGGGGCCTCGTCATGGCAGGGACAAGATGACGGGCTTTAATGCTTTTTTTCTTTTTCGTTTTGGTTCTCGCTTCACATCTTGAGGCCCGTTTCGACTTGATCGCCGGATTCCATCACTGTGATTTCAGGTCTTTCTCCCCCCCCTTTTTTCTCTGTATGTTGCCTTTTCTTACTTGAGCGCTGTCCACTACTTGAAGCGCCGCTTTTTATTTCCCCCTTGACTTGGGCCGCTGTCCATTTTTCTGCTTCTTGCTCTGTTCCGTTTTCCCAACCCATCGCCATCACGGCCCATCTTATCGTGCCTCTTGCTCTCTCTCGCGCTTCTCAGCCATTCGCTCTGTTCAGTTTGCTGCCCTCATTTTCACATAGCCGCAAATGTCGTATAACTTCGGTGCTCCTCCACCTCCGCCTCCGACGGCCCAACCCTCGGCACCTTATCGCGTGCCTCCGACTCGCTACGGCTCACATACGCCCAGCCGCGGCGGATCGGGCGCCGGCAGAGGCCGAGGTGGCCAGTACAATCGCCAGCCGCACCATGCCCAAAACTATGCCGATCCCGCTGCGTCATACAGCCGCCAGCCCGCTGCCGCTGCCTACAGCCATGGCCAATACCCTGGCTACTGGCCAGTAGACCAACAGCAGCAGCAGCAGCATCCATCCTCTGTTGTTTACCCTCAGCATCAGCCACCCCCACCCCCCCCTCAGGGCCACAATCTGCCCGCAGCCGCCGGCTCAACATACTACAATTCTTATGGCCAACCGCCATACCCTCCCCAGCCAGTGTATGGGGACCAAAACTACTCTGACCAGCAGTCCTATTCTGCCCACTATGGTGCCCAACCCCCGCCCCATTGGCCTCCATCGGCTCCACACGCTGTTCCGTTCACCAACGGTGGTAGCGGTGGCCGGGGAGGCTACAGTGACCGTGGAGGCCACAACCACAACCACCACGGAAACCGTGGCGCCTCTGACCAGCAGCACACCATTGCTGGTCGCTACGGCCAGCCTTCATTTGACCCTCGTGCCTCAGGGCCTCCTGCCTATCATTATCCACCAGTCCCTCCTGTTTCCTCCGCTCAAGACCATCATTTCAAGCCCAATCACCACCACAACTCACAGGGCTCTCGTGGCCGTAGCCGCGGCGGCAATTTCCGTGACGGAAACTCGTCGCGGGGCCGAGGAAACCACTCTGGCGGCACAGGCCATCACTCAAACAACTCCCATAACCAGAACAATGCGAAATCACATAACCAGCATTCCCACAAGAAACAGGGCACAGAAGACAAGTCTAACGGCAGCCATGCCAACCCCAGCAATAACTCCAACAACAATGCCAACTCCAACAACAATAAGAATAGCTCTTCCCAGAAGCTTGACCTAGTGGCGGCAGGCAAAAAGAAAAAGAGGAAGACGAACACTCTGGGCCTGACTCCCGGTGATGAAAGTGCATCCGACAATGACGAAGGCGAGGAGAAGTATCTGACCAATCTCATGGGGCTTGAGACTATGCAGTAAGTTGAAATTTCTGACGTACTAGGATAAACGACAACAGGTGTCTAATTTCTTTTTCCGTTCTCCCTATATGCAGAATTACCGATATCTCAGCCTACATTGCCGACCGTCGCAAAAACTTCCCCACAAAGGACCGAGTAGAAGCCAAGAAGGCCAGCGAGGAAGCCCATAAAAAGGCCGAGCACGACAAAGAAGAAGCCCTCCGCCTTGAAAAGCAAGCCGATAAGCTTCGCCGCCAGCTTCGAAAGGTGGAGTCTTCTATCAAGCGCAAGCGTGAACAACAGGATGAGGGTGACGAGATGCGCCAGTCCTCGGAAGACGAGTCCGACGAGGACCTTGACGAGGAGGCAGTTAAGAGAAAGCTTGCTGCCGAGGAAAGAAAGGCCGATGTTACCAAGCACTGCAAATACTTTTCGACTGGTGGTAGTTGTGGAAAGAAGGGCAAGTGCCGCTTCGTTCATGACCCTGCTGTCCGTGATGCTGCGCTCAAAGAGAAGCAGGCGAATAACGGACAGATGACAATCCGCCAGCGTCTGATTCTCAACGACAAGGAGCAGGAGGATCTGTCAATTCTCGAGTCTATTGACTACCTGCGCCAAAAGGGCATCATGGCTAAAGCCAGCATCATCCTTACCAAACCCCCTACGCCCTCAGCGTCTCCAGCGCCTGCGGCAACGGCTGACCAGGAAGACGCGGCCTCCCCCAGTGCCGCCGAATCCGCTGCTGAAGCCCAGGCGACTGCCGAGGATGAGGAGGACCTGGAGCTTGAAAGCTCTCTTCCCGCAGTCCCGGTTGCCGCACGGGCCGAAGCCCCAGCGGCGTCGCCCCCCGCTGTTGTTGTCAGCTCCATTACTTCTACCCCTCCTGTATCTTCTTCTCTCCCCCAGAAGCCGCCGCTGTCGTCGGTGCCGGCCGGCAAGCCGCATACGAAGCGCTCAGGCGCATGGACTAGCTACATGAAGTCGGAAGATCTGCCCTAAAGTGCCGACGACCTATTAGCCTTTGCTTTCTTTGTCTCTGCATTCTTTCGTCTTCCTTTGTTTTTTTTGTGCAGCTGTTGGCCGGTATGGCTTTCTTTGCTTTTTCTTGCTTAAATCTCTTTCTCTTTTACTCGGCTCCTCTGTTAATTCCCTCTGGCTCTCTCTCTCTCTCTTCTCCCTGCAATGCTAGCCTGTGCCGTTTTCAGTTTCTGCAGGTCTTGCTTCTTTTCTCTTCCCTGATGCCTTTTGTTTCTCCCCGTTCTCACGAACCCCCTTTAACATAGCCCTTTCGTTTCTCCCCCTTCTGGTCTCTTTTCCTCGTAGTCTTCTTACGTCTCCCTTTTTTTTTTTTTATATTTTGGTTTTGTCTTCTTTGTCTATTTCCGTATGCTCTTCTATTGCTAGTCTTTTGCCTGATATCCTTCCTTTTTTTATCATCTTCTTCTTTTGTGCAACCGATATTTCTACTGGAACTCATCTTCTTTTGCATCTCTCTTTTCTTTCCCCTCTTGTGCGTCTTGACCCTCATTTTTCCTCTTCATCTTCTTTAGCATCCCGCCTACTCTCGATCGAGTGATGACGATGTTTAAACCCTTTCCTTTTATTGTTGAAACCCTTGTGTTACAGCATTAAGATCCGTGATACAACAAATGAACCCAAGTTACCTAGCGGAATACTAACAAACACCGAAAAATGTTCAATGAATTCACTTGATAACGAAATCCAAGGTCTGCGCCGAGCTTTGTGTTGGTCATTTGATGATCTAGGGTTGAAATCTCATAGCTACGTGTGTATATTGTATAAATGGAACAACTATCGTATTTTCTGGTATCGAACTTCTCAGACCCGTTCACCAACCTCCTGCACCTTCTCCGAAAAAATCCAATCTACGCGTCAACCGTAGCCCACGCCATCCGCGCCTTGGTCGCCATCCCACGCACCGCGCGCACTCTGTCGCCTGAAGCTACCGCTAGCGCGCGTTTGACCCGCGGTGCCAGGCCAACCAGGTGGCGGTGGTCGAAGCGCTCGGGCATTTGGCTCAGCAGGGCCAGGGCCGACTTGCGCGCGGCGGCCAGGACGGGGGCGGGGTTGGCTAGCTGGCCAAAGTGCGGGGGCATCCAGGTAGTGTCGAGCAGTAGAGCGCTGCTAGCGCTGGCGCTGGCGCTGTCGAGCACAGATATGTGCAGACACATGTCGATGGCAGTCCGCGCGTGCGGCTCGAGCAGCGTGGGGCTAGAGGCCATGATGGCCTCGAGGATGGCGAGGGCGGGCGTGGCGACGCGTGCGCTCGGCAGCGTGCTGAGGGCCGCAAGGACAGTGCGCAGCAGCGCCGGAGCGTCGTCTTGGTACACGGTAAAGGATAGATGGCGGATAGCTGCGAGCGCGGCGACAGTGGCGTTGGCGGTGGCCAGCTTCGCGGCGGGATCGTCGGTTGGGTTGGGCAGAGCGGTCTGTAGAAGAGGCGCGAGGAGCTCAATGTAGGCGCGCTGAGTCCATGTGGGCTTGGTGAGGCCGTGGAAGGACTTGGATAGGCGCGGCTTGGGTGAAAAGAGGTAGTCGTACCACTGAGCAAAGATGTAGCCTGAGACTGGGTTGGTAGGGAGGGCACGAAGAGAGGCTAGTGTGGTGGACAAAGCCGAGCCGGTGTAGCGGCGCAGAGCACCGGCAAGCAAGCCGTACACGGCATTAGCAGTAACCAAGACATCGTCGGTGGACGTGGCCAGGGCTTGCAGACGAGACTCAAGAAGCGCCAAGAGCTTGGGACTCTTTTCAAAAGCGTGTTTGTTGGCGAGAACTGTGAGCCAGTAGGCACGAGATACCGTGGGCTCTACACCATCACCCGAAAGAAGACACTGCATAATGACTTCCTGCCCAAAACCAGTCGAGAATAGTTCTGAAACGACATTGGGCCTTAGTGCTTGCAGGATGCTGGTGGAAAGCTCAAGACACAAAGGGACAAGATTTCTAGCCGGCGGTAGGTTGTCTAGGCTGTTGTCTTGGAAGAACTCTGCTGGATGAGCACCGCTCATGACCTGTTTGGCGGCGCTGTTGTGGAAGAGAACGAATACATCTTCTTGAAGAGAAAGAAGCTTTTGTTGGGTTTCAGTGAACTGGCCAATGACATGTGTTGAAAGCTGACTGAGGAAAAATACGAATCTGCGGCTGGAATCGGAGTCGTCGTTGAAAGGAGCAGCAAGATTTATTTGAGAGCCAGTAGGGATCAATACCCGACGGAATAGACCATGGACGGCATAAAGACCAACCAGCAGAATATCGATATTGACGGTGTCACTGGGATCCTCTGCAACGTCAATGGAAACATTGCTACCATCCAAAGTTGCTGTAGCTCCAAAGGCAGGAAGACTAGGGAATCTATTGCGGATGTAAGTCACCCAAGAATCTCTTGTCACGTCAGCTGGAAGCCCGAGGACAGTTCCCTGCGGCCATTTCACATGGTAGGCATCACTAAAATTCATAAAAGCGGACTGTAATGCTGTCAAATAAACAGACCATTTTGGGTGAGAAAAGCCATTGCTTTCCTGTGCGGCAGCAATATCGCGGTCCAACGCTGACAGCAAACTTGAGAACAAGAGAATAAAGTTTCTGTAGATGGAACCAGTTTTGGGCAAGTCTGAACAGCCGATGAAGGAAACCCGAGATGTCAGGGTAACAAAGGCATCGGTGTCCGCGCAGTCCTGCCCCGTGGCAAGACTTGAATGGAGCACTTGATCAAACGCAGGTGGTGATGTTGATACTATTCTCTGCAGGGCTTCCACGGCATCCTGGAGCACGTCATTGGCAATACCCGAGGGCTGCACAATCATGGTTGTCAGTTCGGCTGTGATGACCTTACAGCTAGCGTCTGAAAGTAAGAGTGTGTCCTTTTCAGTTGCCGACGGCTGCGAAGCAAGAAGACCAAGTGATTGCACGGCATTCTTGTTGATATCGGACTTTTCAACAAACAGCCTTTTAATAGTTGTTTCGTACAGTGTGGCAAAAGTTGGGTCAACAGCTTTGAAAGCAAGTTGTTCTTCCCCGGATAGGCTTTCAGGTCTTTGGATATACAATAAACGGATAGCTAATACCGAGTTGAGCAGAGTGAGGAGGGCAGAAGTATGCTCAGGGGACTTGCTGTGACGCAAGGTATCTCTGATGTGGTTTACGGTCGGAGCTGCTAACGGAGCAAATGCCGAGAACTTGGCACGCATCAAGGCCACGAGAAGCTTTCCGGCTCCGGCGGCATATGTTGAGCTGCTGAGATCGTCAGTGCACTCTCTTAGCACAGAAAGCACAAATGTCTGCAGGTCATCGTCTTGGAGCTTCTTGGCCAGAGTTGTGAAAAGATCCAAGGTGGCATCGATTGTGTCGTCCACGTCGCCATTCCGAACCTCATACTTGAGCGCACTCCAAATGCGGTCCGCATACGGCATGGTAGTGATTTTGGTGGGTTCATATGTCTTGATTCCAGCTTCCAGAGTACGGATGATGTCAAGCTATGGAGGTAGATGCATGGCAAGGTTAGCATTAAGCTCGTAGTATAGCGAATGTGGGCAGAGGTTGTTTGTTACCTTGACATTTACAGTCACGCCTGTGCCCTGTTCTATTTTGCTCAGAAGAAAGGGGAAGGCGTGTGATGCCATAAGAGGGTTTGCGACAAAGCATTCTCTAAGGGCGTGTTTTAAATCGTCGGCCGTGATGCCAGATGGATGTTGTGATGCCCTCAGCGAAATTGGGAAATAGGCTGAGAATGTGTTGAAGATTTCGTGGCAAAGCTCCTTGGGGGGGTCAAAGTCCTTGAGAAAGACGGCTAGCAGGCCAAACCATTTGAGAATGTTCTTTGGGTCGCGCTCTGAGCCGCACATGGAAATCATTTCTGTGATAAACACCAAATCAGGGCTTTGCTTCGCGCGCAGCTCGGCGGATATCTTTGGGTTGGTTACACAGGTGGTGAACAGGTCGTACACTGCTAGTCTTGTGATGGGGATCTGGTTACGGAAGTCGTCTCCCATGGCACATACTGAGTGAAGCATGTCGGGAGCAGCATCAGCAGGGAAAAACTTCATAGAAGTCAAGGTTGAGAGGGCCTTGGCTGAAGGTAGAATGCCGCTGCGGTGGTCAATAGTGAACATTGAGCTGAAGTAGGCGATGAGGACCTTTACTGGATGGAAGCATTAGTATAACTTGACTTTCGGAGAGAAGAGACGCTGCTTACTCTGGTCTAGTCGTAGAAAGTCGGGTTCGAGGAGATGAAGGGTAGTGGAAAGGAAATCGAGGGCTGCAATGGGTTAGCCGGGGGCGATGATGTCATGTTGCAAGGCAGCCTACCTCTGGCTCTAGCGATGCGGTCGTCAGAGCCGGCCTCGGCATCGTCACCAAGAATCCACGGGCGCACACTTTCAACCCACTTGCGAATAGGATTGGAGGCTCTAGGAGCGTTTTTGATAGCTGCGTAAAGAGTTAGCGATAGGCACGACGCGGGGAGAGGGGTTGGCGGAGCGTGCAGCTTACCCTCGGCAGCCTCAGCAGCAAGAGCATCGCGAATGTGGTGCTCGTCTTCAAGCACGAACTTAAGCGCCAGCTGCTCAAAGTCGGCCATGGTTGGTGGAGTACGGGCCAGCAAGGGCGGAGAAGTAGTCGGGAGGATAGAAGGCCGGATTGCCGGAGCAGAAGACGTCGGACACGCACGCGGCGGGAAGATCGCCACTAGAGCAAGGAGGCGTCTGAAAGCGTAGCAAGTGCAACTGCGACAGTGGCTCGGAGGGCGTCAGGGCCAGTGGTTCTTGAGGGCAGTGGTTTGTGGCCTTTGGCTCTGTGAGCTGCGTTCTGGGTGACAGGCGGCTCTGGCCAGCCCACGCCAGAAGCCAATCACCCGCCTCCACCCCCACTGGCTGCACGCCAATATCATGGAGGGGTCGATGGCAGAATGGGGAGAAGCCGCTTATCGGCGCAGGCGGTGAAGACTTATCGAGCCAATCGAAGCACGGGGGTTTGCGCTTGAGCCGTCGCTAGACCCGTTTGGGCGCAGGAGGATGTCACTTTTGAGATTTTTTTCTTCCAGAGGCAACTAAGAGAATGATGCAAGCTGCAAGCACTAAATTAAAGACGGCCAAGCCAAGTCTCTGGCACCAGCGCGGCTCCGGGCTTCGGCGAGGGACTTAATTTTTTCTCTTTCATGTTCTGGTCGCTTTCTCTTTCTTTTTTTCTTCCCTCTTGATTCCTGGCCCGGCTAGTAGTTTTGTATCATGTAGTTGTCCCTCCCGCTCCACCCCGATCTCTCCTTTGCCTTTGCCCTGGACGCGCTCGTTTTCTTTGTCTACATCTCCCATCGCCCAGACTCTTCCGTAACCGTCCAAAAGCCTCAATCATGGCTGAAGCCGCTCCCGTTGCCTGCAAGACCATTCTGGCCAACACCATCGCCAAGGGCCTTCTTGGCGAGGTGCACCAGACCCTGGAGACTCTGGCCCAGAAGCCCTCGCTGGTCGCCTTCCTGGCCAACAGCGATCCCCATGCCATGCAGTACGCCGAGTGGTCCAAGAAGACCTGCGAAGAAAAGTATGCTTCCTTCCGACTGCCTGTGTGCCTGCTGTGACTATGACGTGACTCTTTACTGACTGTCCCCAGTGGCTTCGACTTTGAGCTGCGCCAGGTTGACAAGGAAGAGCTCGAGGAAAAGATCCTCGAGGCCAACGTCGACGACAAGGTCGACGGCATCATTGTCTACTACCCCATCTTCCCCGGAAACCTCATGCACGACAAGTACATCCAGGAGACCGTTGCGCTGGACAAGGACGTTGAGGGTCTGTGCCACACCCATCTGCACAACATGTACCACAACGTCCGCTTCCTCGATGTGCCCACGAACCTGAAAAAGTCCATTCTGCCGTGCACGCCGCTAGCTGTCGTCAAGATCATGGAGTACCTACAGCTATACAACCCGCTGCTAGCCTACGGTAACCGCTTGTACGGCAAGACCATTACCGTCATCAACCGCTCCGAAGTCAACGGCCGCCCGCTGGCTGCTCTGCTGGCCAACGACGGCGCAACCGTGTACTCTGTCGACCTTACGGGCGTGCAACTGTTCACCCGTGGCCAGGGCATCCGCCATCCGCGCCACCAGGTCCACGACAAGGAGGGCTGGGAGCTGAAGGACGTCCTGCCCCTCAGTGATGTCATCATTGGAGGCGTGCCCGTCGAATCATACAAGATCCCTACCGAGCTGATCCGTGAGGGTGCTGTGTGCATCAACTTTTCGTCATTCCGCAACTTCGACGGCCCGGCCACCAAGGAGCGCGCCTCCATCTACGTGCCTTCGGTCGGCAAAGTCACTATTGCCATGCTGCTTCGCAACCTTGTGGTAAGTTTGGAGACAGAGACACGCAGATCGTGCATGCACTGCCTTGAGCAACCCAACGGCTAACCATGTATATATTGTAGCGCCTGATCACCAACAAGGCCGATGTGAAGAAGGACGTCACGGAAAAGGCCACCGAGGCCAAGACTGCCGCGTAGACTGACGCTTCAGCTCTACACACAGCCGCAGAAAATAGATAGAATGGAGGAGGTGGAGCGACCGTCCGTTAGGGCATTGCTGATGCTGATACATCCATACACAGAACGGGATACAACAGAAAAGTAATGTACGGGACAAGCCTAGAGTTCAAAAGCGGAGACATGCATCTACCGGGAATATATCATAACTACTATAAAATCATGGCAAATATTCACCAACTGGATACTGGCCAACTATATCCACTATGCTGCTGTGTAACACAGAGGCCAACTATATAACCTCCGTGGGGGCTAAGGCACTGACTCATTCGCCAGCCAGCATCCATCTCGATATCCTCACACTCCCACATCGACTTCAGCGAACCAGTTTGGCGTTCATCCCCACAATGCATCGAATCAGATCCCAGTCGCCATTTGCGCCCACCCAGTCCGTCACAACAATGCCCGTGGCTCCGTCGCCCACGCCCAGATTGTGCGGCCCTTTGCCCGAGATGCCGTGACAGCCACACAGATACTCGATGATGGAAGGGTTCAACTTGGCCGCGATGCGTTCCGGCCAGCAGGTTGCATTGAAGAAGTTGCTGGCCGTCAAAAAGTTGACAAAAATATGGTCGCCATTGCCGCTGCGCTCGGCCGCGCGCTCCAGGTGTGCACAGCTCAGCGTCCGCTTCTTCTCGATGTTGGTACTCTCGGTGACCTCGTAAAAATCCTGTATGCGCACCAGCCCGCCAGCCGCCAGCGCATCTTCGCAGTTGTCCGGCCACGGCGCCGCCTGAATGCCACAGCGCCCGTGGTGCTCCTCGTGCGGTCGGAAACGGCTCATCAGGACAATTTTTCCACGGACTTCGCCCAGCGAGGGGATATGCGAACCCGTCCACCAACGCTCGGACTTGCCGGAAATGTACCTGTTGTGGAGGTGTTTGCCCAGGTCGGCGTCAGTACCCTTGCCGGTACCCTCACGCTTGACGCTCATGATGACCGTCTCGCTGGAATTCTCCTCCAGAAAGGTGTAGATCGGCTCAAGCATTTCGTGAAAGTACTTGTTGCCCGTCAAACTAATGGGAAATGCAGAGTGCACCAATGCCATTTCGTCTTTTTCAGCATCAACAGAGACGCGAATGTCCAAAAACCGAACGCCATTGGCCAATTGACTCTGAACGTTGACAGCCTGGCACCGCACGCTGGGAAGAGCCACATAGCAAGTCGGACTGTTGTGTGTTCCCGGAATCGACAAACGCGTCAATGCTATATCGTCGGCTAGTTTCCCCATCCATTGGTTCAACCGAGCCGATGAGAGAATCGTGATCAGCCCAGTTTCGCGCGCAAAGACGGCTGTCATCTCAAGGTCGCCTCCATCAAGGCTTTTGAGCTCAGCACTCTTTTTGCTCGGGCTAGGCACATCAGTCTCGTACTTTCTGCCGTCGTGCTCGAATTTCATGCGAAGAACCTCGTGGTCGGGCTTACTTGGCGCCTCAATATCGGTGTCTCGTGTTTCAAAGCTCGGGATGTCAAAGGAAACGTCCTGGGCATGTTTGGCGTCATTTTTGACAATGAGCTGCGTCCGTGAAAAATCAGTGGCATTCAAGAAGCCCGAGACGGTGCCCAAAACATTCCCCAGCGCGGTTCCTGTGGACTCCTTGGAACCGTCAAACCGCTCAATTTTGACGAGCTTGAGCGGTTTGGGTGTGAAGTTACGGATGACAAGGTTCGTCATGATGTAAGCCGGAATCAGGAGGATGGGCAAGTGACAACGAAGAGAGAACAGGGAAGACAAGTAACTAAGCAGGGGATGGCGAAAGAGTTGGTGGAATCCGCCTTGATCGCAGGCAGTTGATTTCTAGAACAAAGACACATGTACTCCGGACACTGGCGCCATGGGGGGCAGAGCAGGTGAAGCGTCCCTTTTTGTACTCTAACACCCCGTGGCCACAAGGCCTTTTCAGCCAAACAAGCTTCTATGCCCAGGAACGCGAAAGCCGGTGGCTCCCTTGCATTCTATTACCTGATGCGCTAGACAAAGGCATCCGGATTTGCCATCCAACTAGGGTGGCAGTCTTGGCTGCGTAAGACTAAGATCTATTAGGGTCCCATTGAGAAGCAGTCTAGGGTTAGTAGACCTCGGAAGTGTCGATAACTCGCATCGTCATCTCATCTCAAAGAGCACTGAGAAGGAGGGAGTCTGTGATTCAACCACGCGCCCCACTTTTTCTCTCCCACTGGCCACATCGAAACAGGTAGTTTCTCATGTACGTGGTTATGTACATATGTGTGTAGTTAGTCATGTATTTTAGCATGTGCAACATCTGTCGCTTGTAGCTTGATAACTGCCAGCTTGTTCTCGCTGCAGCCACTATATCAGAACAACCACAGACAATAACTCTAGACTTCAGCTTCAGTCTCCTTGTGGCCTAGCTTGCGGCTTCCATATCGCAAGTGTATCCAGACTTTTGCTCGCCGTTGTTTGAGCTTGCTGTGCTCTATTGTTTGGCACCACATTCACTCACAACTTCTTCCGCTCAGGCTCCAGGCTCCCTGTTTGCCCCTCCTCCGCTGCCGCCTCCTCCTGACTACAGATTCTCCTTGATTCGCTTTATCGCCGGCCTGTAGACTTCCCGCTCATCGACCTCACTGCCAATCAAACCGGAATCCCCCGCCCGCCCACCAGATCGTATCGTGAGGTCCTTCTCATCGCGAGTATACAGCGCTATCATGCCGCCCAAAAAAAGAAAGCCCATCAAGAACCCGGCTCGTGGCTTTGCGACAGTCTCTATTGCCTCCAAGCCCCGGACCGATGCCACAACCGACGCCACTGCCGAGGACCCTGAAAACCCCACCAAGCCGGCCGACAACAGCACCTCCGCTGTCGCCAACGCCGCCCCGGGCGCTTCAGGTTCAAATGGGAAACCCGGGGTGGCTCCTGCAGCGGCCTCGGCCACCAGGAGCAATCCCACTGCCCGGAACAGCCCTCCCACCGCCACTGGCTCAGCCGTCGCTGGCGACGCCTCCAAAAGCCAGCCGGCGCCGGAAAGAGAGCTGACGGCTGAGGAGTTCGCAGCTCAGCTGGAAGAGTCTGAGCTGCAACTGTTGGTTGAAGCAAATGTCGACCAGATGCGCCAGACTGTGAAGCGCCAGCGACAACGTCTTTATACCGACCTCCGTGTTATGCGTAGCCAGGCTGATCCCATAAACAGCCAGAAATGGATGCCTCAGGAGATCATTGACAGCGTCATGGACCTGATCCAGGCTGAGAAACGCTTCGGATCGAGCTCCAAAACAACGTCTAGTACGCAGGCTTTGTCCAAGTCCAAGGCCCAACAGGAAGACAGCATGGCTATTCGCCTTTGGACTCTACAACAGACTCTTCTTGAGCTCGGTATTTCAGACGACAGGGTCCAGCAAGCCACCCAAGCTGTTCTGAATATTGGTCCCGACCCCCCCAATGGTTCTACCAAGGACAACGTCTGGGGCCTAGAAGAGGCCCTTGAATGGCTTGCCAGAGAATGCTCAGCAGATGAGCTTCCGTCCTATGACGGAAATGCATTGGAGAAGAAGCCGCTTGGTAGGAACATGAACATGCCCGAGTAGCTTCAGACGAGAACGGACGTCCCGTGTTACTAACTTTTGCTTCTAGAACCGCCCCTCTCAGAACAGGCTACTTCTCGCCAAACTAGCCCTTACACAAAAAAATCTTCAGAGAAAAAACCAGCAGCTCCTGCTGCCAAGAAGAAGAGCATATTCCTGTACGACTTTAGCGATATTGACCCCGACGACTTTCCTACCGAGTTCCTTGATACAAAGACCAAGATTTTCAAAATTCAGCGTTCTATACCTACCCATAAAAAGGCTTCGAAGAACACTGTCTCGCTGTCAGAAGAAGACTCTGCTACTTTGGACAGACTACAGGCAAAGCTGGACCACATTGAAAGCGACGTCTTGTTTGATAAGCATGCCAGAATTTTGGCCGACCGCCAGTGGCAGACTGACAAGGTCGTCTTGGAGAAAGAGATCATGGCAGAAAAGCAAGCCCAATCCAAGGCACGAGCGGAAGCAGCCCGGGCTGGGATGCAAGAAACGGAAACCATGGGTCTAAAACAAGTTACCGAAATGTCTCCCACAAAGGACCCTGAGAGTCTCAATGGAGAGCCCGATAATGATGCCGATGAGTTGGCTAAAGAAGCCGAGAGAATGGCTGCAGAGCTCCTTGCTGAAGCGGAGGATGAGGATGATGATGCCTTGGATTTGGGCGGTTTGTTTGAAAACCTACCCCAGATGGATACCGACGAAGACGGCAAGTCGGCCCTGGTCACCAAAAGCTCAAGTGGCATAACGGTCACGATCCGTGACTTTGGTGAACCCGCGGGTATGAACCCTGCCACAACTCTGAAAACCATGTGTCAGTCTCGTGGCATGGAATCCATCAAGACCACCTGCATCTCAGAAGTGCCCTTTGCTGTGCGTCATCTAGTGGCAATCCAATGGACAAAGCCCCAGGAACTCACTCCTGAAAATGTCATACCCGAAGTCTCCGTATATCACAGCCCTGAGCTTACTGAGTTTTCCATGTCAACTATTGCAGCGCCGAATGCCGCTCAGTCACAAGCATACATTGCTGTAGCAGCACTCTACTATCTCACGTTCAATAATCCAAAGGAACAAAGAGCCTTTTACCACCCGTTGGCGCCTCAGTGGAAGGGCGTCTGGGACGAGTGGAAACTTCAAAAGAAACAGGCCATTGAGTCTGTTGATCGCGAGTGCCTCCGCAAGATCCGTGACCTTGTGAAACAGAAGCACGACCGCGATCTTGAAGATGGAGTCATCCTCCAAAAGGCTTTCCGCGGGAGGGCAGCTGCCAAGAAACAAAGCGACAGTAATAATGCTAGTGCTAGTATGGACAGGAATACGACATCGGCTACCGATTCTGAGGCTATCCGCAAGTTATGGACAGATAAATCATCAACACACAAATTCCGCGCGATGGAGGTAAGTATTTGGCGATCAATAGCCAACGCTGAATAAACAATGGCTCTGAACTTGAAGCTAACCTGCCCGCCAGAAATTCCGCCGTCAACTGCCGATGTGGCAATTCAAGTCGCAGGTGCTTGAAGCAATAGACAAGAACCCCATTATAATTATTTCTGGTGAAACGGGATGGTAAGTTCCCTCGCTCGCTCGACCGACATCTCTATTCTCCCCTTGGTCTTAAACAGTCACTAATACAGCGGATGTACAGCGGCAAGAGTACACAAGTTCCAGCTTTCATTTTAGAACATGAGCTGTCGCAAGGCAGACGGTGCAAGATTTACTGCACTGAACCTCGCCGAATCTCGGCCGTGGCGCTTGCTCGCCGTGTCAGCGAGGAGTTGGGTGAAAACAGAGGCGATATCGGCACCCACAGATCACTTGTCGGCTACTCTATCCGTCTAGAGTCAAACACCACCAAGGAAACAAAGCTGGTCTATGCCACTACCGGTATCGTCATGAGAATGCTCGAAAGTTCCAATGACCTGCAAGAAATCACTCACTTGGTGCTCGACGAAGTTCACGAACGTACCATTGATAGCGACTTCCTCCTCATAGTGCTCAAGCGACTAATGAAGAGGAGATCAGACCTGAAGGTTGTGCTCATGTCTGCCACCATCAAAGCCGACAAGTTTGCGGAATATCTTGGTGGAGCTCCAGTGCTCCAGGTTCCTGGCCGCACGTTCCCAGTTCAGACAAAATTCATTGAAGATGCCATTGAATTGACGGGCTGGACAGCAGATAAACAGGAGCAGCTCGTTGAGATCGATGATGAAATGCCGGAACCTGATACCCAAGGCAATGTTTCCACGAGCGATCAGAGTCGCTATTTGGCCAACTATTCGCCATCCACCAAAAAGACGATAGCTAAACTCGACTACAAAAACATCCAGTACGACCTGATTGTACAGCTTATTGCCACGGTTGGATCTCATGAGAACTACAGGCCCTTTTCCAAGGCCATTCTAGTGTTCCTTCCTGGAATGGCGGAAATTCGGATTCTCAATGACATGCTGCTCGGCAATCCGAACTTCAAGGAATGGCTCATATATCCGCTTCACTCTAGCATTGCCACCGAGGACCAGGAGATGGCCTTTGTTGTGCCTCCCGAGGGCAAGCGCAAGATTGTGCTGGCTACCAATATTGCCGAAACGGGTATTACAATCCCCGACATTACCTGCGTCATAGACACGGGCAAACACAAGGAGATGCGGTTCGTGGAGAAGCGACAAATGTCGAGACTTCTCGACACGTACATTTCCCGGGCCAACGCCAAGCAACGTCGAGGCAGAGCTGGTCGTGTACAGGAAGGTCTTTGCTTCCATATGCTCACGCGGTTCCACTTTGACAACCGGCTCAACGACGATCAGCAGCCTGAGATGCTTCGCCTGTCACTACAGGATCTAGCTATGCGAATCAAGATCTGCAAGCTGGGTGGTATCAATGAGACTCTCAGTGAGGCTATGGACCAGCCCTCGGCCAAGAACATTAAAAAGGCTGTTGACTCGCTGATTGATGTGCGGGCTTTGACTCCAGGAGAGGATCTGACACCTCTGGGTGTGCAGCTAGCCCGGCTTCCGGTCGATGTGTTCTTGGGAAAGCTCCTGTTGTTGGGAACCGTATTTAGATGTCTTGACATGTCTCTTACTGTAGCTGCTGTGCTGTCTGGAAAGTCTCCTTTCCAATCTCCCTTTGGTCAGAGAGCCCAGGCGGACAACGCCCGCATGGCCTTCCGGCGCGGCGATTCGGACTTGCTGACCATCTACAACGCCTACTGCGCCTGGCGCAAGACGTGTCTGGCGACGGGCAAGGACTTCCAGTTCTGCCGCAAAAACTACCTCAATCAACAGGCGCTGTCCAACATTGAGGACCTCAAGGGCCAGCTGATGGTCTCCCTGATTGATGCGGGCGTTCTGGCACTGACAGATATGGAGAGGAAGAGCCTGGACCGTGTGCGCTTCATGTCGAACCGTGGACGGAGAGGCGTGCAGGCTTTCTACGAACTACCGCAGCGGGTCAATAGAAACTCGGATGTCGACGCCATCACATCTAGCGTCATTGCTTGGAGTTTCTACCCCAAGCTGCTGGTGCGCGATCAGCCTGGCTCGAGGAGCATGCGCAATGTCGGCAACAACCAGGCCATTAGCCTGCATCCCACGAGCGTCAACAGGGGCTCGCTGACAGATGCCAAGTGGCTAAGCTATTACCACATTCTCGAGTCCAAGAAGTGAGTTGAACGCGGCCAAATATTCATTGATTCGCTAGGAACGTGCTAACCATCGCTATAGAGTATACCACGCCCACGAAACCACGGCCGTTGATCCGTTTGCAGTTGTCCTCCTCTGCGGCGACGTCCGCTGCGATGTACGTATCCCCCCTGCCCGTCCGCTATCATCTCTCACTAACATCCATCCCCCGGCTTCCCCAGATCTTCAACGGCGTCTTTACGCTCGACGGCAACCGCGGCCGCTTCTCGCTGCAGGATTGGAAGGCCGTGCTAGCCGTCAAGGTGCTGCGCGCGCGGCTGCGCGAGATCCTCACGCGCGCGTTCAAGAACCCTGGCGCGCTGCCCACGCCGCAGCAGCAAAAGTGGCTCGATGTCTGGCAGCGCATTTTCGAGCAGGATTTTGAGGAGCCCAAGACTGGCACTGCCCCGACGCCGGCCGCGCCGTCAACCGCTGCTACTGGCCCGCGGCGCCAGGACGCCCGACGGGCCTAAGATGCCACGGTCGGATGAGGGGGTACGTGGCAGCCAGCCCGCTTGGGAGAAAACCCCTCTTTATCCGGGGGTTTCCCGCGATTTCATGCAAGGTGAATGTGTATTTTTGCGAGCGAGTTTGTTCGGTCTAGATATCTGTATGTACGAAGACAGAAGAACACATGCTTACGTGAGCTTACGTGGAAACATGAAGGAGATGGATATACATGCATGGTGTTACACCAAACGGGGAATGTCTTGATTTAGCAACGAGAACTTGCATGCACGTAGACTCATGAAATTCACCTCCAAGACAAGAAAAAAAAAGGAACAAATGATTAGGATAGGTGTCGTGAGATTAAACACTAAGAGCCACGAGGCACGAAAAAAAAAAAAAGAACAAGAAAATGTAGACGAGCCTGTCTAAGCTAAACAAGAAAAGAAAAAGACGAGTAAAACTAGATGAAGCGTGAGCCAAAAGCGGACATTAAAAAAAACAAAATGAAAAAAAAAAGCAAAAAGATTTTCCCCAAATATCATAGAGAGAAAAAAGAAATAAAAAAGAAAGCTTTTTTTTTTGTTTGTCAAAGAGAGCAAAACCACACGTGCACACGTGCGACTCCCTTAAATCCATCCATGTCTATCCCAACTCCTACTACTTCTTGCCCGCCAGGAACAGTGCCTTGAAGTCGGCATTGCTCTTCATGCCATTTGTCTTGGGCGCCGCCGGATTCGAGGCGTCCGCTGGCGCCGCGGGGCCCGTTGGTGCGACCTGGGGTGCGGCGGCCGCCACCCGTTGAGCGGCCGGGATGACGAGGCCGCCGCGCCTGGGGCCAGCGACCTTGCCCAGCGTGCGCTTTGGCGGGGCAAAGAGCTTGGGAGGCGCCGCGCTCTTGGGCGCCGAAGAGTAAGAGGAAGACGGGGCGGCGGTGGCAGTGGCGGTGGCGGCAGGGGGCTTGCCGTGGCGCAGGTCCTTGAGTGTGCCGGTGCGGAGGGTGCAGCCCTCAAACTCGATGCCGTTGAGCTGCAGCTGGGCCTTGCCGGCAGTTGCGGAGTCGGCGAATTCAATCTTGGCGCTGCCTTGGGCAGGCAGGAGGACAAACTTGATGATCTCGCCAATGGGGGCGACGAGTGCCTTGACGCGGGCGTCATTGACTGTGTCTGGTAGGTCCATCAGGGCGATGCTGCGTGCCTCGATTTCAGCGGCAGAGACGGTGGAAAAGCCTCCTTCGGAAGTCGTGGCCGCTGCGCCATCGCCATCTGCATTAGTCTTGGCACTATTCTTGAAGTTGCGGTGCTGCGAGATTTCCACGCGGATAATACGACTGCGGAACTTGACGTTGTTCAGCTCCGTGGCTGCCTTAACGGCCTGTTCTGCAGTCTCAAACACCACGAATGCGGTCCCAAAGTTGCGGCCATTCATTGCCCGAAGAAGTCGAACGCTTTCGACAGCCCCGTACTTGGAGAATACGGCCTGTAGCTCTTCTTCAGTTGCATCGCTGTCGATGTTTGCAACATGAACCTCGCGACCTTCTGATGTGGCACCTTGGCGCTTGCGCTTGTTCGCAGGGTCAGAGTATTTAACCTCGAGGCGGTACTTGTTCTCCAGCTTCTTGCCGTCCAAGGCCACAGCTTTAGATGACCCTTCCTGCGAACGGAAGGTCACATAACAGAAGCGACGATGTGCGTTATACTTGAGGCTAGGCCAGCGGATACTAAGAATATCGCCAGACTCCTTGAAGAGGTTCCGAATAAACGCATCGTCAGCTGCCGGTGGGTAGTTTGTTACGAAGACAGTCAAATTAAAGCCTGAAGACACAGCGAGCTGGTTTTCTCCAAAGTACTTGCCGTTGCGTAGCATAATGACCGAATTGGCATCGTCGTGTGAATCGAATTCCACCATGGCTGTCGTGGTCTTGTCTGCCTCTGGAACTAAGAGCACATTGTGAATTTGTCCGAACTCGCGCAGGTATTTCTTAATGGCGCCGACCGTCACTCCTTCTGGGAGACCACCAACAATGACAGTGGTGTTTTCACGATCTCTCTTGGGCTTTGCTTCCATGTCATCTGTTGACGGGCTGGTCTCCTCTGTAGATGAACTGGTCTTTGGGCGTTTGCTGGTGTCGGAATTGGTGGCTCTATTGCTGAGTCCATTGGTGTCGTCTTCAACCGCATCGCGCTTGCGCTTGCCAGTAGATGGAGAGGTTTGATTATTATTTTGGTCTTGTGAGGATTGTTGTTGGCCATGCTCTTTTGATATAACCGCAGCCTCAGCTTCAGACTGAGCCCCATCCTGGGCTGCTTGGGCTTGGGCTTGGGCTTGGGCTTGGGCTTGGGCCTGTATAGCTTGGTGATCTTCATAGGCGGCTGCTCTTTCCCTATCACGCCGCTTGGCCACAAACTTGGATGTTCGTCGCACCAGGTCCTGGGCGAAACGGATAGTATCGACGGTTTCATATTCATTGCAATGTTGAAGATAGAACTCTAGCAGTTGCTCAGGCCAGTCCAGTGTTCTTCGTTCAATAGCGCGTTTTAACACGGTCGTTGCGTGGAATGGTACACGCAGTCTTGGCCCTGGGGGGGCAGCGGGTCGGGCAGGGCTTCCAGCGGAGAGCAGTTCATGTCCATAAACCATCATCTCCCATGAAAAGTATTGCTGCCAGAAAATATAGTTGTCGGCATAGAGCGGTTTCCGGGCAAGTGTGTTCCAATATTCGCGAGCATCTTCGATATTGCGTTTCCCTTCCGTTAGATACTCGATAAAAATCCTCTCTACTCTGAACATGGGGTCTCCTTTGTATTCGTCTTTGCCGTACAACTTGCGGCCGTGGATCTTGATGTCTTCCAAGGCTGCCGCAAAACCCATGTCTGCATGGTCAAGGGATTCGCCACCCTCCTCGACAGCCCGACGCTTCAGGAAGCCACACCAGGCAATGTACATGGAAACTAGACTTTCCAGTCCGCCTTCCAGAAGCTCAGACGATGCAGTAGCGGCGTGTTTTATGCGCTCGACATCTTCAAAGGGTGTGCGAGCCTGTTCGGCTGCAAGAATATAGCGGGACCACAAATTTCCAGACCAGGGACAGTGATCGGTAGCACGTTGAAGCACCTGTAGCAGATTTGACAAGTCTTTGGGCTTATCCATGGGCATGTTGCTACATAGGTGTACAATATAGTCCTCCCAAACACCCTCGTCGCGTGTAAACATGCCAGTCAGGGCCCGGGAGAAAAGCCCAGTGCAAACATCATGGAAGAGCTGACAATCGGGTGTGTTTTTTCGCAGGTGGAACGAAGCATTGTTGACTTCCCAGTCAAGGTATTCCAGAAAGACAGACCGCTCGATATCGTGGCGGTTTTCGCGCTGCGCCTTGTCGAGCTTGTATTCGAAATCTTCACGGTTCCCCCGCATGACGGTTTTGGCAGTTTGCGCACTCTCAGTAATCTGCTGCATGGTCGACTCCCAGGCAGCGCGATTGAATTCTGACAAGAATGAAGCAAAGCTAGAAGCGGTCTCGTCCCATTTGATGTGGGGGGTTATCAGACGGTTGCGATACAGGTGGGTAACACGGCGTATGCCTTCGGGCGTTCTCGTTCGGACCAGCTGTTCCATTTCCAGGCCGATCCAGCGATTCCATAAAATGTGACTGTCGCTCAGGCGGTAGCGGATGGCCTCATAGCCCTGCTGCCACAGCTGCAGTGTCGCATCCAGAGTGAACATGTCATGGGCCAACATGAGCTCTTCATTAGGCCAGCACGCAAGCCTCGAACCGGGCCGGCGTGGATCTAAAGCATCGACGTACAGTGAATGAAAGAACTCGCAGTAAGCGCGCCATATCACCAAGCTCCCCGTCTCGGCGTCAATGGCTCTTCGGTAGTGTTCGAGGGTAGCGGCGCAAGATTCTAGGTCTTTGACATTTCGCGATGCTTCCTCGAGATAGGCAAGCCAGTTATCTTGGCCCACGGGAGTAGCCATTGCAGTATGTAGGGCGGGGCGCGGCGGGTGTGGTCAAAGTAGTGGATGCGCAACCTAGTAATAGCCAGCCAAAGCCAAAGCCAACAGATGGCACGAGGCTGGCGAGAGCAGCGTGGGTATACAGCGGGCGTTGGCCGAGTTACGTATTTCCGTCGGTAGGAAATCTGAGTTTATTTCTCGGTAGATGGGAGGTGCACTCAAGGTTGCGCAGGTTGCGATGCGATCCAAGTGAGAGTAGACTGAAGCTGTTTTAGGTCTCGACAGTTGCTCGGAGTGGGAAACAAGACAAGCGTGGGTTAAGGTACCGTCGCATAGACAATGACGTAGCGTAGCACTCGAGGTCTGCTTCTTTCTGGCAGCAGGATGCCCAAGGGAAACGAGAGAAGGGAAATATGATGGACCAATGGTATTCGGAGTTGGGGTATCGCGTGGTCGGTAAGCGCAGCAGTCGTAGCAGCTATTAATCGCGGGGTGTTACAGTAGATGTAGGTGGGCGAAAAAAAAAATGAGGCAAATGGAGAGACAAGAGAAAACAAGAACGCGATTCCAGCGTACTAAGTCGATGTCAACGAGGAAGAGAGCAGGGCCGCTAAAGCTTGGCTCAATGCTGACACCAAAGATAATTTTGCGCCTCAGTCAGTCAGCTCTGCTATGTCGGGTGGCACGAGGAAAACAGGCAAAAGGAGAGAGAAACGAGGCTTTTGCTTGGTCTTGGGAGCAAAAGACAAATAGTCCGTCTGAATTTTCCTGGGCGGCCTGAACAAAATAAACCCACGCAAAAGCAGCGACAGGAAAAAAATGAAGAAGGAAACGTGCAGATCTTCAAGGGACAAAGCCAATCCCCATAGAGACAGAGAGACGCCAGAAAAGGGAAAGGGCGCAACCACGGCAGCTGCTTTTTTTTTTGGTGGGAGGGGCAAAGCAAACCAAACACCGGAGCAAACAGAAGGACAAACAGAAGACCAAACGGCGGCAGGCAGAACAGAACTGGGCCAGGCAGGCCGGAGCTTCTAGTGCGAGTAGTTATTTGCACAAGTATGTATGGATGCCACATTAACTATGGTCTTGTCTTTTATCCACAGCGGGTTTTCCTTTCTGTCATAACTACATCGTCAGTCAACCCTAATTTTGCCATCCTCAACTTTGTGCTTTACTCTCTCCAGCTCACCTCTCTGCCCAGTCTGTTCATCACGTCCCCGATAGTCCCACGGCTCCCACCAACTACACAATTAAGTGGTTCGTTATAGTTGCAACGCAAATAGTTAAGCCATTCTTCAACGTGATGTGAAGTTTGCCGCAAATGGCAGCTTCAATGCATCCATCTCTGCTGAGTCTCCACGGCCAATCACATATCGCTGAGATAAGATAACGCGCACTTTGCTTATGGCCAAACTGCCCATTTTGGCTGGGTGCTTGTTATAGTTGCAGACAGCTTGGGCGAGTATCGACATGACCAGATGGCTATAGGACTACAATTATACGACTACACAGACAGGCAGGCGAACAGGTCGAGTCTGCGAGTCTGCGAGTCTGGGCTGGTCAGCAAACACAAAACCCAGATGCCTGGCGTTCTAGACCAGCGCGGGCCATTTCAGACTAGCCTATGCACCATGATGTATTTACAGAAAGATAACGAGTGCGTTAGCTTGTGCACTCTGGTCAGGCACGATTGAATATGCGTCGTGCTTCCATTGACGATGCTGCTCGGCCACAGTTCTCACCACCACGTATGTCCAGCCTCTATCGCGCGTGGTTCTCTGTCTGAATCCTAATTTTGTTCTGAAACAAGCTAACAGCTCCCTGATCGACGGTTTATAGCGCTGGATGCATATTTACAGACGCTGCAGCAATCCGGCAATCCAGCCAAGCATGGCCCAGCTGGCTTGGTGTCTTCTCCTGCCGGCCCTCCTTTTTGTCGCCTTTGTGTGTATGCACTGTAATTTACTGTAAAACTATTAATGACAACAGCCAATGACGGAGATAATAGTTGCCGGGCCAGCTATACGATGTTATGTTGGTTCTGGAGATGGTTGATGTGGGTTGCATATAACCCTAGCCACAGACACGCCAATTTTCAAGTCTGGAAGCCCAGGATAAAAACAAGCAAGCGGATGTAATGCAGGCTGAGCATAATTACGACTTGCACAGCCAAAATCCCGAAATTTGGTGAAAATTTTCCAGCTTCGGGGGCACCCGCTGTCGCCTGTGTCTCAGGAGCAATCTCCGCACTGTCCAGGCGTGATTTTGCACGTTGGGTAATGCGCCCTGGCCGTCATGTCCAACATTAGGGTTCCGAGGGTTTATTCTGGCCGTCCTAGCTTACATACATATGTACATAAGCGCCCGACCCCAGAAAGAGGCAGCCAAAATTGGATACACGCACGACCCGAGCTTACGAGTTGCGGTCTGTGTCACCATGACAGCGCTCCTACCGCTGGCGGGCCTTTCATCGGTTGTCAAGTTCATGCCATGGCCGAGAGTGCCAGGAACTGGATCAGCAGACGTGAAGAGACATAATTCGAATCCGGGAGAGACGGAAGACCTGTGGACTGGTGGAGCGTACCAAATAGCGTCAAGATCGGGCTCACAAACCACAGCCACAAGCCACAAGCTACCGGCTGAGCAGATGGATGGCCTGTGACAGTTGGTGTATGTTGTGCCTCCTTGGCCTCAAGCTGCGAGTACCGCTGGTTTTGGAGCTGCTGCTGAGTTTGTGACAGGCGGCTAGCGAGGCACATGTGTGAAAACTTGGGGCGGGTGCCATAAAACAAGACAAGGGCAGAGACATGGATAGCCGTCTGGACAGACGTGCACTAATCCCACAGCAGTTAGACCAGGGACCAGGGCCAGCAAGTGGAAGCACGCGGCTTGTGGCTTGTGTACTTTATCACGCATATTACGCTTGAGTGGGAGTTGGTACATGTATACACGCTTTTTCTAGCTCAAACACTGCCAATGCAAAGGGTTCTTTATTTGCCGCCGGCTGTTTCTCCAAAGAACCTTCCAGCCACGATGGCGGCCATCCAACGTAACGACGTAATGGCAGATGCTTATTCTATGTGCCAGCGTTTGAAATGTAATGTAGTTTCTAGGCTTTATCTGCAACGGATGCGAAGCATGCAGCTGGCCCTCCTGACTCCTGCATTTCCGTTACAGAAGACCAACAGCAGATTAAGCGATGGCTCAACTACTCCATTCTGCACTTTGATCTTGAAGCAACTCTCTTGACTATTGCCCTGCTCCCTTTCCACATACGCCAGCTGGCCGGCTCCCTGGAGTCAGTCTCAAGTATTTGTCGTTCAAGTACTACATAGTACCACTATCGCATGTCATTTGACTAGTGGCCAATACATCGGGCGCCGTCCCTGGACATAAAGGGAACCGCCCGAGGGGTAGAGGAATGGACAGGCCACTTTATTTGATTCATGCCAACTGTGTTAGTGACCTGCTGGACGAGTCTGTCAGTGAAGTGTCGCTGGCACTCTAGGCGCGACTCAACTCGACTGGAGCTTCACGATGGGCTCAGGGTGGCTTGTACCTGGAGCATAAGTACCACGTAACTATGTGCAAGAAACAGCGAGTGCGCGTGTATCTATAGACTGGCCTGGGCTGCCACATCGAGGTTGGAGGAGGTTGTGGTGCAACATGGAACGTGGAACATGGAACACTGGCCGCGGCAGCAGAAACGGCAACAGCAGACGGTGCAGTAGAGGCAGTTAGCAGGAAGCTGCTAGCAGTTGCTGTTGCCGCCGCCGCAGAGACGCAGCTGCTGCCAATACTGCAATCATGCAGTAATGCCACAGCAGCAAGCGGGATCTGGAAACTACCTGGCCTGGATGTAACTAGTTAGTTATGCAATGTAATAACTGGTTACTACGCACCCCCTCCCCTCCCCTTCCTTCCCCTCGTTGTTCTCGAATCCTGGCCAAACATTTGGCGGCTTCCCCTTTCCCCGTCCGTCAGTCATGCATTATTTTCTCTTTTATTTTGTTCCTTTCCGCTTCGAACCTTCTTTTTCTGCCTTTTCTTTTTCTTCTTCTTTTCTGATCACGAACGCCTCATTTCGACCTTCACTTGGGCTTCTGCTTCTTGTTCCTCTTTTTTTTTTTTTGTTTTTCTTTTCTTTTCCGACCACCACACGCTCCTTACTTTCTCCACCAGCCTTTCCTTTTACTTGTACCATCATCACAGACTTGCTTCCACCGCGCACCATAGTAAACAATACCATCAACCCGCTCGCTCATTCTCTACACAACACATTTCCAAATCGGGCTGTAACCAAGCAATCGACAACAGAAATCGCTTCTGTGCTCGGATACTAGTATCTCTAGACGGCAGTTTTATTCGCCGCTATAAATTTCCCGTTGCCAGTTGGGCCAGACGTAGAAATCCACCATCGCCACTTTGGGAAATCCATTTGAAACTCGCCATCCACCTGGTTGCTGGGCCGAGATCAAGACCTCAACACCAAAAACCCATTTTGCATCTGGCCTACACAGTCCACAGCTGTTGCTTGTCTCACGTCTACACCTCGCGGGCATTCCATCACCACGGTCCCTTCATTCCCGCCTGTCGCAACCTTCTGTCGAATACCGTGCAAATTGCCTCGCTTGCATTTCTCTTTCGGCTCGCCTAGAAACTTAAAATTCTCTGCCAAAATCAACGGCTCAGAACTGCGTCGCTTTGCATGCCTTGCAGATAGCCCGCCGCACGAGTTTCCACGACTGTCGTTCTGTGGCAGACACAAAAGCAAAGAGATACCTCCACCAGAGGGCCTTTCTCTTTGCCTGCGCACTTGCACAGCTTTCTCTTCAATATTATTCTGGGGACATAATCTTTGGTCATAATGCGCTCTCCTCTTTTGCTCCGCGCCGTGGCGGCTTCGCTAGCTCTCGGCACTGCTTCTGCTCAGTTGAGTTCGCTGCCCGCCTGCCCTCAAACCTGTGTATCAAACATGCTTGCTCAGGCTACCACCTTTGGCTGTACCTCGGCAGCAGACACTGCTTGCATTTGCGCAGCTCCCGCATTTTCCAGTGGTGCCATCGATTGCACAACTAAGTCTTGCGCCGCTGCTGAACTTGCGCAGCTTAACACTTACATCTCGACCATGTGCCCTGCTGCCGGCTCAAGCTCTAGCTCCTCTGCCGATCCCGGTGCCGCCTCTAGTTCTAGCTCCGCTTCTTCTGCGACCCCGGTAGTGAGCTCGACGACTAGCCCGGCTGCCGCTCCCGGAGTCAGCACACCTGCAGCAGCTAATCCCGCTGTCACATCGTCTGTGGCTGGTGTTGTCGTTCCTACAAATGCAGTCCAATCTTCAAGCATCATTGGTATTGGTACTAATTCTACCATGGTTACCTCTGTTATTGCTTCATCGACTTCGTCGTCTGCTGTAAGTCATTCTGCATGCCAAGAACAACATTCCTTCCTCTCTTTTGCTGACATCCTGATTTAGTCGTCTTCTACCTTTGGTGCTGGCATGACCCCGACAACTACGTCCACTTCAGACAACGATTCGGGCGACTCGAAAAAGTCGTCAGGTCTGTCCAATGCTGCTAAGGCCGGCATTGGTATTGGCGTCGGTGCTGTTGCTCTGGCCATGATCGTCATCGCAGGCACCTTCTTCCTCAAAAAGTCCAAGCAACAGGCGGAGTATAGCGACAAGTTCAGCGCGAGCCCCATGGCCGGCACAGGCAGCCAGTTTGGCTATAGCAGCACTCATCAGCGGCTGCCCGACACTCCTGGTGAACTCAAGGCCACACGCTACGAGGATATGATTCCTCGAGCGGCACCATCAAATTAGGTTCAAGGGAGGGACGGACCGACCTCTCCGCCCCCAAAAAGTCAAATCTGACGGAGGGATGCTAGAACAGGGAGGGAAACGCGGAAGCTTGTGCTTGTGATATTCAGGGCATTTCCCTCCCTCATTCCAAGTCTGAAAATATCTTGGTCCCTATGCCTTTGTTCTTTGCCTTGTCACGATGCCACGAAACCAGAGGGAGAAAAACGTTGTCAATTCCACCACACAACGACACCATCATTCATTCAACTTCCTCGTGCCCTTTCGTTTCTTTTGTCCAATATTATCTTTGCTTGCTTTTTTACTTCTTTTTTTTCTTTTTCTTGTCAGAAGTTTGGTCTTGCCTTGTGTCTTCTCTCCTTTGTCGGCGGCGCTTTGTTAAAGTTTTCCTTTTATTTTTCTTCTTTAGCCAGCTTGATATCTCTGTTGCAGGGCTGTTATTTGAGCCGTTTTTCTTCTGAGACGTCATAGTTATTATGTTTCTTTTGTGATTCAATTCGCCTTGTGTATAGTTTAGGATCACGGGTCGTGTTCCTTTCTAATAGATGGCATAACAAAATACACAATGATCACTTGGTGCCATCCCTTATCTACAAGTCTATATAGACCTCGGGATATCACTCACCTCAGTTACACACATGAACAACACATAAACGTCAGAAACTGAAAAAAAAGAAAAGTACACCATTGCGGCGGTTCATAGAATACACGGCTTCGATGCAGCCAAAAAGGTAGTAGTAGCACAGACATAAAAACAAGGACAATCTAGAAGTTGGAAGAAGGAAGCATGCCACACCACAGCCCGCCTACCACAGATAATGCTGGTGTTGGGCTGACACGGGACGATGGGGCAGATGCACCCACGGGCCCTGACGGTCTTTCTTTGCCTTCTTCTCGTCGTGGAGACGGATGCGTGTACGCTCTTCCTTGAGGATGACGGAAATAGCTGTTGGGTATTGATTGTGAGCGATCGTGTTTGGGTAAATGAAAAAAAAAGAATACAGAGAAATACTTACTGGCTTGGTGGGACCGGATGGGCACCCGTCTACCACGGCCCAGATGGATGGTTCTCTTGTACCGCTTGGTACCCTTGTTGACCCAGGCCTGATCAATATAGATGCTTGAAGGGTCCTCGATATTTCTCCATACGCCATTGCGGTCCTGGACATTACGGGGCTCGGCAGCCTCGGCCTCGCCAGTGGCCTTGCCCAGGCCCATACCGTAGACGGCAATGGCACGATCCCGCGCCTCCTCGAGCTGGAGCTTAATCTCTTTACCCATCTTCTTCTTGCTGTAGCGCATCTGCAGAACAGCGTCGTCGAGCGGCTTGCCGGCAATCTGCTGTGCGAGGTACATCATCTTCTTTGAGCTGGTGGGCATCAAGGGGGACTTGAAGGTCATGGTGCGCTCGGTGCGAGCAATGACGTCCTGGGTGGACTCGGCGCCACGGCGCAGGACCATCTTGGCGACGGCAGCGCGCTGCCAGCGCAGGCGGCCGCGCGGATCGGGGTCGCGGCCGGCCACGAGGGCCGACGGGTCGAGCACGCGCTCGGCGCGGTCCTCGCGCTCGACAGCCTGGGCCGTCTTGACTTCGTCTTCAAAGATGCTGCCCTCAACCTTGGGCGCAAAGCTCTGCTGGTACAGCTGTTTACGCGTCGTCGGGTCGTCGAGGTTCTGCGCCGTTGGTGCTGTCACTTTGCGCGAGGCGAATGGGTTCAGCGACTTGAGCGACCAGCTGGACTTGGCGCGGGCGTGCACGAGTGACGCCGGGCCTGGGCGGTACGCCGCGAGCGACGGGGCTGCAGAGGGAGGGTCAGCCACGGGATCTGGAGGGAGAGAAGCCATTGGCCGGTTATGGCAGTGGTGGATTGCATACCAGACAGGGCAAGCCGCCTTGTAGGCGCCGCAAAGCTCATGGTGGCGGTGGCGGAGCACTGGCGGAGGAGCTGGGCAGTTGGAAGCGGAACCGGGAGGGCGACGGAGGTTCCGGGGTTCGGGATAATGTGCCGTCGGCGGTACTTGATGCGTGCAGTCGGCCGTCAAAGCTGGAAATGCCACTTCAAGCCGTCAAACACAAGCCGGTCTCTGCGGGCTCCATAAAAGACTTCTTTGCTTCGGCGGCCTGGGTCACAAGGCTGTGGAACACAGACCAGAGCAAAACCCGTCCCCCCCCCCACCGAGAACAGCATCACGTGACTACGGGAATTTTTCTACAGCGCTGTGATTGGCTGGCGGAAGGCCCATCCGCGAAACATCGAATTATGGCCGATTTCCGCCTGCGAAATCAGATCATCGCCCTCGACTTTGCCATCCTTTGCCGAATTGACTTTCTTCTCGGAACCTCTCCTCTCCTCTGCTTCCGCACGCACAACACCCGCTTACCGACCGATTCTTCATCTTATCCGGCCCCGCCCCATATCTTCACAATGGTTGCTCCTATCACTGGCGTACGACATCTCCGCTCACCCTCGGCTGCTTGACTTTCCGGTTTTCTTTCTTGCGTGCCTCGACTTTTCCTTGTTCGCCTTTTGGGCTGCTTCGCGGTGCTGCTGGCCCTCTGCCTGCAATATTTACGCTGCCTCACGATGCTCGGGCTCGTTCGATTCCTCCGGGCGGCAATGTATCCATTTGCATGATCCCGAATCGGCCCTTGAAGAGCTTGCAGCTTTGCGCAACTAACGCAAACATTGCCAGAGAGCTAACGCACCACTGCTAAACGTCCACTATCAGGGAATTCGGAAAAGCCGCGGGCTTGGCTTGCTTTGTTTCTGGGGGCATTGGGGCCTCTGCTGTGGGTGTGCTCAATCGCTGACCTTTTTTTCTTCTTTGCTTGCAGATGCTCCGCCGTCGTCTGATTCTGGACCTCGGTATCGCCTTTGGTACGTCCATTGTCGATTGGAGAGAACGTAGATGTTCTGTTGCTAACTCAATGTTATAGGTGGCGGCTTCGCTTTGGCCAATGCTTGGTGGTAAGCATTCGTCCTGACTCTCTTCCTCCGACCTCAAACTCCTACTTGACCATGGCCCAGAAACGAGCAACGTGGGCAGCCGTCACACCCCCGATCTCTCTGCTACGCGCTCCCGAGTGTAATACACGTGAATCCCAATCTAACAGCATAACCCAATCGCAGGTACGGCTTCCACATTCCCCGCCGTGAGGCCCGTGACACCTTCTACGCCAAGCTGGAGGCTGAGCGTGAAAGCTCTGCTTAAACTCGGTCATTTGGCCAAGCTCTGCAGACCACTGGTTACAGTGACAAGGAGCGAGAGACTCTCTATCTGTCTCTCTCTCTGAGTTGCGAGTCTCAGGCCATGTGCTGGTTGCGCTTGGCTTATGGACTTTGAATAGAAGAACCTGTGCGGATCATGTGTTTTTTTTGTTGTTATTATCAAGATGATTACTGTGTAAACAGAGACGCAATATTTAAAAGAGCCATTGTTTGAAGACGTCCATGTTGGTATGTATGTCTTTATGAGTAACTGTGAGTATTCGGTAATCTTTGTCTAGCCCGAGCGTGTCTTGAACTTGGCCTGAGTCTCCCATTCCATCTTGTCCATGATTGGCTGGGTAACCTCTGGTGATTCCCAAGCCGTCGTCTCGACCGTAAATGGGCCTTTTTTGTCCTGACATCTACACGACCACGCACATCAGCCGTTTGTTTACAAACACACACAAACATAGCCCAGAGCAGACCAGAACAAAGCCCGCCTCTCCGACTCGCCCAGCCAACAAACTTACTGTCGGAAAAATCGAAACATCATCTGGCAGCGCACCCGGTCCTCCACCACGTCGCAGTTGTACTGCGTCATCGCCTTGAGCGGACACTGCGCCAGCTCGATATTGCGCGCGTCAACTGTCTTGCGGCGCTTGCCCTTGGCGTCGAGTTGCACGGCGTCTTGTAGCTCGCCCAGCACGACCTGCTTTGCCGGGGGAGCCATTGTCAGCGGCAACGAGAGAGAAGATAGCGGCTGGCGGCTGGCGGCTGGCGGGGGGCAGAAAGGGAAAAAAAAAAAAAAGGAAAGAAAGAAAACGGCGGCTACACCTCGGCAGAAAGTTGCTGCGCGCACCAAACGAAGAAGAAGATATTGCGGCTCAATGATTGATCTGGGACTTGCAGCGGATACGGGATCGCAGGTTCTCGCAGAAGTCGTCGAGGTCTCGCTGGATGAGGTGAGCCAAAGTTCGCCAAAGTTGGTATCTTCATAACCCTCGAGTTCCGCAACCCTAACAACATACCACTCTTGATATCAAGGTCCTCGCTGCTCTTCGATCTACAGTTCTCTCAAAAGATGCCACGACTACACAAAAATCATACTTGCCCAAGAAGACTGGAGTCCCAACCCTCGATGCTCTAGCCTTGCGTAACTTCCAAGAGACACAAGCGGCGCAGCTATCTGTGAATGGCCGATCCATGCCCTTCATCCACGCCCTGCTTGACCACCTCGTCTCCCCGCCACAGAACAAGACGGTGACGCTCGTTGACCTAGAATCCCGATTTGACGCCACGCGGCTGACGAGCTCGCGCGCAGACATTGCCCACATCCATGTTTTCCGCATGCCGCCGGGCCCGACTCTGGCCTCGTCGACTGCCGCCTTGATCACAGCGCAGGTGCGCGACGTCGTGGCCAAGGCACAGCAGTGGATGATCTACGGCTCGCACCAGAGCGCCAGCCGTGAGTGGTGGGGCACGATTGTTATTGGTGCGCCGGGAGGACAGGTCTGGACGGGCTGGCGCGGGTGGCTGCGTGTCAGCGCAGAGGAGATCCCTGGCTTTGTCCCGGGAATCAGTGTCCGCGAGGCAATGGTGGAGCGGGGGCGGCGCGAGATGGTCGTTGATGGTGTTCAGTGGGTGGTCAAGTGTCCGTGGGGAAGGTTTGCGTTTCGTGGCCGGTTGATGAAGGATGAGGAGGATGGCCAACATCATCACGACAGCGCAGGTGATGGCACTCTGGATATGTAATGCAAGCTTCTTTAATGGCCATGTATAGCTTGATATTGCAACAACACCACACCAATTAGTGCTACATTAATATTTGGCATGTTCTTTCTTCAACGACTATCAGATCGGCTTGACTTGCATTTCTAATGGGTTGACTTCCGCTAACTGAGTTGTTTATTAGAGTGGTAACCCTTTCCTAATGATACAATGTTTTCTTTGCCAGATAATTCGTTTCAGCTCTTCAGCTAGTTACTCCTAGACAAAACCTGTATCGTTGTCTTGTTCGCTTGCTTGAGTATTCATGGTCGTTAAGAGGAGGCATTCTATGGTCCACGGTGAAGTAATTAGGGGTTTGGCACTAACCCTCATACTCTAACCCTGGGCTGTCTCGGTTGCCCCACCGTCTCCCTTTTTAGGTAGAAAGTAAACAGATCGGGTAGCACATCAGGCGAAGCTTGCAGAAAGCTAAAAAGCTGTCATTCTGGACTTGTCCCGCCCCATCGCCAACGAAGCATTTCGCCCGCACGCCGAGACGAACGAGACGCGTTTTAACGCCTTCGCCGAGTTAATCAAGCGCCACCAGCCTGCCTCCCACGCATTTTTCTTTCTAGCCTCTCCGCGATGGAAAAGCCAGAGAAGCCCGTCAAGACCAAAAAGTCCAAGTCGTCCTCCAAGGACAAAGACAAGGACTCGGATGGCAAGAAGACGCACAAGCTGGCGCTCAAGGGCAGTGCGCGCATGGTGACAGAGTTTGTGAGTTTTGCATGCTCGTTGCTTGTGTGCCGACGAGAGGCTAACAGCTTGCGATAGTTCCAATACTCGATCCACTCGATCCTGTACGTTTCTCATCTGCGGGACAATGCAATGTGTCGCCGTCGCCGAGACTGCCCATGACGTCAAATATGGGCGGCTGCTAAGGCGTGTTACAGCCTTAGTTTTTTTTTTGCATGGATGTTAACCAACTGAGCACTTTCTGCAGCTTCCAACGTGGCGTGTACCCGGCAGAGGACTTCACAGCGTAAGTCGACATGTTCTTGCTCAATGGTATCGCTGTTCATATGTTCTAATACGCATGTAGTGTTAAGAAGTATGGGCTGAATATGCTCGGTAGGCTCTTCCATTTAGTACATGATCCAAGTGCCAGGTGCTAATATTCAACAGTTTCCTCGGACGACCAAGTCAAGGCGTATATCAAGAAGATTATGGGCCAATTGGACAAGTGGATGTTGGGCGGCAAAATCTCCAAGCTCGTGATTGTGATTACAGACAAAGACACGGGTGAGCATGTTGAGCGTTGGCAGTTTGATGTAAGTGACCTTTGCTCTTCGTCTCAAAAATGCCATTGTTGCGCCCCATCACCCCCAGCCAACAATACAATAGCACATTGACCTCTGGCTTACACTATTTCCTAGGTACAAATCTTCAACGCGAAGCCTTCCAAGTCCAAGTCCAAGACGGCCGATGAAAACGCATCCGCGCCCGCCCCAGCCCCATCTGCTCTCGAGCCCGAAAAGACCGAAAAGGAAATCCAAGACGAAATCTCAGCGCTCTTCCGGCAAATCACGGCGTCCGTCACCTTCCTGCCACAGCTGCAGGGCGACTGCACGTTCAACGTGCTCGTGTATGCCGATGCCGACAGCGACGTGCCTGTCGAGTGGGGTGACTCGGACGCCAAGGAAATCGAGAATGCAGAGCGTGTCCAGCTGCGCGGCTTCAGCACGAGCAACCACCGCGTGGATACAATCGTGAGCTACCGCTACACGGGCTGAGGAGCCTGTGATGGCGTGGCGTCCCCAGGAGGAACCAGCAAGGGAGAAGGGGAGATTTTTTAGAGCCTTTTCTTTTTGTCTTGTTTACGTACCATTTGTCTTGCTTAATAATGAATGCGTTGTATGACCATCTCAGCTCGTGAGAGTCTCTCGTGGCTTGCAAATGGAATGATGTCTTTCTTATGGGCTCCAGCAGGTCTTGAACGTCGTCAAACACATGACGTCAGTAGCTTGTGATACAAGTAACTACTTTTATTGTGTGCTTTCCAAATTCATAACTTTGTATATACATATCCCACCAGCCTCGTCCGAGGAACTTGACGTGGAACTTGGGACTTGATACTCGACGTCTCCACAATTCGTCAGCCTTGTACCACATCAACGTCCCCATTCCCATGATAGCTTCACGAGACTCTTCAAAGAAACTTGTTCCTTCTTGGGGTAGTTAGATAGTTAGTTGAAACAAAAAAGGTTTCGTCCTAGTTTATCTATTTTCTTTTCCCGCCCCATTGTTGTCTCTTTCCTCCCACTTTCCTTGAATCCTTCTTTCTTTCTGCGTTGTTTCTTGTTTGCCGGACTCTCTCGGCCTCACTACGGTGGCATTCTAGGGTCCGTCCGTTTAGACCGCCGCCCTATGTTCCGCTGTTTTTCTTTTTTGTTTTATTTTATTGTTTAATCTTCCCCCCCTGGGAAGCTCTTCCCTCCCCCGGGTTTTTTTTTTTGGTTCATTGCTTCGTGCTCCAACGACCTGTTTTTTCTTTTTATTCTAGGAGGATTGCACAAAGGAAGCCACATGAGAAGGACCTCGAGAAGACTTTCTCCCCCGCATATCCTTCCCTACGCATCCTGAAAAAATCAAAGATGTCCAGAGCTTGTTAGCTATAGTTGCCTGTACGATATGCTGTGGATCAGGCGCTATAGAGATGGAAGTCACAAGGCCCAGTCGTTGTTATACATCACGATAATAAAGCAAGACCAGCTGTGTATTCGGATGGCATCCCCGTTGTCTTTGTTTATGTCTATGCTCTTCAACTTGCCTCCATCTTGTCTTCTAGACAGCTTGGCTGCGTTGTGGCATTAGTCGTGTTCCCCTTCTAGACCCTTGTAAAGAAATAGACATAGGCAAACTTGGCCATCTCGTCGACGTCTACAGCCTTGACGACCTTTTCGTCATTGAATAGCACCCAAGTGTCCTGGCCATCAATCTGTTTGCGTACAAAAGCGACGTAATGGCTATGGAGCAAAAGGAAGTGTGTTAGTAACAAGAAGAGAAAGAACAAAAGAAAACAGACAAAGCTTACCCTGTATGAATGCTCGTGCCCTTGTGACAGACCAGCGACTGCAACTGGAACTTGGCTGGCACTTCGGCACTCCCTGCAACAGAAGCGCCCTTGGCCGCCTGCTCACCACCCTGCTGTTGCACGGTCTCCGATCCATCGTCGCCCGGATCATCAGGATGGGAAAAGAGCCAAGTCACTGCACCTTCCATGTCCCCACCCGTCTCGCGCAGGGCCTTCTTGGCCTGGGGGACGGCAAAGCCCATGTCCGTCAACATCTGGATCTTCTCGGGGTCTGCCGTCAAAGACCCAGCAGCACTAGCACTGGAGCCCAGCACCAGTGGACTGTCAATGTCCACATCGTCCATGTGAGCGAATATCCACTCCATGGCAGCATTGGCGTCGTTGTTTCCCGTGGCGTGCAGGCCGCGGTGACAGCGGTTAGGAGGGAAGCCCATGCCTTCCAGCATGGCCATGGCTGTGGCGTCAGGCACAAATGCAGGTGCCTCAGGCTTCGTCTCTTCTGGCAGCTCTTCCTCGTCTGGCTGTAAGCCCTTGGACAAGTATTCATCCATTAGGAAGGGCTCCAGCGGCATGATGACAGGGACATCCACCTTGACAGGCACCCAATTGATGACTGTCATCTTGCTGGCGTTCACAACCAACACTTCGGGAAGTGTCTTGAAGAGCTGGCGCTTGATATAGCCTCTTTTGCTATCGCATGCGGCGCACGTCAGTTCAACCCTTTCTTCGCCTGTGAATCGATCAAGACACTCCTTCAGTGTAACCGTGCGGTAGGTGTCCTTTTCTTCCTCGCTACCCTCGGGGGCGTCAATCTTCTCTTTGGGGACATCAACAAAGATGCTATCCTGTTCAGTGGAACTGTACCGCACCTTCTTGCAGCCGAGGCACTGTAACCTTTGCTCCAGGGCGAAACGAAACTTGAGCGTGGGATCGGGGGTTCCATCGGCTCTGCTGGCGCGTGTAATCAGCGTGAAGAGGTGCTGAAGTAGCTCGAATGCATCCTGCTGACGCATTGTCGAAAACTCTTCATGTCCACGGCCAATGAGATGCTTGAGCATGGCGGGAGCGATGCCACGCTGATGTACAGGCTCGGGATCCTTGCCGGCATCATTGAGCGAAGATGGCGATTGGGATGCGCTGTTGACATCGGGTTTCGAGTAGCGTCCAGAAGCCAAGCCGTCGGCAACCTTTTGGAGCTGAGTCTCTAGATCAGACGCAGGCTCAAACACACTTGGTGGGAGATCATCAGGCTTGTAGTAGCGGTCTTTGAATGCCGGCAAGTCAAAAAGACACTGCAGGATACTAGCAAGGTAGCAGCTATTACCAAGGTTCTTCAGGCCGGTCAACTCCGGGCCAAAAACAGGAAGCAGCTGTTGGCCGTCGCTAGTTGTCATGCTAAAGTCCCATCGCAGGTTCTGCTCAATCTGCATCTCCGTCAGGCTTTTTTCAGTTTTTTGGCGATCTGCAAGGTTGATGCCCCAATGGGCCAGGTGCGAGGCCAGGCTTTTGTCGACGCGCTCCTCGTCGCACTTGTAACAGTAAACGTCGGCATTTCCCTCGGGGGTAATGGAGCCCAGCTTTACAGCAACTCCGTGGCCAAATTCGGTTGCATGAGCAAGGCCATGCGAGTTGCCGTCAACGCCACCAAGCTGCTTACGACCACAGCCAAGATTGCCGCACTGCATACATAGCCAAAGGTTCTCGTGAAGATCACAGGATGTGCAGTGGCCAAGGTCTCCAGACTTGATTTCCTTTGCTGGATCTTGCTGGAGACAGAGAATATGCTCGCACTCGGTCAGCTCTAGCTCCCACGCCTTGACTTCTTCCTGGCGGGAGAAGGTGTTTGCCTTCATCAGGCCGGATATCACGTGCTCGAGCTTTGGGCTGGTCTTGTCGAGATCAATAGCGCACTCTAAGCAGCGGGCAGTCACAATGGTATCATAGCGGTCGGCTTCGGTCTCGGCGGCGATTGCAAGCTTGGACATCTTGAGCGGAGGCTCCTCGCGCTCAACGACTTTGCGCACTCGGCGGATGTTGGCAACCAGCGGGTGGCTTCTCAGCGAGCTGTGAAGGGCGGCATGGCTCCGGCTACCAGTACAGCCACCATTGAAGCACTGAAGACAGACATCCAGGCCCGTGGCATCGTCCTAAAGCGATGGGCGCAAAGTCTGTGATCAGCAGGGTGTCCGGAACCAAGGCCTCGGCTGGGACACTTCACGTACAATATTGTCGAAGCACTGGGTGCAGTCCTCGCGATAGACGGACTGCGATAAACGCGGCGGTTCGAGGGCTGCCGTAGCCGCGGAGATTGTCAAAGCTTGGGTTAGCGGCAAAGCCCGAGGCGGATCGGCGCATCGGATCGGGGGCTGCGTTTCTCTTACCTAACGAGTCGACATGAGGGCACGCCATTTCTTACGAAGCTGAAAAGGGCTATTCTCTGCTTACAAGGTGAAATGAAGCAGCGAGGTTGCTGCTCTATATGCACGAATATGGAGAGAATAGAGAGTCAAACGTAGCGTTTCGTCACGAAGAGTGCAAGGCTGGAAGTCAGCAAAGCTCAGCTATACAGCTGCCTGACTTTGCGTGTAGAAACCCCGCTATAATGGGGTGGTTACAGTGCATGCGTGCGAGCAGACACTACACACTGTATTACATCAAGGCTGCGTTTTGTGACTGGCGTTTCGCTGAACGGAGCAAAAACTGGTCCTTTACAGTGCTATTTGGTTCCGGCGTTTTGGCACTTTAGTCCAGCTACGAATCAATGGACTCTATTCCACGCTCCGCCCCAACTTTTGCTGAGCCTGATGTGTTCCCTACAATTTTGGATCCATGAACAAAAGACCCCGTCATATGCTAATCCTGCCTAGAATATGAAAAAAAGGTATTTCCATCATGAAAGCTGCCAAAACCGACGTTGTAGCTAACCCTGTAAAGACAGTGCTTACACCAACCCTAGGGACTACCTGATTGAACCAATCACAGCCAGAGCAATTCGAGAACTGCCGTGTCGATTTTGCACATAGCTTCATCCCATTTCCCCAGAAAATCAGCATCGGCATAAGCTCAGTCCCGTTTCACTCATCTCCGCAATCTCCAGACTGATTTGTCACAGGCTTTCTCGTTTCTCTGGCTGCTCGCATATTTCTGGCCATCTGGGGCTCGAGTAGCCTCTCTCCGTAATATGCGGGTACCGGTACCGGGCACAAAGTGACCCATGCGCCAAAGCACGTCCTTGGACATCGACGACCGCTTGACTTGAAGTGATGCAAGCTTTCGTTAGGCCCTCAGGTAAGTGGCTAACTGTATACTACATCCAACCAAGTATAGTCGCAAGTACGCTTGTACTCGCATGACTGTCGCTTGGGCGGAAGAGACATGGCAGAAGCTGCACTAAACCTTGCCTGGCCTGTCGGTCTCGCTCGCCCTCTGTCTGGCCATGCTATCCCAAGGTCCATCCCTAGAGGTCCCTTGACAGGTGATCTACAAGTAGCTACATACGCGAAAGAAGCAGGCCAAACTGTCCCGCCAGCCCCCGTTCCACACTCCTCACTCCTCACTACAGACATCCGCGAAACGACATGATACAGCAAAGTGCAAGGTCAAAGCCACGTGAGAACGAGACCTGGATAGTTCAACTGCACTGTGGATCAACCACAGGGGGGAATGGAGCTGGTGAGACCAAAGACCGAAGCACATGACCTTATGAGCAGGCCTCGACCTCTCTTTTCCCACGCCCTTAATGTGGTAGCTGTATCCATCCACCAAGCCCAGAGCTGTGAGTATGTAACACTGCTGGTCTGTCGTTTGACCTATGGCGCGAGGTCTAGCCGTAACAACGAACGACGGACACGTATAAGCAGTCTGACTACGGGCCCCATCAGCCCCCTTACCCCCTCATATCTAGTTAGTTCACCCATTTTGCCAGTGTTGTTGAGCTTCGTTTTCAGGCCCACCAGCTCCAGCTAAATTTTTATCAGCACCATAGTCGTTGCGGCTCTGCATTGGCATATGTTCAGGAAGAAGCACGGAAGAAAACATACTAGGATGTAGGGGGGTGTGCTGTCATGTTTGGGCCATGGCTTCCTATCCCAGAGCGGTCTAGTGGCGAGGGAAATGATTTAAAGTAACGCCGAGCGAGGGAAAAAGGAGAGAAGAGCTGATGAAGGAGAGAAAAGACAGCAGATCGCCCAGAGCCTACGGCCGCACCCAACATCCAAGTCCTATCCTCTCGACACAACACAACTTCTTTGTTGGAGAAGCAGCAACTAGAATCGACCAAGCTAAACCAGCCTGAACTTCGGCGTTATTTATGGTGCTTCTCGCTCTTCTCGGAAAATCCGAGGAGTTGTTTGGTTGAGGCTCTGTGGTGCCTGGTGTATCATGCTGGCTAGCTGCGGCGACTTTTGTGTTGTATCGTGTAGTGGCGCTTGTCCCAGTATGCCGAAGCCGAATGCCATGTTGTCGTGCAATGTGCTAACTAGGGGCTTTCAACGACCTGTCTAACCCTATGTATGTACAAGCACCTATGGACAGACGCGAGAGCGAGTGAGCGGTCCGAGACGTCCACGGTGCACTCCGATCTTTAAGAGACTCAGTGGCTGGTGTGTCACACATGCACGCGTCCGGCCACCTCGAAGTCCGTAGTCCTTTCATCCGCCGTATCGTCCGGCGGCCTGCTGCGTCCCCCGCCTTTCTTCCCCAGACTATTCTATTGGCTATTCACTACCAGCCCCGGAAGCTCGAAGCCTATCTCTCCTTCTTCCCCAGAATCACAGGCCATGGCCACACCGCATCTTGCGGGGGAATCTGACCTTAATTCTCCCGTGCCCAGAAAAGAAAAAAAAGAAGGGCCGGTCGGCCTGCTGGCAGATTCCCTTTCGATATCAACTCCCCGGTCCTAAATCACGCGGATCTCACTTTACATAGAAGGTCACCCCACACTTTGCGTCTCACGAAAGCTGCTAGTCTCGGGCGACCAACCGTCCAGGGAAGCACTAGGCGAGCGTTTTGAAGACGATGTATGCTTTTACAGTTACATGTGTGTATGTACATACACATATCACCGGAATAGTTCATTGAGGGCTTCTGGGGATGTGTCGTCGGCGAGCCGTTGTCATCTCACTGCATGAATCTGGGGCCCCAGAAAAGGGGTGTATGGAACAACAAGACCCAGCTGTCCAGGGGGCGTGCGCAACAGGTAGCCCATGAAGCCCCTAACAAAAAGAAGGCGAAAATGGCGCTCATGACTAGGAGAACAGGGATGTCCGGGCGCGCTGTCTGCCATACTGGCAGCACTTGAAGAGCCGTTAAAATTCTTGGCTTTTTTTTTTAGCTTGGCCATCCTGTTCACTGAAACGAAACGGGTCAAATGAATGTCGGCCATACCTCGGTCTATTAAGAAGCAGGCCAGTCAAGGAAAGGAGGGATCTAGCTCTATATCATCATTGCACTTGAGGCACGTCATACCTCATATGCATACGAGCACACCAATATATGCCATACCGTACACACTAAGATTGTACTACGGTCGAAGTGTCCGTCTGCAACGCCAAAGCAAGCCAAGTGTATTCGTCCGTGGTTCTGGGCCTATTGAGCGCTTGCCAGTTAGTTGGGAGGCAAAACAGACTCACAGAGACAGATGTCCGAGTAACTATGCAGGCAAGGCCAAGACGGACCGACCGACCAACCGTTGGTAAGAACGACCCAGTCTGCCGATGGTCGTAAGCCGCTGGTGTTTCTGGAGACGCGTGACAAGACTGACGGGAGTTGAGACGGTTGGGAAAACTAGCTATGAACACGCTTTGCATGAAAATAAGCAGGTAGAGGAACCCGCAGTGCCCTGGCGGCTTGTGTCGGGGGCTGACCCGTGCACTAGCTACAGGTATTACTTTCATTAACTACACAGTTAGTTGGCTAGTAGTATTTTAGACTTGGTTTCATGCTTGATGTTGGGCTCGCAAAGCGCAACACCGCGGACAAGATCAAGCTTAGCTTTGTATGTAAAAAGATACATGCAAGATGTACGCATGTTCCTTTTTTCCACCTCGAGGCTGCTTTTACCCCAGGCGATCTCTGTGGCTCTCCAAAAAAGAAAGAAAAAAAAAAGAAAAACAACCAAAACAGGACAGGAACAAGGACACGAAAAAAGAACAGGGCCTTTTTTTCTCCAACAGTTTTTTGAGTTTGGCTATACGTCAGCCTCAGTTGTTTCCCCAGATTTTGCTCTCTGTGTCGGCCTTTTTTGGGGAGGGAGAATCGAAGCAAGAGGCAAGAACGCTAGGGGAAACAGGAAAGTAGCTCTCCAACTCTCTGTTACCCCGCACGTCAAGCTTGCTTGAAGTCCGCAAAGATTGGATCCAGAAATCGGACCGCTTAGATGCCGAGTACAACGACAAGACGACAAGAATGACGAATATTGAAATGACAGCATCAGTTTGTGTACGCTTGTGAACTGACTGATGCAAGCTCGAGACCTGGTATTTCCCCCCGCAAAATCCAACAAAGGTAAAAACAAGAAGTTCATGATGGTGCACAGAATTTCCCCAGAGTTCTTTTTCCCCAGATTCGTGTCCGCCCACCTGCTGGCGAATCCTTGCCCTCTCAGCTCGCTCTATAATACTGATGCGTGAAGCCCAGGCCAATCTATTATAGCAGCTAGGACATGAAGCAAGAGGAAATAACTGGCGCAGTGACTGCGAAAGGCATTGCATGGCCTCATCTAGATCGGCACTAGGAACAATGCAAGAAAAGGGAGAAAAAAGACAAGGACTAATTATCTAAATCATTTGTCAAAAGAGTCGCATAGTAAGAACGGAAGCTTTAGTCCAAAACCTCGAGCAAAAAAAAAAAAAAATAATAATAATAATAATGGCCCGTCTCCGTTCCTATCCCCCATGGGGCGGGCACACGACCATCTGGGGAAAGGGAAGAGGCGCTCGCTCGTTCTGTTGGCGGCGGAGTCAGGTCTCAGAGTCTCAAACCCGCTTCTTTTCTTTGCGTTCGCTGCGCGTGTGTGCGTGTAAGAGAAGGCCAGAAGAAGCCGAGAGGACAGGGAGTCCACCCAATTCGGCCCGTTCATGGGGCCAAGAAACGGCAACTAGTTTTTTTGTTCTTTTGTTGTTCCTTGTTGGTTCCTTGTTAGTGGCTCTTTGTTTTTTTTTCTTTTTTGTTTTTGGCTTTGGCTATTTTTTTTCTTACTTTCGTGTTCATCATTTCATGTTGCTGCTTTGCATCGTCTTTTTATTTTTATTTCTTTTTTTTTTACTGATGACGGCGAGCAGGTCAGCTTGACCTCGTATCATGTGGCCTAGAATTTGAAATTGAGGCTCTGTCGAAGAGCAACTATGTACACACTCACACACACACACACACTACAAATATTGCGGCTCTACCAGTGTCCGCCTATATGCGGATGCTTGCGGAATTCAACGAATGCTTGTTGTTATTTTTGACAATGACTAGTTATGTGGACTTGTACGTGTGTAGCACCAAGACCTCATGACCAGGTTCTGGTCCATTGCTTGCACCGACAAATTTGAGTAAAGCTAGCGTAGATCGGTCGGCCCGAATACCACACACACGGTTGAATGAAAGTGACAGACAAGGCGTGCCTCGTTAGTGTTTAAGCTTTCTGGGGGGGAAGAAGAGGGAGGGATCGGGGTCTTGGCTGGCGGGGGGTGAAAAATAAGGAGACAACATGAGAAAAGGGAACAGAATTAGCGATACAAGAGACAAGAGGATCTCGAAGGAAAGGAGGGAAACCACGAGGCGTTTACTTTTCTGTTTGGCTTCGGTGATGCAGGGACCTGGACAACATGTACCACAGAGCACTCACATACAGACCAAGTTTGCCTTGGGCACTTGGGCTTCACATGAAATATCGAGTTTTTGCTATGTGCATATGTGCATAACTATGGTTATATGGCTCACTATGTGGTTCTGCGTCAGTTAGTGGCACATGCATCTCCATACTTGCTGCGAGCCCCGGAGACTCGAGCTTGATGCCGTAAATATGCCTGTACTACAATACAAGTAACCATGTGGCTACATATGTCGCCTGCACAAGGAAATAACCCTTTCGAGTCTGACGTGTTCAGCCACATTCTTCACGCTGTCGCGCGACGCCACAGTCCGCCACACAGCCCGATCGCCCGATTCTAGCGCCGGCCCTACCAGACACCGCCACGAAAGAAGCCAGAACGGCGCCCGCCGTGTCGGGCTGGGACTGCGACTTTGGCCACTGTTTGCTTTTCGTGCTTACAGCAGGGGCTGTCCCAGATCCCAGTGAGCTAGACCCTTTTTTTTACACAATACTCATGTGACTGTTTCTAGACCGCGAGATATATGCACATGCACATGGTACATAACTATATCTCTCTCCATAGGGTCCTCACGAGAATGTAGTAGGAAGAAAAAGGAGGCTAAAGAAACCACACAATTGGCAAAGAGAACAGCAAGTACAGTGGCTTGTTGCCGTCGCCGAATGCGCCCATTCATCGGAGCCCTCTCTGTCTCTCTCTATCTGTCTTTTTCTCTCATGCCAAAGTCACCCTAAAAGGGAAACAAAAAAGGCACAACAGCTGTGCAGCCCAAAACAGATGGAGAAAGAAAAGAAAAGAAAAAAAAAGACTTAGAGAAAACTCCCATGGCATCTGCCAGCCAATCTTGTTCCACGATGCCTGTCCTGCGCTGCATATTGTAGCCCTTTTGGGACGCTGTGATAGGCTCCGGCTCCGGGCCTTGTCCACGTGATCCCGTGACTCTTGCTCTTGTGCGCCACTTTTCTTTTTTGGGAGGGGGCCTGGCTTGAGGCTCAAGATCGGAGGGCAAATCTGGGAAGACACTGAAGGTGAAAGGAAGGGTCTTCTTTTTTCTCACAGTCGCAGCACTGCCCCAACCTTGCAAGTTTTCTCGGCGCAATTGTCCATGACGTATCGAAGGGACTCGAGGCTGCCCAATGGTAGGGAAAGAATGATGTTGTTGCATATCCGCAGAGCCTCCTTTTTTTCTTGTTCAACCATAACCCTGGTGGACCCTAACATTTAACCAGTACAACTACACATGTGGTACCTCAGACGTTGTTCAAATATTGCAATACCGGGTGAGCATAAACACATCGGACATTTTAGACTCCCCCGCATTCTGGGCAGTACAGAGCTTTGCCCTACTGTCCTCACCTCAGCCAGGAGCCGGCAAGTGTGTGCAGACACCCACATGAGAGCAAGGCCCTGCTTCTAGTTGCAGGTTATTGCACGCAAGCCTTGGCTGTCTTGATGTGGTATACCCTGCGGGATGCCGAGTATTCCTCGCGAGTAGATAGGTAAATAGAGAGATCAGATTCATCATCATCGATGTAGCTTACCATTCGGCCCTGCTCCGGGGCCTTCTCCCCACACACACTTCCCCACATGTGTACAGTAACAGTAACATAACGTAGGTGTATACATCTGGACAAGTACCAAACCGCCACAAGATTTGGGATCGTGGGTCTTGGGACTCCAGACTCCAGACTCAGAGCAGAGCCCTAGGCGACCCCAGAACTCCCACTTTGCAGCCGCCCGGGGGAGGGCCTGTCCTCGTTCTCGTTCTCCAGACCCACCTGGCAATTTTCTGGGGATACCGGGGACGTGACCATAGCACCACTGCACTCTTGGGAATCCAGACTAAGAGAATGTCCAGGTAGCGCTAAACTGGCCCCCCAACCCTAGTCAAATTGCCTCTCTTTTCTCCATCTACAAGAGGTTGTTTTCTCCTTTGTTATTTCCCACGCCCCCACACCCCCCTTCCGCTGAAGGGAGGAAACTATTATGGTGTCGTTTGGTAGTTGCTTGCAGATGTCGCTGGACGAGGAGTCAACAGCCCACATCACCCACGCCCTATTTGCCTCCTTTGGCTGGTGCGAGGGGGGCGTGTGCTTGCCCTCATTTCCCCGCAATATTCTCACACCGTCCCCAGAACGCAAGACCAGAGGCTCCATCTTGATGGATGGACCGTGGTGTTATTGCCCTTTTCGGGAGCTCCTAAGGCATGGACGGCATGATGACAGCAAACCTCATGGCAAGAGCAGAAACTATGGAAAGAAGACCTTTGGCAATTTCTATATAAGGATCGACTTCATCCGCTCTTCTCATCCGGTTTTTGTTCTTTCCATCATCATCATCACACTCATCTCATCTCTTCTCCTTTCCTCCTCTTCCAAGACATCTTCTTGTCTCTTCTCTTGTCGTTCCTCGACTTCCCTTTCCATCTGCTCATCGCCTGCCTGCCCGCCTATATTAGCGGCCTCTGTCCACTCCTCCATCTTCTTTACTTTCATCTTCTCTCTCCACCAACACATTCACATTCGCCATGGGTTTCTTGGTGGATCATCCCGCCACGGCTGGTGCCACTTGGCCGTCCATCGCCGTCGGCATGTTTGCGGCTTTCGGTGGTGTCCTTTACGGATACGACACCGGAACCATTTCCGGTATCCTGGCCATGGTAAGCGCTACCTTTCTTCTTCTTCTTCTTCTACTGTCAGGACCAATGGCTAACACACTCCTAGAAATACTGGCTCAAGGAATTCAGCACCGGCCACACCAACTCCGATGGCTCGCCCGCCATCACCTCGGGACAAGAGTCCCTGATCGTGTCTATCCTCTCCGTCGGTACCTTCATCGGTTCTCTTGCCTCGCCCCTTCTGTCCGACCGCATCGGTCGTCGCCTTGGTCTTGTTCTGGTCACCTGGGTCTTCAACCTCGGTGTTGCTATGCAGACAGCTGCCACTAGCCAGGATCTCTTCATCGCTGGTCGCTTCTTTGCTGGTCTCGGTGTCGGTCTGATCTCGGCCATCATCCCGCTGTACCAGTCGGAGACGGCGCCCAAGTGGATTCGTGGTCTCATTGTCGGCTCGTACCAGCTTGCCATCACCATCGGTCTGCTGCTGGCCAACGTTGTCAACAACGCCACCCACAAGAACAACGACACCACCTCCTACCGCGTGCCCATTGCTGTCCAGTTCGCTTGGTCTCTCATCCTGTTCGGCGGCATGCTGTTCCTGCCTGAGACTCCCCGTTTCCTGATCAAGCAGGGCAAGCACGAGGAGGCTGCCAAGTCCCTGTGCCGTCTTCGCCGCCTGGACCCCGACCACGAGGAGATTCAGGCCGAGCTGGCCGAGATTCGCGCCAACCACGAGTACGAGATGTCGCTGACTTCCGAGTCCTCCATGCTCGATGCCTTCAAGCCTCCCATGCTGAGACGTCTGATCACCGGTGTTGGCGTTCAGAGCTTCCAGCAGCTGTCCGGTATCAACTTCATCTTCTACTACGGCACCAAGTTCTTTGAGAACTCCGGCATTGACAACCCCTTCGTCATCTCCATGATCACCACCTCGATCAACGTGGTCTCCACGCTTCCTGGTATCTGGGCTACTGACAAGTACGGTCGTCGCTCGCTGCTTCTCATTGGTGCCGCTGGTATGGCTGTGTCTCAGCTGATTGTCGCGCTGACCGGTACGCTGTCCACCGACCAGACTGCCGATGGTGTCACCATTGTCAAGAACCTGGCCGCGCAGCGTGCTGCCATCTCCTTCATCTGCATCTACATCTTCTTCTTCGCCTCCACCTGGGGTCCCCTGGCCTGGGTTGTCTGCTCTGAGATCTACCCTCTGCGCATCCGTGCCGTTTCCGTCGCCACCACCACCGCTGCCAACTGGCTGGTCAACTGGGCCCTGTCCTACTCAACCCCCTACCTGGTCAACTGGGGTCCCGGCAACGCCAACCTGCAGTCCAAGATCTTTTTCATCTGGTTTGGCGCCTGCTTCCTGGCCGCTGCCTTTGTCTACTTCATGGTCTACGAGACTAAGAACCTGACTCTTGAGGAGGTCGATGAGCTCTACGCCCAGGTGCCCCACGCCTGGAAGTCTGCCGGCTGGAAGCCTACTCTGCGCTTCGCCGACACCAAGATTCCCGACCACGACAAGCCCCAGCACATGGGCGAGCACGTTGAGACGGCTACCAAGATCGAGGTGTAAATCAGTTCTGGAGAAGATGGCCGCGTGAGAGGATTGGTTGTTTGGATCCTTCTTTCTGGTCTCCTGTATTCTTATGGTATGGTAATGATGGCCCAGCCTTGGTCTCTGCCACGACTTTTATTGGCTTGCTAGCCCCTTTTTGTCTTCCCTTATTTTTTGTCTTTCTTCTATTCTTTACCCTCTTTTGATATCTTGGGTTGCTGGAGTTTTGTTTTCTACTGGGTTACGGTTTTTTACTCCGACTAGTTGACTTGAAAATGCATCTGCCTGCCTTGCAGGTTTTAATTCTTAAACTTTGGACTTTATGAGCAAGTGAAAGTGACTGCAGTGTAGTAACATGATGGTGAGCAGTACATAGTTAACTGATATCAGCGTTGCTGATAACAGCCTTAACCGAAACCAATCGCCTTCTGGATCTATCTCTCTTCTCTACTTCCGTCTGTTCTTCCCTGCATGAAGACCGTGGAACCCAAACGCAACCGCAAACTCGCACTCTGCACGCCCCATTTCTTGCATAGTGCGTGCGTCCAGACACAGCAGATAGCTCTTCCGATTGGCTCCGTCTAGTACTACACTTAGTAAAACACCGTCATCCTCATCTACATCTCCACCTCTCGCCCCCGGATTCGGCACAAATATGGGTTCCCCAGGCGTATGTCCCTGCGCACCGCTCCAAATCAACACACTGCCCGAGGCTGTGTCCGTTTTGGCTATACCATCAAACATGGTGCTCAGCCCGCGATTGGCGGCACCGTACACATAGCGGTGCTGCTTGGTGGCATACGCCGGATTGATGGTGGGCAGCTCGCCAACATGTGGTGCGGGGATGTCGACCACCAGCTTTGGCGCTGGCCCGAGACCTCCGTTATTGACCGACCGCGCTGACCTCATATCCAGCCGATAGCGCCGCAGAGCACCCAAGTTGCGATTCTTGGCGGCAAAGTCCTTCCAGAAGCTTTTGCCACTGCCATTCTTGTCAAGCACGACATTGCAGTAGAAAGCAGACAGGATGTCTGTGTTAGGGTACTCGATCATCTCGCAGAAAAGCTGGCCATTGCTGTCCTCAAACGCGTTGGTAGAGTGAAAGAAGAAGCCAGCAGGCGTTTCGAATCGGCCGACTACGCCCTTGCCATGGTGCCGATCAATAACGAACCACTTGCACTTCTGAGACTCGTCAAAGGGCAAAATAGTGTCCAGCACGTTCAGGTTCCACAAGAGTTTCAGCCCATTCCACGCCATGTGACTTGACGGGATACACAACACAAAGTAGCTGGGCGAAATAAAGCAGCTATGCATGTAGGCGGCTGAAATTCCAGGCTCCTGAATCTCGGCAAGCACCTGTGGCTTGTCGTTGCCCTCGCGGAGCTGAAAAATGGTATATTTGGGCGGCCGGCCAAACTTTAGCCCATAGTTGATGTAGTCACCGTTCTCAGGATCCCGTGCCGCGTGAGCACAAGACGAGTGGATTTCAAACTCAGCCCCCAGATCGCCTAGGGTCGTGTACTTGCCGCTGGGCTCGAGTGTCACCGGGTCAACCTGCTGCACAAACGCATTGTCTGTTGCCGCCCATAGGCTCTTGACATTGGCTGTATGCCCGGTGATGCTATCGACCGGCATCTTTTCCGACGCCTGTGGGTAGACACCGACGTCTGGGTTGATAGTGACCTGCAGGTTCCTCGCCGTGCTCTTCTTTCGCGAAAAGCACGACATGACCTTGCCAAACAGGCCCACGCACGGGTCTTGTCTCTGCGCAAAGGAGAAGCCCTGCGTCGCACCCGCGCGCACCTGCGCAACAAAGTCGTCACACTGGCGCCGCGAGGAATACCAAACGCTCGTGCTGCTATCAGAGCTGTCGTCCTCGTCGGCGACAATCTCGAATTTGTGGATTTGGCCAAGACCATCGAACCAGTGCTGGACCTCGTAGGACCGGCCTGTCCCGTCAATGTCAATCGAATACACACCCGGGCCGGTCCTATATAAAGAACCGGCAGCCCAGGCCGGGATAGTGCCAGTGGTCCGCAGTTGTATTGGACCGCGCTCTTCCGTCAAGCCTTGCAACTGGAGACGGCGGTTAACATGAGATCGGGACGAGGGACATTGGGGAGACTCACGCCGGCATCATTGGGCCATTCTTCAAAGTTCCCAGCCTCCCAGTTGCGAACTGCCGCTTGCAAATCTTCATCGAGATTATCCGCCGTGCGCTCAAAGGCAGAGGCTGTCGCGTTGAAAGAGGACATGGTGAGAATTTGAAGTGTGCCCGAGCCCAGAGGTGAAAGAGAAACCGGCAAGTGCTCAAAGCTGAAAGCCAAAGTAGGGATGAAGAAAAGACAAATGGGAAAGAACAAACAAGTCGACGACCGCCTGCCTTTACATATCCTCATCCATCAAAGAAGGCAACTGCTTCGACTTGAAAGGCTTAGTACAGCACAAGTCATCACATCGCTTCGTGTCACATCACATTTCACATGTTGGGGAGTTTGTGCTTGGCGGGTTCCCACATGTGTGACCAATACAAATAGATGCATATGTGAACGCCCGCCATAGACGAATCCAGGCATAAAAAAGCAAAACAGCGCACGAGATGACGAAAAATAGAGCCCAGAAAGGCTGATGATGATGATGAAAGTCTTTATTTACCTGTCTACTCGCGAGGGATTCTCGACATACGACAGGGGACTATTTCTAGTACCAGGAAAAATACATAACAGAAGCAAAAACCAAAATCTAAAACCATGCATACAGAAACCCCACTATCCAAAGTATAATGACAGGAGGTTTCCCACCTGCCCAGCGCAGAGGCTGTCCTTCGTCCGCGTGGCCCCAAACCTAGCCCAGAGTCCTGGCCTCACCGCCGATGTAGTGATAAAAGTTATTGTGCAAAAAGGAAAAGGGGGTTGGCGGCGTGTTCACGCCAGAGGGTTGGCAGCGCGGTTACGCGACAAAAGATTGGGCCCCAGAGGCTAAGCTGCCCCGGGCGGGGTCGGACCAGGCGGTGGAGGGTCGGGCGGAGGGCGAACTGGGGAGTCCCCTTCCTGCGGGTCCGTTCCCGTTACCGCACGGCGGTGTGCGAGAAGCACCGGAGGACTCTTGGCTGCTTTAGATGCCAGCCAGATGGCTCCACTCTTGGTGGCTATGAGCTTCTGGAAGAAGCCCTTAGCCATCCGTTGAGGGTTGCGGGGGCAGGTCCAGATGTGCTCCGGGGTGGTCTCAGCGTCGCAGAGGGGGCAGGTTAGCACCGCGTTCAAGTGATTGAAACGGCGGTGGTAGTCTGCGTAGTCTCCGTGACCAGAAAGTGCTGTCAGGACAGCGCGGGCGAGCTTGCGCTCAGTGTCGTCAAGAAGGTTTTTCCAGGCCTTCTTAGGAGCCTCGAGAGGTCGGCTCAGGTGCGGTCTGTTGGCACAACCTTCATTCGACCACCAGGTGCGATTGATTGATTGATTGATTGATTGATTGATTCTTTATTTACCTGTCTACTCGCGAGGTATTCTCGGCATACGACAGGGGACTACAAGTAGTACCAGAAATTACATACAGAAACAGAAACCTAAAATCCAAACCATGCATACAGAAACCCCCCGCACAAAGTGTAATGACTAAAGTGTGTCCACCCGCCCAGCCCAGAGGCTGTCCTTTGCTTGTGTGGCCCCAAACCTGGCCCAGAATCCTGGCCTCGCCGCTGATGCAGACCAAACATAAAAACAAAAACAAAGGAAACAACAAAGGGAAGTACAAACAAAGAGAGAAACAAGTAGGAAAAAGGAGGTGATGGCAGCGCAAACGCGCTAATGGGGAGACCCCAAGGGTACGCCGTCTCTAGGTGGCAGAGGGGGCGCGGGAGGGGCCGCGTCTTGCGCCTGCGTGTCCGGCCTCATGCGGCGGTGAGCCAGCAGGGCCGTGGGGGCTTTGGCTGCTTTGGCGGCCAGCCAGCAGGCTCCGCGCTTGGTACCGATCAACTTCTGAAAGAAGCTGCTGGACACCCGCTGTGGGTTGTGGTGGCAAACCCAGATGTGCTCCGGGCTCGTGTCGGCTCCGCAGAGGGGACAGGAGAGCACGGCGTCCTCGTGCTCGAAACGGCGGTGATAGGCCGCAAAGTCGCCGTGTCCTGACAAAGCTGTCAGCACCGCGCGGGCGAGGTTGCGATCGGTCTCGTCAAGGAGACTTGTCCAAGCCTTCTTCGGGGCCTACCACCAGGTGCGAAACTCGGTGGTGACGCGGGCGCGGAAAGCCCAGAAAGGCTACTGCGGCTACGAATGGCGACAAGCAAAAAGGGAGGCTGCCCAAGTTGGAAAATCGGCAAAAAAATATGTTTAGTGCTCCGAGTGAGGGTCGAACTCACGACCTTTGGATGGCATTTTACATTGCGGAACTTGTTAATCAGACTCCTCATGAATTATGAGACCACTGCGCTACCACTGCGCCATCGAAGCCTGTGATTGTGGAGGTTTCTGTGTCAGTCCAAGTAACTTTACTGTCGTTATCGATAAGATAAGAGATAAGAGAAAACACTCTATTTTTTTTCTAGTTGGCTAACCATACAATTTTTTTTCCTAGTAGAAGCGCCCTAACTTGCCCTACCCAGACCACTGTCAGTATTACCACAATCCATCCGAAACCGACATTCCGCCGATTGACCATGGCCGCCGAAATTGTGAACACGCCTCCGGCGACCGAATTCGTCGACAAGAAGAAGAAGAAAAAGGATAAGAAGGAGAAGAAGGAAAAGAAAGACAAGAAGTCTGCCGCCCCGGCCGCCGACGATGTTGCCATGACCGACGCCCCCGCTGCCGAACCCGAGAGCAAGGATGAAGAGACGCTGAGCAAGGCCGAGCGCAAGGCCGCCAAGGAGCAACGCAAAAAGGAAAAGGCTGAGCGCAAGGCCGCCAAGGAGGACAAGAAGAAGCGCAAGCGCTCCGAAGGCGAGGAAGAGGCCGCTGTCGAGGAGAAGCCCGAGTCCAAGAAGCAAAAGACGCCCACCGGCCCCCCTCCCTCCACCACCGGCTACACGCAGTCTGCCGAGCTCAGCGCGCTGCCTCAGGCCGACGTCGACGCCTTCTTGTCCAAAAACTTTGTCACCGTCGAGGACCAGGAGTCCAATGCGCCCTTCCGCCCGGTCCTCTCCTTCTCCCATCTGCCCGCGACCGCGCTTCTGGCCAAGAAGCCCTTTTCCAAGTTCCCCAACCCCACGCCCATCCAGTCTGCCTCATGGCCGTACACCCTGTCGGGCCGCGACGTGGTCGGTGTGGCCGAAACCGGCTCCGGCAAGACCATGGCCTTTGCGCTGCCGTGTGTCGAGAAGCTGAGCGCGCCCGCCGCCTCTGGCAAGAAGGGCATTAAGGCCGTTGTGGTGTCGCCGACGCGCGAGCTGGCGATGCAGACAGCCGAGCAGGTGACGGCTCTGGCCGGCCTGGTGGGCCTGCGCTGCGTGTGCGTGTACGGAGGAGCGTCCAAGGACGAGCAGCGCAGCGAGCTACAGCGCGGACGGGGCGCCGACATTATTGTGGCGACGCCGGGCCGTCTCAAGGACTTTATGAGCGACGGCACGGTGGCGCTGGGCGGCGCCGAGTTTGTCGTGCTGGACGAGGCCGATCGGATGCTGGACAAGGGGTTCGAGGAGGACATCAAGATGATTCTGAGCGCGTGCCCGGCGCGCGAAAAGCGCACCACGCTCATGTTCACGGCCACGTGGCCCATCAGTGTGCAGCAGCTGGCAGCCACGATGATGGTCTCGCCCGTCAAGATCACCATCAGCAACAACGGCAAACAGCGCGCCGACGGCGAGCTGCAGGCTAACACGCGCATCACGCAGACCGTCGAGGTGGTGGACCCGCGGGCCAAAGAGCAGCGCCTGCTGCAGCTGCTCAAGTCATACCAGACCAAGAACAGCGCCAAAGACCGCATTCTCGTCTTTTGCCTGTACAAGAAGGAGGCCACGCGCGTCGAGACGTTCCTGAGCCAGCGCGGCATCAAGGTGTGCGGCATCCACGGTGATTTGCGCCAGGACCAGCGCACCAAGTCGCTCGAGGCTTTCAAGTCGGGCTCGACGCCGGTGCTGGTGGCTACTGATGTGGCTGCTCGCGGTCTTGATATCCCTGAGGTCAAGCTGGTGATCAACGTGACAGTAAGAACCACACCGTGGGTATGCTCGAGGAATCCATTGCTAACCGTTTACTTAGTTCCCTCTGACCATCGAAGACTACGTTCACCGTATCGGTCGTACAGGCCGTGCTGGCAAGACGGGTGAGGCGTACACTCTGTTCACCTTGCATGACAAGGCACACTCTGGCTCGTATGTGACTCCCGCTCCCCTACTGGCTTCTCTCCATGCTAACACAATACAACAGGCTCATCAACATCCTCAAGTCCGCCAACCAAAATGTGCCCGAAGACCTGCTCAAGTTCGGCACCACTGTCAAGAAGAAGGTGCACCCCGTGTACGGTGCCTTCTTCCGGGAAGTTGACCCCAGCAAGGTCGCGGCCAAGATTGTGTTTGACGACTAAGCCCTGCGTCTGCATTTATTCCTTGTTCTCATTTTCTCGCATTGCTTTCTCTCTCTAAGGTCTCTTTGGCCTCTCGGGCTGTGCTTCTGCTTCATTGTGTAATGATGGGTTCGTCTGTTTGGTATTGTTTACAGCTTAAAAGTATATGTGACATAGAAGAATGTTCATTGTGCTCTGGTTTCTACTCCTGATTACGCCCTCCCGCTTCGTGATTCTTATTAGACCAGTGCTCTCATCGGTGTTGGTAGGACGTGTAAAGCTGCCGCAGAAAAGGCAGCTCAGAAAGACCACTATAATGTCAAAGATGCGTTAGTACGTGCAGAGACAACTCGGTAGAAAAGATCATACAAAGTGATGTACTTACACAGCCACGACAACCGGCACTGCGGCAACGCCTGTAGCAGCCAGTCTGACAAAGGGGTTTGTCGCGCCGTCGCCGACTAGCATTTGGGCCATCGTCTTAATGGCCTGCGGCGCGGCCACGCAAGCCACTGACGCCAAGACACCCGGCCGCAGTGCAAGAATATCAAAGTCCACGCCCTCGCGCACGAAAAAGCGCGACATGAAGACACAGCTCCACACGATCCGGCACGCCATATTGACAATGTTGGCAAACACCAGACCTGACGCCTGCATATCAGCCACTGCCAAGAAAAAGTAGCCCGCCGCACCAAAAGCGGCCGAGAAGCCGGTCATCCATAGCGACTGTACGTGGACCTCTTGTTCTGTGGCCACGGATGACACAAACGCTTCGGTCAGGCCGTTGAGAGCGAGCAAGGGAATGTAGTAGCAATAGTGCGCCAGCACAGTCCCTGCTCCGTCAGCAGCCCAGCGGGTCCCAGCCAGGATCTGAATGGCGGGGGTTGCAGCAACGGGACCAATAGCAACAACTATTGTTGAGAACAGGATGTATATCTTGATCACAATGCCAAGGTCATGGGCCGCTTTGCGCACAGCTTCTCTGCGAGTTGCCAGGGCGCTGTCCTTGTCTTTGTCGGCCGCTGCTTTGTCCTTCTTCTCCACGGATGCCGTCACGCCGATGCTGTCGGCAGCCAGCAGACGTCCAAAGTAATTGCGACTCATTTCTTCCACGGGTTGAAACACCAGCCGAGCCACAAGCCCGCCATAATTGTTTGCAAGCGCATAGACACCCTGCGCGGTCGGGCTGGCCAGCACCGACACGATGAGCGTATCTCCCTGCGTCAGGAAGTGCTTGACGACGCCCTGCGCCTGCAGACTTGCAGCCAGCCTGACCGTCTGCCGATGGAACAAGCCCGCAACGACGTATCCCTGCTGTCGGTCTCCTGTCTTCGTGTGTCGCGCACGCAAGCCGCCGCGAGGAAGAAGCGAAAAGCCTTCGGCGCGCGCCACCGGCCACACACGCAGCGCATAGACAAGCCACAGCACGATTCCATACGCCAGCTGGCCCACGGCTGAAGGCAGCACGCCGACGTCGACGTGCGCGCGTGCCGCCCAAAACGCCATGCCCAGCGTGCCCGCGCAGCGCGCAATGGCGGCCGCAGACTCGGCAGCCGCGCGCGCACCGAATTCCTGACGCGCAGCGAGCAGCGCAAAAAAAGGCTCAGCGGCAAGCTCGGCTAATGCTGCCACGGCGTAGACGGTCAGTGCTAGCGGTACGAAATCTGCAGTGGTACAAACGCGGCGAAACATGGCGCCGAGGACCAGGGAGACAACAGCGCCAAGGGGCAGAGCAAGGTAGCCTAGATTAATTGCGGTCTGTGAAGTGTTGCGCTGTATCTGGCGTTTTCTCACGGATCCCACGTCCACCTGGCCATCTTTACTGTCGCCCGTGTTGTTTGCGTCTTTGTCTTTGCCCTGAGACGTGGTCTTGACCTTGGCACTGCCCTCGGCTTCGGCTCCATGCTCGGGTTCGGACGCAGAAATAACTGGCTGGCGCTGGATGGCTACCCGCAGGCTCTCGCGCGCAAAGAAAAGCACCGAGAGGTAATAGACCTCGAGCTGGGTGGCAAGCCCAAGCTTCTGGGCCGTTAGAAAGCGCAACAACACCTGGCTAGCCACAAAGGTCAGGCCGCGTGAGAGCAGCTGCTGGAGAACGAGAAAGAGCCCGCCTCGGAAAACGGCCGCGCGCGAGCTCATGATGATGGCCTTGATTAACAACAAGCGAGGAGAGAAGAGAGGACACGGACACGGTTGCTACCACGGCATTGAGGCTTAATCAAGCGGGTTTTGATGCAGCGGTAGTAGATGCCCACGTCGAATTCAGTCCTGGTTCAAATGGTCTGTTGGCGAGTGATTTAATCGGGCAGCGAACGGCTTTTCATGTAAAAAGGATATTCGAGCGTGTTCGCTTTTCTGTAAGAAGAACCAACGACGTGGTTAATTAGCCCTGGACGGTTGGAGGTTTGTCCCACCGTAACCCTAACGCATCATGCCCAGTGTGTGGCGTGGTTATACTCTAACCCAGCTTCTATCAAGTAGTCCATGAGCAGCATCTTTTTCTTTCCACATCAGCAGTTCGTTGTAGGCCGTGATTGAACATGAATAAATTATGACTTTGCTTCTAGATTACTACCAAATACAACCAAACAAAATATATAGTTATATAAACAAAAACCTCCCAGGCTAACCGACATCTCCCCCCTCCCCCTGTTCACCACCCTCTTTATCCTTGATTGGGTGGCATATTCGCCATGTCCTCGTTGAATGGCTGTCCAAATAATGTCCAGTAATTTGTGTCCACGCCTTGAAAGGCCCATCGCCCGGCATCGGCCGTAAGCCCTGGTAAATTCTGCCCTTGGTTTTGGCTATAAGGGGGCATGGACATGGCTGGGCCATCCATTTGTCCACCAACCCCGGGAGCATCAGGGTGTTGCCCAACAGTGTGAGGGTTGTAGTAGTGATGGGGCTGTTGTTGTGTGCAGTGAGAGTGGTGTACCTGTCCCTGCTGAGCCACATACTGACGGTGGGCAATGGATACACCGTCATTGACGTGGTTCTGTGGGGAGCCGTGTTGTGGAATGGCCGTTAGATCGTGCAGTGGCTTTCCCGGGCCCTGTTGCTGTGGTATTTGGACGAAATCGCTATCTGGGAACGTAGAAAAATCCAGATATGTCGTCAAATCTGGATCGAGGGAGAACAGATCGCCCATATCAGACATGCCTTGCACCCCAGAGCTAATTGTAGTTCGAAGGGTTGGTATTGCCATATTTGCAGTTTGCGGTTGAGAGTCAGAGGACACCACCAAAGATGCTGCTGCTGCTGCTGCTTCTGGTGCTGGCGCTGGCGCTGGCACTGGCGTCATTGATGCTCCCGTGGTAGGGTGTGCAGGCTCGGGTCCAGAAGCCGGGACTATCATTGTAGGATTAGCAGAAGTAGCGGGCTGGTTTTGTGCCACGCTTCTTGCTTGTGTGGAAGTAGCATCGACCGACGGGGTTCCTTCATTTTGCTCGCAGGTATCCGCGTCATCTGGTGTTTTACGGGTACGCAGCGTGACGGTGCCCAGATAGGGTACACTGATGTGACATAGGCCAGCGGTTGAGGCCGTTTGCGGATCAATGATTGGCATGAGTTGTTCAATAATAGCCGCTGCCTCGGACGTCAGCTTGTCATTGTTCTTCTCCGCAATATCTTTCAAAATCTTGTGAGTGTTTACGACCAACTCCCAGTCCAGTTTCTTTTGTTCTGCTGGATCAATCACTGTCTTGCTACGGAACTCGCACACGTCCTTATCAGGGAGCGAGTCTAATAGACAGTTTTGATCCAGATATGACAGCAAAAGCGTCATAGAGCCGACTAGCGACGTGTAGTCAATGTGTCTACACATCATACCGCTCATGGCATTGCAGCGCATACTGCAATAGCGAGTAAGAACCTCACGACTCGCGCATAAACAGCGACATCTGCTATAAGCGCGGTGTTCGACCGTAGCACCCTTCATCATATAAGGAAGATGCAAAATAATCATCAAGCCGAAAAAGTGCATCTGTACCATGATCTGCAGGTTTGGCAATAGACTTTGCGCAGTGAAGGAGACTCCACAGAGATTTGGAAGCTTCCACCATTCGGCACCGTTAGCCTGTGCTACTGCAGCGATTTGCTTGTAGATTGACATGGTAACTTCGCGAGCATTATGCGGGCGCAGTGTGTTTCGCTCGCTGATTCGTGCAGACGCAATTGTCAAGGTGCGTTCTAACCTTTCGGTGGGCGACAACTCAGCCAGGACTCCGGGCGAGGCAAACGAAGTGTCCTGTGTGGCAGTAGCAAGTCCGAGAAGCAGGGAAGTGTAGCGATCAAAGAAATTAAGGCGGTACCACAAGTAACCTGGCGATGGCTTCCAAGACGGATCTGTCTCAGTGTCAACCGAGGGTACCATGAAGCGCACGCCTTGACCGAGGCCCATGAGCTGTGCAAAGGTGATTGCGCGCCGACACACAATCCATGCCTTGCGTAAGCTACCCATGTTGGCCAAGTAGAGACATTGCAACAGTAGGCACTCCAGACCCTCGAGGTTGACGAGCAGTTCATCGTCATTAGTTATTAGTGACGAGATTGCAGAATTCCACTCCTCTGTGATGGTCGATAGTGACTTTTTGACAGTCAGATCAGCAGGGTCAATTGCCGAGTCCAAATGCTGCACAATGACGGCTAGTTGCAGGAGCTTCTTGGCCATACAAAGCGGATGTGATGTAGGTGGTGGCACAGTCTTGATGTCTTGTACTGCGGGAATCCGAGCGCCTATAATGGCTTTGATGGGAAACACAGACGACATGAGAAAGTATACGCCGGAGCTGTTGTCAAATATGCGATTAATATCTTCTTGTGGGAGAAACAACGGTAGCAGCTTCATGCGCAGAGCATCCAGCTTTTGCGACCGCGGCATGGATGGAGGTAAGCAGTACAAGGCCGCCTGTGCGGGGTCGGGAAAGTTTGGCGAAGGCAGTGTACATTGCCAGGCGAGCACAGGGTTGTCCTCCTGAGTTTCGTTTTGGCAAAACGGAGGTATCTGAAGAGTTGATGTGGTCACGGCGGCGGGATATTTTACGGATAGAGTCAGTGGTACTGTGCGCTTCAGTGATGTGGGCGAGGTTTGTGTCTTTTGTTGCGCCGACTTTTTGCTGCGCTTCGACATGGTGTGGTTTCCGGAGGGCGGGGCATTCACGGCGTCCCAGAAATTAGAGTCAGTCTCGCCCTTGGCTTGTCCGTCGACTGTTGATGTTTCGTTGTCTTCTAGAATACTAGTCCCATCAACAGAACAAGTCATGGCAACTTCGTCAGCCACTGCAGCGGCACCAGAGAGGGACATGGACGAGTCTTTGAGGAGTGCATTGCCCGGGCTGACGGCGCTGACCACGAGCTTCAAAGCCCGTTCCATTTCGGACAGTCGTTGGTGTACAGTGCGCGAGGTACTGACGGTCGGCTCGGATCGCTCTTCTGCGCAGAGCTCCTCGGGGTATTCTTGGCTGCGACATGTTTCGCCCTTTTCGGTGCATCGGATGCAGATGGCAGAGTTGTCGGTCTTGTACTCGCACTTGATTTTGCGCCGGCGGCCTTGAAGACAAATGATTGTTAGCACGCAATAGGTGAGGTGGCTATCAAGGATGGTGATGGATGATAGGGGTCAAGCTCAAGGCCCACGGTCACACAACGTACACTGCCAGCAGCTCTTGGTTCCCTTGCGCACACGGCGTTTGCCATTCTCGATGGCCTGGAATTTATCAGAGAGCGATACCGGGTTGATAATTGATCCGGTCGCAGTGTTGGTGTCGGAACAAGCCTCCGATGATGGAGGCTGTTTTCTTTTGCGCGCCTGCATGGGGAGAGAGTATTTGTAGGTTGAGTCGGAGGCCAAGATTAGACGGGTGCAGATGGACGTAATTACTTTTGTCCCCACAAAGCCGAATCAGGACGCAAATGCTCCGAAGATCTTTTTTTGTCGAGCCGCGCCACTTTTGATTGCCATCCAAGACTTGGGGGCAGAGAAAGTGAAGGGTGATACAAGGCTGAAGTCGGGTGAATGGGTGGTTGCATAGGCGGAATGGCCGGCAGCAAAAATCGGGACAGCTAGCGTTGTGTTGAGTGGGTGCCAGGGGATGTAAGGCTGATGGCTTTGAGATGGAAATGGACGAGGGCGGAAAAGGGATGGAAATGGGAATAGAAGAAGAGAGACCAGGCGGAGCGGCAGTTGGAGAGGGTTTGTGGCGGTACAAATATACAAGTAGCTACAAGCGAGTGGGAGCTACGCAAGTGGTAGTTACAAGTATAGCAGCAAAGAAATGAGGGGCGGTGGAGCATGTCATAGTTATACGGCGAAAAAACGAGAAAGAACCCAAGACCAAAAACCCGAGAATCGGTGAAACTGCCGTAGTGTACCTGCATGAGTGCCAGAAGTCGTGTAGTCAGTAGTGTCTGTATGTACATATATGTATGTACACGTACATATCTAGCTATAGTTATACAGTTAGTTATACTAGTATTGTTGCTTGTACCTGTACTTATCCCTCTTGTGCCTACACGCATCTTGGAAATCTGCGCGGCAATCGGCTTCCTCAGCCAACGCACGTAACACCGCAATGAGTGAGGCTGACTAAAAGCAACGAACGCTCCACCGGTTTGGTTTGTCCAAGCCTTCATTGAGCGCCATCTGAACAGAAGCCCCCAAAAAAAGCCTAAACAAGACCCGACAAGGATATGGAAGCCCCTGGCCTGGCCTGGTCTAGTTGGGACTTGGGCCCACTCTAGATTTGACGCCACCTATGAGGTTGGCCACGGCCAGTGTGATGCTGTGTATGCTAATACCTATGTGATGTAAATGTGTGACTACATACATACATACATACATACATACGTAGCTACACACAGAGCCCCTCTGTCCAGACGAGTCTCCGATACGAGTCATCCAGCCAATCTGGCTCGGCTACAAGACATATGTATGTATGTACATCCATCCTCAGACCTGCTGCACCCAGCCTCCTTAACACAATCCCAAACTAGCGCTACTACCGCTATCGCAGGGGATAAGGAGAGACCGATTCTCACTAGCCCTTTTAGATTGATCAGTGTTGGGCCAAACAGGCCCGCGAAACACACACTGACGCCCATGCTCCAAGCGTGCTACAACTAATTCGTCCGGCTCTCCAGGATTACACGCCGCCCCTCATTGACTTGCCCACATTTTCTAATTAACCGTTGGCACTCTTTACCGCCAAATGGCAGTATGGGCTGAGACTGCGCTTGTTACAAAGTATCAGGCGTCTAAGTATAGTACGTGGGTTAGCTAGCTAGTTAGCCAGAAGTGCACGTGATATACACGTGTGCATGGATAACCCTTGGTCATCCCAGCAGGGTCTACCAACCCTATCATTCAAAGTTGGCAGTTCTTCGGAGTCAGCAACCCTTAGATAAGGATGAAAGATTAATAATCATGATAAATCCGGACGTCACCACCGAACCGACATCTCGGTCAATCAAACAAGTGGACGAATCCAATCTAACCAGAGCTGAGGATTTTTTGGACTCCCTCTGTTTGCACATCGGAAACGCCCCTTTCGCGGATGTAGAATTTAACTGTCTTCTTCTTCGCTTCTATCAGATCTTTCTTGGCTGCATCCTCATGTGATTATGCCTCGCTAAATGACAACCCTAAACCCAATCCCATAGTGCATCGCATCGACGGCCAAAGTGCGGCCATCCATGCACTTTGGCCTATCTGCATGCATCCCCTCGCTCACCGTCGCTTAGCAGACACCTGGTAGCCGTGTTGACGTGAGGTTTGTTTATTTTCCTTTAGCTGTACTGGGTTGTTTGTTTGTTGAAGCATGCAACCAACCTGATTTCCAGCTGTAACTGGCTAACCACGTCTATTTTCTACCATCAACTGCACAGGCTGATCTGTAAAACAACAAACGAGGTCATAAAGAAACTCATGTCGCTGAATACACGTTGTCGGTGAATCTCAAAGTCTATCCATCCAATTGTATTGCATTTGACAAACGTAAGCTCTCCATTGTTTCTCTCCCTCAGCCTCTTAATGCAGAGGTTTTATATATCTCCATCTGGACTGTGTGCCCTGACACAGCCTTGAGATGGAAGGTGCACGTTGTCGCTCTTGCACAAAGTTTCTTATTGCCTGTAATAGCGATAGCGCAGCTACCCATTTCAATTTCCAGGAATCAAGGGAAGAAGAAAAGGAAAGAAAAAAAAACAACATGAGCAGAATTTTCGCACAAACAAAACGGGCAACTTCTACTTGAGCCCTTCCCTTTTCTTTTTCCCATATCGTCTTTTTCTTCCCTCTCCGTCTCTGTGATTTTGTGAGTTTTCCTCTCTCACATCTTCATCGTCGCTATGGCGTTCTGAAGCGCTGCTGACTTAGTCTTTCTTTGTTCCTCCATTGTCAGTTCTCCATTCTTCCATTCTTTCAACATTCGCCACTTTTTGTTTATTTTCTTTAGCCCGACGCTATCCATCCTCACTCCATTCATTCCTTGCCTCTCGCCTTTGACGATCACGATCACGACCGCACTCAGACCCAGACTCACGCCCACGTTCACGACGATCCATCTCCAGTATCTGTATTCGCTTGCCAGCTACACGCCGCAGTAGATAGATATTGATCCAGACTTCTTGATTCCACCAGTGTACCCCACCTGATATATACGCCCCGCATTATCACATTATCCACTTGACATATATTTCCATGTTGGCGTGAACCATCTCATCTCTGCTCAAAGTCCAACCTCTTCCTCGTCCATCTTTTTTTTCTGGTGTTTTCAAACCCAAACTCTGCCCTCTCCGTTTTCAAGGTCCCCTCGTCAGCCAAGAAACTTCTCCTAAACATCCTCGTTAAACGAGCGGTGGAGAGGGGGAGTAGGCGGCAGAGGTGAGGCGGACTTGACTTCGCTGGTGCCTTGTAACAGAAGGGTTTTTTTTTCTATTAAACAGGCGCCTTATTTGCTGCGCCTACTTCTGTTCTGATACAAGACAGAAAGTCCATTGGTACACAAATACGTCACAGCGCATTTTTGTTCCCGTTGTTTTGCCTCAAATTCTGGACCTGCATCTTGTCTGCACTTGAGTTGCAGCAAATTGCCGACGACGACACTGTCAACTGGTCCCTACATCATCACAAAACTACTTTGTTCATACGGCAAAAAAGCCTTATTATTTCGGTTTCGAGAGGCAAAACGAACAGACCTACGCCTTAGTCCTCCTATTTTCCGCCCAGAGGCCCCGTCATGAATCCCTGCCTGTAGAGGGAGCCCCTTCCTGTTTGCCGACTCACTTTCATTTCATCGGAGATTCATGTTTTCTAGCCCAAGCTCGGGGAAATCATAGTTTGTCTTTCTTTCTTGAAACTTTGCCTACGTTTGTTGCTTCACGTCTTCGACCAACACTGCGCTTGTACTATTGCTTCAACAACTGCTTTGTGCAATACCATATTTCCCTCCCTGTTTCGCATCTCAACTTATCAACACTAAACACGTTCCGAACCACATCAATAGCGCAATCCAAGAGTCTTGCCTGGTTCCACTAACCGCATTCATATCGCCATCTCATTGTTCTTCGTTACTGTTTGAAGAATCTATTACTACTACTACTTGCTTTGTTTATGTTATTCCTATCGCACATCATACGCCATAATGTCTACTCCTAAACGGCCTGTTTCTACCACGCCATCTCGCGCATCCTCCACTGCCTCTCGCACTCGACTACAATCCTCGCCATCGCCAGCGCCCTCTTCCCGTTGCTCTTCGCCCTCTACAGTTTCTTCTGCCCGCACTTCAACTCACACGAATCAGCCTTCATCACTGTCCATCAACTCTAGTGGTGATGTAACAGATGATCCTCCGGTGATTAGATGTTGCTGTGGTCGTATGGAGTGCAAATTCCTTAAAAGCAACTGCGCCATCCTCCAGAATGTGGAAAACGACATGCGCGCTGCCGCAGCACTGGGTCAGGTAAGTTTTGGCGGAATCCCTCAAATAAAAAAAAAGTTGCACATGCCACACAGAGAAGAAGAGAAGAGCATATGTGGACTTTTGAGCGCTACTAGCCCTAGGATGACATAAAGGGAGCGGCCTGCAAAGCGTGGCATGTATAGACCGCTCTTGGCACACAACTTGAAAGTTCGTGGGAAAATACAATGGGGCATATCGGGGCGTCATGCAGCGTTTCTAGAATTAGTATTGTGTCCAAGGTTTGGCGCGGCCTCGCTTGGCCTCTAACCTTCATCTCTCTCCAACTCCTGGGAACTTCTTGGGCTATGGCGCAAACAACTGATACGCACCCCACCACTCATGGACCACTCGTCACTGACATTTTCTCTGCAGGCCCTGCTGCACCGCCATGAAACCTACATGGCCGATGCAGAACGCGATAGACTACAACTGGTAGCCCGTATAGAAGAGTTACAAAACGACAAGATTGAGCTCGAAGCTTACAACGAGAAAACACAAAAGGAAAACAAGGGTCTAATGGGCCAAATCGAGATGCTGAATGCCTCTGTGCAGGATGCAGATATGCGTATAATACAGTTGGAGGCCAGCCTTTTGTCGTCCGAGCAGACTGTGCGTCGACTTGAAAACGCTACAACACGCGCCGCCGATATGGAGCGACAAATTGCGGTCCTTGAGAACGAGCAAGATACGTTGCGGGCTACAGTCAGCAAAACCGAGTCAGAAAGCCGAGACACAATGCAACGCTGGCGCAGGGCTGAGCGTAGTATCATCGTTCTCCAGGAACAAGTAGATCGCATGGAGCAAGAGGGCAGAGAAGAACGAGAGCGCCATGCCGAAATTCTAGATCGCATTGAACGACAGCGCGAGGTCGAGAGAGGGCTCAACACAGCTGCAGGTCGATTAAAAGGTGCCGCTGCCGCGAAGGTCCTCTCCACAACAGCTGAAGATCTTGTCAGTGGGAATCTTGCAAACAGCGTGGTTTCCCACTTTGTCCGTGATCTTCTTGCCGATAATGCCAACCTTCAGCTAGGCATGTCTGAGTTGCGAGAGCTACTAATGAATTCGCACGATGAAATCCAAGCCCTTCGGGAACAACTGATATCGCATCAGCCCTTGATGCAGACTAGCTCCTCATCAGCAACGCCCATTTCTCCAAGTAGTGGACGAAGTCTCCTGTCGCCACTGGACTCTCAAGATTATGGCAGCAATTCATCACAGCAAGTTCACGTGCATCACCACTATCACCTCGCAACATCAAAATCCACAGCGGTGAAACCAAAGAAAAAGCGGAGCAGTTTGGTTCCTGGCTCTTTCAATCCTCCTGCATATGCCACTGTGGGAGGGGTAACCCGCTTGACACTCTCTACACCCGGGCACTCGCCAAGCCCATCTATATCTTACAGTGACGCGCAGACAAACGAGAGCCCCATCAGCTGTATTCCAGACGGAGCTGTGACCGAAGGTCGCAAACGCGACTCTATCAACACCGTTGTGTCTACGCGGCGCAACTCTATTTTCTCCGAGCAACCTTCCATGTATTCTCCCACTTCGATACCATCGTCGCCTACCAGCAGCCGACATATATCGTTGCTTAACACATATCCTGCTGATGACAATGAAGTCATGACACCAAGTGCCCGCCGGCATCGAAAGCGCATATCCGATATATCAGTTCATTTTGCGACAACTCCAAACCCCACAGGCATCCACGCTATCGCTGAAGAGGATGATGATCGAATAAATAGGGGAATACAACGCCGTGCTACTTCACTTTCGGTTGCGGAAGAACTTGCCGGCCTCGATGGTGAGGCTGAGTTCAACTTTTGCGAGGATGAGGATTATGAAGAAGAGGCACAAAATGCCCTCACCCCATTGCGCTCATTGCGTCGTCATGTGTCACACGAGTCCATTATGTCCCTCTCTGGCGGTTTAGACATACACACACTTAAGACCAGACCCAGCCAATTAACTCTCAGACCACTGGGAACTGCATCAGCTGTTGTCACTGATGTGGTGGCTCAGTCAACCATATCCTTCCAATCCAAATCTGATATTCGTAGCAACCTTGCTGAGTTGGCAGGATTTGGAGCGGGTGATGCAGTGATTGTTAAAGTGACGCCCGACGATTCTAGCGATGCTGCCTCTCTCCATTCATCATCTGCATCCCATGCTAGCACGGCAGAAACAAAGGGGCGACTTGGCCCGCGCGGGTGGTCCAAGTGGGTTCCATGGGGGGGTTATACATCAACAACATCGGCGTCGTTATCGAGTACAAGCGCCAGCGCAACAGCCAGTGTGAGCACAAGCTTCAGTTCTACTTTGACCTTGGCGAGCGACTCAGTCACAACACCGAAGCAAGCACCGCCAAAGAACATCAAAGCTGTCGCTGGTGAGGCGCAACTGGGCTCTAGTCTGCCATTTTTTCGCAATTACGGAGTCAACCAGCCTGGAGCAATTCCCGGATATTGGTTGTCAGGTAGAGCTCGGGGAAGTGCAACACGGGCACTGGCAGACAACCTGTCTAACAATGTGTGACGTGAGACTTTTTCGTTTTTCTTTTTTCTCGGTATAGTCATGCACGATTGTCATTTGCGTTCTTATTGTTTTCTTCATTCCGGCCGGGTTTTTGGAAAGACGTTTTTGTCTTGGGCCTGTTCCAGCCATGTCTTGTTCTACTTATCTAGGTAAGATGTTACTTATGAGCGACGCAGCACTCATTGCTCCACGCTTGTCGTAGGGGGCTCTTTTTATGTTTTTTTTTTTTTTTTTTTTTTTTTTTTTTCGATTTCTTGCACAGCATAATATTGTTGACAGTCATTTTTTTGTGACTGTTAGTTCATGTCTCTCTTGTATTTACTGCATTGGCTGTTATCCAAGCCTCTCCCGAACTTTACATTTCCTTTGTTAGGTCTTCCTTTTTCTATACAGTGGTGACTTCTTAGTCAACCCAATAAATTTGATACATTAGTTGAAAAGCCGTGATCTCGTCAGAGCGACATGTATCTTTGAGGAGGCTGCGTGTAGCACAAGTCCTGCTTTGAAACATGTGCGTACTGTAATCCAGCGGTGAGGCCACAGCATTGTCACGGCAAAAAGATCATGCCCGCAAATTATGCATCATGAACAGCCCAAAGGGCCTGGTTGCATAAAACACAAGTGCAGGCTAGGATGAAGAGTTGACGGCAAAAAAGGTTCATTTCATGGTCGTGGTTTTTTTTTGTTTAATTGTTGTTCTTTGCCTGGCAGGGATCGCCGTGCATATGTGATGGTAGTGGTTCTTGGCATGCAGATGCGCTAAGCCTTTTTGAGATGGAGCTGAGGGCTGAGATACAGGGGGGGAGGAGTAGACGGTTCCTTTTGGGGCAGGGTAGAGGATGTCTCGTTTTCCTATGAGCTAAGAACACTGAGGAGGAGGGTGAAAGGAGACATTGGACACTTGGATGGTTCACATGTGGTAAGTGTGTTTTTGCTGGGTTCCTAGGCGAAAGAGGGGCCATCACAGAGTCACTGGCGATATCTGCACAGAATAGCGTGGCACGACTTGCAGTTTAGCGTGGCATGTCGGGGAGGAGGAGAGAGACCCTTACATGAGCAAGGCTCCATGGCTCATGTACGTACACATGTACCTGTAGAACCAGACCCGGACCCAAGCACCATCCAGATCTCCAGGCCCTTTTGCTTCGGCTTCAGTTGCAAGTTGGTTCTGTTTGCCATGATTTGGATGATACGATAAAGACGGTGTGAGGCGAGCCTCTGGTTGGGATTCACCCACAGCTCGGTTTGGCGGCTGGTTGGTGGAGATAGCAGAAAATTCATTTGTGCATTGTGGTGTGAGGTCTTTGGCTAAATCCGGACCGAAGCTGAAGAACCTGTTCATACAGGCGAGATGCTGCCAGTATAGGTCGGCGGTGGAGTTCGTCGACGAGACGACGACGACGAAAGAAAGATACAAGACAGCTCGGGGGCTTATGCCTTGTGCACCAGAACCGTAGTTTTGTGGTATTGGCGGCTTGCCGAGACCGAGCTCTTCAGCACCATCATCGCTTATTGTCAGTCGCAGGCTGGGGTGATGCCCAATTCACATTACTAGATAGTTAGAAGTGGTGCCCCTGTTCTTGTACGCCCCCCTGATCCCTCGATTCCCTGCTGCGCTGTGCTGCTGCCAGCTGACAGACTAAAGCCCGGGCGTATATACCGCTCTCAGAGCATTCCTCCGCTGGCCATCCTTCTGGTCCCCGGCATCTCTTGTAGCACGCGAGAACCTGGGCTCTGGGAGCTGCTGAAAGAGGCCGTTGCGCGTCTATATTACGCGCTCCCTACAAAAAGCCCCTCCCAACATTTGTACGAGTCCAGCTTGTCGGTCTGGTCTAGGGTCTGGGCTGGGGTCAGTCCGTCCGTCCTGTCAGCACAAGATGTAAAGTCAAGGGCTTTTCCTAGCCGGCCCTCCCCCAACTGCATGTCTCTCCCTTTGTCGACAGACTCTTCCTTCAACACGCGCTGCATCATCTCCGATGCCCAGTTCCCTCTTTTCCTTGTTTTCCTGGACCGTTCCATCTGCGCTATTACGCCGCTCTTTGTCTCTCCTGGCTAGTCTCGATTAGCACGTAGAAGAACAACGTACAGAAGCCCGTGATTGGCCGGCTTGCTGGTTTAGCACCGGGCCAGGCTCCAACTTGGCATCCGCGACAGTGGCCTCACCAACACTAGCCAGGCACTTACAGTATACAAATCTGCACTACTTTCCTAGTACACTGTATGTATGTACATAGTTGCAATTACACCCAAGTAGAGTAACAGCCTGTGTAGTGCTTGCCGTCCGTGTACGTGTGTGTGCGCCAAGATCGTCCACCCATCGGCTGCAACTGCTCTGCTTTGGCAGCACCCAACAGGAAACTCTCCCGGAGCTCTTGCCGCTTGTCCCCAGGGAAGAAGAAAAAAGAAAGCCTAAATCTGATTTTTCGCTTCCTTCCGCTTGACATCTATCTACACCCTCTCTCTTCACTAAATATCAGCAAGCTCATTATCCTCGTTCTCCCCTTCCCCTCGCTTTTTTCACTTTTTTTTTTCTTCCTTCTCTCCCATACCCCCCTTGCTGCCCACCAGCAAACTGTCGTTATCTTGTTGCTGTTTGCTCACTTTCCCTTCATCCACTTCCCCCTCCTACATTCCATTCCAGCTTGCCGCTCTTTGGCACATTGTCCAGGCTCGAAAAGCCATACACGCCATTTTATGTTGTGAATATTGTATGTGAAGCGAGCGAGCCCGCGCTTGTCAGTGGCATCTTCTCTCCTCAGCTCTCTTCGATCTTGAATTTCGACTAGCCCAAGCCTTGACCCCTTCAAAATGGATATTGGTAGCCTCACAAGCAACGTGAGTATTTCCCACCTCCCGTCGCCCGGTTGCCTTTGACATCTACCCGAACTCCCCTGCTAATATCACCCATCTCCCACGACCAGTCGTCCGACCCTCGCGTTGGCTCGGCCACCAGCAACTCCACCGGCGGCACCTTGAGTAAGATCAGTGTCACCGACACCTCCAAAAGCTCCGCCTCCGCATCCGCGTTGATTAGCACGCTTGTTCCCGTCATCATTTACTCTGCTCTATGCCTCTCTATATTCTGGCTGCTACGACACAAGTTTCCGCGTGTATACTCACCACGAACCATCCTGACTAGTTTTCTCCCTCAGTACGTCCATTCCCCCCTCCCTCGTGCGAAGCTCCCCTGTTACTAACACATCTACGTCATAGAGAACGAAGTCAACCTTTACCTAACCATATATTTAAATGGGTTGTCGCCTTTGTCAAGGTCGAAGATACTTTTGCCCTTCAACACATCTCCCTTGACGCCTACCTCTTTCTGCGCTTTCTCAAAGTTCTTTCTGGCCTCTGCTTTGTCGGCGTTTGCATTACATGGCCCATTCTGCTTCCCATACATTCCCGGGGTGGTGCCGGCCTGCAAGAGTTGGATAGCTTGACCATTGGAAATGTCACTGAAAAGAAAACTTTCCTAATTCATGCTCTCGTCTGTTGGGTATACTTTTCTATCGTCTTGTACACCATTTATCGCGAGTGTATCTTCTACATCAACCTTCGCAACGCATACATGTTCTCGCCCTATCAAGCGCAGCGCCTGTCGTCCCGGACCGTCCTGTTCACCTCTGTACCGCCACGCTACCGAGACCCTGCTCGACTGCGAAAGTTATTTGGCGACTCAGTTCGAAATGTCTGGATTCCCAAGGATACCTCGGATTTGGAAAAGCTTGTCAAGGAGAGAGAGCAAACTGCCCTACGTTTGGAAAAGGCCGAGATTTCCCTAATCAAGTTGGCCAACCGACTACGCAAGAAGCAAATGGGGCAGGAACAGCCCTCCGAAGTACAGCAACTCGATCCCCAGTTCCAACCAGAATTCCTCTACCATGAAAAGACAAGTACTGAGTCCGAAAAGACTCCAACGGATTGTCCACCGACCCTCTCCGATTCTCAGATACCCAGTAACAAGGATATCTTTGTCGGAAATTCAGCTCCATCACCGGTCAACCCACATTTTGTTGCAGACAAACCTTTACCTACAGCTGACTTTTGCAACTCGAAAGTCGATATACAAGGACAAACCGTAGCTCTTGATTCTCTTGAGCAACACTCTAGCAATGACACAACCATAAACAGCCCAAGCTCAAAAACGACATCTCTGTCTTTCCCGCAGCCTACCGAGAACAACCTACCAATTCCTGTGAACAATCATAACATCATCGACGACGAAAAGATTTTGCACGTATCGACTGACGCCCCTGAGCCTATTTCCAATCTCGCAGAACTCAAGGCTGAGTCCCAAGCCAAGGCCAAGGCCCGCACAGAACCTCCAACCCAAACTCTGGCCCAGGAAAACACACTACTTGATACCCAGAATCCGTCCGCAGTTGATGCCGAAGCTGCCCAACCCCGTATTCCCGACGTCAACGGATCTGTCGCTGCTCAATGGGTTCCTGCTGAGATGCGCCCTGCCCACCGGCCCCTAGCTAACTTTTTCCGCCGTGTTGATACCATCAAGTGGACCAGAAAGCGTATCCGTGTTTTGAACCCCCAGATCCGCAAAATGCGTAAAATGCTGCTCCAAGGCGAAGGAAAACCGCTGGCATCGGCATTTGTTGAATTTAGCAACCAGGCCGATGCTGAGAAGGCCTACCAGACTCTTACTCATCATCTTCCGTCTCACATGTCATCTCGCTACATTGGTGTAACCCCAGATGAAGTTGTTTGGTCGTCTTTGAACCTGACTTGGTTCAGCTTGCTACTCCGCAAATTTGGCGTTTCTGGTTTTACATTTGTTGGAATTATTTTTTGGTCGATTCCTTCTGCCTTCGTTGGTGCCATTTCCAACATCGAAGCACTCGCCAAGTACGTGACCTTTCTCGACTTTGTCCTCAAGTTCCCGGAGTTTCTCAAGGGTATCATCCAGGGTTTCTTGCCTGCTCTTATGTTGTCTCTTCTCATGGCTATTGTGCCATTTTTACTTAGAGGTGCTGCTCGAGTTGCCGGCGTTCCCTCACTTTCCTTGATCGAGCTCTTTGTCCAGGAATCATACTTCCCTTTCCAGGTGGTTCAGGTTTTCCTGATCACAACCATTTCATCTGCCGCCTCTGCTGCACTCATGGAGGTAGTCAAGTCCCCATTCTCAGCCCCCTCTCTATTGTCTGAGAATCTACCCAAAGCTTCGAACTTTTACATATCATATATTCTTGTGCAGTGCCTTGCTGCTGGTGCCGGCGCCATGGTGCATTTAGTTGATCTTTTCAGACATCAGATTCTTGCTCGCAACCTAGACTATCCCCGTTCGGCTTTCCGAGTTTGGCATCGGGTTCGTCCTGTTCATTGGGGCGCTATCTTTCCAGTATTTACCAACATGGGCGTCATTGCCTTTTCGTACTGCTGCATCGCACCCGTTATCATGATATTCGCTTCCTGTGGCATCTTCATCATCTACTTGGTTTACCGCTATAACCTCATGTTCACATACAATTCTAATATCAACTGCCGCGGACTCGTCTACCCGAATGCTCTTTTGCAGCTTCTTACTGGGCTTTACCTTGCTGAAATTTGCATGATTGGTCTTTTGGCACTGAGAGTGGCGTTAATTCCGATGGTTATGATGATCATGTTCCTTATATTTACTAGCATGTGCCACGTTTCGATCTCTGCTGCTATCCGGCCTCTTCTATACAATCTCCCCCAATCTCTGGCGGTCGAAAGTTACGAGCTCTCACACGGTGGAAACTTTGACATTGGTAGCGACGATGTCATTCCTAACGTCGATGGAAGCACAAATACTCGCGATAAAGTGCCTTCGGCTAATGTCGACGACGGTTATGTAGTTCCGACGCACAGCGACCAAGTTGAGCATGAGCAGATAGGATCCCGCGGCATGGAAGGTGCCGATCGTTTCATAAGCAGCATTTTTACTGTCGGAAAGCTCAAGCTTGGCGAAGCTACTAATTCGTTGAAAGAAACTCCACTTGGCCCTGTTGCGAGATACCTCAGCCACTGGATTAGTCCACCTCGCGATATGAAGCCCAATTTTGTCATGCGTTGGCTTCATCCCGAGGTGTTCAACGACTTTGCTGCTATGCAGAAGTTGCTCCCACCAGAGCTGCCCGACCCGACACAAACATACCCACCCGACTACGAGAGCAAGGCTTACTGGCCTCCAGCCATGTCAGCGCCAGCCATGCGTTTGTGGATTCCACGGGACGAGGCGGGCGTGAGCAAGCAGGAAGTGGAGTACACGTCAAAAGTCGTTTCCATCTCGGACGAGGGTGCTGTTCTGCTACCAAACGGGCGGATCCGGGCCGACGTCGAGAAGGCACCCTTTTTCGAGGAGCGCATCGTGTACTGATGGCAAGATGAACGAAGCTCTGTTGGGCAGTTTTTTTTTTGGCTTGTATATTTTTGTTTAACTTTTTTTTTCTTTCGTTTTTGATCTCTTTTGGTTTTCATTTTCTTGACATATTCGGTGACGAATTAATTTTTCTGGGCATCGTCTCGGTTTCTTGGTTACAAAATGGTCTATTTGCATAGGCTGGGCTTGGCGTCTATGGTTCTTTGGGGTGTTTGCTTGGGAAGCGTGGTTGCTTTACGGATTGACTAGTATAAACCGCCAGGAGGCGCATTGTCAGTTGTAGATGGTAAAACGGGTTTAATGGCAAGGGGGTTTTTGGAATATTTGGTTGTTTTTATCGGCTAGTTGCTTGTAGTTAGTTAGTACATGATGGCATGTACACGAACGTCATCTGGAGTTCAAACGCTTTTCCAGCGGGCTGTTTCATCTTGTTTCTCTGATGCCGATTCCTTTCCAGGATTCCAAATGCTTGATGTCCATACATCCGTCTCTCACGAGACATGAAAAAACGTCAGGTTCGACAGGGCAAACGTCCAGGCGGATAGCCCTTTCTTCCGTGTTTTAGAACGGCGAGGGACGATCATGTCAGTTTTGAGACAGGTTCAGAAAGGGGACAAGTGGAAGGAAGCTGTTGTCGGAAGGATAGCTTGGCGTGAAGTGAAAGCTGGAGGTTGTCACAAGATTAGGGAGGGCACAAGGAAATGTATGTGGAAAGAAGGAAAAAGATATGTGTGGAAAGTAGAAAATTAATTTTTGTGGTATCGTGATAATTAATTACTTGTTTCTTTTCAAAACCCCAAAGTGAACCCTTTGCCTCTTCCCAAAAACCCCCGATGAAAAACGAAAACAAATACCAAGCCGCCAGATGGCCAAGTTCATGAAAATGCACGAAAAAAAAGAGAGACGCCCATGAAAAGAAGCAACCCAAGCAAGCCCTTGTCCCAAGAAAAAGAAAATGACAGGGAAAAACGCCTTCCCCGCCCAAGTCCCCCGCCCTTTTGCTGTAGTATGACATCAGCGGTGAAAAAAAAAAGACATTAAAAGACAAGAAAAAAATGGAAGAAAAAAATTAAACTGAGCCGCCGGGTTCGGACTCTCAGCGAATGAGGCTCATGAGCGCCTCGCTCGTCTCCTTCATAGCTCTCTGGAGATCCTCGTGCGTTGGCTTGGACGCCGCCGCCTCCTTTCCAGGGACGTCTGAGCCATCGACGAGCAGGTTTGCCTGGACCGAAAGGCGTTTGAGGAACATGGACTGCACGAGTAGGTTTGAGTTTGCCTCATCGAGGGCCGCCTCAAAGCGGGGGTTGGCCAGGACGTTTTGGCGGTGGCGGTCCGCGCGGGCCTTTTCACACTCGCAGATGTAGCGGTCGCGCAGCTGGCGCTCGAGCGCCCACTTGCGGCAGCGCGCGTCGTACTTGCGGCGGGCAGCGGCAGCGACAGCGGCCTTGTTGCGGTGGCGCAGGGCGGCGGCGTCTTCGTGGCTGAGCACGCTGGGCGTGCGGGCGCCGCTGCCAATGGTGGTGGCGGTGGTGGTGCCCGAGATGACGGAGGCGGCACCCGAGACAACAGACGCGGCGCCGGAGATGGAGGACCAGCGGGAGCGGGAGGCGCCGCCCCGCGAGGGGTAGTAGTCGTGGTCGGACTCGGAGTCAGAGGAGCGTATTGAGAAGGAGGTGATGGACTTGCGCAGGTCTTCAATGGTGCCGGAGAAGCGGGTAGATCGGGGTATTATGGCGTTGGTGTCGGCGGCGGTCTGGGCCGGAGCGGGTTGGCTGGGGAGGACCTGGCTGGCAGTGCTTGCTCGCAGACTCTGGAGGAAGTCAAATGTTTTGGTGCGCTGTGGCAGCGGAAATGCTGAAGTTGTAGACGACGACATGGTGAGAGTAGGTGAATGGGAGAGTGTGAGATGGTGATAGTCGATAAGTCTGACAAGGGCTTCGAGGTGGGCGAAGAAGTAAGTGATGAGGAGTAAAGCAAAAAAAAAAGGGTGGAAAAGGGAATCAGAAGCAGAAGAGAGGCTGCGGGATTGATGCGCGCTGTTGGGCCGGGAGATGGATGCCTTATATATAAAACTGCAGTATAGTGTTGCTTTGGACGAACAAGACCGGCAGCGATAAAGACTGTAGATAAAAATAGCAACACTTGGACAGAAGCAGGACAAGAGAGAACAAAGACACAGAAAGAGAAAAAAAAAACTATTAAAACAAACCAGCGCTATTATGCCCTTGGCTTTGTACTCTGAACACGTGAGAGTGTGTGAGTGTGAGAATCTGCTGCTTCAAAGCCGAACCAATACGCCGCAGGACAAAGAAGCCGAAGATAAATCGTGTGTCTGGGACCAGGTCCCAATCTGGACGTGGGTTAGCATGTGGCCCCGCTTTTCTTCCTCTTTTTTTTTTCTCGCTGTCTTCTTCTTGTCTTGCGAAACAAGGCCGCCTTTGGGCTGTGTGGAGGCGCTCCAGCCAATCAAAGTGTGGCACGATACAGTCCACAGTGGCCCCCCCGCTCTTTTTTTTTTCTTCTTCTTTCGCTGCGGCTTCTCTTGTCTCGTACACGGCAGATCCAGCTTTGACACCGCCCCACACAGCTTATCACATGGCTCAGGACCGACCAATCTAGCATTCTTTGCGACTTGTTCTATTCCCGCTTCCGATCATCCCTGCCACAGGATGCAGGGCTATTTTCGGCTTCGCTGACACTACAAGTCGAGGTCGTATATCCGGACTGCTGTACGCAAGCTCACTTACTCGACTCGCTCGTCTGCTTCAGTCTGTTGCTCTCCCTACCACACGCAACGCCTGGAAGCATACTTGTCTTCTCTGTCTCATAGCGTGTAGGATCTGCCGTGGACCTGCGTTTGCGGCCACGCATGCGAGTGAAGGCGGGCCCCCAGTGGTCCCTACTCGGCCTCTGTTTGATCCCCCTCTGTCTGTTGTTCCGTGCTCTTGTGGCTCCCCTCAAGTTCATGATCAGAGTTCCAAGTTCCCGCGAGGCAGAGTGGGGCGGGCGAGACCGCCATGTACTCAAGAGGCCACCAATATATGGACTTGTAAACCTGTGCGGACCATTTGTGCCCGTGCTGCCGAGTGTATCAAACGGCGTGGCCATGAACAAGCCCCAGGCCGCCTCAAGCTGGCTGTTCCTGTTCCCTGCTGATTCCTGAGTTATAAAGGCCCCCTCAAGCTAGATGCTTCTGGCTAGGACCACCTCAATCCGACCCTGGTTCTCAAACCTGGTACCTGATCTTGTGCGTGTGTGTAAAAGGACATCGTCATCAGCCATGGCCATGGACACTAATGCTACTTGGACAAGTCCCAGTCCGCCTTGCCAATCCGTGCACCGCCAACGACCACTAAAAACACAACATATATATCGTATGTTAAGACGTTAAGGCCCGAGAAGCCTTCAAAGAAGAACAAAAAAGACGCTCTGCGTGTTTCATCGTGTCGCCTTGCTGCCGCCGAATTCCCGCTCTGCTGAACCGGCTTAATCAGACTCGCGCGCATTCTTTGTGTCGCCAAGCTGGCCAATGCCTTGGGCGTTTTTTTTTCGTCTTAATTGGTTTCTTTAGCGGCAGGTTTTCATGCGAGGTTATTCTTAGTCGTGGAGCTAAAGCAATATGTGCCAGCTGGCGTGGCATGAACAGCTGACGACAGCTGCAGATCTCTTCAGGACAACCCCACCATACGACCCCGCGTCAGAGCTTGGATGACACTCAAACCCTAACATAACTTGAAAGCTCTCGCTATTACTTTGCATTCTGGAAACATATAGTTATATAACTAACTACACAATTCATTCGGCAGAATTACTCTCACCTAAGTCAAGCAAAGTTACTTCACACCGACTCCTACATCTGCGTAGCCATAGGCCGCAAATATTCTGCCTGCTACTCCCTCAGTTGCAATTTCTCTCTTCTTTTAGACTGTTGTTGGACTCATCACGCATCATCTTGATCCGTCACACCAACTGACCCACATTTGCGCCAAAATGCTGCAAAACAGAGTCTTCAGTGGCATCGTTTTGCCGAAGTTGACAACCAGTCCATCCATCCAAAGCAACTGCATCAATTTGGATCGCCGCCAGAGTTGCGCCTTCTTCCATTGTGCAGGCCTTTTTTCTCCCCGGGCACCTGTAAAATCCGACATCAAGGTGCTTTGTCGTAGTAATTGCAATTCGGCTGGCTGAAATTCCGGCTTTTGTGTCCACCTTGAGAATACATAGTGACATACGCGGAAGAAGTTTTTTTTCTTTTTGTCTGCCTCTCCTTCGTTCTGTGTCATCCTGTCTTCTGCTCTCAGCCTTCGTCTATCTCGAATTTCCACGCAAGGCTATTCGCCAGAAACCAGGGCAGCCCGGCTCGCAACACCATCGCCGATTTTGCCGTGCTCTTTTTCTTCGCTGCTTGTAGAAGAGAGTTTTGGTGGCTAATTGTCTTGTTGCTTAGCAGACAGCACTGCTCAGATTCTGATGCTTGGAGCTTGTATCTAGACTCTGGCATCTCGCCTCCCATTGCATCTTCGATTTTTCTGTTTTATGAGAGCCTTGTTCTTCTCCCTCTTTATTCTCTTTTCAAGATACCCATAAAGATACTGGCGCCATGGCTGAAGCTTCCTCCTCGCCCGATTTTGATCTGGCGGCGGCCAAGCAGGCCATTTTCTCGTCTTCCACAAACGTCAGAATATCACAGCTCAAGACTATTGACGAACGGCTGGCCAAAAAGAGTGAGTTGTACTGCTTCTAGAATGAACCGCCGATTCTGGTACCGGGAAGCTGACCGTTTTTCTCCCCCCAACAGCCATCAAGCCGGACCTGTTGCCCGGAATCCTCCGCCTCTTTCTCTATACTCTCGCCGCATACACCGATCGCCCGTCCCGACGTGCCGTGCAATCATGTCTTGTGTCGCTCCTTACCAACTCTGATCTTGACGCAATTTCCCCCCTGCTCGAGCCGTTTGTCGCCGCCGTCTACCAGGAATCTCAAAAGGGTGGTTCTGCCTCCGGAACCGTCTTTGTGATTGTTGAATGGACTGCTTTGTTGCAGCAACACTTGGGCCCGACCTCCCACTGGGCCAAGTTCAGCAAGCCCGTGCTACAAACAGCCGCCAATGCCTTTGAAAAGTCCCTGGCGCCTGTGTCCAAGGCGAGCTTGGCCGATTCCGCAACCACTATTACGCGCCGTGGTCTGCGCAAACTCTTCTCCACCAGCCCAGACGTTGAAAAAACTGTTAAAGACACAGTGGCTGTCCTGACGGCCAAGGACACAGCGTCAACTGCCAAATATGCGCCGTTCCTCGGTGTGGTTGCTGGCGTCTCGTCGCGCATCGAAAAGGCAAAGCCTGTACTACAGGCCCTCAAGTCCGAATACTTTACGTTTTATGCCCGTGAGATTGTTGGCTCCAAGACTGCCGTGCCGGCTCATATTGCCGGCTCATGGACCGACTTCTTCTCTGATTTCGCGACTGTCGAAGACTTTACCGCCGAGCTTGTTCCTGCGCTTGAGAAAGGCCTTCTGCGCGCCCCCGAGGTTGTGCTCACCACCATTCTGGTGCCGCTTGTCGGCAGCCTACCCGCATCGTACGACCTGTCACAGGTGCTTGTGGCCAAACTGCTCAAGTCTATTCTGAGCTCTGTTAAATCATCCAATGCCGTGATTCGCCAGGGATCTGTGGTTGCCTTCAAGGCCATTGTTGCCAAGTCGTCTAACAACGATTTGCTCGCCAAGGCCACCGATGAGATTTTGACCCCTCTCAAGACCGGAAAACTACCCTCGGCTGACCACAGAGTCATGCACGCAGATATGCTGGACTCTATTCCCCTGTCTAATGAAATTGCCGACAAGATAAATGTGGCTCTAGCTACCGTCACTGCAAAGGAGGGTAATGAGGCTGCTCTCGCTGCCGAGACTATTGCTCTGGCCAAGGCTAGCTTGGTGTCTCTTAACAACGGCACTGAGCTGCCCAAGCCTGTGCTTGATACCTACGCTAAGGGCCTTGTTGACAAAAAGATCCCCACTCGTCGCCTATGGCTGCTTCGTACTGGATCCTTGATTCTGAAAGCTGCTCGCCAGGAAAGTCCTTCTCCTGCTACCATCAAGTTTGCCGAAACCATTGCGCCCAAGTTGTTTGATGGCCTTGCTGAGGTCAACAACAACTGTATGACTGCTGCGCAATCTGGGGCCATTGTTGGCGCGTACATCACTACTGCTCTTATACCTGCACTGAGCGGCCCCCTTTCAAGCACTTCTATTTCTGCTGCCCTCAACAAGGCCGCTGTCAATAAGAGTGCTTTGAGCATAGGACAAAAGTCATCGTTCCTCTTGAACCCTAGAATCTACGCCAAGTTGACTTCAGCAGATGATTTGGCTTGGTTTTCACACGCTCTGTTTTCTGTGACTGGTACTGCTCTTGAATCCCTTGACAAGCCTGTATCTCTCGCTTGGGCAGAAGCAATTCTGTTCATCACCTGCTCTTCTGCCATTCCCCATCTTGTCGGCCAGAAAGCTCGCAAAGCGCTGTCCCAAAAGTATGCCGAAGCGCCTAGCGCTGTCAGTTCTTTGCTGATTTCTGGCGCGTGGGACTGGCTTAACAAGACCGAGGCGGCTGATAAAGACTCGGCAGTTGTCATTTCCAAGAGTGAGGCAGCTTCTCTCTATCCCGCTATCCGCTCGTTCTGCTTGAGTCCCGATGAGCGTAAGCAGTTTGATGTGGAAATTCCGGTTGATGTTCTGGAAAAGCAGATGTGTAACTTGCTGGTTCTTCTCCGTGACGATTTGATTCCCAGAAGCAGCTGGATTGAACTGACCATCAAGATTGGAATAGACCCTGGCTCTCTGGCTGTGAAGTATGAGGATGATCTTCTTGCTTATATTCTTGAAAAGACCAAACCTGAGGAGAGCCCCAAAGTTAGAACATCCGCCTACAAGGCTACCTCTGAACTGGCCTTTGTTGCCCCTGAAACAATGACTACCCGCGTTGTGCAGCTGATTAAAGATGCTTTGAACCCCGAACAGCTGGAAAACATTGGTCCTATGGAAGCTGCCATTTTCAAGACTCCCGCTGGTACTGCTTTTGTTGATGTTCTGTCGAAAAAGGCTCATGCCGTTCCCAACAAGAACTCCAAGGACTATGAAGTCTTAAAATGGGAGGAGGAGCTCCGTAGCTCTATTGCCAAGAAGAAGGGCACGGAAAAGAAACTGTCCGCTGATGACCAGGCCAAGGTCAATGCCCAACTTAAAAAAGAGGCTGCCATCCGCAAGAACGTCCGGGGAGTTGTTTCTAACATTCACCGTGGCGTTGGTATCGTCAAAGCTCTGGCTACTGGCCCGCCTACCGAGGCTTCTTTGTGGATGCAGGCTGCTGTTGACTGTCTCTTGAAATCTATTGACTCTGGCGCTTGCCTCATCTCTGGCGACGCAGCTCCTCAGGCCTTCATTACCTGCTCGGAGAGATGCACCGCTCGTCTGGGAAACAACCGCCAGTTTGTTGGTATAGCTACACTGCGTGCTCGCGAAGTCACTGATTTGCCCCAGAATATCCAGGAGGAGCCTCTTGGCGAAATGGTTACACGTATTTTGTACAAGCTTCGCTTCGCAGCCGAACAGCGCCCCTTTGACACCGTTTCGCTCATCTACCTGTTGCCCCTGGTTTTCCATGTTCTCCAGACCAGCGGTGTTGGCGACACTGAAGAAGACCGGGATGTGCAAGTTGTCTTGGCTATTGAGATCTTGTCCTTTCACGCTGACATCTGCTCTGATGAAGCTGTTCCCCGTTTGGACATCTTGGACTCGCTCATTGTGGCTATGCAGAAATACAACGCCCACTACAAGATTATCAAGGAGTGCCTTGCTCATGTTAGCCGCTCTGTAGCTCCCAACATGTCTATTGCTGAGATGCAGGCTCTTGCTAAAGGCGCTATCGTTGCCGAGGCCAATGTACGCTCCGCCGTCTTGCAGTCAATCAGCAGCGATGTTGATATGAGTGAGCTTGATTTCTCAAGCGAAATCTGGATTGCTGCTCATGACGACGACAATGAGAACAAGGAACTTGGCTTTGAAATTTGGGTGGAAAGCGGTTTCAAGTTGACTGATGACGTTCCTCAGAAGATGCTTCCCTTCCTGGAAAGCAAGGACTATCAACTGCGTAGTGCCAGTGCCCGGGCTCTTGGCGATGCTATCAAGGCTCACGACTCTGCTCTTGATGCTGTTATTCTCAGCCTCGAGTCCTCGTACATTGAGTTATCCAAGCCTCGCGTCCAACTACTGGATGAGTATGGCATGCCCAAGAAGATGGACCTCTCTGATCCCTGGGAGGCTCGTCAAGGCATAGCCTTGGCCTTCAAGGAGCTTGCGCCGTACTACACAACTGTTCAGCTGGATGCCCTGTTTGATTTCCTTATTGAAAAGGGACCCCTGGGCGATAAGAACGACAATGTTAGAGGCCAGATGCTGGATGCTGCTGTTCATGTGATCGACCTGCGTGGAAAGATTCTGGTCGAGAAGCTGATGAAGTCTTTCGAGAGGACTCTGCAGGGTCCTGACAAGGCCACTGAGACCTCTGATCGTATTAACGAGGCTGTTATCATCATGTACGGTGCTCTTGCGCGTCATCTGGCTGCTAGCGATGCCCGCTTGCCTGTTGTGATTGAGAGACTGATTGCTACCTTAAGCACGCCCTCTGAGACTGTCCAGTACGCTATTGCTGAGTGTCTGCCTCCTCTGGTCCGCTCTTATGGTCCCAAGTCTACCAAGTACATTGACCAGGTGATGGAGTCTTTGATGACTTCCAAGAGCTTTGCTGTTCAGAGAGGTGCAGCATATGGCCTGGCTGGTCTGACCATGGGCCGCGGTATTTGCTCTCTGAGAGAACAACGTATTATGTCTTCTCTCCGCTCTGCTGCCGAAAACAAGAAGGAATCTAACCAGCGAGAGTCTGCATTCTTGTCCTACGAGTTGCTGTCGGTTATCCTGGGCCGCCTGTTCGAGCCTTATGTGATCCAGACTGTGCATCAGCTGCTGGCTGGCTTTGGCGACAGCAACTCCAATGTGCGTGATGCTTGCCTGGAGGCTTCCAAGGCATGCTTCAGACAGCTGAGCTCCTATGGTGTCAAGAAGATTCTCCCTACACTGCTTAATGGTCTTGATGAAGACCAGTGGCGTAGTAAGAAGGGTGCTTGCGAGCTACTTGGTGCCATGGCGTATCTGGATCCCCAGCAGCTGGCCTTCAGCCTGCCTGAGATCATCCCCCCTCTGACGGCTGTGCTCAATGACAGTCACAAGGAGGTCAGAGGGGCTGCTAACAAGAGTTTGAGACGTTTCGGTGATGTCATCAACAACCCTGAAGTCAAGTCTCTGGTAGATATTCTGCTCAAGGCCCTGAGTGATCCTACCAAGTACACCGACGATGCTCTTGACGCACTCATCAAGGTGCAGTTTGTTCACTACCTGGACCCGCCCTCGTTGGCCTTGGTTACCCGTATCCTACAGCGTGGCCTCGGCGACCGTTCCAACACCAAGCGCAAGGCTTCTCAGGTTATTGGTTCCCTGGCCCACCTTACCGAAAAGAAGGACCTCATCAGCCATCTTCCCGTGCTTGTTGCTGGCCTGAAGGTCGCCGTCGTGGACCCTGTACCCACCACAAGAGCCACTGCCTCTCGTGCCCTGGGTTCCCTGATGGAGAAGCTGGGCGAGGATGCTCTACCTGATCTTATCCCCGGTCTCATGCAGACTCTCAAGTCAGATACTGGTGCTGGAGATCGTCTGGGCTCCGCTCAGGCTCTGTCCGAAGTACTGGCTGGTCTGGGTACTTCTCGTCTGGAGGAAACGCTTCCTACCATTCTGCAGAACGTGGAATCATCCAAGGCGTCGGTCAGAGAGGGCTTCATGTCTCTGTTCATCTTCTTGCCCGTGTGCTTCGGAAACAGTTTCTCGGGCTACCTTGGTCGCATCATTCCTCCTATTCTGGCTGGTCTGGCAGACGATATCGAGTCTATCCGTGAGACTGCTCTGCGTGCTGGTCGTCTCTTGGTCAAGAACTTTGCCGTCAAGGCTGTTGATCTACTACTTCCTGAACTAGAGCGTGGTCTGGAGGATGACAGTTACCGCATTCGTCTCAGCTCCGTGGAACTAGTTGGTGATCTGCTGTTCAATCTTACCGGCATCAGTGCCAATGATGAGGATCATGAGGAGGATGAAGATGCTGTCCGTGAAGCTGGTGCTTCGCTTAAGGAGGTCCTGGGTGTTGAGAAACGTGACAAGATTCTGTCTGCCCTTTATATCTGCCGCTGCGATACCTCTGGTGCTGTGCGTGCCGGCGCCGTGGCTGTGTGGAAGGCCCTAGTCCCCAGTCCTCGTATTCTCAAGGAACTGGTACCTACTCTTTCTCAGCTTATTATTCGCCGTTTGGGAAGCTCCAACATGGAGCACAAGGTCATCGCCTCCAATGCTCTGGGCGAGCTTATTCGCAAGGCCGGCGACAATGTCCTTTCGACCCTGCTGCCTACTTTGGAACAGGGTCTCTTGACCTCTAGCGATACGGATGCCCGCCAAGGTATCTGCCTGGCTCTCAAGGAGCTTATTGCGTCGGCTACGCCTGAGGCTTTGGAGGATCATGAGAAGACACTTATCTCTGTTGTTCGTACTGCTATCACCGATTCCAACGCCGAGGTTCGTGAGACTGCTGCCGAGGCCTTTGATGAGCTACAGCAATTGTTTGGCAAGCGTGCCATTGATCAGGTTCTGCCTTACCTACTCAATATCCTGCGCAACCCCGACGATGCAGACAACGCCCTGCAAGCTCTCCTCACTCTGCTCACCGAGAGCACTCGCTCGAATGTCATTTTGCCTAACCTCATTCCTACGCTCACTACTCCACCTATCTCAGCCTTCAACGCTCGTGCATTGGCTGCCCTTTCCAAGGTCGCGGGTGCTGCTATGAACCGCCGTTTGCCCAGCATTATCAACTCGCTGATGGACAACATCATCAACTGCTCCGACCCCAGCCTCAAGGAGGACCTGGACAGCTCGTTCGATATTGTGATCCTATCCATTGACGATGACGATGGTCTCAACACTCTCATGAACGTGCTTCTGCAGCTGCTCAAGCATGACGACCACCACCGTCGTGCTGCCATGGGCTTCCATTTGGCCAAGTTTTTCGCCAACGCTTCTGTTGACTACTCGCGCTACAACCAGGACATCATTCGTACTCTGCTCATCTCCTTTGATGACCGCGACTCTGAAGTTGTCAAAGGCGCGTGGGCTGCTCTTAGTGAATTCACAAAGAAGCTCAAGAAGGACCAGATGGAAGTCCTGGTCAACTCCACCCGCCAGGCTCTCCAGCGTGTCGGTACTGCGGGCGCTCCTCTTCCTGGTTTCGAGCTTCCCAAGGGTATCAGTGCTATCCTGCCCATCTTCTTGCATGGTCTTATGTACGGAAGCACGGAACAGCGTACTCAGTCGGCTCTGGCCATTTCCGACATTGTCGACCGTACTAGTGAGGCTTCACTCAAGCCTTTTGTTACCCAGCTTACGGGTCCTCTGATTCGTGTGGTATCTGAAAAGTCAACCGAGGTCAAGTCTGCTACACTGCTGACTCTGAACACCTTGCTGGAGAAGATGCCTGCTGCTCTGAAGCCTTTCATGCCCCAACTGCAGCGTACATTTGCCAAAGCTTTGGCCGATACTACTAGCGATTCGTTGCGTAACCGTGCTGCCCGAGCTCTGGGAACTCTCATCAAGTACACGCCTAGAATTGACCCCTTGATTGCGGAACTAGTCACTGGTAGCAAAACTACCGATGCCGGTGTCCGCACTGCCATGCTCAAGGCTCTGTATGAGGTTATTAGCAAGGCTGGTAGCAACATGGGTGATGCGGGTCGTACCGCTGTTCTGGGTATGATTGACGGTACCGAGACCGATGAGAGCAACATGGCTATGACAACCACCAATGCCAAGCTGCTAGGTGCTCTTATTAAGAATGTCCCAGAAGATGTTGCTACTACGCTGATCAAGAACCGGGCCATGCCTTCAACCTTTACCTCTTCTTCCATTCTGGCCCTAAACGCTGTTCTAGTCGAGGCTCCTGCTGCTATTCTAGACTCTTCCCTCCGCGAGTCTCTACCAGAGGTTTTAGTCCGCGGTATTAAGAACAAGACTGTAAGATATCCCCATCCCCCTTCTTCTAAGTTGGTTAGTAGCCGCCCGAGTATTTTACTAATAGTTTGAAATAGCCCTTTGTTTCAGAGAACTCTATTCTGGCTACTGCCAAGTTCTTGATGCAGGAGTCCCCCAAGACATTTGAGATTACGAAGCTCCTCTTTGAGACCATCGCCGAAACAATCCAGCCTGACCACCCCGTAGACTCCCGGCGGTTGGGCCTGGTGCTCATCCGAACTCTTGCCCGCACCAATATGGACATGGTCAGACCCCATCTGGCACTCCTGGCCCCGCACATCTTTGCTGGCGTGCGCGATGTTGTCATCCCCGTCAAGCTAGCTGCCGAGCAGGCTTTTGTCAGCATCTTCAGCGTACCCGAGGAAGAAGGCCGTGTCTTTGAAAAGTACATGGCCGGCCCCGGTGCTGAACTGGCGCCCAACACTAAGCGCAGCATGCAGGATTACTTCAAGCGTGTGGCATTGAGACTAGGCGCGCAGGTCAACGAGCGCAGAGAAGCCGAGGGTGGTGTCGGTGGACTAGGCCTGTCGAATGACGAACTCGAGGACGAGAAGGAGCTTCTCGGCGTGGGCAGAAGTGACATGGGTGATGTGTTTGACTAAGTGACCTTGGAGTCTAGTATTGGGAGAGAGAGGTACGGAGCAAATTTCGTCAATTCTACTCAGGGACGACTTCGTCACGCGTCAGTGTGAATCTGATTTCTGTGGTAGACTTTTGGCCTGGGTTGTTGTTTAATCTGTATTTTTCTTTTACATGCTCTCGTTCTTTGGGGTTGTATGTTTGTTTCTTTTAGCATATTTGGTATATCTTTGGAACATAAAAGTTTTTACTGTTTGCACCAACTGATTCAATCATTGTGATTCATTGTGATTCGTTCTCGATATGTAACTACACAATGCTAGTACCAACTACCACTCGTTTTCATCATCATGAATCACGTATCGGTAACTAACTAAAATACAACTCCTTCTCCTATATTCCATTCATGTCCTCACCGAGCCTTACACCGACCCGCCACCCAAGCGAATGGGCTTTAGGGCGTGCTCCACTTCACATCACGTGCTGATTTCACGTTAGCGCACACAAGCGGCACACCAGAAAATGCCCTCTTGGCCATTCCTAAACAAGGCTAGCTCCACTTTTCCCACAACTTCACCCCTCAGAACTACTGCTGAGAAATTCTGGTCCGTCCTGTCATTCTAACGATTTTTCCCTTGATCCAGCACCCCATTCACGACCACCGGACTCAAGATGTGAGTAGCCAGAAAACCCCCGGGTATCTGAGAATTTCCGAATAGTTCGAGAGAGACTCCCAAATACACGTTTCCAACTCGTGGGCCTCGCTGCGCTTCTTTTCTCGTCGTTGATCGATATACACTTGGTTTTTTTTGGTTCTTCCTGGCTGTTCATGATGTGGCGACAAACCCAGCAGGCCGTTTTTGCACGGTCAACCTTCAGTTTTGCGGCACTTCTACGCCTAAAGCCCGATTTTCGACTTCGACTTTACTTCTTTGTCTTCAAATTCGGCGGGATATGAACTTCATCAAAGGCCGCACGATACACACAAACTTGACGCATTATTATGCATGTCCTGTCACTCGGTTTCTAGTCTTGTTTTTTTCGCCACCCTCCAGCCAGCCAGTCACTCAACTTGTATACGATCGATGACGGAAGAAAGCACACAGGCACATGGAATCATCAATTCATAACCAACGGCAAAACTAACCACAACACTTTCTCCTTGTAGGGTTAACCTGACGACTCAGAAGCGCCTTGCTGCGTCTGTCCTCGGCTGCGGCCAGGGCAAGATCTGGCTGGACCCCAACGAGGTCACCGAGATTGCCACTGCCAACTCTCGCCAGACCATCCGCAAGCTGGTCTCCGATGGCCTGATCATCCGCAAGCCCGTTACCATGCACTCGAGATCCCGCGCCCGTGAGCTGAACCTGTCCCGGAGAGACGGTCGCCACCGTGGCTTCGGTAAGCGCAAGGGTACCGCCGATGCCCGTCTGCCCAGGTATGTTATCACCAGAACCAGCACAGCGTAATCCAACATGTTCATTAGGACTAACAACCCTATAGCCAGGTTCAGTGGATGCGCCGCCTGCGTGTCCTGCGCCGTCTTCTGGTCAAGTACCGTGCCTCTGGCAAGATCGACAAGCACCTGTACCACGAGCTGTACCACCTGAGCAAGGGTAACACCTTCAAGCACAAGCGCGCCCTGGTCGAGCACGTACGTACCTCCTCTTTATCCACACTTCCATATCGTCTGCCGTTATGCGAAAGACTTTGGCAAATCTGGTGCCACTCTTTCCATCTCAAAGTACTAGTTCCTAACCCCCACTGCAGATTCACCGTGCCAAGGCCGAGAAGCTCCGTGAGAAGACCCTCAAGGAGGAGATGGATGCCAAGCGTGCCAAGACCAAGGCTGCTCGCGAGCGCAAGCTGGAGAGACAGACGGCGAAGCGGAACGCTCTGCTGGCCGACGAGTAAACAGAGTAAACAGGCAGCAGAACAAAACACACTCAAAAAAAAGGGAATTCATCATCACATAGAAGCTGAAGTGAATACACTTAGTGTGACGAGATCATCAGGAAAAAAACGGGATATACTGGACGCCAATAACCAGGGCGTCGTCAGGGTAGGGAAAGTAAACGAGTCATTCATTGCAAGTCTCTTGTTTTTTTTCAGACATTTTTTTTTCTTTTTTGGCTCAAATCCTGCTGTGGTCTCGTTTTGCGTTGTCTTTCCCTCGTGATGGTGTTGAACCTTGTTTCCTGGCGGTCGTCAAAATTTGTCTTTGGTGTTTGTTGATGCTACTCAACCTTATGTTTGACGTTCTACCATGAATAGTTAACTCGCTATTTGTCGTTGGTTATATGCGAGATACGATAATACACCATGCTGAATGATGATGATGAAGAACATTGAAAAAGTGCGGCTCTGTTCGTGATAAGTGATTGTGAGTAGAGGGTGTCTAGGAATATATGAGAATTCAAGTGTCTGTGCTTAACACGTGGTGCTGTGTTCTAACCCTAATGTACATAAATCAAGTAGTCTAATGTTCATTCCCATTTATTTGTGCTTTTGTTCACTGTCGGGCAAAGGGCATTTACTCATGGAGACCATCAGGTAACGGATTACCGACATCGCATCAAAGTGCTGTACTGACTCTCTGACTGAAAAGGATTACCGGGGCAATGAGATTAAATAAGCCCGCGGAGACTTATATGGATCAGAAAGAAGAAAAAACCCAAGCTCTAATGGAGATTGATATTGGCACAATAGCGGGGTGAAGACCGCGGAAAAGAGACTGGCCTGTGTACTTGGATACTTGCAAATATTCTGGCCAGGCATGTGATAGGATCCGAAATGGAAGTTGTAAGTGGCTTCGAGGGTTCCTTCCTCAAGACAGGCTCATGTAGGTTGATGAGTTGAAGAATGCTACGGTAGTTGATGCTGTGCAAGGCATTTCCAGCATATGTTCAATCCCCAACATGATGTATAGGTAGATGCATTCTCTGGCTCAAAACCCGGGGCCAACTTCAAAGGCTGGTGGCGATAGGTTCAACCCGTGATCCTGCCAGCCGAGAAACGTCCCCACTTCTTTTCCGGCTCACAGGCGCTGGAAAGGAAGGAAGGAAGCTCTGCGTTATCGATACAGTCTCCCAAGATAGCAGCTGCCGCTCAAGCAGTTGCACGTTGCATGCAAGACTACTTGGATCTCCGAGCACTTGCCTTATCCGCTTGGTTTTGTAATTTTTTTCTTCTTCGTGCTCTAGAAAAGCTCTGCTTCCCCTCTTTACCGGCACATTTCTCTTTTTCTTTCTTCCTCGCCGACCACACTCAACTTCTTCCTACCCCTCCTGCAGTCAACGATGGCCATGCGTGGAGCTCGGGGCGTCTGCCGTCTGCTGGCTAGACCAGTTGCGCCGGCGACGGGCATTTCTTCTGCTTCGCGGGCCGGAGCCAGGCCTTTGGCTTTTGGGGCTGTCGGCTCGAGAGGCTATGCCTCGAGTGCGTTTGAGGGACAACAGACGGTGAGCGCGTGTTTTTTTGACGATGATCGCATCTTTCCGTGGCTCCTCGGAAAGCCTGTGGGGTAATACTAACATTGACTCTGGCTGTGATAGCTGCTTGGTGAGACCCTTGCACAGGCTGATCCGCTCGTGTACGAAATCATCGAGAAGGTATGATGCTCCAGATAGAGAGACGTTGTTGCGAGTGACAAAAAACTGACATGTTGGGCAATGAATCTTAGGAGAAAACTCGCCAGAAGAATTTCGTCAACTTGATTCCGTCCGAGAACTTTACCTCACAGGCTGTTCTTGAGGCTCTGGGAAGTCCTATGCAAAGTGCGTTCAACTCGTTTGCGGTGGTTCAATTTATTGCGATGCGGACAGTACTAACCGGTCCCGCCTCTAGACAAATACTCCGAAGGCTATCCCGGAGCTCGTTACTACGGAGGAAATGAATTTATTGACATGTCGGAGCGCCTTTGCCAGCAGCGCGCTCTCGAGACTTTCAAGCTGAAGCCCGATGACTGGGGCGTCAATGTGCAGCGTGAGTTGGCGACTGTTTCCATGAGCCCCGCCTGTGCACAAGTGCTAACATTGTGAACCTTAAAAATAGCTCTCTCCGGAGCCCCTGCCAATCTCTATGTTTACAGCGCGCTGCTCAACACCCACGATCGTCTCATGGGCCTAGACCTCCCCCATGGTGGCCATCTTTCCCATGGATACCAGACCCCCACCAAGAAGATTTCTGCCGTCTCAAAGTACTTTGAAACTTTCCCCTACCGCCTCAACGAGGAGACCGGACAGATCGACTATGACCAGTTGGAGAAGAATGCTATCCTTTACCGCCCCAAGATCATTGTCGCCGGAGCCAGTGCGTATAGTCGACTGATCGACTACAAGCGCATGAGAGAGATTTGTGACAAGGCCGGTGCCTATCTAATGGCCGACATTGCGCACATTTCCGGCATGCTGGCTGCTGGTGTCATGCCCGGCCCGTTTGATGTTGCTGACATTGTCACTACCACCACCCACAAGAGTCTTCGTGGCCCTCGTGGTGCCATGATCTTCTTCCGCAAGGGCGTTCGTCGCGAGAACCCCAAGACCAAGAAGCCCGAGTTTTATGACCTCGAAGGCCCCATTAACTCGTCCGTTTTCCCGGGCCACCAGGGCGGCCCCCACAACCATACCATTACTGCCCTTTCCGTGGCTTTAAAGCAGGCGCAGTCACCAGAGTTCCGTGCTTACCAGTCCCAAGTTTTGGTCAACTCGCAGGCTTTTGCCAAACGCCTGGGCGCATCGCCGGAGCAGGGTGGGCTGGGCTACAAGCTCGTCAGTGACGGCACCGACAACCACCTTGTCCTCGTTGACCTGAAGCCCAACGGAATTGACGGCAGCCGTGTCGAGCGCGTGCTCGAGCTTGTTGGCGTCGCAGCGAACAAGAATACCGTGCCGGGCGACAAGTCGGCCATGGTTCCCGGTGGTCTGCGCATGGGCACGCCAGCCATGACGACCCGCGGCTTCACCGAGGCCGACTTTACGCGCGTCGCGGACATTGTGCACCGCGCCGTTGGCATCGCCACCCGACTGAACAAAGAGGCCCGCAAGGCCGCCACTGACAAGGGCGAGAAGCTGCCGGGCAAGCTGAAGCTGTTCATGGACTATGTTGGCGATGGCAGCGAAGACCCCGAGATTGCTGTTCTACGCAGCGAGGTGGCCAGCTGGGTTGGCACGTACCCTCTGCCTTGGGATGAGGCCAAGTAAAAAACGAAAGAGCGGTTTTGTGTGAGTGTTTACTTTTTTTTTCTTTTTTGGTTTCTACCAGGGCTCTGGCTTTCTTGGTTAAATGTTTGATATTTTCTGGAGTTAACCCCCTTTGCTTCTTGTTTTCATGGCGTATTCAACACCCTCTGCGTTTTCTGGATATTCTTTAACATATTTCTGGTTGGCATTGCACATTAATAAAAAAACAAAACATGATTCCTTGATCAAGAGATGATTGGTTGTGCGCAGGTTAAATAAATGTGATGTTGGGCTCGCTATCCTGAAAAACAAAAACAAAATGCCTACTAAATCATTTCTCGCTTGTGCCTTTGGCCTCAACGTCGCTCTTTGGGAGAGGAGCTTCTGGCTCTGCTGCATCTACTTTGTCGTCTGTACCCTCATCGCCGCCTTTCCCACAACGGCTCTTCTCGTCCCCGCCGCCGTTTCCAGACAACGCCTGGCCCGGCCCTGGATCTAGCTTCATATGCAAGACATCCGAGCCTTGGCCATACACCTCATCCCAGTCAAACCACGGATCCCTATTCTCGCGCCCAAACGCAGCGACCAGCTTCTCTGCGCGCGCGCAGTCACCGACGACCACAGCGGCAGCGGCGCCCCCGTCCGCTGCCGTCTTACACGTCGCTCCCTGGCCCCAAATGCGCGTGTCGTCGGCGCTCAGGAACGTTGCAATCAGGCGGAAGGTGAGCGATATGCGGGCGCCGGCAAAGGCGGCGGCCGGCGCGTCCTTATCGCGCGGCGCGCGCTTGTCGGGCTTGATCCCGTGGAGCCAGCGCTTGTTGGTGTATTGGCCCATGCGCAGGAGCGAGTTGTGGGGGAGCGCGGCGCGCTCGATTTGGCGTGGCGGGCCGGCGTTGGCGTTGGTGCTGGCGTTGGCATCACCACTGGTGCTGGTTGCTTCGATGCGCTTGGTGCGGAAGACCATGGTCCGCTGTGCGCCGAGCGACAGATTGGCAATGTACGACGTACGCGCAATGTCCAGCGTCTTATCGCTGTGCTCCGAAATGTAGTCGTGGCCGGTGCGGTAGTACTGTATCAGCACGTGGTTGACGCGGTGGCCGAGGTGGGCTTCGACGGCGGCCTTGAGCTTGAGCACGGTCGGAGAAAAGGGGCGGAGCGGCGGGGATTCGTCGGCTGGGTGGCGGTATAGGGGCTTGCTGCCGTCGTCGGCAACGGCGCCCTGCACGGCGATTCTGCGCGGCACTTCGCTGCTGCGGTGGGTCATGGCGGCCCATTGGACTTCTTCCTTGAGTGTCTCAAAGGCTTCGTCGGCAAAGGCGGGGTCGAGCACGTTTGGGATGACGGTGGTGTCGCCTTCGCAGAGTCGCAGGAGAGGCTGGTGCGGTGAGGCGGGGGAGATCTTCTTGGGGGGTTTCTTGGGGCTGGGATTGGTCTCGATGGCATTAGCCTCTGGTTTTGTGGTGTCTAGTTTGACAGTATTCAGATCGGGAGCATCTGATCCCACAGCCTCAGGCCGAGTTATTGCCTCCGACTTAGGGGCATTCTCTTCATTATGATTCCTTGTATCGCCTGTTTCTATTGAAGATACCACGGTCGGCACTGGGGTTTCGGGCAATACGGGCTTGTCTTCAGACGGTGATGCGGTTATCTTGAGTGGCTGAGGGCTATCAGATGACGCCTTCTTATCAGGTGGTAATGGAGACTCCTTTGGTGAATTCCCGGGAAGAGGCGAATCAGGGCTATTAGATGCAGTCTGGGGATCTTCAATGGTCGCATCTTCCTTGGCTTTAATGGCAACACCACTCAGCATAGTGGTGAGTTCATCAACGGACGAGTTTTTGCTGGGGTCTGCCTTGGTTGTAGTTTCTAGTGCCGGTGTCTCTGGATTCTTCGAGGTTGGACTTGGTGTCTTCAGGTCCAGAGGTGGGTTTGATGGTTCTGTCTTTTCGGAATCTTCCGGTACGTCTGGTTTTTCGGCGTCCCCAGATGACTTGATCTTTTTCATGGGTTCTGATAGCTCCGTTTTTGCGGGTTCTTCGGATTGCTTTGCCGGCCCAACATCCTCTGGTCTCTTTGCCTTGTCTATATCCTCTAGCAAGGTCTTTACAGCAGGCTCAAGAAGCGCCTGAAATTCAGCGCTTGTTTGAGATACTTGCACCCCGTGTTCAAGCTTGACCTTGAATTCCTCACTATCAGGCGCTCCAGTCGAGGGCTCCAGTGATAGATTCTGGAGCGTCTCGGTAAGATCCATAGTCTTCTCCAGGGAGATTTGTGTCTTGGACTCAGACTTGGTAGAGCTTCTTTTTGGCGGCCTGTCGGTCGACCTTCGTACACGTGGTCGAGGAGAAGATGTTGGTTTGCCTACAGGAGAGCCATACTTGCTAAGGTTGGCGATTGGAAGTGTATCTCTAAAGAGATTCTCAGACTTCATCAGGCGGCAGGCGTAAATCCGATCTAGCTTTTCAAAAGCAAGGCGCAGACGGTCTTCTTCGCGCCAGCCACAGCAGTCCTCGATGATGTTCACTGTGGTTCCGTGAGGCGTTGCATCAACAGCCGTGGCAAAGATTCCAATGTTGGCCAGGGAGCCACACAAATAGAGCTCAAAGGCAATATGTCGTCGCAGCCGCTGAACCAAGCCGGTTTCTCTAAAGGCCGAGTAGTGGCTCTTGGTAATGACAGTGTCTGTTGCCTTGTCCAGCACTTCTTTCAGCACATTTGGCATGTCACAGGCAGATGTGCCGGGAGCAACACATGGTCTCTTGTCAAACTCGTGCGTCAGGAAGGCCTCACGGTCCACGTCCGAGCTCCGGGCGGTTGCTGGCTCAGAGGCTGACGTGATGATGTGCTCGGCTGTAAGCTTCCGGGGCGTCTTGAACTCGGACCGGATCCAGACTACATCGCCGATCAAGCGAAAGCGCGACACCAGGTGGGCTATTTCAGACGACAGCTTGTCACAGTCCTGTACGGCCAGCAAGCCGTCTCTGGACAAGAAGTCATTCTGGGCATCTATCACGAGCAATGTCTTGCGGACCTGGATCCGGGGGAACTGGGAAGGATCGAGGTTTTGTGGCATGGTGCAGGGAGAAGTCACACACAGGACAGACGGACAGCCAGAGACGGAGACAAAGGGTACAAAGGGCACGCACGGCAATCGACAGGCCTGGCCAGGCGGTTAGGATTGATCCAACGGTGATAAGGGGCGGGAGTATCAGAGTGCAGAAGAGAAGAGAGGTGTCAGTGTCCAATGGCCTCAATGCAGACAAAGAAGCAGAGTTCGGCGAGACGCAGACGGCGCGACATTGGGGGTCTTTAATGACACCAATCAACAAGAAGAGGAGGCCAATAATGCAACGGAGGCAGACTGTTGCTGCTTGCAGTGGAAAACAATATGCCCCTGTACTTGTGCATATGTACGTGTAGGGCAGGCAGGGCTCGGCTGTAATATGCGGCATACAGGCGAGAAAAGGCGCAGATGATTGGCTTTGGGCCTTGAGGAAGCCCATGGAACTACGGGGGAATCGTCGGTCAAGATCTGGCTGTAGATGGTTACGGCCGGGTTGATACTTGGGCGTAGATCATGTGAAGAAGTATCTTGTACCGGTTTGGTGCTCAGAGACTTTTGGAGGCGTAGGCACAGTCCAGCACTGACAGCCGCCGCCAGCTGCAATCTGTCATCCCCATACTCTGCAAGCTTAGTCATAAACACGCGAGGCTAAATCCACCACAATATCCACCATACTCCAGCGCATATTGCATCATTAGATGAGGCTGGCTGACACTGCGCCAGACACTCGCGCTTTGCTTATTGTGGCCCATTCTCAGCCGCCATCCGCACCGGCCGCCTGATCGTACACCCTGTTCCGGTCTATTGTACAGCAAGAATGAACTCAATAGACTCGCCCTCATCCGACGGTAGTGATCAATCTGCCCACAGTCCGATCAGCACAGCTATTCACACTCCGGCCCAAGATCGCTCTACGCCCAACCCTGCCGCGCCGACTATCAATATCCATGCTAGGGTATTTACGCCTTCTTCACCTGCGACCTTTGCAAACAAAGGGCTTCAGCGCTCTATTGCGCTTGTGCTTAAGCAAGTCGGCTTCGACAGCGCAACACCACAAGCACTAGATAGCTTTGCGCAACACGTCGAGATCTGTGAGTGAGCTCTTGCATGGATTATTGCGCGCCTAGAGACTTGGGAGGTCTTAATGCTAATACGCCATAGACCTAGAGTCACTCATCAACAATGTCCACAACATCGCGCTCGGCGCGCGTCGCGACAAGCCGACACCAAACGACTTCCAGTTGATGTTGCAGCAGCGCAATCTTCCCATTTGGCTTCTCAACCCTCATCGCAAACACCCCATTCCACAACGCCTACTCGAACTGAAAAAGGAGGCCCCGAGCCAGTCTGCGCACTCAAATCCCGTCACGAAGTCCCTACCCATCTTGCACCCTGATCTCAGTGGAGAAACCCAGCGCGCATCTATGGAATACATCCCTAGCCATTTCCCCGAATTCCCGAGCATTCACACCTTCCGTTACACGCCCAGAATCGAAAAGACAGAGCGCGATTCTCAAAAGATACGCGCTGCCGCCGCACTCGCCGCTAAACAGGGCGAGGATGCCCTGCGTGGACTAGTGCGTGCGGCCAAGGTGCGCAAACAAAAGGAAGTACGGTCTATAGTACAACGAGAGTCACATGGCCGCGAGAGGTATCGCCTATGGGAAGCTGCTATGCAAAAGCTGCTTTCGGACAAGGCTAATCGCCCGGCTGCCGGTGGTCGCACGCGCCTATCAGATCAGGAGATTGCGGATGCCAGCATGATTGTCAATGCCAGCGCGCCGTATCTGCGCCAAGAGCTGCCGCGAACAGGCGCCGGGAAGCGCTCTTTACCTAGACCTACGTTGGAACTTCAAGGGCCATAGAACATTCGCCAAAGGCCGCAACAGAACCAACAAAAGCACTATCCAAGCTACCTGGTACGGCCCAGATGCGACCAGGATGGGATATCAGCGGATGAAAACACTACTTGGGTTTGGAGTTATTTGAATTGGAGTTGGAGGAGTTTAGTATTGTGCATCTTATTAAATATTGATATTCACTTGCATTTCAGAAGACTGTCGTCATGGAATAGGCTCAATATTTGTGGAGACCCGTAGAGCCATGCCATGACGTTTTAACCCTAACCCTAGTTCTCAAGACATGTTCACCGATGCTCACCGAAAGGTGGGGCGAGTCAGGGATTCTACCAATAGCGCCTCACTGACATTGCCCTAATGCCCACAATTTGGCTCCTCTGCGCCCCACATAACGCCTCTCGGCGAAAAATTTGGCCTGCAGGCAGAGTGGGGACACTGCCAGCAAAATTCATTCATATCTAGAGTATTCGCAATTTCGTTCGGCAAATCTTGTTTTTCTTTGTCCATCAACCATCCGCAAAATCGCGAACCGTCGGCAAAATGGGTACGTCTTGTTCGATCATCTCAAGATAAGAAAGAGCTTTCTCAGCCTCTGTGTGCGAGTGGATCAGTTTCCAACGAGCAGTGCTACCGATGCAGTCGATTCTGGTCGCCAGGCCGTTCGCATTCTTGTCTCTTTCAATGTCCTGAAAATGGCTTTGGTCGAGATGAGTGACTGGCTGGCCTGAATTGCATCTCGTGCCTGCTTGGAGGTCTCTTTTCTGCGAACTCATGGTTTCACATCGCAATGTCGCTCGAACGCTATCGAACCACAACACCTTTCGAATCTCCGTCTCGACTGTCCTCTTCCATAGCATGTATGAATCAAAGACCTGGAATACGGCTTTGCCATCATCAGAAGGGACACGTCTTGACTCCGGGATATTGAAATAGTGGGTGTTTGGTCGATGCTAGTACAGCTCTTGCTTTGTGGCCATACTTTGAGCATACCCTGAACACTCTTTGGCTGACGAAAAATCTCTTTTAGCTATCGATCTGAAGCGTCACCACGTCAAGGGCACCCACCGCACCGCCCCCAAGAGCGACAATGTCTACCTGAAGCTGCTCGTCAAGCTTTACCGCTTCCTGGCTCGTGAGTTTTCCCAATCAACCACTACACCTCGACCGTGGAATCGCTGTTAACAAGTCCCAGGCCGCACTGACTCTGCCTTCAACAAGGTCATCCTGCGCCGCCTCTTTATGTCGCGCACCAACCGCCCTCCCGTCTCGCTGTCCCGCGTCGTTGCCAACATCAAGGAGGATGACAAGCGCACCGTTGTCATTGTCGGTACCGTCACTGACGACAACCGTCTGCTGACTGTCCCCAAGGTCACCATTGCTGCTCTGCGCTTCACTGCCACTGCCCGTGCCCGCATTGCTGCCGCCGGCGGTCAGGCCATCACCCTGGACCAGCTTGCCCTGAAGGCCCCTACTGGTAGCAACACCCTGCTGCTCCGTGGCCCCAAGAACGCCCGTGAGGCCTTCAAGCACTTCGGCTTCGGTCCTCACAAGCACAAGAAGCCTTACGTCGAGTCCAAGGGCCGCAAGTTCGAGCGTGCCCGTGGTCGCAGACGGTCGCGTGGTTTCAAGGTGTAAATGTCTTCTTTTTTTGCTTCAAATCAAAAAAGGTATGGCAGACTGCACTTTGGCATCAAAAAAGATTATCAAATCAAAAAAAGCTTTTTCTACACAACTTCTTGCAAGTGGAATGTTTTGCATCCCTGTTCTTCCACACAAAATCGTATGTGCAGGCACTTGGCTGTCTTTGTTCTCTGGTTGTGTCTTTTTCTTCTGGGCTTGGCTTTTGGGTGTTTTCCACTGGGTATTTCTTTCTTTCTTTTCGGAGCATAATGGCGTAAAATCAACAACTAGGCTTTGACGGAACAACAATCTACGAAGAACAAGAATTCACACAACAGCCAATCCCCAACATCAGACCGACTGAGTCTAGTGCATAGCATGTGCGAGCTGGTGAATGGTGGAAGTAGTCCTGGTGAAGGCAGTGGAGAAAAGACTTTTATTATGAGAAGAAGACAAAGACAATTTGAATCGCGTAGTTGAGTATGTCATGATTAGTTTTATGGGGTTGCTGTCTTTTTGATATTCGAGTCTCGCTTTCGACGCAGAGCGACAAAGTAAGCTTCTTTGGATTCCTGTGTAACCCTAATGTTAGCGTACAAGAATGCCAGTGGCAGCCTGGTTACACCGGTGTTTCTAAATCAATTACCTACCTTGCGTGATGAGTCTGGCTTTTCTCGGAAGACTTTGGAAAACATGGTCTTGAGGCGTATTTCAAAAGCCTTGTCTTCCGAGCCTTGATAGAACTTGCACACAAAGTGGCCGCCAGGGCGGAGCGTATCCTGCGCAAAAGCCAGTGCCGCTTCGCAGAGGTCCTGGAGCGTTGACAAAAACGGAAGTTAGAATAGAAGGCCCCTTTTTTTTTTTTTTTTTTTTTTTTTTTTTTTGGTGTGGTGAATGCCACTGAAAGACTCAAGGAGCCTGGATAATACTTGCCATGCTGCCAACGTGGTCGCGGAATGCTACGCCACACGTGTTCATCATCATGTCGCTGACGACGACCTGTTCATGGGTGAAGATGGGTTAGTGTTTAGGAACATTAGGGGTTTGCCTTGAACGATAGGGAAACAGGAGCGACTTACATCAACCACCGCGCGTCTCGGCGCATCCTTTCCCTCGCGCCTCTCCAGCACCGTCGTATTCACTCTGACTCCCTGCTCCTCATCCAGCGCCTCCTCATCTCCCTCGGCCGCCTGGACACTGGACGCGGCCCGCGCTCTCAGGCGCGCCTTGGCCTCGACAACCAGCGCCTTCACACGCTCGCGCACATCGGGCGCCAGGAAGTCGCCCTGCAGGACCACGACGCCCGGCGGCGCCGCAGCCGGCAGCAGATCAATGCCGACGACCAGTCCGCCCGGCGCCGTCTTCTCGGCCGCCACCTGCGCCCAGCTGCCGGGCGCAAAGCCCAGGTCGACCACGGTGTTGGCGCGGCGGAAGAGCCGGTAGCGCTTGTTCATCTGCGTGTGAGGGGGGGCCCCAGGGGGGACAAGGACCCCGGGGAGCAAGTGTTAGTGCGTGGGGCCTGGGGCAGAAACATGCAGACGGCTCGGGGAGAGGGCGCGTGTACCTCGAGAAGCTTAAAGGCTGCGCGGCTCCGCAGCCCTTGGGCTTTGGCTTCGCGTGCGTACGGGTCGGCGACCTGCCGCGTCTTCCAGCGCGATGAGGCGGCGGACGAAGCGTAGCGGAGAGATGCTGCGCCGAGGCCAATTGGTCGAGATATGCATAGAGGGATAAACACAGAGGCCATCATGAAAAGAAAAAAGAAAAACGATCAATGAATGGAAACACAAAGAAAATATACAGAGCTGCTTATTGATGGCTCTGCTTGTCGTCGTGTTTTCCCGTTCGGTGACGTCAAATTTTGCGAAGCTCAGAAACAGTGCCAAGTCCCGTCATCTGCGCACTGTACCATTCTATACACTGTACACAACGTGGATACACTTCACATGATGATGACAACAAGTTTTTAACAAAGTCAACGTGCTCCGTCTATATTCATGATATGCTGTACTAGTATGCAGTGAAACCGTCGAAGACCTAAATCCCCTCACTGGCATGCTGGACATGAACGTGCAACTCTTATATCTATAGCCTCATCGCACTCCCCGACGCAAAGAAAAGAAATCAGTATACACTCGATGAAGTTACATATCATGAAAGAAAAGGAATGCCACATCATTGAAAAATGAAAGACAAAAAAAAACAAAACGCTTCTAAGTGATATCAACCGCCGTAATCATGCAAAAAAAAAGGACAAGAAACAGATTCGCATGTATCATATTCAAGTCACCATATGTTGGAGATGGCTGTGTAACACGGCCGTGTTAGTTTACGCGATGAAACTCGCACCTACGCCGCGCCGGTCTTTTTTCAAAGGCGAAAAGGACGACCCAAAGGCGCCCTTCTTGAGCCCGTTGAGAGCAGACTTGGACAGCACGCGGGCACCCGCTCCGGAAGCGTTGGGTCTGGTTCCCCGCTTAGGGGGAGGGGGCATAGAAATGGTGTCGTCATCGTCGTCATCGAACAGGGTTTTGGGCCCCGCGTCCAGGATCTTGCGTTTCTTCTTAACTTGCTCAGAGTCCCGGGTTGCAGCAGACTTGCCCAGAGTGCCGAGAGCCTTGGGCTTGAGGGTTTTTGTTTTCGCGGGGGGGTTCTTGTTGCCGAGAATAGAGTCTTCGGGCCCTTCACCATCATCTTCTTCGGCAACATCCTCGTCAGGCAGTTCGGGAATTGTCTTGGCTGGTTGTTTTTTGCCAGCCTTGATTGCGGCCCCTGTAGCTGTAGAATCGCTATTCTTCTTTGCCTTGACACGAGGCTTGGACTGCTTGGCTGGTTGTGCTGCAGCCGCCTCCTCCTCTTCTTCCTCCGGAATAGCAACTTCTGAGAGTCTTGACTTGGGCTTCGTCTTAGCCGCTGTAGCCTTGCTGGGCGCGGGCTCGTTAGCTGGGACGACAGGCGACTCTAGCTCAAGAGCCATGGTGGATTCTTCCCCAGGGCCCTTTGTACGATTAAGAAATGGCGTAATAGAGAATGTTGACTTCTGTCCCACTTGGGCTTGAACGGACTTTTTGCTCTTGCCTTCAGCGATCCCAGGAGTAGCAATGGTAATGTCTTCGATCTCTTCAGCAGCACGTTTTTTAGAAGGCTTCCGTCCGCCAGGAGCGATTTTGGAGGACTTTTCAGGGATATCGGCAGCTGCGGCGAAAGCGTGACGAAAATCGCCGGCGTCAAGTCTAGCCTTGGTAGTGCGTAGTTCTTCGCGGACATCTCGCAATATATCTCTCGTGCTCTCAAGGCGCTGCTCTAATGACTCGGAATTGGCGTTTGCATCGGCTAACTCTCTTTCGCCGTCTTTGCGCACCCGCTCCTTTTCCTTGACTGCTGAAGCCAGCTTCTTTTCGAGGTCCTTGATTTTAGTGGCAAGTTCGTCCTTTTCATCGCTGGCATCAGAGTTGCTGGCGATATCCTTCTTGAGCCTTTCCTTCTCCTTCTTTTCAGCTAACAACTTTTTCTCGAGATCCTCGACTCGTAACCGCATCTCGTTGAGTTCTTCTTTGCTGCTGTTGTTTTGCATTACACGCTGCTTCGCTCGCTTCTCGGTTTCGAGCTCAACTTCTAGCGACACAACTTGACGCTCGAGGGCTAACTTTTCAGCAATAGCCTTTTGTTGACCAGCCAGCTGGGTTTGGAGATGCTCGAGCTCGGGTTTGAGGTTGGTAAGCTCACGTGAAAGCGTGAGTTTTTCGGTAAGGATTTTCGCGGAATCGTGGGACGAGGTGTTGAGGGATTCAACTTCGGCCTAGAGGACCACGGGGTTGGCTATTAGCGACAAACAAGGACCATGAAGAGGCCGTCGTATCCTTACGCGCAAGAGAGAAATGTCTCGAGATTGACTTTTGACCTGGCCGTCCAACTTTGAGCATTTCTGCTCGCTGGCCTCCAGCTTGCCCTCCATGTCGAGGCATCTGGCCGTCAGCGCCTCGATCTCCACGTCTTTGGCGCGCAGCGCTTCTTCCATGTCGGACTTGTCACCCTGCGCCAGGACTGATTTCACTCGTAATCGGCGCTCGTCTTCTTGTTTGTGGGCAATCTCAGCGCTATGTGCTTGTGCCTGGGCCTTGAGCTCAAGAGCGTGGATTCGCTGCGATCGCTATATCCGTAGACCGAAGCTGTTAGAAAACCTGGCAGAAACTCGCTGAGTCATCTCGATTGGCGCACTTGCCTTGACAGTCTCAACTGTCGCTGCTGCCGTTTGCGCCTTCCGGCTGCTACGCGTCGCCGTCATGGTGTGGGCGCGTCGGAGGAGGGCAACTGCCTCACTTGGTGACGGGGCTATGCGAAATAAGAGTTTTATAAAGCTAAGGAGGGTGAGTCTGTTTGATGGCAATGAAGCGAGAGTATCAAATCAAAATGCAAGTAAGGAAAATCGGGTAAGAAAAATAAGAGCGAATAAAGCAAAAAAAAAAAGAAAGAAAGATGCAATATGATTAAGCGACGAAATAAAGAATCCAAAGCCTTCACAATGATGCGAAGCAAAGAGAAGTTTAATGTGGAGAACTCTTAGTGAAAGAAATGTTTGTTTTGTCGCAGAACAAAGTAAACACGGCCTCGAGCCACAGCGCAGCCCCATCAGCGAAGGACAGCGCTAATTCTGAGGCACGAGCAGCGCTGTAAAAGCCTCGGAAAGCCACTACAGGGGACTCATCTCAGTGGGTGGCTGCTTGTGATGACTAAGCCACCCCCCGGTCCCCGATCCTTACGCAACTCTTGAATGGGCCACGTTTAGGAGCTTGCGTAGCATCACCAAATTGCTGAATGCGATGAATCCACAAGCACGAAGCTCCCGACGACCACTTCCCAGCTTCACCCAGTTTTCCTCCACCAACGCCTTGCATAGCCGGTCCTCTGCAGCTGCCACTCGAAGTCTTGTCGCCATTTAGCCTCTGCTGTGCAATTGGTCCTTTTGCTTGATATTTCTTGCTCCAACCACATTGCCTTCCCACCCACGTCCAAAAACCCACACGACCAACCACCGCCACGATGCGCTTGCTCACCACTTTCGTCTCGGGCCTGACGCTTGTCGCCGGCGCTTTAGGTGCCAAAGCAAAGGCCAAGTCCGCCGATCCCTTTGCCGCTTTCCACGCTACGTCATTGCAGTCAGCGGCCCCAGTCAAGCTCAACACTGCGCTGTACACCGAAGTCACCGCCAGCCAGCGCGATTACAGCGTCGCTGTGCTGCTGACGGCCATGGACGCGCGTTACCAGTGCCAGCTGTGCAGAGAGTTCCAGCCCGAGTGGGATATTCTGGCCAAATCATGGATCAAGGGCGACTCGGCCGGCGAGTCCAAGATGATTTTTGGTACTCTCGACTTCAACGACGGTCGTGAGATCTTCCAGCAGGTGAGATAATACCGCTCATATGTCAAACATCAAACTGGAAATACATAGCTAATCCCATGTGCCTCTCTTGTAGCTGGGCCTTCAAACGGCCCCCGTCCTACTGCATTTCCCTCCCACCAAGGGTCCCCATGCCAAGCCGTCCCCCGATCCTGTTCGCTACGACTTCGCCAGCGGGTAAGCTCACTCCCCCCACCCACCACGAAACCAGCGCCCGTTCTAACCTCACCTACAGACCCCAGACTGCCGAGGTTGCCCACGCCTGGATTGCCCGCAACCTTCCCGGCCGTCTCCATCCGGCCGTGAAGCGGCCCATCGACTATGTCGCCTGGGCCACCAACGCCGTTATGGTGTCCGGCAGTCTTACGCTTGCTGCTGTCATGTGGCCTTACATCATCCCCATGATCCGCAGCCGCAACCTCTGGGCTGCCGTCAGCCTGATTGCCATCTTGGTCTTCACCAGCGGCCACATGTTCAACCACATCCGCAAGGTGCCCTACGTCGCCATGACCCGCGAAGGCGGCATCTCCTACTTTGCCGGTGGCTTCCAGAACCAGCTAGGTCTGGAAACCCAGGTCATTGCTGCCATCTGTAAGTTATGCTCCTCAAAAATAGTACCATGGCCCTTTGAGTAAACTAACCATTGGCCTCTCTCTTCCCATCCTTAGACGGCATTCTGTCGTTCTGCTCCATCTCTCTAGCCATCAAGGCTCCGCGCATTGCCAGTCCCACAGGCCAGCGCATCTCCGTCGTCATCCTGACTGCCGTTATCCTGGTGGTCTACAGCTTGCTCATGAACATCTTTCGCTACAAGAACGGCGGGTACCCCTTCCGTCTGCCGCCTTTCTTCTAAGCTTGCTGGATGCATTCGGATTGTGCTTGGGAGCACTACCGCTCCATGCATGTAGCTACCACACAACGAATAGTGGGTGTAGACCCGAAAGGTTTTGGCATATACAAGAGTTACAAGGAAAACATGGTGTAACTGTCAAGATTAGATCAGAGGTGAGAAGGCAAATACCTTGGATACAGAACTATTTCATTTGTGTAGTCATGTACATTATCAATAAATACGTCATGTATCGACTTGCACAAATATTTCTTCTCATTTATGACTACTAGTTACTCATTTGGATAGTGAAGGTCTGCAATACCCCAGTAGAGTTCCTTAGGGTTGTATCTTTACCAGCGACCAACCATGCAGACCCCAAGGTCACAATACAAGACCATAGACACCACGAGTGAGAGAAAAAGAAATAAGCAGCATAACATCCGCAAGGTCAAGTGTGTGGGTATCTACCTTTTGCAAGACCCTCTTCATCTTTCCTTTTTTGGTGGGCGTTCCATTCATCGTCACGAAATAATAATAAAACAAAAAAGCGGAATACAGACGCACGCGCGCAGGTGGGGTTTCTGTGTCCGCCATGAAGCTTTGAAAGTTTTTTTGTGTTCCCTTTTTTTTCATCAAGTACTTAAAAAAACATATTTCTTTAAGCCCGCGACATAACACCCCAGACACGGATGATGTTGTCGGTGTAGCCAGCGAACAGGGTCTGGCCGTCAGCACTCCACGCCAGCGAGATGCACTCAGGCTCGCGGCTTCTCTTGCCAACGTTGGTGAACTCGGCCTTGAGCTCGTCAACCTTGGTCTTCTTCTCGAGGTCGAAGATGATGATGGAGGAGGCAGTGGCAGCGCACAGCCAGTAGCGGTTGGGCGAGAAGACCAGGGCGTGGATCTCGTCACCGGCGTTCAGCAGGTACAAGTGCTTGGACTCGTTCAGGTCCCACAGCATGGTGGTACCGTCCTTGCCACCGGAGGCGCACAGGGAACCATCGGGGGAGATGGTGACGGTGTTGATGTAGCCGTTGTGGCCGATGTGGTCGGTCTGCAGCTTGCAAGAAGACAGCTCCCAAACCTGAATCACTGAGTTAGCGGCGAGTTCATCTGGGTGAAATCAAGAATTTCCAACAGAATGAAACGAATGGTTGTTGAATCAGAAAATGGTGTATGTTGTTCTCATGGCCTTTGGGGCTCTGAAGTAGCAAATACGTAAAATAGACATCATGAACAACCAGTTCAATCGTTTCATAGATGTGTGGCAATTCTTTGGATTGAATGTGTAACGTACCTTGACGAGCTTGTCCCAGCCAGCGGAGACGATGACGGGGGTCTGGGGGTTGGGGCTGAAGCGGACGCAAGAAACCCACTCGCTGTGGCCCTTGTCGGTCAGGGTGTACTTGCAGTCACCCAGGGTGTTCCAGAGCTTGACAGTCTTGTCACGGGAACCCGAGACAATCTGGCGGTTGTCGGCAGAGAAAGAGACGGACAGAACATCGTTCTCGTGACCGACGAATGTCCGGGTGGTCTTACCGGTAGCCAGCTCCCACAGGCGCAGGGTCTTGTCCCAAGAAGAAGACAGGGCGTAGGCACCATCAGAGGAGATCACCTAGTCACAGTCAGAATTTTTGCTCTTGCTGCAATCATGTTTATAGTTGCCATGAGACCAGCTACCACTTGGGAGCCTCTCTTCTTCGAGACCTCGTCTGCCCAAATGGGGCCTACTAATTGACCTACCAAGGGTGATAGGTCATAGTGGGCTGTTAGCACAAAAAAAGTGCTGAATGTGTGGGTCCAAAAAGGAAGTGTTGGCAGACGAGGTTGAGAAGGAAGCTGCCAAATATAACCGGGTCGTCATGCTCTAACGGATGGATTATCCTCTGGGGTGGATTTCTCAACATACACAGTCGGAGACGATGTGAGAGTGGCCCTGGAGAGAGCGCTGGGGGCAACCGTACTGGGCCTCATCGCGGGTCAGGTTCCAGATGATCAGGGTCTTGTCGCGGGAGGCAGACAGGAGCATGTTGGGGCTGGAAGAGGGGGCATCATGTTAGTTTTGCAATCTTCCCAATTCGCTTGCGTCGTGGGCCTTGGTTCGGATGCGGGGTCCAGGAAGGGTATGGGTTCGATGTGTGAAAGTGAGATTAATCGTACTTCTCCATGGAGGTAGCCAGGGAGGTGACCCAGCCATTCTGTGAGAAAAAAAAAACATGTCAGTTGGATTGCCCCATGTGGAAATTCAAATCTCGCTCTCCTCCAACCCATCGGCCTCTCGGTCACGCGACAGCTTCTCAGACAGTCCAAGCATAATTTCCCAGGCCATCTGATGCTCTATCGGCAGCCGAGACCGTATATTCCAACGTTTTAACGATTGACGAGATCGCAAGAAAACGATTGTGCGGTTGAGGATTTCGACATTGCGACGGAGGGGAAGGGCGTTAACGTACGTGGCCCTCGAGGGTGCCCTTAAGGATCAGCTGCTCAGCCATTGTCGAGGTTTGGATATGACGACAAAAACGAAAAAAAAAAAAAAGGAGTGGGAAGAGACGAGTCTAGAGGCTTTCTCTTCAGATCAAGAGAAGGGAAATTTGAGGGTAGGAGATAGATTTTGGGATCAATTGGTTTCTCGCCCAGTAGAATTGGCTGGGCCCACTATGCCCTGCAGGGAAGCAAAATTTCGGGATTGGATGAATTTTTGTGTGGGCAAAAATTCACAAGCGTTAGGGCCACACACATGAAAATGTGGAGAAAAACCTGACAGTTGTCGCCAGCTGTGATTTTGAGAGTGTCGTATTTGGTTCTGACGGGACCATTAGGAACGTGCTTGTGTCACCATCCGCTGGTAGAGGGATGAACTCAGCATTATTAATTGTCCCAAAGTGAGACTGATATACACCTTTGGCTTTCTTGAAGTGCAATATTTCCCAACTTATTGGCCGTTGATTTGAGTTGCAGGTTCACGGACTATTTACCGAGGGTTCTGGCGAGATAGACTCAGTAGAAGTACATAATATTGATTATTGTAAATGCCGTCTCCCGAGAGACATGACCCCCGATAGTATAAGTTATGTAGAACAAAGCATAAAGACATGGAATAAAACAGACGGCCTGTCAAAGGGATTCAAAATAAGGATGAGAACAAGATAATAAAAGGACAAAGCAAATGAAAGAAAAAAAAATCGCGCGCAATGATGATATCCTACCCATCCCATCCAGTCTAATGCTTGGAAGAAGAGCACAAGAGTCGAGCAATAAAACAAAGGAAATGAAAGACACAAGGTGAATGTCACATTACAGAAGCCACTGTACTTTGCTCTACAAAGCCTGCTCCTCTTCACCAGGGGACTTGAGGTTTGCAAGGAAGTCGCGCGTCAGCTCAAAGCTGAGCCAGTTTGAGGCCATGCTGGGGGCAACCTTGAGCAGGTTGGGGAGAATTCCCTTGTATAAGCCCTTGATGCCTTCCTGCAGAACAATAACACGGATAGCATCGAATATACCCTTGTACTGGTAGCCCATTCCGGACATGGTGTTGATCTGAAATCGTCGGCGGAGAACATCGAAGGGGTAGGTGCAAGTCTGAGCAACGGCTCCGGAAAAGGCCCCCGCGACGAGCTTGCGAATAGCACTAGGATGTTGCTCACCCTCTGGAGTGAGCTGTGTCCGGGCCCATTCATAGGTCATGAAGTTGAGACCGACCTATAGAGATTGAAACAGAGAAGAAGAGTGGATGTGGTTAGTGGTCTGAGGGTTGAAAGATGGAACTAATACGCCCGTGGCAGACTTACGTAGGGGGCGACACCGGCGACGGTGGGGAGGATACCACGGTACAGAGCGCGGACACCACCCTCGGTGCGATATATCTTGTTCATGACACTCCACATGCCCGGGGGCTGCTCGGGACGAGCGCCGAGCTCTGCAAAGGATGCGGTCTGAATAGACAAGCGCGTTCGCACAATGTCAAGTGGGTATGTGAAGATGACTGACGTCACACCAGCAATACCACCACATGCTAGTCTCATCAAGGGCGACAAGTCTGCGCCGGGGGTCGCTTCGAAGAAGTAGCGCTTGTAAAGATTGTAGCTGCCAAACTGCACGGCAGAGTAGGGCACGATTCGGATGCAGTTTGTGCCGTTGCCGCGCATGAAGCCACGCCAGCCCTCCTCACGCCACATCTTGGCCAGGCCGCCGCCGATGGAGACTTTGTAGGCATCGTGGCCCACGTGCTGCACCTGATAGAGGATCTTGAGGCGTTCGAGTGGAGAGACGACGGTTCGCGAGACGGCGCCAGCAACACCGCCGGCGCAGAACGACGCGACAAACGGCTGCGATAGGAACTCGCGCGTCTTTGCAAAGGTTTGCGTGGAAGACTCGGCTTGTTTCTAGAGAGCGGACGGGGGAAGAAGAGGAGACGGTCAGTTGCCAAGCTTGATAGAGCACATGGTGGCTTTGTATGTGCAGCCAGCGCCAGAAGCACCAACCAGTGCGGTGGCCAGCATGTTGGCAGTTTGAGTGGTCTCAGGGGCAGCCGGGCAAAAGGACAAGGTTCAGCGAGGACTCACCAGTGCCATGTTTGCTGCAACGTGAAGCGAAGGGCGGGTTAGAATAAAGGAACAAGACTGTAATGTAAACACCAGTCCAGTGCAATCGCCAGTGGCCAAGGGAAAACGAGCAACGCAGGTATCGAGTAGTAGTAGCGGTATACAACAAGGAAATCGAAGCTTTCCAAGACCCCAGACAAAGCCGGTAACGAGCTGCAATGTGGGGAGCCAAACCCCGTGGACGTGGGTTCTAGGCTTTATTCGGGACAATTAATCGATGATGCGCGTGCCGGGATCATCTGCATTCAATGCATGGAAGACTTTGGAGATGGATGTGGACGGTCGGTTGGTGTATTAGCCGCGGCAAAAACTCTTGTTGAGCGGACGAAAAAGGAAGAAAGACAGTGAAATGTTGAGAAGCAACGATTGTGGGAGGGCCAGTTCTAAGCCTGGAGAGTAGAAGGCGAAGCCGATGTGAAGTAGTTAGTGAAGCAGAGAAAAAGGAAAAAGCACAGAAGGACAGACACCCAGATTAATATGAAGCCAGCCAGCGACGGAACAGTTTTGTGCTGTACTGTGCCAACTACAGTATCGGCTTAGGCTAGTCTTGGCCTGGAGAGCCGGTCCCACAGGGTCCTACTTTTAGCCTTTAGCACATCCACCGCTAGTTCTAGGCGGCCATTTCTGGCTCTGCGACATGTACCAAGTGACTTACATACAATGGACCAAAGGAACATCTGGCGATCGCAGGGAACACCCAGCGTTATCCCCAACTCAAAAATACAACTATCTCTACATGCGACCCCAAACTATGAGACAGCGACGCCCTGGAAACCTGGAAATGGGGTTCTTGGAAACGAGCGAGTGTTCGGTGACCAGGACTCAGGGCTCCTCTTGTCTCTCAGCGAGGTGAGGCTCGGCCTAGTCCGGTTGCGATCGGATGACCCAAGAACAGTGTGTAGTTAGACCCACACTGTCACAAATTAGCGTGCGACAGGAGGCAAAACACAGTGTGGGCTATGCATGCAGAACATTGAAGGCAAATCTAGATGCAGCGCTGCATCTGATAAACTTTGGGCGAACGAATAAGTAGTTAACCAACTATAGCTAGAACGCGGAATTGTTCAAGACCACATTACACATCACCCCGCGATCTCGCCACGTCATGCTGACTTTTCAGAACGATATGGCGAGCATGATGCCAAGAAAAAAAATAACGAGAACATAGAATCCAGGCGGACTCAAAAGCCCAGAAGCATACAGGGGAAGGAAAACATGCCAACCCTTCAAAACAGGGCCTCAACTCCAAAAGAAACAGACAATCAAGGCGAGCAGAGCAAATAAACGCCTATAGAAAGATGCCAGTGGGAGCCAGATGCTAACAGATCCATCTGCGCTCCCACGGCGGCCACAAGTAGCACTTGGTTCGTCACATTGCTGCAACGGCCCGCTTACTCGGCAACATCCAGGTCATCGTGGGTCGGAGGGGGGCTTTCAACAGTGGCTAGATTGGAGCAGAGAATTGAAGTTAGTACCCAGTAGCATAGCACATCTCCACATAACCCACTACTCGAGTTCAGGGGCTGATTACTTACGCTTGTGGTCTTCGCTAGCAGGCTCACGGCGGTCACGGTCTTCACGATCCTCCTTGGTTTCGCGTTCATCGGACGAGCTAATGTAAAGTTAGTTTTGCGGTTCAAGAACTCTAGTGTGTTGGACTATGCTTACCGCCGATCAGGGCTGCGAGAACGGTCACGGTCGCGACGATCCCGCTCGTCGTAGCGATCGCTTCTGTCGCGGCGATCGTCCTTGCGGGGCGAAAGATCACGGCCGCTGCTACGGCGAGGAGAGGGGGAACGACCACGGCGAGGAGAACGACGGCGGTCGCGGTCGCGGCCAGAATCGAAGCGCCACGACGCCGAAGGAGGCGTACGGGCCCACTAATGGAACAGTTAGTATACATCTAGAATACAAGCCAAGAATGAAATTCATTGCGCTCAACTAACCTCGATTTTGAGAATGTCGTCACGACCGATGCGCTTGTTGTGCATCTCATGGTAGGCGTCGTCGGCATCACGGCGATCCTCGTACTCAACAAATGCAAAACTAAAGCCAGTCTGTTAGAACGACGGTGCCTCTAAGTATAATTCAATGGGTTTGTAACTTACAGTCTGCTGCTGGCAGAGCGAGGAGCGGGAATGTCGCAACGGACCAGGCGACCGTAGCTGTAGGTACTGTTAGCATTGATTCCAACACAGGATGAAACCTATTTTCATAAGCTCTTCAAAGCACGTATACATCGTCCAGCTATGGTGTTTGTTCTCATCCAACACACGTGAAGTTTTCTTTTCCTCTTGCCTGTACATGTATTTCACTCAACCATATGCCTTTGGCAGCTGCGCCCACACAAGACACCGTTCAAATGCAAGCCAATACCTCACTAGATTGCCATAACAACGTCTTGTTGTTCGAGGTGGAACTCAATAGACATGCGACGATGAGGACACCGGACTTCGGGCATACGTTAACGGCTCGGGAAGGTGGCAATAAAACGACGGCGGCGAGCGAATGCAAGGTGATGCGCAAACGAGTAGACGGGACGAGGACAGAGGACGGCGGCGGCGATGAGGACGAAAAATAAACGCGACGGGGGAATGGGAACTGGGAGGTGCGAGGGAATTGGCGACGCGCTGGTCGGGGTGCCAGTCGGTGCTGGGCGGTGAGTGGGTGGGATCGCGCGGTTCGGGTTGAGCATCGGATATCGGGGCTCATCAGCGCGGAGTGCGCTCTCGGTGGGAGGAGGGTAGGAGGGTCGACTTGGAAAGGCGATATCGAAGTCATCTTCACGGGGCTGAAGATGTCGATGTTGCGAGGACGTACCGTTCGAATTCGTAGGCCAGGTCGCGTGCACGGGTGCCGTGACTGAAGCCAGTCACGTAGAGCGTTGTGCTGCCACCACGAGACATGATGATTAAGCCGGTAAAGTCAGATTAAGAAGATAAAGCAAGGAAGAATGCAAAGCGTCCTTGATGATGTCGATTGACAGGAACCAATACAACCAAAGGTTAAACAAGGAAGAAGTTTCCGAGGCGAGGCTGAGGTGACCAGGAGTCAGAAAACAGACGCGAAAGCGGTCGGAAGGAGGAGGGAAGGAATAAGCTGGAGACTCGCGACCCACTGAAATGTGGAGATCTCTCACGTGAGAGAGGCTAGTACAGCTGGTGTCAGCTGCCATGGGCTTGGCACATCAAGCCCAAAAGAAAAGCGGGTTGTTGCGGCTAGCTATAAGTTGATTAAAGGACGTCGGCAGATGACATCATCTACACCAGGGGCGATTACACATGCAATTCGTCTTGCTTATTTACGTCTTTGTTTGCACTCTGTGGTGGTGGCCGTACTTTGAACTTTTCCTTGGAGGCGAGATTGAACGATCGCTGTGATCTTGAACTTACACGAGGTACCATTGTATACTAACCCTAATAGACTAGGACTTCTAGAAAGAACGACAACATTCTGTGAGGACTGTAGCATTCAAGACTGTTGAAACCAGAGCATCCATCTAAATGCACGGGAAGACCGGAATCACCACGCTCAGCATGATGCGAGATACAAAATGATTCACAAGGCCAAGTCGGATGACGTCACACGCAGAAGAACCTTTTCAAACGTCGATAGACGCGGCTTCTCGGGTCGGGCCATACAAAGGCCGATGAAACATGGAGCACGCTTGTCATGAGACTACCGGTCGGGTTGACCTTCATCCCGAGCTGTGAGAAAAGAGTGCTTTATTCAATACCGTGGGGAGAGCCGTCGGGCCGATGGAGTAATCCATAAGAAAAGCACATGGATTTGTCTGCAACAGAGCGACAGGGCCCGAGAGGGCACAAGCGGTTGTGCCGGAGGTTGCACTTTCTTTACCAGCGCTTTTGGCTCCCGTGATTACGCATGGAAATGCGCTGATCACAGGCGAGTGCCACATGCCATGCGATAAGGCGATAGTTAATTATATACAGAGGCCATGGATGTAGGTCTATTCTGCATTAGTTAGCTGCGGAAACCCGGGGATGGTTCCAAGGAGGCGATTGTCGCTTTGGCGCACCTGTGTTTGTTTGTACTTGTGTAATCCTGAGCATCCGTAGTTGCTGCATTTGGCCATGTCTCAGTGTTGGCTGGGTTGCTTATTTATACCGGCGTAAAAGTACTTACACGCACCTTGTGCGATTCTCTTTGCGCTTGATCTGCATCTAGTTATTCCCATCTTTGATATAACGACTTACACTCGCACTTGCCCAAGAGTTTCGACCATCTTCTTTCTGTGTTTACTCTTACCAAGCTGCTCTTTCCTTGCTGGCTTGACTACTTACACCGTTCTTCCTTTGACCTTTGGCTGTCTATATTGCTCCCCCTTTTCCCGTTTCCATTGAATTCCGTACCGTATACTTATCAGCAAACGGGCTGTTATCTCCCATTTATATTGTAGATGCCAGACGCAATGGAGGCAACTGCTACACCCAACACACCGCCCACTACCCCACCACAGAGAAAGTCAAGAAGAGTGTTTGATGATCCATCTCCGCCTCGATCTTTTTCTTCTCAGCAGACTCCGCCCTTCAGTCATGACAGCACCTCCAAAATGACCCAGACAGTTGATTCACTAACGGACAACTCCACACTACGGCTGCGCAAACCGAACACACCCGCCGAATCTCTGATTCTTAGTGACGCGATCGGCGTTTCAGTAACGGACAACACCGGTAACACTAAATCCCTTTCGCACGACGAGAAGCGTCTCCTTCTTCAGTCATCCGAGCTTCGAAACGTCATCGTGAACTCCATCAAACACTGCGATGATTCCAAGAAGGGACGCAAACAGCGTAAATTCCGGGACCTCATCTTCACCCAGCAGTTCAGTGCCTTTGATGGTCAGAACGACTCAGCAGCCAATAGTCCCTTTTTGGGGTTCTTCAACTTATTTTGGATGAGCGTATTCATGTACATGCTCAAGCTCGTCGTGCTCAACATCTCCGTCCATGGTAACCCTCTTGGAACTCATGAAATATTTTCCACCATGGTGTCGCGCGATCTGGCTTATCTTGGCCTAGCAGATGGCGTCATGTGTGCTCTGACGACCGTTTCTTTTGCCATACAAAACCTCATGCTTGCTGGCACATTCAACTGGGATCGGTCGGGTTGGCTGCTCCAACACCTCTGGCAGTTCATTTTTATTGTCAGTGTCATTGGGCTAACGTTGTATCGTGAGTGGCCATGGACACACACTGTCTTCTTCGTGCTACATGGCTTAACTATGATTATGAAACAACATTCTTATAGCTTCTACAATGGCTATCTTTCTACAATCTACCACGAACGGGAATCATTGATGAAGAAACTCAAGGAGCTAGAGGCTATAGTCCCAAGTCATAAAGTCTCATCCACTGCTCCTGCTGCAACAGACATTGACACCACTCATCTCAACGAAACCCCGCGCCCGCCGCCCACCGATAATCTGGATTGGAACACTCGCCGTGAACAAAATCCACACGATCAAGATCTCCAAGCTATTGCTGCTGCTATTGACTCTGGAGAACCGCTAGACTTGGCACAAATTAGCACTTACAAGCGAATTATAGAATGGGAGATTGATTCACTCACCGAGGAACTCAAAGGCCGTGCTACTGTACCGGAAAGAATGTACCCAAACAACTTGACCATCACGAACGCCTTGGAGTGGGTAGTGTTGCCAACTCTTGTATACGAGCTAGAATATCCTCGGTCCAAGAAAATCAACTGGCGCTATGTGGTAGTCAAAGTGACGGCTGTCTTTGGAATCATCTTTGTCATGATACTCATCTCGCAGCATTTTATTTGTAAGTTCCATCGCCTAGGCTTACCCACTCCTTGAAATGGAATAGCTGACAGCCCCTTTATCTTAGATCCTGTCTTCAGCGAAGCTGCTGCCATGAAAGCCGCCAATGTTCCGGTCATAGAGCGCTTTAAGGCCTGGCCAGCGATGCTGGGTGATTTGATGTTTCCATTTGTTATGGAGTACCTGTTGACGTGGTACCTGATTTGGGAGACGATACTGAATGTGCTAGCCGAGCTGACATACTTTGCTGATCGGAGCTTCTACGACGCCTGGTGGAACAGTGTATCGTGGGACCAGTTTGCTCGCGACTGGAACCGCCCTGTACACAACTTTCTACTGCGTCATGTGTACCATTCATCACAGGCCAGTATGAACATTGATCGTTATACGGCTGCCATTATTACATTTTTCCTTTCAGCTTGTGTTCACGAGTTGGTCATGTGGTGTTTGTTCAAAAAACTACGTGGATATTTGCTTATTATGCAAATGTGCCAGATTCCGGTGAGTTTCGAGAGATTTATACTGATGTAGATGCACTATGCTAACCAAGTTGTTCCTAATCATCACAGCTTGTTTCCCTTACCCGTTCGCGTTTTCTCAAGGGCCGCAAGACGCTGGGCAATTTGATCTTTTGGCTGGGGATTTTTACGGGCCCGAGTCTGCTAGGTAGTCTTTACATTATCCTATGAGGGCGAGGTGATATAGTCGGCGACGCAAATTTGTAGGTTTAGAAACCTGTATACCCTATGGAATATTCTTATATGTAATGAAGAACAAGAAGTAAGAAATATTTTGGTAGCCAGAAAAAAGTAAACAGAGACATATTCTTCGTTGAACGAAGAAAAGAAAAACCTAGAGCTCTTAATTGAAGAATTGTGAGAGGAGGTAGAAAAGGAAACCCCTTGGAAAGAAGAAGGGTAAAAAAGAGAAGAAGTTGGGCCGTGAAGTCATTGATCAAAGCAAAAACATTTATCCAAAAAGGGCATTTGTGCGGAAACAAAAATAAAAGCGCACAGCAACCAACGGGCTTCACGGCAGCACACCCTAAGCAATCCAAAGAGAGAGGGAGAGAGATGGAGAGAAACAACAGGCAATGTACTCAATGTACACGCCGATTTACATTTTCTCGTGAGTCGCCATCAAAGAGCCTGCGAGAAGTGTGTACATGTTAGTAAAAATAAAACGGAGACTAGAAAGCATACATCTGGAGAGCAGAGAGAGGGGACAATGAAAAGAAGAAGAAGAAAAAAAAGGGACTTACCAATAAAAGTCGTCACCAGACGACTGCGGACCTGGCAGATATCCTCGGGCACCAACCAAATGGTAGCGCCCATCTTGCGGGCAATAGAAATGCTCAGCTTGGCGTTGAGATAGGCGTCGTCGTCGGTGCGGCCGGGGGTAACGAGGTCGTAGTCGACGTAGCTGCTCTTCATGCCGTTGAGCACGTCGAGCAAGAAGACGCCCGAGCTGAGGGCCGGGTCCTTAAAGGAGCGGATGGACGAGGTCTTGCCGCCCTTGCGGCTCATGTCGTTGGCCCAGCGCACCATTTCGGTGTCGGTGATCTCGCGCTTGCCCAGGCGTCGCGCCAGATCCGACAGGGTCACGGTGATGTTGCGGCGCATTAGCTGCCACACCAGACCGAGCGTCAGCGTGCGTTGGCCGTCGGTGATGTCGGCGCCCTGGATGCCGACGAGCGAGAAGCCGGCTTGCTTGCCGAGCTCGATAGCGTAGTTGGTGTTCTCGACGGCCTTGAAGCGCATCATCTCACCGCCATGGGCGGGGGCCTTGTTAACATGACGCCAGTTGATTTGACCAGGGATGATCTTTTCGTAAGCCTGGAGGAGAATGCTACCGTCGCGCAGGTCATCAAAGAATGACTGCACGGCAGGCTGAACATCCAGAGAGTTGAGCCACAGGGTGAAGACACGGGCTTCACGCTCACCTTCGGCGTCAAAGTCTTCAACTTCCAGCTTCTCCTCTTCAGTAATGGGGTCCAGGCAGGGGTGGGTGTTGAACAGGTTGGCGACGAAGGCCAAATTTAGCTTGGGATTACCGGCAACGAGAGACTTGGGAGTCAGGAACTTGCGGCAGCCCAAGCGATCAGCGTTCTGGAGGACCTGCTCGGCACGCTGCAGAGTGTCGCGGGTCTGGAGAGGACTGCGGTCGCAGCCATAGTCTGCACCAATCTGAGCCAGAAGAACAGTATAGTTCTCACCATCCTTGACATCAGTAGAGAAGTTGGTAACCCTAAGAACAAAATCAGATGTGTTAGCAGAATGTTTAACAGGAAGAATACGGCATTGCAGGAACCTACTTTCTTTGCCAACCAGCAGCCTTGAGCTGGTAGTTGAACCATCTCAGCAGAATCTGCTCGGGAGACAGGCGCAGAAACTGCTCCAGAGTTTCATCATCTTCCAGCAGACGGTACAGTTCAGGGTGCAGCTTGATGTCGATCTTGCCTAGCAGACCACGACGGATGATCTGCCAAATGAGACCCAGAATCAGATGCTCGCGCACCTCCATGATGTCACCACTGCCAATGTTGACAACGGAGCAGCCGATACCCTTGGCAGATTCGATAACAATGTTGTTGTTTTCGGTCATGTGGAAGGCGTTGAGGGTCTTGATCTTTCGGCCGGGAATGTTCAAAACACGCTCATCAATGGTGTCGGGCACGGAGTCGTTGATGAGTTTGGCGAGGACCAAGCCGTCCTTGCACAGGTCAAACATCTCAAAAGTGTCAGTAGGAAAAGGCAACAGATGGCCAATTTCGGCATCACCGGCTAAAACGGCGTTGATGTGGCGAGTGAATTCAGTACGCTCATCTTCGTTGATAGTGTGAGTTGTGTTGGTATTGGAGCCTTGGACGAGAATCTTTCCGCTTCCGCTAGGACGCGACCGGTGGCCGATTTTGCTGCCAGTCAATTGAGCGACGATTCCGGTGGTGATGGGAGACGTGGGAGCTGGGTTGTTGCCAGTGTGCATACGCTTTTGGGCAGGCGAAGACTCGCGCAGTTTGGCGATCAGCTGTTAATGTGAGTTAGTTGGACAATCCACTAGTAAATGCCAATGGCTGTTTCTATGAGCGGGGATATAGAGGCGCGTGGAAAGTTGATCCAGGTGGTGATAGGGGAACAAGAACAAGTGCAAGAAAGGCTACTTACACCAACATAGTCTTCCAGTTCTACTCTCCGCGATGAATCCAAGTCAACCTCCTTCAATGCCTGGCGCACAACATCGTAGGGTTGTCTCTCGCTGTTCTGGGTAGCCTTGATGGCAGTAGATTCGTCAATGTAGCCCTTGTCGTCGACATCAAGCTTACGAAAGGCGTCGCTGAGAGAAAAGATCTCGGGCTGCTGGAATTGGGGGTATTTCCTAAGTAGCGCAGAGAGCTTAGTTAGAATGAGAAAGAGGGGCAATTTTGGGACCAAGTTTGCGATCGCAAGGTAATGAGAGGAGAAGAAAAGAACAAGGAGAAAATATCGGCCTTACTTTTGAAGTCTGATGACGTTCATGGTGGCGGTTGATTTCTAGATGGTTGCAGGACAGGAGAGAGGAGAAGAGAAGAAGAAGGCAAGATGCTGTCACACGGTGGGACAGCAACAAGTAGAAAGACCGGCTTTGATGGAATGGGCGAGTCTGAGTCGGGGTCTTGGTCGGGGCTTGCGAGCGAGCTGAGGGCAAAGGGGAAATAAGGCTAACAAGGGGTAGCTTTGTTCTGCGCAAGGTTTTGGCTGGGCTGTTAGCTGTCGAACTCTATAATCCTCGTGCTTATTGTAGTGTTATTTTCTGGCGGCTACACCCTGGAAGGAAGGCAATGGAAGAGAGAAGAAAGCCACGAGGGGAAGAAAGGCGATGATGATGATGATGATGCTGGAGCCGCACAAAAAGGGGGGACTGAGGAGAATAAAAAGAACACGAGGTTGGCTGTATATTTGGCCACTAGGCGGGCTTCGGTGCCTGCGGAGACAATTCTCCACGACAGCGCCGCACAGCGCCAAAACGAAGCTTCGGCTTATGGGAGCTAGCTAAGCTGTTTCGAGGCTAAGCATGAGTCTGTCTGTACATACCTGTGGAATGTTGTAGGGCGAGAAAAAGATATCGAGGAGGATAGAAGAGAAGGAGTAAGATGCCGCAAAAGTCTTTCGAACGTGCGAGATGAAAGAGAAGAAGAAAAGTTTGCTTAGCTCAGCCGGCAAGTCAAACGAAAAAAAAGCCAGTCTCTTGTTGGTGATGTTGGGAAGGTGCGTGGTGCATTGATGTGCCGAGTTACATAACAGGGAAGTTGCCAATGCAAAAGCAAATACAACGGCGGGGGCGGGGCATTGGGTACATATGTATGTATGTAGTTAGTAGTTACTATTACTTGCGCAGATATAGAGCCCTAGACAACTTGAAGTTGGAGTTTCTCTTTCTCTCTCCTGTCCGTCATCGTATCACTAATCAACCCCTCTCTGTGCTGCCTGGCAGCGCCTTCCTCTTTCATTCGCTACCTACCACAAGTACTTAGCACAGCCTGCCTTACGTATGCACCTCCAAGTCGGGCCAGGCACCAGAATTGGGGCATTTGACCCTAGCAATCCATAAGCCTTTTAGTCTGGCTTAGGGTTCTTTGAGACTGTAGCACCGAGAAAAAAACAAGGAAAAAAAGATCGTCATGGGACTTGGCTAAGACATGTCGTCACTGCATGACGCATTGCAGCCATTCAAAACCCAAGTGGCTCGAGCTTCTGGGCGCTTTTGTCTTGCCTGAGCCTCTGCTTCTTCTTCAGTCTTGATGCCCTGAAATAGGCCTTGCCACTACGCCAATTCCGCACAGCGCCCAGCCCAAGGCCGCTCCGCTCCTCCACAAAAAACAAGTACAGGGGGAAAAGTGGGCATCAAATTCTCATTCGCCGCGATCACAGGTGCCACTTACACACAGCTAAGCCAACATCTAACAAAGCCAACAGTGGTCTATATACACGCTGTTATTGTCTCTCAGTTGTTCCTATAGAACCACCACAAAATGAGCCTGTGCAGAGTTTGCGACAACCCGCTGGTCATCGAGGTTGAAGCCGATGGAGATGACTTCCAGTCCGGCCCGGGCAGCTCGTCCTCATCCGCAGCCGCCGGCCCTGAGGAATCCGTGCCAGATGATCTGACGCTGTCCTGTGGCTGCCATTTCCACTGGTTTGTTATCCCTCCGCTCCTGCCACCCAATTGCATTCCAGACTAACCACTCAAGGGGCACAGGGAGTGTCTCTTTGAAAACGCCTCCACAATCGCGAGCAACGGCGCCCGGTGTCCGGTCTGTAGCACCCCGCTAGCCGACGCTGCACCCGCAGACATGGAGGCATTTATCCAGGCACCACCGCCTATGCTCTCAGTCTACCTCAACGAAGGCGGCCTAGACCCCTCGCTGGCGCTAGGCCCGCTACTAGCCGAAGAGGCCTTCTTCTCGGCACAGCCACTGGCACGCCAAGCCAAGGCCTTCCATCTGATGGCGGCCGAGGGCGACATTGCCGGGCTTCTGGACATGCTGCGCGACATGGCCGAGGAGATGGATCCCGTGCAGATTCGCGAGTTGCTGTGCTACCAGGACCCTTTGAACGGCCGCCGAAGCGCGCTCCATGTCGCTGTTCAGAACAGACAGGAAGATGTCAGCCGGCTACTGCTTTGGGTGGCATCGGCGCTTGGAAACGAATACTTCCCCGAGTTTTCTGTTAGTGTGGCGCGTGAGATGGGCCTGGGCAGACTAGAGGTGTCGACTCGGGAGCAAGACATCCGCTATCTCAGAGATTCCGAGGATAAAACTTCCGAGGATGTGGCTCGGGAAGCCGAGTTTGCTGCGCTGCTACAGCCGGGCACTTTGACACCACCTTGAATATCAAGCTGGTGGTGGATTGGGACTTGAGAACTAAAATAAAAAACATGGCGTTGGTAATGGGGCATTGGGCGCGGATATTCAATACGCACATAGACGGCAACAGAATGTGAAGATAAAAAGACGTGCGGAAATCAATAAGAAAATATATAGAAAGCCAAGGAAATCCAAAATCTAAACAGTGTCAAATCAGTCAACAAAATACTCATGGGGTATGTATGAAGAAAATAGCTAACAACGAGTTCATCCCTCTATCAATCGACAACCAAACAAGAATCATGCAATCTCGACCGTCACATATAGCCACCCGTGAAGATCTTCTTTATCCAATTCACTTGCGCCTCTTGTTAGCTACTTCTTTTCCGCCGACCCGATTTGATAGAAGTTGCGACAGGAAAAAATGGCTGACATCCTCGTCGGCCCAGTAGCTCATGTGTGATGCAATGGCGTTGATTGGGTTGTAGTCTAGCACGCCTTCCTGGATGGTGAAGTCCACACGGCTGTTACGGTTTAAAGCCCGAACCTTTTTCTCCTCGCGGCGGATTTTGTTACTCTGATATTCCATATCATCCCGCCCTTCGGCCATGCCTGATGATATTGATGATGTTGGCGAAGATGTGCCCTTATCGCTGCCAGTACTGCTGAATTTTGACGAGGCGTCCTTGTCTTTGTCTGTGCGATCTTTGCGGGTTTTTTGAAATTTGGAATACAGTGTTTCGAGGTCGTCATCAATCAAGGTTGGCTCATTACCACTCATGCTGGGGCGACCTTGAATGTTGTTGTTCGGATCGGCCAGCTGTCTCTTGCGCGCATTTGTCAGTTCGCCTAGTTTATTTGCAGCATTGACTGCTTTTCCGACCTCCGAGTCATCGTCATCATTACTGCTGGTTCCAGCAGCATTGAAACGCGCAACTTCGTCATTAGTAAGGCCAAGGCTGCGATTGATTAGACTTGTAGTGATTCCAGAGCTGAAACTGGACCACAGCCCGCTGACACTCTGGCCAACCTTTATACCAATACTGCTGAGACCCTGAGGCGCAACACTGCCGAAGATTCCCTTTTTAGTGTAAGGTAAGTTCTGGGGTTTTAATGTCTTCATAGCGGGAGAAATTAAGGGCTCCATCCGATAAGCAATGGGATCTGATGGGTGGATTATGTTGAAGAGTTGTTTGACCTTGGGGGAAGAAATTGAGTGAGGCAAGCCAGTGACTGAAGAAACCCGCTGCTCTTCAAAATCGGGATCTTCAAGATCAATGATGATCGGCCCAGGTGGTGTAGAGCTTTGGCGCGCCGCGATGGTTCTGGTGTTTTGGCTGTTAGCATGAATTGGTGGCTATGTTTTGAGCACAAATGAAATCAGACGAGATAACATACCTTCCTTTAAGCATTTGGAATAAACCAATTGGAGAACCCAAGCAATAAAGATCACTGACATCGAAATCTAAGCTAAGATGTTCGCGGCTGCCAGAGTGTGATTTACTCCGTGATAGTCTGTCACCAGATCGCAGACGGGTGGCCAACTGATTTGACTTGTTTCCCGAAGGAGAATCTTGCTTTTGGCGACACAAGATATCAAACATTATTGCCGAGCCAAGAGAGTGGCCCATGATGTGGACTTTGCCCTTGAAATTTGGATTACGCTGCTTGAATAGTTTCCAGATGTGGTTAGACTCCTGCATTACAATCTTGATGATTTGCTCGCGATACCCGCTTTGATAAAGAAGCACATCAAGAGCAAGATCTGACATGAGAGAGCGGGCGAATGCAACACCTTCTACAGTGATGTCTTCTAGAGAAGGGTCTGGATTATTTGATTAGCCACAAGGAAACTCGGCCATAAAGCAAGCAACGGTTGATTCCACTTACATTCGTCATCTTCGAATTCACCAACATCGCCAATATCTGTCTCATGTTGCTTCCGATCTCGCTTCTTGGGGAAATTTAACAGGTGTCTCCAGCATACTGGCAGAACTTGAACCCGACAGTTCTCTGGGCCCTTGCCCAATTCACCGTTCAAGGCCTTGAGATCAGCCGAGCTGGAGTATACTGACTTGATGGTCTTGCGTAGAAGATTTACATCATGAATAAAGTTGATACTCTCCATGCGTAAGCTCAACATCTGGCCGATCCCATGGGTGACTAGCACAAGGTGCTCAATCTCTCGGCCCTGAAAATTGTCCTCGTCGTTGTAATCATTGCGTATTTCGCTTTCTTGTCGTTTGCGCAATTCCTCGTCCTGTCCAGTTTCAACCAAGGCATCTTTGGCAGACTGGCCTAGGATAGCCACAGAACGTCTCTTGGAGGCCTTGTCAGTTACTGGAGGACCTGGTGTAACAGGTGTTACGGGGATCTTTCCACTCTCTGTGTCTTTTTCCTTTTCCTTGTCTTTATCCTTGTTCTTGCCAGGTTCCTGGTAACCGCGTATGAGCTTGATACCGCTTAGATGACCGCCTCCAGCAAAGGTGCCATAGACAGCAGAAGTTACCCACGAAAACATGCCGTCGGATGACAGCCATGCGGTGCCTTCGTCCTGATAAGTAGCTACATTGTTCATGTAAGTACCAAACAGACGATATGATTGTAGCGTTGAGGGCGATTCGGGAGGTTTAATGGCTCCGATTGCCGGGGCTGTTGTTGTTGCCAGGGTCTGATCGGTGCCTGGGGCCTTTAGACTCTCGGCAGAAGACTTGGGAGTATTTGCCCTGGCCGCTGCTGTGCCTTTTTCAGATTTGGAAGGAGGTGGTGTGTAAAGCCAAGGCTTTACCTTGAGATAGCCTTCTTCCAGTTGAGCCGCTAGGTTCTCTTCGCATGGCACGAGCTTGGAGCCCTCTTGAGTGAACCAGGTGCCGCGACGCACTTCGTATATGGGCCCCTGCCAGTACACTGGCCCCAGTTCACGTTTGGCGATATTAACATCAAACAGATAATCCTCATTCACGGGGACTTTGACGTCAGACTCGGCATCCTGCATAATACCGTAGCCATAATCATCGTCAAGTGAACCATGGGTGCCAGAGCGCGGACGATTTCGAAAACGCTCCTCGCTTTTTTGAAGAAGCTCTTGGTAGGCGGCTTCCAGAGCGCGTGAGTCGGAGTTGGAAAATGAGAGAAACTTTTTGGCTGGTGGAAGCGGCTTCTCCTCGGCGGCCTTTTTACCGGCACTGTTACTGGAAGAAGTAACAGCAGCGGCAGCGGGAAGTTGGGGTTTCCGTTTGGGATTCTTCAGGGTTTGGTTTAGTCAGCAAGAAACAGACGACGGGCAGATGGCGACGTGTAGGTAAGGCGTGGACTTACATCAACAGCATGATACCAGAGGACATTCAGAGGCGGGCAATCTGGTGGGTAAGAGCTGAAGCTGCGGCCATATAGATGGCTCGTACTGTGGTCTGCCTTGCGAGCTGGAGCACTGGTCACGGATTGCGGCGAGCTGGTGTCTCTGACGGGCGTTACAGGTGTGGAAGACCTGCTCGCAGCCCATGGGTTAATAGAGTCGAGATATGAGTGGGCCTTTTCAGGCTTTTTGTCCGACTTTGCGGGAGTGGGAGGCATTGTAGCAAACAAATGGCATCGCGCAAGGCGAGGCCAGCGGTGAAGAAGGACTGGCTGCGCTTGAGGCGTGGGCAGCTGTGGTGGTAAGCGTAACAGTGAGTATTTGCGGCTCCGCGGGTGCAACTGTTTCGCACAGGGCTTGAGCTGCCGGCAAGCTGCCACAAGAATGCCGCTAGAGCTGCAATGGCGGCCAGTGACAGCGCGTGCGGAGAAAGAACAGCCAGACGTAGATTTGGGATGCACTTTTGCTGCTGTGGTGATGAGTCGGTATGAGGGTTGAAGAGGAGAGAAATGGGCAGGAAAAAGAGGAAAGAAGAAAAATGTGAGGGAGAAGAAGACGGCCGAAGAAAAGAGAAGGCAAGGGCGAGAAAGGAAAGAAGACGAACATCAACAAAAGAGCAGTTGCCGAATGTATATTCAAGGCGCTTGAGCCAACTGGCAACCACCTGCGAGCTTTGCAAGTTTATGTGTGCGTGTGTGTGTATTCTGGGAGCAGGAAGTGTACAATAATAGCGTGAGCCAGGCGGACCGGACCAACAACAGGGAAAGAGGTCCAGAAAGGACAGGCAACAAGCAAACAGAGAAAAGACGGACGGGCGAGTGCAACTGCTGTAATGGGCGGCAGCACTTGAATTGAAGGGACACACACGGCCAGAGATTGCGGTGAATCAATTTAGTTTCTTTGCTTGGGGTGTCTCAGACAGCCAAGAATAGGACAATAGGGAACTAGTTATACACCGAAAGAATACTCGTACAGCACAAGTACAGACATTCATAACTGGAGATTCTAACTAGTTGTGAGATATGAATGAGCAGAACAGAGGTCAGAGCACAGATGCTGGACGCGGGGTCTTTATTAGACATGGGTTGCAGAATATGTAACTAAACAGCGGCGGGTTTGATGGGAAGTTGTTGCCATCCATTTGAGCATGTGAAGGTGGCAGATGCTGACTGACGACACAGTGCATGCCAACTTTCTGCGTGCAGTGGCGGCCAGGCGGCGAACACAGTGCGTAGCAGCCAGCGGTTCGGTGGAGGGGGCTCGCCGAGAGGGCTGCTGAGTGAGAGCCACAGCGCTGTCTGCGGAGGACAGCCAGCAGCCAGCACTGTGTGCACACTGTTCAGCCACAGCTCACACGGGTACTGGCGCCCCACTCTAACTGTGGCGTCACAGGAAGCCCCTCCTCCCAGAGCGGCAACTGCAATCCCTGCACGGTCGCTGACGCCAACCCAAGTACAGGGCACGATGGCCGTACTTATGCACCAGGAAAAACAGCGAATTAATTTTTCGTCGATGCGACTTTTGACGTTGGAAGCCACCAGCTGTTTTTTTTTTTGGTTTTTTTTTTGCTCCGACTGGTTCATCGCCGATTTGCCGACCGACTTGATATCGCCTCGCCGTTTTGCTTTTCCGCATCGTCTTTATCGCCCAGCCTGAAAAAATCCGCTGCCCGCCTTTTCCGCCATGCGCATTCTGTAGCAGCGCAACCTCATCGCAATCTGTCGCCGCCCTCCGACCTCCGCCCTCCGCTGCTCCAACTAGCACTCGGCTGATCCCCATTATCTCTTAATCGTATTGCCCAACTACCGCCGTATTTAACCATGGACTACACTACTGGAAGCCCCGTGAAGCAACAGCTTGTGGACAAGCTGCCCAAGCGCTTCAAGGCCATGAAGTTTGGAGTCCAGTACGTCCGAATCTCCCGCCCCGACCGCCATGCTTTATATACTGTGCTAACTGTTTTCCTGCTCTCGCGTAGGTCGCAACAGGACATCTTCAATCAGTCCGTCCTCGAGGTCTCGGATCGCATGCTGTACGACATCGAAAAGAACCGCACGCCCTATCTTCACGGTCCCCTCGATCCCCGGCTCGTATGCCCGCCCACCCCGCGCTCCACGATACTGCTACACTACGGACTGCCCGCTAACCCTGCCATAGGGAACTTCCAGCAAAATGAGCAAATGCTCAACCTGTAATGAGCTTCTTCAAACTTGCATGGGCCACTTTGGCCGCGTGAAGCTACCGCTCCCCTGCTTCCATATCGGCTACCTGGGCTTCATCATCACCATCCTCCAGAACATCTGCAAGGTCTGTGAATTATATACCTTCAGCTTAACCAACTGCAGCATCAGGCTAACTCTTTGGCGTTTTTAGACATGCGCCCATGTCATGCTCACGGAAAAAGAGCGCCAGTCGTTCCTCAAAGACCTCCGTCGCAAAGACCTGGACAACCTGCGCCGAACACAGTATGCGAAGAAAATCAACGAGCAATGTCGCAAGGCCAAGACTTGTCCCAACTGCCAGGCCATCAACGGCACCATTCGCAAGGTCGGCGTCCTGAAGCTGATCCACGACAAGTTCACCGCCTTCAACAAGTCGACCGCTGCGAAAAAGGTCGCTCCCGAGGAGAAAAAGGTCTTTGACCGTTCGTTCGACGAAGCTCGCAAGCAGAATCCCGAGCTGGAAAAGCACCTCAAGAAGGCCATGGAAGACCTGAATCCCCTCCGTGTGCTCAACCTGTTCAAGCTCATCAGCCCGACCGACTGCGAGCTACTTGGCATAAACCCCGTCGAGGGCCGTCCTGAAATGTTCATCTGGCAGTCTGTTCCCGCGCCCCCGGTTTGCATTCGACCCTCTGTTGCACAGGACAATGCCAGCAACGAGGACGACATCACCACCAAGCTGTCCGAGATTGTCTGGATCTCGGGAATGATTCGAAGCGCCTTGCAGCGCGGCACACCCATTTCCACCATTATGGAACAGTGGGAATACCTACAGCTTCAGATCGCCATGTACGTCAACTCTGATGTCCCTGGCCTCCAACAGCCTGGCTTCGGCAAAAGTGTCCGTGGTTTCTGCCAACGTCTTAAGGGTAAGCAGGGTCGCTTCCGTGGTAACCTGTCTGGTAAGCGAGTCGACTTCTCTGGCCGTACCGTTATTTCGCCCGATCCCAACCTGGGCATTGATCAAGTCGCTGTGCCTATTCTGGTAGCAAAGAACCTCACATATCCCGAGACCATCAACAGACAAAACATTGAGAAGCTACGACAGTGTGTGCGAAACGGGCCTCAGGTCCATCCTGGTGCTCAGCAAATTTTGATCAAGGACGAAACGGGCTTCTACAAGCAGAGCTTGAAGTTTGGTGATCGCAACAAGACGGCTGAGCAGCTTCGCTTTGGTGACATTGTCGAGCGTCACTTGGAAGACGGCGACATTGTACTATTCAATCGGCAGCCTTCTCTTCACAAGCTCAGTATCATGAGTCATTTAGCCAAGATCCGGCCCTGGAGAACTTTCCGTCTCAACGAATGTGTGTGCGGTCCCTACAACGCCGATTTCGATGGTGATGAAATGAACCTTCACGTGCCTCAGACCGAGGAAGCCCGTGCCGAGGCTATTACGCTTATGGGTGTCAAGAACAACTTGGCCACGCCCAAGAACGGAGAACCCATCATTGCCGCCACCCAGGATTTCATTACCGCCGCCTATGTATTCAGTAGCAAGGACCGCTTCTATGACCGCCGCTCGTTTACCCAACTCTGCTTGCACATGATTGACAGCCAGACACATCTTGAGCTACCTCCGCCAGCCATTCTCAAGCCCGAAGCACTGTGGACTGGTAAGCAGCTGTTCAACATGTTGATGCGCCCCAATAAACAGAGCAATGTGTTGGTCAACCTCGACGCCAAGTGCAGAGACTACTCGCCGCAGAGCAACAAGGCCCCAGATATGGACCCCAATGATGGCTGGCTAGTTATCCGCAATTCCGAGGTCATGTGTGGTCGCATGGACAAGTCCACGGTTGGTGATGGTAAAAAGGACTCAGTATTCTACGTTATTCTCAGAGATTTTGGTCCGGACGCTGCCGTGATCGCCATGAACAGACTAGCCAAACTGGCAGCTAGAGCTCTTGGCAACCGTGGGTTCTCCATCGGTATTGGCGACGTGTACCCTTCACAGCCCCTTACCCTCCACAAGAACACACTTGTAGACGATGCCTACAAGAAGTGTGACGATCTCATTGAGACTTTCAAGGCTGGAAAGCTGGAAAAGGCTCCTGGCTGCAACTTGGAACAGACGCTCGAGACTCTGATTGGTGGTATTCTCAGTAAGGTTCGTGAGCAAGCCGGTGCATACTGTATCAAGACTCTCAGTCGCAACAACGCTCCTCTTATCATGGCCAAGTCGGGTTCCAAGGGTTCCAACATTAACGTGGCTCAAATGGTGGCTGTTGTCGGTCAGCAAATTATTGCCAACGCCCGTGTGCCTGATGGTTTCCAGGACCGTTCTCTGCCGCATTTCCACAAGAACGCCAGACAGCCCCCGTCCAAGGGTTTCGTGCGTAACAGTTTCTACACTGGCCTAGTGCCTACCGAGTTCATTTTCCACGCCATGGCCGGTCGTGAAGGTCTGGTTGATACCGCCGTCAAAACCGCCGAGACTGGTTACATGTCCCGTCGTCTGATGAAGTCGCTGGAGGACCTGTCGACGCAGTACGACGACACTGTGCGGACATCGGGTGGTGGTATTGTGCAATTCCAGTTTGGTGCTGACAAGCTAGACCCTGTCGACATGGAGGGCTCGGCCGTGCCCGTGAACTTCAAGCGTACCTTTACCCACGCCGAGAGTTTGACGTGGAACAACGACGACCCAATGCTGCTGCCCGACGAAGTGCGACAGATCCGCGACGACATGCTTAACCCAGAACGCAAAAAGTATCCGCGTATTGGTCTGCTGGGCGACAAACTTGGCTATGAGGACCAGAGTGACTACGCCATTGACGAGCACGATGGTGCGCGTAACTTTTTGAAAACCATTGACCAGTACATTGAAGGCCGGGCCAAGAGCATCGAAAAGGTCATGGTTGATGCCGGTCTTGACCCTGCTCTTACGCGCAAGGAGGTTGACCGACTCGGCTCTTCGATTGCCGTGCAGCTGGGCCACGTCAAGTGCGTCAGCAAGATCTCGCGCACCACGCTGACCCGATTCATCCGTCTCTGTCTGGAAAAGTTCAAGAAGGCCCACGTCGAGCCGGGTCACGCCGTCGGTGCTGTTGGTGCGCAGTCGATTGGTGAGCCTGGTACTCAGATGACACTGAAGACTTTCCATTTCGCCGGTGTTGCCGGTATGAGTATCACTCAAGGTGTGCCACGTATCAAGGAAATTATCAACGCGTCTGGCAACATTAGTACACCTGTTATTGCCTGTCCTCTGGAGAACGATCGCCAGATCGAAGTAGCACGTGTGGTCAAGGCGCGTATCGAAAAGACGTTTGTGTCTGACATCATTAGCTACATGGAGGACGAGTGGCGGCCCGAGTGTGCCAAGATTGTGCTGCAAGTCGACATGGACGCCCTAGCCGACATGAACCTAGGCATCAGCACGGGCGACATTGCCAGCGCAATCCTCAAGTACCGCAAGCTGAAGCTAGCCAAGGGCGACATCTACGAGCCGTACCCCGGCCGGCTGGAAATCGCCGTGCGCGTCGACACCGACAAGCCCCGCAAGGTGGCCAAGACCACGCGCGCGCAGCAGATGGACGACCAGGGCGACCTGTACCTGCGCGCCAGCTACCTGCGCCGCACGCTGCCATTTGTGCCGGTCAGCGGGTACCCGGAAGCCGTGCGCGCCATCATTCAGACGAGCGACGACAGCTTGAACAAGGTGATTGTCGAGGGCTACGGCCTGCGCAACTGCATGACGACCGAGGGCGTGATTGGGACGCATGTCACGTCCAACAACATCATGGAGGTAAAGAACGTGCTGGGCATCGAGGCCGCGCGCGCCACCATTGCCAGCGAGATTGGCGAGGTCATGAAGGACATGAACATTGACCCGCGGCACATGGACCTACTCGCCGACGTCATGACGTACAAGGGCGAGGTGCTGGGCATCACGCGCTTCGGCCTGGCCAAGATGCGCGACTCGGTGCTGCAGCTGGCTTCGTTTGAAAAGACGCCCGACCACCTCTTCTCCGCCGCCGCCGGCATGAAGACCGACACCATCGAGGGTGTGTCCGAGTGCATCATCATGGGCCAGACCATGTCCATTGGCACCGGCGCCTTCCAGATGGTGCGCCGCCTCGGCATCGCCAAGTCCGACGTCGTCGCCAAGCCCACGCTCTTTGAGGATATCTGGGCCACGAACGTCAAGGCTAAAAAGGCCCAGAAGAAGAAGCAAAAGGCCTTGCGCCACCAGCACGTGGCCAACGGCGTCAACGGCTTTGCGCATGTGAATGGCCATAGCAACGGTGATGTCGTGATGGTCGGCTAAGAGAAGAAGAAGGAAAAGATGATGAATAGGGAGTGAGTAAAAGGACAGAGGGGGGGGGGGGGGGCACGTTCCAATACCGCATTTTTGCAGCATTTCTTTGTACGATATCAAGCAACTTACCTAACTAGCCACAGTCGTTTTTGTTTACAATTCACGTATACTGATCACCCAACAAGTCTTTCTCTCTGTTTTTTTTTTTTTTTTTGATTTTCAATGACGTTATGCACGTGTATTTTATTTTAGAAAAAGGAAAACGAGATAATAGTTTCCACATTAGAAAAAAAATGAAATGAATGAAACGCAGATAAAAAAAAAAGAGTTCACATGAAAAGAAAAGAAAAAAAGGAGAAGGAGCTCGCTCCGCCCTTTCTTAAAAGAACGTAGAAAGGAAAAAGAAAAAAAAGGTGGGAAGGAGGGGGGGCTTCAAGCAAAAAAACGGGCAACTGCCTGCCACTTTGACTATATGGGTAACCAAAGACAACAATGGTGAAGTGGGGAAAAAGAAAAAGAAGAAGAAAAAAAAAAGGTATAAATAAATTGTGGTAGAGGGGTATCGTTTCATTACCGTTGAAGGGGAAACATTCATTGGAAGTTTGGGGAAGGACGAAAGAAGCAAAAGACGTTACAGATGCGTAATAGACCTTGAAGTTCATGTACGTGGCAAAAGAAAAGGTTCAAAGGCAGAAGAAAGAGGGGGGGGAGAAGGGTATCCAAGAAAAAAGAGTGAACACGAAGGAGAAAAAAGAATAAAGACCAAGTACAAGAAGATAAGAGGCGCCGGTGTGGGGTAGAAGAGTATCGAGACCACCGTCGAGAAAGGCGCAGAGAGTAACCAACAGACCAGACGAAACGAAAGCGGCGGGAGGGGAGCAAACAGCTCGCACCACGGACCGGGCCGGAGTCTCACGTTGGCGTCGGGCGCCCCTCGCGCACTCAGGTCGTAGCCCACTCGGTGCCGCGCTTGACATACTTGTCGAGCAGATGCGATAGGTCCGCCATGACGAAGCGGACAATGTAAAACGCAAAGAACTCGGCGGCGTGGCGCGTGCACAGCTCGAGGCCAACCTGCGTCTTGTCGGCGTGCTTGAGCCCAGGGTCCTCGACCTGGCGGGCAATCTGGTCGACCGTCTGCGCAGCGTCGAACAGGCGCGCCAGCGTCTCCATGTACACGGCGTTGGGCCCGGCGAACTGCACGCTGCGCACGTCACGGCGCGGCGGCTTGGCCATGGGGTTCATGGTCATGGGCAGCGAGTCTGCAGCGGCGGGCGGCGTGTCGCGCTTGGACATGGCGCCGCCGGTGCTGTTGGTGTAGGCGAAGCTGTCGCCACCGCGGCTGGTGCCCGACGACACGCTGCCGCCCGAGGTGTACTGGTTCGTGAGGCCAGCCTGCGAGGTCTTGCTGCGCAGGCGGCGCCAGGAAAAGGAGGAGCCGGCCTTGCCGGACACAGAGGTGGACCGCGGCACGGAGGAGTTGGTCTCGGCTTCGGCGCCGTTGGCGGATTCGCGGAACAGCACGCCGGGCGTCTGCACGCCGACTTCAGTGCCGAGCTTGCGTGCCAGTTGCGGTGTCAGCTGGTCCAGCACAATCTCAAGTGACTGCATCTCTTCCAGGACCAGGTCGGCATCGTTGGTATCCACGCGACCCAGTCTCTCCAGAGCAGCAATTAGTACATCGCAGACGGCAATCTTGTCGTCCAGGTTCTTGAGCTTGACACCCTTGACCCTCCAGGCATCGCGCGGTACAAAAAGCTTGTTGCTGACAAACCCACCACAGGGGTGGCAAAGCGTCTGGTACAGGCAGCGCATCAACCAGAAGGGGCGCAAGAGGAAGTCATTGGGGCAAGGCTCTAGCGGGACGGGAGTCTTGGGATCGATTGCAACGTGGCCCGGGCGTGGTGATATAGGCATACCGCCATTGGCAGTTTGGCTATTGATGTGGTTGAGACCCATGTCGGCAAAGTAAATGCCCTCTGTCGACTCATTCTTCACGTGGTCGTTGAAGGCAGCCGAGAGAGGCGCGGGCACAGTAGGGTAGTGGCCATTTCTTGCGGTATATGAGCTGGCTGGGGTGCCGGGCGAGAGAACGCTCGAGTCATCGATATTAGAGACCGACATATTGCGCGTCCGGGCACTGCGTAGACTCGTGGATGAATAATTCTTGCGGAGGACGCGGCTGGAAATGGGCGACACGGAGCGGCCGTTCTCGGGGATATCATCAAACTCGTTTGTGCCCATGGGAGGCGTGGCGTGCACATTCAAGCTGTTCAAGCTGCTTGGAACTGGGATAGGCGGTGCCAATGTAGGCGGGTGCTTTGGAACAACGTCGGTCGAATCGTCTCCAGTGTCATGGCCTGATTCTTCATCATCGTAGACCTTGACTGGGTTCTGCTGCATGTGATCCTCATCTGTCCCGGTATCTTTGTCCAAGTCGTTGGTAGCTGGTGTTGAAACTTCTGTAATCTGGTTGCTGGAATCCAACTGGCGCTTTGACGCTGTCTCAATGACGAGCTGCTTGGGGTTCTGGCCAGACAAGCGCCGGTTGCGCACACTTAGGGACACGCTGCTCGGTGCGCGGGGCCGTGTTCTGGCAGCAGGAAGGTCAGGTAGGCCCATGTCCGGCGGGGGCGCAACAGGCTCTGCTTGCACAAACTGAGACGGCATATTTGGGCCTTGGCCCGGGCCCGAAGTAGGACTGGAGTCTTGGGATTGTGATTCAGACGGGGAACTTCCCAAGAAGGTTGCTGACGGAGGAGCTGAAGTTCCGGTGCTGAACCAGGTGCGGGCAGTGAAAATGTCGGGTTGGGTTTCACTGTATGAATCCTCATGGCTCTGGTCGCGACTATGAAGACGTTCATGGCCATGGGCTCTTGTTTCAAGGTCTTCAACCTTGTATCCCATGGACATCTCCTCCAACATTTGTTCCTCCTCGTCACTTGAGTTGGCGTCGTCAAAGAAGTCTCCGCCGGGAATCGTAGACGCTTCGGCGGACAGGGTATGGGCATGACCCTGGCTAGGGCGAGACTGGTGATGGGGGTAATGCCGATTGTTGCTATGGAGCTCCTGATATTGGCGTTCTTCTTCTTCCAGCAGCTCGCGCTCCCGGATATGGCGGTCTTGTTCCAATCTCGAGGCCTCCATTTGAGTCTGTCGCACGCGCTCCTTGGCCTGTTCTACCTTGCGCATAGTAAGCGCGAGGCGGTCTTCTTCTTGTGTCATAGAATGCTGCTGGCGGTGGGCAACGGGAGTAAGCGGCTCGTAGGGGTCGTCATAAGCAGCTTCTACGGCAGCGTCGAGGGCGGCGTCAAATTCAAAGTCGGGGTTGCGGGCAGACATGCGCATTTGTAGGCTTTGTCTGCTGGGCTGGTGCAATGACGAGGTGCGTGAATGCAAGGATGATACAGTCGAGTCGCCAGAGCCAGCATGGTCCAGCCATGAGTCTTGGCTCATGGCACGGGCGTGCAGGCTGTTGCCCGAGGGCTGGCGGTCGAGTCTCTGTGACGAGGCATAGTCAGATCTACTGGCGTCATGCAGCTGGCCTTGGTTGTAGCTGTAATCGAAGCTGGGACTCTGGCCCTGGCTGCCTGGTATTCGACTGTAGGGCGACAGCGGGCGGGGCATGTATTGCTCGTCCTCGGGACGCTGCAGATAGCTTTTTTCGGAAGGTCTCCAGTCGTTTGCGCCGCCAGGGGACGTGGAGAAGGCGGAATGCAGTTGGCCGGGGCGATGTGGCCTTTCGGGTATGGGCAGCATCATGGGAGGCTGGCCGGGGGATCTGGACAGGCTGGAACCAAAGTGAGAGGCAGACGACGGTGTGGGAATGGAAGAGGAGGTGGTGTGGGTAATGGTGGTACGGGGTGACATCATTTCGTCGGGGCCGTCACCATCATCGTCAAACTGGAGGGAGGATGTCATGGGCGGCATGGAGTCGATGCTGTCGCGGTCAGGGCGGGCGGGGAGTTCTTTTTCGTCTTCATATTCAAGCTGGCCCATGCCATCCAGCTCCTCGATCCGAGAGGTGTAACGATCGCGCTGGAGGGTGGTTGATTGTTAGTGCATGGTGAAAGGGAGGCGCTAAAATAAAAGCGACTTTTTTTTTAATGGAGAAAAGACTTACGATTTCTTCGAGTCGACGACGCACATCATCGACGCCAACACGCAGAATAACCTGATTGAGCAGCTCGCTAGCCTCAATGTAGGCCCTCCTAGCACCCTCGAAGTTCTGCACGTTGTCCAATTCGACGGCGGTGTTTGCCTTTTGCAGGGCTCGAGACAGCATCTCCTTTTGGGAGAGCTTGCGTGATCGCGAGGATGAGTGCTGGGAGCCATCGGCGGTACTTCGTGAGCGGATCGAAGCGGCGCGGGTGGCTGAAGAAGACGACGGCGGGTAGATGTCGGACGTCGATGAGGCGGGACCGGCGGAATTAGTGTGGGAGGACGCGTGGGCGGGGGGAGTGCCGGCGCTGGCAGAGAGGCCAACGCCGCCGTGGAAGCGGTCGTACGAGGCAGGCATGAGGATGGCGGTGTCGGGCGTGGGCGTCATGCCAGAAGAGTTGGTCTCGTGGGGATCCAGAGGGAGCGAGGGGACAGCGTGGGTGTTGATTCGCAGATTGTTGTGGGTGGGATGGTTGTAGTAGTCGTAGCCATGACCATTGTACATGGCGCCGCGCGGGTGATTAGGGGCGGGGGGCCTGGCGGCGGCGGCGGCGGCGGCGGCGGCAAAAGACGACGGCGGCTGGGTTCCAGAAGACGAGAGAGACGACGACGAAGCCAGCGACGAGAGCGAAAGCGAGGACGACAGCGAGGACGGCAGCGAGGATGACAGCGAGGGGTTTCCAGCGGCGCTGGGGGTGGTGGTGTCTGCGTGGGATGGGGTGTCGGGAAGGGCAGAGTTCAGGGGCCCAAAGGCGGCCAGCGTAAGAATCTGAGGGCCAGCAGCAGAAGCAGAAGCAGAAGAAGCAGAAAACGCAGAAAATGCAGAAGCGGCAGCGTCAAAAGCTTTGATAGGTGCTGGATAAGACAGCGACGACAACGGCAGCGAAGCCGAGGAATGGGCAGCAAAAGGGGATGGTTCCTCCTTCTTTGCAGTTACAGCTGCAGTTGCAGGGTAATTCTCGGATATAGTAGTCGTTTTGGTCCTGGTGGAAGACGGCGAATTTGCGGTCCACGTTGAGGAAGACGACGAAGCCAGCGAGGAAAACGAAGCGGCAGACGATGAGACAAATGCCGGCAAAGGGGGCAATTGTGGCGGCGGGATGCCGATGCTGGGAAGGGCGGCGAGAGGTTTGCTGGCTGGAGAGGCAGCCGTAGGGACAGCCGCAAGCCCAGACGTAGGGGCGCCAGCTGACGATGATGCTGTGGTGCTGGAGGTGCTGGCAGTGCTGATAGCGCTGTAGGTAGTGCCCGTGCTAGTGGACGATGCGCTGCGGAAGCGAGAGCGGCGGGCGATAATGCTGGAGCTGGAGCCTGTGCTTGCAGGGGTCTTGGCTCTAGCAGGGGGTTTTGCAGGGGTCGTCGGCGCTGGGGGCTCTGTGGCCTGGTCTGCCGACCCTTCTGTAGACCCCTCTGTAGGGCCACCTACTACAGTTGCGGCTGAAGAAACCGACCACCGCTGCTGCACACTGGTCAGCACCGACGACACTGGCGCCTGCACCTGGGCAAAAGCAGCAGAAAGCCTGCGGTGCAACGAGCCATGATGCTGGCTGTGCTGCGGTGACCTGACGGCCGGCGCATTATTACTATTATTATTACTGCGAGTATGGGCCGACGTCCACGGCAGCACAGCGGGAGAGGCTAGTGCAGGGGGTGAGGGCAAAGCTGGGGGAGAATGTTTCGGCAGAGGCGGTGGAGGATTGGGCGAGTCTGGGTATAGGGATAGGGTTAGGGCTAGTGGAGGACCCGATGAGGACGACAAAGACGAAGACGAAACCTGCAGACCAAGTGAGGGAGGTGGCGGCGGTGGAGGAAGCAGAGGAGCAGCAGGAAGGGGCGCGCTGGCTGTAACGGAGACTGTAGCAGGCGAACCAGCAGCCATCGCCTTAGCAGCGGCATCAGGGATCACGCCAACAGCGCGTGTAGCACTTGTGCTTGTGCTTGCGCTGGCGGTACCACTTGCATCGGCCGTGGTCGCGGCGATGGTGCTGCTTGAGCCAGAACCAGTCGCGCTTTTCACATTCGCACTCGCACTCGCACTCCTATTCCTCGTCGCACCCGTGCGACCGCTGCCAGCCGACGCAAACGAGAACAGCAGCTTTCGTCCCCCTGCAAGATGTGGTGGTGGCAGCAACGACGATTTACGGACTGGTGGCGGAGAGGACTGCAACTGAGACGGAGAGAAAGCGGTGACGGCGACACTCCCAGTCTCAGCTGGAGATGGAGAAGCAGCGCCTGGTATCGACGTCTTTCTGGGCGCAGGCCCAGTGGGCGTCGACCCCAGGTACTGGTGGTGGTGGTAGTGCTGGTGGTTGTGGTACCCAGGGGTCTTAATATGGGACAGGGGCTGGGATAGGGCCTGAGACTGGGGCTGGGACAGCTGCTGCGAACTCCGACCCTGGCTCTGGTTCGGGATCTGAGGGGCAGCCTGGCCCTGGAGCGATGGCCGACGGGGGGTCTGCAGGCTCTGTTGGTGCTGGTGCTGGTGCTCGTGCTGAGCCAGCGAACCAGCGCCAGAATTTGCCGGGATAAGGAACTGCGACTGCAGATTTGATGACGCCTTGAGCGCTGAAGCAGTCGCTGCAGCAACAGAAGGCGACCGGAACAGCGACGGCGACGAGAGCGGCGAAAGCGATAGCGATGGGGCTGGGGACGGGAACGGAGACTGCGACGGCGTCTGCAGCGGCGACCGCGACGGTGTCCGCGCGAGTCGCTGTGACGACTGTGAGGGCGCTGGCGACGGCGCTGGCGATGGAGATGGCGACCGCAGCGACCCAGATACAGAGGGCGGCCCAGGCGGTGGTAGCGGCAGAGGCGCTGAAGGGGGCGCTGAAAGAGGCGGGCCTAGGGGCGGCTTAGTCCGCAGACCAGTGGGAGGGCCGCCCGTAGCTCTCGAGCCAGGGCTGGGGTTGGGCCTGCGGCCGGTAGCAGGCCTGGCATTCCTGGCCGAACCAGCAGCAGGCCTGGCCCCTGTAGCTGTTGCACCTGGACGTGAGCGTGGGCTTCTACTTGATGTAGCGGTCGCCGCAGTGGGCGTCGTTGCAGTTGCAGTTGCACTACTGGAGCTGGGGCCGCTCCCAGAACCAAAACTAAACTTGTGATCGCCGGTTTCGATTCCCATAGAGTAGATGCTTCTTTCGGGTGCGCAAGAATCCTACGCTTAGCAGAGAGCAGGCGGGTGTGGAGGAAGAAGCCGAAGAGCGCGAGTGGGTGAGACAACGAGACAGACGCAGTTGCGCCTTAACACTGTGGTTGACAGTGAGGGGAGGGAGCACGGCGCGGGAGTGAGGTGAGGGAGAGAGTAATGCGGGAGTCGGTAGTTCCAGGGGGTTTCTAGGGAGTTATGGCATATAGAGCAAGTTGCAATATAGTTAGTTGGTGCAAGCGTGGTATGCTTGTACAAAGCGTATAAGAGGATGCGTGGATCTTGGGGGAGAGAAACAACAAGCAAGGCAGAAGTGAAGCTATCTCGAACAAAGCAATGGTCGCAAGGAAGAAGAACAGGAAAAAAAAGAAGAAGAATAGGGACAGAAGCCACAGCACAAGTTGGCAAGAAAAGACTGCGCCGCCGTTCTTCCACGTCAAAGCAATGTACAAATACACATACAATACATACACAGACAGCCCAGACTCACAGACTTCACACATGGAGACCTGCTCACGGACGCTCACTATTAAATAGCGCTAGACAGTGACCAGAGATGTATACACCACATCTTATCACCCGACCGACTTCCTGTGCAAGTATTAACTACTCTTGCACATCCGTCTCCTGCATCTTGCCGCCCATCTGCTTGTGCCTCTGCCCATGTTTGAGCTGATACAATGGCCACATGCTTGCTTGTACATATCTATGTAACTACATACGTCCACACTTGTCAGCGGCCCGCCTATCCTGCTCTTCAAAAATAGCAACCCGTCCAAACCGGATCAATCAGCCAGCAAACTAGACATATGTACATATGTATGTGCATACACAGCTACGTACCAGCACCCGTGGTTTGACGGTGTTTCAGGAGAAGATCGGTTTTTTTCCTTTTTCGCAAACCAACCAGGGTACGTCTCCTTTCTGGAACCTAGAAACGTGAAACAACGAGGCCATAGAGAAAGGAGAGGGACTTGACTAGACTGTATTTAACGTCGACAAAAAGAGAGAGAGACGGCCGTCCTTACAAGACAAGTAGTGCAAGCACCAATGTAAGTTAGTATTCGTTGAGCCCTGGCTATGCATATAGCCAGAAATCTACCCCATTACATGCATTGCTTACCCATGATATCACCGCCTGCCAACTACCGTACACTTTCCTGGAGAACATGCACGTAGACTCACCCTCTCACATACAAATGTACCACCCGCCCGTCTGTATATACGTCACTACATATTTGTAACACCCTCCATTGTACACACTTGCTGCTGCTGCTTCCCGTTTGATTATTTGTCTAGCTCTCCGAGTCCGTCTGCTGCACAACCAAGAATGCCATTCACTGTCTCTCCACACCGTTTCCGCCCAACTTGCTCTGAATTACACAGTCCCCCCCACTTAATCTACAACAATAGTCAACTAATATCTACCTACGCAAACATACGGTTCGTCCGAGTGTCCTGTCCTACCTTGACATTCGAAAATCGGAGAACAAATATTCCTTGAACTTGAACCTTCTACTGCGTCAGAGCACAAGCATACATAATTCGAGTGCTCCCAGCTTCACAAGGGTTTACCAATCGATCGGGTTAAGTAACCAACTAATCAACCAGACAATCGCTATACACACTTGGCAATATGAGCAACTACATCAAACGGACCATGCTGAGAAATCATTCAATTCATTTGTCATTGTGATAGAGTTCGCCAACTATGCAAAAGAAAACAAAAATACAAACTCCAAAATATTTGTAGTTAGTTATAGAAACAAGAAATGGAAAGAAAATGGAACAAGTGAAACCAGACAAGGGACGAACGAAATCAGCACCCCTTCCCTCGCCCACCCTCATCGCTTACCGCGGGTACCGCGCTTTATAGCCGTGACCTGAAAAGTATCCGTTGTTCATGTACTCCTCTGCCGCCATGTTCATGTTCAAGTTGCCACCCATCGGCATTGAGCCTAGTCCATCAAAGACACCCATAGTCTCTCCGTAGTATCCGCCTGGACCACTGTTGATGTTCATGCCAAGACCCATTCCGGCCATACCACCTCCCGACGCCGCCATGTACTCATCGTCGTGACCATATACAGGGCCCTGTGGTGTCAATGGCGGCTGGCTTGAGCGACCAAACACTCCCTTTGGAGACGCTCCAGGTCCGGGAGGGATTGTTATGCCACGAGAAATGCTTTGCCTGCGAGGAGTTCCCCGCGAATGATCGTAGCGTTCTTCGAAATTACTCGATGACCGCCGATTCGAAGGAACCGTCGGTGTGTACTGGCCAGTCGAATCTCTTGAAGCACATGGCTCACGACCACCGTTAACCCCGGCCCCGACACCACCGCTTGCCTGGGGCGCGGGACCAGAGCTGCCCCACGAAGTACCAGCCGTCAAAGGGGTACGAGGACTGAATCCACTGCTTGAAGCATCATTAGATCCAACCCACGACAAATCGGGACCCTGCGCAAAAACGTCATTGCCCTCGGAATGATCAAGCCAATCGTTGTAGAGTAAGTAGCAGCCATTCTCGCACATGCTGCGCTTGAAAGTTCGCAAGTCATCATCGAGTGAGCGATTTCCGTGGCTATGAAGAAGATGCTTCTTGGCCAGGTATGAATAAATGAGCTCCTCCCCGTGCCGGTTGAACCATTCTTTGAACGCGGTAAGATCGCGCAAAATGATTTCATCAATGTATGGAGATTCAGGCGGCCCGTGGTTAGGGAAGATAACTTTGTAAACTGACATGTACTGTTTATGTTCATTCTGGGCGTTGTTGTCAATGATGTTGGAGATACGCTGTCGTGCTTCACGCTCAAGGCCATTATGGCGGCGCTCAGATCGAGCAAGACATGGAGGATCTTCCTTGGAGTGGTCGTCGCGCTCTCGCTGATTGGGGAATGTTTTCATGCAGCGCGGGCATGAAATGGTGTTTCGATGGCACCATCTAAGATGCTTTCCAACTTCCTTCATGTTATCGAAAACAAAACCTCCACAACCAGCAAACTGTTGAGGATTGTGCTTGGTGAAGGGGCAAGCAAATCCCCGGAGCCCCGAGGGTGTGCTGCGACGGCGTCCAGTTGGGGACTGATTGCCAAAAAAGCCATCCTCAGCCTCATGCTGAATTTCATCAACCCGAGACCCTCCACGAGGCCGGCGAGTCGGAGTTTCGAAGCGGCTATTGAGTGGAGATCTCATAGGCCCATTGTTGTAATGTTGTCGAAAATGGCGAAGAATCGAAGTATTGAGCTTTTCCCGTGTCTTGAGGAAGGGATGGTCCGGCGCTAATGTATCCATATCCTCAGGGAAGTCGGTGCTAGAGTCGCAATCTTGGTTGTCTGCATCTGCATAATCTAGTTCCGTGGCAGTAGGCTTTGGAAGACTGTCATCATACCCATCAGAGGCATCAGGAGTTTCTCCGGGAACTAGGGGAACAGGAGGTAGGTACTGGTTAGAAAGAGGAGGAGGCTTGGAGTGACGATCAGATCCTCTGCGAGCCGAGGATCGGGGAGTAGAAGATTCGTCGTGCATCGAAGGGCGACGTGCATTGCTGTAATTGATTTCAGTGTCACTTTCTTCAGGAATTGCAGAGTTGGACCTTTGCTGCGATGAAGTCCCTGGACGCACTCCGCTATACGAAGGGCGGCGGCGCTTTTCACCATTACCATCTTGTGGATGTGGAACAGGAGGCATGGGAACTTCCATGTTACGACCGCTAGAGCCAGAAATTGTACGTGGCGGATGGTGAGGTCGCCGGGAAGAAAACCCTTCTGAAGATGTAGGCGGGAAGTCAGGGGCAGGAGGAAGACCTGATCTAGATGATGGCTCACGAGAAGAGCGATCGTGGACACTCTGTCGACGGAATTTTGGTTTGGGAGGAGTTGACGAATGTTGTGAGTGCGAGTTGCGATGTCTCGAGCTTCTGCGTGGGGAGGGATATGGTTGAGCATCATGATCGGGATTGGCGTTCTCATCCTCAGAGTCACTTTCCATGGCAGCACCATTACTAGGCGATTGGCTCATGTATGAGTTTCCAGATTCAGTGTGAGGATTCCAGCCACGTTCAAAAGAGCCGGAGGTTGGGCGTCGAGAAAAACTATCAGCCGGAGGCCGCGGAGCACGCGAAAATGAGCCACGATGGTCTGACCCTAGTGAACCTGTGATATCATGTTCAACCCATTCACCATTAGACCGACGAGACCGACGAAGGCGTTGGCTTGTAGGCATTCCCATGGGGACAGCCATGGGATGAGAAAGGGGAGGGTCGATAATGGTAGGTCGTGAAAAGTTCTCAGATGTAGGACGACGAGAAGAAGACTTGCCAATTGATCGACTGGAAGTTCTACGAGAATGACCTTTGTTATGGAACGCAGGCTCGGATTCCGAAGCATATTCATCTATATCGGACTCCGCAGCGTGGCTTACAGGGGGCGAGGGCGCTCGAGGAGGTTTGGCATGGTTTGGCTCCAAGTCTTCATCACACCTCTTCTTTGAAGAACTATTCTTGCGAGCACTTCGATGGCGAGACCCTTTGCTGCTATCTTTGTTTTGGGCGTCTTTCTGCTTAGCAGCAGCAGCAGCCTCTATTGCCGACTCCAATACATTCGGATCAACAGATATAAGTTGTTTGTCATGGTCTTCGGGCTGACTTTCAGTATCTGTTGGTTGGGTATCTTCAGGACTCTCATCCGTTTCACTGACGTCTTCAGCATCGCCATCAGCAACGTCAGCATCATCTGCAGTGCCGTCGTCTTTGGAACCATTAGGGTGATTATCAAAGACTTCATCTTCAGTCTTCTTTTCGTCATCGCCAGCGGTCAAAAGAGGTCTGTTGGTCTCATCTTCACTTGAGTTGCATTTTTCAGCGTCACTGTCAACATTGATCGCAGGATCAATGTTTAGCCGAGATAGGTTAACATTATCCTTGACATAATCAACTCCCTGCTTGTCCTCTTCGTCATCGGAGTGATCAGGGGTATTGCTGTCATCGTCATGATATCTTGATTCATGTCTTCGCCTTTGGTGAGAGCGTCTTTCAGATCTAGAGTGGGGCGAAGTAAAGACGGGGGGTCCTTGGTCTGAGTTTAAGGCGGCAGAATTGGAGACTGATTTTGATGAGCTAGATTTGCGACGCCGACCGCTGGTTTCTGGCTCGGCCTTGGAGCGGCTAGATGATGACTTGGTTCGATGTTTGGTAGAGGAAGCGCTTGGACCAGAGGTAGAGGTGGCAGAAGACGCAAGATTGGATGGTACATTTCGGTGCATAGACTTGGAGCCGGTTCGAATATGAGATGAGGCATGTGAATAGCCAGGATCGGCGGAGAAAGACGGGCTGGCCATTTTGACACGGGAGGTTCCTGAGGTGGTTCGTTTCCGGTGGTGTGAAGAGTATTGATGGTGATGGTTCCAAGCCCGGCCGGGATCGTCATCAGGGTGATCATGGCAGTCGGCATGGCCGTGATCTGAATCAGCACCCGAATCAGTATCCGAGTCAATAGCAGAATCATTGCCATGTTCGATATCTTCTCGAAGTTCATCCATGCGAGGCCGACGAGACCTCATGCTCATGGAGGCTGGAGTCGACTTCCGACTGCTGGTTCGTCTTCGGTGCTGGTGGTCTTCATATTCTTCGGGGTTTTGTGAGCTCATGATGACAAGGGACTCTCATGCAAGGGAAAATGGAACAAACAGTCAACAGAACGCTGATGAAAGAAGAGAGGGGGGGTAAATAGTATCAGATATAACGTCCGAGTAGAGCAGAATAGAAACAGAGGCAGAAAGATTGCAGGATAGGCCAAAAGAAAAAGAGGAGGAAAGAGAAGGCCGTGACTGAAGTATGGTGCGGTAGGTCATCCACAAATAAGTGGGAACACGATGAAGAGAGGAAGGTTGCAAGAGGAGGGGAGAAAGACGGAAGAGAGAAGACAAGCGATAAATGAGTGGGTAATGCAAATCGATGAAGTAGGAGAAGAAGGCGTGTGCAAGACTGGACGCAAATGTAGGTGTGTATTTGGGCTTGGGTTCAGCTTCTAGTGTTGGGTGAAGAGCGACCTGAATGTCGAGAGGCGCTTTGAAAACAGCCCGGGACTAAGCTGGAGAAGCGTATACAAGCTTGCAATGGCCAGGTATAGACAGGCATGCAGGGAATAAGAGCCAGATAAAACGACATGCGGCAGAGAAGAGTGGCGGTTGTGCAATGGACGACAGACGACAGACGACAGACGACAGACGGGAACAGAAGAAGGAAAGAATAACGGATGCAGGAGGGAGGGGATATAACTATGGATAAGGATCAAGATGAGGATGAAGATGAGGATGGAGATGGAGATGGGAGGACGTTGGGCGGATAGGTGGCAGGGAATATGTGGGTAGACATGCACAACGCAAGAGTGACGATTCAGGAAGGATGGGGCGTGAAGGGGGGACTTGATATTGGAGGGTGCAAACGGACACCGGCAAGTACATACATGCGCACTAGAGTATCAGCAGTTACCGGTACCAGTCTACTCTACAACAGCACAAGTACACATGCACTCTTGCGCGTGCATATGTATAGGTAGTTATACATTTTGACTATGAATGTACATATGTATGTACATACGTACATGCGTATGTGCTTGCATGACTGGTAACTGCACCTTCTCTGATCAGATGGCGTGTCCTGATGTTTGTGTGTGTCTGACCATCAATAGCAATAGCTCTGTCACTTTTTTGGCAGCTTCCTTATCTTCACGGGACAGACAAAGCCCGGGCCAAGGAAGGTTACGAATTAGTTGGGTAGCTAGTTTAGTGGCGAATAGGTAACAAAGAATAGAGTTGAAGCAGTGCAAGTACATACATACATACATATGTACAGCCACTCAGGTGGGTGTGGCCGTGGCCTAGCCGAGAAGTGGTTAGAGTGACTGAGTGTGGGTGGGTGGGAAACAGAACAGCAAAGTGGGGGTGCCCAGAATTCTACTTGGATGCACCTCAAGGCTAACGCCGGGTGGGTAAGGGTGGGATGAGCTAGAGGCCCAGGAAGAGGGGGTGTTGATGCAACAACAGTTGGTTATTCTTTGTGTCTGCTTGCTCAGTTGATACTCCCTCCCTTATTTGTGCATTAGTTGGTTACTGGCACTTGCAACTACACTGTTAGTCTCCTGCCACTCCAATCAAGAGACGATCCCGCCTGCACCAAAAAGAACGCAACTACTACTTTAGACCAGGAAATAACCCGTGGTCAAAATAGAGTCACGAAACTACTGAACCACCAAGCCGACAAACGAACGGGGATGAGGGGAAACAACGCAGAACCCGACAAGGATAGAGCCAGGTGCTGGACTTGATTGGCCAATGGCCGAGCTGAAGCTCCTGACAAAGTGGGGGAGGGGGTTGAAATAACCCCAAGTAAGACCAACCTGAGAACATCAGAGATCGTCGACTGGCCATTGACCCTAGACCCTAGAGATGATCACCAACCTCAAAGGCCCAGTGCTGTCTAGTGGTCTCTTTAAGTCCTGACTACACACAGCCAGCTAGCCTTATCTTGTAAGTATAGCTAGCTCTGAATGACCCTAAGTCCATGTCCTGAGCTCTGTCTGTGTCTTGAGTGGTTTAAAGTGCATGGGCATTGTGCTGTTTTATGTGCGCATGCGTATACTTTGTGCCTGTAGATTTTATTTCATATTACAGATCAGACGCCGACCCATTGCTTGTGACGAGTCGTGGTTGGACCTATCTGTTCAAAGTAGTTACTTCTGGGCAAGCTCGGGAAGGTCTAAATGCAGCTAGGCCGTATTCTTTAAGTTGCCCCCATCTGGGTGCACCTTTTCAAATGTGGACCAATAGAGGCAGGTGAAATACTACAGCAACAGATGTTGTTGAATAAAACATACAGGCACATATTCACATATTCACATACACAAGCACAGGCACAGGCACAGACACAGACAGACGCACACGCACAAACATCGCAACATGCACCTGGAAGCCCTGTTTCTGCTTCTGTAACGTAAGGTCTAGTTACCTGCTAAATTGACGCTGCGTATACAAGCTTGCTCCCCACATGTGGGCCTCCACTTTCTTTGTCTGTTGCTAGTTAATTGCTCTATTTCTGGGCCCAAGTCCCCACTTTTCCCGGCCCCATTTCTCTTTCTCGACTCTGCTCCTTCTAGGCCTATGAAGGCTGGTGGTCATATATGTGATTTATTCGTCACTTTCTTTGTGCGTCTGGGCCCTACTAAGCTTTGGGCGGCCTAAAGCCACAGAGCAGACTCCGCAACGGAACTGCCAACGCCACAGCGGGCCTGCTTGATAGCGCCAGATACATTTGTATGTACATACATACACATAGAAGCGCCCTAGCCCAGGGTCCAAAGACGAGTAGAGTCGATTCAGAACATGCTGATGGATGTGCTAAGCCTGCCTGGCATTTGTAGTTTCAAGCCAGACACCAAGACGCAGGTGAAGCGTAGCGACGCATGCCGATTGCAGGCGGAAGCAACTTGCCGCCCGCCGTCCCACAGGGCCCCAGGCGACGGACTCGCGGCCAAAGGCCTAAGACTACTGGCTAGGCCAGACCAGCCATCCCATCCCATCCCATGCCCCATGCCCCATGCCCCATCCCCGTGTCTGCTCCTTCCTTCTCGCTTTGGCACGCACTCTTCTCCCCGCTTCTTGTCGTTGTTTTCTCCGCTCCCCATTTTTCTCCGGGCTAGCCACAATCTTGCACGCTGCACACGTAGAGTCAGAGTATCTGTGTATCTACGTATCTACGAATGTATCTACGTATCTACGGATGTAGCTATGCAACTACTTGCAACGATAGTCAGTTACTACTACATCCGTACGTGTACATTTGTATTACCCCGCCCGCAGTTTGGCCCCGTTGACGCCACATGAAGGTCTGGCCTGACCTGCCAGCCATGGGAACGGGAATGAATTCTACGTCTTGCCTGATTCGCCGGGATCATACTGGGCTTTGTCCCGGCCAAGTCCAAGCACATGGGCGACATGGAGAATGTATGGCTACAAGCACAAAGGCAAAGGCAAATGCACATGCAGGACTTGTATACATAAATACAAGCTTTGATCCGATTGCGGGGTCTTCCTCTCGTCTCCCTGCATCGCAAACAAAAGGGCGCTTCTCATCGACAAGCCCCGGCAGAGTCGAAGGAAGGGCCTGGATGTGTTGTGTGTGTGCACTTCCGAGTCTCTCCCGCGAGCTTCAAGCTAGGAGTGGCTTTTCGCTTGGGTCTCAGGCTATGTATGTATGTACATATGTACAATCGTCCCCTCTCCACATTGCTGACATGAGATTCTCATCGTGCCCAGGTTGTGCTGCGCTTCTCTACGAATGAGGGGTCCTCCCATTGTTCCTGGCAATGGGGAGGCTAAGACTCTTATAATCCGATTATGACGAAATAAGCAAGATGGAGCTAAGAGTGGCATGAAACAATGATAACAGGGCTTCGTTACGACACAGACGTGCTTCTAGACCCCGCCGGTGCTCCTTGTTTTGGCGCCCCGAAACAGTACAATTGGTCTATCTATAACTAGTTAACGGGCTATATGCACATGTATAGTAGCTAACTAACTAGTTATAGTCAACTAGCACAGGTACAGGCTCAGGCTCATGCATCGTCACTTACGCTACATTACACTGGCACTGCTACGATCTAGCCTCAGCCCCAGCTTCAGCCTCAGTGGATGCTGTGCTAGTTCCCTCCTATTCAAGCCTTGTTTTCTGGACTTGAAGCCCCAAATTCCGTGGACTTAATCGAGGCCACTTGGAGCCGCTTGGAAACCAGATCACGTGAGACTCGATGGATGGCTGTGATGTGAAGTACTTGTCTCTCAAAGCCTGTTGTGGGTTATTGGCGGGTCGGGCAGAGTTCAGGATCACATGTGTACATCATTGGATAGCTACATGTACAACACAACTAGTTACTATTCGCAAGCAGAAAGGTCTCCAACTCTTTCTCTCCCATCTGACCCTTACACACATGCCCACCCACCCGTTGCATTTGCTGGCACCCAGCCGAGTCACCACTTCACAACACAGACATTACCGAGCCAACTTTATCGTCACATCCACCATCGACCCGATGTAGCTCTGCCCAAGGTTAGCCACGCGCACTTCTGGTTCACCAATGAGCATACGGGCCCACGGGTTCTCCTAGAGGCCAGACTGCCGCAATGTTAGTCGCACACATACATACGCAGCTCGTTTTTGGATGTCTTATATAGATGCACTCACATCCTCTGTGCTGACCCAAGGTCAAAAGTACATAAGCAACCAGAACAGCTAAACCACCCTGGGCAGTCCAGCTGTGTAACGGCTGTGGAATGACGCCAGTGAGATAGGCCCAAGTCGTTGGCTTGGTCACCAAGAATGGCCGCCAAAGATTACATGGTGATGCTGTCTTTGCCTTTGTCTTCGTTTTCTTCACCTGGGCCTAAACTTGTAGTCTTCTAGACGTTTTCCACGCCATAGCCCTTGTAACCCTAGGGGTGACATGTTAGACAAAGTGACATTGAGTTGAGTGTGCTGGTCGATAAAAGTAAGGCCACTCACCCACTCACTCCCCTTGCTTGGCTGGCTTGCATATAAACCGGGCCTAGGATTTGCCAATAGCGGGAGGCTGCATCAGAAGTCGGAGAGCGTTAAATGGAGTGAAAGTAGATCGCGAGGGAAAAAAAGAAATAAAAACACGAGCAAAGGAGGTCAAGCTATTCCATAGTTGGTTATGTGGGAACATAAATCCGCCGATTTCAGGTATCTAGGACTTGGAAGCTCTGTCATGTCCTGGTCCTTATCACATAGACATATAACACATAATATTAACGCTAACACAGCCCTGCATTTGCGCATTATACAGTCTTGACTTTACTTTCAGTACTCCAACTCAGTTCAGGCCCTGTCGAAGAAACTGGTGATCTTGGCGTGGCCTTTGCTAGCATCGGATTTGCCACGCGATTTCTGCAATGTCCGCTGTTTGGTATTGTGCGTTGAGCTGATGATTTCCCGGTGCTGCTTTTGGCGCGGAGCCCCGAGTATTTGCTTTTTGGAGGACGGAGAGGATGGCCCAGCTGGTTCATTGGGAAACTGGCGTTTATGTGACGCTGTATCGGAAGCCCCGGTGGACTCTTCCACGAGAACCACGTCCTGCAAGGGCTCGGATTTGATCTTTACATGGCCAAACTCATCATCATGTTTCGGCCTCTTTGTTGTTGGTGGTGTTTGTTGTTTAATGTTTTGCCGTTCAAAGAAGTTGGCAATGTTTCTCTTGTTGTCACGACTGTCCACCGGAACCACAAACCTGGGAGAGTCTGTTCCGACCTTGCCAACTTCATGAGTCACAGGATACACCTCAAGATCACCTGCAAATGGCTGCAGAATATCCTGCAGGTCGGGTCCCCATGTTGTCTTAGACGGGTCTAGCCACATGCGTAGCGCATCCGAGCCGGGATCCAATATCACAGGCATACGATCATGCAGGAAACGAAGTTGTGCATTGCTTTCGGTGGTGACGATAGTGTACGTGTACAACGTCTCCTGCCTATAAGCATGTAATGTGCCGTCCTCATATTGTGTACCATCCCATAACCCAGCCATACAGAGCAGCTTGCCATCTGCTCGCTTGACGTAGTGAGGCACTTTCTCTTTTCCTTTGTTCAGCCACTCGAAAAAGCCCTGTGCAATGACGATACAGCGCTTATGTGTCTTCATCGACGTCCACATCCCAGACGATCCTGCCAACGAATCGGACCGGCAGTTGATTGTCCGCATAGTGAACTTGTAGTCGGGAGGCCGCTTCATCCACGATGGGACAAGACCCCATTTCATTGTCTGTAACTTGTGGAGATGACGGGCACCCTTTTTAAGTACAGTGCCGTCGTCGTCATTTGGCGTCTGTAGTTGTGCATTTCTTGCGCTATTAACTCGATACACGAGGCCCCGATTTGAAGGGGCCAGGTTGTAAGTGGTATCCGGCGCATCAGAGCTACCATCTTCGGGTGCTTCATCTACGGGCATGTCTTCATCTTGTAGTTGTTGTCTAACTTGAGACGGGCGCTGTAGTCGGGCGTTAGTAGGCTGGTTACAGACGTGAGGAGATAGAATTAAAAGCTAACCAGTGCTTGCGCGTATCGCCCACACATATTCCTGGGTTCTCAAGGGGGTTATGAATAGCAAGTAATAGACAAGGACACAGACTGTTATGTAGCGGAGATGCGAGACAATCGTGGTGAATATCATCTTGCGTCTTACTAGAGCTTACCGAAAATGACTAAGCAATCGGTGAGCCAGGCAGCGACGCTTTGATTGGCTCATGAGCGGTGAGCCCGGTGAGGACTGGCGTTGCACAACGGAAATTTTGGATTCTCACCAATCCTGGGTCTCATGTTCGGGACTACATTTCACTATTCCTAGGCAACATAGTCTCAACTTCACAGCCCAAACTTCATTTGCGCGCCGGGCTCTGTTGTTAGCCGCCTTTTGTTCTCCTTTCTCTTCTCCACCCAATGCGGCTTAGGGTTAGCTGAAAGCTCAGAGGCTACCTTAGATGCATTGGCGGTTCTCGACCAGCGTGCTAGGCCGACTGCAAGGACGGACCCAGCATGCGATTCCCAGGTCACAAACCGTAGCGGTCGGTGTTGCTGGATATAGCCCTCGATTTGGCTTGAGTCTGCAGTATGGTAGACATGAACAGAGAGTAGCGACTGGCTGGTGGAGATTAGCTGGTCAGAAGTGCTACCATTCTGCCACCGCCACGGCGGCAGTGTCGACCCCATCTTCGCGGACTCCTGCTGCGATTGAGCAGAGAATCTTGGATATTCCAATTGAAAGATATCGGAACTTTTGCATTGTTGCGCACATTGACCACGGGAAAAGCACGCTGAGTGATCGACTGCTAGAATACACAGGCACTATTCTGCCGAATGCCGACAACAAGCAGATTCTGGTAAGTTCATGTAGAGAAACAAGGAATATCTTGGTTTTGGTGTACAGGCGGATAAGGCCCGGTGTATCTAATATTCGGTGCGACTGCAGGACAAACTTGACGTTGAACGAGAGCGTGGTATCACTGTCAAGGCACAAACTTGTACCATGATTTACAACTACAAAGGCTTCGACTATCTACTGCACCTGGTCGATACTCCCGGCCATGTTGACTTCCGCGCCGAAGTGACTCGATCGTATGCATCCTGCGGCGGAGCCTTGCTGCTTGTTGATGCCAGCCAAGGAATCCAAGCCCAGACCGTGTCAAACTTTCACCTGGCGTTTGCTCAAGACTTGGCATTGATTCCTGTGATCAACAAGATTGACATGCCATCGGCAGACTTGCCGCGGGTTTTGGATCAGATTGAGAACACTTTTGAACTGGACCGCGAGAATGCGGTACTGGTGTCTGCCAAAACGGGCAAGAATATTGATGCGGTTCTGCCGCAAGTCATTGAGCAGATCCCCCACCCTGTCGGAGATGGAAACGCGCCGTTAAAAATGCTTCTGGTTGATTCATGGTACGACACGTTCCGCGGCGTCATCTGCCTTGTCCGTATCTTTGATGGCATGGTCAAGGCTGGCGACAAACTGATTTCTATGGGCACAGGCGTCCATTACACTGTGGGAGAGGTTGGCATCCAATACCCCAATCCAGTCCCACAAAGTGTGCTGAGGGCTGGGCAAGTCGGCTATCTTTACTTTAACCCCGGCATGAAACGTATCCAAGATGCTAAACTGGGCGATACATTTACCTTTGCCGGAAAGGAGGACGTGGTTGAGGCATATCCTGGCTTTGAAGAACCAAAGCCCATGGTCTTTGTGGCTGCCTTCCCGGTTGACCAAAGTGACCACCATAAGCTTGCTGATAGCATTGGTCAGCTAGTTCTCAATGACCGTAGCGTGACGCTTCAAAAGGACCATTCCGAGGCCCTAGGTGCCGGCTGGCGTCTCGGTTTCTTGGGCTCTTTGCACTGCTCCGTGTTCCAGGACCGACTCCGACAGGAACATGGCGCCAGCATCATCATCACGGAGCCGACGGTCCCAACCAAGATTGTTTGGCCGGACGGCAAGACGGAGATTATTGAGAACCCAGCCGAGTTTCCCGACAACTCAATGCACCTAAAGATGGGCTCGCTTCAGGAGCCCTATGTCACAACGACCATGACACTGCCAGAGGAGTATCTCGGTCGCGTTATTGAGCTCTGCGAGTCAAACCGCGGCGAGCAAAAGAGCATTGAGTTCTTCCACTCTACCCAAGTCATCCTCAAGTACGACATGCCAGCTCAACAGCTCGTCGACGACTTGTTCGGCAAGCTCAAGAGTGCTACCAAGGGATATGCCACGCTGGACTACGAGGAAGCCGGTTGGAGAGAAAGCAACTTGGTAAAGCTGCAGTTGCTGGTGAACAAAGTGCCTGTTGATGCAGTGTGTCGGATTGTGCATCACTCTCAATGCGAGCGTATCGGGCGACAATGGGTGACCAAGTTCAAGGAACATGTCGACCGACAAATGTTTGGTGAGTGCTGTCACAGCCATTTGCTATAAGCCATATGGCTTCCATGCTGCTTATTTTCCCCATGTTTCCATTACTAACTCGTGAGGGGGGTTTCACAGAGGTCGTCATCCAAGCTGCTGCTGGCAACAGAATCGTCGCGAGAGAAACGCTCAAGCCCTTCCGCAAGGATGTCTTGGCCAAGCTACATGCCAGTGACATCACGCGGCGCAAGAAGCTTCTAGAAAAGCAAAAAGCTGGACGCAAGAGATTGCGTGCAGTAGGAAACGTCGTCATTGACCAATCAGCTTTCCAAAGCTTTCTGTCTAAATAGACGTGGCCATGACAACAAAGGCGCTAGAGAAAAGTTGTTCGATTGGGCATGTGTGAATCCATGTCCGAGATGCGGTAGTTGTAGGTGTACGATAGGTTGTACGATAGTTATCAAGGGAGATTTCCAGCAGTCATCGGTGCTTGGTGTTAATCTACGAGTTATTTATATTCATAGACAATCAGAAGCCAACAATAGCAACATGCCTAAGCCTGTTTATGATTCCTGGGCGCCCTCGACCGGGTCTGGCTTCATTCCCTCTCCCAGCTCCACCTTCTTGTACCATGACCACCCCATTCCGCCCAACTTGGTCTCGTCTCTCAGCCTCAACCCAGTCCCCTCGACTTGGGCCTCGGATGGAGTCTCAGCGTCGTCATCGACGAAATCGAAGATGCGGTAGTCGGCGTTGAAATACCACCACCCGCTAACTGCCTGGCGCAGAAACCCTGCATGCGACACCACGATAACCCACTTTTCCGGGCGCTTTTTGAGGCTCTCGCGCACCCGTGCGCCACGTGCGAGTAGCGCAGATCGGCTCCAGGCGTAGGCCTGGCCGGCAGGGGATGTCTTGTCCGGGTAGACAGGGTCGACTTCTGAGAAGTCAATGGCAGGGAACTCTGCCTTGAGAGTAGACACGTCGGACCCAGTATCACAGGGTTTCGCAGTTGTTTCTGAAGGTTCATTAGCATTTGCCCGCGGTCCTTGTCTGGCGTTTTTCTATCTAGCCTGGCTTGAGTTTGCTGGTGGCTTGGACCAGCCCCAAGACAAAGCTGTCACATGAGGCTCTAGACAAGTAAAATGCCGAGACAATCATACCTTGCCAGTCTGCGATGGCCACAAACGGCACGCCTTTCTGTCTCAGAAAGTCCAGAGCAATCAAAACTGTCTGCATTGTGCGCCTCATGGGACTCACTATCACGGCCACGTCCTTTGGATCGAGGCCGGCAAAGCGCTGCTGCAGGTTTTCATGGAGCATTCTGCACTGTTGCTCGCCCTTTTCAGTGAGCCTGGGATCATGGATATCATGGTTGCGTGCGGTGATGTCAGCTCATAGGAGTATATGGCGGCAGGATCAAGACCGGAACTTATCTGTGGCGTTGTGAGCCGCCTCGGCGTGGCGGATGAGGACAACTGTAGGAGGCATGGTGGGGAAATGTGAGATCTGGCGTGACAGAGGGATGGATTGTAAATGCTAAGAGAGAGAGAAAGAGAACGCCCTCTAGGCTGTGGATATGCCGCTAACAAGGCCTGTAGTCATAGCTCTGGCCGAGTCATGAGAGGCAACCCCAGACCGACCAGGGTTATCGGTGAAAATAAGGCTGGTGTTCGGTGAAGACTAAGTGGTAACTGGTTAAGTGGGTCTTTTGTCCAGAGCTACACTAATGCGACCGGCGATTGTCAGCCTCACAAAAGACATCTAGAGCTTCAGAAAATCGAAAATTAGGCCGTTCTTGACCGAGTCCGTATTAGGAAGGCAAAATGGCAAGCATTGACGAGATCTTCAACGTGAGTTTTGCTCGCAGCCTTGCGACTTCCACTTTAATTTACGCCTTCAACTAACATTTGCACAGGGCGCAAAGTCCTCAGGGAGCAAGCGCAAAAACGAAGCGATCCGCGACCCGAGTAATACCAGGCTCCATCTCGTGGCTGAGCAGTAGACACGCGTACTGACCGGCTTCGATAGACGAAATCTACAAGTCTGCGCGCGGCGGAAACACGACCCCGCGCCACTTCAAGGCGGACGGCGACGGCGATGACGTGAACATGGAGGCCGGGCCGGCCGCCGCGCCACCGGGCAACGATGAGGACGAAGATTTCGGGACATCTCTGCCCGAGGACGACGACGATGGCGGTGACGACGACGAGGGCCGCTTCTTTGGCGGCGGCATCAGCAAGACGGAGCAGGAGGCACTCGACTTTTTGCAGGAAGACGACGGGCTCGAAGAAGTCATTGACGAGCCATGGCTGCGGCGCAAGCTGATTGCGCTGGAGAAAAACATCAACAAGAACGCCGAGCTGCGCGCCAAGTTTGCCGACGAGCCGCAAAAGTTTATTGCGAGCGAGGCCGATCTCGACGCCAGCATCAAGGATCTGCTGATCCTCTCCGAGTACCCGGCGCTGTACAAGGTGCTGGAGAAGATGGGCAGCGTGGCCAGTCTGGTGGGACTGTTGGCGCATGAGAACACTGACATTGCTATCGATGTGCTGCAGCTTCTGGCAGAGCTGACGGACAATGATGTCGATGCCGAGCAAGACCAGTGGCATTCTCTTGTCATGCCGGCCATGGAGGCTGATTTCCTAGACTTGCTAGAGTCGAATCTAGTGCGGTTCAATGATGACAATGACGATGACGAAATGGGCGTCTCCAGCGGTCTCACCATTGTTGAAAATCTCATGGCAAGGCGCGATGATTCTGTCTGTAATCGGATTGGCTCTCATAAGCCATTGATAAAGTACCTCCTCTCTCGCGCATCTCGCGCTGAGCCAACTCAGATTTCAGAGAACAAGCAGTACAGCGCCGAGGTTCTAGCCATCATAGTCCAGAGTTGTACGCAAACCTGTGATATCCTCGTTTCGCTCGATGCCGTCGACGCACTGCTCCAGCTCGTGGCGCCATACCGTCGTAAAGACCCAGCCAAGGGCAGCTCGGAAGAGGAATACATGGGCAACCTGTTTGAGATTCTTGTTGCCTTGGCCGAGTCGATCCAAGGCAAGGCCAAGTTTCTCGAGGCAGAGGGCGTTGAGCTGTGTCTGCTGCTCATCACGGACGCCAAACTGGCCAAGGCGCCTGCGCTGCGCCTGCTCGGCTGCGTCGCTGGCATCCATAGCGATCTCAAGGCAGCAGAAGTAGCCACGCAGGTGTGCATTCGTATAGTCGAGGCGGCCGGGCTCAAACCGCTCTTCTCGACCTTTTACAAGACCAAAGACCGCCGCAAGATCAACAACCTCCTTGCCATCTTCGCCGTCATGCTGCAGCTGCTGCCGCTCGACGAGGCGCCGCGCATCCGCCTGTTGGCCAAGTGGGTTGAGAAGGACTACCAAAAACTGCACAAGGTGATTTCAATGCGGGCCAAGATTGCACGCGCCTTGGAAAATGTCGACAAGGAGCACGGCGTTGTCGACGGCAAGGCAGAGTTTCCTGCCGACGACGACGACGCGCAGAAGATTCAATACCTGTCTGACCAGATCGAAGCAGGCATGGGCTCCTTGGAACATATTGATCTGATCCTTGCCTGGCTGGTCACGGAGGACGCTGGAGTGGCCAGCAAGGTGAAGCAGGAGGTTGGATATGACAGGATTATCGCGACTTTCAATGGCATGATGAAGTCCCCTTTTGAGGAATCTCAAAACGAGGATAAGACGGACATGTTGACAACGCTGATAAGCTTCCTGCAGTAGAGCCCAAGTCCAGGGCGAGGAGACGCGTAGACAGGTGGCGCCAACGCGACTTGCTACACAACACAGTAATATCACGGGTTTAATAGCGATTCACAGACAAGAAGAGGGATGTAATATTTCATGACAATAGACCAAAGACACAAGCCCAAGAAAAACAGAGAGATATAGCGTGGACAAGAAAAAGTACAGAACGACAGGGAAACGCAGGCTCGGCCCTCGGCCCACCGCCGCCGCTTCAAGCAGCGCTGGGAGCCACGGGCTTCACGTCAAAGACGGCGCCCAGCAGGTCGCCGACGACCTTGGTCTGGCCCTGCTTGCCGGCCTCCTTGATCTCGGCAATCTTGGCCTGGGCATCCTTCTGGGCCTCGGCCTCGGCCTCCTTGTTGCCTTCGGAGTGCTCTGCCGTAAAGGCCTGGAACTCGGCATCCTTGCGGGCGCGGTAGCTGTCGATTTCCTTCTTGGCCTCGTCGCGGGCCTGCTTGACGCGCTTGGTGCGGACTGTGTGGCGTAGGCGAGTTAGCAATGGGGAGGGAGGCATGAGACGGTCAGTGGACCATAGGAGGGAGAGAGGTCGTCTCGGGGTGGTCGCTGAGGATCGTCGCTATGAAGTCGTCGAGAACCGGAAATTGCTTACATTCACGAGCTGCACAGAAGCCAAAGTTAGCACGCGCCATTCGCAGCATCAGCCACAGAAAACAAGCACTCACCCTCTTGCACAATCTGAGACGCCTTCTTCTCGGCCTATGGGGAGCGGGTCAGTCCTGCCATGTCACGATGGTCGCCACATCTGGCTGACGAGCCATTGGAGGTCGGGAAGCATACGTCGAGAAGGGTCTGGATACCCGCGGAGCTCTGGGCCGACTAGATTGGCGGGGCGAGAGGAGAAAGAGTTAGCGTATGTGTCTTGGATGTCGCGGAAGACGGCCGGCCGTGAGCGATAATGCCGCGCCCCTCAAAACGTCATTGGAGCTGTGAGCCGGGCCTGGGCTGGCGGAGGCATCGTACCATTTTTCGATGAGATGGAGTAGGCAACTATTTATCGGGGAGGTGGTGGGCGGGGAAGAAGAAAAGAAAACAGAAAAAGAACAATCCGGGGGTTTTAAGACAAAAACACAGAGCACAGATTGCACAGCCTTCTAGGTTCAGTCCAAGTCTGCGCTGGTGGCTCTGGAGATAGCTTCGACTCGCTTTATGCATCTAAGCCGCGCGAGGTTTAGCCCACCCAGCGCCACCTGTGTCTGCTCTGCTAGATGCATAGCCCTGGTGTTTGCATAGCCCCGTAAGACCATGCACGTACAGGGGGTATGCACCAAACAGTGCCCTACTAACAGCAGCCCTGTGATGCGCAGCAAAAAGTTTCCCGTACGATGAAATCGCAGGACCGAGTCTATTCTTTTGCCCTATTACCGTCTTTTTTTTTTTGCTTTACTAACACATCGCTCTCTTCTTTTTTTCCCACCATGTCGCGCGCATCACGTCTTGCCATTGGCTTTTCGTCTGTGTTTGCCACGGCGACCGTGCTGGCGGTGCACTTCCAGCAACAAGCCGAAAAGACTGTGAGTCCCCCCTACCACTTCCCGCCGAAGGGCCGCCGCCCGCCCCGGAGATCTCGGCACCTGCTAACCCGCCGCCGTCCGCAGGCCATGCACCAAGGCGTCGTCAGAGACATGGAACAACAGCGCATCAAGCGCGAGCGCCAGCTGGACTTTGACGCCCAGCGCGCGCTGGAGCAGGAATACAAGAAGCAGCAGTCTGTGCAGGCGGCCGATCTGAGCGACGTACCAAAGAGCTGACGACTCTAGCTTTCTTTTGCCATCTTTTGTTGTTTTCAAACGGCCCGGAGGTATCGGGGCCCTGTATTATCATCACTTTTATCAATCTCATGTACTGTTGCTCATTGCCCATGCACATCTTCTCACATACATCCACAGCGTCAGACGTCCATAAACATGGACAGAGAGTAGAATGAAAAAAAGAAAGACACTCTCTAGCTTCTTCTGGCTATTTTTCAACAATAACTATAACTACCTTGACTTAGAGAGAAAAGCAGACAAGCAGTAAACCCAACAATAAGGGGGAAAAAAAACACAAAACAGCTCATGTGAACCACATCCCTCAAAAAATACCAAAAACACCCACCCTGTCTCCTGTTCTCTCAACGAATCGTTGCGCCAGACCGGTCCGTGAACATTCTCGCCGCAATGTTCATCGATTGCAGCTCCTGGAACAACAGCTTCGCGGCGTAGGGGATGTGGATTTGTGCAATCTTGGTCTTGTTCTTGCATGGCCGGCACTCAAACGACTGCTTGGAAAGGTTGCTTTAGAGAGAAGAAGGTTAATAAATGTCAACAAACAGGCATCACCAAGGACAATAGTGGCACAGAGGGCACCAAGACAAAATAAGAAAAAAGACTTACGCAATCGGTGTCATCAGACCGCAAATCTCGCAAATGTGCACTCGGAACGCATCCGACACCTCAAACAGACGCTCCTTCAAAAAGGCCGCCGCGCCGTGCGCAATCATGCAATCACGCTCCATTTCTCCGAAACGCAGACCACCGTCACGCGCACGACCCTCGACGGGCTGGCGCGTCATAATCTGCACGGGGCCACGCGCACGCGCGTGGATCTTGTCGTCGACCATGTGGCGCAGACGCTGGTAGTACGTGGGGCCAAAGAAGACCTGCGCGCGCAGCTTGCGGCCCGTGTGGCCGTGGTAGAGCGCCTCGAAGCCTCGCGACTGGTAGCCGTGCTGGCGCAGCAGGGCCGACACAGAGTCGACTGTCACATCGGTAAAGGGCGTGGCGTCGCCCTCCATGCCCTTTAGCGTGGCCACCTTACTCAGCAGACACTCAATCAAATGGGCAATGGTCATACGAGACGGAATGGCGTGGGGGTTAATGATGATGTCGGGCGTGATACCCTCGCGCGTGAATGGCATGTCCTCTTGTCGGTAAGTGACACCAATGGTACCCTTTTGACCGTGACGAGACGCAAACTTGTCTCCAATCTGCGGCACCTTGGTCGTACGCACACGTACCTTGACATAGCGCATACCGTCTTGGTTAGTCGTCATCACCACACTATCAATGATACCGTTCTCGGTGGAACGAAGAGGCGTTGAGGCGTCACGCTGCGTGTGTTGCGTTGTGCGCTGGCCGCCCTCTTGGGAATCTTGGCCAAGCGGAGAAGTCTTTCCAATGATGATATCCTCACCAGAAACACGCAGACCAGGGCACACAATGCCGTCGTCGTCGAGCTTGTCGTATGTTCCGTGCTTGAGGCGCAGAGTTTCGTTGCGAAAGGGCTTCTCGAAGCGCTCAACCATGTTGATGCCGACTCGTTTCTCACAGTCCGTGTACGCACGGAAAAACAGACTGCGGAAGAGCCCACGATCAATACTGCTCTGGTTCATAATGACAGAATCTTCTTGGTTGTAACCAGAGTAACAAGCAATGGCGACAATGGCGTTCTGGCCGGCCGGCAGCTCACGAAATTTCAGGAACTCCATGGACTGTGTTGTTGCCAGTGGCTTCTGAGGGTAGTACAGAATGTTGGCCATTGTATCCATGCGGCGAGGATAGTTGGTAAGGAAGAAACCCATGGCTTGTTTACCCATGGCAGACTGGTAGGTGTTACGAGGAGACTGTATTATGTTGTGTTAGTGCTTGTCTTGAGAGTGTTTTGGGGTCTGTCAATCTTGCTGTAGTCTCTTACCTGGTTGTGATCGGGGAAAGGAATAATACTGGCACAAATACCGAGAATCATACTGGGATGAATCTCACAGTGTGTGTACATGTGCGTTGTTGGCTTGATATTAGTCTTGAGACGCTTATTGATGTCATCGTCGCCCATAGGTTCTTCGGGAACTTCAACACCAGACTTTCGCAGGCGGTATGTGTCAAGATCCTCTGGCGTCATGCAAATCATGGTAGTCTCTTCTTCCTCGGCGTCTAGGTACTCAATAACACCCTGGTTGACAAGCCAGTTCCAGCCAAATTCACGGGGTCCTCCCGTCGGGTTCTCCTGTTCCTCGCGGATGCTGTTGACATGTTCCTTGGTAAGCACCAGCTGGCCAGCTTCCAAGTTTCGGCTCGGGTCGGCCTCGCGTTGGACGACGAACACGGGCCGCATGACACGGCCGGCGTCGGAGAAGATCTTGAACTCGCGATCTCTGATGTCACGAACCAGAGAAACCTCGTTGGGCAGATAGGATCGTCTACGAGTCTCTGTCATTTCCGTCACTAGATGCTTGGGATCCTGGTGGACACCAACCCAGACACCATTGACAAACACCTTTGTGGCATTGGGATAGCGCAGAGGCTCGTACTCTTCAATGATTTCCATGCCACGGTTGATCATGAACTCGATGATTGGGTCCGAGGGCGTTCCAACACTGACGAAGCACATGAGAGACAAGTTCTTGACCAGACCGCAAGCCTGTCCCTCAGGTGTCTCGGCAGGACACACCAGACCCCAATGAGTGTTGTGCAGCTGGCGAGGCTTGGCTATCTTACCATCACGACCAATAGGTGTGTTGGTACGACGCAAATGCGAGAGCGTCGATGAGAATGTGTATCTGTTCAACACCTGAGACACACCGGCAGTTGAGCTAGCAGCCTTCTTCTGGTCACCCCAGTTACCCGTTGCAAGTGAGTACTTGAGACCGTTGGACAGAGCACTGGGCTTAATACCATTGACCATTAGGAAGCGCTTGTTTTGCTGGATGCACATGCGCATGTAGCTGGCCAGCTCACTGTTGATACGGCGAATAATGTTGCGGAAAAGCTTAGCCAAAAGAGGACCCGACAGATCGAGACGCTTCTTGCCAAAGTGGTCACGGTCATCGACATCGCGGCGGCCCAATGAGCACTGCAGAAGCTTGTGCACCATGTAGCCCAGAAAGAAGGCCTTTCTGGTTTCACTTCCCTCGGTTTGTGAAATGTGAGGCAGAGTTTCCTTCTGCAGCAGATCCTTGGCAGCACGAATACGCTTATCACGAGTCAGTCCGTAGCTCTGACCACGCTTGCCAATGTAATCCAGAGCAACCTCGCGGTCCTGGATAACAAAGGCCTCCTCAATACACGGCCGCAGCATTTCCAGCATCTGAGTGTCGTTGCGGTCGTAGCAGATGTGGTTGAGGATATCTTCGTCACTGACTACACCAAAAGCACGGAAGACAATGGCCACAGGAACGTCACTCTTGACGTAGGGCAGGGTTGTGCGGATTGTGCTGCCAAAGCTGACAGACTTGCTGGCAGCCGACTTGTTGTAGAGACGCAGGGCAAGCTGCGAAATGAGACGCGAGCCCTTTTCCAGGGCACTGCGCACTTCAGCGGTGTAGCTGTAGGGACTGGGCTGGGCCTTTTTGAAGACCTGTACAATGTTGGCAGCCGAGCGCTCTTGGGCGATGAGCACCTTTTCTGAACCGTTGATGATGAAGTAGCCGCCCTGGTCGTAGGGACACTCGTTGAGTAGAAACAGGCCGTCGTCATTCTCGCGGCGCAGGTGGCAGATGCGCGACTTGATCATGACGGGCATCCGGCCAATGAACACAACATCCTTCATATCGTCAGACTTGCCCTCGGTGATGTTGTCGTCGACCGCCTCGTCCTCCCACTCGATGCGCGTGGGATGCTCGCCTGTGCGCTTCAGATCATCCTGTTGTTCGTCGGTCAGCTCGTTGAGCGGGATGGCCGACTCGACAGCCAGGCGCACTTTGGAGGTGATCTTGAGGTAGAGAGGACTGGCGTAGGTCAGGTTGCGCTCGCGGCACTCGTACGGAAGCAGCGTCGACTCCTTTCCATCCTGCTCGGTGATGGACGGCCGCGACACCATGACCTTGCCAAAGTCAACGTCGTATCTGCGCAGCGCAAAGGCGCGGCCGTCGTGGCTGGGCGGATTTGTCTGGTCAATGGTGATGTGCGAGTACTCGCTGACGAGATCCTGCACCGTGGTAGTGGTGAACTCATCGAACGAATCGACTTGCTGGGAGGCCAAACCCTTGGTCTCGAAGAAGGTGGAGATAACGGTCCAGCAGTCCTCGGGCGTGATGCTCTCGTCGGCATCACCGTAGTCGTCGTAGTCGTAGCCGTCATCGTAGTCCTCCATGGCGGATGTGGCGGCGGGAGTACGAGGGGCGGGAAGTGAGGCTGGAGTCGAGCAGGCGGTCGCAAGGGATGGCGGCCGGGAAGAAGTGAGATGGCAATCGGAGGGGGAATGTGATTATCGGAAAGTGGGAGTCGGCGAGGCAGCGGTGGTCGATGGCAGTTTTAGCGTGGGAGCCAAGGTTGCTGATAAATCCCAAAAAGGCGGCGAGTGTCCAGATCAAGGCGGTGGGCGAGGGACAAATCGGGATTCAATGCGAGAAAAAAAATTAACAACGGCGTAGAAGAAGAGAAAAAAGGCAAACTCCAGGGGGGCCAGACACAGAAATATAGCTGCAGGAAAATGTCAAGCGGCCCTCGAATTGCGAGTTCGTCGAATCGTGATCCTGTCGCTGTGGCTGATGCTTCTCTCGAGTAAGCAAAAAAAGACAAGTCCAAAGTCTAGCCTTGTCTGCTTCGCAGATTTGATTGGTTGCCTTGTGACTATAGCTTGCTAGCCGGGTGGGTCCAGTCGCAATCAAAGTGGCCACCGCGACGTGAATAGATGTGGCTGACGCGATGTGGCGTAACAAGACGGTTCGTTATGTTCTAACCCTAACGACGTTGTGGAACGCCTCGGATATTTACACCTAGAAACATAGATGCTGATCAAACCCCAGAATGGTGTACCAGGATTGGCGGCTGGTTTTTCATGGAAAACGTCCCGCCCTACCATAAGCCAGATCAGCTAAATGCCACGACATGGCGTGTGTTTCGTTTCACAAGAGGATTTAATTTCAACCTACAACTTCACCAACAAAGACAAACTATGCACCGCTTTACATTGCCACAAATATCAATCTATGTAGTTGTATATAGTTTCGCAAACCCTCAAATAGTCTGCATCGCACATCAGTAGTGGCAGATTCCACCCTCACTGGTTGACCATGCGCCGGCGAGTCCGGCAACATCCAAGCCCTTTTCGGGCTCGAGCCCTGTCTCGGTCTCAGTTTTCCCAAGAAAAAAGTCATTCCGGCCCTCTGGCTTACCCTGCCGCTTCATAAACTTGCGAGCCCATGTCTCGGCAGCAACTTCGCCAGTCTCGTCACGTGCCTGCTTCAGGAACGGGATTAGCGCCGTGCCGCCGGTACCGGTGAGTTTCTTCCTAGCTTCGCTTTCATTGGCTGCAGCCATGTTGAGCTTGCGCGATGAAGTGGCAATGTTCACAGCATTACGTTTGGCCTCGGGACTGTGGGCACGGGGCGGGCGGGATTCGCGCGAAGGGATGATAATGTAGCGCGTGACAATGTTGATGTGCTTGTCACGGAAAGCGCTAAGCATGGCTATGCAGGCGTCATATGACAGGCTCAGTTGCGGATACACTGCGGCATTGGCATGGACGTATTCGCGGATATTGGCGACCAGCTCAACATCCTGCAAAAAGCGCGCATGACCTCCGGGCATGTACTGTAGCATCTCCTCCATAAAGGAGTGCTTGGTTGATGTACCTGACGCACTACTATCGGATTTTTGCCCAGTAGGGCGATGTGAAACACCCAGCGCAATGTCGAAAAATTGGATCAGACTACTTTGGGCGTTGGAGCCGCCGGCATACTGGCGATACTCGGTGTAGCCACGAGCATCTTCGTAAAGAACACCGTTAGGCAGACCCGCATCGCCCATGTTGCGAGAGCCCGCCAGAAAAGGTCTGATCTGGTTGTAAAAGACAAAAGGGGCACAGCGCTCGTGCATACGCTCCAGCAAGGTTGTGAGATCTGTCAGGAGCTCGGCAAGACGGCGCAAGCACGAGGCCACGGTATCGGGGTCATTATCGCGAACAGCTTGGATAGCCTTGAGCATCAACCCAATGCTAGGGGCCCCCTTCGACTCGATGGCGACAGAAACAAGATAAAACCATGACTCATCCAGAGAACCCGTGAAGGTGTTGAGAGTCGAAAGATTCTCAAGGTTGTCAATATCCTCGTCGATGAAGAGCGGCTTAAAGTTCCATAGGCAGACAGCAGCATAGGTTGCCACAGGTGGAAGTTCAAGATGCTTGGAAACCTCCAGCAGCGGAGCAGAAATGCAGGGGGGAAGCTTTTCTTCCGGCTGGTCGTCTCCCCAGATGTATGCATGGGCCATGAAGCACAGCATCATATAAGCACGTCGCCACTCGGCTTCATCCTCGAGACCAATGGTAGACAGAACAGGCAGTCTATCAATAACGCCGCGCAGCCGGCGACTCAGAATAAGAGCCTGCAAGTTGGTCATGACAGCCTCCCACTTGTTGTAGTAGGGGTCGGGGAGCCGGGTGAGAGGCAGAACATCAGGCAAGAAGCCGTTTTTGAGCGAGACGCCATAGCGGCGTATGTCCCGAAGGTCGGGAATAGCGGGAAGCATTTTGAAAGGCTTGAAAATGGAGAAAGACACAGATGAATGCTCGCCCCCAGGGCAGTGTGTAAAGGTACAGTAGGACAAGGTAATTTGTAGTAGAAATAGACCTGACGCAAGGAGTATCAACAATGAGTACTTAACGTACCGCGATACTCCTCAGCCGTGCGAGAACACTGCCAGTCGCGCGCATACGAGTTAAAGAGAAAACGTTGGAAAAGAGACGCAAACCTGATAGTCCCGATGGCTAAAAGGCAGCGAAAAGCGGAGGGGAGTGGTGTAAAGTGGAGGGGTGAAAAGAAAGAGAAAAGGGAGCCGGTGGAACAAAGGAAGAGAGAGGGTGGCACAGAGGCTTTATAAAGAAAAGGAATCGAAAGAGAGAATAAGGACCTAGTCCCAAGCTTGTCTTTTCCTTGGTGGCTACAAGAGGCGCCAATAATGAATGGGACGTGGTGGTCTGAGGGTGGACAAAAGGAAGACAAGAAGTGGTTCGGAAGTCTGAAAATTTAGATCCCTGCCAAAAGGGTGCTGGTAGTCAAGATTTGTTTCGACTTGCGGGTCAAAGCTAGCGAGTTGTTTTGGGTGACAGAAAGATAAGAGAGACTGGAAATAGTGGGATATGTGAAGAAGAAGAAGAAGAAGAAAAAGAAAAAGAAAAAGAAAAAAAGAAGCCTTTACTAGAAGGATATCATCAACACTAGGCATGAGGGGCTGCCATCTAAAGGAAAGAGCGCAGTCTCTTTCTAACACGCCCAAACAGGCAAGAGACACCGCTCCTGCCCCTTTCAACGCCCATTGCGAGCTTTTCCAGCTCCTTCCATCTTGGGTAATATCGCTCTTTCTTTGACTGGCTCTCTTGGCTGAGTAATACACTTGCGCGGCCATTAGTTTACGCCCCCGATGTCCCCGATGTCCCCGATGTCCCTGATGCCTCCGTTCATCCATTGACCCGTGACCTTGGCCTCGTCTTCTCCGCACTGCATTCTTTGTCAATTAGTGGGAGCATATGACATGTCTCTTTTGCTCATGCGCCTTGTTGTCATCGTGACCGAATCAGCCCATTTGTACTTTTACTTGTAGATGCTGGGGCAACCTCAACGTCGCTCTGCAGGTTTACCCGGCATTTTCCCTGCGAGCACGGATGTCACCGTGAACCCTTATTGTCAAAGTGGGGGCCGCCAAACTGCCAGCCATGGCCGCTGCGGCGTCTATTTGTAGCTTCACAGCGACAGGGGTGTGGAAAGGTACCTCCGTTTGAGATAACCCTCGTGCCAGGTCCGCCCACTCCTCAGTGCTCATAAGCCTCCAGCCTTGCTTATCGTCAGGGCAAAACAGCGCAGGCAGCATTTGTGACAGAGTCTCTCCCAACCTCGTGGACTGCTATATCCCTGACTTTCCGGTGTCTGTCCTGCGTTCGGGGCTATAGCGACGGCATTTAGCACGCACTATCTGCTCCGCCAACCCTAATTTGCTGCTGATTGCTGGCGCCTGGTGGAGCCCCGCTAAATCCACGCTTGCAGCTTCATTGACATCATCACCGTGGATGCAACATAACATCGGCAATACTCATACCCACCACCACCACAAAGTTCGCCATGCCGGTGCCGCAACGAGTGCTAAATTGGCTGTACAGCATTCTGACTGGAGTAAATACCCCCCGCAAATTCATGCCGTCTACTGCTCTCTAACCACTCGTTGCAGGAGTACCAAGACATTAACCGAAGCTATTATGACATCTCGCAAGTTCTTGCGACCCATCCCAACCTCGCTCTCCAGAATGAGGTTCACAGTAAGCTGCTTTGACAGTCCGATCGGCTAACAGATGACTGACCCGTCCTCCTTTCGTAGCCTTTCCCACCGGTGCCTCGGCCCTGATGCTCAACATATATGGAACCGTCCCGGTCGTGTTCCGTGGCCACACATACTATTTCCCCATATCCATCTGGGTGCCCCACGCCTACCCCCGTGAACCGCCGATAGTATACGTCACTCCGACTTCGAAGATGGTTGTCCGGCCCGGCCAACACGTCGACCCCCAAGGCCAAGTCTACCACCCATATCTTTCGGGATGGACGACATTCTGGGATGTAAGCAGACGGTTGCGCGAACCAAGGCTGCTATATAGCGCATCACTGACTAAAAACAACTACAGAAATCTACTATCGTCGATATGCTGGCTATATTGATAAATGTTTTTGCCAAAGAACCCCCTCTGACCGCCCGTCCTGCAACTGCGCCGGCTCCTCCTCCCGCCGCAACTCCAATCCCACCGCAACATACCACCAGCCACCAACCCCCCGCTACTGCCACTCAATCTCCGCAGCCTCCGCAGCTTCCACAGCCTCCTCAACAGATCCAATCTCCTGCTTCTGTGCACTCACAGTACCAGCAACCTGCTGCGAGACCTCCGATCCAAAACCCAGCCGTAGCTCGTGTTGTCTCGGCATCTGAGCCCCCGCCGCCACCACCCAAGCAGCCCCACGCAGACTCAGGCGCTTCCAGCTATAACTCTACACCGTCTTCTGGCCCCGCTGGTCTTACGGATCCGATCAGCGCGCGTTATGCTTCGCCTGCTCCTCTGCAAACATCACAGTCAGCAGCACAGGGAAATAATGCGACGCCCCCTACTGCAAGACTATCACGATATGATTCTGCGCCGCCCCTACCCCCCCAAGAAGTACATGCCCGAAACATGACACCACAGCAGCAAGGTATCACTCATGTTCCAAGGACTCTAAGCTATGATCCAGCAGCAGCGGCTCCCCAGAATCCCCTCGCTCCTGCCCAGCGGCCTAACTACCCCCTTCAACAACTACCTCATCCAAACTATGACCCTCCACAACCTTTGCAACACCGCGAACCCGTTCCTGCGCAAACGAAGCCTAAGCCACCGATGCCCGACCTCATGGACGAGCCCGTGACTCCCTCCCCACCTCCCCCCACCTCGACCTCCGCCGCTGCCGCACCTCCCATCCCTCCTAACCCGCTCAAGGACCAGATCACAACGGACATTGGTGCCAGCCTGCACGCCAAGCGCCAGGAGGCCATTGAGCGGTACACCAGCAGCATCGCAGGCCTGCACGCCCAGCGCGACGCCATGGCCTCAGCCATGCAGGGCATGCACGCCGAGCTAGGCGACCTCGCGCACTTTCAGCAGACGACTGCCACCAACATGGGCATTCTGACCGACACACTCAAGAGCGCAGACAAGGCCATTGCCGACAGCGCCGCGCTGCCCAACGTCGACATTGACGAGTTGCTCGTCGCCCCCACCGTCGTCGCCAACCAGCTCTATGCCGTCGTCGCCGAGGAGCGCGCGCTCAACGACGCCATCTTTGTCCTGGGCCGCGCGCTCGAGCGCGGTCGCATCTCGCCGGCCGTCTTTGCCAAGACGACCAGAGGCCTGGCACGCGACTTGTTTCTGCGTCGCGCGCTGGTGCGCAAGATTGGAAAGGGCATGGGGCTGGACATGTAATATCAGTTGCCGGTAGTAGTAGTAGTAGCAGTAGAGGCAGAGGTAGTACAGGTAGTACAGGTAGTATGTACCTGTGTTGACTTTGCTAAGACTTTGATTGTGTAACATGACCTGAAATGACGACGAGATGAAGACATGTTTGATGTTCCTGTTTTCTTTTCTTTTTTTTTACGAGAAAAAAAACTTGTTTCAAATTGCCGCCTTTTTGCGTTGAGATGATATCCTGGGAGGCAATATGCCGCCAACAATGCATGTGATGAATTGTGAGTAGTTGTATACATGTGTTCAAGAAAGACCTAAGAAGTTACACATGTATATCTATATTGCTCTCCAAGAAAGACTCTATTGACTTCAGCCTCCATCTCCATTCATCTAGGCTTCAGTTTTCACGTAATGGCATCACCATCCACCGCCAGCCTGAAAGAAACAAAAATGACTATTCACACCCAGATGCAAGCCCTCCTCCAAAGGATACTGTCAACAAACATGTTTTTATTCTGCTACTAGCTACTAGCCTGAGAGCATCAACTATGTGCCCCCAGCCCATTAACACGTCAAACATCAAACCGCCAGATTCCAACCAAATCGCACAAATAGGTACTCCATCTCATGTTCAAATTCAGATCATGTCGGGAAACTCAGCCATGTCGCCCATGTGTTGCCACTTTTCTCTCTCCGACTTTGCCCAGGGCTTAAAAGGTCTAGGGTGCTGCAGCACGCAGCCATCCGCCGACGCCTCGTAGGGTTTCCAGTTATCGGGCCCCTCCTTTTGTGCCTGGAGCCTGAGGGTATCCAGCAGCGACAACTGAGGTGGCGGCTTCCAGTCTTCAGGGACCCACTGAGGAACAGGGTCTGCGACATCGGGCTCGCTGCTCGCAACTTGATCAGAGCCCTTGAAACGTAGCGACTTCCTGAAGCTGGCTCTCTTGCCTGCGTTGCCCGAGTTCCCGCTCGTGGTGTGGCCAAGTCTGAGGCTGAAAAAAGAGTTGCGGCGGCTCGGGCTGCCCTGAGTCCAGGTTTCTTCCGGCGTGTAAGATCTCACCACCTGAGAAGCTGCAGTAGCAGCGCCCATGTTGGCTGAGATCTTGGGGGAACTAGAACCAGCTGCGCGATTCAAGCTGTATGTGGAGCTTCGGGTTTGTTTGGCCCGGGGTGAGAACTAGGACCCCAAACTCAAGCCCCATCCCGAATCCGCTCGCTTCTGGTGGCCTCTTTTCTTGGCCTGCGTAAATTGTGCAGCGTTTAGGGGCGGCTGCGACAGGTACTCAGACTTCATTGGCGATTGTCTATGGCCCATGTTGCGTACAGTAGCTGGGTCAGCGTTTTCTTGGTCCGAGTGGCGAAGTTTGGTGAGGATGCTCTCCGATAAGTTCTTCAAGGTGCGGCGCGGCTTTCTGGAAGACTTAGTATTGCCCTTGCTAGAAGAGATGGGCGCCATGACGAGAGGGCGAGTTTCCGATGTTTGCCGCTGATTGGTAAGTTTGGGCACCTCTTCGCTGTTCCTACGGACATCGTAGATATTCTGTGTGTTTTTAGTCTCGTCTAGGAGAGACGAAATGTCTGCGTAGTTTGTCAGAGAGTTGCGCCTGTAAAGCGTGTTGAATCTCGACAACGCTTGTCCTGAGCTTCTGCGACGCTCAACAGAAGAAGGGGAAGAAAGGCGCAGCTGGCCAGTGATGCCAATTCTGGCAAAATCGTCGTTGGGCTCCCCGACATTCCGGATTGCCGAAACTACAGACGAGTACCACGAATTGGACCGTTGACGACCAGAGTCACTCATCGTGTTTGCGCGCCTGTGACCCTGCTGGCGCGCCACCTCTTTACCACGGCTGGAACTCTCCATGGCGAACGAGGCCGACTCATCCCCGCAGTTTGACTCCGCGCCTGCAGTATCAGACGCGCTAGAGTCAGTCGGCGGGTCGAAGGCGGAGACCCGGGAGAGAGAAGCTGGAGTCATGAAAGGGTACGGAGAGACATTGCGGACTCTCCTGGAGGGTGCGGTTGCACAAGAGCTTTGCCGCATCTGTGCGGCGGTCGCAGAGTCGGGCTCTGCAAACGATACCCCCGTCGAGTAGGACGGAGCAGCCGAGGGGACAGTGGAGCCTTGAGCTGGGCCACCGTAAAAAGGCCCGCATTGGTGATGATTCTGGGTATCAACATCGGGGGTAAAGCCTTCCTGCTTAGGAAGAAGCGACAGAGAGCCAAAATCAGAGGCCGAGCTGCAGCTGTAGCAAGAGAACCTATGGTCGCGTCTGGGGCGCGGACGAGATCGCTGCATGATGGGCGTCTCCGGCTGTTGCTCATAGACGCCATTAGCTGCTCTAAAAGCCCAAGTCTCGGCGCTCACACCAGGACGGGCCACGACAGGATGAGCTTCGTGTGAGTCCGGGACGTTGGCCAAGGCAGACCGCTCATCGGACTCGGGCGAGACGCTGGCCAGGAGGCCAGATTCGGGGTCAAAGAATACTGCCGCCATTGGTAAAGATGTCGATAATGAGATAGAGAATACAACACAGTACTCGAACCACAGCCGCGCTGCGCGCGTCGAGAAGGTGAAGCGAAGGAGAATTGCCTGGCGTTAGAGTCCTGTCCAGGCAGAAGAAGACCAGCAAGGAGCTCGAGGCAGGACCGTTGAGAGACTGAACGGCGCGAGTGACTGGATTTTCGTGCTGTGACAAAGGAAAAAAAAGTATGCGAGAAAGGTGTTGCTAGCAAGGCGGGACAAAATATAGGCTGAAGAAAAAAAAAGAGGCAGAACCTTTAGAGTTTGCCTGAGCAACGGCATCAAAACACACAAACTAGCGATGCTGAAATGGAAGGCACGGCCAGCAACGAGGTTGGTACCACACACACACGGCAGTGGCAATTGCCTTGGTAGGCGACAGACGGGCTGCCTATTTGGGGGAATCCAAAATCAAATATAGAAAATACAAGACTCAAGGTAAAGAATATTAAAAGCAGTGCCTCTACAAACACAAACATTGTACCACCACCTCAGTCAGCAGACTGGTTCTGCCGGGCTTTCCACACGTCCTACGCTCTCTTGCTTAACTAATCAGCCGACTCTCTCTCTCTGGCGGTCTACCGGTGCTTCTCGCTGTGCTGGTCTAGATCCCGCTCCACCAGCACGGCTCCAGCCTCGATATCTGTCTTGGTGGGCGACATTCTGGACGAGGTGTCCCTCCGGCCCACGAGAGTCTTTTGGCCGCTGCTCAAGACGCTGTTGGCGTTGCGAGAGGTTATCAACTGCGACTGGGTCTCCATCGAGCCCAGATTGCGAATGTTGACGTAGTTGCTTCTGCTGTTGTTCGAGATGTTTGCCGACTCAATGTGGCCAAGGCTGCTCACAGTGCTATTGGTGATACGCTGGGCGGCAAGTGAGCCGTAGGCCACAACACAAATGGTCGAAGTCGACATCCACGGGATGACATCTAGATAGTGCGAAATATCCGCCCATGACATGCTTGCAAAGGAAACTAGATCCAAGTAGGGTTAGTTGCCAAGTTGGACGTGGCAAATTTAAGAAAAAAAGGCTTGTCCTTACCGGGAATAATCATCATGATGCCGTTTGTGATCACCAGGGTCTCGATAGGCGTCAGTCTATTGCGCAACGGGAGGAAGCGCCGGTTCTTGACAAGGTGGGTGACCAGCTTCACATTGAAGAGCATAGCAAACCAAAAGATGACTGCAGCATACATGATGTTCGAAGCAAAGCTAAGCCATTGAGCTCGGCGTGAAGCCCCCTCCATGCGCAGTGTCGCGCGCGTATACATGACAGCCACGACAATCTTGAAGCTGAGGAGGGCCATGGTCACGCCGACCGAGATGGCGAGAGCGGTCCATTTGGCCAGCGGAGCCCACATGCGCATGAGCGACCAAGCATGGACCGTCAACATGCACCCGATTAGCGCCAACAAAACCAGCAGCATCACTGTAGAGCTGACTGTCTTGAACAGGTCGGTGTCGTCAACTTGAAGATACTCTCCGCTGGCCATGTCGTACAGCTCAGTCCAGTTGGATGTGTAGTACAAAGCCAACAACAGCACACGAAGCATGTTGCACAGCAGTCCGGCCATTTGCAGCCGCACGCCAATTTTGCGTATGCGCTCAGTTGGGCTGAGAATCAAAAGCGACAGCAAAAGGCCAAAGCAGAGGCCAAACTGGACACCATAGGATATGCACTGGGCGTAGTATCGTTTGATGGCGGTGTTGAGTATGTCGAGTGCCACGGGAAACTGAGTGACTCCGTCTGAGGCCGTCAAATTAAACACTTGTGTATATGGATCAAAGGCGACGCTTCTCAGAGAGGCACTTTCGGCGGACATTATGTGAAGAAAGTGTAGCTTTAGGTCTAGTAGTGGTGTTGGTAGGAATGTCAATCGGGAACAGGTCAAAGAATGGAGATTGTCTCACTCTGTGTGAAAGAAACTGAGGCTCGACTTGAGCTAAAAAGTGGAATAGTTTAAAAGACAGTCTTGGAGGCTTTTGATCAGAAAGAAGATACTGCATGAACACAAAAAGTCGATATGCCAGTGGAGGCAACTCAGCCCATTATATGTCCTTCAGGCTAATGAGATGGAGCGACGGGAAATAAGATTGAGCGTCTTCAAACCTCACAAATCAAACGTAGATGAGAGCACAAGGTAGAATATCGGATGTGATTTGGACTCTATCAAGAGACGTCGTATAGAGCTGGCAGTAAAATGGAAAATGAGAAGAGCACAACGTGATGGTCGTAGAGTTGATATCTCAAGACGATATCCTCAGGGAGGAAAGTCTGGTAGCAGCTGGTATTTGATAGACGACCCCGACCTCTCTACCCCAGAAGCACCACTTGTCCGTGTCGTAGTATACCCAATCAATGGGAAATAGGAACCAGATTGTCTGGATCTCACAGTAAGACTACAGTTTCAGGCTTCGTCCTGAAGAGCTGGGCGCACTGATAGATCGCAATGACGATGTGAGATGCAAGATGTTACCCACAGTATGACGAGCAGGACGGTATTGAAACGGTGAGGATAGTTAAGAGTGTCTCAGCAGCTGAGATGGCCAACGGCAGTCTCAGATGAATAGGAAAGGGTAGAGGGGAAGAAAAAGGCACGGCCGGAGATTAAAAGGCAAGGCCCGTTAGACGACTTGCAAGTGCTGACAAGTCAAACAAAGCAACGGCTTCAAAGACAGACGGGATGCTTGAAAGAAATACTACCGCTTCATGGCCGGGTTGCTCTGTGTGGGTGCATTCGTGTGCTTGGTGCTTGAGGAGGGGAGGGAGCGTGACTTGCAGTCTCAGTTTAGTTTATCTGCGGCCTGGGTTATTTTCTGCTGTGTGGGTGTGCTGTGCTGTCAGATCCCTTGTCGAACCGGCTTTAGCAAGCGGCTGGGCCTGAAAATGACGGCGGCATGTAAGTCTGCGGAAGCACAAGAGTGGAGGTGAGAGGCAACTAGGGCGGCGGAGGATGGATGGGCAGAGGAGAGGCGGGCGAGAAGCCAGGACTAGCAAGCAGCCAACACAGTCAGTGCCACTAAAGGACGCAGGCAAAAGGAAATGCCGGAATATAGCGCGCAGCTCACTGGCGCCAGTTTGCGGGCAGCCGCCCAGCGAGAAGCAAAGCCGCCAGTGCGTCCCGCCTGCAAGCTCGCTTTATTCCGACATTTTTCTTTTTTTCTTGTTTTTTTCCCTGCGTCGTCAACTAATATCAGTCTGCTTTTATATCGCTGGCCGGCCCCTGTCGCTTTTGGCCAGGGTCTTTCCCTTTTGGGCCACCAGACGTCGTTCTCGCTTGCTATTGTTCTGGCGAAAAGTGGGGCCCGCTTAACATTGTTCTCCGATGTGGGGTCGGGGACCTTGACTGCTATTCGCCGATCCGAGCCTGGAGACACGCAAAGCCTCGCGATAAATTCGTAATAATGCTGTCTTGGATGTGCCAGGAGCTCTGTTGTGATCCAGGGATCTACTCCTGTTTCTTGCGCTGCTTGGCATGGCTCGTCTAAAGCTGGCCGCCAGGCCTAGTCTCTTCCTGATATTGCTTGCAGACATGTCCCGGCAGTCGGCCAGCGCTCGTCAAGATGTCTATGAAGACACCGAAGCTCCTGTGCTCTGTCACGTCGCTCCAGACAGCTCGTCGGCCCTCCAGGAGCCTTCTCTGGCTCGGTACTCGCCCACGGACTTGTGCTTCCCGCCGCCCCCTCCCGTGCTGTCCTGCACTGCATCGCTGCTGTGGGTAGTGGCACCATCCTCCCTTTGCTTGGCTCTTTACCCGTGGTTCTCTGCGACCTACTACAACTCTTGCTGCATGACAGGGAAGGCCTAGCATCGCGCACCTCTGGCCACTTCTGCAACCCTTGACTGCCCCCAGGACTGCGGCCGGCTGCAACTTACTGTCCAGCTCTGACTCCAGCCCCAATGGCGTACACCACCTTCACACAACCTCTATCCATGTTTCTTGAAGCTCCTGCATAATCTTTGACCTCCCAGTGTGAGGATTACACACGTGCGGGCAAGATAGCCGCGGGCTATTTGTGCGCTATGCGTTTTTTAGGCCGGAAACACCCTCCTTCGTCCCGGCCTGGCCCCTTGGCCAGACTTAGTTGCGCCCCGCCTTTGTTGTCTTCATATCTGTGCTAGCTTAGCCCTGTAGTTCTGGGCCTGATCTAGGCCGCTTGAAGTCTTGCTGACCGGCCATACCAGGATATAAGCATAAAGATGAACTATGTCTGTGTGCACAGTTGAGCCTATACAGCACTTGTATTCCCATACGTTCGTTAACCAACCATCACACGTATCACACTACGCGGCACAGTCACAGTGCAGCTCACGGTCAAACTGTAGCTCATCTTCATTGAATCTCCACGCTCGGGTGACGCCCAATGATATTCAGTTTAGCTTTCACTTGGTTCCCCTATCACATCAAACCTCACCCACTTCCCGGGTCAGCAATACAGGCCCTGTGTTGCGTAGCTTCGCCATTATCTCCAGGTCCTTGTCTCTGTACCAGTTTCTCTGCGGTCATTTACATGAAGGTACTCCGCAGTGAACACTCGATTCCAAGAACTCGGAGTCACCGACCGTCTTTTCATCCAGAGAGCGGTTGGAACATTGGGATGCGCGTGATTCTGGCTTGTGTCATATTGGCCAAGGCAAATCTAAGGAAGCAAAAATATACACATTGTCGTTTGAACAAGCACCTAAAACATAGAGAAATTCCATTCATCTCCCAAAGCAGAAACACTCAAGCATAGGGTTCACAGTGCCCGTCTCATAATGACAGGAAACCACAAGACCCAAGTTAATAATACAAGCAAATCTTCGTACCGCTGTCCCAACTATGACAGCCTCTAGCCTCTACACCCTTTGCGGTGCGTGTATTCATACACAGCGGGGGATAACCGCACCGCTCGCAACCTAAACTAGCCAGCCGTACGTTCCAGCACACAAGCGCTCAAATGCCGTGATGCTAGCTCTGTCGAAACGGGCTTGACGTTTAGAAACAAAGACTCGTTAAACGTGAACCTGTCGATTACGATTCTTATTCCGCTTTCATCTCGTCTTTCATGTCGTCGATTCTTACTGGCTATACTCCCACAAGTCCATCGGTTAGCTTCGAATCAATCACTCATATCCAAGACCATTAGATGTAGACACAAACCAGCCCACAATACATGAGCTGCCTATGCTAATATAAATGTCCAAGTCTGAAGGACAACTCACCTAGGAACAAACAAGTCACCTAGACCACTCGCGAAGAAAGCAACAGCAACCTAGACATCATCTTGTCAGTACAACCGCATCCAATCTAACATGAGCTACACAGCAGCCTCTTGCGTTATCTCGGTGTATCCAGTAGCACATACACCAAAGACAGTAATGCCGCGCACCACAGACGCGTTCTCAGAGCTCGTGAGAATGTCGTAGGTCGAGCCAAAGAAGCCGCGGGGGGCCACTCTGTAGCCGGGGCCGGTGATACCACGAGGAGCCATTTTTGTAAAAAAAAAAGAGTTTTGTATCGGAAAAGGAGTATCTTGAGGATTCAACGTCGGTTTCGTATTCGTTCGAGTCAATTCGGCACAGGCAGTCGAGATAATTATTCTTCACGAAGCCTTAGCTTGCGCAGCTGAATGACGTTGAAGCCGACTTTTTTTTCATGAAAAATAGTGGGGTTGCGGGTTAAGCATCTAACCCTATTGACTTGACTTGACTACATTTATCGTCCACCAAAATCACTACGATTACACGACGCCGGATTGGTTATCGGACGGAAATTTGTTGCGAGGCGCTCAGGGTTACCCGGTCACGTGGTCTCGGACACATAACCAACATAGGCCAAATGATTGGTGAACCCCTCCCCTCAATGTGACTCATGGAGTGGGTCTAACTGAACCTAGCTCGTACCTATATAAAGGGTACAAGCAGGTACTTAGAAGATGTGGACTTGGAAGTTTTTCTCCTCATCGCGATTTTGCTAGCTTCAGTTTATTTGCTTATAATATATACTTTCATTAACTTCTACAGGTTATGAGCCTGCGTTTTTCCTGAAAACCGCAACGTTTATCTCTCACTTCGTCCAAGCCCTGCCCGACCGGTAATGCCCATCACCAGAGCCGAAGCGCAGAGATTACTTCTTTCACAGCACGCCAACTCCGAAGCAGGCGCTGCTATTTCAAGCTCTCAGGCTCCCCCAGCGGCACCGTCTGACCTTCCATCGTCGTCTTCCGATTCTGAAGACCCCAACGACCAACCGGGCGACGCACACTCCTCAGGAGACAGCCTCGCTGACATCACCATCTGTCAGTCAACCAAGATGGTCCCACAACCTTCCACGGCGGTTCCCGATTCCGCCTCCGCAGACATGGCGGAAACAATCGAACAGTTGAGGCTCCAAGTTGAGCTTCTCACCGCGGCCAAGTATCAAGCTGATCAGGCCAAGGACGCTCTGGATCTAGAGCGTCAAGAACGTAGTGACCGAGCCTCTAAGGTCACTATGGAAATCCTCGAACGCAAGAACTGGTCTTTCTTCATCTCTGGCGAGGCTATTCTCTCTGGCCCCAGAAACTGGTCGAACTGGCACGGTTCTGTTGTTCGGTCTCTTTGGGAGCTCCGCTTGCGCGTTGAGGATGTGCAGCTGGTCCACGAGGAAGTCCACGAGCGACTTTTGATCCTGTTGAGATCCACTGTCTCCCAGGATCTCCTATCCAAACTCGGGGACATTTATGACTTCGCCGAGGCTGTAGAGGTTCTTCGGAACGAGACCGCTGGCAGGATGTCCCAGAGCCAGGAAATCTTCGACGAGAAGTTTCGGAGGTTTCGCTTCCTACCTGGAGAGAACCTACACAAGATGGTTCTCCGGTTCGAGGACCTTGCTGCCGAGGCCACCTCCCTCGGGGTCTCCCTCACGCCACAGAAAAAGCGGTCTGACCTGGTGTCTGTCGTCCTCCAATATTTCCCCGAGCTGGCCAGCTCGCTCTGCGACAGGAGCAACTGGTTTGATGTAATCAGCCACCTAAATTACATGGGAACAATAGCTCACTACGCCAAAGCTCCCATCCCTGTTCAGGCCCCCAGAAAGGCCGCATCCTCCAACACAGCACGCAAAAAGGGAGGATGCTACAATTGCGAAGAGTTTGGTCACCACTCCAACAACTGCACCAAGAAGCGCGACGTTCGCAAGATCGAAGCGCGGATGGAGGCAAAGAGGGCGGCCCATGCAAAACGCAACAGGTCTTCTGGGGACACATCCCTCAACGTCATGGGAGAAGATAACACTATTTGTGAGTATACAAAGGTTGACTCCGTTCAACACCTCCTCACGCAATTCTCCAACCATGTCATTGCCCCATCATGCTCCACCAACAACCCTCCTACCAAGAATCCAGAAACTAACTCATCCAATGACAGATGCTTAGACTGGCTGGCTGACACCGGAGCTTCGACGCATGTTGTGCGGTGTGAGGAGGATTTTGCTTCTGGTAGTGTAGTGGATGTTAATATACGTGTAGCAACCGGCAATGGTTTGGTGACTGCCCACAAGAAAGGCAAAGTTGTGATACTTCTCCAAGAGTCTAACATGACAATCAATCTGGATGACGTTCTTTTAATACCAAGTGCCCCCATCAACATCTTTTCTGTGCCAAGATGGGACGAGCGCAAAGGCATTCTGTGCGGGCGCAAACTTATCATCAACAAAAGAATCGTTGCTACTCTCGACGAGAAATTCAAGTTTCAACCAAGGGTAATTTCAGCTTCTTGGCCGGCATCTAAAAACCCCAACCCTGCCGATATAGTCGTAGCCAATCTCGAGGCTCAAGAACCAGCCGATGCTCTTTACCAAGTTACCACTTACCACCCCGATGTTCCCCAAGATTTGCCGGCTACCCTCACAAAAGGGCAATTGACTCGGGTCATGCATGCTCGCTGCGGACACATAAGCGATGCCTCACTGATAAAGACAATCGCTAATACGCGCGGGTCCCTAATTGATAATCCAAGGTTTTCTGAGTCCTGGGCTTGTCAGGTTTGTTTGAAGGCCAAGTCTATTCGCTTCTCCCCTCAAGATGAACGCCCTCCAGTTTATGCAGTAATGGATTGCATTCACATAGATGTAGCCAACACCGGATGGACTTCAATCAACGACTGCAAGTACTTTGTCGTATTTACTGATGAGTTCACAAAATACAGCAATGCAGTTCCTATCCCGAAGGTCACCAAGAAAGCTGGTGACATCATAATAGAGAAACTGAAGGTGTGGGCCAACCAAACCGGACGCAAACCAGTCAAGCTGATGCTAGACAACGGTACAGATGTCAACATCAACAAGGTCAAAACTTGGGCTTCCCACAATGGAATCGTAGTGATCACTTCACCACCGTACTCCCCAGCGCACAACGGTACCGCCGAACGCACAGTGCAAGAGGTGATCAAGAGAATGCGGGTAGCCATTGCCGACGGCCTTCCACCCGACTGCTGGGACGTAGCTCTACCGTCCATTATCGACAAGATTAACACGGTTGTACCTCAGAACAGCGATACCTCAGCCACACGTAGATGGGACTGTGAAATTGCTCGGCTGGCCAACCGGGAGCCACCACCAGTCCCAAGCATCGGCCATTGGCGTCCACTAGGAACCAGGTGCTTCGTTAAGCTATCAGATGCAGAGGCCGCTAGACTACACATCCCGAAGATCAACCCAGAAGGACTTGAGGCTATTGTCATAGGACACGAAGGTACGCACGTCTATACCGTGTATTTCGAAGCTTGGGGTAAAATACACAAAACGTCCGACATGAGAATGACTGAGAAAATCCCCGAAATCACCGCAAGCCTCGTCTCTCGCCCCATGGGAACACTCCGTCCCACAAAGAAAGAGCTGAGACCCAACCCCTCCCATGCCAGCTCCGGCGGAAAGAACATATTCTCCTCTAGCATGTACGACAAAGACGAAATTGTGGCAGTCATTTCCAACGATCATCCCCATGCCGAGTTCCTATACACCATGGCCACATACTCGGAACCGAATTCCCCCCAACAAGCTATAGGCATGAGCAACAAATGGGCTCTAGCTATAGACAAAGAGATTGAGGCCATGCTTTCATATAACGTATTCGAGTTCGTCGAGAAACCCCACGGGCAGAGACTCATCGGTCTTCGATGGGTCTTCAAGATCAAGACCGACGGCAGATACAAGGCGCGCCTTGTCGCACGAGGTGACATGCAACGAGAAGGAATCGACTATGGTGAAACTTTCGCGTCGACTGCTCATTCTGATTCCTGGAGGATCCTCATAGCGACAGCAACAATGAAAGGACGCGTCCTGAGACAGTTCGACATCACTGCCGCCTACCTCCATGGTATCGTTCAGGAGGACGTCTACCTTTCCGCCCCAAGGGAGCTACGCGACTACTTTGACAGACATCCACAGCTCGCCGAACAATTTGGCTACAAACCAGGCATGGTGATAAAGTTGAATCGCACCTTGTATGGGCTCAAGCAGAGTGGCCACGAGTGGCAAAAGGTCTTAAAAGAGTATCTCATATCTCTCGGTTTTAAGCAAGTCCCATGCGATCCTGCCACCTACAGACACGACGGCATGGACGTGAATGTGTGCACACACATCGATGACTGCCTTTACGACGGACCAGACGAAGCTACCGTTAAGAGGTTCGAGGCGCAACTCTTGGACAGATTTCACGGTCAACTCACCGAGGTACCGAAATGGCTGTTAGGAATCAGGCTAGCTTTCAACCCCAACTCTGTCACACTTGATCAGATCCATCTGATAGACAGTATCCTGGAGGAGGCCGGTATGTCAGCATGCCAACCCATAGATACACCCGCTCCCCTGCCCATGTCCAACCCGTGGCAGCAGAGACCCGATGATCCCCTCGACGTCGCCATGGACAAAGTCTCAGCGAGCAGATATCGGCGCCTGGTAGGGCGCCTGATGTACGTGCGCGTTATGACTAGACCCGACATTGCAGTCGCAGTAGGTCTTCTAGCGTCCGCCTTTAACAAACCTAGACTTTCGCACGGCAAACTCCTAAGCCATCTACTACGATACATGAGCGCTACGAAGACTTTGAGGATCACGTACACAGCCCCAGCAAAGCTTTCAAAAGGTCCCATCAAGGCGTACGTTTACTCAGACGCCACTTGGGTAGATGGACCCGATGCCAAATCTACCTCCGGCTACCTGATTTACCTTGCGGGCGGTCCTGTCCTTTGGGGATCCAAGCGCCAAACTGTGATAGCTAAAAGTACTCACGAAGCCGAGACAGTCGCGATGTCCGACGCCACGTCAGCAGCTTCCTACGTGAAAGCCTTTGCGGCCCATATAGGCCACGATATAGAGCTCGTCGGTCACGCTGACAACAAGGGAGCTCTAATCACAGCAAATCGACCCGACTCCACCTCAAGAGCCTCTAGACACTTCACGGCCGACCATTTCTACGTCCGTGACAAAGTGGCCGACGGAACGATCTCTCTCAAGTATGTGGACACTAAGCACCAGATCGCTGATGCCCTGACCAAGCCGCTGTCTGCCCCCCTAGTCGACAAGTACAACAGCGTGTTGTTCGGCGGAGTCGACCCCGACACCCCACCTCATGAAGCTGTTATCGTGGCAGATGGTTCTACCGTTGGTAGAAGGGGGGGTGTTGCGAGGCGCTCAGGGTTACCCGGTCACGTGGTCTCGGACACATAACCAACATAGGCCAAATGATTGGTGAACCCCTCCCCTCAATGTGACTCATGGAGTGGGTCTAACTGAACCTAGCTCGTACCTATATAAAGGGTACAAGCAGGTACTTAGAAGATGTGGACTTGGAAGTTTTTCTCCTCATCGCGATTTTGCTAGCTTCAGTTTATTTGCTTATAATATATACTTTCATTAACTTCTACAAAATTTAAGGTCCTCCGCTCGAGACGACACGGACCCACAATTCCAAATTTCACGCGTCTTATTTTCTAATCAGATGCCGAAGGCGATAATTCGTCGTCTGTTGAGGTGGAATTGATTAGGGATTATTCCGGCTACCGCTTTGCTTACAAAAATCTGTACAAATGTATTTCGTCAGTCTCCTACTGGTTTTATTACTGCCAGGACTCTTCTTTGCAACGGAACAAAGGAACAGAACAAGCCCAACGAGACAGGAGGCAGATGAAGCGATTTGCTTGCCATGGCAATCTGAAGTTAAAGGTTGACATGGAAAGTCGACTTCTCCATTTTGTGTTAAAACACAAACATCACCCTTCATATGTCAACCTTGATCTATCAGATGAGGCTTTTGCGTTTATTGTAGACCGCATTGCCTCACGCACCCCGGCCGAAATTTATCGCGACTTGCTGGCTCAAAAAGTCTACGGGTTTGAGAATGTCACACAGCCTCAAGTCTACTATTGGTGGAGAAAGGCTAACCAGCAATTGTGGCAGCGAGACCCTGATCAGTTCGTCTCCGCTCGAGTGTTGCTTCAAGAACAGTCAAATGTGAAGGCATCTAAGTTCTAACACGGTAACGTTAGAGGCTTGGCTTTCTATATCAACGATACGGTCCAAAAACTCGTTAATGTCACAGTTGAAGTGGCGATTGATCCAACTTTTGGGACCAATAATGCTGCCATGGACCTATATGCTGTTTTGGCTGAAGTGGACGGTTCTGGCATCCCCTTGGCCTATCTTTTTCTGCAAACCGTATTAGACAAAAAAGATGACAAACAGCGTAAAAAGAAAAAGAATTCTGACCCAGGTGCTACTACCGCGATCTTGCGGCAATTTTTGACTCTTTTGAAAGATCGCAGCCTCCGGCCTTCTTTTTTTGACTGCGATAAAGACCTGGCAGAGCTATCTGCCATCAAGTCAGTCTTCCCAGAGTCAACAATCCAGCTCTGCTACTGGCACGCAAAACGTGCTGTCAAAGTGAAAATGAGTGATAGCACGAAAACCAAAACGCAAAGCAGGTATCGCCCAGAAGAAGCCCAAAAGCTTGTACCGCATCTTGAGATTTGCTGGGGTTCAGCGCCAAATCAACGCCCCGATGGTCCTCATCGATACGAGACTTTTGATTGCAAGAACCGCGTTGAGTTTGCGGAGAAAGACAGGCTTGAAGCTCTCTCCCGTCAGGACAAAGATGGGATCTTGGATCTTTTTTCGCGTCATTTGAACATGCACCCCTTTTGCCAGATGAGAGAGGTACCATTTACAATGCGCAAGCAATCTACCGGAAGTGCATAACAGATGTGTACGAGTGGTGCTTTTCATGAGGCTATTTTCGCCTTTGGGCGTATCTATTTGTGAATTGGTATCGACCTGAACAGTGTGTACTTTGGGCGCGTTCGGCAAACGCAAAAGAGATTCCAGTGTTGAAAACAACGATGATCGTGGAGTCTCATTGGCGACTCATCAAGCATGACTTTCTCCATCGCTTCAACCGGCCGCGAATCGACCTTGTCGTATGGGTTGTCCTTGGTCGCGTAGCTCCACCCGCCGTGAATCGAATGAACGCGATTATGTCACGGAATCATCGCTTCGGAATCGTTCACTGGCGTAAAGGTTCCAAAGCTGAATGGAATAAGCTCTCAACGTCGAACGAGGAGATCGACGTCAATATCCACATGTATCATACAAACCCTGTGGCTTGGACTTGTGGTTGTCCATGTTTTCTTCTGAGCCAGTTCTTGCTCCGCAAGCATATTGTGCGTTGTTTCAAGCCGATTACGGGGAGAGTTTCATTCTTTGACAATGTCAAACGACATCGAGTGGCTCCTTTTTGGACTAACCAACACCTCGTCTTGAAGGAGGGGCTGCAAGGTAAGAACGATAACATCGTCATTACTGTCGATGATATTGTCGAAGATCGTGAGTTTGCCGAAGCGGAGGATTTCGAGGACAGAGAGCAGGACGATGACGATAAACGCCCAAAGAGAAGCCCGGTGGATGTAATGGCGAGATTCGGTCATCTCCTGCAAAGTCAATATGATGCAGGGAATACTCGGCTTGTTGACGGAGTCTCGAGACTCATTGAACCAAACATCGGGCGACTTCTTGATGACATTGAAAGTCTTTTGAATCAACGGCAGATGTCTCGTGCTACAATGCCGACATCCTGTCTCCAAGGACAGTTGACGAACGTTCGGTGGGCAAAGCCAAGTATCGCGAGATGATCGGGAAACTAATGTACCTGGCTGTGGAAACGAGATCAGACATCGCTTGCGCAATCAACAAATTGTCTCAACATCTCCTGGATCCGTGTGAACGTCACCAGCAGGGTCTCCATCATCTGATGAGATATATCCGTTCTAAGAAGCACTATGCGCTCAAATATGGGAATGGGACAGGATTGATGGGACATTCCGATGCAAACTTCGCCCCAAGTGAGGAGAAATACAGGTTTACAATGGGCTACGTATCCACTCTGAATGGTGCACCAATGAGCTGGAAAAGCCAGAAGCAAAAGTCCATGTCGACTTTCACGACGCACTCGGAATATGTTAGTATGTCCGTGGTAGCCAAGCAAGGTATATTCCTGCGTAACATCCTGTGGGAACTCTTTGACTTCCTCCCGTATCCATTCTGGGTCCGGGTATACCCTCACGAGCCCCATGCTATGGTCATATGTGGAGAGAAGATTGAATATTTCTCTTTATAAGGAGTCTGGATTTGATGTGTGGCTGTTTTCCTGTCGGTACACCCTCGAGCCGGGCCAGACGTAGATTCCGCCTCGCCTCAAAGTCGGTCTCTAAAATGTCACAGGTGTCACTTGAAGTTTACATAGACCTTAAATCCCTAATCGCTCAGGAGTTGCAATGGAAGATAGCCTCGTCTAGCTACTCCCGTCTAGGATATTTGGCTGTATTAATGCAACATACCAGCAGGTAGACGTTAAAATCATAACACGCTGTGCTAGATTTGCTTGTAACCTAAAGGGTGACCTAGACTCGAAGGGAGACAGGATCTGGTTGTTCTCGGGCACGATGGGAAAAGTTAGGGCTTGTTTAAGGCCAATTGTTATTGTCTAGAACTAACTTTGGTTGCAAACCAACTACCACCAGTCTATTGGTGATTCATAAGCGGGTGGTCGTCTGGGTTGTGGCAACCGACAACACCGTTCTCCCCAACTTCACCCTTCTTCCCCTAACTTCTCTCAACCTTCTTCCCATTGCCACCTCCCCTTTAAACTGTGGCCTTGGTAATAGTACACTCAACTGTGCAGCCGTCATCGCTGTCGTTGTTTCCATCGTCGCATTCCTCACCATCCTCAACAATGCCATTGCCGCAGACGCTCATGCAGCTCTCAGGGTACAGGTCGCAGACACGCTGGGCATCAACAACCGAAGGGTAGACGGACAACGGGGGGAACACGACTCCATCCTTGGGCTCCAGGGGGTTGCCCTCGACATGAGTAGATCCATAGGCGGCGAGGTCAATGTGCATGACAGAGTTGACATCGTACTCGCCCAGAGTCTCCAGCTTCATGCCATCAAGGTCAAAGGGAACAAAGTTGCAGCCGTAGCCAGTGCATGTGTCGGCGCCACAGTCCGCGGGCTTAGACCACAAGTACTCTTTGGTCACGAGGTTGAACTTGCTGGTAAGCTGGATGCGGTCGCAGAATAGGTTAAGATACTGGTCTCTATCGGGGCGCTGGTGCTCGTGAGCCAGTCCCAGAACTGTTTGTGGAGGTTGTTGTTAGCGCAAGGTTTGGGAGACAAATTGTTAGTTGAAGAGGGGAAGGAGGCTCTTACGATGGCCAATCTGGTGAACATAGTCACGGACAGTGTTGGTTGTGCCCAGAAGTAGATAGTTGGCTTTGGGGTTGGTGGTGCGACCAAGGCTGCTAATGGTTAGGTTTCCCTCGACACCCTGGACAATCACAGGACCTGGGCCATCGCTACCGGTCTGGTAGCCCTGCATAGTGAACTTCAACCAAGGCAGCTTAGCCTTCCAGATACGGGTAGCCTCTTTAAACATGTCACCCCGCAGCAGCTTGCTGGCCTCATCGTACCAGTAGTACTTGATCTCGCCATCATCCCACAGATTATGCGCGTTATTCTGAACAGAGATAGAGCGAGGCTTTTGGCCAGGGCGAACCATGGCGGCATCCATGTCGGCCTTGCTGCCATAAAGCTCATCACCATTGATGACAATACGACCCTCATAGTCAAAGTATGCGACCCGGCGGTAAGCAACAGACGAGGACTTGCCCATGGAAGCCCAGGAGTCAAGAGGGTATCTCATATTCGTAGTCTCTGTATGGTCAAGGTATGCTAGAAGACTGTCGAAACCATATTCGCGGGCCATGACGGCCTCTGAGGTGACAGCAGCAGCGACAAGAGCGTGGATCAACTGCATTTTGATGGTTGAAATAGCAAGATGTAAGTGAGTGTGAGGTACTTTGTATGTTGATTGTAATAGATGCAACTAGCGTAGAAGGGGAAATATGCGAAAGTGGAACAATGAGATAAGTGCAGTAGAGAATGAATGAGAGATGCAGATGTAGATGCTGAAGCGAGTGGTGAATAAAAGAGTCAGATGTGTTGTTGATGAGGAAGATGTTACCAGCTATATATGCAATTATCCCGACTTTCAAAAGACGTCAACAGCTTGGGTTTGGGGTTAGTATTTCGCTATCTTCGGATTCTCTCTCAAGATTCATGGAAGTCTTGGCAGTGAGGAAGTACGACTAACACGACATCGTCCGACCATCAAGTGCCTTGTACGTTCTTATTCCGATCAGATCTGGTTGGCAACTAGCTTATTCCGAGAGAACTCTATTTCCATCTCACCCCAAGGTCTCAATCCACCCCCGCCGTACCATTTGGGTTTCGGTTCGGTGCTCGCCGTTGTGTATATGTGCGAGCATGTGGGTGCAGCTAGCCACAACATAGAAATGATCTATGGCGTAGCGCATCATATGCTATCTGGCATTGCCAGATAACAGCACTGATCACAGCAACAAGTAAAGATCAAGATGGATGGAAGCGACAAGCCCGTAAATGGGACCCGAGAACAAGAGTTGAGTATGCATATGGCCCACAAGCAAGCAGCCATCAATATTAGCTGAGCTTGTGTTTATTTAACGGTAAACACCATTATTAGGTGTATTTGAACATGCCTTTTTTGCGCCAAGTCCCCTGAAAGGCTACGCAGGATTTCATGTGATGAGAACACTACCAGTTATCGACTATCAGACGTTTCTACATTTATTGAGGTTCGCTCTGAAGAAATCGGTTCTTCAAATCACGGCCCCATGAGCCGTTGACACAATGTGTGTGTGTGTGTGTGTGCTTTTGATTTGCCAATCTTCCTTTCTTCCTCAGCACTACATAGGTAAACAAATACTTGAAGGTATCTATCTCTATCTATCTAGACCACATTAAAGTGTTCTACAACATGGAGCGCATAAGCAAGGTCTTTCGAAAAAGAGGCCCGTGTTTGTTTTACGTACTGGCGTAGGTGAATATTCCACAGACGCCCCATCTCTGGTTTGGCTGCTTCGGTAGTCGCGGTTGGCGCGTCACTCCGATTTTTTACACAGCCCGATATTTACATGTGTGACCAACCTTATTTTCTTGGCATCCTCCCACATCCCGTCTTGAGCATACTGGAAGCCCTTCCCTGAATTTCTACAGTCAAAGCGGTTGTAACTAGACTAACCACGATCACTGCCCATACACTTCCAAAGCCAAGACTACATGAAAAAGGATTGTTTTTCATTTGATGCCGAAAATTGACCGGTCACTCATTGATAATTCGCACATCCCCTCTTTTCTCGGACAGTAGACCCTACCGTTAATGGCTATATTGCATGTGTATTCATGGGGGGGTGTTTTGGTCCATGTACATCCTGCAGGCTTGGGAACTCGCTTCTTCAAATCTCGGGAGAAATATTGTCGCGGTTAAAGTCTTTTGTGTAACTCACCTATTAATCCGACTCTCATTTGTATGTGTGTAACCTCACACCACGGACAAACAAAAAGGCCGAACAAATATACAACTCCGAGGATATGCACGTGACCGCCGGCTATATCGCCGGTTCAGCGCTCTGTGGTTTGACTAATGGAGGGCGTAGAATTGAAGCTCTCATCAACCTGTTCACACTAAGGGGAAGTAGACGGAACTCTGTATTTTCCACAGGCCATAATCGTGTGTAGAAGGCGTTGTTTGATCGTGTTCATTTGTGTAGACGCCCAACTGAGTCAATTCAAAACAAAATACGGATGATAATTATGACAACCCCATCAAGCCAAAAGCTCGCCGTAATCGGTTGGAGTTGATAAACTATCTTTGTATTTGTCGGCAAGATACGTCAAAATGTAAATTTCCAATTAGCCTATACCAGGGCCATTGATGCCCAGGAGTACGACCGTACTGAGGATGACAAGACAACCGTCAAAAAGAACCTTTCATAAGGCTGTTTCTTAAACGCGGAGGTTACAAAGCCGCGAAGCCGCGAGGTTATCCAGACCTCCAGACATGCCAAGGTTACTAGGGACGAGCAGTACGGCTAAGGAAGGCCCTGCCCGCGCCTAATTCTGAGCTCTGACACAAAAGAAAAGACAGGGGTGTAACAAATTCGTGCGCCAGGCCTGTCGAGATGGCACTTGTATTCCCCCGGCGGCAAACTCAAGAACCGACATGCATTTATAAGCGCGATCATCGGTGCTAGAAAAATGCCGTCCATCATCGTCGTTGTGGCCGCATAACTTCGTGAACATGCAAGATCACTGACCTGAGAATGAACAAAATGAAAATCACGACCAACCAGAATATTCCCTTGTTTGAGGCTACTATTCCTCTCGTCCATATTTAGCTATGCATGTGTTCTAAGATAATCATTTGTCACCGATGAAGATTAGTAGGCATGTATCAGGAGTGGACATGAGTATTGTATAGCTAGTTAGTTACCGGTTGTTTTTGAAGTTTTCCAAGCGCCAAAGCGATGTTCTTGATTCTAGAGGCCTACACAAGAACTGCGTCTCGTATTTCAGGTCATATATTGTAGAACTGGTAAAGTTATCAATAGTTAGTTAATCTATTAGGTTCTATCTTTTCCTTTCTGTCTTCCTCCTTCTCTCTTCTGTTTAATATCCCCTACCTCGACGGCATCACGCCGCCGAGGACCCACAATAATATGTGACTCAGCGCGACAGGGGTTTTGATGTTCCTTGGTAAGTGGGTCCCGACACACTTTCCTCCTTGCGCCACAGCGCCACACATATACGCCACGCAACATATATAAAACAGCCGCCGAAAAATGACAAAGCGTGTAAACTACTACTGTGCCAAAAAGACGAACGTTCACTTGGACTTGCTTACTTAGTAGGGCTTCTATCTTCCATTATGTACACTGGGCTCTCATGGCCACTGTGATGTAGCGTCATGTGATCTTAGTGATTTTGGTAGACGATAAATACAGTCAAGTCAAGTCAAGCCACTGTGATGTACGCTAACTGGGTAACTTGGCCTCTTTGTAGTGATCCCGACAGCGATAGTTTGCCAAAAACCACGGTCAAATGTTGGAGAACTGACCCTTCTGACATCGTTAGGGTACAAGAATATAGCCAGTGCACGTGATCTAGGAATCCACCGTCACGTCGCACAAATATAGGAGCATGGACTTAAGCGGATAGTTTCTAGAGCATGCAATAACTTTCCTACATTACGCACATCCATCAAAAATACCGAGTCATGGCATCCGCTGGACTAGACACCGTGTCGATCTACTTTGTCTCCGTGATTTCCCTTTGTTCATATTCTTGTTGTAAGCACATAATGTCGGTCATGAGACGCTTCCCACGGGTAGTTACAGGCTTAGACACTCATACAGCGACTTTGAATCTGTGTATTGTACCAGCGAGACCGACGTGCACAGAGTCTGTTCGAATGTTCCCTTGGTTTGTAAAGGATAAGTTGGTGAATGTTGCCAATGTAGCAGTGTCCAAGCCAAGCGGGATGAACTACAAGTGGTGCCCCGAATTATCCTTTTTCCATCCTATTCAGAGGCTGAGTGCCTGCATGTTCCTGTTGATCGGGATTGTCACTTCTGCTGCCTGTGACAGGTCGAAAGCGGCTTCTGGTTGGGATACTGCGGCAAAGTAAACGTCTCATTCCCATTGCGCAACATACTGCTCTGGCGTGGCCAGTCTTGTGCGCTTGACACCTCTCGAGCTTGTCGACGTTGAGGGGTTTTCGAGGTCAATTAGACGCAAGTTGTTGCAGCGCCATCTAGTGAAGTTAACTATTTGATGTAAGACTCACTCATTATTCAAAGAGCATTTCATTCGAATCCTTTTCTCTAGTTACTCTAAGTACAACTGTCATTTTCAGTGCCTCCGCAGGCTTCTAGGCTAACCTTGTTCAAATGATTGGTTGATTCTTTATTAACCTGTCTACTCGCGAGGTATTCTCGGCATAAGACAGCCACCCCGGAATCTCGGCTTGATTGATTGATTGATTGATTCTTTATTTACCTGTCTACTCGCGAGGTATTCTCGGCATACGACAGGGGACTACAAGTAGTACCAGAAATTACATACAGAAACAGAAACCCAAAATCCAAACCATGCATACAGAAACCCCCCGCACAAAGTGTAATGACTAAAGTGTGTCCACCCGCCCAGCCCAGAGGCTGTCCTTTGCTTGTGTGGCCCCAAACCTGGCCCAGAGTCCTGGCCTCGCCGCTGATGCAGGCAAAACATAAAAACAAATACAAAGGAAACAACAAAGGGAAGTACAAATAAAGAGAGAAACAAGTAGGAAAAAGGGAGGTGATGGCAGCGCAAACGCGCTAAGGGGGAGACCCCGAGGGTACGCCGTCTCCAGGTGGCAGAGGGAGCGCGGGAGGGGCCGCGTCTTGCGCCCGCGTGTCCGGCCTCATGCGGCGGTGAGCCAACAGGGCCGTGGGGGCTTTGGCTGCTTTGGCGGCCAGCCAGCAGGCTCCGCGCTTGGTACCGATCAACTTCTGAAAGAAGCTGCTGGACACCCGCTGTGGGTTGTGGTGGCAAACCCAGATGTGCTCCGGGCTCGTGTCGGCTCCGCAGAGGGGACAGGAGAGCACGGCGTCCTCGTGCTCGAAACGGCGGTGATAGGCCGCAAAGTCGCCGTGTCCTGACAAAGCTGTCAGCACCGCGCGGGCGAGGTTGCGATCGGTCTCGTCAAGGAGACTTGTCCAAGCCTTCTTCGGGGCCTGCACCGGGCGGCGCAGGTGAGGTCTGGAGTTGCGACCCTCTGCCTCCCACCAGGCGCGAAATGCGGTAGTGACCCGGGCGCGGAATTCACTGCGTGCCCAGGAGAGTGACATGCCAGTCCTTGTGGTGATTATGTCTGCACCCCACCTGGCTTGTCTGTCGGCGAGCTCGTTGCCCACGACATCGGAGTGGCCTGGAACCCAGATCGCTTCCACCTTAATGGCTCCATCTGGCCACGGTCTTGGCCGCGGATGGTTGGCGTCGGGACGTAACCAGTCCGCGCAAATTGTTTGGGCTCTCCGAAGGTGTTCCTCGGAGGTTCCGGGCTTGACGTCCCGGGACGTGAGTCTACTCACCGCTGCCATGTTGTCTGAACAGATCCAGACTTTGCGGCACCGCGGTTTGTCCCGCAGGTCGACGGCGGTTATGGCCTCGACAATGGCCAGCACTTCGGCGTCGTGCACCTCGGCGCGGAAAGGGACCGGGCGGTTTCCCGAGAGCAGGACCTGTCCCCCCTGGATAATTACCCAGCCGGCGCCAACCCTGTTCGGACTCAGCTTCGAGCCGTCTGTGTATAGCCACAGGTCTGAGGGGGGGAGGAGCGGACCAGAGCGAGGTGTGCTGCAGCGGCAGGCTCTTTGTCACCCCGGATCGGGGCCCGGGTCGAAGGTAGCTTGCCCTTGCACGGCGGCGGGAAGCTCGTGGACAGCTCGTATGGAAGCATACTCCTGAGCTCACCCAGTATGCCCCACATTGGCCTTATGGAGCCGAGGGGGTGGTTTGGCGGGGCCAGCGCGACTCTGAGAGCAGCCGACCCAAGGAGGTTGTCCAGCGCATAGCGCATGGGAGGGAAGCCCGATGCGAGGTTGTATATTGCACAGGGTGTGGTGCAATATAGCGGCAGGGCGGCGCGGAGGCCTCTGCGGACGGTGCGGTCGAGGAGCCTTGAGGCCCCCAGTAACCCGCGGCTCAGCGGAGCGTTGGGCGGGGTTGGGCGCCACCATGTGGCCGCAGCGTAAGACAGCTTGGCAACCACGCATGCGCGGACCGCCGTGAGGGCGCCCTTGATCGGGGCGCCTTTCCAGCACCCGGACAGAATCTGGATGCCGCGAATGGCCGGTGCCGTCCTCTGTGCCACGTCTCGGATGTGTGGCACGAAGGAGAGGTTTCGTGACCAGCGCACGCCAAGCCAGCGCAAGGTCTCGCGAGGGCTAACCGCCTCCAGCGTAGAGCCGTCGGGGAGTCGCAGGCTTGGGTTTTGTCCATGACGCTTGCGCGTCACGTGAAGTAGTTCGGACTTCGTCAGGTCAAGCGCCATGCCGTTGTCCGTGCACCAGCTGTCAACGAGCTCCAGAGAGCGGGAGAGAACCGAGCAGTTGCCTTCGAGGGACGAGTCTGAGTTGACTAGGCAACCGTCGTCAGCGTACCCACGGAGAGTGCAGGGGAGTGGCATCTTGAACAGCGGCGACATGAACAGCATGAACAAGATTGGGGAGATGGGCGAGCCCTGTGGGAGGCTGCCACCTGTTGGCTGGAGAGCGTCAGAGACGCCGTCTAAGGTTAGGGAAGCCCGCCTGCCCGCCAGGAACGAGGACACCCATCGACATGTTCCAGCCGGGCACCCCAGGTCCTCCAGTCGTTTGACCATGCGGTTCGGATGCACGGCGTCGAAGGCCCCCTTGATATCAAAGGTGAGGACCGAAGACTCACCCCTGAGGTCGGCTGTGCGCTCGAGAGAGTGCGCCAGGCGTAGGCACATGTCCTCGGCGCTGCGCCCCGGAACCGCACCGGCGTAGTTGTCTTGGATGTGACCTGCCTCCAGCGCCCAGCACGAGAGACGGCGGGCGACTATCCTTTCCAGGCACTTGGCCAGGGTCGGGAGCAGCGAGATCAGCCGGTAGGCCCGTGGCGACGAGCGATCCTTCTTGTTGGGCTTTGGCAGGGCGATCACCTTGGCCTCTTTGAAGGAGGCAGGGTGGTGGCCCCAGAAGAAGCTTGCGTTGAACAAATGGGTGACCTGCCGCTTGAGGGAGGGCCAGGCCAGTTTCAGGACGTTGTTCGAGAGGCCGTCCGGGCCGGGGGCAGTGTTGCGCGGCCTCCAAAGAGCAGCTTCCACCTCGTCTCTGGTGATTCGGGCGCGTGTCGGCGGGGCTTCCGTCCTGGAGCCCCGGGTCCTCGGTTCCACCTGCAGGGCGGGGGATTCGATGTCCCCTGGCCGGGCGGAAGGCATGTGCACGCTGCGAAGGAGAGCGATCTTTTCCGTGGTGTCTTGTACCGTGGCCTCCGCTCCGTCCGCCGGCGATAGTGCTGGGGAGTGGCGGTGCGGAGCTTTCGTCCTCCATTTCACGATACGGAAGAGGTCTGGGGTATCAGTGACCTTCGCCAGCAGGTCGGCGTAGAAAGCCCGAGCCGCGCTCCTGAGTGCGCGCCTGAGGCGCTTCTTGGCTTCGCGGCGGTCGGTCCTGGCCTCTTGTGCTGCGGCCTGTGTCGTTGCCTTTTCCACCCTGTTCCGCGCTGCGCTTTGCTCCGCACGCGCGACGCTGCACTCCTTGTTCCACCATAGGAAGCTCTTGGCCTTGCCCAGAGACCTGGGCGTTGATGCGACCAGGGCGTCCAGGATCACATCCTGTAGCAGTCTCGCGAAGTCGTCAATGTGCTTTTTTTCCGGGATCTGGCCGTCTGACCTCCGGTACTCTCTCACAAGGTCGTCCAGGCGAGCCGCGCCGGCCTTGCATGCCGCGTCGAACTTCTTTTTGTCGACAACATTTGATTTGATTGTCTTTATTTTACCTGTCTACTCGCGAGGTATTCTCGACATACGACAGGGGACTAAAACTAGTACCAAGAAATACATACAGAAGCTAAAGAACCAAAAACCCAGAATCATGCATACAGAAAATCCCCACAGCACGAAGTATAATGACGGAGGGTCCCCCGACCGCCCAGCGCAATGGCTGTCCTTCGCTTGTAAGGCCCCAAACAAGACCCCAAGCCTCGGCCTTTACCCTGTAGAAGACCAAACCCAAAAGAAAGATAGAACATGACAAAAGAAAAGTAACAAAGGAAAGACAAGAAGTAGAGAGAGAAAGGGAGAACGAGCAAACAGACGAGAGTGGCAGCGCGCGCGCTAAGCCGAGAGGCCCGGGGGAGCCCCCGCACTGGGAGGTGGAGGGGCGGGCGGTGGTAGGCTCGACGGGGAGCGAGCGGGAGGGTCGGCGGCCTGTGGGTGCACCTCAGTCCTCGCACGGCGGTGGGCGAGCAGCACAGTGGGTGCTTTAGCTGCCTTGGCGGCCAGCCAGGTGGCCCCGCGCTTGGTGCCTATCAACTTCTGGAAGAAGCTGCGGGACACCCGCTGTGGGTTCCGGGGGCAGACCCAAACATGTTCTGGGGCGGTCTCCGATCCGCAAAGGGGGCAGGAGAGCACGGCGTCCACATGTTCGAAGCGGCGATGGTAGGCCGCAAAGTCGCCATGGCCGGACAGAGCAGTCAGCACTGCGCGGGCGAGCTTGCGATCGGTCTCGTCAAGGAGACTTGACCAAGCCTTCTTGGGGGGTTCAACTGGGCGGTGCAGATGGGGTCTGATGGCGCGTCCCTCCTCTGCCCACCAGGCGCGGAAAGCAGAGTCGAGACGGGAGCGGAAATAGTGGCGGGCCCAGGAGAGCGACATGCCGTCCAGCCAGGTGTTTGTCCTGGCCCCTAGCTTTGCTTGCCCATCTGCGAGCTCATTGCCCGCGATGTCGGAGTGGCCCGGGACCCAAATAGCCTCTACCTCGGGTGGGCCGTCGGGCCAGGGCCTTGGTCGTGGCCGCTCTGGGTGCGGTCTGATCCAGCTTGCGCAGATCATCTGGGCGCGCCTCAGATACTGCTCGGAGGTGCCCGGCTTGGCGTAGCGAGACGTGAGCCGGTTCACTGCGGCGAGATTGTCGGAGCAGATCCAGACCTTGCGGCACTGTGGCTTCTCCCATGAGTCGACCTCTGCCAGGGCCTTGGCGATGGCCAGCACCTCGGCGTCATGGACTTCGGCGCGGAACGGGGCAGGGCAGTTGCCCGTGGACAGGGTCCTGCCGTCCTGAATGACCACCCAGCCGGCGCCGACCTTGTCATCCCTCAGCTTGGATCCATCCGTATAGATCCAGAGATCTGAGGGGTCCGAGGAGCGGACTAGTAGCTGGTGGGCCGCGGCTGCGGCCTCCTTGTCGCCTTGCAGCGGGGGGCGGGTTGTCGGGAGCACTCCCTTGCACCCAGCAGGGAGGCTCGTGGCGATCCTGTGCGGGAGTAGCCTCTTGAGCGTACCCAGCTTGCCACCATCGGTGTCTCCGAACCCTAAGGGGTGGTTTGCCGGGGCTAGAGATGCCCTGATGCCGGCCGAGGCCAGGAGGTGGTCGAGGACGCAGCTCATGGGGGGGAACCCCGATGCCAGGTTGAAGATCGCACATGGCGTCGTGCAATATAAGGGCAGCGCAGCACGTAGTCCCCTCCTGACCGTGCGGTCCAGGATGTGGGCAGCCCCGAGAAGGCCCCGGGAAGGCTTGGTTGGCGAGGGGCCAGGGCGCCACCACGTGGCCGCCGCGTATGTCAGTTTCATGACCACGCAGGCGCGGACGGCCGTGAGAGCCCCCCTAATCGGCGCGCCCTTCCAACAACCGGACAGGATCTGGATGCCTCGGATCACGGGCGCCGTCCTCTGGGCTACGTCGCGGATGTGCGGCAGGAACGACAGGTTGCGGGACCACAACACGCCCAGCCAGCGCAGAGTCCCGCGAGGGTCCACCGGTTGGAGTGTGGAACCGTCCGGGAGACGCGCGCTCGGGTTTAGGCCGTGGCGCTTGCGCGTCACGTGCAGGAGGTCAGACTTGGCGAGGTCTAGCGCCATGCCGTTCTCTGTGCACCAACTGTTCACCAGTTCCAACGAGCGAGAAAGGGCGGTGCAATTCTCCTCCAAGGACAAGCTAGAGTGGACCAAGCAGCCATCGTCGGCGTATCCGCGGAGAGAGCTGGGGAGATTCATCCTGAACAGCGGAGCCATATACAGCATGAACAGGATGGGGGATATGGGCGAGCCCTGGGGCAGGCTGCCGCCTGTAGGCTGGAGAGGGTCGGCCACGCCGTCGAGAGATAGCGACGCCGTGCGCCCGGACAAGAAGGATGCCACCCAGCGGCAAGTCTCGGCGGGACAACCAAGCTCCACCAATCTCTTCACCATCCGGTTGGGCTGAACCGCATCGAACGCCCCCTTTATGTCAAAGGTGAGCACTGAGGATTCTGACTTGCCGTCGGCGTAGAACTCTAGAGAGTGTGCCAGACGCAGGCACATGTCTTCCGCGCTGCGTCCGGGGACCGCGCCAGCGTAGTTCTCCCCGATGTGACCAGCTTCCAGCGCCCAGTGAGAGAGCCGGCGGGCGATGATCCTCTCTAGGCACTTGGCCAGAGTCGGGAGGAGGGAGATCAGTCGGTAGGCCCGCGGCGAAGAACGGTCCTTCTTATTCGGTTTGGCGAGGGCGATCACCTTGGCTTCTTTGAAAGAGGCGGCGTGGTGGCCCCAGGAAAGGCTCGCGTTGAACAGATGCATGATCTGCCTCTGTAAAACAGGCCACGCGAGTTTCAAGACGTTGTTGGTCAGGCCGTCTGGGCCCGGTGCGGTGTTGCGCGGGCTTCGGAGCGCAGCCTCCAACTCCCCGTTGGTGATGCGGGTCCGTCTTTGCTCATCTAGAGCGATGTGTGGCGGGTCGACGTCGCCTGGGCGGTCGGAAGGCATGTGCACCCTGCGAAGGAGGGCGATCTTCTCCGTGGTGTCCTGCACTGTGGCTTCCGCGCCATCGGACGGGGCCAGGGCAGGGGAGTGCCGGTTCGGCGCTTTCGTCCTCCATTTGACCATCCGGAAGATGTCTCGGGACCGCGCGACGTTGGCGAGGAGGTCGTCGTAGAAGGCCCGGGCTGCACTCCTGAGAGCAGACCTCAGGCGTTTTTTGGCTTCGCGGCGGACGGCCCTAGCCTCCTGTTCCTCCGTGGGCGAGCCGGCGTGCTTCACGCGGGCCCGAGCTGCCCTCTGGTCGGCGCTGGCTTCCCGACATTCGTCGTTCCACCAGGGAAAGCTTTTGGCTTTTCCTTCGGACCTTGGGGTCGAGGCAATTAGCGCGTCCAGAATGACGTTTTGCAGGAGTCGCGCAAACTCGTCTATGTGCCTGTCCTGTGGGACTTGGCTTCCTGCCCTGCGGTAATCCGCGACAAGGGAGTCTAGGCGGGTCGCGCCGGCCTTGCACGCGGTATCGAACCTCTCCTTGTCTAGCTTGTCTATAAGGAACCTGCCGGGTGGAGCCGGGGCCGGCGCGTGGCCGTGCAGAGGAAGGGTCACCAGGAGCGGGAAATGGTCGCTGCCGCAGGTGAGTTCCTCTCGGAGGTCGACGCTCGCGCCCGTGACAAAAAGTGCCGAAGACAGCAATGCGAGGTCGATGACGCTTCCGGACTCGTGGGTTTGCTCACCCTCCGCGTTGCCAAGGAGGAGGGCTCGCTCTTCCATCCAGGCTAGCAGAAGCTCTGCGTCGTTGTCGTCGGTGTCGCTCCGGGGGTCCCAGGCGCTGTGGTGGAGGTTGAAGTCGCCCACTACCACCGACCGCGGCCCTGGCTGCATGCTGGTCAGGAGACGTAGCGCCTCCCCTGTCCTAGCCGAACCTGTCCCGGCATTGTAAAGGTTTACGATGCTGAATGTGCGCCCCCCGATTAGGACCTCCACAATGATGACATCCTGGTGTTCCTCTCTCATGTAGGCCTTTTGGAAGCGAAGCCCGTGTCTTTTTGTCGAAATGTATGTGGCTACTCGGGGTTTCGAGCGCCAGTTACCCTCCGGGACTATTACCTGATAGGAGGGGTGCCTAGGGAACGTTCTGTTCCCCGGGTCTGCGCTTGACGGGGCCTCTTGGAGGCAGACCACATCCACCTGGTCTTCATGCGCCTTATGTAGCAACGACTGTGCACAGGTCCAGGACCTTTGCACATTCGCAGAAATCATTTGCAATACTGTGTCGTTAGGGTGTCCTAACATTTACAGAAGTTCCTCGTCATTGTCGTCTACCTGCATTGAATCCCGTGTTTCAGGGGACTCGCTGGAGGTGGGCAGGGGGTAGGGTTGCAGCTGGGCGGCCTGTGATGGGGCGGTCGGTGGCTGGCTGGGCGCCGAGGAGGCAGGGGAGGGGGAAGCCTGGGAGCTTGAAGGGCTCTTCGTCTGTGACGACGGCCGGGCCGGGGGGGCCGAGGTGACGGCCGTGGAAGGCGCCTGGGAGGGCACTGGGGACGGGGCCTTGTCTCCCTGGGCGGCGGCTGCCGGGGTAGACGACTGCGTCTCGGTATCGGCCGGGCATTTGCGGTCAAAGTGGCGGACCCGGCAGCGTGTGCAGAACGGGAAACGCTCCAGGGTGTTGTCAGGGGAGACCATGTGCAGCTCTCCGAGTGTCGCTACGCGACGGGGAACCGCAGACGGGGCCACAAGGCCTTCGTGGAAGGCGATGTGGGCGCGGAAGGTGGGCACGCCCGCCTTGCCAACGTACTTCGACAGCGTGGCGCTGGCGGAGACGACTCCAAAGGCCTGTTCGATATCCTGACGGACATCGTCTAGGGTGACCCGGTGGAGCATCACGGCGCCAGGGGTCTTGGGGTCCTCGACCGTGATCGAGGTTGGCAGTCCGTGTACGATGTACTTGGACCAAGCGTCCCTCTTGTGGACCTTCTCCGCAGTCAGGTTGGCGCGGATGCGCTCAGCGTGGCTGAGGAATTTGCCGACGTCACGGACGGCTGTCAGGGCAAAGCCCGTCTTGGTGGCGGTGGCGGTGCCTGCGCCCTCGCCGCGGGGGATGCCCGCGTTGGCCTTCGTTACGATGTAAGCCGGCGAGAGCTTCCGGAGGGGGGAATCGGTGGGCACAACCACGAAGAGGCGGTTGTCGGCGGGGGTGGCCTTTTCAGGGACCACGCTGGCTTTGCCCTGTCTGGGCTTGGGGGCTCCGGCCGAGGGAGCCGCGGGCTGGGCAGCCTTGGACGCTTTTTTGCCCTTGCGGGCGACGGTGCTCCAGGATTCCTTATCCAAGGACTCGGTGGGCGCTGCGGGAGCGGCAGCAGGGGGGTCGCGGGCTGATGGTGCCTCTGACGGGGTCGATGGGCGGGCGGGGCGCTCGCGTTGCGGCGCCGGGGAGGGGGTCGTGTCGCGAGGGGCACGGTTGGGGGGAGGCTGGGGCGCGCCTGTCATGGCGTGCTGGAGGGTGTCTAGAAGACCCTGTTGCAGGAAGTCTAGAAGTTTGCGCGTCGACTCGTGCGCGCTGGCCTGCGGGGCCATTGCGGCCAGGCAGTTGTCGGCCATGGCCGAGAAAGTGTTCAACATCCTATCACGGGTTGCTGCTTCCGCGTCCTTCTGGTTGCGGAGGGCGTCAGCTAGAGCCTTTACGGGGCCGACGGGGAGCGAGATGGGGGCGTAGGCGGTCTCTTGGGGGAGGGGCGCGTCTTCGCTCCTGACGCGTTTTGCGCCTGTCGCGACGCGCGCGACGGAAGAGGGGAGCCCCTGAGGGGCCTGGCCGGCGAGGTTCGGCGAGAACGACGCGGAGGAGGGGACAGTGGTGGGCACGGGGGAGGGGTCGCTGGCGGGCGAGGTGGCCTGCGCATACGTCAATGACGGAGGCGCGGACGCGGGCGCGGCGGGCGCGGGCGCGTGGACGGACGCGATCATCTTAGGGATGACAGGACCTGTCGGGGGCGAAAATAAAGTAAAGTAGTTTGCAATAATGGTAGCTGTTAGCTTGGTCAAAATGTCGAAGGTGCCCTCTGAAAATGGATTGATTGTTTTGTCGACAACAAAATTAATCGGTGACCGGCCGCTCAACGCGTGAGCGGTTTTTTTTTCTTTTTTTTTTTTTTTAAAAAAAAGAAAAAAAAAAAAAACAAGTAAAGATGCTTGGGCAAAGCAAAAATTCATGTCGACACCAACGTGATTCGAACACGCGCCCGCGAACGGACTTCCTGAGCTGCGAACTGATGCGATGCTAGATAGCAGGGAAGCGCCTTAACCACTCGGCCATAGTGCCTTGGTCTATTGTTGTTGTTGATGTTGTTGTTGTTGTTCTATTTATACTTTTCCTAAACTATGGCGCTTGGATTTTCCAAATCAAATCAAATCAAAATCAACTTTCGCGAGAACCACCATACTGGTAACAGTCAATCAGCGAAACGACCACAGACTTACAAGAATCAATCGAGAACAATCCCCTTATCCAGAAATGGAGTGCGACGATGCACCAGGAAGCGCCCAGGTGGCGCGACCCGCGAAAGACCAGCCCACGATCAGCGCAACGGACGCGCACACGGAGGTCGACATTGAGATGGTCAACACGAACGACGTCCAGCCAGAAACCGAGACCGACGACGCCCAGCAAGAGACTCCGACCAGCTCGTCAATGGAGCTGATGATTGTCGACAAGCCCGACGAACAAATCGAGAAGAATGAGGGCTCGACACCGTCCAACACCCCCAAGGAGAACGAGAAGCGTGGGGCGGCCACCGAGAAAGACCGCAATCTCGCCATGGCCAGAAAGCACATCGCAGGAGAGATGAAGAAGATAGAACTGCGCGCTGAGGCGTACCTCTGGCTCGCAGAAAAGATCCCCGAAATGTGCAACGAAGCCGTCGCCATGGCTAAAGGCGACGCGAACGTGAGGAAGCTGGCAGGACACGTGTCCCAGGAGTTCAGAGCTATGCTCCAGAAGCTCCAAGGTGGCACTACCCCTGCCCCTTCAGGCAACCCTAAGAACGACAAGCAAGGGTCTGCCAAAGCCCCGAAGCCCACACCGGGTTACACGAACAACAACAACAACAACAGGAGCTACGCAAGCACCGCGGCAGAGGCCGACGGTGGCAAGGGACAAGCAGTCACCCTGAAAAAAAAGACTGCCCCCAAGCCCAAGACAAAGACAACGACAACAGAGGAAGAGAAAAAAGTGCGAGTTTTTGTCCGAGGACCAGCGGCCGCAAATGAAGCGGACGCCAGCAACGAGATCGCCAAGGTCCTTGGCGGCAAGCCCGCCGAGATCCAGATCAAGAAGGTGAACTCGGGCTGGGCGTTCTACACGACCAAGGGTGCGGTGTCAGCCGAGAAGCTGAACTGCGTCAAGGAAGCGTGTGGGGCGAAAGCGTGCGAAATTGACAAAAGATGGACGCATGCACGCATCACTGGCCTATCAGACTTTTATGTCGTAGGCGAGAACGGACCGGTGATTAAGAAGAACGAAGAATGGTTCATCGGACAGATAACGGAGCAAACCGGTGGAGAAGTGAAATCCATCAAGTGGCAATTTGAAACCGAGAAGTACATGGACGCCACACTCCGTATTGCAGTGGACCTACCCGAGGGCCAGACCCTCCCCAACAGTGTGAAATTCGAGGGGAGCTCAAACCCGGCCACGGTCAAGAAGTGCCGGACCCCCTCACTGCCGCTGTGCCGTACCTGCTGGGCGACACACCCGACAGCGGGGTGCAAAGAAAAGCCACGGTGCCGCCTGTGCGGGAGCGCAGACCACAGAGAGGGGCAACACGCTGGATCCCGCGCCGCATGCATCGTGTGCAAGGCTCCGGACCATTCGGCAGGGGACCCCGCTTGCAAGCGAGGCACTCGCCCGAATCGCACGACCCCAAAGCCAACGGAAAACACGCCAGCCAACCCCCAGGACGACAACCAGGCTCGTAAGAGAAAGAGACTTTCCCCGGCGGAGCAGCCGACTCCGCGGCCCGAGGTCATCCGAGAACGCTCCCAGCGAGATGAATGTTAGGACACCTAACAGTATGGAGCGTCAACGTGGGAAGAGGGGGACCTAACCATGAACTGACTCTACGCGAAGCCGTCAGGCAACGGGTAGACGTCGTGTTTGTGCAGGAGCCCTGGATTGGACCGCGTAAGGACAAAACGAAGTTCCACCCAGAATTCACTCTGCATAGCCCGAGAGAAGGATGGTTGGATCGACCACGGAGCATCGCCTACGTGCGGAAAGACATCGAGACACTTGAAACAAATCAGGCCCACCCGGACCTGTGTCCAATCCGCATCAAGACGACAAAGGGCGTGCTTCGGCTTTTGGGAGTGTACAATGCGCCGGAGAGGTGCTTGCGAGCCGGTGAGGGATTGCAAGAACTGATGTGTACAGAAAAAGAACACGCATGGGTTGCATTGGGAGACTTCAACGCCCACCACGGTACATGGGACGCCAACGACAAAGAAAACAACGACGGGATGACCCTGGAAAATTGGCTGACTGACCAAGGGCTGACTGTGCTGAACCAGAGAGACGAACCAACGCACAGAGCCGGGAGGGTGATAGATCTGGTCGTGGTGCCGCACGCGGCGGTAGTGAAATGGGAGACCCGCATGAAAGTTGTTCCCGGAAGCACAAGCGACCACGAGATACTCGAGCTAGAGATAGAAGCGAGAGCGTCTCGAAAACGACCAGAGGCAAGGTGGAGACTAGGGAAGATGGATATAGAACGTTTCGTGGCGGAGTGCGCAAGAGAGAACAGCGGCCTGGAGTGGCTGCTCACCGGTAGCGGAAGCGGAGCAGACAGAGCGGACGATCTTGCCGGGAGACTAGTCGCAGCAGTGGGAAGGGCACTGGATGTGTCGACACCGAAAACACCACCCAACACCGACCTCAAACCATGGTGGAACGAAAATTGCAAACGGTGCAACGCCAGGATGAGGGAGGCACGCGACAAAACTCGAGAAAGACTGGGAGACCTCACATTGCGAGCGGCATACGTCAAGGAGCAAAAGGCAATGCAATGGGCGGTCGTCCAGGCCAAGAGGGCCCTCATGAGTAAGATCATCAACGGATTCAACGAAACGAGAGATGTATTCCGCGCGATCAAATGGGCCAACGACAAGACCGACAGACGTATTCCACTGTTGCAGAGACCAGACGGTACGAAGACGACCTGCACAGCAGAATCCGTGGCTCTCCTTCTGGAAACCCATACTAAGCCACACACAGGCTCAGAATGGCGGTTTCAGGAGCCCAACCCCGACGCAATTGAGTGGCCCCCTCTGTCTTCGGACGAGGTGAAGGCTGCCATCTGGAAACCTGCGAACACTGCGCCGGGAGCGGACCGCATCCCCAACGAGGTATGGAAAAGGGCGTGGAAACCTCTAGGTAATCTGATAACGGGACTATATAACCTATGCCTAGACAGCGGACACCACCCGAGCACATTCAAGAAAGCCGACCTCGTGGCAATACCGAAGCCAGGACGCCCACGCCAAGCACCACGCTCGTATCGCCTAATCTCACTTCTCCCCACTCTGGGCAAAGGCCTCGAGAGAGCAGTGGCTAGGCGGCTCGCGGAAGAGTCGATAGAGAGAGAAACCATCCCGAGAAACTACATCTGCGCCGTGCCAAAAAGGGCCGTTACCGACATGCTCATTGAGCTCCGTGGAAGAATCGAGGACGCCCAGGATTGGAAAAAGGTCACCTCAATTTTCACATTCGACATCAAGGGAGCTTTTGATGCAGTTGACCCAGCGAGAATGGAGCACCGCCTGATTGAGAACCGCTGGCCAACGAAGCTATGCCGATGGGTCAGAAGCTTCATGGAAGATAGGGCTGCAAGCATGCGCACCGAAGGAGGCGTCACCACAACCCTTGTAGGAGGTTCCCTCCCGCAAGGCTCGCCGGTCTCGCCAGTGCTGTACATGCTCTTCATGGCCCCATTGTACAAGAGAAACCCCGCACTTCTCGGATACGCAGACGATGGGTCTCTGGTGGTTAGTGGTCCTGCTTTTAGCAAGAACTGCGAAGTCATCCAAATTCTCATGAGGGAAGTGTTGAGGTGGACGGCCAACAATGGACTGGAGATCGACCCCGGAAAGTCAACACTGCTGCACGTCAAGGGCAGAAGAAAGGTCGCAGGAAATCCGTCCGTCACAGTGGAGGGTCTAGGCACGATTGAACCCACCCCGGCTAATGCCTCGATGCGATGGCTGGGGCTGCATCTAGACGCCAAACTTCTCTTCGACAAGCACATCGCGCACGTGACCGCGGGTATCAACCGAGTGGCGAACGGCCTGAGGTATCTGGCCGGTTGCTATAAGGGAGCAGATACGGAAAGCATGCTCCATGCGGTACGCGCGTGCGCTCTGAGCAAAGCACTCTTTGCGGCCAGCTCTTGGACTGGGACGGAAACGACAAAAACGGCCTCAGACAAGATAAATGTTGCCCTTAGAAAATGCTTACGGGCGGCTCTCCCTATGTATCGCACCACGCCAAGAGAATGCATACACCATGCGGCAAGCTTTCCACCTTTCGAGCTCCTCCTGGAAGATGAAAAGAGACGAGAGGCGGTACGATGGCACAGACTCGACGACAAGCATCTACTTCGAGGGCCGCAGTACAATCCAGTGGTGGTGAGGCTGCGAAAACTGCTACCTGCCGAAATGGAGAAGCACACCAGGCTCAGGCCAAACGCAGCTGGGCCAGACATGCCGTCTCGAACGTGGCTAGACAAGGAAAAAGAGGCAGAGGCACACAGAGCGGAAGTTGAGATGGCCACCCCGGGAACGATCATTGCCTACTCCGACGGATCGAAGCACGAGAATGGAAACGCGGGCGCGGGTTGGGTGATTACGGAAGATGGGGCTACGCTAGAGGAAGGGCACGTAGCTCTGGGAAAATGGATGGAAGTGGCCGACGCTGAGGCGATTGGCGCTCTCGAAGCAGCGAGGCGGGCCACGGCGCGCGAAGGTACCGAGGAAATCTGGCTTTGTCTGGACAACCAAGGAATAGTGAACCGCCTCCGCAACCCATCCACCAGAAACAGCACATCTCAGGACGTTATTGATGAGACAAAGACAACCCTTCGCCGCTGGGCGAGCGAGAGTCCTGGGAGGAGAGTCCATGTGCTGTGGGTCCCAGGCCACATGGGCTTGGAAGGCAACGAACTGGCAGACGCGCAAGCAAAACTGGGGTGCCAACAGACGACAACGGAACCCCGCGTCAGCCTGGCCGGAGCACGGAGATGGAGGCGAGACCGTCTAAGTCTCGAATACGGGGAATGGTGGCAGAAGCAAAAAGGATACCGCCCACTGGGAACTGGTGTCCCCGCCGAACCCCCCTTCCGTGTCTCCCGCTACGACGGCCTCACCAGGATTGAGCTAGGCCACATCCTGGCCGCCAGAACCGGAGATGGTGACTTTGACGAGTACCATGACCGATGGGAACACAACTGTCCACGCGGGTGCCGAGCTTGCAACCAGCCAAAGGAACGAGGACACTGGTGGACATGCAGGGCACTGCCGAGGCCGTGGAGCCAGAGATTTGCTGACAAGCTTCTGAAAACAACAAAAGCAACAAGTCACGTTGCCAGCGTTTTACGCCGCAATCTCAAGTTCCTTGAAGAAAGACAACAGCCCGAGCGCCCCGAGACTACCCAGCCACTACCCACTGCCAGCACCGAGACATGAAGGTGGGATTTTGAAGGAGAGATGAGAGTGGAAGAGAGATGGGAGAGGAAGGTTAGATTGGGAGGAGACGAGGTAGTAGGATCGGAAGGAGATGTCGAGAAGGATTCCATGAGGAGGTTTTGGGGGGTCCTTTTCCCGTCCACCAACTACAGAGGAGGGAAAACTCTCAAAAAAATGCAGCAACGGCCATGCCCGCAAGAGGACAAAACCACGCGTAATCCGCCGGGGACAAACCCCCGTGCCGAGAGCCGGTGGCCTTTTAGACTAGACTACACGCGGTTTGTTGCAAACCAAAAACACCAGGTAACCAACCCTGGAACCCCGCAGGTTCGCCCCCGGGCTGCGCTGGACAGAGAGTCCTCCTGGCTTCAATGCCGGACCCTAAAAAGTCACAGGAGATGCTTGAAGTCTATGCGCACCTGCAATCGCTGACCGCCCGGGAGTAGTTTGGAAGATGACATCATCCGACTGCTTCCGTCCGGAATATGCCGTCGTATTGCTGCGAAATAACAGTAGGTAGACGTAAAAGAATAAAATCAAATCAAATCAAATCAGGATTTTCCAAATCTATAGAACGAGATTGCTTCGTTACAGCCAACAACTTTCGCGAGAACCACCATACTGGTAACAGTCAATCAGCGAAACGACCACAGACTTACAAGAATCAATCGAGAACAATCCACTTATCCAGAAATGGAGTGCGACGATGCACCAGGTCCGATGGCGTTTGGCGTGGTGTGTTTTTTGTACTACTGTTTTGTCTTTGGGTGCTTTCTTTCGTGTATTACTTGTTTTTTTCTTGTTTTCTTGTTTCCCTGTTATGTTTGTCTGCTCTTTTTTTTTTTTTTTTTTTTTTTTTTTTCATTATCACAGTCTTCATGTATCCCCCCTGATGTATCCTGCGCCAGGAGGTGCTTATCACCACAGGGAGATCCCGAGTCAGCGTCTACAGTTTCTTCGGAGCTGGGAGACTACGGTCACCAAGGCAGTCTGATTCGGAGGATCCCGGCAGCCGGTTATGCCGCTGCCAGGTTGCCAGGACCTGCCTGGTCATCTTATGAGTGTTTGACGAACACTCCGATTGATGTAAAATAGATGAAATGAAATGAAAAAAAAAAAAAACGATGCACCAGGAAGCGCCCAGGTGGCGCGACTCGCGAAAGACCAGCCCACGACCAGCGCAACGAACGCGCACACGGAGGTCGACATTGAGATGGTCAACACGAACGACGTCCAGCCAGAAACCGAGACCGACGACGCCCAGCAAGAGACTCCGACCAGCTCGTCAATGGAGCCGATGATTGTCGACAAGCCCGACGAACAAATCGAGAAGAATGAGGGCTCGACACCGTCCAACACCCCTAAGGAGAACGAGAAGCGTGGGGCGGCCACCGAGAAAGACCGCAATCTCGCCATGGCCAGAAAGCACATCGCGGGAGAGATGAAGAAGATAGACCTGCGCGCTGAGGCGTACCTCTGGCTCGCAGAAAAGATCCCCGAAATGTGCAACGAAGCCGTCGCCATGGCTAAAGGCGACGCGAACGTGAGGAAGCTGGCAGGACACGTGTCCCAGGAGTTCAGAGCTATGCTCCAGAAGCTCCAAGGTGGCACTACCCCTGCTCCTTCAGGCAACCCTAAGAACGACAAGCAAGGGTCTGCCAAAGCCCCGAAGCCCACACCGGGTTACACGAACAACAACAACAACAGGAGCTACGCAAGCACCGCGGCAGAGGCCGACGGTGGCAAGGGACAAGCAGTCACCCTGAAAAAAAAGACTGCCCCCAAGCCCAAGACAAAGACACCGACAACAGAGGAAGAGAAGAAAGTGCGAGTTTTTGTCCGAGGACCAGCGGCCGCAAATGAAGCGGACGCCAGCAACGAGATCGCCAAGGTCCTTGGCGGCAAGCCCGCCGAGATCCAGGTCAAGAAGGTGAACTCGGGCTGGGCGTTCTACACGACCAAGGGTGCGGTGTCAGCCGAGAAGCTGAACCGCGTCAAGGAAGCGTGTGGGGCGAAAGCGTGCGAAATTGACAAAAGATGGCCTATCAGACTTCTATGTCGTAGGCGAGAACGGACCGGTGACCAAGAAGAACGAAGAATGGTTCATCGGACAGATAACGGAGCAAACCGGTGGAGAAGTGAAATCCATTAAGTGGCAATTCGAAACCGAGAAGTACATGGACGCCACACTCCGTATTGCAGTGGACCTACCCGAGGGCCAGACCCTCCCCAACAGTGTGAAATTCGAGGGGAGCTCAAACCCGGCCACGGTCAAGAAGTGCCGGACCCCCTCACTGCCGCTGTGCCGTACCTGCTGGGCGACACACCCGACAGCGGGGCGCAAAGAAAAGCCACGGTGCCGCCTGTGCGGGAGCCCAGACCACAGAGAGGGGCAACACGCTGGATCCCGCGCCGCATGCATCGTGTGCAAGGCTCCGGACCATTCAGCAGGGGACCCCGCTTGCAAGCGAGGCACTCGCCCGGATCGCACGACCCCAAAGCCAACGGAAAACACGCCAGCCAACCCCCAGGACAACAACCAGGCTCGCAAGAGAAAGAGACTTTCCCCGGCGGAGCAGCCGACTCCGCGGCCCGAGGTCATCCGAGAACGCTCCCAGCGAGATGAATGTTAGGACACCTAACAGTATGGAGCGTCAACGTGGGAAGAGGGGGGCCTAGCCATGAACTGACTCTACGCGAAACCGTCAGGCAACGGGTAGACGTCGTGTTTGTGCAGGAGACCTGGATTGGACCGCGTAAGGACAAAACGAAGTTCCACCTAGAATTCACTCTGCATAGCCCGAGAGAAGGATAGTTGGATCGACCACGGAGCATCGCCTACGTGCGGAAAGACATAGAGACACTTGAAACAAATCAGGCCCACCCGGACCTGTGTCCAATCCGCATTAAGACGACAAAGGGCGTGCTTCGGCTTTTGGGAGTGTACAATGCGCCGGAGAGGTGCTTGCGAGCCGGTGAGGGATTGCAAGAACTGATGCGTACAGAAAAAGAACACGCATGGGTTGCATTGGGAGACTTCAACGCCCACCACGGTACATGGGACGCCAACGACAAAGAAAACAACGACGGGATGACCCTGGAAAATTGGCTGATTGACCAAGGACTGACTGTGCTGAACCAGAGAGACGAGCCAACGCACAGAGCCGGGAGGGTGATAGATCTGGTCGTGGTGCCGCACGCGGCGGTAGTGAAATGGGAGACCCGCATGAAAGTTGTTCCCGGAAGCACAAGCGACCACGAGATACTCGAGCTAGAGATAGAAGCGAGAGCGTCTCGAAAACGACCAGAGGCAAGGTGGAGACTAGGGAAGATGGATGTGGACCGTTTCGTGGCGGAGTGCGCAAGAGAGAACAGCGGCCTGGAGTGGCTGCTCACCGGTAGCGGAAGCGGAGCAGACAGAGCGGACGACCTTGCCGGGAGACTAGTCGCAGCAGTGGGAAGGGCACTGGATGTGTCGACACCAAAAACACCACCCAACACCGACCTCAAACCATGGTGGAACGAAAATTGCAAACGGTGCAACGCCAGGGTGAGGGAGGCACGCGACAAAATTCGAGAAAGACTGGGAGACCTCACATTGCGAGCGGCATGCGTCAAGGAGCAAAAGGCAATACAATGGGCGGTCGTCCAGGCCAAGAGGGCCCTCATGAGTAAGATCATCAACGGATTCAACGAAACGAGAGATGTATTCCGCGCGATCAAATGGGCCAACAACAAGACCGACAGACGTATTCCACTGTTGCAGAGACCAGACGGTACGAAGACGACCTGCACAGCAGAATCCGTGGCTCTTCTTCTCGAAACCCATACTAAGCCACACACAGGCTCAGAATGGCGGTTTCAGGAGCCCAACCCCGACGCAATTGAGTGGCCCCCTCTGTCTTCGGACGAGGTGAAGGCTGCCATCTGGAAACCTGCGAACACTGCGCCGGGAGCGGACCGCATCCCCAACGAGGTATGGAAAAGGGCGTGGAAACCTCTAGGTAATCTGATAACGGGACTATATAACCTATGCCTAGACAGCGGACACCACCCGAGCACATTCAAGAAAGCCGACCTCGTGGCAATACCGAAGCCAGGACGCCCACGCTAAGCACCACGCTCGTATCGCCTAATCTCATTTCTCCCCACTCTGGGCAAGGGCCTCGAGAGAGCAGTGGCTAGGCGGCTCGTGGAAGAGTTGATATAGAGAGAAACCATCCCGAGAAACTACATTTGCGCCGTGCCAAAAAGGGCCGTTACCGACATGCTCATTGAGCTCCGAGGAAGAATCAAGGACGCTCAGGATCGGAAAAGGTCACCTCAATTTTCGCGTTCGACATCAAGGGAGCTCTGGATGCAGTTGACCCAGCGAGAATGGAACACCGCCTGATTAAGAACCGCTGGCCAACGAAGCTATGCCGATGGGTCAGAAGCTTCATGGAAGATAGGGCCGCAAGCATGCGCACCGAAGGAGGCGTCACCACAACCCTTGTAAGAGGTTCCCTCCCGCAAGGCTCGCCGGTCTCGCCAGTGCTGTACATGCTCTTCATGGCCCCATTGTACAAGAAAAACCCCGCACTTCTCGGATACGCAGACGATGGGTCTCTGGTGGTTAGTGGTCCTGCTTTTAGCAAGAACTGCGAAGTCATCCAAATTCTCATGAGGGAAGTGTTGAGGTGGACGGCCAACAATGGACTGGAAATCGACCCCGGAAAGTCAACACTGCTGCACGTCAAGGGCAGAAGAAAGGTCGCAGGAAATCCGTCCGTCACAGTGGAGGGTCTAGGCACGATTGAACCCACCCCGGCTAATGCCTCGATGCGATGGCTGGGGCTGCATCTAGACGCCAAACTTCTCTTCGACAAGCATATCGCGCACGTGACCGCGGGCATCAACCGAGTGGCGAACGGCCTGAGGTATCTGGCCGGTTGTTATAAGGGAGCAGATACGAAAAGCATGCTCCATGCGGTACGCGCGTGCACTCTGAGCAAGGCACTCTTTGCGGTCAGCTCTTGGACTGGGACAGAAACGACAAAAACGGCCTCAGACAAGATAAATGTTGCCCTTAGAAAATGCTTACGGGCGGCTCTCCCTATGTATCGCACCACGCCAAGAGAATACATACACCATGCGGCAAGCTTCCTACCTTTCGAGCTCCTCCTGGAAGATGAAAAGAGACGAGAGGCGGTACGGTGGCACAGACTCGACGACAAGCATCTACTTCGAGGGCCGCAGTACAATCCAGTGGTGGTGAGGCTACGAAAACTGCTACCTGCCGAAATGGAGAAGCACACCAGGCTCAGGCCAAACGCAGCTGGGCCAGACATGCCGTCTCGAACGTGGCTAGACAAGGAAAAAGAAGCAGAGGCACACAGAGCGGAAGTTGAGATGGCCACCCCGGGAACGATCATTGCCTACTCCGACGGATCGAAGCACGAGAATGGAAACGCGGGCGCGGGTTGGGTGATTACGGAAGATGGGGCTACGCTAGAGGAAGGGCACGTAGCTCCGGGAAAATGGATGGAAGTGGCCGACGCAGAGGCGATTGGCGCTCTCGAAGCAGCGAGGCGGGCCACGGCGCGCGATGGTACCGAGGAAATCTGGCTTTGTCTGGACAACCAAGGAATAATGAACCGCCTCCGCAACCCATCCACCAGAAACAGCACATCTCAGGACGTTATTGATGAGACAAAGACAACCCTTCGCCGCTGGGCGAGCGAGAGTCCTGGGAGGAGAGTCCATGTGCTGTGGGTCCCAGGCCACATGGGCTTGGAAGGCAACGAACTGGCAGACGCGCAAGCAAAACTGGGGTGCCAACAGACGACAACGGAACCCCGCGTCAGCCTGGCCGGAGCACGGAGATGGAGGCGAGACCGTCTAAGTCTCGAATACGGGGAATGGTGGCAGAAGCAAAAAGGATACCGCCCACTGGGAACTGGTGTCCCCGCTGAACCCCCTTCCGTGTCTCCTGCTACGACGGCCTCACCAGGATTGAGCTAGGCCACATCCTGGCGGCCAGAACCGGAGATGGTGACTTTGACGAGTACCATGGCCGATGGGAACACAACTGTCCACGCGGGTGCCGAGCTTGCAACCAGCCAAAGGAACGAGGACACTGGTGGACGTGCAGGGCACTGCCGAGGCCGTGGAGCCAGAGATTTGCTGACAAGCTTCTGAAAACAACAAAAGCAACAAGTCACGTTGCCAGCGTTTTACGCCGCAATCTCAAGTTCCTTGAAGAAAGACAACAGCCCGAGCGCCCCGAGACTACCCAGTCACTACCCACTGCCAGCACCGAGACATGAAGGCGGGATTTTGAAGGAGAGATGAGAGTGGAAGAGAGATGGGAGAGTAAGGTTAGATTGGGAGGAGACGAGGTAGTAGGATCGGAAGGAGATGTCGAGGAGGATTCCATGAGGAGGTTTTGGGGGGTCCTTTTCCCGTCCACCAACTACAGAGGAGGGAAAACTCTCAAAAAAATGCAGCAACGGCCATGCCCGCAAGAGGACAAAACCACGCGTAATCCGCCGGGGACAAACCCCCGTGCCGAGAGCCGGTGGCCTTTTAGACTAGACTACACGCGGTTTGTTGCAAACCAAAAACACCAGGTAACCAACCCTGGAACCCCGCAGGTTCGCCCCCGGGCTGCGCTGGACAGAGAGTCCTCCTGGCTTCAATGCCGGACCCTAAAAAGCCACAGGAGATGCTTGAAGTCTATGCGCACCTGCAATCGCTGACCGCCCGGGAGTAGTTTAGAAGATGACATCATCCGACTGCTTCCGTCCGGAATATGCCGTCGTATTGCTGAGAAATAACAGTAGGTAGACGTAAAAGAATAAAATCAAATCAAATCAAATCAGGCGCTTGGATTTTTGAGTCCGGAGCAGTTGCGCTCTACAGAGACACGGGTCCGAGTTTTCTGGCACCGGTTTACCTTCATCCGCCTCCTGTATCTATTCTGGGTGCCTTGGTCTATTGTGAATCTAGCTTCAAAAAAAAAAAAAAATATATATATATAAGACCAGATTGGTGAATACATGGGATCTGCACCAACCACGTGGCGTTCATGGGAACGACACGACCGGTCTCGTACCCATCCAGACGTCCCCGGCCCGCGGCCACTCCCAGGAAACCACCGCGGAGGAGCCAACCGGGCGCAACACCGGCGATGAAGCCTCAAGAAAGAGAAGAAGGGTCGTCTCCCCCCACGGTATACGAGACAAAGGTGACCATGAAATGGACGTCACAGAGCCACCTGCCAATGACGTTGTTGTTGTTGTTGTTTATTTTTACGCCGTGTGCCAGGGTTCACTGGTCGAATGGGCGTCACAGGCGGCTATTCCACCTGTTAGAAGAGTATAACTATAAAAAGAGCAGGTCTACACCTGAACGAAGAGAAAAAAACAACTGGAACACGGAGGCTCGCAGCCTCCAGAGCGGCCCTAAAGTCACCCTGATGGTCCCAGGAAAAACACAAAACAGAAATTAAAAACGAGACAACAAGAAAAAAAAAGAAAAAAAAAAAAGAAAAAACATTTTCCCCAGATGAACCCTAACCCCCACAAGGAGTTAACCATCCCAACCAATATTCGTTCGACTGAGAAATGTGGCTAGACATAAAGTCGACCATCAAAACCAGCGTGGCATGGGAAAACCCGAGTTGTTGAGCGGGTGAAAACCCATACCAGGTAAGCCTCCGGAGGCTAGGAGCGTATCCTTCCGCTTTTCGAAGTGGCCGCCGCACCGAACCATGGCTGAGGCCCGATGCAGTCCCCGAGTGCCACAGCAGGACAAAGGAAAGACAAAAGAAACAGAAAAGATGAAGGTGGACTGTCTGAACCTTCAAAGGGACAGTCCCGAGTTGCAAAGATGGATCCACGAGCTGTTGTGTGTGACGGCGATGAAGGGCCGGCGATCGCGAGGAGGAGGGTGTCGTGAAAAGGGGGCGAGTCGACGGCGAGGAAATCCCTCAAAGTTGGGAAAAAGCGGACTCGGGCTTCGCAGCTCGTTGTCGTGTTGAAAAAAACAAGAATGGCAGCAGCATCGGGATCGTGCTGCTATCCTCATGAGACCCTCAGCATAGGCTCAAGGGGGGGGGAGGCCGACCTCAAAGGTACCCCCCCGAGGGTTGTAGGAGGGAAGGTGCAGACCCCATGTTTTCTCATTTCATTTCATTTCATTTCATCTATTTTACATCATTCGGAGTGTTCGTCAAACACTCATAAGATGACCAGGCAGGTCCTGGCAACCTGGCAGCGGCATAACCGGCTGCCGGGATCCTCCGATTCGGACTGCCTTGGTGACCGTAGTCTCCCAGCTCCGAAGAAACTGTAGACGCCGACTCGGGATTTCCCTGTGGTGATAAGCACCTCCTGGCTCGGGATACATCAGGGGGGATACATGAAGACAGTGATAATGAAAATGAAAAAGAACAGGGAAAAAAGAATAAAAATAAAAAGAAAAAGGAATCGGAAAACAAACAAGAAAAAGAAGCAAGTAATACACAAACGAAAGCACACCACGCCAAACGCCATCGCAGCTGGTCATTCCTCTCTCACCCTCTTCAACTTCTTGAGGAGCTGCTTGCATCCTTTGACTGTAGGGAGAAGCTTTTTAACGAGTCTCTCCGTCAGCCGTAGCCTCTGTGGGATCGAGTCACACGTCTACGGGTGCCACGGGGTCTTCTCCTGTCCATATCTCGGACAATCGTGAGCGGCCCCGGTGTGCTCGAACCTCTGGTGGTACGTGGCAAAGTCGCCGTGTCCAGAAATTGCTGCCATCAATGTGCCAATATCGAGTCGGTCGTGTTCTCTGTAGTCCTTGAACTTCCAAGGTTCGACGGGCTCTGGCTTGTCTATATGGGAAGGCCCGTTCTGCGCCCCCCACCACGTCTTGAACTCTGTGGCGGCCTGCTCTCGGCACCACCGTTTTGCCCTGGAGAGCGACATCTCGCGTCCGCCGACTTCAGTCCCAGCAACCCCTCTGGCTAACCGGTCGGCTCTTTCATTGCCGGGGATGTTCTTGTGGCCCGGTACCCATCTGACTCTTGCCTTTGGCGCAAAGAGCCCGCCTGTCTCGGCTTCCAGCTTGCCAGGAGTCGTCTTGTCTCGTTGATGGCTGTTTGGGATGTCCCCAGGTCGCCCTCTTCTGCATTCAGACGGTTCACAATGCCCTTGTTGTCAAGACACAGGTAGAGGTCGCCGGTCGTCTCTTGCGGTAGCTCGTGGGCCGTTTGCACGGCGTGTAGGGCTGCGATTGCCTCAGCGTCAGCCACTTCTTGCCAGGTGCCCAATGGTTTGCTACCTTCGGCGCAGGTCGTGTTGTCTACCACAAGGGTCTACCCGGCCCCTGCGCTGCCGTCTTTGATCTTCGCCCCGTCTGAGTAGGCCCACGCTGTATCTGGCCACGCCATGCGCAGGTCCTCTAGATGTCGGGCTACCTCCTTGTCTTTGTCGCCCTTTGCTTCGATGGGGTCGTCTGGTCCCTCCTTTGCAGGTCTCACCCCGCCAGGGCTAGGTATCGTCTTGGGCAGGAGCCTATTTCTGGTACTAGAAATAGTCCCCTGTCGTATGTCGAGAATCCCTCACGTGTAGACAGGATAATAAAGACTTTCAAATCAAATCCCGTTCGCTCTCACTTGGTTAAGCTACAAAGCGCTAGACTAGTACTACGGTGAGTTACCACGTGGGAATCCCCAGTGTTGCGTGTTTTTATATCGTCAGTCTGCTTACTGTGGAGGTTAGTTTTTGCTCTAGCCCAACTTGATGTTTTCTTTATAAAACTTTTCTCGACTCAAATCTTCCACATACGACCATAGCCTGCGGAAAATACGGGGTCCCGTCTGCTCCCCCTTAGTCAAACCACAGAGCGCCGAACCAGTAGTATGGTGGGTGATCACATGCGAATCCTCGGTGTTGTATGTTTTTGCTTTTTTGTCCACTGGATTCTACGGTTACACAAAAATTCTCGCGAACCCGTTGTAGCTGGTCTGGGGTTCCACTTTTTCGGTGGGGGTTTTGCGGACTTTTTTGGCATTCCACATCGGCCGTTAAGCCGAGATTCTGGAGTGGATGTCTTATGCCGAGAATCCCTCGCGAGTAGACAGGTTAATAAAGACTTTCATCATCATCACCGGTGCGGGACGCTTAAATAAAGACTTTCATCACCAGTGCAAAACGGAGCCCCCGCATTGGAGATATCCATGTCCCTGGCTACTTTGAGGATCCTCGCGAGGAGCCAGGGAAAATAAAGACAAACAATAAAAACAACCACTCCCAAGACCTGTTGTATGCCGCGAACTCCTTGCAACTAGACAAGTCAATAAAGAACCTCATCATCACCCTCTTCTTTAAACAAGGTGTTATGGCGAGAATACCTCGCGAGTAGACAGGTAAATAAAGAATCTCCGCATCTACCAGTAAGGCCTACACCCTCATCTTTATTTAGCAATGTTTCAGGGAGTCCAACTGTTCAATCCAGCTAGGCTCTAGTGGCCGTATTACTTGTCCAATTGCCGACATTTAGGCCTCTGGTTTCTCCTGTTTCGAGTCCCTTGTTGAACTGATCGTTACCCGTCGGCAAGCTCCATGAGAGAAAGTGTGCAAGGTCCGCAAAGTGTTAAATATATTCAAGTAGTCCAAGCGATTCACTCCAAGTCCCTCTTGCTGTGTGGCTCTACAGTTCACCAGATCCGAAACCTTTAGCGGAATCTAGTACCCTGCAGCGTTGATGCCAAATAACTGAAGGGAAACGCAGGATACCTCGCTTACAAATGGCTCACCGATGCTCTCACCTCACTTGGGCTTGTCCTTTCAAATAGGGAGATAATCTATAGGTTCATTAACAAATTGTTGGTGCCGTACGACGAGGCCTTTTCCTCCAAGCACCTTCAGATTCGAGGACTTTGTCGCCGCCTCGACCCTATTTTCCCGCACCTATCACGGCCTAGAAGTCTCGGGCTAGAACCACTGTCTCGTCAATCATACAATTCCTTTCCAAGTTGCTTTGCATCCCATTTTGTATTAGGGTTTCTTTACCTTCATGTTGTACCCCTGTTTAGATTTCATGTCCTCGTGTGTGCATAGTCGGTGAATACGCATTGCCTCAACTACAGCAGAAAAACCATATTCAGGCTATGAAGATTTCCATTACGGAACTTCAGGGGACGTTCGGTGGCCTTGTCAACAAAACATGACAGCAGGCGAACTCGTATCAAATCATGAAGTTTTTGAGATGAATGTCTGTGCCAGTGGCGACTCGTAGATAGCCTCGGAAGGTTTCTATTTTTCTAGTTACCAAACTACATACACCGTGCTTTCGGGCATTATATATGCAGCCAATGGTGGCCGCTGCGATTTGCCACGGAGTCACGTTGATCAGAAGGAGAAGTGTATTCTTTCGAGAGAATAGTAGAAGTGAACGGGTAATACGAGCTTGGGAAGATCCTCACCAGAAGGCAAGGTCAAGGAGTAAAAAGGAATACGAGACCAGGGTGGCATAACGTCGCACCATAGCTAACGTAGAGGGAAATAGATTCTCTTGTATCGGCCTCACAGAAGATAACGACGGTCAATTCTGAGTCTTTTAGGCCAGTACTTGCATTCGCATGAACCCAGAAGAAAGAGGCTTAGTTTCAAGCAGAGAACATTATATCTACCCCCAAATGACTTGATATTGCATGGGTCAGTACATATATCAACTCATTGTAATCGTCACAGTCATTTCATCCCACTCAATACACTTCATTGTGTTGAAATGTGGAGGTCAAGTTCAATAGACGGGAAGCCCAAGTATCAATAACTTCTCAGAGTTTTAGTTCTTTACCTTGTCGAATCAAGTGTGCAATCGGCTGCCTTTCAACACACATGTTGCTATCAACTTGAGTAATCATTTCCCAAGGTCACATATTAAGACTGCACCAATATCATGACTGTTAGCACCCACCATCATATTCGCATAAAGGAGGTATGTCATATGCCTGGCACAGCTGGCTATAGTAGCTGTAGACGACAAAGGACTTCTTGACTTGACTTGAATATATCTATCGTCGATACGAGCCCACACTCCACTATGAGCATCAAGAAAACAAACGCAAATGATAATGTCCAAGTATACATGACCCCCCTCACACAGTTTGCCAATATCGTCCTTGCTTTTGACATTGCGTTTACGTCATTTTTGTTTGTGCTATTTAACCCGCAATACGATAACATATTCCGCACGGGTTTTACGTCATGTACCAAGATTCGTTCAACCCAGGAACATGGATATAGCACTGCGCGCTTATGGCTTGACTTGACTTGACTATATTTATCGTCTACTAAAATCACTAAGATCACACAACGCCGGATTGGTTACCGAACGGAAATTTACAGTCCTCCGCTGGACACGCCTGCGCGCTTGAATTTGATTCTATTCTTTTACGTCTACCTACTGTTATTTCACAGCGAATACGACGGATTTGCGCGCTTATGGCGCTCACTCTGAGTGTGATATTGGTGGATAAGCGCAGCTTTTTCAACAAGCTCGCTTAGCTCAGTTGGTTAGAGCGTCGTACTAATATTCTATCACGGAATAAAATGTAATGCGAAGGTCGCCAGTTCGACCCTGGTAGTGAGCAGTCTTCGCTTGACATTTTTACACATTTTTGTCACAAAAAATGTCTTGATTGATTTATGATGATATGTCAAAAAAACGACATCAACAGACGGCCTCTAACTTTTTTTTGATGTTGTCTGATAACAACAAAAAAATGTATGTTCATACAAAAATCATCGGAGCCGGGTTTGCCACCCGGTCACATTATAGTGGGGTCTTGCCGTGGATCGAACACGGGACCTCTCGCAGGCTGAGCTTTAGGGTTAACCCTAAGCGAGAATCATACCACTAGACCACAAGACCGGAGGAGCGGAGCTCTTGATTTGTTGAAAGTTCTCGCGCGGGAAACCAATTATATGAGAGACTCCGACATGCCTCATTTTTTTTTGGCTCACCAGGTAGCTTCTTCATGTTTACGTAGTTAGATATAGTCACATCTTGTCATCTGGATTCAATTTCCACCATCTGTCTAGCACCACAGAGAACCAATACCATGCCTCACATAGAAAAGCCACCCCAAAGCAGCACGGCGGACCAAGACACCTCCATGGACGACAGTCGATTCGACAAGCCCGGAATTTGGACTCCGGCCATTCTCCCCGAGCCAGCCGGTTTAACAGACACCCAGCACACCAGCAACCCGCTGCCCACCGAGTTCCCGGTACTCAAGGGCCTGCCACGCCAGCGGCACCAGCCGCTCCGCGAGGGCTTTCAGCAGGCCAGTTTTGCGCGGCGTTTTGTCGACGCGTGTCTGATGAACATCCAGCAGCGGAATCTGCGCCAGCTGACAGATTTGTTGGGTGGGACGACGGCAGCGGCGGAGGGTGAAAAAGCGGCGTACAAGAGCTTCGCCGAGGTCTGTGAGGATGCAGACCGGATTGTGAATTTCCTGTGGTACACGGGCTCACGTGAGTTGCTCTTGCAGTAAATGCAGTGTAAGAGAGGTCCCTTGGCTGGCAACTAACACACCGTTAAAGCATTCCTTCAAATCCCGTATCTGTTCGATCTAATTGTAGAATTCACTGAACTCGCCGAGACCATGGGCCCCGCGCCCATTCCAACACTCATCGTGCTGCGCAAGTTGGACCACGTGTTTGCCAGTCTCACCTGCCAAAAGAATATTGCCACGGGCGAAGTTGTGGTTGGGACTGACAGTTACTCCATGACTCAAACAGACATTGTCAGGCTGCAGGCCATCATCTCTGAAGTTCGCAGTAAGATGTGGGAAAAGCTGAACAAGGCAGAACCCGCCGAGGGTATCTCCGCTGACGAAGAAGACGATGACGATGACTACGATGACGATGATTTGGAGTGCACCTTTGATGACAAACCCGCAGAAGTGGTAGATGTACCGCTCCCTGGCGTCACGGCTGAACAAACCCAGACAAGTGTAGATGGGTCAGATTGGCGGCCGCCTAAAACAACGACAGAGCTGGAGCTTGCAGTCGCCCAAATCTTTGAGCAGACTCTTGTGGTGGTAAACGAAAAACTAGGAGATGGTATTTAATCTATTCCAATGCCATGTCAACATTGCCTCATGAATTCTAAACGTCCACTTCCTCTACTTTATCCAAACCAATGCGCCTTGCAAACTCCTCTGCCCACTTTCGCGGAAACGTTTGAAACACTTCACGATTCCATTTCTCGCCCATCTCCTGTTGTACGTTCGTCACTGCTCTATCCGTGATTCCACAGGGCACAAAGCGCGCCCAGGGATTCTCTTCCGGCGCACCTGCCACCGGCACGTCCATATTAACCGCAACACCGAGTCCCGAGACGTGTCTACGTAGATGGACACCCATGGCCGCAATCTTGCGCAGCCGGCCGTCACGCGCGTCCGGCGCGATCCACACGCCCGGCTCATCCTCGTCCAGCTCTGTCACAATGCCACACGCAGAGCGCAGCACGGCGTGCGTCGTGTTCTCGAGCAGGCGTGCGTATGCGCGCACGCTGAAGTGCTGGTGCCGCGGCGAGTGCAGGTCAATGGTCGGCCACAGCACGATCTGGCCGGGCCCGTGGTATGTCATCAGGCCGCCGCGCATGGTGGGCTGGATCTGCGGCTGGAGCGCGAGTGTGTTGCCGTCGCTGGAGTGTTGCGCCGGGCTGGCTGGCCAGGCGCACTGCAGGTCGGCCTCGAGCTGTGTGCGCTCCAAGGTAGAAATGGTGGCCTCGTTCATGCGCCGGCCCAACGTGAAGACAGGGGTGGGCGTGAAGGCGAACACGATGGGTTGTGGAGGCGGTGTAGCATTGGGGTTCTTCTTCCAGTCAAGAAAAGCGGTGCGGGCAGACTCCTGAAGTGCACTGAGGTCCGTGTACGAGGGTGGACTTGGCTCCTGGGTCTTGATGTTCAGCAGAAGTCTGCTGGCGCTGCTGCTGCTCAAGGCATTGTTGCCGGAGGGCGCGGATAAGTAATTCCTGTAGAGGAAACACTGCAGCGCGCGCGTCTGCAGACGGTTACAAATGCGCCCCGAACAGCGAGAGGCAGCTGACACCAAGTGTTCCATCGGGTTCGTGACTTGGGGGCAACCGATGGCGAAGATTTCTTTCCTCGCTGGTGCAACGCGGATGAACATTGGTGTGGCTCGGGAAAAGCTCGGCTAATCGGGTTTTAAAAGGGGCGACGTGATGTCATATGAACGGCGCTTCGGCACACGCACTTTGTTGAATTACGGACAGTCAACCCTTACACATTACAACAACCAGGAAAACGACATTCTGATTGCCGTAGTATATTTTTGGGGTCGGTTTGAGGTAGCTTGGTTTGAGGGAGCTTGTAACTGTACCGCCTCACACGTTACAGGTGCAAGCCCATCTATGCGTTGGTTCCTGGACGATTAGGCTCGTATCAAAGGTCCCCCCAAAGGTCCCGAGTGCAAAAAAAAGAAAAAGGAAACTCACATGATACTTAGACAGGCAAAAAACAGACATACATCATATGCTGATCAGAATACCAAAAGCCAAAGCACTGTTACCCTAGTTAAGCTATAATAGAACATGGGGAGAACATTTCGCGGGATCCAACTCCATGATTTGTCTTACACTATGGCTGTACAAGAGGCGGTACATCCGGAGCTTAGATCTAAAAAAAGTAGCCTCCCCCCCAGGCCCCCATGTCCCCTTGTCCCCATGTCAAGATGCAAGTTGGGCTGAAGACGCAAACAAACAGTTGCCCAAAAGGTTCAGACCATGGAAGGGGCAACTTGGCAATACGAAAAGGAAGGTTCCTTTGGAAAGTATGACAGGGCTGGGGGTGGTGGGTTTCTGGTTTTGGTGTGCGATGAAGCGAGAACCGGCAGTCGCAGTAGCTGCAGTTGCGGCATTGGCGGCAAAGGAATCCCGTCGACCTTCTTGTAACTTCCATGCCTCGTATGGCAACGGCAAAAAACCCCAGTTTCAACGTCAAAGAGTATGGAGCTAAGGCTACTGCTACCTTTGTGCGCATGATGCAAATCAACAGGCGGACGAAAGGAGGCAGCTACAAACATCACCACCTTCCGCATGTGTAACTACACACACCCAATCTAATATAAAAGATGGGCTAACCTGCTCTCTTGGGCTTCTTCTGTTTTCCTTTCCTCTCCACCCTCATCCTCCCCTTCACCATCGCTCATCTGTTCTTTCGCTCATCTTCACTATCTTTCATCGTTTACATTCATTTGCATTTTCATCCATCCCATTATATTCCATAAAACCCAATAACAAACAAACATCATTCACCATGCTTCCCACCACCTCTTTCGCTACTCTCCTGGCTGCCACTGGCGCCATGGGTGCTGCTCTCCTCCCTCGTCAGGAGGAGCTCGCCTGTGTCCAGCCTTCTGCCAACTTCGAGAAATGGACCATCACCGACTTCGACTTCCACTGGTCCAAGAAGTACACCAACCCCGCTCACGGCATCATCGACGGTGTTGTCCAGTTCAACCTCACCAACCCTGCCATTGGCAACCCTCTGCAGTGCAAGGGCCACAGCACCGTCTGGCCCAACTTCTTCAGCGGTGACCAGTGGATTGATTGCGAGGGCACCATTGTCAGCAGCGCCAGATTTGCCTTTGACAACACTGCTAGCACCCTCAAGATCAATCAGGCCTGGCTGTGCGACACCTCCAAGTAAGTTGCAAACATGTATTTTTCCCCCTGCAAAGTCACAGCAATACTAACAAGACGCGCCTGTAGCTACAACCACACCGGCTTCGGCGACGCTGTCCTGGCTTGCACCACCTCCGGTATCCAGCAAAACCCCAACTGGGTCGAGGGTTCTACCGAGCTCTTCTCTGAGGAGTACTTCAACTGTGCTCTTTCCACCTTTGACATTCAGTCCAACACCCCCAACGCCTACCCCACTGGTCCTATCCAGGCCTAAGCAACTTGCCTTGCCGACTTCCGCAAAGAGGTGCCTCGTGATCCAGAACCACACCTCTTTTGCCCCTCCATTGCTTTCACCTTTGGTGATTGCCTGTCTTTCTTGTGCTCGCATTTTGTCAGATATTGTTTTTTCCAGGCTTGGGGACCAGGGGTTCCCCTCCAAAGCCACACCAGCTGGTCTTGTCGTACATACATCTTTTTGTAGATAGTAACCGTTCCTTTTTTGATTATACAATTTAAACCGTTCGCATTAACCGCTCCCCTGACTCTATGGTGATCCATGCTCTCTTTTCTAGACACACCCAGCTTCACACATGCAGCAGCGGCTATTCCCAGGCTCGACTAGCTGCTAACCCCAGACTTGAAACGCGCTGAAGTTGGCTTTTTGTTCCAACTCAACTACATACGTGCTAAGCTATATTAGTATCCACATATATTGGGACGTCACGGGCATCATGGCTGTGGCAAATGTACAAAAATACAGACGAGACCATAGACATCTTACACCCGCGGAGTCAAGTCGCTGTCAGTCACTCAGCCTTAATGCCAAGCACCATCAGCCTTATCGTTGCAAGAAAGAAGCACAAGGTTGCACAAAAGCAATGCGTGCATGCATCCAGTCAAAGAAAAAAAGACAGAAAAACAGCACAGAAATCATATTATACGAGAGAGAGGGACAGCTCAAAAAAAAAAAGGAACAGGAGATAACACAGACCACCAAGGTCGCAAAAGAATGGCCGTGTCACCGTATCCCATGGCTGTCCCCTTTTTTTTTTTTTTTTGCCTTCGCATAGGTAGAATAAACATGCACGCACAAGCAGACTACAGTATAAGACTTGGACAGACAGAGTGTGAGAGTGAGAGAGAGAAGATGACCAAGGAGAATGAAAATAAGAAATCAATGTTGAAAGTAGGAGCGAAGAAGCAATTGCATGTGTGCAGAAAAAGGAAGCAAAAAAACAGGAACATCAAGGCGAACGAACAAGCAAAGGAGAAAAAGAAAAAAAAAGAAAGAGAAAGAAAGCAAGGACCTAAGCGTAAAGCAGAGACACAAAATAGCAAAGACAAAAGAAAAAGAAAAAGCGAGGAGTAAAAGAGAGATACACAGCCAGCAAACCCTCCCCAACCAAAAATAAATCCAAAAAAAAAAAAAAGAAAGATAGGAGAGAGAGAGAGAGCGATGATGGGTGTTTGAGGAAATAAGTAAAGACAGGGAAGAAGGCGCATGTACGAGAGCAACGATGGGAGCAGCCTGTTTGAGAGAAAAAAAAAAAGCAAGGCCAGAGAGAGGGGAAAAAACGACAAATGCCGGCGTCATGAGGACTGTACAGCCAGCAAACAAGATAAAAGAAATAAATGGCAACCAGGGAGAAAACAACGAGAACAAAAAAGGGAAACCAACATAGACCGGCAGGCAAAAAGGTGCAAAAAAGAAAATGGCATGGCGGGCCTGCACTCCCTCCCTCCCTCCCCCTTTTGAAGTTACGCCGCAGCATCGTCAGAGAAAAAAAATAACAATGCATCTAAAAAAGATGCAATGACGGCCACATGAAAAAGAAAAAAAAATGAACAAACAAGGTTACCCACTGCCAGAAAACAGTTGAATGCAACAAGCAACAGATCGGAAAAAAAGGAAAAATACAGCCGGACCAGACAGACTCAAAAAGTGTAGCGGAAGAGGGCTTTGGATGACAACGGGGTCTATTCATGCAAACACACATGACTCCCCTAGTCGGTTCCTCGGGCCTTCACAGACATGTGATGCATGAGGCTGGTAAAAATCACTGCGCTTGCCCCTAGTCGGCGCCGATTTCACCACCCTCAATCTGGCTGAAGCCGACCCCAAAGTCAAAGCTGTCGTTGTTGTCGGCGTCTGTTTGGATGAAGGCGTCAAAGTCGAAGCCATCCAGAACATTGTCGCCGTTGAGAGGGTCCGCCAGTTCAAAAGAACCAAAGTTGACCTAGGCGGCGCATGTTAGACACAAATCATACATCTCAAAGACGAAAAAGAACTTACCATGTTGTTGTTGGCGTCAACGTTGAAGTTGGGATCCGCATGCGGCTGGGCGACAGCTCCAGGTGCAGCTGCGGCACCGGCCGCAGCGCCGGCAGGAGGCGCTGCTCCGGGAACTGACGGGGCCTGTGAGTTAGGAATGGTCGTTGGGATACCTCCACCGGGCTGGGGCGCATTGGGCTTAAAGCCGACAGGGTTGGCTGGCGTGATAGGGGTCGCGGGTGTCGGAGCATCGATCTCAGCGCTCTCTGGTACTGGCGTAGCACCCGCAGTGGCACCACCCTTCTTTTGAGCAGCGGCCTGCTTATTCGTGTCAGCATGGGTCTATAAGAATGACAGTTGAATATTATTTGTTTTGTTGCTTTACTTACCTTGGTCTTGGTAGTCTTGGTTTCCTTCTTCTTAGGAGCTGCCTTGACAGGCTGCTGTGGTGTCGGCGGCGCAGGTGTGCCTTGCTGTGGTGAGGATGTGTTGGTACGGGAGTTGACAGCGTTGGGCGCAGAAGGAGGAGGCATGACAGCCCGTTGTTGCGGTGTGCCCTGGACAGGTGCACCTTGGCCTTGGTTACCCTGCGGGCCATTTTGTTGTTGATTTTGTTGCTGTCCGGGCTGCATCATCTGGTTTCCGTTCATGCCGTTCTGCTGCCATTGACCTTGGTTGTTCTGAGCACTAACTTGTTGCTGCTGCTGCTGCTGTTGTTGTCTAGCAACCATCATCTGTTGGGCCGCCATTTGACCGTTGGCAAACTGCGGGTGGGAGCTAGGGGGGCGCATTCCGCCGTTCATTTGGTTGTTGGGAACCATAAAGTTGTGGGCCATAGCACCATTCATCTGATCGCCGCCCATCATGTTCATGGGGTTGGGCGAACCCTGGTTCTGGCCGTCAACGGGGGCAGGTGATGAAATGCCAGCGTTGTTCATGGGGCCTGTCACACGCTTCATGTCACCAGGGTTGGGTGAGGCGCCAGTTTTGTTTTGGGGAGAAGCCTCAGGGAAGGGTTGACCATTGGGACCAGGCCCAGGAGGATTCTGACCATCACCACGGGGAATATTGCTGCCCATGTTGTCCTGCTCTTGTCTTGCAATCAACAGTCGCCTCTTATTTTGCTGTTCAAGCATCATTAGTTGCATTTGGTAGTCCTGTAGAGCATGGTTGCTCTGTCCAGACGACCCATTGGGGGCACCCGCCTGGTTCGGACGCATAGGACCCTGGTTCATCTCACCACCATTGTAGATGTTTCCCATGGGGCCGCCTTCAGGCCCCTGTGTCATCATGGGAGATCCTTGGCCTTGGGGACCACCAGGCATCTGCTTGCCAGGCATTTGTTGGCCGTGGTGTTGCTGCAGAGTAGCAGCATAGGTGGCGATGGACTTGGGCTGGTTGCCATTGTTGAATTGTTGCATCTGCTGGGCGGTCAAGGGGTTAGGGTTGATTCCGCCGCCCAGGAGGAGCTGCTGGTTGGCCTGGCCATTGGCACCACCAGGAGGCTGTTGGCCAGGCATCATGCCGGCGGGACGTCCATTCATCATCATGTTGGCCTGGCTAGGGTTAAATCCACCGTCGACGCGGGCCTTTTTGGATGGCGATGGGACATTTTCAGAGGCTCCGGGGGAAGGGGGGCGATCGCGGTTGGCGTCCATGCCACCCTCACGGGGCATGCCATGTTTCTGCTGCTGGAGCATCATCTGGCCACTGATTGATTGAGGTGGTTAGGAACGGAAGATGCACTTGTCATGAAAGTAGGGGTTACACTCACTTGCTGTTAGCGATGGCGGCACGAGCGAGGGGGGCTCCAGGCTTCATCATGGCCATTCCGTTGTTGGACATCCGCATGAGATTAGAGTAAATCTGGGGACCGCCCCCTTCGCGCACCTGGCGAAGCAGATCGTGCTGAGAGACTTGTCTCATGCGGGGTTGAGCCTTTGCAGCAGGTTTCATGTTAGCGGTTGTTACTTGGTTGTGGTGCAGTGGTGGCGAGACTCACCTGCGTGTGGTTGACGTATTGAGAAACAAAAGGGTTGATGTTCTTTGTGTTTCCTCGAGACGCGCCGTAGATATCCCAGAACACAGCAAACCACTCCAGCAGGAAGGAGGTCTCGGAAGACATGGGTAAGCTAGGGTCGGGTAGATCGCCCCGGGACTTGACGTCCTCCTTGTTGTCGCCGTCAGAGTTGTCTTCATTGTTGTTGCGGTTCTCATCATTGACGGTCTGGACATGATAATCGCTGTTCTTGACGAGCGGAAGAGCACAGTCATGCATTCCAAAGCGAATAAAGTAGTCGTAGATATATGTGTTAAGAATCATGCGGTGCTGGGGGTCGTTAATGAAGGGTCGTGCACCGTGTTGTTGCTGCGGCTGCATCATCGATTGTTGGCCGGCTTGTTGTGGCGGCTGGGGCTGCTGTTGCTGCGGCTGTTGTTGCGGCGGACCCTGGGGTTGCATCTGCGGTTGGCCGGGCTGAGGCTGCTGCATTTGCGGTTGGCCAGGTTGGGGCTGGTGACCCGGCTGTGGTTGTTGGCCCATGACCATGGCGCCGGGGTTCATCATGGGCACAGAAGCACCTACCGGACCAGCCATAGGATTCATGCCGCCAAGATTGACGTTGGCGGAATTCATTGTCGCGTGAGTGGAAGTAGCGATATGGGAGGGAGATTGGGTGGGTGGTGCGATTAAGATATTGATGGAGTCAGGTGATGTTGGAAGATAAAGTCAGAAGCGCGTTAGAAATGCGCGCGCTGGTGTGAAAAAAGGGGGGGAGGAAGAGTGAAAACTGTTTGCGCTCCGTTGGACAAGTCGAGAGGGCAATAGAATAGGGCCCCAAAATAGTGGAGGTCTGGCGACTCTAGGGTTTTTTTTTTTCCTGGCGTCGACACCAAATTCGCAGTAACAGGACAGACTTGCGACTCACGTCGGCAACAAGAACGTGAAACGAACGACGGATACAATACGTAACCGTCGGGATAAGAAAAAAAATATACAGCGCTTTTTTTCGCTTTCGTATCGAGCAAAGGGTCTCGCGGAAAAAAAATTCTAGGCGAAACGACTACGCGCTTTCAACGAGAGTAATGGCAGCAGAGATGGGCACACTCAATCTGCGATGATGCCAGAGACTGTGCAGCACGGGCGTGACAGCTGTTCATCAACAAATCCAAAGGTGGCGGGAAAATGTCGAGGTAATATCAATGGGACACTTGCGGGCGAGTCCAATTCGATGGCGACTCTGTCGGGAGCAGGAACGGGAACAGGCAAAGTCGCAGGCGATCGGGTTCATTCAAGCCAAGCCAGGAGCGCGAGTCGGGGGTGTATGAGGGTGATTTGGCGTTGGCAAAAGAATCAATTAAAAAGGGGGGAGGGTGAACTAGAGCAAGGGAATGCGTAATAAAGTAGAAGCAAGCACGGCAAGGCGCACCAAGGCAGCAAAAGGCAGCGGAAACGAGGCCGAGGTCGATGGGGGTTTTGGGCGACCAAGAGGAAAAGAAGAAGAAGATGATGGAGATGCAGGCGGCCTGGTTGCAAGTATGAAGAGGAAGAGGAAATGGAAGAGGAAGAGGGATTAGTGCTTAGCAGGACAGCTCAGGCTTAGAGCAGGGGTTTTGCTCTAGGCGCAGGCCTTCTCCGCTGGGTGCCGACGTGCTGGACGCTATGGGCTCTGGCAGCTAGAGCACCAGCGCAGCAGATATTGGACAGGGCGTGACGCAATAAAACGAGGAGCCCGGAGATGGTGATCGGGGTTAGAATCGCAGGCGTGTGGCCGTGGGGATGGTGTGGTGTGGTGTGGTGTGGTGCTTCTCGTCGTTGCTGAGAAATAAACGGGACAAGATTCTAGCAACAGAGGCAAAAGTTAGGGAAACGCTTTGGCACACAAGTAGCCACAAGAAAGAAGGAGAAGGAAGGGCGGGCAGGCCCAATGCAGCATTCTGCACAGTAGATATTGCAGACGCCGCACCCGGTGAAAAGACACTGTGCATGCGGGGGGAGCACTGGCAGCAGGGCTGACGCCAGCTGTGGCGCCACGATCTGGCAGCTGGGGCTGTGGCGCCGCTGGGGCAACAGTGGGTCCCACGGCGCAGTGCACTCAGAGATTATGGGTGCCTGAGGCATCAGACTGCCAGTGGGACAGTGACGCGACAGGTCTGGCACTGTGAGCAGCGTGGTAACACAGTGCGCAATTTTAACTGTAGGCCAGTGTCAGTTCAGGTCGCTTTCCTGCTCTGACCTTGTAGTTGGCCTGTCCGCCAAAGGGCCAGAGATCTTTCGGCAGGGGAAGCTGTCGGCGCGTGGTACATGCTACATTACAGTATACCATACTACACTAACTACACTACAACTAACTGCAGCTACAACTACTCTACACCGTACCATACTACACGCACTGCTCCATCTGTACCTGGACCTGTACCTGTACACAATATGCACACTGCCTACAGGAGCTGCCTTCGACGGAAACCGGATATCTGTACACACTTTGACTCCTTTTGTGGGCTTCTTGTTGCTGCTTGGAAACACCAAACCACCAGCCAGTCTGGGTCTGGCGTCCCATGTCGTCGTCCACCGAAAGTATGTCCAGGTATGTATGTATATCCGACGACAGCGATCGGCCTCCTCGTGCACATTCAGGACGCCCTAAATTCCAGCGGTGTTGGTCTCCCTGCAGCCCGTAATTATTCTCGCCTCAGCGCCCATCCCTTGAAGTGTCTGTTTGTGTACTTGTACTTGTACTTCTACTTCTACTTTTACCTGTACAAATGCCACAGGTCCTACACAGCCGGCCATTTGTCAAAATGCCGCCAAAAAAAGCCAGCCAGGCCATGCTAATGTATCCATCCGCATTTTTATCTGCCCTATCTCGACAAGTGCCGAGAATCCTTGCCACAGCCTGCATCAAAGGCGACTGCTAAGAAAAAAAAAAGAAAAAAAAAAGGCCTGAGTTTGTTTTCTGCCTCTGCTCTTTTAGATTAATGCTAAAGATCTCGCCATCATGTTGTCGTTGCACCATCCCCTCAGAGTTTAATGGCTATATTGCCGTGTTTGGGCAATAAGTCCCCGTCGTTATAGTGCTTGTGCCCTGTATAAATTGCACACTGCACTGTTTGTACGCCGTGGAGCGCGCGATCAATACGTCCATATCCTTCTGGCCGATGATTTCGTAGGCTGTTGATACGCGTAGTTACAAACACATACATCATGGTCCATGCAAAGAGATTGTTTGACATCAAAAACAAAAAGCAACCAGAACCAAGTCATGCCATAGCTATTCAGTGCTTGCAATCGCTCTGCTTTGTAAGCTTCTTTCTTACATCTAGTGCTTCAACTCGTTCTACTAGAGCCTATCACATACTGATGGCTTTACTAACACTAACAAGTACAAAAAAAAACAATTAAAAAAAACCACCCCAGTGTTGTCCCTGAACCTAAAATCCAAGCCTGTCAACCCCCAGTGCCAATCATGATTGTGTCACATAAGCCCTAACCCTATACATAACTATCAACCGTTTCTCACGTATTTATCAAATTGGCAGAGAGCCAGGGGTTCATGGTACCGCAACACTACTACACGACATCAAGGTAGTAATTTGGCAAATTCATAAATCAATGAAAGGTTTAACAGCGAAAAAAAAATCATTACTAGGTTTCACATGAGAAAGTTGCGTGTCAATCCGAAATACATGCTGGGATGAGACTTGTGCATATAGGTCGTTAATCACATGTCTTTTGATGAATTCTCATGACAGTGTCATATACTACAAGTAGCGACCGGCCTTGTGCTCCGGTTGGTTTAGTCGTCCTCGGGAGGCAGTTCGTCGTCGATATAGCGGACAAGCGTTATGCGCATTTCTGTAGTGTCGTTGCCTCGAAGAACATCGCTGATGAAATGCGCCTCAACTTGCATCTGCACCATCTCCAGGGCACCGCGCAAAACACCACACAGAATATTTGAGTACCACAGTTCGTTTTGGGCGCGGCCATCGTCTGGTAGCTCAACGAAGTCGGCAAGAGGGTTTTCCTCGAATACGAGCGAGAATTGCTTATTGTCGCTCGTCCAGTTGGTGACAAGGGGAGTAATGTTCAGAAAGATTTTGAACCCGACCTGTGAAGTAGAGCAGACAAGAGAAATCCCCATGGTTAGTAGGAGTTATACGTGACAGACCCAACTTCTAGGCACCTAGGAAAGCAAGCAAAAGTTTGCTGTTGTTAACGCACTCTTGAGATCGCATCGGCAGTTTCTCTAAAGTTTACACAGCGCTTCATGGTATTGGACTTTGCCAAATAGTCCTCGATGATGCGTAGCCCAATGTTGTAGCCCATTTTTTCAAGCTGCTTGTTAACCTCGGCGTATTTCGAGTCATAGTCCTTGCATAGCTGGGCCACGACGGTTCCGTAGGTCAAGGTGACGAGCTCGGCGTTGACTTTGTCGATGCGCGTTCTGTTGGAGCGGGTGTCGCATTAGCACTATATTGGATATTGCGAGCGGGCGCCAAAGAGAAAGGGGTATTATTAGACTGACTTCCAGATTCTGGTAGCACCTCATACGTTAGCGAGTTGCGATTATCATACATCTGGAACGGGAGAAGGGATGGGAAAGACCAACTCCTCGCCAAGGCGCGTTGCCTTGCTGCTACTGGCCATTCTGAACGAGGTTGCGCTGTGAGTGTCGCGAGAATCAAGCGAGTGTTGAGAAATGGAAAGGGTTCCGTGGAGACAGAAGCAGTGAGTTGGAGGTTTGTGAACTGATGGTAATGTCGTTGTGGCTCAAGCACATTGTAGGACAGAGCGAGCTTAGCTATAGTGGATAAGTGGATGCCCCTCGCGGTGGATAAACATCGGCAGATTGGAACCAGGGACCAAGCCAACACTTGTTGACCTTGTTCTTGCAGCCCCACAAAAAAACTTCATGCAGTAGCAAGAGAGCCAAGCCGCGAACGCGATTGAGGACGAGGGCAGAGATCAGCCTCGTGGCATTCAATTCTAGCAAAGCACCCAATACCTTTTCCGCATTTTACTCGTTTATTTTCTCCGATTTTTGCGTTCTTGAAGATTTAATCTTCCCACTACTACAATAAAAATCAAAAGCCCGCATAAAATGGCCTCCGAAAAGCGCCCCGCCTCCGACGACCCGGCGAGTTTCCAGCTCGTCAAGCGCCCTAATCTGGGTGACGCCTCGACGACTGGTGCTCTCGCTCGCTTCAATGCATCAGTGGGCGGTGGCGCCTTGGTGCAAACGGTACGCGAATGATGCGCCGAGTGTGACAGATGACAGCGACAGCGACTACTGAGCCACGTGCTGGATACTAACGGGTCTCTCATCTCTTCTAGGCGCCACGCACAAGCGGACTACAGGCTCCAGTAATGCAGCTCTCGGGCCATACTGGCGAGATATTTGCTGCTTCGTTTGACCCAAATGGAAACTACATTGCATCTGCTGGCATGGATAGAAATATATGTACGGAAATTGACACCCACAACCAATCATAAGCCATAATGGAGACGCTGTTGAAATCTACAATACTAACCTCTTCTTTCTTTTTCCCTTGACAGTCCTATGGCGTACATACGGCGAGTGCGAAAACTATGGAATTCTTACCGGACACAAGGGCGCCATCCTTGATCTGCGCTGGTCCCGCGACTCGCGCGCGCTCTTCTCAGCGTCAGCCGACATGTTCCTTGCTAGCTGGGACCTCGAGAGCGGATCGCGGATACGGCGTTACGTGGGCCACGAGGAGGTGATAAACGCAATGGACATTAGCAAGCGTGGTGACGAGGTGCTGGTGAGTGGCAGTGACGACGGGACTATTGGTATCTGGGACCCGCGTGTAAAGAGTGCCATTGACCACATCGAAACGGACTTTCCTGTGACTGCGGTAGCTATTTCCGAAGCTGGCAACGAAATATACTCGGGCGGCATTGACAACGAAATTCGCGTGTGGGATGTACGCAAAAAGGCCATGCTCTACTCGCTCGTCGGCCACACAGACACCATCACGTCACTGCGCATTTCACCCGACTCGCAGACCATACTGTCCAACTCGATGGACTCGACGGCGCGCACATGGGACATCCGACCGTTTGCACCCACGGAGCGCCACATTCGCACATTCGACGGCGCATCGGCCGGCGTGGAAAAGAACCTGATCCGCGCAAGCTGGAACACAGACGGCAAGCGCATTGCAGCTGGATCGGGTGACGGGTCGGTGCTGGCGTGGTCGACGGATACGGGCAAGATGCTGTACAAGCTTCCCGGCCACAAGGGCACCGTCAACGTGGCCGAGTTTTCGCCGGGAACAGAACCTATTTGTAAGTTTTGCTTTGCTTTCAGTCGATGGTCCGGCATGTATGGCCGTGGGAGCCACACTAGCACATAGTTACTAACGCCAGTTATAGTGCTTTCTGCGTCTACAGACCGCACAATGCTGCTGGGCGAACTTCGGTGATACAGCCAGAATGGTTGATGTTGGGTTATTCCTGTGTTAGGTACACTACACACAATGTACCTGCAAATACACAGAAGAGACGATCTAGAAGGGTTGTACTAGCAGTGCCGAGGTGGCTCAGGTAACGGGACCAGCACTGGTGTGACGACAGCCAAGCTCGAAATAGTGCATCCTGGCCGTAGGGTCCCGGTGGGGGGTTTTTTTTTTCATTTAGGGAGGAGGCGTTTTGCACAAAAGCAGCGATTGTATGCCATAGGAGCAACGCATCATTTTCAGTGCCGCATAGAGGAAGAGACGGAGAGGAAGGACGACAGCGGATATCGTAGACACGCTGCTGTGGTGATGGCATTCACGGGCGTTTAGGTTGAGGCGTTGCTCTATTTTCTTTGATACTTTTCTTTTTCCACCTGGGCTTGGTTCTGCTATGTTTTGGGGGGGGGGGGGGAGGTTTGTGATCCCTAAAAGTCTTCTGGAGACATCATCACGATCACGGGCTTCTTGTGCACGTGGGGGCTCCACTTACGCCATCTTTGGCCAATCAGAGGCAATCACTGCTTCCGCATAAGAACATTTCGTTTCAAGGCACAGCAGCCAGACAACACCGACTGTGAATGCTGACGAGTAAAAGCCAGCAGCAAGCAGCAAGCTGAAGCTCTCCCGATAACCTGCGTTTTGATTAGCTGGTGGTCTGCCAAGCCCCCGGCCTTTCGGATGTTGTTGCAGATGTGAAACCCAAGCCCCTGGGGCTAAAAGGCCGTTGGCCAACCACAGAGCAGCATTGCAACTGGTTGGCAGCGCACGAGCCAATCACAGGCGGCAGAGACTTGACGGCCCTATGCTCACTTAGACCAGCCGACCACGAACAGGGAAATCAATGCAGACAATTATCTGATGTTGGCCCGGCGGGTTCCTGGGGGAAGGGGCCCATGGATCTAGTTTGTTCTATTCTGAACTTGGGCTTCTTTGTGCGTCTTTATTGTGCGTTGTGCTGAGTCTTGTCTCGCTTCCTGTGGCCGATGGATGTTCTCCTTTTTATTCTGTCACTGAGAATCAACGTCACTCACTGTGCGATCTTGGGCTTCTTCACATCGTCTGTTTGGTGCTCTTCTTTTTTTTTTCTTTCTTTCCTTGAGCGACATGAGCTTTGGTCTCCGTCTTCAAGTCTGCATCTCATCTCCCTTTCTTCAGCTTCATTGCAAGCGTCCGCAGACGCCACAAGTGCTCGGTCGCATCTGGACGGGACGTCTTGACTTTCCACCCCCTTCATTTGTACAAATTTAGCACTCTATATTTTATCCTGGTGATATTTGCATCGTTCTTTGATATTCCCCAACCCAACCTTGTCGCTCGCTGTCTGTAGCATCGTTTGCTCTACAGTCATATTGTTTGCTCTCTTGCATCTGTCAGTCTGTCTGGGATCTCAACGCCCGTCTTTTTGCTGTCGTCTCCCCGATCAAGCAGCGTAAAACCTGCTCTCCTGCGCACTCGTTCTCGGCTTCTTCAAGAAGTTCCTCTGAAACATCTATATACAACTCAGCCCGTGTCTTAACCACCGCCACACCTCCATCGTAATATCAGCTTTTTCCTCCCTACACCGACTACTTCTCCGTCGCCTTCTACCCACCATCTCTTCGACTTGTTCTCTAGGCGCTCGCCTGCACGCTGCGACAATATGGCCGGCCCAGTGCCTCGATGGGCGCCATTTGGTTTCAACGGCAGCACATCTTCGCGCCAGCAAGACGCTCCCATCGAAGAAATAGAAGCTGCAGCACCGCCTTCAGTTCCCCAGCCCGAGCTTTTAGCACCACCTCCCACCCATACACCGCACATCCCGCGCATCGTAGAGCCGTCGCCAACTTTGCCTCCAAGCAGACCACTCACATACCAAGAGCTGCCACCACCACCAATGTCCGAGGTTGGACGTGCGCCGCCACCTCGCACGCCCGCTACCCAAGATCAAGATGAGCGAGAGCGCCGCCGGGGGCGACACCACAGAAAGGCAAAGCACGAGAAGCGGAATGCGGAAGGGTCTCCCAAGAAGGTTCTTTTTTGCATACCACTTCCTGTGATCCAGGCGGAAGAGGCACGCAAACACATCTTGCGGTGTGTGGCCTCTGGCATCCTCACTGTGACAGTGATATCTATTTGTGAGATTTGAGTGCTTCGTCGTTGACCCTCCTAGTCCTAATCATATTAACCATTTCTGTCACAGACCTCGCACTCATTCTCGCGGGAAAGTTTCGCCAAAACGAATTTTCAATGCTCCTGGTTCTCCTCATTTTGTCGTCAACCGTCATCTTCTGCCACAGCCTGGTCCGCGCATATGTGTTGACTACGCGCCCTGTGCAACACCCGACCTCGGACCCGTTGTACAATGTCCAGGGCTACGCCATTCCGCGCGAGCCGATTCCTGTGATTTTGGCGCGCGACGAAGAGGCTGCAGGCATAGAAAGCGAAACCACAAAGCTAAGCCCGCCGGCCTACGGGCTATGGCGATCCAGTGTGGTAAGTCGAGGCGCGAAACAATAGGTCCTAGAATGTCAAAACAGCAGGCTAACTTGTCAATCACAGAGAGTCGACCCCGACGGCCTTCACTGGCAGCAGAATCCTAATGCTTCTTCTCAAGAGCCAGAGGTAGCCCGATCTGGACCCCGCCCGCCCTCATATGCGTCCGAAGACGGCGTGTCATCTGTGGTTGACGTAGTCCCCGGGCCGACAGCTTCATCCGATAATGATAGACTGCCACCGCATCCGTCAGAGGTTGGGCGTGTCGACCCTTCGGTGTTGTAGATCAGAACCGGGCGCGGGGAGTTGTATCTTTTTTTCTTTGCGTACATACGTGAGCCTTTTGACTTTGATGCTTGATGGTTTTCATATCTTTCCACTACATACAAAAAAGCACATAACGAACTACCTACATATATTATACAGCCCACATTTTCATCTACAATTACATTATAGTTACGTCATTCAGCAAATCGCGATCTTCTCATCCAACTTGCGGAGCTATCATGGGGATTTATTGTGAAAAACGGGCGTTTTATGTACTTTATTCCAAGTCTCTAATCTCTAGCAACGCATAACTCCCTAGAAAGCTTATGAGAAAGCTTTCCAGACAACTATGCTTCTTTTCTGATAGCTCTCTAATCTAGGGTAGCACAAAGGTACTATTGGGGACACGATGAGGCAAAAGATGGGGTTCTTGGTTTTTTTGGCGGGTCTACCAAAGCTTCCCAATGAGTTGACGGGGAAAGTATTACAAAAACAATGTGGAAGTCAACTGCCGTTTGTGAACCGTAGCATTCGCGACATTGCCTCGATGTTTGCTGTGTTCCACCCTTCGGCAAAAGGTCGCTGTTTTATACTGGCTAGACTCGGAGCAAGCTCCAAAGGCCCCGTCGAGTTTGGCTTGGGACATACAGTACTGCTATAGTTGCGGTGACTCCGTGGTGTTTTCTTGCATCTGAAACTGCAAGTTTCTAGTTTACGTCATGCGGCAGCAGCTCTCTGAAGCTGTGACATCTGCATCTCTGTTTCACGCCCTGCCAAAGGCTGCCCGCCTTTGCATACCTTTGCACAGTTACATAACTAGTTAGTTAGTGATAGTTAACTAGTCACAAGTATAACTAACTAGATGACTAAGAACTAGTTAGTTAGCTGTAAACTCTGTAACTTGCCACTGTCTCAGCTTCCTCTAGAACAGCAACTCAAGCAACCACACGCACACGCAATAACCATCTGACAAGCCTTGGAGCGTTTGGGGTAGCATCACCATAGACAAGCAAGTGCTGACTAGGGTTTGCAGGCCCCACAGCTCTTGCTTCTTTCGTTGTCCTCTCTGCGGCAGGCCCCACCAAAGCTAGGGCCTCTTGCGTGGTAACTGCTTGGTAGCAAAGCCCCACCTGCTCCGAAGAGTGTCAACTTTTAACTGCATACAACACAGCCTGGATCGGCGGTTCAAACCTAGCCGTTACAGTGGGGGCCGTCAGTGTTTGCACGCTGAATTTCACGTCACGGGGGCGTTCTCAGTGCTTGTGACGCCTGCAAATCTCGCCCTTTAGTTAGCTAGTTAGTACTTCTCCTTCCAGGCTCCGTTTTCCCGGTCATCCTTTGACCACTTTTTTGGAGCTCTCGTTATTATACTTGCAGCTTAATAATTTCCACTTGTCACCACGAGTTTGCGTTCTCTGTTTTCTTTTTTCTCGCTCCTACTGACAAGTCCGTCCACAAACCACATCTTCTTCTTTTTTCTTTGTGCCACACAAACGCCCCGTCAATCTTCATCCCAAGTCTAGAGGTTTTGCTTTAGCTGCGCGACCAACTGACAGCACAAAGGCAGCCCCTTGCAGCTATCTTGCCATCGCACATCAAAACCCTGGAGGTGAGTTTTTTTTTATCGTTGGTGTTGCCGCTTTTTCCGTGACGCCGGCGTTGATCCTGGTGTCGCAGCCGTCGGTCGATCTGTGGTGTTTGTTTTTGGTGGGAGCTCCTAAACCGACGTTTGGCAACGCTATTCCTCTCTCTGGTCTTCCGTCCATGTCCCGGACTGTTTGTCGTCTTTGGCCGTCATATTCTACCGCTTGTTGTACAACGCTGCATTTCTGCGACTCGCCACGCCTATTGCTGTCGCCGCTCATGATTTATCAATTTTTCTACGCCCATCTCCTCGAAAACACCTCCATTCAACTCTCGACACCCCTCCGGCTCTCACGATGCGTTAACATTTGCCTTGTTTCATTGGAATTTTCGGCTGGGCTTCGTTTTGCCTGCTGTGAAAATCGGGTGTCATGTCGGCTGATATCGGACATGGTTGTGATTCCTCGGAGTCATCTGAACAGGGGCTCGGAGCCAAGATGATGCACCGCCATGTATGATCCAAAAAGCAACCCAAAATGGAGTCTGATGCCATGTGCCGAGCATGATGCTCGTTCGTCAGGCAAACGCCATACAGCAGAACTACCAAGACAATGACTGATTACCAAAACCACATATCGGCTGTTGTTTCACGCATGCGCCTCTATAAAATAAATCCAATGTTCAAATTACTAACATGCGTGCTGCAGTTGACACTCAAGCTTCTCACATACCCACAATGTCGTCTCTCTCTCGCCGTGCGTGCTACAAGTGCGGCAATGTCGGCCACTATGCTGAGGTTTGCCAGTCTGCCGAGCGCCTTTGCTACAACTGTAAGAATCCACCGTGACCGTTTATGTTTTTGTTGTCATGCCACGGTATGAGCTGACCTTGTGAATAGGCAAGCAGCCCGGTCACGAGTCCAACAGCTGCCCACTGCCTCGCACTACTGATGCCAAGCAGTGCTACCACTGCCAGGGCCTTGGTCATATCCAGGCTGACTGCCCTACTCTGCGCCTGAGTGGTGGTGTCGGCGGCCATCGCTGCTACAACTGCGGCCAGCCCGGCCACATTGCCCGCACCTGCAATGCCCCCCCTAATGGCATGGGCCGTGGAGGTCCCCCGATGCCTCGTGGCCCCTTTGGGTACATGCCCCGCGGTGGCTTCAATGGCGGTCTTCCTCGCCCCTCTACTTGCTACAACTGCGGTGGACCCAACCACTTTGCCCGCGACTGCCACGCTCAGGCCATGAAGTGCTATGCTTGCGGAAAGCTGGGTCACATTTCCCGCGATTGCACTGCTCCTAATGGCGGACCCCTGAGCACTGCTGGTAAGACATGCTACCAGTGTGGTCTAGCCGGCCACATTTCGCGTGATTGCCCCCAGAAGATCCGCCCTCACCAGCTAGATGAGGGAGATATTCCACCTCCATCTGTTATTAGCGTTAGTGTCCCATCTCCTGTTGCTTAAGCGCAGCGGATGTTGCGCTACACTTGGGTGATGTGGTATTGAATCAGACACTGGGCTGGAGCCTTGTCTCTTTGACTGGTCTCCAAGTCGGCCTATAGGTTTTGTGTCTCTCATCATGACATTGATTGCCCAACTTTTCTTCTATTTTTATCCCATTCTTGTCTTTCCTGGACAAATGGGCTTTTTATTTCCGTAAACTGTTTTCTTGTCATATTTTTTTTCTTTCCCTTTACACTTTTCTTTCATATCTTTCCCTGTTCATCTTGGATCATAATTTTTTCTCCGGTATCTTCTTCATATTGTCCCCTTGTGTCTTTGCTCACACGAGCTTGACACTGTTTTTTCGGCGTCAGCGACTCATGTTTCTATTCCCCCTTTGTTTCTTTGAACTTTATTGACCTTCTTCTTTTTGATTTATGAATGGACTGGATACCTGGGCTCGACTTGGCCCGTCCTGCGACTGCTACTATTACTACGACTCTCACGAAAACAGCACGCACAAACGACTTTTACTGAAGCCCGATTGGGAAACAAGGAGAAGGACTGAGGGGTGAGGTGTAGAGAGGAGAAGGAGAGCGAGGGGCTGGTGACATGGTGATTACACCTGGGTGAAAGAGGATAGCTAGCAGAGGAAATAGAGCAGAGAGAGAGAGCGGAAGCTAGAGAGATTAGAAGCAGAGTGTGAGAGGCTAACGGGGAGAAGAGCCAAGATGATTTTGAGATGAGTGGCAAATGCCTTCTTTACTCGCGTTCTTTACCATCTTTGTTCCATGCCACGCGAAGCACGAGAGGCCCGATACAAGAGATGCTTGGCAGTCAGGAACTACGTACAAAACTATTGTGGTTTTTGCTATGCTCATCTTGGCGTCTCACTCCCATGGACCAACTTCACAAAAAGACACAAAAAGACAAGCCGCATTTGATGAGTCAATTGCGGGGTTACTGTTATCAAAAAAAAACATGAAGCAGCAGAAGAAGGTATAGGCGTTGAAGAAGTAATGATGCAGCAGACTGAGACCGAGATTGAAGGCGAGAGAGCGGGATAGGTAAGTCAGGTGTGAAGATGTCACAGCATATGAAGAAGAATCGTGAGGTACAATGCCATGTTGGACTTATTGCCATCCGACTGGCACTCACGAAGTTGACTGAAAGATTTCAAATATGGCCTGAAGACTTAGTCTTCATCTGATAACCATTATTTACCATGACTTCTTGGGTTTTTTATTTTTTTTATTCTTTTACGTTCACTTCTTGGGTTAGGGATCTATTATTCCTCCACCTTCGATGAAGCGAAAAACAAAAAAAAAAAGTCCGACCCCTGATTTGATTTGATTTTATTCTTTTACGTCTACCTACTGTTATTTCGCAGCAATACGACGGTTTTTTTTTTGTTGTTGTTGTTGTTGTTTATTTTTACGCCGTGTGCCAGGGTTCACTGGTCGAATGGGCGTCACAGGCGGCTAGTCCACCTGTTAGAAGAGTATAACTATGAAAAAAGCAGGTCTGCACCTGAACGAAGAGAACAAACAGCTGGAACACCTGAGGCTCGCAGCCTCCAGAGCGACCCTAACGTCACCCCAAAGGTCCCAGTAAAACAAATAACGAAATACAAAGAACTATACAAAGGAAAAAAAGTAGAAAATTGCTCGGTCTTTCTGCCGGCCTATGCTTGGTTGATGAGGCGTTGCCGCCCGGGGCCCCTCTGTGCCAGTTTGTCGACTCTCTCGGCCAACGTCTTTGCCCCTCGTGCCGTCTTCAATAGACGCTCTACCCATGACCTGCTGTATCTTTTCTGTAGGCCTTTGCATGTCTAAACGTGTGGGCCGTCTTTCTCGGCCCCGCATCTCTCGCACCCTAACGGCGTGTCGTGCTCGAAGCGGACGTGGTACTTGTCTAAGTCTCTGTGCCCCGACCTAGCCGCGAGGACTCTGTCGACGCTGACTCGGTTGTGCTTTCCGGCCGTAGCCCTCCGTGCCACCGGTGCTTCCAGATTTCGCCCGGTGCTTTTCCACCATCGATCTGTCGCTGCTTGGAACTCCCGCTTGCGCCATCGTTTCAGTGCAGCCAAAGTCCACAATGGGTTGGGCTGGGCTGTTTCCTCTGTAGTGGCCTCTTTCGCCAGCTGGTCCGCTCGCTCGTTTCCCGGGATGCTTCTGTGGCCCGGAACCCACCTAAATTCCCAGCTTCGGCCTGGGTGTCCGTCTTTCCACTTCCGCATAAGGTCTCTTGTTTCGTCTATAGCTTCCTGCGAGGTGCCCCAAACTGGGAGCCTGGCGTTCAGCCTATCCACCACGCTGCGGTTATCTAGGCAGATGACGATTTTGATGTTCGCTGTGTTTGCAGTGGCATTGACTGCTTCGTCTGCAGCGTGTCTCGCCGCGATCGCCTCCGCATCCGCAACCTCTGCCCCGATCCCCAGATGCAGTTTGCCTGTGGCCAGTTCTTGCCCTTGCTTGATCAAAGCCCATCCTGAGCCGGCGTAACCTTTGGAGTCCTTGGACCCATCTGAGTACGCCCACAGAATTGGTGAGCTTTCGTCTGTGATCTCCTGGGTGTGTCTTTCTGCTTCCTCCAGCTTCGAGCCGTAGGCCGTCCTTGTTTCCTCAGGGGCGGGAGCACCGCCATATCTGGCCCAGCAGTTGAGCTTCGTGTACCTATTCGGTAGTGTGCCCAGTATCCAATCCGTCCATCCGTCGAAGGCGTCAGGGATATGCACTCCGTGCTTGTACTTGGCTCTCCTGATAGCCTCAGCTCTGATAGTGTCGTCAAGGATCACCGTGATCGGCGGGGCCCCGACGGCGTGGTGTACCAGGTCCACTGGCGTTGTCCTGTAGGCGGGCGCGGCTGCTCGGTATGCGGCCCTGGCTACCACGTCCATTTTCCCAGTGATGGTCTTCATGCGCTTGTCATCTGACATGTTTCCTCGAGGGGCTGGCCACCAAGTGGCTGCCGCGTAAGTCAGGTTTGAGATCACGCATGCTCTTGTCGCGTTCACCATCGCCTGGACTTCTGCTCCCTTGTAGCACCCTGCCAAAATCCGCATCGCATTAGCAGCCTTGCGAGCTTTCCTCATCATCACTTCCGTGTGCCCTTTGAACGTGAGTTTTTTGTCGAAGTGTACCCCCAGCCATCGTAGGGCGTCCCCATTCGGCGTGGGTATGACTTGGGATCCGTCTGCCATCTTTGCTGCTGGCCCTTCTGTTCCCTTCTTGTGGAAGTGTATCAGTGCCGTCTTTCCCTGGTCCAGGCTGAGTCCGTTCGCTTGGCACCAATTCTCCACACCCTGTAGATCCCGCTCCAAGGTTCTGGTAGTCTCCTGCAGGTTCCGGCCCGTCGCCAACAGACACCCGTCATCTGCATATCCTCTGAGCATCTGAATGCGGTATAGGGGACACATGAAAAGCATGAAGAGCACCGGTGAGACTGGCGATCCCTGAGGCATAGTCTCTGGGAACATCTCTGCTGGCGACACCTCATCGTCTATCCTCATCCTCGCTGTCCTGTTTTCCAAAAATGATTTGACCCATCCACAGTAAATTGCTGGCCACTTCTGTTCCACAAGCCTTTTCACCATTCTGTTTGGCGTGACCGCATCGAAAGCGCCCTTGACGTCAAACGTGAGCATCGATGCCACCTGTTTCTGTTTCCATGCGTGTCTAACCTCCGTCACCAAGGATAGGGTCAGGTCCGCCGCCGCTCGTTGCAGCACCGCTCCAGCGTAGTAAGGGTGTATCACACCTCTTTCAAGGGCCTCCCTCGCTAGTCTTCTTGCCATCAATCTTTCCAGAGCTTTCCCAAGCGTGGGGAGCAGTGAGATTAGTCTAAACGACCTCGGGTTGTTCTTGTCGGCCTTACCTGGCTTTGGAATTGGCACCAGGCAGGCGGTCTTGAAAGGCTTGGGGTGATGTGTTCTTTCGATGCACAGCCTAAAAAGTCTAGTGATGTGTTCTCCCAGTCCTTCCCATGCCAGCTTTAGAGCCTGGTTAGGAATGTCGTCTAGTCCTGGGACTGTGTTCTTAGGTGCAAACACGGCGCTCTTGACTTCTTCAACCGTGAGATCCAGTGTGAAGGGGTGGCGGTCTTCCGGTATCGTCGGAGGTGCCACGTCCGGCAGTCTGTTTCTCACATGCGCTTCCAGCAATGCGTCGGCCTTTCCCGCAGTCGTCCTGGCCAGCGTCCCCTCAGTTGTGCGGACCGCCGGTAACTCGGTGCGCGTGGTGCTTCCTGTCCAGCCCACGGCTTTGTAGATTTCCTTTGTCTGGGCCATTCCGTTTATCTTGCCGTTGTAGAAGGTTGCCTTTGCTCGTTTAATGGTCGCCAGGTACTCTCCTCGGGCAGCTTGGGTGATCGCAGAAGTGCTCCCCAGGGCTCTTCTGGCTGCCAGTACTTCTTTGTGTCTGTCCTGGCACTCACGGGTCCACCATGGATGGTCTCTTCCTCCGTTCTTCTTAGCCTTTGTCAAAGCTGCCTGGGAGATGCTTGTCAAAATTTCCTCAGTGAGTCTGTCCAAGTCAACGTTTCCTGTTTCTTGGGTCGTCCACCACCGGTCAATTCTTGTGCTCTCGGTCTTTGCTCTGTCGAGTATCGCTTCTGGTCCATCTTGTGCAATTCGCATTCTCGCTCGGTCGTTTTTTGTCATGGGGGCTCTCGTCAGCATCAGTTCCAACAAGGTGTGATCGCTTCCCACATCCACCTCGTCATGTGACCCAAACCATCCCACCTTGCTGTAAAGCTCGCACCCTATCACTGAAAGGTCCAAAACGCCCCCTCTCGCGTGTGTTGGTATCCCGGGGTCATTCAGAACCACCATGGATCCGCTCTCCACCCAGTCTACCAGCTCTTGTGCCTGCGGTTCTCTTCCTTCGGGGGGCGCTTCGCCATCCCAGATTGGATGCCTTAGGTTGAAGTCACCCACTATTATGGCTTTTCGGCTTAGTCTTGTTTCCATCAATTTTTTTGCTGCCTCACCGCAGCGTTTGGATCCTCTCGGGGCATTGTATACATGCGTGATCCGTATCTCTCCTCCTTGCGTCTCCACCACCAGGCTTTGAATGTCCGGGTGTGGAGGTTCCCATTGCAGTCCACGTGCCTTCACATCTTCTCTGCAGAAAATGAGAACGCGTGGCCTTTCTATCCAGTCATCGGTTGGCGCGAATAGCCTGTATCCTGTTATAGACACAGTCTTCGGTCTGTTCTTGTCTCGTACGAAATGGGGCTCCTGTACACATATGACGTGCGGGAGGTATTTGACAGCAGCGCTTGCCAGTGCCGCCTGTGCATTTCGTCCTTTGCCGAGGTTCGCCTGCCATAGGAGAAATTTGTTGGTTTCTCTATTCATGAGTAGTAGGGGCGTCGGTGATTTCCATGTCGTCGGTAGTCTCCGCTTCCTTCTTCTTGTTGGCTGTCGTGTCAGTTCCCGGAGTCGCTTTTTCCTTTCTGACCTCCTTTCCTGTCGCATTTCCAGTCGTCTCCTTCTCGGCGGGCGATGGGCCTGTTTCTGTGCCCCGTATTGTCGAGTCCGCCCCCGCCCCGCTGGCTTGCTTACGCTTCCGACCCTCTCCCTCCGGGTCTTGTGCTTCTAGAGCGATGTTTCCTTGGCCAGCTCTGGCCGCCCAGGGTGCCGTTTCCGTGGGGCATTTGGCAACTGAGTGCCCGGTCTTCTTGCATCTGGTGCAAGTCACTGTCTCTTCCCGACATTCTTTGCTGTCATGTCGGCGTCCACACTTTTCGCAGCGCCACGTTTGCCTAGGTTCACTGTAGAAAGCCTTTGTCTTTTGGCCCATAAAGTTCACCTGTTTGGGGCGGCCCTTCAGCTCCCTAGCCTTGAAGGCTGCTCTAACTGTGGCCTTCAGTCCCTCTCTCAAGAGGCTGCACGCAGCCGGGGCCACGCCGAAAGCCTCCTGCACGTGGTGCTTGGCCTTTGCTTCATCCATGGGTACGAGCACCATCTGTCCCGCGGTGCTCAGCTCGTACTACGAGGTCTGCTGGTCTCTCAGCGCTACCCATACCCATGGGTCGTCGACTTCGGCTTTCACGCCGGCTCCCATGGTCTTGGCCACCGCGGCTAGTTCCTCTGCTGTCAGTTCTGCTCCCTTGTCCGGGAGGATAGCAAAGCCTGTTGCCGTCTTGTTCGCCCGTATAAACTTTCTGCCCTTCGGGGCTGCCTTGTTCACCACGCCCAGCACTGCCATGGGGTGTAGGTCGCGCAGTTGATGCTCCTGGTCCATTCTCAGGAAGACTCTGTAGTCTTGGCGGGCCTCCTGCTTTTTCTTCTCTTGTGTCGCCTTTCTCGACTTCTGCTTTTGGGTCGTCTCCTGTTGTTGCCCGACTGCCTTAGCCGCAGCTCCAGCGTAGCTCATTTGGGAGACAGTGCCTCCGGACGCGTTGGACTTTGTGTCCTTCTCCTTGGTTGGGCCGGGCACAGCCTTGTCCGCAGCCTTGCGGTTCGGCTCTGCTGGCTTGGTCGCGTTGGGACCGCTGGCGCGGAAACTCACGACCCATTCCACCAATTTGGGGACGAATTGTTCGTCCATCTCCTTGGAGAGCTTCTCCAGCTCCTCAGCGTTCTTCTCGAAGAATTCGATAGTTTTCTTGTAGCTATCGATTTTTCTCTCCATGGCTAGGGTTGCCTGCTCCGCGTCCCTAAAAGCGCGTTCAAAACACGCGCCGAGCTTTTCCTTGCCTCCCGTCATCTTCAATGACTGAAGACAGGTCAGGGAATCCGTTTATTGTATTTATTTAATGTAAAAAGTTGTATTTGTCTCTGAAAACACCAAAGGTGCCTCTTGAAAGGCGTTGTTAAAAAGGTTGAGCAATACGACGGAAAAGTCCGACCCCACTTCTGGAGACAAGTTCATAGAGGCAAATAAGGCGGCTCAACCTCGACAAATAGAAGCCTTCATAGCTCAGTTGGCAGAGCGCGACACTAGTAATGTCGAGGTCAGCGGTTCAAATCCGCTTGAAGGCACACTCACTTCATTTCGAGTTGGTCATCTCGGCGATTCGAGATGTTAGTCGTTTTCTTTTTCTTTCCCCAAGATTTGCTGCCGGCGCGGACCAAGCCGGGAGGGTATCAACATTTTCCTCGATTTTCAGAGGGCACCTCTTCTAGAAGTTGATAGGCACCAAGCGCGGGGCCACCTGGCTGGCCGCCAACAACCTTCCCTCCTACAACCCTCGGGGGGGTACCTTTGAGGTCGGCCTCCCCCCCCTCGAGCCTAGGCTGAGGGTCTCACGAGGACAGCAACACGATCCCAATGCTGCTGCCATTCTCGTCTCTTCAACATGACAACGAGCTGCGAAGCCAGAGTCCGCTTTCTCCCAACTTTGAGGGATTTCCTCGCCGTCGACTCGCCCCCTTTTCACGACACCCTCCTCGCGATCGCCGGCCCTTCATCGCCGCCACACACACCAACTCGTGGATCCATCTTTGCAACTCGGGACTGTCCATTTGAAGGTTCAGACAGTCCATCACCTTCTTTTCTGCTTCTTTTGTCTTTCCTTTGTCCTGCTGTGGCACTCGGGGACTGCATCGGGCCTCAGCCATGGTTCGGTGCGGCGGCCACTTCGAAAAGCGGAAGGATACGCTCCTAGCCTCCGGAGGCTCACCTGGTATGGGTTTTCACCCGCTCAACGACTCGGGGTCTCCCATGCCACGCTGGTTTTGATGAAATTTCGTAGAGCGGTCTCAAAAGTTTCATCATTGCGTGACTCGACACGGACCCATGATTCCAAATTTCACGCGTCTTATTTTCTAATCAGGTGCCGAAGGCGATAATTCGTCGTCTGTTGAGGTGGAATTGATTAGGGATTATTCCGGCTACCGCTTTGCTTACAAAAATCTGTACAAATGTATTTCGTCAGTCTCCTACTGGTTTTATTACTGCCAGGACTCTTCTTTGCAACGGAACAAAGGAACAGAACAAGCCCAACGAGACAGGAGGCAGATGAAGCGATTTGCTTGCCATGGCAATCTGAAGTTAAAGGTTGACATGGAAAGTCGACTTCTCCATTTTGTGTTAAAACACAAACATCACCCTTCATATGTCAACCTTGATCTATCAGATGAGGCTTTTGCGTTTATTGTAGACCGCATTGCCTCACGCACCCCGGCCGAAATTTATCGCGACTTGCTGGCTCAAAAAGTCTACGGGTTTGAGAATGTCACACAGCCTCAAGTCTACTATTGGTGGAGAAAGGCTAACCAGCAATTGTGGCAGCGAGACCCTGATCAGTTCGTCTCCGCTCGAGTGTTGCTTCAAGAACAGTCAAATGTGAAGGCATCTAAGTTCTAACACGGTAACGTTAGAGGCTTGGCTTTCTATATCAACGATACGGTCCAAAAACTCGTTAATGTCACAGTTGAAGTGGCGATTGATCCAACTTTTGGGACCAATAATGCTGCCATGGACCTATATGCTGTTTTGGCTGAAGTGGACGGTTCTGGCATCCCCTTGGCCTATCTTTTTCTGCAAACCGTATTAGACAAAAAAGATGACAAACAGCGTAAAAAGAAAAAGAATTCTGACCCAGGTGCTACTACCGCGATCTTGCGGCAATTTTTGACTCTTTTGAAAGATCGCAGCCTCCGGCCTTCTTTTTTTGACTGCGATAAAGACCTGGCAGAGCTATCTGCCATCAAGTCAGTCTTCCCAGAGTCAACAATCCAGCTCTGCTACTGGCACGCAAAACGTGCTGTCAAAGTGAAAATGAGTGATAGCACGAAAACCAAAACGCAAAGCAGGTATCGCCCAGAAGAAGCCCAAAAGCTTGTACCGCATCTTGAGATTTGCTGGGGTTCAGCGCCAAATCAACGCCCCGATGGTCCTCATCGATACGAGACTTTTGATTGCAAGAACCGCGTTGAGTTTGCGGAGAAAGACAGGCTTGAAGCTCTCTCCCGTCAGGACAAAGATGGGATCTTGGATCTTTTTTCGCGTCATTTGAACATGCACCCCTTTTGCCAGATGAGAGAGGTACCATTTACAATGCGCAAGCAATCTACCGGAAGTGCATAACAGATGTGTACGAGTGGTGCTTTTCATGAGGCTGTTTTCGCCTTTGGGCGTATCTATTTGTGAATTGGTATCGACCTGAACAGTGTGTACTTTGGGCGCGTTCGGCAAACGCAAAAGAGATTCCAGTGTTGAAAACAACGATGATCGTGGAGTCTCATTGGCGACTCATCAAGCATGACTTTCTCCATCGCTTCAACCGGCCGCGAATCGACCTTGTCGTATGGGTTCTCCTTGGTCGTGTAGCTCCACCCACCGTGAATCGAATGAACGCGATTATGTCACGGAATCATCGCTTCGGAATCGTTCACTGGCGTAAAGGTTCCAAAGCTGAATGGAATAAGCTCTCAACGTCGAACGAGGAGATCGACGTCAATATCCACATGTATCATACAAACCCTGTGGCTTGGACTTGTGGTTGTCCATGTTTTCTTCTGAGCCAGTTCTTGCTCCGCAAGCATATTGTGCGTTGTTTCAAGCCGATTACGGGGAGAGTTTCATTCTTTGACAATGTCAAACGACATCGAGTGGCTCCTTTTTGGACTAACCAACACCTCGTCTTGAAGGAGGGGCTGCAAGGTAAGAACGATAACATCGTCATTACTGTCGATGATATTGTCGAAGATCGTGAGTTTGCCGAAGCGGAGGATTTCGAGGACAGAGAGCAGGACGATGACGATAAACGCCCAAAGAGAAACCCGGTGGATGTAATGGCGAGATTCGGTCATCTCCTGCAAAGTCAATATGATGCAGGGAATACTCGGCTTGTTGACGGAGTCTCGAGACTCATTGAACCAAATATCGGGCGACTTCTTGATGACATTGAAAGTCTTTTGAATCAACGGCAGATGTCTCGTGCTACAATGCCGACATCCTGTCTCCAAGGACAGTTGACGAACGTTCGGTGGGCAAAGCCAAGTATCGCGAGATGATCGGGAAACTAATGTACCTGGCTGTGGAAACGAGATCAGACATCGCTTGCGCAATCAACAAATTGTCTCAACATCTCCTGGATCCGTGTGAACGTCACCAGCAGGGTCTCCATCATCTGATGAGATATATCCGTTCTAAGAAGCACTATGCGCTCAAATATGGGAATGGGACAGGATTGATGGGACATTCCGATGCAAACTTCGCCCCAAGTGAGGAGAAATACAGGTTTACAATGGGCTACGTATCCACTCTGAATGGTGCACCAATGAGCTGGAAAAGCCAGAAGCAAAAGTCCATGTCGACTTTCACGACGCACTCGGAATATGTTAGTATGTCCGTGGTAGCCAAGCAAGGTATATTCCTGCGTAACATCCTGTGGGAACTCTTTGACTTCCTCCCGTATCCATTCTGGGTCCGGGTATACCCTCACGAGCCCCATGCTATGGTCATATGTGGAGAGAAGATTGAATATTTCTCTTTATAAGGAGTCTGGATTTGATGTGTGGCTGTTTTCCTGTCGGTACACCCTCGAGCCGGGCCAGACGTAGATTCCGCCTCGCCTCAAAGTCGGTCTCTAAAATGTCACAGGTGTCACTTGAAGTTTACATAGACCTTAAATCCCTAATCGCTCAGGAGTTGCAATGGAAGATAGCCTCGTCTAGCTACTCCCGTCTAGGATATTTGGCTGTATTAATGCAACATACCAGCAGGTAGACGTTAAAATCATAACACGCTGTGCTAGATTTGCTTGTAACCTAAAGGGTGACCTAGACTCGAAGGGAGACAGGATCTGGTTGTTCTCGGGCACGATGGGAAAAGTTAGGGCTTGTTTAAGGCCAATTGTTATTGTCTAGAACTAACTTTGGTTGCAAACCAACTACCACCAGTCTATTGGTGATTCATAAGCGGGTGGTCGTCTGGGTTGTGGCAACCGACAACACCGTTCTCCCCAACTTCACCCTTCTTCCCCTAACTTCTCTCAACCTTCTTCCCATTGCCACCTCCCCTTTAAACTGTGGCCTTGGTAATAGTACACTCAACTGTGCAGCCGTCATCGCTGTCGTTGTTTCCATCGTCGCATTCCTCACCATCCTCAACAATGCCATTGCCGCAGACGCTCATGCAGCTCTCAGGGTACAGGTCGCAGACACGCTGGGCATCAACAACCGAAGGGTAGACGGACAACGGGGGGAACACGACTCCATCCTTGGGCTCCAGGGGGTTGCCCTCGACATGAGTAGATCCATAGGCGGCGAGGTCAATGTGCATGACAGAGTTGACATCGTACTCGCCCAGAGTCTCCAGCTTCATGCCATCAAGGTCAAAGGGAACAAAGTTGCAGCCGTAGCCAGTGCATGTGTCGGCGCCACAGTCCGCGGGCTTAGACCACAAGTACTCTTTGGTCACGAGGTTGAACTTGCTGGTAAGCTGGATGCGGTCGCAGAATAGGTTAAGATACTGGTCTCTATCGGGGCGCTGGTGCTCGTGAGCCAGTCCCAGAACTGTTTGTGGAGGTTGTTGTTAGCGCAAGGTTTGGGAGACAAATTGTTAGTTGAAGAGGGGAAGGAGGCTCTTACGATGGCCAATCTGGTGAACATAGTCACGGACAGTGTTGGTTGTGCCCAGAAGTAGATAGTTGGCTTTGGGGTTGGTGGTGCGACCAAGGCTGCTAATGGTTAGGTTTCCCTCGACACCCTGGACAATCACAGGACCTGGGCCATCGCTACCGGTCTGGTAGCCCTGCATAGTGAACTTCAACCAAGGCAGCTTAGCCTTCCAGATACGGGTAGCCTCTTTAAACATGTCACCCCGCAGCAGCTTGCTGGCCTCATCGTACCAGTAGTACTTGATCTCGCCATCATCCCACAGATTATGCGCGTTATTCTGAACAGAGATAGAGCGAGGCTTTTGGCCAGGGCGAACCATGGCGGCATCCATGTCGGCCTTGCTGCCATAAAGCTCATCACCATTGATGACAATACGACCCTCATAGTCAAAGTATGCGACCCGGCGGTAAGCAACAGACGAGGACTTGCCCATGGAAGCCCAGGAGTCAAGAGGGTATCTCATATTCGTAGTCTCTGTATGGTCAAGGTATGCTAGAAGACTGTCGAAACCATATTCGCGGGCCATGACGGCCTCTGAGGTGACAGCAGCAGCGACAAGAGCGTGGATCAACTGCATTTTGATGGTTGAAATAGCAAGATGTAAGTGAGTGTGAGGTACTTTGTATGTTGATTGTAATAGATGCAACTAGCGTAGAAGGGGAAATATGCGAAAGTGGAACAATGAGATAAGTGCAGTAGAGAATGAATGAGAGATGCAGATGTAGATGCTGAAGCGAGTGGTGAATAAAAGAGTCAGATGTGTTGTTGATGAGGAAGATGTTACCAGCTATATATGCAATTATCCCTACTTTCAAAAGACGTCAACAGCTTGGGTTCGGGGTCAGTATTTCGCCATCTTCGGATTCTCTCCCAAGATTCATGGAAGTCTTGGCAGTGAGGAAGTACGACTAACACGACATCGTCCGACCATCAAGTGCCTTGTACGTTCTTATTCCGATCAGATCTGGTTGGCAACTAGCTTATTCCGAGAGAACTCTATTTCCATCTCACCCCAAGGTCTCAATCCACCCCCGCCGTACCATTTGGGTTTCGGTTCGGTGCTCGCCGTTGTGTATATGTGCGAGCATGTGGGTGCAGCTAGCCACAACATAGAAATGATCTATGGCGTAGCGCATCATATGCTATCTGGCATTGCCAGATAACAGCACTGATCACAGCAACAAGTAAAGATCAAGATGGATGGAAGCGACAAGCCCGTAAATGGGACCCGAGAACAAGAGTTGAGTATGCATATGGCCCACAAGCAAGCAGCCATCAATATTAGCTGAGCTTGTGTTTATTTAACGGTAAACACCATTATTAGGTGTATTTGAACATGCCTTTTTTGCGCCAAGTCCCCTGAAAGGCTACGCAGGATTTCATGTGATGAGAACACTACCAGTTATTGACTATCAGACGTTTCTACATTTATTGAGGTTCGCTCTGAAGAAATCGGTTCTTCAAATCACGGCCCCATGAGCCGTTGACACAATGTGTGTGTGTGTGTGTGCTTTTGATTTGCCAATCTTCCTTTCTTCCTCAGCACTACATAGGTAAACAAATACTTGAAGGTATCTATCTCTATCTATCTAGACCACATTAAAGTGTTCTACAACATGGAGCGCATAAGCAAGGTCTTTCGAAAAAGAGGCCCGTGTTTGTTTTACGTACTGGCGTAGGTGAATATTCCACAGACGCCCCATCTCTGGTTTGGCTGCTTCGGTAGTCGCGGTTGGCGCGTCACTCCGATTTTTTACACAGCCCGATATTTACATGTGTGATCAACCTTATTTTCTTGGCATCCTCCCACATCCCGTCTTGAGCATACTGGAAGCCCTTCCCTGAATTTCTACAGTCAAAGCGGTTGTAACTAGACTAACCACGATCACTGCCCATACACTTCCAAAGCCAAGACTACATGAAAAAGGATTGTTTTTCATTTGATGCCGAAAATTGACCGGTCACTCATTGATAATTCGCACATCCCCTCTTTTCTCGGACAGTAGACCCTACCGTTAATGGCTATATTGCATGTGTATTCATGGGGGGGTGTTTTGGTCCATGTACATCCTGCAGGCTTGGGAACTCGCTTCTTCAAATCTCGGGAGAAATATTGTCGCGGTTAAAGTCTTTTGTGTAACTCACCTATTAATCCGACTCTCATTTGTATGTGTGTAACCTCACACCACGGACAAACAAAAAGGCCGAACAAATATACAACTCCGAGGATATGCACGTGACCGCCGGCTATATCGCCGGTTCAGCGCTCTGTGGTTTGACTAATGGAGGGCGTAGAATTGAAGCTCTCATCAACCTGTTCACACTAAGGGGAAGTAGACGGAACTCTGTATTTTCCACAGGCCATAATCGTGTGTAGAAGGCGTTGTTTGATCGTGTTCATTTGTGTAGACGCCCAACTGAGTCAATTCAAAACAAAATACGGATGATAATTATGACAACCCCATCAAGCCAAAAGCTCGCCGTAATCGGTTGGAGTTGATAAACTATCTTTGTATTTGTCGGCAAGATACGTCAAAATGTAAATTTCCAATTAGCCTATACCAGGGCCATTGATGCCCAGGAGTACGACCGTACTGAGGATGACAAGACAACCGTCAAAAAGAACCTTTCATAAGGCTGTTTCTTAAACGCGGAGGTTACAAAGCCGCGAAGCCGCGAGGTTATCCAGACCTCCAGACATGCCAAGGTTACTAGGGACGAGCAGTACGGCTAAGGAAGGCCCTGCCCGCGCCTAATTCTGAGCTCTGACACAAAAGAAAAGACAGGGGTGTAACAAATTCGTGCGCCAGGCCTGTCGAGATGGCACTTGTATTCCCCCGGCGGCAAACTCAAGAACCGACATGCATTTATAAGCGCGATCATCGGTGCTAGAAAAATGCCGTCCATCATCGTCGTTGTGGCCGCATAACTTCGTGAACATGCAAGATCACTGACCTGAGAATGAACAAAATGAAAATCACGACCAACCAGAATATTCCCTTGTTTGAGGCTACTATTCCTCTCGTCCATATTTAGCTATGCATGTGTTCTAAGATAATCATTTGTCACCGATGAAGATTAGTAGGCATGTATCAGGAGTGGACATGAGTATTGTATAGCTAGTTAGTTACCGGTTGTTTTTGAAGTTTTCCAAGCGCCAAAGCGATGTTCTTGATTCTAGAGGCCTACACAAGAACTGCGTCTCGTATTTCAGGTCATATATTGTAGAACTGGTAAAGTTATCAATAGTTAGTTAATCTATTAGGTTCTATCTTTTCCTTTCTGTCTTCCTCCTTCTCTCTTCTGTTTAATATCCCCTACCTCGACGGCATCACGCCGCCGAGGACCCACAATAATATGTTACTCAGCGCGACAGGGGTTTTGATGTTCCTTGGTAAGTGGGTCCCGACACACTTTCCTCCTTGCGCCACAGCGCCACACATATACGCCACGCAACATATATAAAACAGCCGCCGAAAAATGACAAAGCGTGTAAACTACTACTGTGCCAAAAAGACGAACGTTCACTTGGACTTGCTTACTTAGTAGGGCTTCTATCTTCCATTATGTACACTGGGCTCTCATGGCCACTGTGATGTAGCGTCATGTGATCTTAGTGATTTTGGTAGACGATAAATACAGTCAAGTCAAGTCAAGCCACTGTGATGTACGCTAACTGGGTAACTTGGCCTCTTTGTAGTGATCCCGACAGCGATAGTTTGCCAAAAACCACGGTCAAATGTTGGAGAACTGACCCTTCTGACATCGTTAGGGTACAAGAATATAGCCAGTGCACGTGATCTAGGAATCCACCGTCACGTCGCACAAATATAGGAGCATGGACTTAAGCGGATAGTTTCTAGAGCATGCAATAACTTTCCTACATTACGCACATCCATCAAAAATACCGAGTCATGGCATCCGCTGGACTAGACACCGTGTCGATCTACTTTGTCTCCGTGATTTCCCTTTGTTCATATTCTTGTTGTAAGCACATAATGTCGGTCATGAGACGCTTCCCACGGGTAGTTACAGGCTTAGACACTCATACAGCGACTTTGAATCTGTGTATTGTACCAGCGAGACCGACGTGCACAGAGTCTGTTCGAATGTTCCCTTGGTTTGTAAAGGATAAGTTGGTGAATGTTGCCAATGTAGCAGTGTCCAAGCCAAGCGGGATGAACTACAAGTGGTGCCCCGAATTATCCTTTTTCCATCCTATTCAGAGGCTGAGTGCCTGCATGTTCCTGTTGATCGGGATTGTCACTTCTGCTGCCTGTGACAGGTCGAAAGCGGCTTCTGGTTGGGATACTGCGGCAAAGTAAACGTCTCATTCCCATTGCGCAACATACTGCTCTGGCGTGGCCAGTCTTGTGCGCTTGACACCTCTCGAGCTTGTCGACGTTGAGGGGTTTTCGAGGTCAATTAGACGCAAGTTGTTGCAGCGCCATCTAGTGAAGTTAACTATTTGATGTAAGACTCACTCATTATTCAAAGAGCATTTCATTCGAATCCTTTTCTCTAGTTACTCTAAGTACAACTGTCATTTTCAGTGCCTCCGCAGGCTTCTAGGCTAACCTTGTTCAAATGATTGGTTGATTCTTTATTAACCTGTCTACTCGCGAGGTATTCTCGGCATAAGACAGCCACCCCGGAATCTCGGCTTAACGGCCGATGTGGAATGCCAAAAAAGTCCGCAAAACCCTCACCGAAAAAATGGAACCCCAGACCAGCTACAACGGGTTCGCGAGAATTTTTGTGTAACCGTAGAATCCAGTGGACAAAAAAGCAAAAACATACAACACCGAGGATTCGCATGTGATCACCCACCATACTACTGGTTCGGCGCTCTGTGGTTTGACTAAGGGGGAGCAGACGGGACCCCGTATTTTCCGCAGGCTATGGTCGTATGTGGAAGATTTGAGTCGAGAAAAGTTTTATAAAGAAAACATCAAGTTGGGCTAGAGCAAAAACTAACCTCCACAGTAAGCAGACTGACGATATAAAAACACGCAACACTGGGGATTCCCACGTGGTAACTCACCGTAGTACTAGTCTAGCGCTTTGTAGCTTAACCAAGTGAGAGCGAACGGGATTTGATTTGAAAGTCTTTATTATCCTGTCTACACGTGAGGGATTCTCGACATACGACAGGGGACTATTTCTAGTACCAGAAATAGGCTCCTGCCCAAGACGATACCTAGCCCTGGCGGGGTGAGACCTGCAAAGGAGGGACCAGACGACCCCATCGAAGCAAAGGGCGACAAAGACAAGGAGGTAGCCCGACATCTAGAGGACCTGCGCATGGCGTGGCTAGATACAGCGTGGGCCTACTCAGACGGGGCGAAGATCAAAGACGGCAGCGCAGGGGCCGGGTAGACTCTTGTGGTAGACAACACGACCTGCGCCGAAGGTAGCAAACCATTGGGCACCTGGCAAGAAGTGGCTGACGCTGAGGCAATCGCAGCCCTACACGCCGTGCAAACGGCCCACGAGCTACCGCAAGAGACGACCGGCGACCTCTACCTGTGTCTTGGCAACAAGGGCATTGTGAACCGTCTGAATGCAGAAGAGGGCGACCTGGGGACATCCCAAACAGCCATCAACGAGACAAGACGACTCCTGGCAAGCTGGAAGCCGAGACAGGCGGGCTCTTTGCGCCAAAGGCAAGAGTCAGATGGGTACCGGGCCACAAGAACATCCCCGGCAATGAAAGAGCCGACCGGTTAGCCAGAGGGGTTGCTGGGACTGAAGTCGGCGGACGCGAGATGTCGCTCTCCAGGGCAAAACGGTGGTGCCGAGAGCAGGCCGCCACAGAGTTCAAGACGTGGTGGGGGGCGCAGAACGGGCCTTCCCATATAGACAAGCCAGAGCCCGTCGAACCTTGGAAGTTCAAGGACTACAGAGAACACGACCGACTCGATATTGGCACATTGATGGCAGCAATTTCTGGACACGGCGACTTTGCCACGTACCACCAGAGGTTCGAGCACACCGGGGCCGCTCACGATTGTCCGAGATATGGACAGGAGAAGACCCCGTGGCACCCGTAGACGTGTGACTCGATCCCACAGAGGCTACGGCTGACGGAGAGACTCGTTAAAAAGCTTCTCCCTACAGTCAAAGGATGCAAGCAGCTCCTCAAGAAGTTGAAGAGGGTGAGAGAGGAATGACCAGCTGCGATGGCGTTTGGCGTGGTGTGCTTTCGTTTGTGTATTACTTGCTTCTTTTTCTTGTTTGTTTTCCGATTCCTTTTTCTTTTTATTTTTATTCTTTTTTCCCTGTTCTTTTTCATTTTCATTATCACTGTCTTCATGTATCCCCCCTGATGTATCCCGAGCCAGGAGGTGCTTATCACCACAGGGAAATCCCGAGTCGGCGTCTACAGTTTCTTCGGAGCTGGGAGACTACGGTCACCAAGGCAGTCCGAATCGGAGGATCCCGGCAGCCGGTTATGCCGCTGCCAGGTTGCCAGGACCTGCCTGGTCATCTTATGAGTGTTTGACGAACACTCCGAATGATGTAAAATAGATGAAATGAAATGAAATGAAATGAAATGAAATGAAATGAAATGAAAAAACATGGGGTCTGCACCTTCCCTCCTACAACCCTCGGGGGGGTACCTTTGAGGTCGGCCTCCCCCCCCCTTGAGACTATGCTGAGGGTCTCATGAGGATAGCAGCACGATCCCGATGCTGCTGCCATTCTTGTTTTTTTCAACACGACAACGAGCTGTGAAGCCCGAGTCCGCTTTTTCCCAACTTTGAGGGATTTCCTCGCCGTCGACTCGCCCCCTTTTCACGACACCCTCCTCCTCGCGATCGCCGGCCCTTCATCGCCGTCACACACAACAGCTCGTGGATCCATCTTTGCAACTCGGGACTGTCCCTTTGAAGGTTCAGACAGTCCACCTTCATCTTTTCTGTTTCTTTTGTCTTTCCTTTGTCCTGCTGTGGCACTCGGGGACTGCATCGGGCCTCAGCCATGGTTCGGTGCGGCGGCCACTTCGAAAAGCGGAAGGATACGCTCTTAGCCTCTGGGGGCTCACTTGGTATGGTTTTTCACTTGCTCAATGACTCGGGTTTTTCTATGCTACGCTGGTTGTGATGGTTGACTTTGTGTTTCGTCACGTTTCTCGGTCGAACGAATGTTGGTGGGGATGGTCAACTTTTTGTGGGGGTTAGGGTTTATCTGGGGAAATTGTTTTTTTTTTTTTTTGTTACTTATTTCCTTGTCGCATGCAGAATTCCATTTACTGGTTGTCCTACGCTCGCGCGGGGGTCGAAGGGCCCCGATGACCAAGGTCTTCTCATGTTTGGCAGGCCCGATAGGGCCTGTGTCCGCCTCACGGCGGACCGTGTAATGCTTTTCATGTAGCTTAGTCACGTTAAATAAAGTCAAGTCTAATGAGACCTCACCGGTAAATACCGCCGCCATATACGCCGCTTCAATCACTTGAACGCAGTGCTAACCTGCCCCCTCTGCGACGCTGAGACCACCCCGGAGCACATCTGGACCTGCCCCCGCAACCCTCAACGGATGTCTAAGGGCTTCTTCCAAAAGCTCATAGCCACCAAGAGTGGAGCCATCTGGCTGGCATCTAAAGCAGCCAAGAGTCCTCCGGTGCTTCTGGCACACCGCTGTGTGGTAACGGGAACGGACCGGCATGAAGGGGACTCCCCAGTTCGCCCTCCGCCCGACCCTCCACCGCCTGGTCCGACCCTGCCCGGGGCAGCTTAGCCTCTGGGGCCCAATCTTTTTTCGCGCAACCGCGCTGCCAACCCTCTGGCATGAACACGCCGCCAACCACCCCTTCTTTTTTTGCACAAAACTTTTTATCACTACATCGGCGGTGAGGCCAGGACTCTGGGCCAGGTTTGGGGCCACATAAGTGAAGGACAGCCTCTGTGCTGGGCGGGTGGACATCACTTTGGTCATTACACTTTGTGTGTGGGGTTTCTGTATGCATGGTTTGGATTTTGGTTTCTGTTTCTGTATGTAACTTCTGATACTACTTGTAGTTCCCTGTCGTATGCCGAGAATACCTCGTGAGTAGACAGGTAAATAAAGAGAAAATCAATCAATTCCCCCCACCCTAGATTCTTGCACCATGAGTATGATTCAGGCTCGGTCTGTTTCGTAAATCGTGGGAGTTACAGGCTGTTTTAGCCCGGTAGATATTGTCAATAGCATCATCGACGGATGTTTCACGTGAATTTAGGAAAATGTAGGCAGACCTTGTTGTGGGTGGTAGTTGCGTCTGAGTTTACAATTGAAGTAGCCATGCCAGCATCATGGACTGTGCTTAGGCTTTCACGAATTGCACCTCTTGCAATTCTTCTATATTCTCAAGTCAAGACCTACACCATTGAACCCTGCCCTCTCCTCTGTGGAGGGCGAATAAAGAAGTGGATCGTTGCTCCTCGTTGTGTTTTTTGCCAAGATCTATATTCTTTGACTAAAGACTAATCCTCAAGAGTGATGAAAGACGGACTGGGGGCCTTGCAGCTCGGATCACTAAGAGACAGTCTTGCCTTTGTCTACCACCGTAGCCGCCGGTTCGTGATTCGAAAATTCTAATAGAATATATCGCGAGACTAACTCGAAAATAGATGGGCGATGAACAATGGGCTTTTGACACTGGCTTTGAGATGTTGGATTTCCCGTGCACTCTGTATTGAACGTAGCCTAAAACACCATTTTCTCTTAGTTTACCCACTACAATCTGCTGCCTCCCACTTCTCCCAACCCAACGGGCTGTTACAGCCAAAGAAACTGTGGTACTCATTCGGATTCACGTGCCCTGATCTTGCCAGAAGAACTCTGCTAATACTAGCTCAGTTCTCCAGTTCGGCTACAGCCTTCCATGGCATTCATACTTTTAACTTTTGGCCCGTGTTCTCTTACCAATGGTCAGTCAGTCAATGTCTGCCTTGACTTGACTTGACCATTGTTGGCCTCCACACAAGGTTTACTCACTTTGGCTGTTCCCTTCACCATCTGTTCTTACAGTGGTGTCTAACACATACGACCATAGCTTGTAGAAAGCACGGGATCCCGTCCGCTCTCCCTTAGTTAACCTACAAAGCGCCGGATTAGTACTACGGTGGGTGACCACGTGGGAATCCCCGGTGTTGTATGTTTTTTTGGGTCTCTTTACTTCGCTCTTGTTTTGTTTCTGTAGACCCGGATTGCCTGTCAACAAGCTCTTCTTGAACGCGCCATTCTCACTTTTGTTTGCGAGAGAATACCTCGCGAGTAGACAGGTAAAATAAAGACAATCAAACTTTTGTTTGCGAGTAGACAGGTAAATAAGGACTTTCAAATTCAAAATTCTCACTTTTGTTTTCGCCCGCTTATGTCTCAAATCGTGTTACCTCGCGGGTAGACAGGTAAATAAAGAATCAACTAACTAGCCTCAAAGTGTGTCTAGCAAAGCGTCAACCTTCCTTCTTTCCGCCTCTTCAACATCCTGGACGGCATCATCCGGCTTGCCCTCCTCCAACCGAGCCACGCGCCCTCCCACACGTGCCAGCAGCACACGCATGCGCTCCATCTCCTTCTCCATTGCGCCGTTGCGCGCAACTAGATTTTCCTGGACAGCGTTGCGTAGAACCTCGTCCTCCTCCTCCTCCGCATCCTGCTGCTTCCCGCTGCTGTTCTCGCGCACGCGCTTCGTTATCGGCTGTAACGGAACAAGCGACGCGCGGATGCGCCGTAGGCGCTGCACGCGCGCAAGCACGGCGGCGCGCTCATGGTCCAGCTGCGTCAGAGACTCGGTGAGCGCGGCATAGCGCTGAGACTCGGCCGGGTGGGCATGGGATTGGGCGTCCTGTGGCCACGTTGGGGGGAGGTTGGTAATGACAGTGGGTGAGCCTGGGTGTGGGGTGTTAGTACATGTTAACGTGTTTGTGAATAGGGTGTATGTATGGCATAACATGAGATTTAGTAGAGAACAGAGACCCCAAGCACCCAAGAGAACAAAGCTCCAGAGCAGCACCAAGTGCCCGGGTGGACTTACTTATGTCTGCATAACGTCCAATCCCATCGCCCAGTACGCCGTCACCATCGGCGGCGCTCGCGCCACGCTCCGTCGCCTGCCAGTACAAGCGATCAAGCTGCTCCGCGACGTGGCGTGAGGCCTGGGGCGCGTGCACACGGCGCGAGTGCTGGGTGAGCACGTGCGATAGGCGGAAGAGAGCATCGTCGACGGCACGCGCGGGCAGGGCATCGGGCGCGGCGGCTTGCGCATCGAGCCACTCGGTGCTGGGCGTCGGGTCACTGGCAAGCAGGCGCGTTTGTGCGGCAATGAACGATTGCTTGAGCGAGAGGATGGTCGGCGGTGTCATGGCGGGAGGTGTTGCAGCGCAAAGGAGGAAGGTTGATTGGTGTGAGATGGAGGTTGAAAGTGGAGTTGGGGTTAACCAGAGCTCAGGGTTTGGCGGCTAGCACTCGGTCACGTGTTTTAGTTGAAGACTAAGTTGTGGAAATCATCATTTGACATTTTCCGATGCTACTTCTATATGTATGGCCCAACTATTAATTACAAGAGAAGCCCCTTTTTCTTTTTCAAAAGCCCAACAGCCAAAGCATGAATGCCCCATCGCTAAATGCATAAGAAACCTAAAAACAAAACCCAACGCTAATGCCGTTATCAGTGCCCAAGAGAACCCCATCAAGTCTAAGACAGAAGAGCGGCCACCATGGCACCAGCGACCACAGCCGCAGCACCGGTGGCCCGGAGAGAGCCGGTGCCAGAGTTAGGGTGAGTCTTGGTGCCAGTGTTCTTGGCGCCGCCGTTGTTGTTGCTGTTGCTGTTGCTGTTGCTGTCGCGGTCACGGTCGGCAAAGACACCGCCAAAGGGACCGTTGTGGGGGTCGATGCTGTCGGTGATCTTGGCAGCGGCAGCGGCGTAGTTGGAGTAGGTCTTGCTATCGCGGCCGTTGACAACACCAACCATGCCAAAGTTGCACTCTCTACCCTGCAGAGGAGGTCAGTATTGTGGGGTCAGACGGGAGAGAGTTGGAGAGTCGCAGAGTCACGTACCTGAGTGGAATAGAACACCAGAGGGTCGGTGTTGTTGAGTGTAACGCGGAAGGCCTTGTCGGCCAGGCCGCTGCCGACGGGGACATAGCCGGACCAAAAGCCGCCGTGGTTGATGGGCACACAGGGACCGCCGGGAGCATCGAAGTCGCCCATGGCTACACTGTGGTTGGCAGGGCCGAACTGGAACTCGAGGACATCGCCAGAGTCGGCAGTGATCTCACGAGGATCAAAGGTGTTGTTGTCGTTAAGCTTGACCACGATGGTCTTGGCCGAGGTCAGGCCAGAGACGGCGGCGACAGCGAGGATGGAGGTAGAGAAGCGCATTTTGAAAGATTAAAAGTAGAGGTGGAGGAGTGATTAGAAGAGAAGTGGTATTAAAGACGGTAAAAGGGAATAAGAAGATTAAGAAGGAGAAGAGATGCAAAGAAGAAGAAATAGAAGAGAAGAGAAGAGATGCTGAAGATGCTGATGATGCTGAGAGAGGCTGGAAATATTGGACCCCAGAGACACGACCAAGCCTCTCTATTTAAACATCCGCCGACTGACCATGCACAACATGTCTCGTGGCGTTTCTTTTGGCGGAGGTCTATCAGAGACAACGTGATGGCCCGGCTTGCTTGCAGTGTAACCATGATGACGTGCCGCTTCCTTTAGCCCACTGGCAAGGGTCTATTTGGCTTAATGATCCTTTTTGCCAGTGCTGCTATTCTTGACGCAATGGCGCCTTTTGTCAGGCACAAACAAATCTCGCCTAGAAGCGATGGAGGCCATAGGCTCAAAGTGCGAGTCTACAACTTGCTACACTGCAACTCTTCTTGCGCGACTTTCCCTGGGCTGGGGCTCACCTCAGCTCATCTCAGTCAAGGGAGCACCAGCAACCCTCACGGGAGACTAACCTGGGGACATACGAAATAACTCTGAGATCGCCTCGGTCTCTGTCCAAAGGCCTGTTTCGGTCTGTCCTGCCCTGACAGCCTCTTGGCACGGCACATCGTCAAGCTCTCAGCTGTCTTCCCATATAATCCGCCCTGTTATCGCTGGGCCTCTCGTCGGCTGTCATTGCTTGGCTTTTATTGTTTATTTTTTGCCCCGATGCTGCTATTTTCAGGCCCCCCGGCAGGCCCACCCAAAAGCTTGGGCCCCGGCGCTAGATTCTTCGCCTGTGGCCCACTGTAATCTCGCTGTACTTGTGTGCTAAAAACAACCCGTCGGCGCTCCCTGTCACCTGTTGGCCCAGTGGCCCTGCTCTGTATTTGAAAGTGAGTGTGCCCAGATTAGGCTTCTGGGGCTCGTGCGTTAGAGCTCCCTAAAATATCATCACCATCTGCTGTAGGGTTAGGGTTGTGAACGTGAAGCAAAACCCAACGGCACACATAGCTCCAGAGTGCCGGAAGTATGCACCAGATATTGGCCTCTTGCGCGATACTTTTTCCCCGTGGAGGCCAAGGAGTAAGCCCTCTGGTGAAAATCACGCCTCCCCGCCTCCAACCATCCCAGAGGAACCCCGATGTGCCTTTACAGCCCTGTCCACCAAGATGTCTTGTCTACCTTGAATGACCCCTTCAGGAGCGTCGCTGTGGCTTCACTCGATGTGTCGACTACAACCTCATACACGCCCCGTTCAGCTGCAAACTTCCTGCGCTCCTCGCACCAGTAGCTGACGGCATACTTTGTCTGAACCGTCATTTCCACCCGCTTGCTCTCCCCCGCCAATAGATGGACCTTGGCGAAGCTCTTGAGCTCCTTGAGCGGCCGGTTGATCTTTGTGCGCGGCGGCTTGACATATGCCTGGACAATCTCCGATCCCTCCCTGCGGCCCGTGTTAGTCACCGTGACCGCCACTATGACCACGCCGTCTGCCTCGGCAACCGCCAGATCCGACAGCCGAAACGACGTGTAGCTTAGCCCATGGCCAAAGGGGAACAGCACGGCGCGCTCGGCAAACTCGTAGTAGCGGTAGCCAATGTACACGTCCTCGCCGTATAGCGTGCGGCCAGCTTCGGCGCGGATGTTGAGAAAGGCCGGGTTGTCCTGCGCGCGCACGGGCCACGACACGGGCAGCTTGCCCGACGGGTTTGCGTCGCCAAAGAGCACGTCGGCAATGATGTTGCCCGTCTCGTTTCCGCCATACCAGGCCTGGAGGACTGCCTTGACTGAAGATAGCCACGGCATCTCAACCGGCATGCCTGACTGATTGACGACAACAGTGTTGGCGTTGGCTGCGGCTATGGCCGATACGAGATCGTCGAGACGCCCTGGAAGTTTCATGGTCTCCCGATCGCTGCCTTCGGTCTCCCAGTCTGCGTTTAGGCCGAGGCAGATGACGACCTGGTCTGCGGCTTTAGCGGCGTCGGCAGCGTGGATGATTTCCTGGTCGCCGTCGATGACTTTGCAGCCACCGATTCTCAGGGCGCCTCCGTGGAGCAGCACCCTTTCACCCGACAGGGGAGAAGTGGGCGTCGATCCAAACTCGACCTTGATGTTATATGTCTCGCCCGTTTTAAACTTGTAGTATCCCTTCTCTTCGGCCGTTCCATAGCCAAAGTAGTAATCGCTGGGCACCTGTTTCGTGGCGTTGTCGATGACCAGGTCTCCATTGATAAACAACTTGGCCGTGCCGCAGACAATCAGCGACAGCTCAAACATGCAGTCCTCTTCAGCAACCAGGGTGCCTTCAATATCGGCGAACCAGGTTTCGCTCAAGTTTGCATTGTTGTAGTCCACAAGCAGCATGTCGGACTTTTTAAGATAAATCAGGTCCACCAGTTCGCGTGTGCTGGAAGTAGGAGGCTCGTTGTAGACCTTCATAGACATGCCGGCTTTGCCATTAGCTACCGTGGTATATGATAGTAGCGGGAGCAGTAAATGTGAGTACCCCCCCAGCACAAAACCTGGCTTCTGAGCGAGCTTGGATGCAATGCCCTCGTACGGCGTGACAGCGTAGTAGGAGGACAATGCAGCCGAACCGCCGCCGTGATACATGGCCAGCCTCGCATTCGGCCCGACGACCAGTGTCTTCCTGTCTTTACACAGCGGCAGGATTCCGTCTTCATTTTTGAGCAGTACCGTGCCTTCAATGCCAATCTCACGCAGGAGTGCAGCCGTCTCGGGCGTATTGCCCTCGCGCTCGGGCGCGTTCTCGGGTATCCCCGAGGCTGCACAGCGCTTGACGAGCTCCAGAACGGTGCGCGCGCGATCGTCCAGGACAAACTCGGGGACCTTGTTGGTAGCCACGTTGAACTTGAGCGTTTCGCCGCGGAACCGCGGCGGCCCGGGCATCTCAATGTCGAGGCCGGCTAGGGCCGCATCGGTAGTTGAATACGTCCCGTACCAGTCGCTCATGACAAGCCCAGTATAGCCCCATTCCTTGCGCAACAGGGTGTCTAGGAGGTCTGGATTCTCGCTGCAGAACGTGCCGTTGACGCCGTTGTAGCCGGTCATGAAGGCTCCTGGCTCCGCGTCACGCACGAGCATCTGGAATGGCATTGCGTATATCTCGCGCAGCGCTCGCTGCGAGACGATGCTGTTGGCAGCGTTGCGCTTGTGCTCTTGGTCGTTGCAAACAAAGTGCTTCGCGGTAGCTTGGACACCCGTCGACTGGATTCCCTTCACCAGCGCAGCAGCTCCGAGACCAGAAAGAACCGGGTCTTCTGAAAAGGACTCGAACCCACGGCCGCCGAGAGGGGACCGCTGCATGTTGATGGTAGGCCCCAGCACGACGTGGGCGCCCTTGAGCTTAGCCTCCTCGCCCATTTTGCGGCCCGCCCTCTCCAGAAGCTCCGTGTTGAAGGTAGATCCGAGACCAGTCCCGCAGGGGAAACACGCCGCAGGCACACTGTTGAAGAACTTGGTGCCTCGGATGCCATTTGGCCCGTCCGAGAAGCGCAGCGACGGAACGCCATGCTTGGGGAAGCCCTTTGTGTGCCAGATATCAATGCCTAGCCATGCATTAGTTTTTTCTTACTTGACGCTGCCGTGCGAATTGGAATCGGGCTTACCCGCAAGGAGGTCTGCCTTGTCGGCCAGAGTCAGCTTTTCTAGCACGCTGTCGACGTCGATGTCGGCCATGATGTCGGAAACGAGACTGGGAAGAAAAGTTTTCACGGCTATGCAGGGCACCGACTGAATCACAGTCTCAGGCTCGCATGCAAGACAGTAGGAACTGTTCCAAGGAGGGAATATTTGAAAGTTGTCAAGCCTGTAAGCTTATAGTTGACCACAATGTGCAGATGCACCAGTGGAACAAAGAGAGCCGTGGGGGCAATCTAACATCGCATATGCATCTGGAGGCTGGTAAGCAAGTGGATCTCATCGCATATTAGATTGGGTATTATATGTGGCTCCCATGTCTGCATGATGTTGTTATCGGTAGTTTCGGCGCGAGTATGGCCGGCAGCATTGTTTCATTCATATCCGCCATGCACATATAGGATTGATTCAGGGAGAACCCGTTCTTGACAGTGGGAGTGATCCTGCCTACAGTGCGTGGTTGATATTGGGAGCAGCCATGTGCTTACTGAATCACCATTTTGAGTTTTTGGAAACTCATGGCTTCAGACACACTGGCACTTCAAAAGTCAAACAGTTAAATGCAGCAAACAGTTTAGTTGGCTGTAGATATTTGTGAATTTCCCAATACCGCTTTCTTTCTCATCATTCTTTCTCATCGTGATCTTTTTCGTGATATGAAAACCCAGATTGAGCTTTTATGCATAATCTACCGATAATTACCCGGCCCAATAAGATATCATGACTTATAGACCATGTCTTGATAGTCCCCGGCTCGCTATGATTCAATGGGCTCCATGCCTTTCATGGCATCCAGCAAAACCTGAAGACTCCCAACCTCAGTTGGTCCAGTGGCGCCGGAGGGTGGCAGAGCCCAGTCCGGCAGCGGCGTAGTGTAACCCCAAGCGCCACCAGCGTCCTCATATCTCAAGCTATGCAGCCAAACCGACAGCTCCTGGTTGCCGGGGTCCGTAAACAGCTCCGTGCCACACTGGTCGCACACCTCGCCGGACAGTTTTTCCGCACGGCGTTTTTCGTAGTTATCCATCATCTCGTCGTGGTACGCCACGGCATCGGCCGCGTCCTCGCGGCCCATGCGTTGCAGGCGCTCCATGATGTCGTCGTCCGTCTGCCTGCTGCCGTCGGCGTCGCCAGAGCCGAGGTCCAGTCCCCAGACCTTTTGGTTGGCGTAGATGGGGTCGTTTTCAATCGGGTGGCCCTGAAACTGCAGGTGTACGCGAATCTGGTGCGTGCGCCCTGTTACGGGGAGGCAGCGTACAATCGAATAGCCCTGCTTGCGCATCCACGGTAGGTTCTGCACGTCGGGGTCTACGCCTGCATCGCCAGCCACGGGTGCCTTGGCCGTGGTGTTTTCAACCTTGCTCTCGTCAGGGCCGTAGTAGGCCAGGCGTTTGAAAACGGTTCGCGCGACCTTGCCGGTGGCACGCACGCGGTTGAGGCCGAGTTTTGGCGAGATCTGCAGAATGGGCTGGTCGCAGACAACCTCGCCGTCGGGGAATTTGCCAATGACGCGGGCAATGTACTCTTTGCGCACGGTGCGGGCCGAGATCTGCACGCCCAGAGCCTCGGCGGCCTTTTGCGTCTTGGCGAAGAACATGATGCCACTTGTCAGCCGGTCCAGGCGGTGGCACGGGCGCGGAAAGAAGTCTGGGTCGTTGCGGTCTGACTTGAGGATCTCCACAACCGAGTTGTACAGGTAGCGCCCGGCAGGGTGCACGGGCACGCCGGCCGGCTTGACAACCACAAGCATGCTTTCGTCCTCGTGGACTACCTTGATGCGCTCCGCGGTCACGGGCGGCTCATGGCGATGGATTGTGTGCGAGATCAAGTCTCCATTCTGGACAAGGTATGTCGTGGGCACCGGGTTTCCGTTTACTTGCACGAGGCCCTTCTCAATAGCACTCTTGTAGTATGCCGGTGGGCGGTCGCGGAACTCGGAGATGAAGATGTCCAGGAGCTCCCGCTTGCGCCACCGCTGCTTGCAGTATGTGTTGTAGGTGAAGAAGTAAGGCTTGACGCGGCGCAGGCCGTCTTCAAAGAAATACGGCCGTGGCCAGATGTCGTTGGTGCTTGTGATATTGGGGTTCTTGGCCTTTTCGTTCTGCATGTGTTTGTGGCCCTTTTGTTTGCCCCGGGGAGCCTTCACAATGACGCGCTCATTGCCAGTATCAATGGGCTTGGCTTCAACGTTTGTAGAGCCGTTAGAAGCAATTGGCACCGTTGGAGAGGCGTCTTTTTGAGTGGTGTCTGGAGCAGTAGTAGCTGAGGAGACAGAGGCGCCACTTGGTGATGGGTCCAAGGAAATGGGCTCAGACTGGAACTTGGCTCCCTGGATGGCTTCAGCTCTAGGACTATCACCTGCTACACTAGGTTCCACTAGAGTATCAGGTAAAACTATTGATGAGGCCATCATCGATCGTGCCGCTTTTAACTGTGTGGTTTTCGCAAAAACAGTGCGAAAGAGACAGTTTATGAAAGGATAAAGTGACGCCAGGACTGTGACTGAAACGCGTAGTAGACTGATGGAAATGTAGAGGAAAGATTTGGAGAATAGGAGTCTGGAACAAATCTGGAAATATCGGTCACTGGTTCTTGGACACAACTGTTGAGGTTTGACCCCTCCATAAAAATTTCAACGATGACTAGATGAGTGCCAAGGGTTATACTGGGGTTAATGATATTCAATTAGGTTACACAAGACCTTCAGGGATCCTACCAATGCGGCTATTTACATTCACGGAGTTATACGAACGCAAAAACGCGTTCAGGGATAATTCTTGGGGTGAAACAACTTTCTGCCAGTGCAACTATCGAGTCAAATCGACCCTGATGTCTGCTAACAAGTCGGAGCTGAAAAGTCGTAAGCGCGTGGATTATCCGTTTATACGTGATTACAGAACACGATGGTAAGCGGTTACACAGTTAGGAAATCCAATGTATTGTCTAACTCCATCTGTGTTTTGCAGGAATGATAATGATGTGTTCCAACACATGAACAACGCAGTATACGTTTTCCTGTGAGTGCGGGCTCATGCGCAAGCAGAGGAAGCGAAGCAGTTGTCTAACATTGCTCTAGCTACGACTCGGTGCTCTCGACGTATTTGACAGAGAAGTGCAACTTGCAGCTCAGCACGTCTCCGCAGATCGCTGTTGTGGTACACTCACATAGCGACTATTTCGCCCAGATTGCCTTCCCAGCCGTGGCAGAGGTCGGCCTGCGCGCCAACAAGATTGGCCGGTCGAGTGTCGTCTGGGAAATGGGCTTGTTTGAGCGCGGGTTGGAAGAGGTCCGGGCCGTTGGCGAGTTCGTGCAGGTCTGGGTCGACAAGGAGACGAGAAAGCCGCTTAAAGAGGGCTTAACTGGTGATATACGAAAGGCAATTGATGCTTTATATATGGGGCCGAATTTAGAGAAGAAAAAGAGCAAGTTGTAGACATGCTTGCGTTGAATTAATCCATCAGAGGGGCGTTGTTGCAGAGACTCTCAACATATTGAGTACGATACTTCTGAAATAGACTAGCTGTTTTATATCGCGGCTTCCTGAGGTCTGCTGCTAATACCTCCATCTTCTAATCTTTGCATGGCACGTTCTACCTCACGATCCCACTTACTCGAACCAACAATAACCCACTGTAAGCCACCAACTAGATACAGTGCCACACACTGACCAACCCACAGCCCCGCAAGACCCCATCCGTGGAAGGCCAGGAAGATACCCCCCGGAAGGGCCCCACCGTAGTAGCTTATCAGATTGATGGCCGCGCCCACCGACTGCCGGCCATGCCCCTGAGCGCGCCCCCGCACGAGCCGTTCAGCCCATCGGCAACTTGGAATAGTGCCACATACGGCAGCACGTCCGCCACCAAGCGAACCACGCGCTCATTGTCACTGAACGGCCGGCCAAACACGTTTTTGACTACCATCAAAACCGTCAAAATGGCGGCACCAACAAGCACCGACAGCACAGCCCCCGTGTGTGCGGCCCTGGCGGCACCGACGTGATCGCGCGCCCCTAGCAGATTCCCTACGCGCGCTGACACCGCGACCCCCAACCCAAACGGCACCGTGTTGATGACCTGGTCGGCAGTCATGATGATGGACTGCGCGGCCAGCGGGACTGTGCCGAGCCGGCCAGCGGCCAGAGCGACGATTTCAAACGCCCACCACTCGGTGCCCACGTGCATGATGCCCATCAGCGCAAGCCGCGCAAAGGGCCCGGTATGCCGACTGGCGCGGCGCAGGTCGAGCCCGCCCCAGCATTCGGAGCCGCGGACAAAGACGGCGTAGGCGACGAGTAGGAAAAACGAGAGCCAGTAGGATATCCCGATGGCAATCGGCGCGCCGTATAGACCAAGGCCGAGGCGGTGGATGAAGAGATAGCTCAGCAGGGCGTTGAAAGGGGACGTGAAGAGCAACACATATGTGCCGGGGTGGTAGATGGCTATACGAGGCGGTTAGCCGGCACACAACTCACAAACGACAAACCATGACTCACCCTGTGCCTGCAAGTACTTCTTCATGGCCTCAAACCAGATATACCCCAGGCCACCTGGAATCAAGCACCGCAAAAACTTCGCGCTCTGCACGCAAATAAACTCCTCCTGACCCAGCCAGCGGAAAACCGCTTCGCTATGCCACCACAGCGTGGCCACCAGCGCATAGAAGCCGCTGAGCACCAACAGCCCGCGCTGCAGCAACACGCCGAGCCCCGCGCCGTCGGCCGCGCCGGCCGCCGCCGCTGTGAATCCACTGGCCGCCAGCGTGTCGAGCGCCGTCGTGCCGCCCAGCGCCACCAGCCAGGCCGTCGACATGGCAAACATGTAGGAGAAGGCGGCTGTTGCGAGGGCCTCGGCGGACAGGCGGCCGGCGATCAGCACGGAGACTGTCTGCAGCGAGTTTTGCAGCGTGTAGGCCAGGATAATGGGGAGGGCCGCACGGGTTTGCACGGCGGCTTCAGGGAGCCAGAGGGATTGGGTGGAGGGCTGGGCCGTCCGGAGAGAGGGCGAAGGCTGCTTGGCCAGCCTTGATGCGGGGTTTGGGAGAAGAAAGGTGGTTTCGTCAGGGGCGGACGACGAGGGCAAATGGGAGGCCATTTTTGACGGCGGGTGTTGGTCTATAGATTACAGCCAGTCTGTGTTGTTGGCAGGGAGGAATAGAAAAGAGCCAAGCGAGAAAGGGACGAGAATAAGGCTGTAGATATCGACTACTTTCTTTTTCTGAGCACCTATCGCAAGCGGCATCCCATGTGAGCTGAATAAGAATATAACAATACACGCAGGGTCCAAAGCAGACTCTTCAAGGTAAACGAGACAAAAGGGCTGATGCGAGCGAGCGCACAAAGTCTGGGCGTTGTGCACCGGTGTATAGGCCTATGACAGGGGGGATTTATTTCTTTTTATTCATGTGTTTAATATCTCGCACAAAAGATCCAGTCGTTACCAGTGAACGCAAAAAAACAAAAACAAAAGTCAAAATTCCAAGCCGTAATTTGGGTATCCTTTCCATCACAAAGCCCCGTTGTGTGTTCCGTGACCAAGACTAAGAAGTCGAGCATGACAACACTGCAAAACAAAAAAAAGAGAGAAAAGCAAGAGTTTCTAAAAAGAGGAACAGTCATGGGATAAGAATGTAAGTTAGTTACTGGTAGAGTGGTAAGAGTACCACCGGTGGTTATCCTTCACCTCCATTTTACCGCTGGTATTGGGGCTTGCGGTCCATATGAACCATGGGCGGCGCAACATCGTCATCATCGGGGTAGGGCAGCGGGGTGTAGTGGGGCCGCGAGCCTAGGAAAGTGGACTGTGGTCGTACGCTGGGAATCTGCTGATAGTCGAGGAATGGTGTTTTGGGCGGTCTTGGGGGAGGGGCACTGCTAATTGTGGATAGAGGGATAGGGCCTTCGCTTTCATATTCAGAAGTCATGGAGTAGCTATGACTATGGCTGTGTGCATGGCTCTGGTGGCTGCCAGGGCGTTTGGTCGACTCTTCATCAGGGCCGGTGATGGCGATGATGTCAGAGCCATTGTTCGTGCGGTAGTTTTGTGGCGCCAGGGGCAGCGGAACTAAAGATTCTGGATCATCCATGTGGCACATGGATAGCCGCGAAGATGAGATGGGCGACTGGGGTATGGCTAAGCTATGTGAGGAGCTGGGAGAGTATGTCGAGGGGCGAGTAGGATCAACAGAGCTGCGCCGCGAACCCAGCCGAAAGTTCACATTGCTGTCAGCACCGGACTCGAATGACTTTCTGCTCATAGCAGGGCTAGAGTCTGATATGCCCCATGAATTGGGAACATCAGCGGGAAGTTCCATTACATTCGGTGGAGTGTCGTCAATCTGGGTTGCAGCGGTGGGAGGGGGAGTGAGTAGGTCATTGCCAAATGTGCTCGTTGGTCTGGAGAAAGATGGAGGAGCTTCGAGATTTTGTCGATGGCGTTTCACTGCTCTGGCGATTCCAGCAAGCTTGGAGGCCGCGTTGATGAGCATCTTACGCTCAGTCTCATTTGAAAGATAGCGGCGAGTGCTAGTGCTGATGTCGGCTAGGCGATTCCATTCATTCATGCCAAACTCACCAACACCAACCTCGACATTGAAACGATAGTAGTTTTCAATGTTGACGCGGCGGTGGGGGAGATGTTCACGGACCATGCGTTCGTGTATCTTTTCACAGTTTTCAATCTTGGCAATCATCTTGCGGCGCACTTCTGCAAAATCGCCCAGAAATCCATCATACCATTGGTGCTGGTTGGAGTTGCTGCCTCTGGGCCGTTTACCAGTTCCGACGCTGATGAAAATTCCAACGTCTCGGCCAGGCCACTCGTTAACAACGGCCTCATCTAAAGCCTCGATAGACGGGTTGAATATACCGTTCCCGTCATCGTGGAAGTGAGACTGGCCAATCTGGATGGGCTTGAAGGCCATTCCAATAGCACACGTAGCGCGGCCAGCCTCCCAGATTTTGCAGTCGAACTCTGGTGCTGGTTCGCGCCTAGAGTCGTAAGATCTCAGCATGGCTGCTGAATTTCCCCTAGAGGCGCCTTTGTAAACAGCGGTCACGGCACTATATGGCAGAGAGTTAGCATACAGGAGCCAAAATCAACAACATTAATTGGACGGGGCCTACGTTTTTGTTCTGTTTTCACGAGAATCATACAGTCGCGCCGATGCATTTCCATATCGCGACCAGGTAGCGCCGCGGTACGGCATCTGAGGCTGGATATTCTGACTGCGGGCGCTGAAGCTGATAACACTTGCGTTGCTGGAATGGCGACTAGGGCGAAGGGAGTCGGAGGGGGTCAATGGCGGAGCGGGTTCGGAGCCGTCATTTCCTTCCGACATTTTGACAGTGTGAGTCTTGACGGCGCCACGAATGGCTTCCTCGAGTTTGGAGGCTTTGAAAATGGTTGAGCGAAATGGAATTCCGGCAATGGTCTTGTCGGTTTCGAAGACCATGCGGGTCAGATTGGCGTACAGTTCCTTGCATGTTTCGAGATCGAGGCGCAAACGGCCAAGCATCAGGGCGATCAAACCGCCAGTTCCAGTGCCGACGATCAGGTCAAAGTGGTCGGCAGGCTTAGGGATTTCATGTCGCCGGGGAGCGCGGCCATGTGTTTCGACAAAGGTGCGATGCATGAGATCTTGGATGATGATGAGCATGGAGTAGCCTCTTACGCCACCGCCATCTACAAAACGAATACGAGTTGGTTAGTACAGAGACCACAAGCGCGGCAAAAGCAGCGATATCAGAAAGACGGCATGGCATACCCAGTGAAAGAATGCGGAGCGGGGGGCCCTTTGTGGTGTCCCGCCGCCGTACTGAAGACTCCATAGCGGCAGAAGCGTAGAAGAGGTGGTGAGGCAGGAAACGCGGGGCTTATCAAGTGACCAAGTGACGTATGTAGCGAGTTGATCAGAGCCCAAAGTTAATATTGGCGACAGCAAGCTGGGTCGGGGCTTTAGGTTCCAGGCGCAAAGGCTGATTGATGGGCGTTGATCGGTGGATGAAAGAAAAAGAGGAGAAATGGGAAGAAAAGAACAGAGAGTAATACGAGGAGGACAAAAATGCAGAAGAAGCGAAATCTGTGGAATGAATATAAAGAAAGAAAGAGAAGATCAGCCACAGATGGAAGGACCCCGGAACTGCAGCTGCAAACGCCCAAAAGGAAAAGCAGCTGCCTTTTTTAGGACAGGAGCAAAATCCACACCTTCCCTTCCATGTTTTGCAAATAAGCTTTGCCGCAGGCCGTTTTCTTTTCTTGTTTTTTTTTTGTTTTAACTACATGTTTAATCGGTCAAAGACACACGCACGGACGGCCTACGAGATGTAAGAGGGAGAAGGCCAAGAAAGTATTATCACAGCTACATATTATCATTACAAACAACAACAGCTACGAAGGCTTGCTAACTGGAGAAGGGGAGTGCCCCAAGAGAGAGAAGAGAGAGACCTGCAACGCTATGCAGAGAAGCCCATTCCATAGAGAGCCGGCCGGATATTCTGCCCCTCTTGGCTGTCTTCTAGTGCTTCTTCCTGCGTCGCGTCACCACTCATCACAGAGACTCATCAACAAGCTTACTAGTGCTGGGCCGGTCTGGTGGAGGGGGCTTGTGACTTGGGAACTGAAGCAGGACTCAGCACTGCCACCAGGCGGAAGGCGAATGGATGGCATGGCATGGATGAGCAACCTGCCACATGGACAAGCATGTACCTTGGCACCACGATTGGGCGGATCAGTACATCCCTTGTGTTCTGCACCCTTTGTCAGCTTCCGTTTCTCGATGTCGAATCTCGTTTAGTGCTTCGACCACTCAAGGCGTCAACATTAAAGCACCCCGGCGTGTTGTACAAATATAGCGAGGCGTTTCAAGTCGCAGTTTATTCTTTGCAGGGCCCAGCGGGAATATGCCTTGGTGGGATCGACGTTTATCAGATGAGGGGTGGGCTCACGCCTGCGGAGTCGGTCGGTCAGTCGTTGCGTATGATTCTGTGTTAGCTTTAGTTGGCAGCGCAGTGTGGATTCGCATAGCACAGGCTACGCTAACGCGGGCCCCATGGGCCTACGAGCCTATGTCCGGGGCCCTGGGTCTGTTATCCATTTTGCGGGTGGTTCTTGATTTCTGCAGATAGGCACCCAGATTCCCGGCGATTGCTGGATATCATGAGACGCATACAAACAGGCCGCTGTGGCGGGGAGTCTTTTGGGGTAGCGTCTTCCACAGCATCCGGTCACGGAAGAGGGGGAGGGGAAGGGGAACGAGAAGGGAAGTTGGGCTGTTGACAGGAGCTCTCCCAGACGTGCAGACGTGCAGACGTGCAGACGTGCAGACGTGCAGGGCGTGTCTCGTACAGCCTACTCTTCTTACTTGTGTCTCGTACGGGCTAGAGCTGCTGATATAGTTAGTATCCAATGCTCCCCGTTCCCCGGCTAGGCCTGCATATGCACCAGGACCCACCGTCATCGTCATTGACGGGTTTAAGATGGTCAGCCAACAAGCTCGGCTACACGTTCTGAAGCCAAGGAACACTCGATGCAGTTGGGCAGAGGAGCGTGGTGCAGTTCAGAGCCGGAGATGATGTTGGCGGCCAACACTTGTGGCTTGATGAGGGGCCCAGCAAAAGACCAGTGCCCCTCGCTACATAAATATGTACATACAAATGCGTGCAGGCCGTCAGAGAGCAGACCGGGGACGCGGGAGGCCGCAGAGGATGCAGGCAACGCTCTGCGAGAAAGTCTTGCAGAACACGAGCAGCGGAGAAGACGCTTTGGCAGCGGCCCCAGTCTGCTAGCCCTGGCATATGTCTAGATACTTATGGTACTTGTGGCCCAATTCAAGGGCTCTGGTTGGTCAGCCATAGATAGAGTGGATACCGCCCCCGGAGCACGTGCTGCTGTCAGGGTACATCTCTGGTACCTGCGCCGCTGCAGAGCGCCCACAGTTTTCTAGGTAGTGCCATGTACCTGTAAACACCCTAACCCGCCCGCGATTTGGTTGGCTGGCCCTGCCGCAGCCGGACCATCTTTCACCTTTTGGCTGATACCAGTTTCCAGCCTCACGGATCAAATCAAGTCTCAGTGCAGCCCAGAGTGCAGCCTTATCCACCGTCCGCCATTCGTTCTGCGCTGTTTAGTTTCCCTCTTTATTTCCCTCTCATTTCCCGCTCTTTGTTTCCGGCGGTTCGCGGCTCCCCATCGTCGACTTCCTGGAGTCAAACTTTTGTCTTTGTTTTGCTTCGGCTCTTCCTCTGTCGCGTCCGATTTAGATTGTTCTATTTTGTTTTCACACCCCCCGCCTCCCAATTCCTCAGCCTCGTCTCGAGCTAGGCCCGCCATCACCAAAAAAAATCCCAGTTTTGGCTTCACAGGGCCGCCTCGTTTCCGCTTCGGGTTTTCCTCCGGTATTTCGCCTGCTGCGACAACACTAGCAAAACGCAGTTTTTCCCGGCCAGACTCAATACTCAGCTCTCGCTTTTCGTGCTCCCCAATCTGCGACAATCTTATTTTCTGTCGTTGCCGCAAGCTTCCCACAGGCGCTGCCGCCGACTATCACCACAACCACGGCTCGACACTCTCGTCAATTTCTAGACTCTGCGTTTTCTGCCGCGCTCTCTGCTTCTCTTTTCTCTCCGCTAGTCTCTCGTTCTACATGGACCCTCCACAGAAACGCCGGAAGCTTGCGCCTAAGGTCCCGCAGCCGCCTTCCACCAGCCCGGCGCAGGCCAATTCGCATGCTATCGTGAGTAGATTTTGCCTGTATTTGTAGCGGGAGTGCCTCTGTCTCTCGGTCCATGTCTCAGGAGACAAAGGGCCTCGGGTTTAAGGCCCCCGTGGAACTTCCGCGGCTTGGGAACTCGGCTCCGACAATCTGCGCCATCTCGGCGACTTTGAGCAGCCCTCAACGCCCTGGCCGAACTATCGCCACCTCTCCTGCTTGCTTCAAGATCCTCGATCGCTAACTCTGTGCTTCCCGTTTGCCCACTCCCAGCCCGCTGCCGCCGTCGTTGCTGCCGAAACCGGCTCCGTTCCCGCCCGAGTTGAGTTCGAGCGATTTGCCCGCCACCTTCAAGATGCCGCCATGATGATCCAGCGCTCGGCTGAGCGCCCCAACTACACACATGTCAAGGCTCTTCTCGTACGGTGGGAAGATGACGTCTCTGCCGACGACGATCTTGCCGCTGTCGAAAAGGTTCTGCACACTCAGTACGGCTTTGAAACTCAACAATGCCATATCCCAGCCGTCGCCAATGCAAGCGTCAAGCTCGGCATCAGGATAACCCAGTTTCTCGAAAACTCCAACCCGGATAGTCTTCTTGTTTTCTACTACGCCGGCCACGGCTTCATGACCCCCGACAACCAATTGTACTGGGCCTGGTATGTGAAGCGCTCCGCCGGTAAGACTAATTATAACCTCAGCACTTGGCTAACCGCACCAAAGTAACACTCACGACGATGCTGCCAAGCTCAAATGGGACGGTATCCGCTATCTCTTTGAAGATGCCCAGTCTGACGTTCTCTTTCTTCTCGACACATGCGTCACCCCGACTCTGATGCCGCAGCCCGGCAACTTGGGCGTCAAGCAGGTCATCGCTGCCAACGGCGCCGGTCTTCACATCCGCGAACCAGCCACTCGATCCTTCTCGTCATACCTGTGCGAATCCCTCTATGCCTTTGGCGCCACCAAAACTCCCTTTTCGATTCAATCGCTCTTCGAAGACGTCGTCGTCCGCCAAAGAGCAGATCCCGCCTCAGCGACTCCCAACGGCGACATGAGCCTAAGTGCGACAATTCCTGCGACACCGGCGAATCTGCCGCTTTCAACTTGCTTCACTCTCACGCTGGGAAAATGGCCGAGTGTAGTACTGTCGCCAGTTCCCGCGGACGGGATGCCTTCTCCGTACAACCTATCGCAACTAAAAGTGCCAAAGCCCGACGCCAATCAGCCCCGCACAATCCCCCCCAGCTCTGTTGGTTCTTTATCCATAACACCAGAAACCGTCATGGATCTTAAATTTGACGAGCCTCGCGTTCTTGCCTGCACTACGTTTGTGGGGGAAGCAAGCTCTGATATGACCTTTTTCAACACCTGGCTAGAGGAGCGCCCCGAGATCGCCGACATGGTTGCCGTTGAAGCCATGTTCTTTGGTCCGCCAACTATGCTCTTGATTTCCATGGCCATGCCAATCTGGGAGGTTGTTCGCCACGACAAGGTCTGCATATTCCTTGGCTACATTGGCTCTCACAACTTTGTGCATCTATACCAAAATCTAGTTGGCTTCACAGGCTCCCGTCGCATCCATAGCACCGTGTCCAGGGAGGTTGAAGACGGGCGCATTCTGCTGGAGGCTCATGAGGCAGCAAAGCGCAACAGCATTGTGAGCGAAGAAGCAGCTACTCCCGAGACACCATTCCGCAAAGCTACCCTGGCTCGTGAAAATGTTGCTGGCTCAACGGATGACTTGATGCAAGAAGTCCGTTATGCGAGCAAGGATGATGTCGAGGAGTCGGCAGAAATGAAGGAGGCTGCAGAGCAGCTCAAGGCACTCAGCCACACTCGTCACCCGATACCAGATACTACTCTGACTCCACAACAAAGCCGCCGTAGATCAACTTTGCCGGACAGCGCTCCAGAGCGTCATGAAGATGCACTTGAACCTGAGGTTATGCCTGAGGAAGTACCAGAGTCTGCCACACGCCCTAAGCCACAGCGTCGCTCCATTCCCAAAGCGGCACCCCGTAATGATACCCGGTGCACTCTCTGCAACCATTTGCCATTCAAAGACTCTTCTTCGCTACGCAAACACATTGCAGCAGCTCACACACGGCCATTCCCTTGCGCCTTTTCATTTGCTGGTTGCTCAAGCACATTTGGGTCGAAGAATGAGTGGAAGCGACACATTGCTTCTCAACACCTGTGCCTCCAGTACTACCGCTGCTCCGCATGTCCAGCTAGTGCGGCAGAGGGCAAATTTAACGAGTTCAATCGCAAGGATCTGTTCACACAACACCTGCGACGCATGCATGCGCCGTTTGCCATCAAAAAGAATGCTGGCAAGGCGGATTCCCGGCTCCAGTCCGAGTGGGAGGCAACAGTAAAAGAGATGCAACAATCGTGCTTGGTGCAACGGCGACTGCCGCCGCAGCGTTCAGCATGCCCCAAGGCTGATTGCCAGTCAATTTTTGAGGGCTCGACGTCGTGGGACGAGTGGACCGAGCATGTTGGGCGGCACATGGAAAAGAATGAAGCACAGGGAATGGGTATTGACCGGAACCTAGCCAAGTGGGCTCTGGACGAACACATCATTGAGCGCGATGAAAACGGTGACTACAAGTTGGTCCCAGATGTTACATACTCGGGTCGCCACCACGAACATCACCACCAGCCCATCACCCTACCTACAGCGGCAGCGGCAGCAGTTGCTGATGTGATCCCGGCCGTCACTGCAGCCGACGGCGGCGCCGGGCGCGCCAGCATATCAGAGTCACCAACCTCAGCAGCAACAGCAGCAGCGACAGTCGCCGGTTCATCATCAGACCAGAAGCGAAAGCGGTCAGACTGGCGGGGGGAACTGGTGTCACTGGGCGCGATGGAAGTTGATGGAGATGCATAAGGTCACACGCGGACAGATATAGGGCATCGAGCCGGTTTCCTCTCTTTTACTTTTCGTTTCTTCTTCCTCCGTCCCTTTGAGTGTCGAGGGGACGGACGGGGCTGTCCTGAGGACTTTCCAAGAAGTCTTCTGTTGTTCAGCCATGCTTCATACCCATTTTGTTTTCTTTTTTTTCCACTATGCACGTTGTGCAGCACTTTTCTATTCCAATGAGCTGTGTCTTTTTACTACCGCTTGGATGGAAGTTAGCGAGGCGGTCGGGTGTTTGAAGAGGGCAAATGGACTGGTTTCTGTTGGCAATGGGCGATTTTTTTGTGTCTCTTTCTTGAAAATTCTCATGTATATGCATTGTTCTCTTTCTTTTCCCTTTGTCTTTTTCTATGTAAAAGCTTCACAATCAAAGTCAATGCGGTTATTGTCATTGTGGCTAACAGGGGCCAATGCTAGTAAAAGAAAGATAGTAGAATCGTCATTATCTTGACTATTCATAGCTGCCTTTGGCCAGTTTGAGTCCGTCTATTCCAAATCACAAACTACATAACTAACTAGTTAACTAGTCAACTATCATGTTTTTTCTATTGTCCATGTCTGTTTCTGTAACACATGAATTCCTTCCTACGAGCAGCAACCCTATCACAATAAACCCTATCTCTGTGGATTAGCCTATATGTCTACCTATGGGACGCAATTGCCCCGTTCATCTCCGTATCGCAGCTTCCCTCCCCGAAAGACCAGATCTTTCATTCCCAGTGGCTTTTTTTTTTCTTTGTGCCTTGAAAAATTTGTTAGTCTAACTTTTCACTTCCTTTAATGTTTCATTAATGCTCCGCATACGGCTGTGATATTCCCGGAAATGTCCCATTACCAAGCCTTCGAGTTAATCACGTTGTGTATTTTTACACTTTTCGACGCTCACTAACTATTTCTCAGGTCGCTCCCATCCCTACCTTACGCCCAGCTTGCCCATGAGCTCCCCGGTCAAAAAGACAAATACCCCTCCCTTCGCTTTGCTTCTTCGTCGCCCCCTTCAGCTTAGTTATATGTAGCTTGAGCTAGTTATCGCTATCAGCGGAAGATCCATCATCCTACGTCATCGCCCTGTGGCTTTGCCTTTGCAAGGTTTCCGCTGTCTTTTGCCTTCTTCAGCTAGTCTGACTACAAGGACGACAAGCACGGGGCAGGTCTTCTTGGCAGCCAAGCAAGAGTTTGCTTGTCTAATCGTACTTGTGCTTGTCCTTGTGCCTGTGCAGGGAACAGCCGCCGCGATTCTTTGCCTCCCTGAGCTTTCGTCTTCCATCCTCGCCGACAAGTGCCGAGTTGGAGTTGTGTTGTCGCGTGCTGCCACGACGCAACGCGCATCAACCCATCACCTGATTTGCTTTGCCAGAGTCCGCGACGCAACATCAACCAGAAGCTCCGGCGATAGGCCGACATCTCCTGCTTTCCCCTGTTTAGTTCCCCGGAAGCCCGGCTCACGGCGTCCAATCATTGACCATGTCCGTCCGCATAATCCTCGACAATTCACCCGAGTTCTACACGAATCTCGACACCATTAGCGGCCGAGTTCTGCTCACACTTAATCGCACCGATACCATTGGCGCCGTTGTTGTTAAGCTCGAAGGAGAATCTACCACCTCTATTGGCCCTTCCTCTCAACTCTACGATAAATTTGGTCATGTTGAAGGCCGCCGTTCCTCCGGCGCTGGTGTGCCGATTGAGACACACAAGATTTTATACAAGATACAACAAGCCTTTCCGCCTGAAGACCCGGCCACTGGCACCTCGGCCGGAAACGTTATGCTGAACCGCGGCACCCACGAGTTTCCCTTTCAGTTTCGCCTACCCTTCAACAATGCCTGCAGTGACTCGGCCGCCATGGCTTCACTGGGCGGCTTGGTTGGCGTCGGCGGCTTCGGCTCTGGTCTGCGCGTCATGGATGGCAGCAAACAGTTGTTTCTCCGCCATGTACTCAAGACTCTACCGCCGTCGCTAACAGGGCTACCGAGCGCTGCAGAGGTGCGTTACTATGTCAAGGTCACAGTGCAAAGGCCTGGGTTGCTGAAAGAAAACTGGCGGTCACTTATTGGCTTCCGTTTTATGCCCATGGAACAGCCGCGACCGAAACCGGCGTCATCCATGGTGTATGCTCGGCGGCCCTTTGTGTTTGGCCAGCGCCTGAGTAATCTGGGCGACGGAAAAAAGAAAAAGTCTACACCGTCGGGTACTACCACTGGTAGCCCGGATCAAATAGACCCAGGGCTTGATACAACCAATATGCAGCCGCCGACAATCGAAATGTCAGCACTCCTACCACATCCTGCCATACTGACGTGCAACAAACCTGTGCCCTTGCGCATTGTGGCTACGAAAAAACTACCATCCATGGAACCTGTATATTTGGTAACATTTGAGATGGTTTTGCTAGGCGCAACACATATTCGGTGTCATGACTTTTCGATTGCGGACTCTCATCGGTGGATTATTTGCGCTGGTTCAGGACTGTCAATACCCGTCATGACAAATCCAAATGCAGATGTAAATACCGAGTTTACTCTTCCCGATGACCTATGGAAACATGTCCCGTTGCCTAATACTGTGCATCCATCCTTCGTGACGTGCAACCTTTCGCGCACATATGAGTTGGAGATTCGTCTAGGCCTAAGTCGCGATAAACCCGGGGCACCATCGGAGTCCTCGTCAAGTCCATCAAGCACTTTTAGCAACATGTTCAAAGGACAAAGTTCCAGGGATCAGGACCCATCAAGAGTCCCGCTTGACACCATCATCTTGCCGCTACGCTTCACAGCCGTCGATGTGTACTCGGGCATTGCACCTCCGCCGCAGCTACTCAATGAAATCCAACGCCGTCAAAGTCAGATGCACCGACCACCGCGGCATCCCATGTATCCACAGGGCCCTGGAGCGCCGCCTATGAATAACTATGGCGGTATGCCTGGCGGATGGCCGGGTGCAGGCAGAGGCGTGCCGATGTATGCCAACCCCCCTCTACCACCCCGGAGGCCAAACCAACCTGTAGATCCCAGAATTGCAGCAGCAACAGCCGTGGCACCTCATGATCCGCTATACCCGCCACAGATGGGGACGCCAGCAGCTGCGTCGTTTGAGGAGGCCCCGCCGAGCTATGAAGAGGCACTAGCTGATGCAGTAGCGGGCCCATTCGAAAATAGCAACTCACGACCGGCGTATAGTGGGACAACAGATGTAAATGGACCAAGTCAGGTGCCAGAGTCAGGTGAGAGAAGGACAGGGAGTGTTTAGAGTTGAGGAAGAAGAGGAGCAATGGCGGTTGGCTAGCACATTCATGAATTTAGTTGGTGGCGTGTATTGGCCAAGTTCACATCGCTACACATGTATGCATCTATGGTTCTACGTTTGGGATCTTTTCTGTTGGTACAATTACTTATTGCATTAGTTGATTATGATATTGCAGGGAACTACAGTCCCTTAAAATCAAATGCCTTTCATACCCTGGAGTAGGCGTTGTTGTTGCCCTCCACCACTTCGACCTCTTGGACCTCGGGTGTCTTTTCGTCTTCCTTCACATCGACACCATGGAAACTCACGCCCTTGACCCTGTCCCTTTCTGCATCCAGGGCTTCCTGGGCTGCTTGTCTTCCCTTGCGACCAATATTCCACCACGGCTGTTCAAAGGCAACATCAACAGCCTCAAGAGGCAAGCCAGCCAGTTCAGGGACGAAAAAGTACACCCACACGAAGCCAATGAGGGTGATGGTCGAGAAGAAGAACATGGTTCCGTAGTGTGTCATGTCCACAAACATTGAAGGCACCGCCTTGGAATTGCCATATTGGTTGGCAAAGTGGACGGCCATGGCAACACTGCCTCCGACAGCCCGCATGCGGAGCGTGTAGATTTCAGAGTTGATCAGGTACTGGATGCTGTTCCAGCCCAAGGCCCAGCCAAAGCCGCTGACATAGATCATGACAATGGCGGCAATAGCAGCGCGATGCTGTGACGGAGATTGCGGGGCGCCGTCGACGCTTGCGCCCTTATCAACGACCAAGAACAAGGCCATGTAAAGCATGGAGACGAACTGTAGCGAGATTCCGGCGAGCAGCGAGCGGCGGCGGCCGATGAAGTCGATCAGCACAAAGGCGCACAGCATGGCGCTGGCAAACTTGACGACGCCAAAGATGGCAGTGACAAACAGCTTCTCGTTGCTGCCGCCGACGCCCATCATGGCAAAGTACTCGGGCGCGTAGATGGTGATGCTGCTGGCGCCGCTCCACTGGCTGAGGAACTGCACGCCCATGCTGAGCGCGAGGCGCCGCTGGTTTGCCGGCTGCGTGACCAGCTCGCGCAGCAGCACGAGCACCGATGAGCCCGCGCGCGAGTCTGCCTCCTTGGTGATGCCGTCTTCAATGTCGGCTAGCTCGTTGGAAATCGTGGGGTGGTTCGGCGGCAGGCCGCGCAGGCGGCTGAGGCTTGCGCGTGCGGCGGACTGGCGGTTGACTTTGACTAGCCAGCGCGGCGACTCGGTTGCGAAGAATGAGCCAAAGAGAATGATGGAGGCAAACATCAGGTGGATGGAGTTGGGCACTAGCCACTGGGAGTTGGTTGATGGAGAGATGTGCAGCGATGAGCCCCACGAGGCAAAGTAGGCACTAGAGAGAGCAAGGAACAGTCAGTAAGAAAACACATGATGGCGGGTAATAGGGGAACTTACATCATAATGCCCAAGTACACAAACCCGCTGAAGATAGTCACGCACAGCCCGCGGATTGCCGACGGGGCAACCTCAGCTAGATACGTCGGCGCCACAACCGTCGTCTGGCCGACGCCAATGCCGGCGATAAAGCGGCCAGCGAGCACCATGCCCAGGCTGCCGGTCCGCGAGGACGCCAGAAACAGCGAGATGCCCGCCATCCACACGATGCACAGCTGGCGTGTGGCCCACAGCCGGCCGAGGCGGTCGGTCGTGTAAAAAGCCACGATGGCACCGAGGATCGAGCCCAGCTGCAGCATCGATGTGATATTGGAGACGCGGTTGGCGCGCGCCGAGGCGCTGAGCGTCGGCGAGTCCAGGCCGAAGAGGCTTATAAAGGACGGCAGCGTGAGGGTCGTGCCGATCAGGCCCTCGTCGAGGCCGCGCGAGGAGCCCATCAGGCCGAAGCTGTAATCCCGGTGTTTGTCAGTACTGGGTTAGGGTTATTAGACAGGGGCTTGTCAGGAGACAATGGATGTTCTCCAAGGAGGCTTCTCCAAAAATCCTGCCCCGCGGAGTTTTGTTTTCGCGGGTCGTACACGGCAGATGCAAGGACGCCAAAAGATGACCCGAACCGGCGAACAAGCTCAAAAAGAGGGGAGAAAGGAAAAGCCAAGTCGAGCTTTGAAGCTTGGCAGGTCCAATGCAAGGACAATGAGAAAAGAACAAGACTAGACGACGTCGTGTTGACTTACATGAGCAGAGCATAGGCGATGTTCCAGTTCAAGCACGTCTTGAGCGTGGTTAACTGGAGCTGGCCAACGGGCATTTTGGAAGGCTAGAGGAGGACAGACTGGAAGAAGTGGATGAGGAGAGTGGGTGGGATGCCCAGATTCAATACGAAAGACAGCTGGGCAGAGACATTGGGCTTTATACTGGGCGAGCAGAGTGTGAATCAGATTGCCCAAAAGTCCTCGAGGGACTCTGTCCGGACTAGTTAATGATGACATATTGACTACGGCTAAATACCACGTAGTGTCGCCCCCCAGACTTAGTCTGGAGTGCAACGTCAAAGAGAGCTTATCCGCTAGTTGTTTCCCGAGATAAATTCGGGTCCCGGTAACGTCATGACCATTACAACGCCGCACCTTGCAACTTGGAGTTTTCCCTCATCCTTCACAGGCCCTCTTTAGCCAGCATGTCGGCAATGGCCAGATAAAAGGCTATGGCATTAAACCCTTCGGGGATTCCTGCCATGTATCGTGCCGTACGCGTAAACACATTGGTCCAGTTTATCAGGTCGAGATGTGATACGTTGATCAAAGTTCCCTTGTATGAACCCCAACGACTGCTCTCCACACTGACTAACCCATCGTTCGGGCCCTCCTTGCGTCTGACGATCCTATGCGTCAGCCAAAACGGACTTAAGACCGAAGGCTTTGGTGTGGTTGCACCGTACGAGAAGTAGCGCACGCCCTGTACATCTTGCGTGAGGGGATTAAACGTATCGCGCATATACGCCGTCGTCAGCTGCGCAAATGCCTCGGTCCCCAGCCCAACCCGACGCAGCACGCCGTGTAGCCGCGGCAGCGGCAGCAGCGGCGCGGCGTGCACGTAGTCGGCAAAATGGCTGCCGCGGTGCGGCGTGGCAATGGTGACGAGCGCGCGCACGTCGACGCCAGCTGCCGGCCCCGGCCGCAGTGACGAGAGCATACAGCGCGCGTCCAGCCCGCCCATGCTGTGGGCAATGATGCTCACCGGCTCGCGCGGACACAGCGCGGCAATCTGTCGCGCCAGGTGGTTCGCGCGGTGCTGGATGCTGGACGACGGCGGCACAGACGTCGTGACCACGCGCACGTTGCGCGCCGTCAGCGCGTCCACGATCCCGTGCCAGTAGTGGATGGGTGGCAGGAGCCCCGGCCGCAGTCCCAGGTCGTGCCCGAGATCGAGCTGAGCGAAGCCAAAGAGCCCGTGGGCTAGAACAATGGTGTGTTTTGGCGCCGCTGGTGACTGTTAGCGCTGTGTTCACGCGTGTCTGGCTTACGGATAGCTGGCTGTACATGCCGTAGTTGTCCCGCAGGGCGGCAAAGTCGGTGAATATTTCTCGATCAAGCGGTTTCTCGACACGAGACCGGAGCCGTTCGATGCGTCTGGAAGAAGCCCAGCGTTTTTGACTAGCATCATGAGCGGTTTTGGGGCGAACTCCAGAGCTCGTGCATCTTATAGCGGGATTTTTGGCGGCGGAGGTGCTAAGACCACGGGACAATCCAACGACCGACATTGTCTATACTCTGTTCTCGTGAATGGATGCATGTAAACAAGACATGAGGCTCCGGTGAGATGATCGAGGTTACTGAGGGAGAGTGATAGCAACTAGGGTCTGTGGTTAGGGTCAACATTAACCCGTGGTCCAAATCAACCCTGAAGTAGCATCATTTACAACCCACAATGGCTCGGCGAGAGGGTACATCCACCACACTTACCAAGATATAGGTAAAAGTGACCTCAGACCTCTCAATACCCCTCTAAAGCAATAAAGAACAAGCTAAGACCCCTCGCCATGCTTCTGCCCGGAGTTGACGCCTCGTTGGGCGTCCTCACGCAGCGGATCCAAGCGGTGAGGTCGGTAGCCACACGCGTCGAAGACGCGTTGCGCACTTCGCGCCCCGACGCCGAGAACACGGCCGAAACTGAACTTTTCGAATCCTTCTCCGAAGAAGTGATTCGAATCCTGCACTCCAAAGCCATGGAGTACGTCGGGCAATGCGAAACCGCTCTAGCCCCTACAAGCCAAGAAAGCGCCCCGGAATCCGGTCCCGCAGCCCCCGAGAAAGGACGGCCCGCCAAACCCACCAACGGACCCGCAAAGAAGAAACCGAGTGGCCCGCCTGAGAAATCGGCGCCTCCCGCTCAACCTCAACAGAAAGAAAACAAGAAGCGGTCTCCCGAGGGCGAACACCCCGCCGCTCCAAAACCGAAATCGACACCCTCCTATGCCGCGATCCTGGCGGTCCCCGACGACAACAACAGCAAGTCCCTCGACATCCGGGCCACGAAGACCAAGACTAAAGCCAAGGACAAACAAGCCGCTCCCGACACAAGCAAACACCGAATCTTCCTCCGCCTCCCCGCGGACTCCCCGCAAAGGCACGCCGGCGCCGCGGAAACCAAGAAATTTGTCGTCAGACACCTGGGCGTGAATGCTGAAGACCTGAAAACGGTCAAGCAGGTCAACACCGGCTTTGCTCTGTCCTTCGACTCACAGACAACCATGGCTGCTGCCCTTACTAAAATGGACAAAGCCTCCGCGGTCTTCAGTGGCTGCACAGTCGACACAGCCACCAAGTGGCACACTTACGTGATTAATCGCGTACCCAAGAACACACGCAACCTGGTCGGCCAGGTCAGTCTGGTAACCATCCAGCGCATCGAAGAGGAGATCGAGAGCCAGCTCGGTGTGTGCGCCACGCGCGTGGCCTGGTCAAAGCACAACCAGGACTCCTCCCCCACCTCCTCAATTGTCTTCTCGCTCGAGAAGCCCCTCCGAACCTCCCTGAAGCTCTTTGGCTCCAGCGCCCCGGCCATCAAGGCCAGACAACACGAACGCGTCCAGCAGTGCGACGCGTGCTTCGGCTTCCACCGCACTGACGGATGCCCCCGAAAGGAGCTCTGCCCCAGCTGCGGTCAGCGACAACACGTGGGCCCCTGCCCAAGGCCAGTCACATGCGTGAACTGCCACGGCCCCCATCCCTCCAAGGATTTGGACTGCCCGGTCCGACCGTATGTCAGGAACGGGATTGTGCGCCAGCTCCCCGCGGAAGCGATAAAGAAAATCCGCGCTGGCTTCGCCCAAAAGCCTACCCCGAAAGCCCCGGAGACCGGCACCAACGAGAAAAGCCCCTCTCCAACCGAGGAACCCCTCGCCCCAACGACACAGTCGGACGTCATGGAAGTATCTTCCGACTCCGATTCCGAAACCCACTCCTCCCCCGATTCGTCTACATGTTAGGAAACCCTATCAGGACGATCCGAGGACAGGAGACCACTGACTCCCACCCCCCTCACCTTCGTGTTTTTCAAGCGAACGTGGGCAGGGGCAGCCCGGCACACGACCTTGCTCTCCACTTAGCTGAGAAGAACAAGGCGGATGTCGTACTCCTCCAAGAACCATACACCTTCAAAGACAGGCATGGTGCTGTCCGTACCAAATGCCACCCTAATTGGGACACTTTCCTGCCTGTCGCTGACCCTGAAACCCGACCCAGGGCTATAACCTTCATCCGCAAAGAAAAAGGTCTACACCCGATTCAGCTATGCCCGACACGCACCGGCGACTGTGTATGGCTGCAACTGGAAAGGAGCGGAAGAGAAATCCAAATTGTTAATGTATATCGCCACCAAGAGACCCTGGCCGCTGACTTGATCAGATGGCTGGACCCGATCTTTGGGAAATGCCTGATAGCAGGAGACTTCAATCTCCACCACCCCTACTGGGAACCCGGAGTGCCAATTTCGAACGGAGCGAGCGTCTTTGCCGACTGGATCGACGAGGTGGGTCTCTCTCTAACCAGCCCTCCCGGCGTCCCGACACATGCCAGAGGGCACACCCTAGACCTATGTCTCTCCAACATCCCAGATGTTGAGTCCGAAATAGCTAGCACTCTTGACACTACTTCCGATCACTCCACGATCTGGACAAGGATCCCTTTTGGCAAGCCTATCCCACCCGAACCTCTACCCGGTTATACATTAGCCGCCGAGAAGATACCTGAGCTCAGACGTACATTCAGATCGCTCCCTCTACCCCACCTCCCTCACCTCGACTCCCCTCCCACCACGACGTTACTAGACGAGGCCGTAGAGTGCCTGAACCAGTCCATTGAAGCCGCCTTGGCCGCCACTATGGAGAGACGAAAAAGAGCCTCCCGCAGAGGCACCCCCTGGTGGAACGAAGACTGCAAGGATGCCGAGCGAGCTTACAAGGACGCCATCCAAACAACGACCTTTGACATCGACAATCTGATCAAAGCAAAAAAGAACCTACGCAACGCTGTACGCCGCGCTAAGAGATCGTTGAACAAAGAGAGAATCGCAGACGCCTCTACCCCCGACAGCCTGTGGAAAATAGCTAGATGGCGCAAGCCCAACAACCTCTCTGGAAGTCCCCCTTTGCAGGACGGCGACAGAACCGTGGTGACCCCCTTGGAGAAGATGGATCTGCTGGCGAGTCGACTCCTCGATCGAGGTGACCTGACGAGGGACCTAAACCCAGGAGGCTATCACACGGCCCCTGCCCGCAGGATCGACATGGATACCGAATTCAGTCAAGCAGAAGTCCGCCGAGCAGTGATAGGAGCGAAAAACTCAACTCCCGGCCGTGACGGCATATCAGTGGCCATCCTAAAAGCCCTTTGGGGCGAACTCGAGGCCTTCGTGACATCCTTATTCTCCCTGTGCTTCAGATGGGGGCATCACCCTGCTCACTTCAAACACGCCGAAATTGTGGTCATCCCCAAGCCAGACAAAGACCCTTCTCTCCCTGGCTCATGGCGTCCCATCGCCCTACTACCATGCCTCGGCAAAGGCCTCGAGAGGATCATCGCCAGGAAGATTACGTTCCTAGCCCTCGAAAACTCAATCCTCCACCCGCAACAATTTGGCGCCTTGCCGAAAAGAAGCGCATCTGACCTGGTGGCCTGCGTCATCCATGACATCGAAAGAAATTGGGCGGAGAGCAAGGTGAGTACCTTATTGACCATGGACGTTAAAGGTGCTTTCGACGCAGTCCTCCCCGGTCGGCTCCAATGTCGGCTCCGCGAACAAGGCTGGCCCTCATACTTGACAAGCTGGGTGGGTTCCTTTATCTCCGACAGAAAATGCCGGCTACGGATGGGCTCGATCCGATCGACAGGGAAAAACATATCGTGCGGTGTTCCACAAGGCTCTCCGGTATCCCCCATTCTGTTCATGCTGTTCCTTCAGCCTCTGATCAGCACCAAACACCGATTCAGCTACGCAGACGACGTGGCTACTCTCGCCAGCGGCCGGTCGCCCCTGGAGTCTGTAGCCTCGGCTCAGTCTGCTGCTGAGAAAATGCGAAAATGGGCTCATGAGAACGGAGTAGAGTTCGCACCAAACAAGACTGAGGTGCTCCACTTCACACGATCCCGCCTCCACCCCCACCCTCCGGTAACTATTGGTGGAACCACAACTGCCCCGAAGAGCTCTATGAGATGGCTCGGCTTCTGGCTCGACTCTAAGCTGTCGTTCAACAAGCACGTAGAGACATGGTCCACCAAGGGGCGCAAAGCAGCCAACTTTCTGAGATCCATCTCGAACACGCAGAGCGGAGTCCCTCCTGCCATGGCCCGACTTGCGGTCATTGCTTGCGTGATCCCTACCGCAATGTATGGCGCAGAAACGTACTGGCCAGGCCTCCACCGGACGAGCTCCAGAGGCAATCAGGTCTCCACTCGGGCTAAACACCTCGCAAACAGAATAGAGGGCACGCTCCGGGTCGCGATGAGAGCGGTGCTGCCAGTATGGAAGACTACGCCCTCCTCAGCCCTTCATCGTGAGGCCGCAATCGCCCCCGCCTTACTCCTCCTGGAGAACAAACGACAAAGGTTAGCCGCTAGGTGGACAAGCCTGGACCCTGCTCACCCGCTGGTATCTCGAGCCAACGCCAGCCCTGAAACTAGACTCGGCCGAACTCTTTCCCTGATCGAGCACAAACCGCCAAGACCCAAACTGATGCCCCCGCCCAAGACGGCACAACCGACCAAAAAGACCAAGGAAGGCTACGACTTCTCCCCGCTCCGGAAAGCCGCCGACACCCGTGACATCTTGGTGTACTCAGATGGCTCCAAGCTTGAGGATGGCCGCACTGGCTGGGGATTTGTCATCTTCCAAGGTGGCCATCTGCTCGGAAGCGGTCGCGGCTCCCTTGGGACGAACCACGAGGTCTATGACGCTGAGATAGCCGGTGCACTGTTCGGCTTGAGGATGGCCCTCCAGACCCCATGCACCTACTTAGCCGACAACATCCTAGTAGTCCTAGACAACCAGGCCGCTCATGACTGCCTCCTCCCCGGGGCCACACCGACAGACACCAGCCAAGACCGCATCCTTGAGTTCCACTCACTTGCTGGCACTTGGCCCAACCGACACCGCTACCCTCGAGTGCAAGTGGGGCAAGTCCTCCCGTTCTGGGTCCCTGGACACAAGGGCATTCCCGGCAACGAAATGGCTGACACTCTGGCAAAGGAAGGCGCGTCTCTGACTCCACCACCCAACCTCACCCCCTCTATCGCCCACGTTCACCGTGTGGCACGCGAAAGGCTACGCGTTGCGTATGCAGAATGGTGGGCTACCTCAGCCCCCACGTCATACAAGGACCTCGGGCTCACGGCGACACTGAAGGCCCCCTTCGAGCTGACAATCCCTAGAAAGACTCTTGGTTGGCTACTCGCTGCTCGTTCCCACCACGGGGACTTCGAAGAATACCACGAGCGCATGAACCACGCCAACTTTAAAGCCACATGCTCATGCGGGAAACGAAAAGATCCCCTCCACCTCTTCTTCTGTTGGAAAGGCAAACGTCTGTCGAAGGTCTTCACCAGGAGGCCCATGCACTCGACGATCGACGATGCCCTAACCACGAAGCAGGGCGCACGCGACTTCCGCAGGTTTGTTGAAGAAACAAAATTCTTCGTAGATATATGCCCGTAGCCTGTAGCTTGTAGCCATGTTTTGGTGGACGGTAGGAGAGAAAGCTCAGCCAGGATAGCGCTGCTTGAGTCCCCTCCCGCTCCCCAGTTCCGACCGGTTTTTCCCCTTCTTCCGGGGTTCTTGTACCACATAACTTTTCCTTTGTTTTCCGGACCTTCACCTTGGAGGGATTTTCGAGGACCCTAGGGTGCCTCGACGTCTAACGATCCAATAGGGTCGGGTCCACGTGACCCACAGACAGACGTAAAACGCAATAATAATAATAATAATCGGCGAGAGGGTAACATGAGCACCTCTACCATCACCAGACTCACAATGATAGCAAGACAGAATTTAGGTTTTGCATCCAAGACCAAGCAGTCCTAAGTCTCGGCTCATGTATCGCCGTCTTTCTTTCTAACAACACGGGCCAATACACAACGTCGATTTCAATACATTAATTGCATTATTTACACGCAACCACCGTCACGTGCGTGCTGTACGTCACGTTTTGATTGTCCGGCCCGCGCTCACGAGGCAATTGCCACTTGAAAATTTTTATGGGATGAAAGTTCATGTTGTGCAACGATACATGTTACCGGTCTTCATGATTTTACTTTTTTCTCAGAAAAGAGCTGATGGTGGTGTAATACACATGTTTGCGATGAAGGGCTGAAGAAAGGGTTTTGCACCGATGCCACTGAACTGTAACTAGTTATTTGCTTCATTGCTGACGCATTCCAAACATGCTGGCCACAGCCTCATAACAACACAGCCCTTCCGGGTCTTATTTCCAACCACATGTTTCCGCCCCCCTTGATGTGAATGTTGCACAAAACTTGGGCTTGGCCTTATGAAAGCTCGTCGTTGTTTTAGAGCCTCGTGCAATACCCATGTTGCGGGGGAGGAGAGCTCTTCCATATTACAGGCGTGTTATGTGCTACATATGTAATGCCTGCAAGGGCTATATGCACACACTTATACCACATTGGTGAACAACATCCCGTACAAGTTGATTATGCGGTCTTATACCATGTTATACCGTCCCTGGCCGTGGTATAGTTTGCCACATCAAACAATCGGCAAGTCAAAAACAGCTTGGGATTGATCCCTTTCAATACAAGCTGGCCCAGGCTCCCTTTTATAACGAAGGTCGCCTTTGCTGGCATAACTACACGAGTGAGTGACATAAGTGCTGTAGCTACGATGTCGCATCCTTGGGAAATAGCTAGTTGATGTTGTTTGGAGCTTGGAAGCCCGGGTCTCAAAAACCCATTTCAATCTGAAACATCTGGTGAGAGAAAGGAGTGACTGAAGTATGTGTGTACTCGCTAAACAGAATCTGGGACCCTGAGAATAGAAGTGGCCCGTGGAGGATAAGGAAGTAGTTGCTGTGTTTATTTTTGGCCAGGAGCTCGAGGCCATTGCCACTTCTCTTTTCCGGCTTTTCCAGGCTTCTTTCTTTTTTTGTGTTTTTCCTTCTTTTTCATTTGCACTTTTTGCCAAAGTTCACCTTCCTTCCTCTCAGTTGTGCGACGACGATTTTTCTTTTGCTTCGAAGAAATCGCTACGAAATCTGAAGCAACAATAACAACAACAAGAAAACCCGCCATCAAAGAAAAACAAAGATTGAGAAAAAAAAACGACCCAAGAAGTCGGGATATGTAACTGTGCCCGATTTAGCAACTGCCTGCATCAAGCCACCACCAACCAATCATCACAAGATTGGCCAACAAGCGCAAAAGCCCAAAGACCAACGGCAATCACCCAAAGACACAATCGGCAGCTACCAACAACCGGATCTCGGCTGTCGGCGCGTTCAAAGTTCTTGCCTTGATTTGTGTTCCTGTCGTTCAGGTGGAACGACGACGAGACCGAAATCTCAAGACGCCTTCTTTTTTCTTTTTCTTTTTCTTTCTCTCTGGCATTATTTCTGCAGAAGATTGAAGCTGGATTGGCCAGTTTTTCGTTTTTCATCTTGCCAGGTTTCCTGGCTACATGTTCAAAGTCGCCGCAAGCTGTAGAGGATAGATCGGACAGACAGACGGTCTTTCTGCTCCTGATTTTCCATCTCGTGGGGGCTCGATATCTGCCACGCCCTGGTTGGCATTCAATCTCGCCTCCCCTTTCGCTCTGGAATCTCAGGCTAGTTTGAGATCCTAGCTAGCTTCTCTGGTCTTGGTCATCATTGCTTCCAAGTTTTCTAGCCAAAAAAACAAGCAAAAGCCGCAGTGCCTCAGTCACGTCTTTGGCAACTTCAACTGTCACATTGGTCACACTTTTCACCTAAATTGTGTGCTTTACTTTACGGCTTCAAGATTAGTGACTGTTCCAAATACAGAACAAAGAGAAATAAATAGCCAAGGCATTTTTCTCCAATGGCTTCAAAACGCGTGCCCAAGGGCCTCGTGAAAGCCCGCATCAACACTCTCCTCCTCGCATGCCACATTATTCTCATGCTTGCAGAGACTCAGAACGATGTTCTTCGAGCCCTTGTCAAAGCAGACCAGGCCCTGCAAGTCGGCACCATCTTCTCGCTGCCGGGCATGCAAGCAAAGGCTTACCTGTATCGCGGGCACTGCTTCCGGGCGCTTACAATGTGGACCGAGGCTCAGCACTGCTACCGGCGCGCTATCGAGTACTCTGCAGCAGAAGTCGAGGGCTTGGCCCGCAAGTGCCTGTCGAACATGGCGCTGGAGAGGGAGGCTATGGTTCAGCACCAAATACAAAGACGAAACACGTTCAAAGAGGGTCGCCCGGGAGACAACGCGGACGAGAGCTCGAGGGTAGCGGTGTTTGTAGATGAAGAAGAGTATTTGCTACAGCGAGTCCGAGACGTAGGGAGAGCCCCGGTGGCTGATGAGAAACAGACTCGGACGGACGAGAATAGCGAGTATGACACTGAAGAAGACGAGGGCGAAAGGATAAGGCAGCAGCCGCCGTGGAGGGGCCATACGTTGGTTAGAGCATCGGGGCAAATAACTGCAAGATAGGACTTGTTTACCAAAATTTGGATACAGCAGTTCAAAAGTAACGGGTGCTTTTGAGACAGTACAGAAATAGATTTGCTTGTGTTTCACAGCTACAGCGACTTGGACTGCGTTCCTTTCAATAAAATGCATTGACCAGTCAACATGAATGGGGTTTGGGTTTAGAGTCATTGTTCGCCCTTATAAAGCCGGCCAGAATGAACAAAGAGAAGCGGGACTGCTAACGACGGCATCAAAGAAGATGGGCATATGTACGGAGAGGTGATATAAGATGCAGCATGTCTCCCAGGGACACAAAGATATTTCGACGGCTTCTTCATATGAATTACATCGTTTACCCTTCTCTCACATCACCACCTCCAACTTGACCCTTGTGACCAACCATCTGTTCACATCTCCCGCCAGATTTTCCACCGGCTAACCACGTAAGTAGTACTGACCCAGAGTTGAATACGCGCCTCAAGAGGACCGTCCTTCACTAACAGCTAGATAGTTCATCATGGAAACCGCAACCAACTCCGGCATAGCAATTTCCATGCCCTCGTCCATCTCCACCGCCACCCCCGAATCTATTTTCGAAGTTCAGAGCCTGCAGGACGTCATCTCGAGACTCATAGACGACGACATCAAGGACGGAAATGAAAAGGATCTGAAGCTCGATGCTGCAGTGCTCTGGTCGCTGTGTACCATGGCCAGCTTAAACCGCAACGAGATGCAAGAGAAACGTCGTGGATTGATCAAGGCCATTATCAGCCAAGTCAAGCGCTTCACTGCCGTTGCGCGGTACCTGGATCACAACGTCACTCAACGTAAGCTGCGAAAACCGGCGTATGAGCAGCTTCACAAGCAGTACTGCGCTAAGAATAGCGTTAAGTTGCGCAACGAAGCTGTCGCTGAGCTCAAGAGAACCGGCGATCGATACTGCGAGGACCACGACTGCAAGGCGGATGAAACTCTGATTTGGGAGAGAGTCTCCATCAAGACTGCCGAAAGCCGCGCAAAGAATCTTTCTCGATCGGCCACGGAGAGCGCTTTGGAGACGGAGGCTGCGTCGTCTCGGAGCAGCGGCCACATGAGATATCACGGCCTGAAGAAGATTACCGAAGAGACATTTGACTACGACGCTTACGTTGAAAATCTGGATGCCAGTATTGAGAAAAGGCAAAAGGTTAACAATGCCCTGGAAAAGCTGATTGCCTTCCGGAACAACATCTCCATCGCCATTAGGGAGAACCAGAAAGCCGTGGCGTTCAAGGGTGCCGCCGCGTCGAGCTTGAGGACTAGCGTCACACAGATTGGAAGAGACAAAACCGAGTCCCTGAACCTTCTTGACCTCGAAAGACGGTACCAGACTCTGTTGCAGAGCGCACGTAGCCACAACCAAGCCGTGATGCGGGACATCACCGGACTTGCTCGATCCGAGAAGCAGGTCTTGAGCTTCAAGTTGGAGGCGGCGACTAAGCTTCTATATGAGCTAAAAGGAAACTCGCCGCAAGCCAAGGAACGTATTGATGCAGACATCAAAAGACGAACAGAGGAGGCCAAGACAAGAGCAAACTGGCAAGAATGGCCCGTTAGGTTCAAGAAGCTTGCCCAGATGTCGGCAATTACATCTGAAGCGATGCAGAACATCCACAAGACCAAAGATGCTCTGGCCGAAGAGGAGAAGAGCACTCGGGGCCTCGGCACAGAGCAGAAGCTGAGCCGCACCATGAACAAGCTCCTCACGACAAAGAACGAGCTCAAGAATGCTAAGACGCAGATTGCCAACCTAGTCTTGATGACACAGTCGCCCACCAAGGCCATTACTCTGGCCGTCAAGCGGGCCGAAAGAATGTTGAATGTGCAGCACAGCCAGCTTCTCGAGCGCGTTACATACGACTATGAGCGCCGATTCCGCAATGTCAAGACTGTGGCGAACAACCTGCGCGCCGCCCTCGAGACTCAGGTCTCGGCACTGACTCTTCCCGAGGGTATCCCCACTGTCGCGGAGCTTCTAGACCGCCGCGAAGCTACTCGGGCCGAGATACACGCCGAGTTCAAAGATGAAATCACCCGACTGGAAGAAGATGCCGCTATTCGGGAGGCCGAGATTAAGAGCCTGCGGCTTCAAATTGTCGAAGCTAATGCGAGTGGTAGCCCGCCTGATACGGCCGCGGCCGAGTCCAACAGCAAGCCAGGTTCCATCTCGGTGCAAGCTGCCAGGTGGACCAGATCATGCAGTGTTGCCAAATTTCTCCGCTCACAAAACTCACGCCTCACTTATGAAAACAGGCTTCTGCAGCAGCGCGACTCGTGGCTTGCGACGGCCTCCGGCGAGTCTACCGAGGAGCTGGCCGAGAAGCACGAAGAGGAAATCAACAGACTGCGCGAGACGTACCAGGACCGCGAATTCAAGATGCAGAGTTCCATGGAGTTGCTGCAGGGGATTGTGGACACGGTCCAGGACTCTGAAGCACAGAGCCTGGTCAAGAAGCTCAAGAGCATGGCTGACGAAATGTACGATCGCAGCAAGGCGAGTGTGAAGGACCACATGAATGGGAACCGCGAATGGGCAAAGATCATGCTGGCTAAGCAGGAGTTCTTGGATAACCACGAGACGGCGGTCAAGAGTGTGGATGAGTGCATTGCCCACTTGACCACCATGGGCGATGCGTACCGCCAGACCCTGAAGGTGGCCACCGCCACGTTCCCGCCTTTGAGATCATCGGAGATGGACAGCGAGGCAGCCATGTCTCGCAAAGCTGTTGTGGCATTCCTAGAGAAGAGCTATAAAACCTTCATCGAGATGACGAAAGAAGACTTGAACAGGCTGATATCTATCAAGAACTCGATGGACAGGCATCACACTGGTCAAGGCACAAAGTTGACTCGCGTCAACATTTACCAGATGTACCTCGCCACTCGGAACCGCCTTGAAGATGGTAAGTTGGTCCATCTCCGATACAAGTAACCACATTGCTAACATCACAAAACAACGCAGCTAGATGCGAAGCCTTCTACTACAAGGGCCTCGTCAGCAAGGTCCGAGACGCCATAGACCAGCCGCAAGCCCCCGAAATTCTGCAGCAGCAACTCATTGACGTCACCGCAGCCGAATACACCCCCGGAAAACCCCTGTTCAGCACCGACGAGACATCGTCGCAGAATGCTCTCCTCGGAGCCGAGGCCGAGCGAAAGAGCCAGCGCAAGATCCAGCAAAACGCCATGGCGACTTGCAGCCAGGCCTTCACGGCGATGCGGGAAATGAAGGCCAGTTTGGACCAGGCGATCCGCCTGCGCAACCGCGAGCGTCTTGAAAAGGAGAAAATGAAGAGCGCGTTCCACGCCGCCAAGGAGCACGTCGTCAGCCACTGCTTGTCGCTGGAGGCCGACTTCAATGCCCGCGTAATGAGTCTCGAGAGCTTGAGTAAGGCCAAGATTGAGCGCCACATGATGCAAGAAAAGGCGCTGCAGTTGGAGGCAGCGCAGGCGAGGAGTCTAAGCAAGACGATCCAAGCTGACTTGGACAAGGCCAACCTTGAGCTCAAGGCTCTCAAGTCCAGAAAAGACCTGGCAGACGAACAGGGCCCGGCGTACAAGAAAATGATGAAGCTCATCGAGAACCAGGCGGCCAAGTACAAGCAGAGTGTTGGAGATTGCGAGCAAAGAGTAGCAAGGCTCAAGAGCGCACAAGCCCTGCTCACGCAAAAGCTGGCCGACGAGACCAACCGGCTGCTGGATACCGAAGAGCAGCTGCGCGAAGCGACTAACAACAGAGAAAAAGAACGTGCCGATCTTCTGCGCCGGCTACAAGAATCCGTGGCCCAGATGACCAAGATAGAGCTGGAGGCTGCGACAGCTAGAGAAGAGCTTATTCACACCAAGCATCTGATGGCCAGCGCCCAAAACACCGTCAAGGCCCAAGAGTCTGGTCTCAAGGCTCTCAAGAACGACCGGGATTCCATCAAGATCTCCTACAAGAAGGCCGAAGAGCAGCTGCGCGATCGGGAGGAACGTCTGGTGCTGGTGAGCCGGCAGCAGACTTCCGAAGAGGCGCGCTTCACCGCCGCCGTTTCCTCTGTCAACAAGAACATGACTAGAAAGGAACTGATTGCCGTGATGGCGTCCCTGGCAGCGTCAATCCATGACGATACTGTTAAGCGACTGGAGAGCCAGATCCAGGACATAAAAAACACGCTGCAAGGCAAGATTCTCAGGCGCGAAGCCGAAATCAACTCCCTTAGTGAGAAACTGGCGGCCATTCCTTCGGACAAGACTGAGCTGGAGACCCAGTGCACCATGTATCACCACGAGTGCAACACCCTTAGACAGAACCTGACGAGGGTCCAGGGCAAGCTTTCCGAGCAGACCAAGGAGGCGTCTGATTTGGCAAGTGAGGTTGTCAGCTTGAAGGAAAGGATCGATCGCAGCGACGGCCGTATCGCCTACATCATCCCTCCGAATACTCCGGCCGGCGACATCCTGGACAAGGTGACTGCTTCAGAGACTCAGCAGTATTCCAAGGCCATCGCCCGCATACAGACCGAAGTCAAGAGCATGGCAGCCGCTGCCGCCCCGCGGAACGGCATCAAAGCCAAACAGAGCGATGCTATCACACACAACTCTGCCGACGAGCTGTTTGCCCACTTCGCCCAGGATGCCGAGCCCGCCGACGCCAAACTCACCGAAAGAGACGTACAGATGTTCTGGGAGCTGGCACAGTTCCGCGGCATGCGCGCCGATCTCGCAAAGCTGATGGTGTCCCGCCAGGCGCCCGCCTTCGAGGAGCAGATGCAGAATGTACAAGATTTTCTTTCCAAGTCGTGCATCGCGCAGCCGGACTCGCCGCACCGCCACGACGTCCGCGGCAGCCTGTGCGTTCTGCAGGGCTTCAGCGACCTGCACCAGGGCAATCTCTCGCTGGCCATGGAAAACCTGGCAAAGGCTGAGCGCCACGGACCCAGCATGTGGGAGAGCAAGGTGTACGCCAAGCTGACCAGCAAGCTGTGCGCTGACATCGCGGCTGAGCAGCAGCTGAGCGAGCGATACCCCGCCAACCGGATGGACGACGTCCACGCCCGCTGTCTGTGCAAGGTGCAGATCTACCGCTGCCGCGACCATCGGGAGAACCTCGCGTGCGGATGCAAGTTCCGCCACCTCCTGGATCCATGCTTCAAACACGCCGAGAAGTTCGAGCTGCAGGTCAAGCAGGCTGTCGAGCACCAGAGCAATCTGCGCGCGCAGTTCAACCCGGCGCATGACGGGATGATTAGTGCCTCGGTCAATGTTCTCAAGCGCATCAACGGATCGGCATTTAGCAACACGTTACTGGGCGATAGTAGCGAGAAGCAGCCCGTTGGTGATGTGCCATCAGACACGCTCCAATCTGCGCCGAGTGGCTCTCCGACAAACTCAATCATTACCGCCAGACGCGGTTCGGATGTTGGTAGTGATTTCCAATCCAGCCGTGCTTCTATTATATCGGATGGCCGCTCCCGCGCATCAGGCGCCGCTGTAGGCGTGAGTCTGGCCGACGAGCTGCAGGACATTTCTGACTTTGACGAGCAAAATGATTATGAGTCAGAGCTTTGAGGGGGCTGTTGGAATGGCGGGTTTTGCTCTCTTGATAAGAGAAATATGTTTCCTTTGCGGTGTCCGACCATGTGTCGGGGTTAACAGGCGGTTATCACGAGGGCGGGAGAAAACAAAGACTATAGATATTGTAGCTAGGGTTGAGTATTTTTCAATAGTTGTACAGACGCTGGCAATGGAACTCTATCAGTGTTAAAACAAAGGCCCCTAAATAGTATGGCAATACAACTAGTCGCATGAAGATACATGAAGGAAATAAGCGTCAGATAAACAAGTGGGTATGCGTCGTTGAGTCCAAACCCCCACGGATCTCAGATGTGAAAATCAAAATGAAGAAAAAGAAATAAGAAAGAAACAAGAGGGCATATGCCCCCTGAGGAGATCTATTCTCCGTCTAGAACAGACCACCAATCTCGCCCGTCTCGGTGTCGACATCGACGTTGAGGTAGCCCGGGGCCGTCGGCAGACCAGGGATGGTCTGGATGTCGGCAGCCAGAGCATACAGATAACCGGCACCTGCGGCCAGACGTACGTCGCGGATGTGAATGGTGAAGCCAGTCGGAGCACCCTTCAGGTCCTTGTTGTCAGAGAGCGAATACTGGGTCTTGGCGATGCAAATGGGCAAGTTTCCAAAGCCTTGCTTAGTGTATGTTTCAACCTTGGACTGCGCAAGCTCCGACAGCTCAATGTCCTTGGCGCCATACATGTTCTTGGCAATAGTGGCAACGCGGTCTTTGAAAGAAACCGAGGCGTCCAAGCCATACAGAAGCTTAAAGTTTTTGGACTTCTTGCTGGCGGCGACAACGCCCTTGGCCAGGTCAACAGCACCCTTACCTCCTTCAGCCCAGTGGTTGGCAAGAATGGCGTCCTCGGCACCAGCCGCAATAGCTTCTTCACGAACCACTGCAATTTCAGCATCTGTGTCCGTGTTGAACTTGTTGACGGCAACAACAACGGGAACGCCAAACGATCTAGCGTTCTCAATGTGCTTACGCAAGTTGCAGCACCCAGCGCGGAGAATTTCAATGTTTTCCTGCTTGTACACAGGATCCAAAGGAGCACCGGGAGCAATTTCAGGGCCACCACCATGGGTCTTGAGAGCACGCACAGTGGCGACAATGACGATGACATCGGGGATCAGACCAGAAGTGCGGCACTTGATGTTGAAGAAACGTTCACCACCCATGGTGAAATCGAAACCAGCCTCAGTGACAACGAAGCCTGCGGTGTCATCTGACTCCTCTGGCTCGACACCAGCAACCTTGAGAGCCAGCTTGTCGGCAATGATAGAGCTGCAGCCAATAGAAATGTTGGCGAAGGGTCCAGCGTGCACAAAGACGGGAGTTCCCTCAAGAGTCTGCATAAGGGTGGGCTTGATAGCGTCTTTCATCAAAGCAGTCAAAGCACCACCGGCACCAATATCGTCGCAAGTTACAGTCTCACCATTGACCGAGGTAGCAACAACCATGCGACCGAGACGCTCACGCATATCTTCAAGATCTGTGCTCAGTGCGAGAATAGCCATGATTTCGCTAGCTACTGAGATATCGAAACCAGTTTCGCGGACAAAGCCACGCTCAGTAGGGGCAGTTCCAACAGTGACACCGCGAAGGAAACGGTCGTTGACATCAAGCACGCGTCTCCAGGTAATAGTCTCAGGGTCAATGTCAAGGCGAGCAAAGCGTCGAACTTCTTCCTCAGTCAGGGCGTTGGGATCAGTCTTGTTGATACCAAGCTTCTTCAAGCGACGAAGCATGACAGGGGCAAACTGGCGCACGCCATCCTTTTCAGGTACAAGGCGACGGAAGAGAGGTCCATCCTTTTGGGTACGTTCATGGAACATGCGAGTGTCAATGGCAGCGGCCAGCAGGTTATTGGCCGCAGTGACAGCATGGATATCACCAGTCAAATGAAGGTTGAATTCATCCATGGGGATGACTTGACTGTATCCACCACCAGCAGCACCGCCCTTGACACCAAACGTCGGACCCATGCTAGGCTGACGAACATTGGCAAAGGTCAAGTGACCAAGATGAGCACCCAAAGCTTGAGCCAGGCCCATGGTTGTGGTAGATTTGCCCTCGCCCAGAGGAGTAGGGGTGATGCCAGTAACGACAACATAACGGCCATTCTTGCGGTGTTCCAAGCGCTTAAGGAGTTTGAGATCAACCTTGGCCTTGTAAGAGCCATACTGCTCCAGCTCAGAAGAGCTTATACCAACCTCTTTGGCAACAGCGGTAATTTGCTTGGGGTTCTGGGCACGCGAGACATCAATATCGGAGGGAACTGGAGACTGCAGCTTGATAGGCAGTGGGATAGTCTTGCGCTGTTTTTCCCGGGCGGAGGCGCTGACAGCAGCTTCAACAACATTCTGCATGAGCATAGCAACAGTCATGGGGCCCACACCACCGGGGACGGGGGTGATGAAGGAAGCAACAGCCGAGACGGCGTCATAGTCAACATCACCAACCATGCGCTGGCCACTCTTGCGGGTAGCATCGGGGATGAAGTTGGTACCAACATCAATGACAACAGCACCCGGCTTCAGCCAGTCGGCCTGGACAAAGCGAGCCTGGCCAATAGCAGCAATCAAGACGTCGGCATTCTTGACATGTTCAGGCAGGTTTACGGTCTTGGAATGGCAGGTAGTGACCGTGCAGTCGGCGTTTCGCAGGATATGGCTGATGGGACCACCAACAATGTCACTGCGGCCCAGAACAACGGCATTCTTTCCCTTGAGCTCAATGCCAGTAGACTTGAGCAGAGTCATAATGCCCTTGGGGGTGCAAGGGACGAAATCGGGACGGCCTCCACGCTTGGCCAGCTCGCCAATATTACGGGTACCGAAACCATCAACATCTTTATCATCGGCAACAGCAGAAGTGATAACATACTCGTCAAGTGATGCTGGAAGAGGCAACTGGACGAGAACACCATGAACAGAGGAGTCGTCGTTCAAGGCGTGGATTATGTGGAGGAGCTCAGGTTGAGAGACATCCTCGGGAAGCTTAATAAGATCGCACTTAATGCTGGCCTATATAGTGGGTTAGAAACTTGTCTTTCCCGCAATGTGAGAACAGAAAAGGAGATGAATTATGTACCTCAGCGGCAGCTTTCAACTTCATGCGGACATAGGTAGCTATAAGATTAGCAGGGTTAGCAGGTTAGTAACCCTAAGTCACACATGAGGCGGGGCATTCAGCTGAACTTGAGCTTGAATGAGCTTACTAGAGTCAGAGCGATCACCAACTAGAAGAAGAAGAATAAGAAGGTTTATCTTGTTAGCTCATGGTTCACTTTATTTCTCGATTAATGTGACTGACATACCTTGGATAATACTTAATGAAGGCAGGAACCGCGGGTTACTTTGCTGGGCCTTTTGGATTTCGACCACCAGCCCCTCCCTGATCGACTTGGCGATGGCGGTGCCGTCAATCTTGGTAGCCATGATTGCAGAACTCGAGAATAGACGCGAAGACAGAGGAGAGCAAGATGGTGAGAAGCGTTGGTGGTGCTGTTGGTGGGGCCAATGGAAAAGTCTGGCCTGCGGAAGAAGAGAGGAGGGAGAGCAGCACAACGAGGCCGGAAAAGAGAATCGATGAAGAGAAGAGAAAGCGGACTGGAGGGCAGCTGACACTGGAGACCTCAGGCGATGTCGATGCTCAGGGTCCAAACAAGCAGCGGGAGCAAAGGCCGTGGGCGTAGAAGGAGGAGGAGAGTGGCATGGAGAGTCAGAGGGGCCAGAGGGGAAAAGCAAACCCCCGCGCTGCGGGCTGGAACGGAAGGAATGTGGAAAAAAGCCTGCAGATTGGGCTTCGGGTACTGACAGCGCTAAAGTTTGGGGGCCTGTCTCACTGCTGGGGAGCCGACAGGGCCACTGGAGGTGCTGAAGGGCTTGACTGCGGCCCTGGACGGGGGCTTTAGGGCGCTGGCGGCCAGACACTCTCGGGGCCTTTGGTGGGTTTTTATTGGCGGCTAGCGTCTGAGAAAGACCCGCGGGCTCTGTAGCAGCCGCTGTGACAGAGCTGGCAGCAGTGTTGTCCCGTCTGCCTCTGGCCTGATCTCGACAAGGGCCGGCAGACAATGTCCCGGCTGGCTCGAGCAAAGGAGAAGGCCTGGAACTGCTGATTCTGCAATGGCGGCTTATTCCAATTCCAGTACGATCTACTCGGTGTTGGAGACGGACGAGAAGACTTGGGGAAATACAGCCTCTATGATACATGGACAGCTAGCTGGAAACGAAGCGCATAGTGGAAGTGGGTTGGTAGGATAGATGGCGAGTCTGGAAGATGTGTATTGTGTTGTATTGTATGTGCAAGTAGGCGCGTGTGCGACCTTGTGGTACTTGGATAGTTGTTGGCTTGCCTCAGCATCCAGGCATCCCTGTATTTGGATTGTGTTGTGTTGGTGGTTGTATCAAGAAAACGTCGATGCCCCCGGAAGATGGAGCGATTGTGAAGCTGGTCCTAGGGCCATCACACTATCCAAACAACCACAAGTTCTTCCTCTCTGTCCCTCTAAACAATACCTGAAAGCCACATCAGCTGCACCGTCTCAACACAGAACCTCAGAAGCTATGGCTGGAGTCCGTGATGCAAGATCAACATCCCACCTAGAGACCCCAGTCGAACGCCTCTAAAAGTGGGGCCCTGCTGAGGCGTCGCTAGCCAGTGAGGCGTCGTCTGGTTTTTTGGGCCTTGATCGCGGGGCACAAGAAAAAAATCCAGCTTTGCTTGAGCCCCACCAAAAAACGCACAACGCCAATCAAGCATTCCATTCTTCTCCTCTCTCCTCCCATACTGAACTATCACCAGTTTACCCGAGCGGACGAAAGACCTCTGTTTCCTGCCCGTATTTGTCGACACCTCCGATTTTTCTCCCGCCCCCTTTTGCCTCCGCCATATTTAATCCATCAAAATGCGGCCGATTCTTCTCTCGGGCCACGAGCGTGCCCTCACCCAGGTCCGGTGAGTTCCCCCTGCTTTGATCTCGCTCCGTCTTTGTCCCGTTGCACCCTCCACGTGGTGTCTGAGGAGCCGGCCAATTGCCTTCCCTACCCCTATCCACCGGCCCATATGCCGTCATCCTCCGTCACCAGCCTCGGGCCCTAGTGCCGCTGCGCCTTCCTGCCTTTAACTAACACATATCCCCACAGCTACAACCGTGACGGTGATCTCGTCTTCTCGACCTCCAAGGACCAGCAGATCTGCGTCTGGTACTCTCACAATGGCGAGCGCCTCGGTACTTACAACGGCCACGTCGGTGCCATCTGGACCGTCGACGTCGACCCCACCTCGACCATGATCGCCTCTGGCTCTGCCGACAACACCATCCGCCTGTGGAACGTCAAGACCGGCAAGCAGCTCAAGTGCTGGGAGTTCCCCACCGCTGTCAAGCGTGTCGAGTTCAGCGAGGACGGCACCAAGCTTCTGGGTGTTACCGAGAAGCGCATGGGCTACCTGTCCAACATCATCGTCTTCGACATCAACCCTGACCTGGAGGCTGAGCAGACCGATGAGCGCGCTTTAACCATTGTTTGCGACAACAGCAAGGCCACCGTTGCTGGCTGGAGTTACCTCAGCAAATACATCATTGCTGGCCACGAGGACGGCTCCGTATCACAGTACGACGGCAAGACCGGCGAGCTGCTCGAGAACTTCCCCATCCATGAGCTCAACGCCATCATCACTGATCTGCAGTGGTCGCCTGACCGCACCCACTTTGTCACTGCCAGCAAGGACAAGACTGCCAAGGTATGTGTCTAACCTACTTTGCTTGGTTCTTTCGTCAATAGACATGGGACATTCATTTGTATCCCTATGAGAAACGCCGAGGTCACATGTGTCTGATACTAACATTCGGCTTTGCAGCTCATTTCTGCCAAGGACCTGACCGTTCTAAAGACCTATGTCGCCGATACTCCTCTCAACAGTGCTACCCTGACGTACAAGAAGGACTTTGTGATCCTTGGAGGTGGTCAGGCTGCTGCTGATGTCACCACAACTAGCGCCCGTCAGGGTAAGTTTGAGGCCCGTTTCTACCACAAGATTTTCGAAGACGAGATTGGCCGTGTTCGTGGCCACTTTGGTCCCCTGGTAAGTCATTGCTATCCCTGTTAACTCTTCCCTGGATTGACTGGTTCTCAGCTTCGGCTGTTGGAACTAGTCATCCCTTGTACAGCCTTCTCTAATATTTTCTAGAACACCGTTGCTGCCGATCCGACCGGCAAGTCCTATGCTTCTGGTGGTGAGGACGGTTACGTCCGTATCCACCACTTTGATAAGGGGTACTTTGATTTCATGTACGAGGTCGAGCGTGAACGCAAGAACAAGCTCCAGCAGGCGTAAATGCCGTCTCCGTTTGCTTCTATGGTCTTGCATATCACAGACATATCTTGCCCTTTATCTTCTGACTTACGATCTCATGTCACACATAAAAGGAAACATCAAAGAGAGGAAAGAATAAAGGAACACGCCGGCTTTGTCTGACTCTAGGATGGCTTGCCTAACATTACATCATCGGCCGGGAATCCAACGAACACGACAAACACGACTACGAACACACGGCTTGATCCGATCTCAAGGTTAAATTTCAGACTTGGCTTCGAGTTGTGCTACTCGACAAATCATGGTGCTGCTCGCTTTTCCTCGCCCTCGTTGGTCACAGAAAAAGAAAAGTTACTATTTGTCTTGAGGCAGCCCTTCTCTTTTCTTGAGCCCAAGGCCACACCGCCTTTGAGCCATAATCGAAAGAGAAAAAGAGAGCTTTTGTCTCTATATTTACCACCTCTCTTTTTTTTCCTTCTTTTCTCTATTCTTTTTTTTCCCAAATATTCACCTTCATGGAGACAGACAAGTGTCGGACGGGGAATTGAGACAGGTATACCCACAGACTTGATCTTCCCACACCATCGACACGTCTCCCTATCCATGTTGACTCGACTCTACTGTTTGTTTGTCTGTTTCCTTTCTCATTTTGTGGGTTAAATCTGGGCGTTTCTTCATATTTTACTCTTTTCGTATCATGTTCATACCGGCTTGGGGTTCTCTGTTAAAAACTGTTTCTCTTTTGTTGTCTTTCCACGTTCTGTCTCCGCATGTTTGTCTCATGTTGCGCTCTCCCTCTTTAACAAGAATGCTCTTTTGTGGCGAGATGTCTACATATGTATAGTTAGAGAGGAGAAAAGAAGAAGAGGGAGATGTCTCTCGGTGTCTCCTTTTTTGCATTCTTTTTTGACTCTTTTGTGTCTGTATTGGATCAAGTAGGCAAATCACAAGGGGAACAAAAAAGGAAATAAAGTCATCCAACACAAAAAAAGGGACACGTACAGCCAGTAATACACAGGGTCGTCGTATGGCCAACTACTGAGGCCTTCTCCCTTCCAGGCCCTCCCCCCCCCCCCCCGCCCTCCCGGACTAGACCTGAGGTTGTCAGACGGAAGCTTTGTCCGACGTCAAGCCTTGCAAAACAAATCATTATGTCGTACAACCCTAATGCAGCACAGCGTCCGGCCCTCGTTTCCGCGCGCCGATGAGGTCGGAGTTGAGCCTGTGATAAGGGCAGGCCTGGTGTTTTAGTGGAACCTTGTGATTCAGCGTCAACATAACCACAACATTCGAGGCGTGAGGAGAGGGGGCATTGTGACTCGCCTGTTTTTGCCGTGATGACCATGTGGGCGCGGGATTTTGTGCCATACGTCGAGACCTGATTGATTCTGCTTGGCCGGTACTTTTTTAACCATCTTTTCCAAGGCTTGTTTTTTTCGCACGCCTCAACCTCGACGGCCAACTTCGGCTATCGGCTTTGGAACTCGGCTTTGAAAACTAACAGCAGACTTTGTACATCCATGGCCAAAGGAATTGCGTCTCTCACACGATATATAAAGGGTGCTGTGCTCTCTCAAGTACGGTTAGGCGAGATTTCCCCTTCACTTCTTTCATTCCCTTTCTCTCTTGTTCTCCAAGACCTTGTTCATTCTCCTGTCTTTTCCTTGTCTGGCTTCTTCTCACCCTTTCTGATCTCCTCCATGCTACCTGCTACTTCCTCGACCGCTGAGCCGGCGCTCATGCACCGATCTCTGCGCGCGCAGCCTCTCCCGATAGTGTCGGCCGCCAACAACACGCTGTTCCCCGCGGCTCCAGACAGCCGGCCGATCCTCGACTTCTGCGGCGGCGCCGCAGTGACGGTGCTGGGCCACTCCAACGCCGAAGTCATGGGCGCCATCGCCGAGCAGCTGCAGCGCGTGTCCTACGTACACACGGCCGCCTACACGACGGCCAGCGCCGAGGACCTCGCACACGCCGTGTTGGCCCAGGACGCGTCGCAGTCGCTGGGCCGTGTGTACTTTGCTGGCAGCGGCAGCGAGGCCGCCGACGCGGCTTTGAAGCTGGCGCGCCAGTTCTGGGTCGAAAAAGGGCAGATGACACGCACGCGCTTCGTGGCTCGGCGCCAGAGCTATCATGGTAATACGTGGGGCGCCATGGCCGTGTCGATGAACAAGGTGCGCAGGGCGCCGTATGAAGACGTTTTGATGCCGAATGTATCGTTTGTTAGCCCAGCGTATTCGTACCAGTACATGCGTGAGACGGGGTGCACCACAGAGGAAGAGTATTCGCAGTTTCTTGCTGACGAGCTTGACGCGGAACTACTGCGTCTGGGACCCGAGAATGTCATATGCTTCATGTAAGTCTTCTTTTTTGCCCCATCACTTCCCATTCCTTATTTTGGTCCCTGTTGTACTGACAGAACTGCAGAGCCGAGACCATGGTCGGCGCAACATCGGGCTGCGTTACTGCTCCACAGGGGTACTGGCCAAAGATCCGCGATGTCTGCACCAAGCATGATGTGCTCCTTGTTTTGGACGAAGTCATGTGTGGCGCGGGTCGGACCGGCTCGTTCTTTGCCTTTGAACAGGAGGACATCGTGCCTGATATTGTAACCATTGGCAAAGGCCTTGGCGCAGGCTACATTCCGATCTCGGCTGTTCTTCCCAGCAAGCAAATCATCGAAACGCTGCGAAACGGTACGGCCGTCTTCAACCACGGCCACACTTTCCAAGCACACCCGCTGGCCTGCGCAAGCGCCCTCAAGGTTCAGGAGATTATTCGGCGCGATAGCCTGCTCGATCGCTGTGCGCAAATGGGCGAGATCCTGGGCCACCAGGTGCGCGACGCCATGGCCGGCTGCAAGTATGTGGGCGATGTGCGCGGAAGAGGTCTGTTCTGGGCTGTCGAGTTTGTTCAGAACAAGGACACACGCCGTCCTTTTCCCGACCACGTCAACTTTGGCCCTAGAGTGCAGGCTGCAGCGCTCGAAAAGGGAGGAGTGGCGGTATATCCCGGTCACGGTACACGCGATGGCGTGGTGGGAGATCACGTGTTGCTGGCGCCTGCCTTCATCATCACACCCGAGGAGATTGAGACGGCAATTCGAGCGTTGCGAGAGGCCTATGGTTCTGTAGAGGCCGAGGTTGATGGCACTGTCGGTTCACTTTCATGAAAGTTTGCCCCGAGTGTCGTTCAGCGAAGTCGTTGATAAACGCGAGAAAAGCACCTCCGTTGCATTTAGGGTTGCAACAACCCTGTGTCAATAAACTTGCATTGTGTGTAACTGTGTAACCATCCTGATATTAGTTGATCACTCCACATGTCCCCCTGCGTATTGTGCTAGTCGCCCATCAAGAGCCACAACTCGCTCCAATTAGATGTCAAGTCAAGGCCTTGAGCAAAACTTTGGACGTCCGATGGCACAGTTGCATTGGCGCTTGCGGATAGGTCCACCCCAGAGCGGGTCGTCCCGGAAGCAACTGTTGGCTTTTGGTGTGCGGACCCTGGTACATCCACCTGTGCTGGCGCCACGAGTTCCACAGGGACGTCCATTCTGGCTATATTTGGCGTGCGGACACGTTCCTCGGGTGACATGCCTGCAGTATCGTGAATGGATGATTCAAGATCCAAGTAGTCATTGCGTGTTTTGCCGCCCCGGAAACTCTGTCCATCGCGCCGAGCCTGCTCGTACAAGTCCTTGAGGCGGTTGATGCTCGCCCACCAGCCGTTGCCAAGAGGCCACATGCGGCGAAACGCATCAAGGTATACGAGATTCCGCTCCAAGTCCCGCACAGCTGCAGTCACACTGTGGTTGTGATTCATGAGCGGGAAGCACGCCACATATACGTTCATGGTGGCCGCCGAGAAGGCGCAAATCCCAGCAAATGGCGTCATCAGGGCAGTCGGCGCAGGGTGACATGGAGGTACGGGCTGGTGCTGAGAAATACGGGAGCAGGCTGCCAGCGAGAACAGCATCTCGGTAATGTGAGATGATGCTGCAAATAGCTCGGTAGCCTGCTGCGCCCACCAATCTGCGGGCGCTGGGTGTGGAAGAAGTGGTGGGTCTGTCGGGCCGGTCGGTACTGACGACGGGGAGGGCAAAAAGGGAATCCATTCCCGGTGGAGCCAAAGAACGCTGTTGGATCTTATTAGCCCATGGGTGTTAGAAAGTTGGGTTAAAAGGGCGCACACTCACCTTGCATAATATACCAGATTTAGAAACACAAACATCTCTCCAGCTCCAACAGATACGTGTGTCTCCACAGGCGTCTCTGGAAAACACAGTCTTTTCCCATGCCGCCCGCGCCACAGCCTCAGTCGCTCGTGCAGCTGCATCCACGCTGCGCCAGGCTCCCACGGGATTTCGCGGGGGAAGCGTCGCCGGCCGCCTGAGACGACCCAGCGGAGCACGTCGGCCCAGATATCAAAGCCCTCGACGACCAGCCGCTGCGCGTGATTCATGTCTATGACGGCCGGCACGCCCGAGAGGTCGCACATGGTTTCAGCGGGGCTCGGCGGCGCCGCGGCGCTGAGCTCGCCAAAGAGAAAGTCTTGCGCGCTCCAGGGCCAGCTTTGCGTTATAGAGGCTAGAGGCAGCATGGGCGGCTGGGGCTGGATGCAGGTGATCTGGCGGTCGAGCATGAAACACGCCCAGAACGTGCGGTTGAACACGCCGGCTTGGAGTGACGACGACGCCCGAGAGGACGTTAGTTGGCAGCTTAAAAGCTGAACCATTCGAGATGCCATGCCTAGTGCTTTTGTCAGAGTTTCACATCACCCCACAAACGACCAACGGGAGCCTACCTGAATACATCCACGACGCAGACGCCCGTCCAAGTCCCCACTCCCTCACCGCCAGAACCACCAAGATCTGCACCACCACTACATCTGGCGTATGCAGCCTACCTACCGCCACCTGCCGCGCCGTCTCCGCCCACGCCTCCACCTGTCCCGCCGCCAGCCCATCCTCATGCATCAATGGAGCCATCAAGCTCACCAGCGCCGCATACAAAGCGCGCGCCGGCTGTTCTGCCGAGATCACCGGTGCTTCGACACCCTCGGCCTGTGCACAGTCCCGACTTACAGACGGCATGTGCACAAAGGCCAGGTCGGGGAACTTGGCGGCAAAGAGAGCGCTGGCGCGGTGGATCGTCGCTGGCGTCGGCTCTGGAGCCCGGTTCGTGGGCGCGCAGACGGGCGATGTTTGCGCTGTTTCTGCCAGCGTGGGCGCGGGTATGGTGCTCGGCGAGACGCGCCGCCGTGGAGACGTGGCGCCGGCGTCTCCTGCGGGACACTCTTGGGAGCCGAGAGCCGACCAGGCAGAGGCGGAGCTATACCGTGGGCTGTGATGTGCCAATGAGGTCAGTCCGGGGCAACCATGAGGCTTTAAACCTTGGATCAAAGCAGATCCTAGAGCGCATACATACCGCTGTTTCAACACCGGCTCAGTCAGCTCACACGTTGCCTGTTGACCGGTGCGAAAACACTTTTGACACGGGGCTGCTCCGTTGTGGCGGCATTTGATTTTGGAGCGCCTGAGCCAGACGTCATTAGCACGTGTCCTTCTCTCTCAATAATTTCACGGACAAAGATACTCACCGACAGGCAGCACAAGCAATCGTCATGCGCACCATGTTGAATTTACTGAAATTGATCTTGTTTCCAAGCTCGTGAATACGATGTTGTACGCAACACTTCGGCATGTCAAAGCCGATGTACTATGGGTTAGTGACATTTCCTAACCCTAAACTGGTACATTCGGCTTTGGTCGCATTAGATTAGCGTAAGTCGTCGGCAATGACGTCAGTGAAGAAACATACCACCGCGAACCTGAGAAGAGCTGCCATGAGAAATACGAGATTTAAAAGACATAGACAACTAATTAAAAAAAAAAAAAAAGACAGCACGTAAACTCCTCTTTCCCAACACCAGAGCAAAAGCCAAAGGATACAAAGGAAGGCTGCCCAACACAACACAAGGCCCCAGATTTATACCGAAAGGAAACAGAAAAAGAAAGATGGAAAAGAAAAAAACTGAAACCACGAGCAAAAGATCAACTAGAACAGCATGTAGACTAGTCAACGTTGCAGATATTGAAAAAAAAGCTACACAGAGACAGGTGTTATCTCCGTTTCGACTTGCTCTTCGACTTGCTGGCTGAGCCCTGGTTCGAAGATGTTGAAGCGACACTGGACGCGCGCGACGGCGATGTTGACGTGGCTTTGCTGCTGCTGGCTTTTGACTTGACACTGTCTAGTGCCTTGTTCTAGGATGAACTGTTAGCCAAGAGCCTACTTGCTTGCACCACCAAAGCGTTCTGTTCTCTCTCCTGGCCCTTCCGCTGTTATTTCTGCTGGGTGTAGTAAGGCCTGGCTTCTCATCAACGGCTACCACGTACCTTGACTCCGTTGCCTGTTGCAGCAGCAGCGGCGGCGGCAGCGGCTCTGGCCTTTTTCTTTGCCGGTGCGAGTTCTAGTGCACTGTCCTCTTCATTGTCCGAGTCGTCGCGCTTCGTTTTGCCGTTCATGCCGCTTCCATTGCCGTTCAGAGAGATGCTGTTACCGCCAAGGCCCTTGTTGGAACCAGAGTCCTCAAACTCCTTGACCACTGCCGTTAGGAGAGTTGTGCAGCGTCTGCTGAGCTCGACAGACGTGCGGCTTAAGAAGAACCAGTCAAAGCGGAAGAGCGGGCTTTCGCGGATCTCATCGCGCATCAAATCGTACAGGCCCTCGCGGTCAATGCCAAAACGGTCCAGCAGCACTAGTAGAAAGCGGTCCTCTTCCTCCGTGTACACCTTTTTGTTGGTGGTGGAAACAGAGTAGTTGATTTTGAGCTGTTGCAGCGGCACGCGGTACATGGAAAGCTTCTTGCGTAGTAGCTTGCGCTGGTGTTCAATCTTGCGCATGCGCTCCTCGCCATCTTCAATGACCTTCAGGTACTTGTTGTAGTCGGCAATTTCCGCGTAGCGCTGCCAAAAGACCTTTGCATACGCGCGCACTTCGGCTGGAGTCTTGCTATCGACCTCTTGCGCAATACCCTCAATGTTATGACGGCCGTACTTGGCAGATCCGTTGATGAACTGTTGGAAATCGCGGCGGTTCCAGTCAAATCCTTGCTCGACAAGTTCCAACTTTTCCTCAATCTCCTCAGGAGTTAGCGGAGTGGCATTGTCAATTTCCTCTTGTTCAAGTGCCCGCTCCTGTTCACGCTCCTCCAGAGTGCTTGCATCACCGTCTGCTAGGACAACCTTGTAGCCGATTTCCTTGCGGTAATAAGCAGTCTCGCGCTCCTGTAGATCGCGGAGTCTGTGTGGGTAAAACTGGTAGTCGTGAGCAGCAGCTTGTTTGGGTGCCCTGGGTGCCTTGGGCTTGGGCTCCGCTTTGGCAGCAGTGGGATACATGGCCTGCTTGAAGTACTTGTCCATGGAGTAGGACTGCTCCTTGCGTTCACGCTTGGCAGGCTCAATCCAAGTCATGCTGATTTGTTCATTCTTCTTCTTGTTGAAGTTTTCACCGTTCCACTCATAGGCTGACTCAGAAGTAAAGTTCTGAAGGTCATCCAGGCCAAGCTTTTCATACTTTGCACTGAGCTCCTTTGTGCGGGCCTCGCCACGAGACAAAATTTGGTCAATATCACTGTCGTCAATCTTGCCGCCCTTTTCGCCAATCACGCCAGTGCCGGCCTTTGAGTTAAACAAGTCTTGCGCACCGTGTTGGATCATGGACAGAAGTTCGTCCTTGTTGGCCGCGGCCTTGGCGGCAGTCTGGGCGCGACCCTGTTGGATTACAAGCTGGTCAAGACGCAGCTTCTGGGCCGCTCTTTCCAGGACCTTTTCCTCAATAGCCTTATCTGTAACAAATCTGTACACAACGACTTGTTTTGTTTGACCGATACGATGGGCTCTGTCCATGGCCTGAAGATCAGCCTGCGGGTTCCAATCGGAATCGTAAAGTACAACGATATCAGCGGTTGTCAGGTTAATACCGAGACCACCGGCACGGGTGGTGAGTAGGAAAATGAACTTTTCAGAGCCAGGCTTGTTGTATTCGTCAATGGCAGCAATACGATCCTCGTGAGCTGTGCCACCGTCAATGCGGCAGTACTTATAACCGCGGAAAACACAGTAGTCTTCAAGAATGTCCAGCTGACGGCTCATCTGAGAGAAGATGAGCACACGACTATCTTGCTTAGCCATGCGCTCAAGGAGTTTGTCCAAAACGACCATTTTGCCAGCATTGTCGACAAGATGTTCATCTGTTGTGTAGGGTGGGCCGGGCTCGGCACCCTCAAAGAGATAGGGATGATTGCAGCATTTACGTAGCTGCATGACAATGTTAAGCAATCTCGTCTTGGACTCACGCTTTCCACCAGCGCCATTGACAGCATCAATGTCCTTTTCGAGAATTTTTTGATACCATTTGACTTGCATTTCAGACATGCCAATGTAGACGTTGACTTCCTTTTTGGGCAGCAGACTCTTTTCGACATCGGCCTTGACACGACGCAGAAGGAAAGGCTGCAGGACACGATGCAACTGTTTGACAACAGCGTCTTGGTCTCTGTCTTCGCCTTTGAACCATTGATCAAAGGCTTCTGAGTCTCCAAAGACGTCAGGAAGAAGGAAGTTGAGTAGAGCCCAAAGCTCATGGAGGTTGTTCTGGAGAGGAGTACCGGTGATGAGCAGGCGGTTTCTGGAGTTGAATAGACGTACAACCTGGGCGAGCGAGGACTCTTCGTTTTTGATACGGTGGGCCTCGTCGATAATGATGTAGCCCCAGGCAAACTTGCGCAAATGCGACTTCTCACGCAGGACAATTTCGTAACTAGCAATGCAGACATCGAAGTCTTCTGTGGCTAGGCGGTTGTTGATGAGATCTTGGCGCTCCTCTTTTGAACCTTGCAATACCAAAACGTTGACCTCGGGGGTCCAGCGACCGAATTCACGTTTCCAGTTGTCGAGGGTAGACTTGGGAGTTAGAATTAGATGTGGGCCCTTGACACCCGTGATGTGGCGGAGATAACCCAGGAAGGAAATGGTCTGCAGAGTCTTTCCTAGACCCATTTCGTCGGCCAAAATGCCCGAAATACCGTTTTCGTGCAAGGAGACGAGCCAGTTGAGACCAGCAACTTGGTAGTCACGCATGGTGCCATGGATGTACTTGGGCGACTCGCGAAACACAGTCTCGGCGCTGGAGCCGTCTTTTTCGTCCTTGAGCAGCTCGGCATCCTCTTCGGCTTCTGTCCGGCGGCGGCGGTCTGAGCTAGCACCACCCTGGCGGGCGTTGTTCTTTTTCTTTGATTTCGCAGCCTCGTCGTTCTGGCGGTCAATTTCACGCATGATTTCACGGATTTTCGGGTCGGGGTTGGCGTCGATGAAATGGCGGAACAGATCGGTTAGACCAAGTAAGTAGCGGAAACGGCGGATGGTGTCATCGTCCTATAAAAGGGGCAAAGTGAGCGTTAGGTGACATGGCAAGGAATTACGACTGGAACGTTTATACATAGAAAAACATACCTTGGAATCGCCCAGACCGTCGTGCTTTTTCCCAAGAACGGTCTTGCGGAGCTGGGCATTGTCGCCTCTTTTTTTCCGGCCATCTGTGGCCTCAGAGGCGCTCTGCGACTCAGAGTCTGAGTTTCTGGTAGCATCCTATTGACGGCGCATACTGGTTAACGGAGGCTCGAAAAAACGGCTGAGGTGGCCGTGGGGACTGACCATGTCATCGTTGTGATCAGGCGCATCGACCATGGAGGCATCCGAATCGACCTCTTGGGCCCGCGAAGACCGAGGAGCCATTGCGAAAAGCTGAGATTCTTGCGACGTGCAGCCGAGAGCAAATGAGAGCGGCAGGTGATGACTGCGGCGATGAAATGGCCGCAGGCGTGGGTGGCGTCGCTGGTGTAGAAAGTCCTGCCACTTAACGCGACGTCAACTCAACGCGTGGTCAACGGGTCAACGGCAGCTAATGTTGCGGGAGCAAATGGAAATGAAATCCCAAGCCAGAACTCGCAGAAGCAAGAACGTTCTGATGGAGATGGCAGCAGTTCAATCGCGCGCGTGGGCGATGATGATGGAAGCAGGTCGCCGTTCAATTGAGGTTTTGGCGTGTGGGAAAGAAATGCAGAGTGAAACTGGCCCTTGCTAACAAAAGCTTTGTCTGTCTTGGGTTAGTTCGGTCAGAGACTAAAGGCGGTGGCCGCTTTTTTTGGGTGGCTCTGGGTGTGAGCGGCAGTTGCGCCAAAAAGGCAAAAAACCAAGCGTTATTTTGCCAGGCGCGCCCCCTCATTGGCCCTTTGCGTGTCGGCCAGGGGCTACCAGCTGGATAGCATACTTCGACAGCTGGCAGGGCTGAGGGCCTCAAGCCGGCTGCTTACTCATCGGGCTTCAGCATGTTGTGATATCAAGTCCCAGCCACAAAGCCAGCCACGGCTCAGCCACATCACGTGACTACATACCCCGCCTGCTCCTCCTAGCATACATGAACCCGTGCCCTGCTACATAGAACTCTCCCTTGAATATACTGAATTTCCATGCAAAATCTCAACAGGTTATGAGCCCTCGCTTTCACGAATTAAGGCACCCTCCCGTTATCACGATACAGCATCCGCTTGGTGCATACGCGAAAGCATAATTTTTTACCTCGTTTCTCCCTCTCAATCCCCTAAATTTTTTTCAAAATGGTCGATAAGAAGATCGTCAGAGGACTCACCATCGATACCAAAACTGTCGAACTGTCTCGCAATTGGTTGACAAACAAGGAGGTGATTGTTCCGCTCCAGGATGTCGAGACATCTATTACGCATAACAATCTCCCAGCGGTTGGCCAAGTTCCCTTTGTGAAATGGCTGAAGACTCTTCAGGAAATCATCATCATTTCCAACACCGCTGCCCTCTTTGTCGGCGACGACCTAGTCGACGTGACCTCTCACTCCCTGATTGCCAGAAACTGCTGGATGAAAGTTCTCAAGAAGTCCAGCCACAGAGTTACCTTCCGGGATGACATTTCTCTCAAGAAGATGCTCGAGAAGATCTCGGAATCAGCGGCAAAAATCGACAGAGCCACGGCCGCTGTAAAAATTAGAGAACTCGCGTCGTTGCAGATGAGGAACATTCACGAGCTTCCCAAGGTCATCACATTGATAAAGGATCGCGTTGCTATATGCGAGACTTATCTGACGGAACTGGGACTAATGCTGGCTCTGACCCTTCAACCGATACTCTCGCCGATCGATGGCCAACTGGCCGAAAGAGTTGACGAATGTACAACGGTTGATGAACTCCTCGATGTTCTGGACAATCGTGCACACTCACTAGTGGAGTCGACTGAGCCTAGCCTCAGCTGTGCTGGATGTGGGAAAGATGGCCACTCCGTGGAAGAGTGCAGGAGACGCTCCCGGAAGGGGAAAAGAAAGACCAAGGCGAAAGCCGAGGCAAAAGCCGAAGGAACCGTTAGTTCTCTTCGCACAGCGGAGGCCTTCCTCGTAGATAGTGGTGCAGATCACTCCATCCTCCCTGTCAAAGAACATTTTTCCTCGTATGTTCCAATCGCAAGTTACGTTAATGTAGTTGGTGACAAGCATGTGCAAGCCCTAGGCAGAGGTAGCGTCGAATTTCTCGATGATCAAGGAGTCACTGTCAAAATTGAAAACGTGCTCCACATACCTCAACAGGAAGCCATCATATCGGCTGGAGAACTTCTCTCTATGGGATACATGTTTGAAACGCTGGCCGACAAGGTCACACGCCTGAGCAACAACCAAGGCTCAACACTAACACTAAACATACGCAACAAGAGAATCTGGTACGACATACCAACTCCCAAGGTTTCATCCTTGAAGGCCGACCGAGACTGGCACCGCGCTTTTGCGCACATCAACACCCACTACGTGCAGCGCACTCTCGCTCAACACGGCTTGAAGCTTAAAGTCGACCACTCCAAATGTCAGTCGTGCATCAAGGCCAAGATCACACACAGCCCGAAAGCTACAACAGGGCTTCGGCGCGCCACAGAAGCGTTGGAATACCTTCATCTCGACCTGGTCGGTGGTAAAAACGCACTGCCCAAAGCCACATCATCAACAGACTTTCCTCTTGCAGACCAGTTCCTCTTGGTAGTCGACGAGTTCTCTCTATACAGATGGGCATTTCCTGTTCACAGTAAGAAGGATATAGCCATACTGATAGATAACTTTATCGAGCAGCTCAAAACTCAATTTGGACGACATCCCAAAGTCCTTCACTCCGATGATGCGTCTGAGTTCAAAAGCAGCAAATGTCTTGAGTTGGCAGAACGTCGAGGCATGCTGTGGCAACGCAGTGCTGCCTACGCTCACGAACAGAACGGCATCGTTGAAAGAAGCGTGCGAACGGTCTGTGAGGCACTGAGCGCTACCCACGAGTGTGCGAATCTTCCAAGCAAACTGTGGCCTGAAACGCTTCAAGGTGTCCTATATGTCCTCAACAGGACGGCAAACTCGGTGGTACCAACCTCACCATACCAGGTCGTCTACGGCAAACTACCGGATATTGGAAATCTCTATCCTATCGGTTGCCGCGCCGTTTGGCCGATGGAAGGCAAAAAGAACGGCAAGGTCCCGGTCAAAGGAGTCTCAGGTGTCTTACTAGGCTATCATTCCTCAAACTCGTGTTACGTTCTGGAAGATGGACCTGACAAGCGTGTCATTACGCGGCGTGATGTGTCCTGCAACGACAAAGTTTTCCCCTACAAGTCGTCCATTATGGCTTTAAAAGGCCAGCCTGAAATTTCTGTCTCGAAAGCCCTTACGGGCCCCGAAGAGGATAAGTGGCGCGACGCCATGCGCAAGGAAATAAACACCATTGAGTCCTACGGCTCCTGGGAGATTATTCCTGCCCACGCCGCCCCACGTCGACCCATGAACGGAAAATGGGTCCTTCGGAAGAAAGACGACGGAACGCACAAGGCCAGATGGTGCGCATGTGGCTATGATGAACAAATCAACTCGGATATAAGCGCTGATGTGCTTCATGGAGTTTCTCTCCGAATGGTGTTGGCTCTCATAGCATCTCGTGACTTGGTCTGTCACCATATTGACGTCAAATCCGCTTTTCTCAATGCAGAGCTTGAAAAACCGGAATACATTCGACCCCCCGACCACATGGGTTTCCCATCAGACTGTGTGCTTAAACTCAAGAAGGCCATATACGGTCTTCGGTCCGCTCCTAAGCGCTGGCAGCAGACGCTACAACAGCATCTGGGAAGCATTGGTTTCACCCCGCTGAAGAACGATGGAAACATCTTCTTCAATGGTCAAGTATGGATAGCTGTATATGTCGATGACATGCTAGTTCTTTCCAAGGAAACCAGTGACGTTCAAGATGTCATCGTACGTCTCGCCGCAATTGTGGATCTTCGTGACCTCGGCCCAGTTTCCACATTCCTGGGCATAAACATCCGTCACTCATCATCAGCCATCAACATTGACCAAAAATCGAAAATTGACAAACTAGTTGAGCGGATGAATCTATCACAGTGCCGAGGGTCGTCTATACCAATAAGCAACGACAACCTCATTGATCAGGAGAGTGAGCCTCTCTCCCAGAACGATCATGACACTTATAGAAGCATAGTTGGCTCGCTACTACACATTTCCCTTTACACGCGCCCTGATATTGCTTACACGGTGATGCGACTTGCCGCAAGAACGCACAACCCGACAGACGGCTGTCAGCAGGCTCTGAAACATTGTCTGAGATACCTGCACCGGACAGCTGCCCACAGTCTTGCGTTTCCCAAAACGCCAGGCAAAGATATCTTAGCATCTACCGACAGCAGCTGGGGCAACAATACCTCGTCACGAGCGGTGTCTGGGAATATGTTCCTCATAAACGGGGCACCGGTCATGTGGAGAGCGCGCAAGCAAACACTGACTGCACAAAGCACGTGTGAAGCTGAGTACGTCTCAGCGGCTGGACTGGCAACCACAGCTATCTGGCTCAAGCCACTGTTTGAAGAGCTGTTTGGGATTGAGGAATCGGCACCCATAAGGGTTCAGATGGACAACCAAAGTGCACTCGCTGTTGCCAATGGGTCCAAAGTGTCTACCCGGAACCGACACTTCCTCATCAAGCAGACATCACTCAGGGAAGCCATTGAGGCTAAGGTTATAAATGTCATATACACCCCCACAGATCAAATGATTGCTGACGGGCTCACAAAAGCCCTGCCCAAAGCAGCGTTTGACACATTTCTGTGTCGATTAGGCATGGAAAAGGGGGAGTGTTGTGATATCAAGTCCCAGCCACAAAGCCAGCCACGGCTCAGCCACATCACGTGACTACATACCCCGCCTGCTCCTCCTAGCATACATGAACCCGTGCCCTGCTACATAGAACTCTCCCTTGAATATACTGAATTTCCATGCAAAATCTCAACACAGCACAGGCCTACAGCAGCAAAACCTTCGCCGGGACCCGCTGGACCACATCAAAACGGGTCCGTCCAAGACCCAAATCGGCCCTGTCCTTCTAGAAAAACAAGGGGCATTGGCTACTTAGGCTTTTCGCCCCTCTGCCCACTCGAGCCACAGGGCCTATTATTGGGTATTGGGCATTGGGTATTGGGGCCATTAACTATACTTGTGCAACTAACTGCAACAACTGCATATCTCTGCTGACCTGGTGACTCGTCCCCTCTAACGCACCCATCGGCCCCGAATTTTTCCTCCGCCTTCCACCGTCTTCGCCACAACGAACGCTTGTGATTGTCTGGTCCTTGATCGTCGATAAATCCTCGCACCGCGATCTTTTTCTCCTCTTTGTTCTTCTTCTTACTCCCGTACCGCTTTGCTACGTTTCTTTCCAGTCATCAGCCGTGCCCCAAACAACTCAGGTCCGTACCCTCCTCCCCCCCCCTGTGCTTCCTTTTTCCCTCTTGGTGTGTCCCTCGTCAAAAGCCTCCAAAGAGACCTCTGGGGCCATGGTCCAGCCGGCTTCTGCAGCTGAAACGGCCCTGAAAGACACATGCAGGCAGTCAGACAGACAGACAATCCAAGCCGCCGCAGCCTTGAAACCTACTGCCATATGGATTACACAGCACCACTATCAACATCAGAATCACCGACGCACTATCATCGATCGCCATTATCTGCCCACTCGCTAACTATCGCCTCTAACCCGCAGCCTCCAATCTGAGCTCGACTCTACCCGGACCCATCTGCCCGCCGCGCGCTCACTCGTGTCGACATCTGTTTCCCTACATTCTTCACCACTCACGACATTGTTTGCCATCCGGGTCTCTCCGGAAAAAGTCTTCTCATCCGAAAACCTAGCCAAACTATCCGTTGTGCCCTGGTTCGTCCCATCGTGTTGCCTTCGCCACCACTGGCACACAGATACGCGTACCGAATCATCCTTGTTCGCCCACAATGTCCGTCGATTCGCCTGAGCAGCTGCTTGACGCCTTCAAGGCCGCAGCTCTCTCGGTGACAAAGCTCTACAAAACCTCAGCCGCTGCCCAAAGCAAAGCCCGACTCGACGGCTACCAGGATTGCCTAGAGGATCTTCTTGCCTTCCTCGACCGCGAAAACATCGGCCTCGGCGATGGCGAGGGCTGGCGCATTCGTAGCTGGGCTACCGAAAAGCTGAATGGCGATGCCGCCATGAATACAGGAGACAGTGAAGATGAAGAGACAACGGTGCCCGAGCCGTCTCGGAATACTCCTCCTGCTCCTGCTGTCTCTACTCCAACTCTCTCATCAGCCAGCTCCGTCCCGCAATCTGCTACCCGGGCTATCGCTCAACGCTCCGAGACTACCTTCACGACCCCCACTCCCACTGTGCATACTCCGCTATCCGTCCAATCAACCACACAGTCCGAGCCCGCTGCTCAGCAGTCCGCCACGATAGAACAGTCCCACGCCTCGGTAACCGCTTCTCCCTCGACAACAAAACCCTTCTCCCCCTCCATCACGGTTCCCACCGCCGATACCTTTACCTTTCAGTCATCCATGAGCTATCCCAACATCGACCAGTTAGCACTCTCCGACTCCACTGGCTCTCAAACTTCACGCGCGCCGCTGCGCTCTCGCCTTGGTGCCTCGAATGCTGTCCGGAACGCGCAGTCTCGTCCTTTGGGTCGTGGGTCAGGCCAAAAGCGCAAACTTAATATCGCTGAAATATTCGACTTTGGTGATCTCGGCAACGGCAAAGACATGTTTGGCACTGGTCCCAAACGCAACCGACACGCCTGAGCTTTATAAGCCAGACCACGGCACGACTATTTTTCTAGTCAAATATCCATTGCATCAGACTTGGCCGCATGGGCCGTTTCTTTCCCATTCATTCTTTTCCGCTAATTCTCTTTCCTTTCCGCGACTTTGTCTTTTTCTTCATCTTTTATGTTCATTGCATGAGAGAGATTCATGGTATATATTGGGGCATGACGAGGGCGTTCCACAGCCACCGAGTAGGATGGCGTTCCATTTTCTTTCATATCTTTCTTCAAGCTTCAACTGCATTGGCAGCAACATCCTTTTTCCATTCGGTGGCCTTGCGAGGAACGACTGATGAAGACATTTGGCCTGGGTTTTACCATGAACGGACATGGTACCTTTCGTTTTGCTTCTTTTCGCACATTTGTCTGTTGCTTCTATGTTTTTGTTTTGCTTCTTTTGCCTCTTGATCTTTTTTTTGTTGGGTTCGGCTTGGTTTGACCTCTCCACATCCCACTATTTTCTTTCTTAATCATTTACGACCTTGACGAGACAAGTATCTTCACAATATAAATCTGGCTTATGTACACGTTTTCACGTATTCCGAGTTTTTACACGCGGTGAAATCTCAAAGCATGTTCCACGAACAAAATGCCAACTCCACAACGCCTTCGGGTATGTGACATGGAGCTTGACAACTTTAACCCTATTAAAATGAACCCAACATCTACGTTTAAAATACGGTGACTCCGGGCGTCCAAGTCTCTCCTATGCTCTTCATGGTATCTGAGAACTTTTTGCTCGTGATCCGTTTGCCTCCTTGTCCTGCCAAAGGGGAGTGGTCATCTGGCTGGAAGAATGGATTCTGTAGTAACGATATGTAGGCAGCTTGCATGGCCTTGAATACCTGAGCTTGAGGTTAGCTTGGATCAAGTTTTGCAGAAACACTTTGGTGAATTAGTTCAATATAGAGCTCTTTTCACAATGACAACTTACTGGTTTCAGCTCTACATCGCGCAACCCAATAGAAACGGAACTTCGTGCGCGTTCCGAAACCAAAGCAGAGTCAATGCTCCGGCCGCGCATATCGACAATAACAACAAATTTGACACCAGTATTCGTCTCGAAGCCGTAAGCTGCGAGCCGGTCGTCAATGGCATGCAGTAGGCCCAATTCACCGCTTAGGCCAACAGCAGCAGCAGTATTGCTCTTCGTGCGCAGCTCAAAAATGTCCAGCGAGGAGGAAAGCAGTAGACTAAACTGGAGCGGAGTGCGGATGGGCACAAAGCTCGTCGTTGTGGGGTCATAGGATGGAAATATAGTAACGTGTAGCGGGTTGTTCTGCCAGAGGAGCAGAGCATGTAGTTAGTATAGAGAATTTGGATGTCGCGATGAAATAGAAGCTCACATTGCGCCCAATCACACCGAGGCAGGCGATGGACGGGATTGCAGCAGCCATGAGGGGCAGACAAAGGAGACTTCGTGTGGCAAGCTAAATATGAATAAAGCAGAGAGCGCAATAGCCAACAAAGCCGCAAGACAAGATTGTCAAGCAGAACAACCACCCTGAGGCATTCCTCGATTCCCCGTCTATTGCTGTGACGTTATCTGTCGGTTGCTTGTCCAGCATGGGACAAATCTGTGGCGCCCCGATACGTGGCGTAGGGCTCCCCACTCGAGTGTGGCGGATGCTGAGAAGAGAGGGGTGGGATCAGGGGTGGGGCTAACAGGCTGGATGGACTCTGTTGTGCTGTGCAACTCAAATTGGACTTCATCAAATCAAAAGAGGGAAAAGGATTCTTTGTGGGGGGGCAGGGGAGCTGAGAATAGTGGAGCATCAACAACGACGTCTGGGGGGAGAGGGCCTAGATCGCCTGGATTTGCGACTGCAAACGCTGTTTCCAATATTCCAAATGCAGGCGTAGAATTTAATCGAAGAGAGAGTAGCAGAGGTGGACGAAACTGGCCAGCCTGTTTGTTTACTTGGTTGGGTCCAAGGCAGGTTGTTTTGATTTCCAAGCCTGTCATGAACATACATAACGTAGTATTTAGACAGAACGGAAAGCCACATCTGTACTGCCCCAATCCAACTCTCTGGATATTCATTTCATTTTTTTCGCAACTGCCTCTCCTAAGCACACATCTTTCCTCTGAAAACCTTTACATGGACATTTAGAAATTTCCTCCGTTCATTCCGGACTCCAAACCTTTTCAACCTCCAACCAGAAGGCACAACCAAAAAAATCCACTCTTCCGTTTGTTGTCTCTCTCGTTCCTTCTTCTTTCTGCCTGGCTGATCACGAACCTGCAAACTGCCTTTTGGATTGCCTTTGCCTGGAAGCCCTTCCTATAAATTGGTCACGACCTTTTCTTTCTTCTTTCTCTTTCTTTCTTTTATTTCTCCTTCTTCAATATGCCGCTTTCCGACTTCTCCGCAGCCCCTGCCACCCTCCACAATCATCGCCCGTATCCCTCATCACGGCCCTCATCATCTTCGTTTCTTGCTGATGCTTCTGTTGAAATAAGCATTCTATTGGCCAATTCTCAAACTTTGTCATCCCATGACAGCATAGAGTCACTGCAGGACTCAGACACCAGCATTATCAACCGCAAACGCCAGATTACAGGGTTTCAGGGCAGTTTCTCATCCAACGTGGGCACGCGCGAGTGGCCTATACGTGATATTCCCTCCACCATGGAAGCTGGTGGTGTTAAAGCCTTGGTTGCCAAGGCCGAGGCTAACGCGAGAACACGTCCCGAACGCGATTCAAGTGGTGCGCGACAAAACATGGATTTTTCATTAGCCTTGCCCGCCGTCGAACATAGCAGTATAGCTCTGGATGAACACAGATCCTTGGGTGTTGACGATTCCACGATGACAGGATCAGAAAAGGACTCCTCAGAATTTGATGACAAGCATCACGCCACCATTCTGCAGGTTACTCCAGTCGCCTCTCCACGGACACATTCCAACATTGGATCCACGCCCCCCGATCGTGAGTCTAAAGACGTACGTGCATTCTAGAAAAATGTACGATCACGTTTGCGCATTAGTGGTGCTGAGAGCTCTGTAGCTCTATCGATGCAAGTCCCATCTGCAGATAATCAACCTTATATAGACACAGGTCCAGATGTAATGGTACCTTTGGCTATGACTATTGGTTCATCTTTGGGAACTTGTCAATATTCCCCAACCATTACAAAAATATCAATGGAAGATCCACCATCTCTGGCGACTTTGTCGGTAGCTGCAGCGCCAGGCCAAAGTGAAGGTATGACAACTAGCAACTGCGTATCAGAGGACAATGACAATAGAGGTTACACTTCTAAGCCCCTACAACCAACTCATCCCGCTTCAAGTGAGCTACTTCCAGCATTTCAGCCCAGAAACGCGAGCTCATCGCAGCCCAGTGTCCCCGAGCCTGCCCCCGAAGCTTCATCCCAAAAGCCTTTGCTCAATGTACACATACGCTGCACTTCCTTGCAGGATCGTCTCCAGGACTTCCAGGAGTGGCTTGACGTCTATCTTCCGCCAAATGCCTCTGGTGATGCTACTGAGAGTCCTGGTTCTATGGAAATAAAGGCGACTCGCCCTCCTACCAAGCCAGAATTGTCTACATATCCACTTCGTCATGTAAGCGATAGTCAGTGCTTGCACACCGGCAACATCCAGTCTTCGTTCATAGCACAACATCACAACATTAACAGGAGTCCTGGCGCTGTAAGAGATCACTCGTCAAAAGATTCACAAAAGGCTTCAAGGCACCAGCAGTCAACACAATCGTCGCACTTGCCTAGACGCCACACTTTGGATGACGTTGAGACAACTAGCCGCTCCTCTATTCCTATCTTGTCTGTAAAACACCTACGTAGAAAGCTGAATGGCATTCAACAGATCTCTAGTCCATTGTCTCCTCGCAGCCTACACCCACCTGTTCGTCCAATACGCTCAGATGTCCAAGACATCTTCAATTCCGATTGTTCGCCCCCTCTACCACCGAGGCGCGTAGGGGGCCAAGACATGCAAGTGTGCCAACTCGAAATCCGTACTATTCCCAGAGATGACGTCGAGACACCTCCGCCTGCAGCAGCTTACGCCAATCCATACTTTGTACCTCACCAGCCATCTCGTACCTCGTTCCAATGTCAGAGCCGCAGGGTTAGATCAGACTCATCGGCCGTATCCACACTTTCTTCACCGCCTATCCCTCTGAAGTCCAGACGCCGAGCGAGCGGGCGGCCATTAATTTATTGGACGATCTTTGGTCAAGCAATTGACCCTCCTTTACCTTGGGTGCCTGGAGGTTGGATATAGTAAGAAACGGGAATACGCGGGACAATAGGGTTGAGAGTTTATGGTTTCACGAGGGCTTGTGTCTGCTTATGGGCATTTACTGTAGAGACATTACTCGGACACCCTTGAGCATACAAATAACAGCAATAGAAAAATCGATCAAGAATATAAAGCTAGTTGACAAAAATTGTGAAACCGACTCGAATGGAAATACGCAGAATTGACTACCATGATATAAACAACCTTGAGACGCCGCTCCCCCATCCACTTGTAAACAAAGCACAGCTGAGCAATGCATAGTTCTTGCATTAAAATCATGCCATTTCCATTGTGTATCTCGTCACTTCTATCACACATACACCTATCAGACCCAAGAACCGGTTTTCCCAGACTGCCTATTGCGTCGCCACACTACATCGCAGCTTCGGGCGCGGAACCTCCTTTGGACTTGTCCTTGCGCTTGACGAGGTACTTGGAGAGCGTGCGCGACAACGCGCGCTTGCAGCTAGCCTTTTGGCTGCCGATGAAGCTCTCGATGGTGACTTCGATGGCGCGGTCAATGTCGCGTTGAAGGCAGTAATCCGACAGGCGCATGCGGCAAAAGGCCTCTGTGATGCGGAGAATGGCTTCGAGATGACGGACCTGAGCAAGGCGCAGAGCGTTAGCACGACAAATACAGAAGAGGGATAACGGGAGCGGTAGGTGGGAGGAGAGGCCAGGTACGGCTGGGCCGGGGGGTGTAGAAAGACTTACGGTAATTGGGTAGGCGCCGGTAATCATTGACTCTCGACGCATGTCGGCGAACAGACGCGACACCTTGTCGACTTCGAGCTGATACAGCACCGGCCGGACCTTTTTGCGCGCATAGGTAATGTACTTGCGCAGCAGTTCCTGGTCGATGGGGCCGCCCTTCTTTTGGCCCTTGCTCTCCCACGCCCTGAGCTCCTCCTCGGCGGCAATCAGCTCGGCGGAGCGCTCGGGCGGCGGGCCGTCGTGGGCGGTGGCAGCGCCCGAGGCGACGAGCTCGTCGTAGGCGAGCGAGGCGGCACGGCACTTGGCGCGCTCGACCTCGATGGCGTTGCGCAGCAGGTTCGCCGAATCCTTCCAGGTCGGGTGGCTGACTTCGTGCGAGTCGGTGATGAAGGTGGCCAGACGCTCGTCTTCTTCCGGGTCGACGACATCGCGCACGACGCAGAGAATGTCGAAACGCGACAGAATGGGCTCGGTCAGCTCGACGTTGGCGGAGAAGGGGATCGTCGAGTTGTAGCGGCCGCCGATGGGGTTGGCGCCGGCAATGATGCCGCAGCGCGCCTGGAGAGTCGTCACGATACCGGCCTTGGAAATAGAAATAGTCTGCTGTTCCATGGCTTCGTGGATCGACGTCCGGTCCTGGTCGTTCATCTTGTCAAACTCGTCAATTAAGCAGGTGCCCTTGTCGGCAAGCACCAGAGCTCCGCCTTCTAGTGTCCATTCGCTAGTCACGGGATCACGGCGCACACTGGCAGTCAGACCGACGGCACTGGCACCCTGACCGGTAGCAAACACGGCTCTTTGGGCTGTCTTCTCAGCAAACTTGAGCATCTGTGACTTTGCCGTACCGGGGTCACCCAAAAGCAAAACGTTGATGTCGCCTCTGATATGGTGAGATCCCTTGGTAGTTTTGGCCACACCACCAAAGAGTGACAGCGCAACGGCTGTCTTGATATCGCGGTGACCATAGATACTAGGACCAATAGAATCAATAATCCTTTCAACGATATCGGGCTCTTTGCTCATGGCCGTAATTATCTTTTCTTCTTCAGGAGAGATGTTGAAGCCCTGGAGATCGTCGTTCTCTTTGATGACATTGTTGGCCTCGAGAACGGTTGCAAACACGGGAAAACCGTTGCGGTTGTTGAGTTGGGCGTCATAGCTGTTGCGGTAAATACCAACAACCTCGATCTCGTCTCCAGGCTTGCACGTGTCGATCAAGTCCCACAGCAGAATCACCTCTCTGTGTCTGGGCAGACGACCAGCCTCGACCTTGCCAGGCGACTCCTGTAGAGTGATTTTCTGGTAATTACGGTAGATGGTCTGGTCGGTGTTGAGCGTGAATGGTCCACGGGACTGGCAGTTCATGCAGAAAGACACCTTAACTTCAACGTTGGACTCTTGCTGAAAGGGACCCAAAGTCACACCACACTTGCTGCAGTCAAACTTGACGTACTTGAGCTGGGGAAACACGCCAGTGCGGCGAGTCACGACACCACTGACTGAGACGAGGCAGTTAAGATGGCTCTGGCGCAGTTGACGCAGAGTGTAACTGATGGGGAGATCCTTGAAGCGCACATGCACTTCGGGCTGGATATTGGCGTAGTCAGGGAAGTTGTCAATAAACATGTCCATGGCTACCTCATCAAACAGCTTGAGTACTTGTGACGGCGCATTACACAGCATGTAGGCCAGTGAGGCATTGTGTTCTGAAAGCAGTTCATAGGAGACAGTGATCGTCTCTGCGTTGCGTGAGGCCAGCTCAAGCATCATGGTGGCGTGGTGTGAGTTTCCAGAGCTGTCAATTGACTCGGTCATGAAGCGCTTGAACTCATGCTTGATAGTCCGCTGGGCCGAGGGTGTAGCAATCCAATCAGCCAACTCATTGGTTTTCATGTCCGACAGGGCCTGGGAGCTGAGCTGCTCCTCCATAATATCCATGTCCATCTCGTCGGGAGCCTCATCGTACATGTTTCTATGGCGGCGCGGCTGGGCAGTCAGATCGATCTCGTCGTTGTCGAAATCGCTGCCCAGGAAGGCTGACGGCAAGTTGCGGTTCCGAGCGACTTCGCGGTCTCGTCTGTTCATTTCCGATTCGAGAGCTCGTCTGGAGCCGAGATTCATGTCACCATACTCGGTCTCATCCAGGCCAATTCCTTCATACCCGTCATCTGAGTGTTGGCCTCTGTAGTCATCCATGAAGTTCTCGTTAAACAGATCGACTTCACCCTCTGCAAGCTCATCTAAGTCCTCAAGATCGTCTTCGACGTCGAGAATCTGATCGTCCTCGATAATGTCGTCGTCGTCAGCGCCATGGCGCATCATGTCGTTGTGCATTGGCGGCGAGGACGGCAGGGCGGGGCTAGACCCCATCGCCATGTGGTCATCTCTACTGCGGGATCGCTTTCGGCTAGACCGGGACGGGCCCGGAGCTAAGTCGGGGCTGTCACGGGGGACGGGAGGGGAGCTGGGAGAAGAGCAGCAACATAGGGTTAGCAACGGTAGTGAAGCCAGGGGTTGGTAGCAAAGGTTATCCGCACCTCATGGTCACTTGGATCTATGATACAAGGTGAAAGGTGTCCTTGGGCGAGACGGCAGCGGTTTGTGTTGCACAGAGCAGGCAAGCCGGAGCAACCAAAGGCGGCGTCGGATTTTGTTGTGATTGTTGGTGTGGGGAATGAAGCCAAAGAGTGTCTTGGTGCTGGGGCGTTGCAGGCGATTCCTAGTCTGTTCCCCTTGTGTCTTTTGGTGGAGGAGAGATTTGGCCCAGACGTGACAAAACGCGTCGTTGGGCCTTGTAGAACGCGTAAAGTGGTTTTTCTGCTTATCGCAGGTGGGGTGAAAAGCGGTCAGTGTGACGTGCACAGTATAGACTATGCGTTCACACTGTATCTGTGTAAACGCGGTAGCTGCTCACTTCACGTCGCATTAATGGCAAGTCCGTCCAGCTCTTGCTTCACGGCAGGTACACAAGACCGCTGGGAAGTTGCCGTTTGCAATCGCATCTTGGAAAGCTCAATCCTGCATTTCTTTTGCAACCTCACATCCTTTTCCTCTCGTCTTACCTAATCACCACCTTTCAACTACATCCCATCCCATCCCATCATGAGCGCATCTCAGGGCGCGGCTGGCGATACGCCTGTCGCAAAACGCAGCGACAGCATTTCTCAGCAGTCAGACACCTCCCAAACCGCCGCCGAGTACGTTATGCCACCTACGCCGGCGCCCATGGCCGTGTTTACTGCACGATATCTCAGTGTGCGGTCCTGCTAACCATGTGCATTATAGATTTCTTCGGTCACAAATGCAACTTGAGGCTGAGGCTCGTGAAGCCATGCCATATGTAAGCACTGTACATTCGGCGTCTACTTTGTGCTCTAGCTGCTGACCTTTCTCTCTAGAGCATCAATACATGCACATACTCTCAGGGCCCGCTGCGACAAAGCATCTTTTCATGCTTGACCTGCAACCCTCCACCCGCCGACATCTCCATTCCCTACGAGAACGCCGCTGGAATCTGCTATGCTTGCTCAGTTCAGTGCCACGGTGATCACCACTTGGTCGAGATATTCTCGAAGCGCAACTTCACGTGCGACTGTGGCACGGAGCGTATGCCATCAAAGACCCCTTGCGCGCTACGCAAAAACTCGAAAAGCGGCAAGCAAGGCGCCGTTAGTGACAAGCCCGCGAACGGAAACAAGTACAACCACAACTTTAGGAACCGCTTCTGCAGCTGCCAGCAGGAATACGATGCCTTTTCACAAAAGGGAACAATGTTCCAGTGCTTGGGGCTAGGTACTCACTTAGAAGGTGGATGTGGCGAAGATTGGTATCATCCCGGGTGTCTTGTTGGCCTGGAGTCTGATTGGTACGAAAAGGAGCATCTGGCAGCAGATAGCACAAAACAAAAGGCTGATATCTCGGGTCCCCAAGCCGAAACTACTGCTACAACGACTACCCCAACTGTTGATGACGCCCCAGAAGAGCCAGCAACCGCCGCGTCTGATGATGACGAAGAAGCTGTTGAGGATGATGTCCCGCTGCCCGAAGGATTCCCGGAAGAAGACTCGTTTGAGTCTTTCCTTTGCTTCAAGTGCCTGGAAGCACATCCCTGGGCCAAAAGGTATGCCGGTTTACCAGGCTTCCTTCCGGCCGTGTTTGCCAAACCGCAGGAAAAAAAGCCCGCAGATAAAGCCGCTGCAAATACCATTCAGTCAGATGGCACATCTGATGCCGTTGGGTCGGAGTCTAAGAAGCGCAAGGCCACTGAACTTGAGTCTGAATCAACGGAAATAGACCAAGCTAAACACGCGCGCACAGTAAGCGTTGAACCTTGTGCAATCAAGTCCACCGAGGCCGATGTAAAGACAGCAGTCGAGCCCACAATTAAAGAAGATGAAGCTACCGAGCCTGCGTCCTCATGCAAAGTTGCATCCATTAAGCCTCCGACCGAGCCATTGAATCTATTCTGCCGTCCAAACTTTCGAAGCGGCTTGTGCTCTTGCTCTACCTGCCAGCTTACTCTTTCGGCCCATCCCCAGCTACTTGAGGAAGAAGAGACATACGAGCCCTCCATATCCACCAACTCCGAGGCTGGTGGCCAATCAACCGCTGGAAGCGGCAGCATCTATGAGCGTGGCGAAAGCGCCCTCAAGAACATGGACCGTGTGCGCGCCATCGAGGGAGTGATGGCATACAACATGATGAAGGAAAAGCTAAAACCCTTCTTTGAGCAGTTCGCTGGTAGTGGAAAGGCTATCAGTGCGGACGACATCAAAGACTACTTTGCCAAGCTCCGTGGTGATGAGCAAGGTATGAAGGAGGCACAGCAGGCGGCCGAGGATTCGGGTGCCGATATCAATGGACGGAAAGAGCAGGGCGGATGCTGAAGTTGTGAGGGTTGACAGACATTTTGCGGAGTCTGAAAATCCGCAATATCGTATTGTGTGGGCAGATATGAACGGAACGACAGGACAGGACGACCCCGGGCAATATAAACACAGCACATGGCTCCAATAGTAGTAGGAAAACAAAAAAAAAAGCCAACTACCAACCTTTTCTTACTTATAGTAACCAGCCTCTGTCGCTTCTGGATACTGTATTATCACTTGTTGTACAAATCATGTGATATCATAAAACGCTTGAACGCCGAGCACTATAAAGAAAAAGGCAACATGTCTCGCATCTCGGCCGTCTACATGCTAACTTGTATCCGGGTATGATTGCGGAGTCACGATAATCGAAATCAGGGCCCCTGGCCCTTCCAGTTTCCAAAACCCATCATCGGACTTGGAGCCAGAGGCGGTGGCGCCGACATCACATCGTCATCATCAGCATCGTCCCCATTCTCCTGCCGCCCACGCTCCACATCGACGCCGCGAGCACGCAAGTGCTCCTCTTCGCGCTGGCGGTCCTTTTCACGCTCTCTAATCATGGCAGCCTCAAACTCGGCAGCCTCAGCAGCCTTAGCCGCCATCTCGGCCTGGACCAGCTGCAGGCGTAGTTTCTCCCGGGGATCGACGAGGTCGTCGTCGTCGCTCCAGTACGGGTCGTCGTCGGGGATCTGCGGCAGGGCCATGCGCTTCCAGAAGCGCACTTCCTGGCGATGGGCCACGTCGTCGACCGTGTGCTTGTGGCGGGCCTCGTCCTCGGCGAGCAGCTTGCGCAGCTGGCGCATCATGTCGTGTGCGCTGCCGGCGTGCGACTGCATGTCCCAGATTTGCTCGCGCAGGCGGCAGTTTTCTTCGCGCGCTTCTGAGAGCTGGGCGCGGTACGACAGGTGCCATGCGCAGACGTCGGATACATGCTGGGCCTTGTAGCTGTGGAACTGTTGGAGCATTTTGAGAGTCACTTGGCGGAAGTCTTGGAGGAGTCGCATGTTGGAGTCCCGGCCGTTCTTGGCCTTGTCAAGGGCTTCTTCGAGAATAGATATTTGTTCTTCGTAGTTGGCGGACTGCGCTAACGAGAAGAAAGAAGGAAAAGAGTCGAGCGTTAGCATATGCTGGTACATAAAGGTAAAGGCTTCGGCCGGGCTGGCTCACCATTCAATCCATCCGCTGCTGCTGCTATCAAATCTTGAGTGGATATATTCTGGTCGCGCGCTCGTTGCCGGACCTTTCCGATGTTGCTCACAATCTCGTCGGTCTTTTTCCGGTTGTCGGCTAGCTGTTTTGACAGCTCTTCAACCAGACTCCAGATGTAATTCAGTTCAGCCTGGTACCCAGCAGGCATCACTGCGCCGGCCGACGACGCAGGGGCGTTGCCATTAGCGTTATTCATGGCAAAGGTTCGAAGCCGGTTACAAGATATTGTGCAGGAAATATCTACGTGGAGATGCTAGTTTTTGAGATGGCGTATTTGTGATGGGCGGTTATAGGTGTTTTTGCGGGATGAGTTGGTTGACACTTCCGGGATGAAAACCACTTGTTGAAGATATGAGACCGAGTGTGGAGAAAATGTAGCCTCAAGATAAAAGAATATACAGGAAAGATTAAACTTGTCTCTGTCGTGTGCTCTATGCCATAGCTAGTCTAGATACCGGTCTCTTCATCAAATGACGTTGTTGTCAAGTTGGCAGCGGATTGGGCCGGCTAAATATCGGCTGCATCTCGCGTTTCACAAACTGGCTCCCACAGACCCTAATCAACCCGAGAGACAACGACATTCCATCAGGGTGTGTGTTAGTCGAAATATTCGAAAGATATCAAAGGCAGATTTTAGATTTTTACAGAGCAACCACGGTTAATATTCTGGCAAAATCAAAATTTGACGTACATAACAACAGATCAAAGACTTCCTCTAGGTAGTAATAGGCACTTTGTGGGAAACACGTGCCCGTAGGCAGACAAGCCCTACAACCCTGAAGGCAGAGGCTGCCCTCTTCTGTTCTTTTGGCGATATAAAAAGATTCTCGCTCTGCCTTGGAGTCAACGTTTCCTTCTTCTTCTTCTTTTTTTGATTCTCACCCAAAAAAACAGCTGGGTCAGGCATCTCATCGCTTGCGAGGTATTTGATAATAATACTCGGCGAGTGATGGGATGCCTTACAGCTCATTCATTCTTTTACTCTTCCTCTCGACTTCCCAGGTTGTACTTTGTCCTCGGCATTCCCTCTCTGAAGCCATGTCGTGCTTTTTTTAATGACAGCACGGCGTGGTCGAGGTTTGCTCTGCTGGACTTGGCAATCCAGTGCCTTGGCTGTTGTGTCTCCAGTCGGGTGATGGGTGAGATGCAAGGTAAGTTGGCATTCTAATTACAGCTTGGAAAAGAAAATAAAAAGACACTAACATTTTATGCTTGCTGGTCAGGCTTTCAGACGTGGGATATATTCTCACGGCTGTTTGTATGGCAGTCAACCAAAAGGATCAACAAAGGACATATTCTTTGACGATTTCTTCAAAACGACTGTCAAGTTTGCCGCCACATCATGCACCCAGCAGCTCAACAATTCGCTAAACTTCAACCTTTAATGCGAAGGCGGAGGTGCAAACTATGAGCCATCTAGGTGCTAGTACTTGTGAGTACTCTTAACAACTACAACTAGTCCTACGATCTTCCACTGACTTAGAAAATTGACCAGCTCATCGTTTCGGCGCGGAGTAACGTGACTAGATCCATATACAAGGCGGGATATTAGTTGCTAGCCCCAGTATCCACGCTGTCTATGTTCCCTAGTCCGGCACAATGTAGTAGATAGGGCACTGAAGGCAGCAATAGCGCGGTAATAACGGTCAAGGCAGCAAAAGCGACTCTGCCGGGATGCAACATGTACGACCAAAAGACCAGGACACTATGGAATCAAGGCGTCACATGCTCAATAAGTATTCGGTAAAATTAGCGATCACGACATCAATCTTGCTTTTCTACAGCCCAGGAACATCTAGATATTGAGGATGTTTTCTATCTTCATTATCTCCCAAATAGCTCGGGGTGTATTCACTGTCCAAGTCTCCATTATCATTTCAGCAATAGTAATAGTCAGAGTAGGAGCTGGGGCTGAACTTACTTTTGATTTCGGCGCCAGTGGCATCATCAGGACATCCGCCATGCCACTATTTTTCACCGCGTCGCTTAGATATGCCGTTTTCGAAACCTGTCTAGGAGCTTTTGTTGGCGACCATGGTTCCAAGAACTTTACCCGTGCATAACCGACATCACACAATTGATCTGGCGACGTACTTGCATGGGATCCATCGTTATTTCGAGGTGTCAAGGAGCAACCAGATCTAAATAATGGTTGCCTGGGCCTGACGCTTGTACCGCGCCCTTCCGGCTTTCCGTTTCCCGACTGAGAGTCTGACTGTCGTTGAGCGCTAGACCCAGGTGCTTGGATCCTGGTGCGAGGAATCTTGCCTTTTGGCTGAATCGGCGAGGAAGCGCTAGCCATGGATGCTTTTCTTTTGCCAGTGGACTTGGGAGTTGAGGGAGAATAATACCGAGGCGGATAGGGGGCCGGTGGCGGACACTTGGGAGTGAACGGAGTGGTGAAGATGGGGATAACGGGCCCGCCAGCTGCGACAGAAGCACGGGATGGGCCAGGTGCAATGGAAATACAGCCGATAGGTCTAATCGGAAACGGTAGTTTTCCGAAAGGCAGGGGAGTCCTGCCCTTGCGAACAGCAGAATCAATGGGTCTTTCAACAAGACTGATGGTTTCTGTGGCATGTTTCTTCACCTCTTTGTTGTCTGCTTCGATGAAAACATTATCACCTGCTTGGTTGCAGAGGCTGACATGGTTTCTCTTTTGCTCTACGTCAGTCTTTTCGAAGGTCGGGGCACGTTCTTTGCCCTTGGCTATAGAGAGATCTTTTATCTGCTTTTCTCCAGAGCCCGACTAGTAACAGGCCACAAACATGAGTATATCATCCTGACATCTAATATTTGGCACAGGAAACATGGGGTTCACTTACAGGCTTGAGAGAGGCTGTCTTGTATGATGAGTTGCAGTTCATGATGAAAAAAGACCTTTGAAGAGTGAGATGTGCTTGCTAGCTTTGCCAACGCTACCGTCAACACTGATGTAAATAGAAACACGCAGGGCGCAGATATACCAACACGGACCTCGGAGATGCTGTGATCACAGTAAAAGAAGCGGATAGAGTGTGTCTTGGCGAATAAAATCGAGTCTGGGTTATGTTGCGATTCAAACAAAGTGTGCAACAATGTGAACAAGAAAAGGCGGCTCAAGACAACAACACACCCAAGCCCACTCTCCTTGTTTTGAACAACCTCCACCCCCAAAGAAGCAGTCTCCAGAGTGGCTCTCATTTCTGCATAGCAACCAGCAGCCCATCTTCCAGGCAGAAAATGAGGTCTTGCCCATAGAGCCCATGATACATATTGCCTATATTGTACAACTACAAAGAAGCTAAGCCCAACTCGACACTTGTGTGGGAACAGGAGACCTGGTTTCTGTGAGTACTACAATTTCAACATAGAAAGACTTCCTAATGCAGAAGTGTCACTCTTCTACAGTTGTCTAGATCTTTGTGTCGTGAGATATTGAGCAAAAGTGATAATTGCATTGGTAATAGTAACACAAGGACAGGACAATTTACCAACCCTAACCCTACTCAAGCTGATATTGTGAAATGGAATTTAACATTTAATACAATGCGGTCGAAAACTAGTTAGATAAGGACACAGAAACAGAATCCAACACCAGACGCCTAACATGGTACAGAAAATGCAGAGCAGCAAAACCTCCAATCCGAGAGAAGGCGACAAAAAAAGGAATAGAACAAAATAGGAGGGGAAAAAACAACGCCATCGGCCGGGTGCCTATATGCCAAGGAGATCCGCAATACAACAGCCATGAAAAGCAACAAGCTAACGACCAAAAGAAACCATGAACGTCTATATCGTGAGTGTGTCCTTCCTTGTCGGTTATGATGCAGCTTGCTTGCGTCTGTCAAGAACATGGCAGAGCAGCGGGGGAATAGGGGGGGGGTAGAAGGGAAGGTAAGAGAAGAAGAAACGTCGTGTGTGCAGTGGGAGGAGGGCAGGGGTCGTGCTGCACAGCTCCTAGAAGCCGAGATACCTGATAGTCATCCACTCAAAGTTGCGCAAGCCCAAGTTCAGTCCGTTCTTGGCCCACCAGTCACGCACAGCGACCTGGTCTCCAATGCTGTCTTCAAGGGCTTCTTCGATGGTGCACGTGCGGTAGGGGACCTTGCGCGTGCGACCCTCCATGCCAGGCAGCTCGCCACGCGCATAGCGCAACCACCACTCCAGCACGTCAATGTGCTGGTACGCCGTGGGCGCCTTGAGGATCTCGGCGTCATAGATGAGCTTGTCGTCACCCTGCAGCTGGCGCCACAGCTCAAGCACCTCGACTTTGCCCCAGCGCGACGCCATGCGCGGGATGCTGTCACCGTGGGCCACGGCGATGCCCGACTCGACCCACCAGCGAATCACGTCCAGCTGGTTGCTCTGCGCGGCGTGCAGCAGCGATTTGCCCGGGCGCGGTGGGATCGACTCGTCTTGGAGCGAGACTTCACGCCACCAGGCAAGCACGCGCAGATCACCACGTGCGCTAGCTTGCTCAAGTGCAGCTTCTGTGTAGAGCAGGGGGAGACCCGAATGACGCCACCACCAGTCAAGAACGCGGGTGAAGCCGTTTTTTGAGGCACCATCTATGACATCATGGTTGTACAGAGTATCGTGGCGGCCCTTGAAGGTCGGGCTACGCTTCCAAAAGTCAAGTACATCAGTACGGCCGTAATATGCCGATGCCATAGTTGTGAAGGAGATATTGTCAAACGCTTTGAAAAGATCGGGGCGGTTGGCCTCGAGATATTCCAGGACTGTCACCATGGAAAAACGGATGATCAGCTTGATGGTTAGGGGTGTGAGCTCAGTGAACTCGGGCGGTGCCTGTGAAAGCTTGTGGCACACCATGGCCTCGGTGCTGCGAAGAGTCGTGTCTTCGAGTTCGTGGCCAAATACTTGGGCAGGAGACACACCAGCACCGATAATGCGGCTGTTCCATGCATCAGGCTTGGGTAGTTTTGTATAGATGCCCAGGGCCTGGGCAAGCTCCCAGTCACCGGTGAAATCAATAATCATGCTCCAGAGCTCTGGAGGAAGGTGTGTGAGGGACTTTCGTTGGCTGCCATCGTGGGAGCGCGAGGGCACGGAGAGATCAATCTCGCGGCCGAGGCTAAACAGCTCGGCCTGGTTGCGAATAATGTGGAGGACTTCGTTGAACCCGGCCCACTGCACGGTTCTCTTGCAGCCTTCAGTGGCGTCGTAGTGCCATTGGATGGGGGACAGGGTTCGGATCCAGGGCCAGTTGAGTTGTATTTCGTTGAGCTGACGCTGGGTCATGTGGTTGGACAGGCACTGCTTACTCATGCCCGGCACCAGCAAGATTCGCTTGGTAGCATCCCAGCCGCGGAGAATGCGTAGCAGCATGGTATCAGCAAATCCAGCCAGCATCTTGGAGATGCCGTCGGCGTCCAGAGGAGCCAGGACCAGGATATCGGCCCAATCAACCAGGTCACACGCCTGCTTTCGGCACATCTCGAGCTCGCTGGGGTCTTGCGCCGGGTCGATTGATGTCTGCTTGAGGAAATCGGGCGGTGGGATAGCGAGGCTTCGGTTGTGCCAGGTAGTACAGGCTTGTTGCAGGCGGGGCACGGGATCGTCGACAACGGCTCGTATGTCCATGTTGTGTTTTGTCGCGAGGTTGAGCACCAGATACTGGGCCCACGAAGTGTCGCGGCTGCCGGTCGAAGCTACCAGCACATGGAGATTCCGCGGCCGCGCCGACTCGGAGAGCGAAAGAGATAAGGCGGTCGGCGAGGCCGTCATGATCTTCCGGGAAATGTCAGCCATTTAGGGGTCGGGGCTGGGCATTTCCTGGCGGGAGGCAAGGGGCGAGAGAGGCGGGGGATATGCACAGCAGGGGCAGCGGTCGAAGAGTGCTATGTGTAGAGTAGATATGGGAGCTTGTGAGAGTATCAGAGATCCGCGGGGCGGGGGGGGGGGGGGGGGGGGGGGGGGGTTGGCTCCGTGACTTGTCAGTCGGGCGGGTGTCTTTCGCAACAGTGACGTCGTTTGGGCGGGCAAGGCAGTAATGGTTGATATTTCGTGGCGGTGTGGAAAAAACGCGGGCTCAACGGCAGATTACACAGAAAAAAGACACAAAGCCGGCACAAAAAAAGGAAAATGTTGATGATGGCACAGTACGGTAGAGACTGGAATTCTGAGTGGTGTGGTGTGGTGTGGTGTGGGCTGACCGCAAAAGATATAAAAGCAAACCTCGTTCAAAGGGAGACTTTTTTGGCCTTGGGTTTTTTTTCACCCAATCGTCACTGAGCCGTTTGCCGACGTCTGAGAAAAGTGGGGCCTGCACGCACAATGCAGGCGGCCCAGGTCCAAGAGCAAACAGGGAAGGAGGGAAGGAGGGAAGCAGGGAAAAAGAGGACCAAGAAAAGAAAAACAAAGTACAAGTACCACCACGCCATTACCTTAAACGCTGCTATTCACAGTACTGCTACAAATAGCACAAAAGGCCCAAGCAAGTATCACCATGGCCAGTTGGTTGGCTGCCTGCACGTGACCTCTTTGGGACATCCATCATCCACAGCTGGTGGCTTTTAGGCCTCCACACCCCACCAGGCGAGCAGACACCAATTTTCTGTAGCACATGTATAGCTGAATCAGCCAGCTCATGATAACTGAGACATACGTCGTGGTGTATAAAAAGGGTCGGCCCTACACCTGTGCCCAGACAGTGCAGTGGGGGGTCGCTCCATATCAGACATGATTACAGGGGGTCCAGATCCTCTCCTCTCCATATCGTCTACCAGATCTCTTCCACCCACGATACCCCGCGAAACGCTATATCCACATCCTGCTCCGCCTCTACCCCGCCATATTCCACCATGGCCTCTTTAACCAGTGCCTTTACAGCATCCGCCATTTTACGCGAGCCACCACACACGAAAAAGATGGCGTCGCTCTTGACCCAGCCCGCCAGCCGTTCCTTATCAGACCGCAAGACATCTTGCACGTAGACTTTTGTTTGCGCGTCCCGTGAAAACGCCGTGTGCAGTGCGAGTTGCCCTGCTTGCGCTAGCTTCTGCCATTCCTTGCCGAAATGGAAGTCGCTCTCTCTGTTGCGGCAGCCAAAGTACAAGTCTGTCGTTGTCTCTGGTGCCATCTTCGCCGCGGTCTCTGCTGTCCAGCCTGCGCCGTGTGTCCCTCGTTCCTGCACAAGGCTACGAATCGGCGCTATGCCTGTCCCTGTCGCTATGCACACCAGTGGTCTACGTGCATTTTCTGGCCCAGATATCTTGCTTGATGACTGGGTGTAGGACACATACATGTCTGTCCCTTCAGCAAGATTTTCCAAGTATCGTGATACAAGTCCACGCCGTACCCTCCGTAACACCGTACGGTACTTGACCAGCGCAACGACCAACTCTATCGTAGCTGTGTATTTTGATGCTGTTTGACGTTCAGTCCGAGGCCAGTTGGCAATGCTATACTGCCGCGGACGGATAGCTGGAAAGATATCCAACACCGCATCGGCTGGGATGCGCACAGTGTCAAACTCTTGCAGCACCTCCAGAATAGAACGACGTGGCCGGCTAGCGTAGTCATAGTATTCGTCGGTGAACTCCGGCCGGCTGAATTCAAGCAAACGGGTCTTTTGCTCTTCATCGGTTGCGAGGTAAGACAGCTTCTCAAAAAATGTGCGGGACGGCACGGCAAAGATGTCCAGGCTGTGAAGAAGCAAATCACGAAGCGTAAACTGTTCCATCTTGGGTAGATCCGAAGGTACAGCTCCCATACGTGACCAATCAATCAGCTTTGTAGCGACTTCATCCCATCCCATCCATTTAATGAGGTTGTCGACATCAACAGGAAAGTTCTTTGCGTAAAGATCGAGAGTGTCGCCAGGCATAAAGGCTGGCAATTGGGATTGCCATCCGGTACTCTCTGGAGAGATTTGGAACCTCAGCAACCGCACATCTTGCCAGTGATCCGTTGGTGTAATTCGCTGATTAAGTGTCAGCTTAGCGGACAGTCGTGATGGCATCTCAAGAGGGACATTGCTGGGGGCTGCTGATGCCGGCGTCGATATATCCATCATCCCAAACTTATGGGTCAACTGCTCGTCAGGCGTTATATCCGCGGAAGACGGAACTATAGTATTTGCTCCAGCTGCTGTCCTGGGCTCTGATGGCGATGTGGCTTGCTCATTCATAAAGATGAGCGGTGCTGTAGGGGGGAGTGGCTTGGACTCCGGTATTGGCTCTGTTTCTGGTGGGAGAGGGAACTCCTGTAAAAGAAACTCTCTGAGTGATGATATCCATGGAATGAATGCTTGGTCAATGCTAAACCTATTGTTAGTCTCTCAATGTCTTCTACATGCATAACTAATTTCAAAATATCTATGTTTTTAAAACTTACCCATCCGGATGCTGCTGGTCTGCTTCACCCCGTGGAAATACCTCCGAAGCTCCCAGCTGGCCTAATCTCTTGCTCAGCTTCAATGATGCCCAGTTAAATCTAAAGCAATTCAAGGTCAGAAACATGTATCTATATTTCCCCAAAAATAGGGCGCAACTCACTGTTGATATGAGCTATCGCCAAGCCCAAACACAGCAAACCGGACTCCGGAGAGACACCTGGGCGCCAGCTTCTTTCTCAAGAGTCGCTTCCATAGCTGAGCTGCATTTTTTGGCATATCCCCCAAGCCTGTAGTAGACACAACAAATATCACGAGAGATTTCCGCAACAGCGAGCTCTGTTTGGGACTGTCAGTGGTTGCTCTGCCTTTGAAGGTACGATCATCGGACTTACTAGCTGGATTCTGTTCATTTCACACAGTTCAACTTTGAGGTGCAATCTCATCGCCATGCGAGACACCTGCTCGGCAATGTCATAGCTGATTCCAGTCTCCGTCCCATATCCGACAAGAATTGATGCAGCACTGGGTTCCATGATTTGTCTCTCATTATCCGCCGGGATAGGTGATGCCTTGTAATATCAGTAGAGTTTCGGCAGTCCAAAAATGGATTTAGAGTGAAAACGAATGTCAAAGTAATACATCTTCAACTCATAGTTAAAGCATTTCCCCTCTGTAATAATTCATCGTATACGTTGACTGAGTCGCACTTTGACGTCCACTGTGGAAGAATCAAAGTGATGACGTTTAACCGACAATGACCCGGCAAGAAACCTGTATCAAAACAACTTTCACGTGCCAATGCGAAAATTAAGACACACATGGCTTATCGATTAGAGATTTGTACTGGGTGGTACAGCATAACAGCCTGCAGTCATTTCTTTGCCTGCGAGCTGACAAACAAAAAAAAACCCTGAACACTCTTCATGGCTTGAGGAAAGTCAGCTGAGCCAAAGTTTAAAGCTGAGGCATTGACTTTTGTTGATGACAGCTGAGCAGGTTCAGACGAGAGATGCTAAACAAAGGATTGTCTCACTGAAGACCTTACGGTTACGGGCTGAATCAATAATGAAAAAGCAGAAAACATGGCAGGTATTTCCAATAACTACAAAGGGCTGTTTTATGAGACTGCGATCAACAAGGCGAATGATTCTCGAATGTTCGACCAAATTTCGTTAATGGCAAGTTATTTGGTGGAAGGGAACATAAAGGCGGGCAGGAACAGCCCATTGTTTACTGTGGGGCTCTTCTTTCCTGATACAATAAATACGGTAGTTAACTATGTATGTATGAGCTGACGAAGTACAACCATGATATGGAGACAAAAATGCAACTTGGCCTCAATAGAAGACCAGGATACTTGAACAGTGTGGTGCAGGGCTTTGATATAGTCATCTGTATTGGAAAGAGTCAATAGAAGCAGCTTCTCTTCTAGCCACACCAAAACAGTAGCTGCACTTTCCTAACAAAGTTGTAGGCAGCACAGGTTCTCGTCTGCCCAAGGCAGATTGCCTAAAGTCGGTTGTTTGCTTTTGATGGTGATGATTTGCCAAACATATTGTAGCAAACTGACTGCTCTGGCGACTTGTAGGCAGCGACCCTCTGACTGTCTGGTTGATCTTCGTTGACGTGATAGGATTCTAGGCACAAGCTCCCACGAAATGATAGAATATAAGGGACTGGCTTCATGTGTTGTAATTCTGGGGGGTGAACTCCGATGTATCCGACAGTCTAAACATTATAGTTAGTAGTTACTTGGTGTGAAGATGTTTCTGCCTGCAGTCAGCATATTCATCATGCCTCAACATAAGGTCAGAACCAGTCTGAGCAGCAGCCAACCACAGACGGCAGTTGGAGTAACTAGATATGAATCAACAAGAGAGCAATGCGGAAGCAGCCAACATAGAGAGTGCAACGGCAGTTACCAAATCCTTGGCGGTTGTCAGAGGACGCAGATGCTAACTCCTGCCTGTTCCTGTTTGTGACCGCACAACAATGAACAGCATTTGGCAACTACCAGGTGCAATTGTAGTGGTGGTAGCTCGTTAAACGTCTGTTGTGTATCACGCAGCACATCAAATGCGCAGAGTCAGAAGCAAAAGGACAGAAGCTGACGTCAGGTCGTCTCAGACCAGTCGAGAAAATAATCAAAGTTCTCACCAGAAAAGGAGAAGCCCAAGCTTATTATTTTCTTCATTGCCATGATACGCTCGTCTGCGCTGGGCAGCAACCATTGATTGATTTTATTGCCCGATTTATTGGCATCCATCCATGTGGGGCTCAAGCTATGAGTCGGCAGTTACTTGATTTGTAGCGTAGAGTTAGGGGCAAGGCGGGGCAGCCCGACCAGTGCTCGCATCAAATGAATGCGCCAAAGTAAAGCTTAGCACAGCACAAGACAGCACCGCAAGCTGCCATCTCTGGTGGTGCTGCTGCTGCTGTCGCATTTTAAAGCTCCAAACAGCCTATGGCCATATTGCCAGCTAACAAAGCCAATGGCAAGCTCGACTAGGAAAGATCAGAGAAGGCGCCTTCCACTGCCAACTACTAGCTAGGTCCCTGTATGGCCGTTGATTGGCCGGAGCCCAGCACCAGCAACAGGGTTGGGCCATCTGTTTGTCGCAGTTACAGGTGCAGGCGCAGTTGGTTGCAGTTACAGTTGCAGTTGCTTCATGTGCCAACTAGCTTGTTTTGCTAGGTCCCTGCCTTTTGCAAGTTTTGAGAGCAGACATGGCAACAGCAGTGCCTGCAATGGCTGCTAGTGCAATACAGGCGAGGCAGCTACCGCCATCTGGGTGTTTTCAGGCCCTTTCCAAATCTGGCCCCAATAATCCGCCCCCCTTGGCCACCTCTTTTCTACGACTTTCGCCCTCGCTGTCTTTTCCTTCCTGTTTCTCTTCCTTTTTCTCTTTTTTTCTCCACGTTCTCACCACAAGTCAAGCTTTACTACCAACCTTGTGCCATCGCGCTTCGCGGACATCCCGTCAACCTTTCATCAACTCACCAGGGCCTCTAGCTACCCTATCCTGATACCTATCAACGTCCAATCGTCCCCTTTCCAGGCTCGACCCGACCAAACCACCCAAGCAACCTTGCTCTAGCCACCTATTCTCACGAGCAGGATCTCGCCCAGCACCTAAATCCCCTCCAGCTTCAGCACTTCTTTGGAAACAGCCCCTCTTTTCGCCGCTGCTTCCGCTTCTCTTCCCTCTCTCTATTCACGACCGATACTTTTTTAATCTTTTTTTCGGGTCTTCCCCCAATAATCTCACAATGTCTGCTGCCGCTGCTGCCGATGCTGCCACCAACGACGTTGCTGCCGTCGCCGAGTCTGCCCCCGTTGCCGAGGAACAGGCCCCCGCTACTACCGCCACTTCCGAGGCCCCTCAGGACCAGACCAGCGTGACCGAAGGTCGTCGCCTGTACCTGGGAAATGTCGCCTATGCCGCCACTGAAGAGGCCCTGAAGGAGTTCTTCTCAGGCTTCGATGTGTAAGTCATGCGGTTTCCCAACAACCCCTCTCTTCCCCTCGCATGACTACCATGTAACCCCTCACAAATCCCTTGTATCAAGCTTCAAAGATGCGCTTGTAAACCTACCCCTAGATCTCTGCTAACCAGTCTGTCAACCACTCTACAGCCAGTCGGTTTCCATCCCCAAGAACCCTCACACCAACAAGTCAGTTGGCTACGCCTTTGTTGACGTGGCCACTGCCGAGGAGGCCCAGCGTGCCATCACCGAGCTGGACCGCAAGCAGATTTTGGAGCGCAAAGTCTCCGTCCAGATTGCCCGCCCTCCCCAGGAGCCCAATGGCGATTCCACTGAGCCCCGCCGCAATGCCAATGGCCGTGCCGGTGGCCGTGCTCGCCGCCGCAACCCTGCCAAGAAAGATGACAAGCTTGCTGCGACTGGTGACGCCTCTGAGCACGCTGAGTCTGGTGAGGTTGATGGATCCGGTGCCACGGTATGCCAATCTAGTGATCCCCGGCGACAAAATACATCAAAGCTAACAATAACCTCATTCTAGGAATCCAAGCCTATCAAGTCTCGCTCCCCCAAGCGCAAGAACCACAAAGGCCCTCCCGAGAACGGCGTTCAGTCCAAGGTTAAGGTTATGGTCACCAACCTGCCTTACAACCTGACTGAGGACCAGGTAGGTTTCAAAAGTCGAGAAAACAGCCCAAATTCTCAGACTAACACTTCATGTCTCAACTATAGTTGAAGGAACTTTTCAGCGCCTACACTCCCGTTTCCGCCAAGGTTGCTCTTCGCCCCATCCCTTCGTACATGATCAAGAAGCTCCATGCTCGTGGCGAGGCCCGCAAGGGTCGTGGCTTTGGTTTTGTTACTCTTGAAAATGAAGAGCTTCAGCAGAAGGCCATTTCCGAGATGAACAACAAGACCATCGAGGGTCGCATGATCGAGGTCAAGGTTGCTATTGACAGCCCCGATAAGGTTGACCGCCCTGCCGAGGGCGAGGGCGAGGTCGAGGTGAAGAAGGAAGAGTCCGACTATGCCGAGCTCACTCCTGTCACTGAGGTGAAGAAGGAGGAGCCCGATGTTGCTGAGCTCACCCCTGTCACTGAGGTGAAGAAGGAGGAGCCCGATGTTGCTGCTGTCTCTGCCTAAATCATTCGTTGTGAATTCCCGCGACCCTGTTCTACCAGCAAACAATCCGCTTTCACTTGTCCCGAATTCTTATAAGCGAAGGTTGGACTGTGAATCCGTCAAATTATTTGTTGGCAACATATGTTCGTGTGTCTCATTCAGGGCTGCAATGCGAAATCATTGCCGGAGATGCACGTTGTCACCGTGTACAGCTTAAATCTAATTATTAACGACGCTTTTACGATGCATGAAACTACAAGGTTGCCATAGCGTAAGATGATATGCTCTCTTAGACTTGACTTGTGAAATATTTTCTTGTCGGTGAAACGCAGGTAGGAAGTAGGTGATTCCATACTGTAACAAACATGTGTGCCTTAGGCTTGGAGAAGATTGAATGAACATCCACGAATATTTCTGAACAAGGGTATTCAATGTGTTAGTCTAAGAAAAGGAATGGTGATATGAGGGGATGAGAAAAACCAAGACCATGATGAAGAAATATAAAAACCACACAACTAACTCCACGCTGACAGCCTCAGACCACCACTACCAATCCCAATCGTCTTCCTTCTTCTTTGCAGATATGTTGCTGTTGTTCTTCTTTGATGCCCCACCCATGGCCGAAGTGCCAATGGAAGTATGGGGATTGCGGTCCTCGGCAATGGACGAGAAAGAGTCCCAAAAGTCTTTCTTGGTGTCATCCAATGGTGCTTGTCTGTAGCCAGCCGACGAGTGACCGGCACTACCGTTGCCGCCCTCGACGAAGCGGCTAAAGCCGTCCTGGGCCGTCTTGGCGCCCATGGTAGCCGAGCGTGCAACCTGCTGGGCAGCAGTCTGGGCAGCAGTCTGGGCCTGCTTCCACTGGTCGCTCTCGGCGATCTGGCGCGCCGTGGGCTGGATGTAGCCGTCGTTGACGGTCTTGGCGGTCTTTGTAACGGTGGATGTGAACCAGCCAAAGCCCTTGCTCAGGGCGGCGACGGGGTCAGCCTGCAGGTCTGTCATGGTCGGCAGGGCGGTGTCGGTGGCGGATGACGAGGCGGGCAGGCTGCCGGAGCTGCCAAAGCCGCTGTATTTGCCGCCCTGGCTGGGCGGGAGGTGGTCGGGGCGCGAGGCGTTGGCGTCGCCGAGGCGCGCAAAGTAGGCGTCGTCGACGCGGGTCTTGCCGCCTGTGGTGGCGGTGGGGGTTTCGCGGGACCCAGAGAGGGGGGCGCTAGATGCAGAAGAAGCGGTGCCGGCGGCAGTAGAAGCCGCAGCGGGCTTCTTCTTCTTGGGCACGGGCACGTACTCGCGGCCCTCGACCTGGGCAGCCAGGCGCTCCTTCCACTCGTCGCCAACGTCGCCGCTGTAGCGCTGGGCAATGGTGGCCGAGTCCCAGGAGAGGCCGGCGGCGAGGGTGTCGGGGTGGGCGGCGAAAAAGTCCTGCCAGGCGGCGTTGCCGCCGAGGCGCATGCGCTCGAGCTCGCCGGCCTTGAAGGCGTCCATGCTGATGGAGCGCACAAAGGAAATGTGCACGCCGAGCCCGCGGTGCACGCCGGCGCACACGAGGCAGATAAAGATGCCGAATTTGGGCGACGCCCATTGCGGCGACGGCGCGTTACAGTCGCAGCATACGCTGTTCTTGGGCTCGCGTTGCATCGTGGCCAGCTGGTGGGTGGGCGTCGGGAGGCGTTAGCGGAAATGGTTGGTGCGTGGGGGGGGAGCGGGGGCGTTTCGGGGACGGAAGAGGGGACGCGGGGGCGGGGCGGGAGAGGAGAAGAGGCTGGGGAGCCGGGCGGCTTACCTTGGACCGCGTCTCGGGGTCAACCTCCCACATAGCCTTGGACGCCATGATATATTATGTTGTTAGTCGAGAATCTGGGAGGGGGAAAGTGTCTTGTGTTCTATCTAACACGGCTGATCGACTCGACTCAGAACCAGGCAAGCTCAGACTTCCGTTTCAAGAGAAGCAACTGCGCTCTTGTTTCTCAAGACGAGACGAAGAGAATACGCTATCGATGGCGGAGGAGGGAGGGAGTGAATAAAAGAACTAAAAAACAAAAAAAAAAAAAAAAAGGAGAGGCGAAAGGACAGCGAACAAAAGTCGATGCGACTCAACGGTGAAATCTTGTTCCGAGATGCGAACAACAAGAGCAGTCAGTCTTCAAGACGTGAAAAAAAAAAAAAAAAACAAAAAAAAAAAGATACAAAGAAAAAAGAAACAAAGTTTGGAAAAGGAGATTGGCAATCCAATAGTTTCAACAAACCAAAAAGAAGCTGCAGCGGCCGACGGAGAATCAAAAAAGAATTGAAGACAGTCTAACACTCGTCAACTATTCAAAAAGCCAAAAAAGAAAAAAGGGTCCAAGAGCAAATCCAGGCTTGCAAATTGCTGGCTAGGCTGTGCAGGCGATAACGTCCAGTAACGGCAGGTGCCTACTTGTGCAGCCAGCAGCAATCTAGGGTTACAGACCCTGGCGTCTTTGCTTATCGTGCTTCTCTACGACGATGATTTTAGATCACGACACAAACAACCAGTTTCAAGAAAGACCAAGGTTCTCTTTAATAAACAACCCCGTTTTACAAGGGCTAGCTCAGCCGAGACTCCTCCAAAAATATCATCTCAAACTATCACATGAAATAGACAAAAATACGCAAACTGTGATGCTAACCACCTAGACCCCGAACGACGACGACAGCTTGAATACAAATTTTGATAAGCAAAAAAAGATACCCCATCACAAAGAACCAAAAAAAGAAGACAAGTCCTGTAACCACGCAAAAAAAAAAAACACAGCATTACTTTTTCATGTTTCCAAAAAAAAGAATACCAGACTTTTTAAGCAGTGGCAGCCAGAGGCTGAGGCTCAACGCCGACACGCTCGCGGCTGAGGATGTCAAGCATCAGCTGAGAGGGGCGGTTGTCCTTGTAAACGGCCTGGCCGTCCTTGAACATCTTCACGTTCTCAATGTACTTGTCAAAGAGGTAGGAAGAGTCCATGGGGCCACCCTTGGCTTCAGGGTGAAACTGAGTCGAGAAGATGGGACGGGTCTTGTGCATCATGCCCTCATTAGAGCCGTCGTTGAGGTTGACAAAGTACTCACGGAAGTCGGGGCCCATGGTGCTGGTGTCGACAGCGTAGCCATGGTTCTGCGACGTGATGTGGCATTGGCCGGTGGTGATGTCCAGAGCGGGAATGTTGTGGGCACGGTTACCATACTTGAGCTTGATGGTCTTGGCACCAGTAGCCAGCGCAAGCAGCTGGTGACCAAGGCAAATGCCCATGATGGGAACGGGCGAGGTGGCCATCAGGTGGCCAAGGTTGTGGATGGTCTCGTGGCAGTGAGTAGGGTCACCAGGGCCGTTGGAGATGAAGACACCATCAAAGTTGTTGGCAACCTGCTGGATGGGGTAGTTGTAGGGGAACACAGTGACCGAGGCTCCACGGCTAACCAGACTGCGGAGGATATTCTCCTTAACACCGCAATCGATCAGGGCAACGTGGTACTTGGCACCGGGGGACTCGACAACGAAAGGGGCCTTGGTGCTGACACGCTTAACCAGGTTGATCTGGCCAGGGTCGATGTAGTTTTCATCTTCATCAGCGTCGTACTCATCACCAATGGAGATGCGGGCCAGAGAGGAGCCCTGCTCACGCAGATAGGTGACAATGGCACGGGTATCAACGCCAGAGATGGCGGGGACACCTTCGCTAGCACACCACTCGCTCAGACTCTGGACAGCAGTCCAGTGGCTGTACTGCTCGGCGACATCGGCGACGACAACACCGGCACACTGGATGTGAGGAGATTCAAAGTACTTGAGAAGGTTGTACTGGTCACGCTCGTTTGAGGGCACGCCGTAGTTACCAATCAGAGGCTGGGTGAAAACAATAATCTGACCACGGTACGAGGGGTCAGTCATGGACTCAGGGTAGCCAACCAGCGAGGTGGTGAAGACGGCTTCACCAGAGATGTTGGAGTTGGCGCCAAAGGCCTTGCCATGGAAGACGGGACCGTTCTGGAGAGCAGGTGTTAGTACGAGGCGAAGCAGCAGAGACGGGTGATTCATTGCAGCTGGTAGCCGGGCTGGGGTGACTCACCTTGATGGTCAGAGTGGCATCCAGGTTGCGGGCGGGAGAAGTAGAACGGGGGCCGCGAGACGGCATGGCCCGGCCAGCACTACCGGCCTTGTTGGATACAAAACGGGCAGTGCAGTTGAAGGCCGAGCTGAAAGAGCTGACACGAGCTCCGTTCACCGCAGAGCGGGCGGAGAGATGCTTGAGGGCAGCAAACATGTTTGTTGGGGGGGAGATGATAATTTTGGGGTTTTTTTTATGAGTAGTGGGGTAGAAGAGAAAAAGAGAGGGAGAAGCACGGAAGAGAGAAGAGGTTGAAGTTATCCAAGGAGCCGTGAAAAGCTATTAAGCGCTGAGAGCTCTCCAGAGATGGTCTATAGGAAGGAGAGCGGGCTTGGTTAGCAGGGCATAGCATGGAGGAATGGCGGAGAAGCAGAATGAGACCGAGGCCAGTGAGCGAGTGATGGGCTCTGAGACAGCGACAAATCCTGAAGCAAGGGCAGCGACCAAGTAGCAGCAAGGCTCAAGTCTCGGGGCGGCGATGCAGACGTCAAGATGGAGACTCGGATGCACGGAGGCAGCATGGGCGGATAGAGAGCTTCATGGACATACCCGAAAGATAATCTTGAGAGGTGAAGACTGAGCAGCGCTGCATGAAGCGCGGATTGAGCTTGGAAGCAAGACTTTGGCAAAGAAGAAGAAGAAGGCGGGGTGGGAGAAAGAATTTCTAGAATGCAGGTGTTTTTTATTAGGCAAAGGTGACGATAATATCGAGAGCGTGGGATGGAAAAGAAGATCGAAAGAGGAAAAAAAAAGATTGGGAGAGCTCGAGCCGTAGGGAGGGGAAGGAGGGAAGAAAAGTTTTCTCACTTACGGGAAGGGACGTGGGTTCTGAGTGCTGGGTGCTGGAGAAGGAAAGAGCAACAAAGAAAGGAAGCAGCGCCAAAATAGCGACGAGGCAACAGGCAGTTGCTTGTAAGAGCGGGTGGTGGGGATTTATAGGAGGCAGATAAGGATAACAATGTGCGGTGGACGCTAGACATTGATACTGATTCAGAGTGGTGTAAGTACATGTGTAAATAGTTATGTGATGGACAGACCGCCCAAACCTAGCCAGTTTGGGCCTGTGGCGGACAAATCTGCTCTAGTCCTGGCCGCCCTTCTACCCTCCGCTGCAAAAACCTATGACTCTGACGTGTTTCCATGCCACAGAAAGGGCGACGAACCAGGATAAGTCGCGATAGCCAGCGAGCCTATTCCAGCGCGGCAAGAGCTTAACTTGGCAAAAAGGGCACTAGCCTACGGAGTTGCAATTAAGTAGTGCGCATATTTGCACTGCCGATGGTGCTGATTGGCTGAAGCGGGCGTTCCTGTTTTTGCGGCGTCTGATCTCTAGCATGGACTTATCGTGAGGCGGGCTTAGGATTCTCTGAAGATTCGCTCAACACAAGGCATCATCCGTAGGTTTGTGCTGATACAGACCGACGATGCAATTCCACAAGATCTCATCTCCGCCTTGTAGGCGTCCTGTCGTCTGCTTGCACGCTTCACTTGGCCTTGCTTCCTGGTACTGCAACTATCAACTATTTACCTGCACTTTGGTATATTTGTACATACATTCATATGCGTCATCGATCCATCCCTCCACCCCACCATCGCCATGCAACTTTACTGTTCTGTGACTAATTCGCTACAGTCACTTGCACAACGAGAGACGAGAAGTGGGAATTGGTCTGGACCTCGACTCGAACTTCAGGCCTGGCTTACCTAATCAGGGTATCCGGCCCGCTCAAAAAACACAGTCTTTAGCCCTGGTTTGTTTTGTTTACTTGGCCGGTTCCAGGGCCGGAAGAGATTGTGGCGGCGATTAACCTCCGTTATGCTGTGGTAACAACGGCCAATGAAAGAAGACTTTGATTTGCTGACTTTTTTTTTCTTCCGCCTTGCCTTGGTTACAAGAAGAACACCGGCACATGTGCAAACATAATATATAGTTACTTGTTACTTGACGAGAATACTCTGGCCCATCTTCTAGAAACCCCTCATGACCCATAAATTGAGAGGCAAGGGCAGACTCGGGCCCTCACGCTAAGGGGTGTATAATACCACAAGCTCAAGTATACACATGTACATGTAACTATCTACACACATGAATACAGCCATGTAGTTACATGGTCACTTTCTCGCCCAGGCACACTGCCCTTCCACCTCTGGTGATAGACCATACGTGCTCCTATGAAATACTAATACCCTTTCTCTACATCTGCGCCGCTCGGACGTGCCAGCTGAAGAAACAAAGATGCTCCGACACGTGGATGGATACACGGATATAGATAGACCTATCCCGTGTATACATGCAGAAGAGTCTCTTCATCTGGTGGCCAGTGTCAGCGTCAAGTCTCCTTTGCTTCTTCTTGACACCTGCATGCACCACACCATGTCATGATCACCCTTCTTTTTCTCCTGCCAAAACGGCATCAGTGCTCTCGACTCTCCATTCCCTTGTCTGCTTTGCCATTGACCCCCCTGCGTCTGCATCTGCACTCTCTGCATCTGCACCCTCTAGTTGCATCTTGCCTGCGCTCACTTGTTTCTGGTCAGCCCGGTTCCGTCAATCCCTGTTGCGTTGATGTTGGTGTGATTATCATGCAAAGTCTGCATCTCCCACAGCTCCTCCTCCCCAAAGCTATGTGAGCGTTGAGTCCACCAATATAACTTGGATGCAGCGTAGTTGTTAGAGATTTGGGTCGCTCAACCCTAGTATATCATTAATCCTGTTCATATCAGCATCTAACCCTAAATAGCCCCAAGCTCCTTCAGCTTGCTGACCAGGCCATCCACATCTTCCACCTTGCCACCACCTTGTCTGGGGGCAGGCTCTGTATGACGAAGTTAGTTGACATGTGATAACTCAAAAATGCATCGTGCTTGTCTTGGAAACAAGGACACCGGATCCAACTTACCCTCGACCTGCAGCACCTTGAGCCGCTTCTCATTTGTGACGCCATAATCAGCCAGAGTCTTCTTCTCTAGCGGCTTCTTCTTTGCCTTCATGATGTTGGGCAGACTGGCGTAGCGCGGCTCGTTCAGACGCAAGTCCGTAGTAATCACAATGGGCAATTTAGCCCGCAGTGTCTCGACACCGCCGTCAACCTCCCGCGTCACTGTAACGCTGTCACTGGCGTCAAACTCGACCTTGCTGGCCTGCGTAGCCTGGCCCCAGCCCAAAAGGCCTGCCAGCATCTGGCCCGTCTGGTTGGCGTCGTCGTCGATGCTCTGTTTGCCGAGAATGACGAGATTACTCTGGTGCTCGCGCGCGACCGCCTGCAGCAGCTTGGCTACGCCCAGCGGCTCGAGATCGTCGCCCTCCTTGACGTCAACGTGGATGGCACGGTCGGCGCCCATGGCCATGGCCGTGCGCAGAACCTCCTGCGACTTGGCCGGGCCGGCCGAGAATACCGTAATGTCTTCGACGCCGCCGGGAGCGCGCTTCTTCTCGCGGATGCGCACGGCTTCTTCGACCGAGAGCTCGTCGAACGGGTTCATCGAGTGCTTGACGCCGGCGGTTTCCACGCCGGTGCGTGCCTTGTTGACGCGGGGCTTGACCTATATCGCAAGAGAAGAAAACAACATGGATTAGTTTTGTTGGTCCTCCGAGGGGAAGCATCATGGTCGGCGCATGGGGAAGGAGGCATCTCGGCTTCCAGGCCCTGGCAAAATAACGTGAGAACCCAAGAATAGAAGAGAAGCTTACAGCATAGTCAATAACCCGCTTAACGGGCACCAGAATGCGAAGAGAGGACATTTTGTTTTTCCCTTTGCTAAGCTTTATTTGCCTTGATGGTGTACCAACAGGATTAACAGCTGAACAGCGAGACAGACACAAGGCTGAAAGAGAAGGCTGGTGAAAATCAAAATCGGGAAGGAAGAATGATTTCGGGATGGTACGGTCACCGCCGGGGGAGTCGTGGAGCCTGGCTCTTACCTTGTTGTTGGTGGCTGGCTCTTACCTCGTTGTGGGTGCTTGCTGCCGTCGTCTCGTCATGTGGGAAGAAGCGACATCGCTGCCTTGGCTTTGCTGCTGGAGGCTATTGCCGACCGGCATCCTTCGAACCTCGGTCTCGGATAGTCCAAAAGTATATGTACATCTTTGCTGATGAGTGTAAGTCATGTAAATTGGACACAACACCACGCCGACGTCCTATAAGGCAATCAATTCGGCTCAACTATGTAGCTACATGTGTATAAAGTCATTTAATGTTTAGTTCCTATCCTTTCTTCTCTGGAGCTCAAAAGGCCACGAGAACTCGTTGTCTTCTGCTGCACAGTTTCTTGGCTCTGGCTTTCTCTTTGTTTGTTGTCTTTGTGTAAACCCATACAACCAACCTACTGTGTGTGACGTCATCTTCTTTGTCCTCTGTTCTTCCGACTCTGTCTGGAACTCTTCATGATTTTGCAGTTTTCTGTAGCTCTTTCTCTAGTCTTTATGATCCCTTCTTTGTGCTTCATTTTTACAGCTCAGATTTCAATACAAAACTTCAAGTCTTCTCTTTCGCGCAAAGAATTGTGTCAAAACTCCCATCAACTCTACGAACAAGTGCTTCCAGCGTCAAAGAGCATGTCTCCATGCTGTTCACAAATATATACGCGGCCTTTCTCAGTATCTACATGATTATCCCTTGGATCTTGACGTTCATTTTCTGCCATTGATCTCCAACTTACCCTTACTCATTGACTCTTTTGTCCGTATCCTCAAATTCTTCCTCGCCCATATGTCTGCTCGTACTGCCAGCGGCCGTGTCCGCAAGACCCCGCGCAAATCACTCAAGGCTATTCCCGAGCGTCTAGTAGATAGCGTACTGGCTAATCAGAGAACTCCCAGTCTAAAAGCCAGGCTCGAGTCTATGGCAGAGGAAAAGAAACTGTTCCCTGCTAGCGCTACATGGCACTTGGATGAAACTTCATTATTCGAGGCTTTGTATCTTCGTCAGTACCGGCCCCTGGTGCCCGCAACTTGGGATACGCAGTTGCGCGGTGTCCCAATCCCGGAGTTTTGCTTCTCACGTAACCTAACGGACAACGGCCGGTTTGGCGCTCCGCCCATCTACTCAACTCAGGACACAGAATATCGAGGTAGGTAACTCGGGAGATAAAAAGTCCCCCTATCTTGTGCTTGTGCTAACTCACTGTGTACCTACAGCCTCCAAAGCCTTTATGGATCTCATTGACCTCACCACCAACATTCGCGCTCTGCGCCATCTAGGCCAGCATGCTGTTATCGCGGGGTATCTGAAGGATGAGATCGACAAGTACCTCATGTGGGCGGCCAAAGATGGCGAGTACTACGATGTGCAAGCGGTTCCCAATATCTTTTGTGAGATCCTGGACACTACATTATCAGTAGAAGGCCTTGCTACGTATGTCACCAACAAGATGCTACACATGGCCAAGCAGCACCGCCAGTTCTGGCGCCAGCGCAGATGCAAGACCGTCAGTGGTAAGACCATTACTGCCGACTGTCCTGTCGTCTATGGATTGTTTGTACTGAACCACACGGCGCTGGTGCTGACAGTTGACCCCAATCGGGGCAAGAATACGCCGGTCAGCTACCAAATCGAGATTGACTTTTCACAGCGCAGTCAGGGGATCTGGAATGCCCTGACGTTGGGTATCACATCGTGCATGGCCCGCGATGGGATAGTTGCCCGCGATGAGTTTATCCGAGTGCGCCGCAGATAGCCGGCCGGGAGGGAGAGAGGGGCCGTTTCGGCGTTGGGCTAGATTATTCTTTTGGGAGGGTTGTGACATGTATGTGGTAATACACCTGAAAGTTTCCCGCTTGGTCTTTGCTATAACATTTTGTAGACTTGGTACGTCCAAACATTTGTGTCCAAGTTCATCGGTTCGCAGTACATGTTCTGTAGATCCAGACGTGGTACCTCATCCACATAGACCGGCACCCAACCCCGCGATCAATGCAGGCAACCATTTGTCTTGTTTCACGGTCACAATCACGGCAGAAGAGACTAAGTTATACAACCGCGAACACGGCAGAGGATCACGTCTCACACGGCTAAACTGCCGGCCCGAGATGTGGCTTGCACCAAAGACAGACACTCAGCATCAGACCGGCGTAGTTGTTGCTTGCCGCGTGTCAGCAGCTGTCAGCAGCTGCTAAGTCTAGTCTCGAGGTCCGCCCAACCCTTATGACTGGGCTTTTCTCAGCATCATCGGTCACCTTCAAACTTCATTCGTCATACCAGCAAAAAGAAAACTACGGCAACACTTTCTCTCACTCAAGTTCGTCCGATCTGCGATCCCCATCGAAGCCTCATCGCCAACAACCTGCTGCGCCAGCGCTCCAGTTCTGCGTTTGCTGTTTCTAGCAACTTCAGCGCCCATTAACAATCTTCTCGACCCGTTCATACAAGCTCAGAATCAATCATCGCTACTTTTTTTTTCCGCCGTCCTTTGCCCGCCAGACTGCTGCAGCCTTAATCCCTTTGGTTGGCCGACGTCACCATCACCGTCGCAGTCGCAACGCTACCCGCACGATCGCCCGGCACTTGTCTAGCTCCCCAGATTTGCCGTGCCCATTATCCGCGGTCTATTCACCAACGTGCTATCTCGCTGTGGCCCGTCTTGTATGTCGGCCGGTGGTGGATGCTTCCACGGGTAGGCCTTGGTGCCTTTGGATAGGATAACCGCATTATTCGGGTGCCCAGACGAAGCTGGAAGCACTGCAGTCATGGCTCCTAACGGGTAAGTCTGGCCGCCTAGTCCTTTTTCTGCAATATTGCTGCTGCTGCTGCGCTTGGGGGTCCCGTGTCTCGCCTTTGCTGCTACCCGCTTGCTATATCACACGGGCTGCTTGCTGCACCTCCTCGGCACTTGCATCTTGCATGAGAAAAAATTCGCAATGCGGCTTCGCTGAGAGGGCCACCGTGGTTCGTCTGCATCCTGGAGCTGCTGCCGTGTCGGTGTCTTGTCTTGTCTTCTTGTCTTGCGTGGCTGTCTGCCCGCCTGCCAACTTCCACTGTTCACGCATCCAGCCGCAGCCGCACTCACAGCTGCAGCACCAATGCCAATGCAGAAATACAGCCTCTGCAAGATACTCGCTGACTCGTACTCGTTTGTTTTCTGCCACAGATCGTTCAAGGAACTTTGCCAGGCTCTGAATGCCTTCATCGTCAGCCCGGTTCTTCCGTTTCCAGAGGACCTCAATGCCGTCTTTGACGCCTTTTACCACAAGCACGACAAATATGACGATTCCAACGCCGACCGACTCCAGGACGAGCTCCAGGCCATATGGGACAAGCATGTCGTTGCTGAGCCCTCGCGCTATGCTGCCTTTGTAGCCATCTTCGGCCGCCTGTTCCAGGTTCTCCACACCGCTGACCGCATCTTCCATTGGTGGGACCTGACTCTAGAGCATATGAGCCACCAGATGATCAAAGACAAGTCTCTCCAGGCCGAGTCGTATCAGGCCCTCCTTCAGCTCCTCGTCGCCGAGAACGACCAAATCGACACATCCAACGACGATGCATCTTCCGAGTCCCCCCAGTCCCAGCCCCTTCTCCAGCGCCTCTTGCACACCTGGCTCGCTGGCAATGTCGAATACACTGACGAGGGCTTCCGCCAACTGGAAAATCACCAGCAAAGTGTCCTGGTTTCCTTTGGCAAAAGAAAGCCACGTGAATTCATGGCCTGCTTAAACAGGTACTTTGTCAAGGCTGAGTTCCGGCTCAAGTGTCTCATCCTTCTCAACGATCTGGTACAAGCCCAGCCGCCACATCTGCATCTGGTTCTACAAACCCCGCTGTTCGAGAACCTCTTGACGTGTCTTGAAATCGATGCCTCTACTACAGTTATAAATCTGGGCCTCACGGTGCTCATTATGCTCCTACCTAACATGCCAACAGCCCTCGTGCCATACCTCCCAGCGCTCTTCAATGTCTACGCCCGTCTGCTCTTTTGTAATCGTGGCAAACATGACTCGTCCAAACTTTCTTCCACCAATGAAGACCTGGCCCTTGATTATCCGCTACCAAGCATCACTAACAACGACATTTGGGAGGTGTGCGCTTTTGACCCCCAAAAAGACAGCCGAGACGTCCCCCAGCTATCCAACTACTTCACTATTCTATACGGCCTGTACCCCATCAATTTCATGGACTATATTCGCAAGCCACAGCGCTATCTGCGCCATGCAAACGCTCCCAGTGCAAACTGGTTTGAGATTCAGGCCACCGAGATCCGGCAGCTATCCGAGCGCTTCCGCAGTATACACATGCTACACCCCAACTTCTACAGCCTTACCGTCGAGTCAGAAAAGACTGATTTCAGCCGGTGGATGTCGAGTGGTGCGTCAGAGTTGGTCACAGAGTGCATGAGTCTCTGTATGCTATCCATTCAATCCGATGAAACTTTGAACGAAAAGGTTTCTATTGGAAACCTACAGGACACCTTACCAGACGACGAAACTAATGGCTTGGCCTCGCCCAAAGTCGCATGTTCTACTGATGCTCTACTCAGCAATTCTCCTGATGACTACGAAAGCATTGGCGAACTCACGCTAGCCCAAACTCTATCAGATGAGACAAGCCCATCTCTTGCCCCTGACTCGTCGGCACAGCTCTCTCATGGTCATGAGTCAGCTAAACCTGCGTCATCTTCTATTTCCATCACTACAAATACCACCAAGAGTGCTGCTGTAAAGTCTCCTACTTGTGCTGATGAGACTCCGTCTTCTGATCTCAACCATCAGATATTCATGCTGAAAAGCGAACTCCGCTTTGAAAAGTATCTGAAGCAACAACACTCGGCACACATAGGCGTCCTGCGGCGCCGACTTCATCAGCAAGCAGCGTCCGAAGCAGAGACACAGAATCTCATCATCATGAACCGACACTACAAAAACCGCTTTGAAGAGGCCAAGGTGGCTGAAACCATGGCAAAGAAGGACTACGAGCGAGGTCGCAGTCTGTCAATGAAGCGTGAAACCGACATGATGGCCAAAAACAAAGCGCTCCGCGAGGATCTCAGGTCACGTAAAGCAGAGATTGAAACTCTCAAGAGAGACATGGAAGCCTACAAAGCCGAAGCAGATCGCCTCACAAAACTCATGTGCACGCTTGAGGAAAGAGACCTGGCTCAGAAACAGGGCAAAGAAAACATTGAAGCAACTCACCAAGAGGTTAAGCGTCTAAAGGATGAAATTGCCCAGCTGGGCAAGTCAGCTTTTGACGAAGCCGGCCGTGATGCCGAAGTCCAAGCTGCATCGAAAGCACGTGATGAAGCCGAGGCACGGGAGGAGGTCTGCCGCATGAAGCTTGAGGCATGCCAGGCAGACCTAGAACAACAGCGGCGCACATTCAACAGCCAGATCATGTCTCTCAAAGCACGCCTCTCGGCGAGCAACGCGACTCATCGCTCCCTTGGACGCAACCGCGGCGATAGCCAAGTCCAGGAGACTGTTGCTGCGTCTCTGGCTGCCTCGCGCGCCAAGCAATCAGAGCTTCAGAAGCAATATACTGTCTTGGTGCGCAAGTACACGGCTCTGCAGTCATCCATGTTTGACGCGCCACTGCCATCCCCCACGCCGATTCTGCCCAGGGCATCAGCGTACCCGCGGACAGGCTACGTAGAAGACCACGAGAGAATCACAGTCTCCACGAATATAGGCGACGAACATCATCCCTACATGAGCGGCGAGACACCTATCTCGGCGGTGCACGCCTACCCGGCTAGTCATGCGCGCCACCACGGATCAGGCCCCGGGGCGTGGTCCCTGCACCGGGTGTTTTCCAACCCAGATCTCTCGGATGCCGCAAGCATCGGCAGCCGCAGTCCACAACTCCAGCACGCCCAGATACACGCCCACCATGCGGCTGGAAGCGGCGGCGCGGGCAGCTATGCGTATGCGCATGTGTCACGGCCAATGGGTGAATACCGGCAGGTCTCAGGCGACACGTCGAGTATTGGTGGTGGTGGTGGCCCCAGTGGTAGTGCCAATGTCAGTGTGGCTGGCAGTGTGAGCGAGGCGCATACAGAGTCGACGACGGCGCCGAGCTCACCAGTTGCGCAAAAGTATCACGGGCGGGGGGGTGTACAGGGCAAGTTCCGCAAGGACGACAAGAAAAAGGACGAGGGCAAGAAGAAGAGCAGCGGGTTCCGTGGTATCAGAGGTTTTGTTTAGCGCAAGGTTTCGGAATGAGGGGAGAGGCGAGCAAGAGAAAGAGAGAGGGAGAGACAGGGTCTGTGAAGAAATAGATGCCCTTCTTCCTCCTCGTCTCCGCCTCAATGACATTGACGACGTCACATTACTTTTTCATTTTCATGGATATAAAACGAGGGTTTACGACTTTTAAGACGAACGGGCGGTTTACGGATGCTGTTTTTGTTGTACCGAGACTCAGAGATTTGTTTCGGCAGTGTACATATCGTTCATATGTGTAAGTATAGTTTATACTTGGGGGTCATTGTCTTGCTGTTGCTTGTACCTGTGTATAGTTATACAACAATTGGCAGTTGTGTCTATCAAACTTGGCAACTTGTTGTAACTGGTTGTGACAGAAAGGAAAAATCTATTTGTGGAAGACCAAGTGAGGGAGGGCTGAGGAGGAAGAGGGAGAGGAAGTGTAGATGGGCAAAGGCGGCTGAAGCAAGGTTAAAACAGCCACAGGCTAAAATAAGCTTCCAGCCAGAGGCGAGAATACAGAATAAGCTCGTGTTACAAGTTTGAATCTGAAGCGAAAAGAAAGAAAAAAAGAAAAAGGGAAGAGGGAAAGAGGGATGATGGCATGTTAGCCGACGTCAAAGAAGCTGAACCGCGGCTCATGCATTTTGGAGGTAAAAGAAAATACATGAACTACGTGGAATTCCTTTGAAGTCCTCCCGGTGGCTAGTGAAGCTGAAAGGGCCGAAGGCTAAGAAGACCAAAATAAAAAAAAAAAAAACAAAACGGCGTGGTATAGAGTTAGACCTAGACCATGTAAGACGTGTGATAGGGTTATAGCGGGACGCTGTAGGGTTAAATGTGAGAGGCGCCAGAGACACAAAAATTGTGCAAGAATACATCGATACATAATTATGCACATAATACGAAATCTTGGACGCAGGGCTCTGTCTGTCGACGGGTCCTGTCTGTCTGTGTTCTCCTAATTTCAGCTGATTGTTTTTTTTTCGTTGTTGTTTTGGGCCTTCTTTGAGTCTAGGCCTCAGTGTTGCCATGGCGTTATACAGGCCTGACTTTTCTTTGTCTCCTGGGGGAAAGTAACCGTGGCTTAGACGTTTTTTAGACTTGCATGTTATCTGGTGGAGAAGGAGAAGGAGAAGAAGAAGGTGATTCCCCTGTGTTGAAGGAGTTCCGCTCATCCTGGTCCTTCTTTGCGTAGTTAGGGCTTTTGGCTTCTTACTGGTCTCTTTCTTTTTTCCTCCTCTGGCGGCCTTTTTTTTTTTTTTTGCTGTTGCTTTCCTGTGTGCTCCTTTGTAAGCACCTCGGAGGCTTGGGAAGCAAGCGCTGAGAGTTGGTGGGATGGAGGCGAAGAGTAAGAGGCGAACGCCATGGAAATGTCTAGTTACTTTTCTTCCAGCCCTTTTTAATACTTGACCATGGCCATTTTTTACGTCACAGTATTACTGGCTCACTAATGATCTTTCGTCTTGTTCACATGTCTTCCGCTGGCTTTAGGGTCTCGTGATGTTTTGAGTCAAGAAGTGGCTTGCGGGTTTGTTGTCTGGGTTCTTTTAGGAGAATGTGTTGCTAAAAAAAGAAACACGCGAGTCTTGCTGGGAACAGACAAAAAGGGAAAGAGCAACGGAGAAGCACCAGGAAGGTGCAGATTGAAAAAGGGAAGGAAAAAGGGGGTCGAGTCCAAGCCCCACTTGGAGTGAGACTTTAATGCAGGAGGAAAAAAAAGAAAAAGAAAAAGGTACAGAGACAACATCTACAAGTGTAAAAACAAAAAAAGAGAGAAAAAAGGTACGGCAGATGCACAGGGAGAAACACACTGACAACGACAACCGCTGGAAAAGACACACAAGGAGACGAGAGCCCAAAGCGGATGGCCCGGGCACTAAGGCATACAGGCACGGGCATGCAAAGTGTAAAAAAGAAAAAAACAAAAAAGCGATCACTACCAAAACAAAAACAACAACAACGACAACCACGACAAGCCAGCGAATGAACGTCCCCAGATGAACGTATGGTCTGTGAAAGATTGCACCAGGGCAGTCCGATCAATGCCCGGGGCAGGAGGGGAATTGGCTGGCCCAGTGGTTTGCTTTGTTTCCTCTGTCATCGAGCCACGGGTTGGCATCTCTTTCTGGGGAGGGAGGGGAGGGGAGGGCCTGTGAGTCGTGTCGTGGAGCCAGATGGTAGACATGGCCGGCAGACAAACCGAGAAACGAGAAGCGACAACAATGTTCGTATTAGATGCATAATGAAGAGGCATAGCCCTTTTTTTTCTTCACATGCGTAGGCCACGATACGTGCAGATGAGGGCTGCCTTTTTGGGGCTAGAGACACAGCAATTTCGGTGTTTGCTAAAGTGGGAGACCGCTAGAAGTTGCTGTTTGGTCTGTGATTGTATGGTTCCCTTTGGCCTAGCCTGCTGTCTTGGGCATGGTGCGTTGACCAGGAGAGCCCCGTGTTGTTGATGCGTTGTTTTCGTGCAGGAAGAAGGGAAAGGGGAGGGGGGCGGATGATGAACTGGCAGGCCAGCCAGCACATGGACAGGCCAGACAATGACTGTTGCTGCCGTGTTTTTTTACGTTGTTTTCATTTGGCATTTCGGTTGCTAGAGCCTCCCCCGGCCAAATGAAGAGACGGGCATTGAGGCGATGGGAAATTTGACATGCTTAGAACACGGGCACACATGGCTGATCAACTCGTATTCTGGATAGTGTGCCATTTTGGCCATGGACAACGGACGGCAGGCCATGGGTGTTATGTCACCGCCCCCTTTCTGGACGCATGCGAAACACTGAAGGGACACAAAGGCTTGGTAGGAGGCATAGAAGCCAGAGTCAAAGGATAGTACGACATGAAACATGGAGGGAGAGGGAGGGCAAGCTTCGAGCTCTCGATTTAGGATGACGGCAAACAGCGGCGCAGAAAGAGACAGGCGCATTCTTACAAGCACGATGGAATAGAGGAGGCCAGGACAGAGGAGAAAAAAAACCAAAAAGAGACTGGTCTCGACTTCCAGCCCGGCATGAAGTTCAGCAAAAGACTCCATGGCACCGTCTGGGGTCGAAGCAATTTATTGGCAGTTTATAGGCGCAACACACGCAAGCCCAGGCAAGGCAGGTACGACGGCCGAGGTTCGGGGTCAAAAGAATGTAGCCACAGCCAGCGGCCCCAGGGGTACTTCGACAGGGCATTCAGCAAAGTAGCTCTGCGCGTTCAAGTGCGCGAGAACGGGCTGCCGCTTGCAAAAAAGGTACTTCTGCCGAGAGCCTGAAAGTGTACCCGCACTTGCCTTGGTGGTCCCTTTTTGCGCTGCAACAGCCTCGCTAACGCCTCAGCCTTAGTGCTTGCCAGATTTAATCGCCGGCGATAAATATGTGTATTTTACCGTTGGCTTGGCCATCGCCGAGCCCATATATAAGGCTTCGATCTTCGAGGCCCCTGAGGTAACTTTCTTTACTCTCCTCTTTACCTACACATTCTCACACATTCGTTGCTGTGTTTGTCTTTTTTACATTTTCTTTCTTTTTGTGCCGTATTTATTCACAGTCTCTCGCTAGATTCTTCTTTACATCGTCGCTACTTGTATCCCATATCCGGTACAAGTCTCCTTATTTTGCATTACTAAACCCTCATAAAACCTCTTACACACATTCACAATGCGTTCCGCTGCTATTGCTTCGCTGGCCATGGCCGCCGCTGCCTCGGCCCATACCGGCTTCAACTACGCCGCCAACAACGGCGACGGTTCCGGCAAGTCCCAGGAGGCCTTCGAGACCGAATTCAAGGCCGCCGCTGCCCTGACCGGCACTGAGGGCAAGTTCAACTCGGCTCGTCTGTACACCATGGTCCAGCACGGCTCTGACAGCGACATCATCACCGCCATTCCGGCTGCCATCAGCACCGACACTTCGCTGCTGCTTGGTATGTGGGCTTCCGCCGGCGACGCCTTGTTTGAGAAGGAGCTGGTCGCTCTCCAGTCCGCCATTGACACCTACGGCGACAAGCTCAAGGACCTCGTCGTCGGTATCTCTATTGGCTCCGAGGATCTGTACCGCATGACTCCCGAGTCCCAGAAGAGCAGCCCCAACCCCGGTGCTCAGCCCGACACTCTGGTTGGCTACATCAAGAAGGTCCGCGATCTGATCAAGGGCACTGTCCTTGAGGACTGCAAGCTCGGTCACGTCGACACCTGGACTGCCTGGGTCAACGGCTCCAACAGCGACGTTGTCAACGCCGTCGACTTCCTTGGTAAGTTTTGAAGCAACCCCATGACTGTTGCTGCATTCACTAACACAACCCCCTGCAGGCTTTGACGGCTACCCTTACTTCCAGGCCGAGATGGACAACGACATCGACAACGCCAAGAAGCTGTTCGACGAGTCCATGGAGAAGACCCGCGCCGCTGCCAACGGCAAGGAGGTCTGGATCACTGAGACCGGCTGGCCCGTCAAGGGCCCCACCTACAACGACGCCGATGCCTCCGTTGACAATGCCGAGCAGTTCTGGCAGGAGGTCGGCTGCTCGATCTTTGGTGTTGAGCACGTCTGGTGGTACATGCTTGCTGACGCCGGCTCTCTGCCCGAGTTCGGTGTTGTTCCCTCTCTGGACTCTGCTCCCTACTACAACCTGACCTGCTCTGCTACGTAAGTTCCTGGACGACGTGCCATGCTCCAGGCGCAAAACATTCTCCTACCCCGCTCTGGATTCTAACCTTCGTCAATTATAGTACCTCCAAGGCTTCCTCCTCTGGTTCTGCTTCTACTGCTTCTGCCTCCGCTACTGGTTACGGCTCCGCCAACTCCACTGGTACTTCTGGTACGACTCTCATTCCCCGCCCGGACTTTACCCATGGACCCCTCCCCGTCGGTTCGGATTCTTCTATTGTGGCATCATCTGTGCCATCCCAAGGACATAACCTGCCCGGCGTGGCCCCTTACCCTTCCCCAGGTTCTAACACTTCTACAGGCTCCAACTACGGCTCGCACGCTACTGGCTCTGCTTCTCCCACCGGCTCCTACGGCTCTGGCAGCGGCTCTGGTTCTGGTTCCGGCAGCGGCTCTGGCAGTGGCTCCGCCACTGGCTCTGCTGGCTCCAGCTCCACCGGTCCCGCTATCATCACCAGCTCTGCCGGTCGCCTGACCTCGGCTGGCGCCGCTCTGGCCGCCATTGCTGCCGTCGTTGCCATGATCTAGATTGTGACTTCTCGATATTTCGCGACACTCCTTTACGCACTACGGAGGTTTGAGTCCAAGTTGGCTTTCCTGCTTGCTCCCTCCAATTCAATCTGTGATATCCAGCTTTCTTTTCTATTTTCGTTTCCCGTTGCGCAGGAGCTTGTGGATCATGTCAGTTTCTTTTTATGGCCATAGAAAACCTGTCTTTTGTTCTATTTCCCCCTGCATCAGCCGGTTGTGGAAAATTATCTCTCGTGATTTTTTGGCCTTTCGATCTTTTTAACTTGCAGCTTAGCATCTCTTTTTGGAACACATTTCTTCCTAGATTTCTTTTAGATGGGTACCGCAGCAGCGACGAAGTCATGCTGTTGGGGGCGGGACTTTTAATCACTTGTGTTCACCTCAGCCCAAGGTTCCTGCAATTTGTAAGGGGCAGAGAACATGTAAATAAAACAACCTTTCAGAAAATAAATCCATGTGTACTCATTCTATAGTTAACCAGACGTATTTTGGTTGTGGGCTCCAGTGTCGTGCGAGTTTCTCTGGCGGTTGTTTCCAGGAAATGGACGTCAATTTCTGTACCACTGTAACACCAAAAATGACGCATGTTCCTGCACGCACAATTGTCTCACAACACCTGCATTTCCCTTCCATCTTGAACGATGATCTGCATGTTAAAATCAAACTTAAACATCAATCAAATGCGTGTCAGACCTTCAACTTTTACGCCACAATCTCGACTACGCGTCTATTCAACAATTCAGAGGAAATCAACACTTGAATATTAAAACACCTGAAAATCCCGCAAAGCAAAACATCAAAAACATGCTGACAAAGCTATCCAATCATTACTCATACTCGGCATCGCCGAAACTTGGCACCTCCTTGGAGCAGTCCCACGAGCGCTCGTACGCAATCTTGGGCAGGAAGCCATGCTCGATGCCCGCCTTGTAGCTGAACAGCGGCGCGCTCTCTGTCTTCCACGTCCAGTAGAACCAACCCCACGTCTTTTCAAACGCGTCCATCTGCGCGACAGCAAACGTGTATAGGAAGGTCTTGTAGTTGTCCGAGTAGTCCTCGACCTTACCGTTGATCTTGGCGCACGTGCAGCTCTCGTTCTCCGTCGGACACCACTGTGCGCCGTTGTTGGGGCCAAAGGACCCGTCCCAGCGCGCGCCAACGTTGACGCCGTTGAGGTTCGGCGTGCAGTCGTTGTCCGCGACAGACCACTCGCCGACTAGCGTCGGCCCGAAGTCGGAGATGGCGTCGACGCTGGCCTGTCCCCAGGTGTCGCAGGCAAATTTCACCTTGGTGTAGCGCTTCATTTTCAGCAGGCCGTCGACAAAGATGGCGTACAGGTGCGTGTCGATGCTCAGCGAGTCGCCGTAGCCCTCAAATAGGCCGTTCCACGCCGACACGCCACGGATGCCATCGCTAAAGACCTGTGTGCCTGCGTAGCCAGCCTGAGACACGGTGTCATAGGCCTCCTTGGTCCACGAGACCAGATCGTCGGTCGGGATGGAAGGCCCCGGCTCGTTAGCCAGGCCGTAAAAGACAATGATGTTTTTATAGCGGTCCTGCGCAAAGAAGGTGGCCAGCTGCTTGTTGATATCCAGACTGCGCTGGCGGTTCGTCATGGCCGTTTCCGTGCCGTTGAGCAGCCAGTTGATGTTGCCGGCACGGCCGCTGTGGTTCCAGCCGTTCTGACTGCCCGGCAGAGCGTGCAGGTCGAGGTTGACGCGCAGGCCATGCTTGCGTGCCCATTCGATACCTCGCAGCAGGTACCGCCACGAGACGCCTTCGAGATACGGGTCGCCCTCGTACGTGGTCACGGCCCAGTAGGAGAAGGGAATGCGCACGTGGTCAAGGCCGGCGGCGGCGATCGCAGCAAAGTCAGCCTCGGTGATGAAGGTAGAGTAGTGCTGCTCGAGGACAGCGCTTGCATTGTCGCCTAGGTGCTTCATGAGATTGTATTCGTCAACGACACCCTCAGACTCCGGATAGTCAAAGAGCGATGGCGTGATAAACGGCTCCAGCGACAGCCATCCGCCAATGTTGACGCCACGCGCGGGGCGTTCAAGATACGATCCCCAGTCAGTGTCCAGCGCCGGCACTTGGTCGTTGGCGCGCGCGGCATCGGACCAGGTCGAGTTGAGGCCGGCAATTGACAATCCGCCGACGGTAGCATTGGTCCAGGTGCAGTTAAAATCGGTGGTGTCCAACCAAGTGGTCATGTCCATGTAGGTACCCATGATGTCGTCGGGGATGTTTCGGATGCGAGAACAGGAAGTAGAGTTTTTGTCGTCGTCAAGGTCAGTAGAGTCCTCGTCTGAAGACTCAAGAGATGATTCAGTCGCTTCTGGGCTACTGGTAGTAGAAGTACTAGTTTGGTTGGAGTTAATGGCCAGATCTGTTCCTGAGCTTCCGGCAAGCTTGGCCGATGTGTTTGTTGATTTCCCAATAACATTTTGTGATGCGAGGACTCCGAGGACAGTACCGATTACGATCAGCACTGCTATGACTACAGCCCCAATGACTACTGTGGCATTGTTAATAGCTAGTCTGGAATGCTTCTCCTGAGCAATATGCAGGGCTAGACTCACGCAGCCTTTTCTTCTTCGCTGCGCTGGCTTTTGCTCCGGCGGCAGCGGGTGTTGTCTCCTTTGCCGGCAAGAGGATGTCGTCCTGGCTATCCATGGCCACCTTGTTCTTCGCGAGCCCTACCATGTCGTGCTAATGGTGCTTGAGCCAAGTCGCGGCCCAGTAGTGAGGTGAAAAAAGGGAGTAGGCTTCAAAGAGAGCGCATTTGGTGTGAAAACGAAACGAGAGACTGAGAGCGCTGGAATCAAGAAAGAAACGAATGACAAAATTGGCTGCAGACAATGAAGCACCAGAAAACAAAAGACTTTGAGGCTGAAAGAGAGGATGCAAAACAGAAGTAGGGAAATTAAGCAGGACGATCCGAGATCCAAGCGAGCGTTGCAACTCTGGGGCGGCCTTTCGCGACGGCACGAAGGGGGGGTGGCCAAGGCGAACAGAGGAATCTTGCAGTGATGAGCAGGCCAACAAGGGAAACAAAACAACAGGGCAGTCAAGTCAAGCCCAGTCAAGTCAGGCAGGCCAGTCTGTCCCCAGCACAGCCGAACGCATGCAACACGGCAGATGGAATGGCGAGGAAGACAGGCATTGACGGGTGTTCTTTTCCAGGCATTTCTAGGTGTTCATTTGCCGCTTCTATATTTTTCTCCCCCAGAGCGCACTGCTGCACCGTTCAGGGGACAGACACAACGCGCTCGGCGGCGAAGTCTGTCATGCCAATACGAAGAAACTCGCGCTTGGCACCAGCGCTACTCTAAGCTGAACTGTAACTCAAGTGCCCTGTACCTGAACCAGAGAGCCTTGGAGACCCAGAAGCGTGCTGGCTGACACAGTTCTTGTTCCCTTCTTCTGCGGTAGTCTCTGCTCAGCTGCTGGGCCAATACGCCGCACAGTGGTGTCTCACCCTCCCTAGTCTTTGGATTATTGACACCCATTGTTGTGTCTGTATCCCTAAGATAAAAGCGCATTTCCTGTGATCGTGGTTAAGCGACGCTGAACTCCGGTGTTCAAGAGAGGAAACGAGAAGAGGCAAATGAATGACCCGATACGATTCCCCTTGGCCACACCAACATGGTGGGCAGCCGGAGATTGAGGAAGGCGACCACCTCCAGACCCTAGCGATCCCAAGAACATGGCATTCCTTGGCGGAAGCCCTTGGGAGCTGGATCTGGCTTAGTTTCAGGGCCCAGGGCCTGGCTCCCAGCACGTCTAAGCTGTATAAAGTTTTCTGGGAACTCTGGTTGTCTCCTGGCAAGCGAGCAGCTAGCCTAACGAGAACAAGGAGCCCCGACCCGATCTTCCACCATCGCAAGACGAAAGAAAAAGAGGCGTCTCCATGTGCCGCTTCGCGTCTTTGTCTTAATACATCGTCTTATCCGCTGTCATCTTTACTTGCCCACATACCGAAGCAAATGCCGCGCGCTTTTCCAACTGCTCTTCTTTATCAGAGCCCCACGTCATCCTGCCTGACTTACCGCCACTTTGTGTGCTTGGACGGTGATGAGCATGACGCTGAAAAGAGACCGCGCCTCTAGGGAACTCGAAAACTGCACAGAGACATATGGGCTGCAAAAAGTTTTCGTGATAGATAAGAATGGTGGTGTTCGAGACACTGACAGGTGGCCAACTGCACTTCAGTTGTCATCAGCTGCGGCACAGTCATCTGAACAGCATGTATCGCATAATACACTGTTTGAAATACTGTGTGTTTTGATCATGATACCCTAACCCTATTGCATAATCTCACCACAGTCTTGCATACCGACTTTTGTCAAGATAAGGTGCCGCCCGCAAAAAAAGAAAGCGAGACAGACGACGCATTGTCCCATAATGATCCTAAGCACACGGTGCAGCGTTCAAGATAAGGTAAAGTGCCTACGCAAAGGAGAAAAGGCTGCATCAATTATTTTTTTTCCAACGCTGTTTCTGTGCCATTTACGTGCGTTTATCTACTTCATCGTACTTTCAGGTCTTTTTCTCTCGTCGAAAAAAGGTCTCAAGATTTGAAATGTGTAGATATGAGCATGCAGCCCAAAAAGGCAGCTTCAGAAAAAAAAAAAACAACGGGGATCCACTCCGCATACACCGGAACAGATCCCCACTTTTCTTGGGAACTTACACTGGTATTCCGCGGAGATGTTGTTCATGGGGGAAAAACAGCAACCCAGGAAAAAAAACAACTATTAAAAGAGCTTCACGAACCAAAAAAAAAGAGTCAGATGCTTCCAGTCAGCTGGCCCAGCTTCTCTCTTCTCTCGCTCGTCCTCCTCTTCCTCCAACTCGGGCCCTGGTTTCCTGCTGTCATCGGAACGCATCTGGGTCACGCGGACACAACCAAAAAGGTCAGTCCGTGGCACACAAAGACCGTATCCAAGACACAGACACCGTCGATGGACTCCCTATTTATACCAACCCAGACAACCATTGTATACCTCATAATACGGGGGCCCTGGAGAGCTAGCTGCCCCTCTGGCTTACACGCCCTCCACCTCCAGGCCCGCCGCGCAGGTTGGCCGCGGCATCCTTCTTGGAGACGGGGCGGACAGACTGGGTGCATTGATGGCATGGCTCTGCATCTATAGGCCGGACGTGAGAAGTGGTTATACGTAACAATGTGTATGTAAGGATACAAATGTATGCGGAGGCCAGACACTCCAGCACCAGGAAGATAGAAAGATGCTGGCTGCTGATACAGATACGCATACAGGGGGAGTGCGGCTTGGAACACGTGCGGGCGTGGGCAGCGGGCGGACAGACAAGCGAGAGCCAGAGCCATAGAAGCTTGGTGGTTTATGTGATGTAGGTAACTAGGAGAAAAGAAAAACCAGAAACACACGCACAGAGACACCAAAAATGTTACAGAGATAAGAAGAAGCCCGGACAAGATAAAAGGACAGCCAGGCCCCCCCGAGACTTCTCGGTCTACCAGACCTCCAAACCTCACTTGCACTCTCCGTCTCCTCGTTTCCTCCTTGGCTCCTCGCCTTTATTTTCCTTTTCAACCAGGTTTTTTTTTTCGTGGAGAGCCCCCAGTATCCCCCTCCTCGTCCCCCTTCATATCTTTATTTTTCAACAAAAGATATCCTTGTTCTGTTGTCACAATGGGTTCCATCAAGACCACTGAATATCTCCCTTGGATCGAGACCCCGTGTGTCCGAAGCCCGATCCTCTCGCGGGCTGCTGGATGGTAAGACGCCCTTCCTCTGCTGGGATATAGCTTACCTTGGCACCCACTAGCACTGGTCCTTCTCGTCTTGCCACAATTAGTTTTTCATCTTACTGACACTCTGCCTTTTCTCCCTCAACAGCAACATCTGGCTGAAGCTCGACAACCTGCAGCCCTCAGGATCCTTCAAGTCGCGCGGCATTGGCAACTTCATTGCCCGTACTGCCGCTGCCGCCACATCGTCCGTGCGCTTCTACTGCTCATCAAGCGGCAACGCGGGCCTGGCCTGTATAACCGCCGCCAATGCCGTTGGCCTGCCGGCCACCATTGTCGTGCACTCACGCTCGTCACCCGTCATGGTGGCCAAACTCAAGGCACTTGGCGCTACGGTGCACGTTGCGGGCAACGCGCTGGCCGACGCCGACGCCTACTTGCGATCAGAGCTGCTGCCCAACGACCCTACCGGAGTATATGTGTCTCCGTACAACCACGAACTGGTGTGGGCGGGCGCCGAGAGCGTGGTCGATGAGGTGGTGGAGCAGATGAACGTGCCGATCGATGCGTTTGTGTGCAGTGTGGGTGGCGGTGGCCTGCTGAACGGCATGGTGCAGGCGGTCCAGCGGCACCGCCGCGAATCGTGCTTCTCGGTTGTCAGCGAGACGCAGTTCCTGGCCGTTGAGACAGACGGCGCCGACAGCTTGAATGCCTGTGTCCGAGAGGGCTGCTACACCAAGCTGGCGGGGATCACATCGATTGCGGCGTCGCTGGGCGTCATGCAGGTGTCTGAGCGCACGTGGGAGCTGTTTCAGAGCGAAAAGGCCCACAGCGTGGTTGTTTCCGACGCACAGGCGGCGTTGGCATGCGTGCGCTTCGCCGATGACGAGCGCATCATGGTTGAACCGGCTTGCGGTGCGACACTGGCGACGGCATATGATGGCTTGCTGGAGAAAAGACTAAAGAGAAGCGACAAGGCGTGGAAGGACCACAATGTGGTATTGGAGGTCTGCGGTGGCTCGGGAGTGTCATTGAAGATTCTGGAAGAGTACCGCGAGACTTACGCATAAACCGTCCTAATAATGGAGCAGGATAATTGCGAAGGTGGAGGTGGGGGATCAAGGGTGGTGCGTGGTCATGGGTCTTTTCTTTTGCTCTACCCTTTCCCACCGTGTTTTGTTAGTTATGCTTAGATATCTTCCGCGTCTGATCTCACAGAGCGCGTCCCGCAAGGGAAGCCTGCGTAGGAGCCAGTACTACTGCCATTAGACCAAATGGCTGACATGGCTAGTAGAATGTAGAACGTAGAACGTAGAGTGTAGAGTGGAGGACGTAGATTGTAGAGCCACAGAGAACAGTACAAGTAGACATGAATGTGCATGTGTAACAATTCTATGTACTTGCGAAGCAACAAAGGCAAAGGATCCTTTGTCCTTTAGACTGACAGGCCAGGGTGAGAGCTCGTAAAGTCATCACTTCACGTCGTACCGTTATACCATTGAGACTCCTAGCACTGGTTGTCGGTCCGTTCACGACCGCGACCGAGCCTTGGCCGCTGCCTTCTCCGACTTTTCCTTGTCTATAAAGTCTTTGATGATGTTCTGCAAGTCAGGATTTCGCCGTGTCAGGAGCAATACGTCGTCAGTAGTGACCGTTGATCGGCCCGCATGAGTAGCAAAGTTTTCCAGGTCTATGGCAGTGTTTTCTGGAGAGACACTTGATGTCAGCTGGGAAGGAGACAGAAACACAGAAGCAACGGCAGCTAAGCTGTTTCACCCTTTTTTTTTCTTCCGTCCACACGTACCAAGAAGCGTCCAGACCATTTCTGTCAATGCTCCGATGAACTGCGGAGTCGCGTTTTGGTTGCGAGCCATGAGCTCTTGATCGACAATCTTACCCACGGCGAACCATAGAGCTGTCTTGAGGCGCTGCGGGCGAGGGTTAGTTTGGGTTTTCGAGTTCTGCTGAGACTGAAGCAAGACTGGCATACCTCTTGACGCGTCTCGTTTTCGTCCATTTCAATGTGAGATTGCGATGTTGCAGTCAAAACAGCAGCTAGAGGATAGCTTGACGCCGTTAATCAGAGGGATGTCGTTGACTTTAGTGGCTACAGCTCTTATCAATATAGCAGCTGACAGCTGCCGTATTGCTGTAGCACCTGGCAACAGCTGTTCAAGTCTAATAATGGCTATCAGCTAGAAAAAAGCCTTGACGTCAGCGGGGACCCACCTGAAATTTCTCGCTCTCTGGCCTTTTTTCTCTTTTTTTTGTTTCTCATAGTTTGAATCCTTTTCCTGATTTATTGCTGGCTTTTCTGTGGCTGAACTTGAGTTATAAAGCTGCCTCTCTATCCTCCATATGGCGTGAACATCTTTTCATATTGAGCTACAAAGTTTTGATCTTCACCTCCTTATCTTTGGAACCCTTGCAGCTTGACCTTGTCAAACCCGCCAAGCCTCTTATACCAGCCGTAACAAACTTCGGATCTGATTGCCCTCAACGATATTGACAGCTGCTCATCCTCTGCGGCCCTCAGTTACGACCTACATCCTCGTTACTCTTCCTTAAAAAACGATTGCCCTCTTTCGCAACATTCACAATGGCGTCCCCGGAAGCCATGCCGTTCATGGACCGCGTATCCAACAACATCGCCATGACCTTTACCGAACTCAATCCGTACAAGATCATCCGCCTCGTCATCATTGTCGGCGCTTACGCTCTATTGCGGCCATATGCCATGAAGCTAGCCGGCCGCCGGCAAGAGCGGCAGTTTGAACAGGCATCGGCCGAAGACGTGCTGACTGCCAACGACCTGCGCGGCCAGCTCAAGATCCCCGACGCTGACGACGAAGACATTGATGATATCCTGGCCCAGGCCCAAGGCAAGGACGGCGCGGCCACGGCTACAGGGCCTGCGTGGGGAAAAAAGGCTAGAAAGCGCCAGCGCCAGGTGCTCAAGACTATGCTGGAGCAGGAGGAGGAGAGACTGCGCCAGCTGCAGGAGGACGAAGAGGACAAGGACATCCAGGAGTTTTTGCGCGAATAGCCGGATGCCGGGGCTGGGGAAAGACCCAGGGCAAGCACTAGGCGTCCGTGTATTTGCTGTTATCTGCCTGTTTCTTTTTGTTTATCCGCGTTGAACTGAATGTACTACTACTACTACTACTTTGTTCTTTTAAAAGCTGCTATTTGAGAGTGGGAGATGAGTGACAATTTATCTGGGGTGTTTGACCTCGTGTTAGTGGAAAGGAATCGTCCCAAATCACTTAAAAGTTCACACGCAAATGAACTCAAGTCTTGAGAGTGTCGTAGAGGCCTTGGCAAGTTGTCGCTCATATCGTGGGCGCAAGTGTAGATGTTGGACATTGTTTTGTATTGCACTGTCGCCAGCTGCCACCAGCTGCCACAACAACTAGCTGCTTCATAGGGTTACACAGACTTACAAACACCATGGAATTCATGATCATGGCACCAAGTGAAGGGACTTCATCTGCTTTATTGATTCCATTGTCTGCCTATATGTTTGTTGAATCCTTGAGATGAAAACCCGGTCTTTTACAAACGGCTCTCCGGCGAGCTTAGGAAAGAGAGTTTCAAATATACAGCCCAAGCGCCGACGACGCTTCCCATCAGAAGAGAGCGATGATGGACTCCAATGTTACGGCTCTGAAATGACGGATGATGCGATCATGGCTTGTATGGCAGCTACGCCACACCGCAGAAAAAGGCACTGCCCAGAAACATCTTCTTTATCAGCCGGTGGGTCCTCTCCGCCTTGCAGACTCCTTGATCTCCCACCCGAGCTCCTGGTTGTCATCCTCGAATACGTTCTGATCAGCCGATACGGCGAAAACTCGTCTACGGTCGCCATCAATTCAGACTGCCAGTGCATTTCTGTCAGCGGACGTGAGCTCCATAGTGCTGATCAAACGTGCTGGGCACTCAGCTTGTCCAAAGCACGCCGCCGCTGCCTCGGCGTTCTAGCCACCAGCCGCACACTCTACCATTACAGCCGCGAAATCCTCTACAGCCGCACCAGCTTCTTCTTCACATACAGCAGGCTGCCCAATTTGCATACTGGCAAAGCCACCGGCGTGTCTCCCACCTCCCCTGCAATCAAGATGGTTGCGCGCCACGGCGCAGAGCACGTGCGGAGCATCCAGGTGCTTGTATTAGGTGAATCCTTTTTTCAGCCCGGCCGGCTCGCTAAGCAAATAGGCGACTTCAAGAATGCGCTGCCGCAGCTAGAGTGCGTGACACTGTGGTTCACTACAACTGCTTCGTACAGTGCGCCAATGCAGGACGGCGAGAATGGGCCACCGCTTGAGTGGAATCTGGACGCCGTGAATGACCCTGCGCTACACCGTGCGTGTGGAAAACGACTGATCTTCGCGACGAGCTCGCGGATGCATAGAGTCCAGAAATGGACATTCGACCTAGAAAGGCTTTTGTCTGGTCCAGACCCCGGCGCACTTGGGGCCTTGCTGTATGCCATGGCTAATCACTTGTTGTCCATCATGGGCTACCTTGAAGCATCGAGGTTAGAAGAGGCAGAGAGAAGAAACGAACCAGGAATTATGGTCACAGGGAGAGCGCCAGATTATCATCGAGACGATGTGGATTTAGCCAAGGTCCTGACGGTGACAAACAACTGTCGCATCGGTAGTACTAGATGCATATGCATGATTATACATTCAAGCAGGCTGTGATTTATTCAGTCATCACATCTATTTCTATATCAATGGAACCTGGTTCATGTTTTTTTGCACCTGGATCCGGCACACATTATGACTGCACGTTAATCTTGATCTTGGTGACTTCTAGTGTCTCCATATCAACCAGGCATATCTCATGTGTCTCGGTGAACAGAGGAATAGTAACCAACTGCACAGCCTGGCCATCCTCGCCCTCAATGACACGCGTTGAGAATGATGGCTGGCAGCCGACGAAAAACAAGTGCGGGCAGTCCTTCAGGACAAACGGGTCGGTTTCTTGAAAGGGGTAACTGACTGTGAAGCGGAAAAGAAAAGAAAGTAGAATGTTAGCTGGTGGTTCTGTGTTTAATGTGTAATGCTCAAACCTGTTGCAATATTTTCAATCACACGGAGCATCTTATAGATAAGCTCGCCACATGCTGTGAAGAGTGTCGTTCTTGGATAATCGAAAACTTACATAGCGTGTCTGGCGCCGTCGGCGCAATACAGCGCCAGCGGCACATGGCTTCCATCATGCCCAGGCGATCATCACTACCGACATACTTAAACACGTCGTCAACGTTCTGTCCGCCCGTACACAGGACTCTCCAGCCGTTGATTTCGCCCTCCCACGGGTTCGTCACGGTGTCGAACCAGCCATCTCTGACGCCTTCCTTGCCGGGCTCCGCGGCATACTCGCGCGATAGCGGGAACATGGCAGTGTGGATAGGCTGTTGCGGGTACGACACATTGGCGGGGTCTTTTGGGCCGGGGATTAAAGTTATGGGCATAGAGGGCAGGAGATCAGACAGGAACTGGTCAAAGAGCTGCGAGGGCACGGGGTTGTAGGTGCTCGAGTCGTAGCCATACTTTTTGCCAGCGGGCTTCCTGTCCTTGTCCTGGGCCGCCTTTTCTTTCGGCTCGTCGCTGGCAATCGAGTTGCCGACAATGATGAGCCGCGAGATGGCGGCGAGACTGGGCTGTAGGCCGGGGTGGACATTTTCGCCAAGAAGGAACTCGAGCAGCAGATTGAGTTCCATGGCAGAGCTTGCATTGTTGCCCGAGAAAGAGAGGCCTGAGACGACAACAATTTTGGAGGTCTGTTTAGGTGAGCCATGAAACATGTCATCTGAGCTTTCGTCGTCGCTCTCAACTGGCGGCTTCCCAAGCGCCCAGCGCTCAGGCTGCGGCGGAAGATCAGGGAATTTGATGTCGATCACATCGAGTTCGCCGTTGGCGGTCTCGGTGCCCATGACAGAAATAATACAGCCTGTCACCAGTAGTACAGAGTTCAGGGCCTTGCCAACAAGCCGAATACGGCCAGATTCGTCTTCCAACATGATCTGGTCGGAGCCATCTTCCGAGTAGTACTTTTGTGTTGAAGGAAGGCCGCCAATCCAACGCTTTCGTTTCGGCAAGTGGTCAGCGAACTGTTTGAAGAGGGCGCAGGTCAGGACTCAAACTCACATCCTTGGACACATCTTCCAGAACGTTGGGCTTCAACGCCATATCCATGTACACGGTGCCCGTGACCCAGCACAGCTCGCCTTGTCGGACATCAAGCACTCTCTCAACCTTCTTGACCGTCTCGCCCGCAATCACGTTGCCCTCCCATGCCTCGCGGGCAATCTCTTCAACCTGCGGCTTGATCTTACTCAGCCGCAGGAAGTACATGTCGCCATATTGCTGCTGGTAGGACCGCACCTTGGGAAGGTCAAACGAGCGGAGAGGGTTGTACGATGAGGCTCTGCGGGATCGCGAGGATGGTGGTTTTCTAAGAAAGATGGTCGGCGGTAGGGTTAGCGTGTGAATAGAAGCTTTGGCTGTGATGGCCGGCAACGTACGAGGGAGCACTCAAAAGGCTTTTGTTTACTTGATCAAGAGTCACCATTGCAGCGGCGTCGCGGAGAAGGCGTGGGAAAGAAGACAAGGAAAGTGGGCAGATTAATCAGAGTTAGTTGACTTGATCAAGACAATTTGGAGTTCAATGCAAAAGAGTATGAGCTATGCGTTTAGCCCCAAGCAAACGTGTTGCAAGGGAAGGTGTTGTAAACGAGACGCGATTTCTGGCGTAAAGTGCATTTCTCGGTGAGACAGCGAGCCACTTGTACATACACTTGTAGCTGACCGACCGATTGGCTCTCGGTGAGCCAACTACACCCGCCGTTTACCGAGGGAGTCAGCGGCGGAGAGAAAGTGCAAACTCCATCGGTAATGTTGAGCAAGAGTAAAATCCGGAAAAACGAGGTAGATTTTATGTTTGGATTCTGTTTTTGATTGTTTTTGTCAGTCTTGTTTAAATCCCACAGTGGCAAATCCGAGGGCTTCAATCGAGACACAGGCTCCCCCCCTCGCAAAAGCAGAGGCCTCAACCCCTCCATTTTTCAATATTCCCTATAAATCTTTAATTCCACTTATACAATGTCTGCTCAAAGACCCCCTACCGTTGTCGTCACCGGCTTGACCTATACCTTTCCAGACTACAAGTCCGGCATCCGGGACATCACCCTCTCGCTACCCGCCGGCAGCCGCACGCTTCTCGTCGGCGCCAATGGCGCCGGCAAAACGACGCTCCTGCGCCTCCTTGCCGGCAAGAGGCTCGCGCCCGCCACCACCATTTCCATCTGCGGCCTGGACCCGTTCAAGGACAGCCTGGAGGGCGTGACGTACCTGGGGCTGGAGTGGGTGCTGAACCCGATTGTGCGGACCGACATTGGCGTGGGCGAGCTGCTGCGCTCAGTGGGCGGCGACGCGTTCCCAGCGCGGCGCGACGAGCTCGTGCGCGTGCTGGATATTGATACGCGCTGGCGGCTGCACGCCGTGTCGGACGGCGAGCGCCGCCGCGTGCAGCTGGCCATGGGCCTCGTGCGGCCGTGGAATATCCTGCTCCTCGACGAAATCACCGTCGACCTCGACGTGCTTTCGCGCGCACGATTCCTCGGCTGGTTGGCCGACGAAACGCGCAGGCGCCAGTGCACCATTGTCTATGCGACGCATATCCTGGATAATCTGGCGGGGTGGCCGACGCACCTCGTCCACATGAACATGGGCAGCGTGAAGCAGATGGGCGCGGCTGAGGAGTTCCTGAAGACGGTCGGGCCGGACCAGACCGGGTCTGGAAACAGCACGCTGGGCCAGCTGGTGCTCGGCTGGCTGAAGGAAGACTTGGCGGAGAGAGGCCCACGGAACCGTGTTGATATTGCGTCAGAGGGCAAGACATATGGCTTTGGCGGCGCTGAAATTGGAGGCTACGGCGACGAGTCGTCCCATCTCAGGAAAAACGAGGGGAAGAAGTAGAGGCGACGTATGGACATGGTAACATGGTTCTCACATTTCAACATGTATGGTCACTTGATTCATACTAGTTATATAGACTAAGCCTTCAATATTTGAAAATGCCTGCCTTGTTTATTTTCCAAAAAAGAAAACATCACATTTCTTCATCATTAATCTCATCAGTCATACAGCATTCTCATACAAACACCAAAAGAATCCGAGGGACACCAAACAAAGCGTGAATATAAAGCAGGGTATGGCTGAAAAGAGAAACTAAAAAAAGGATTATCCAAACAGGCTCCTGTACCCTCCAGATCTAACCGGCAACAGTCAAAACGACTCACAGGGAGACAACAAGCAGGACCATCTAAACCAAGACAAGGTTTGGAGAGCGCAGTACAAGACAAAGATGCAGCAAATCCGTTACACGTAGTGCATCTACTGTACCTGGCTGACAATCTCGCTAGCACGGCCGAGAGACTCAACCATTTGCTGGCACTCCTTCCGCCGCCGAATGGTAAAGTCACTCTCCTTGAGAAGATCATCCAGAGTGTCGGTGCGGTACATATTCTCGAGAAGCTCACGCTGCATCTCATCCTTGGTGAAGCTGGGTTGTTTGTTAGATTGTCAGACAATTCAGACGGAGAACCCAAGTGACGGGAACTTGAGTAGGAAAAGGGAGTAACATACCCAACAAGGTTCAGCATGATGGCCTTGGGGACCATGTCGATCATTGTACGCTTGACAATGTTGAAGTAGGACGCAATCAGCAGCTCTGTTTTCGGTTCAGGGTTAGTTGTGTCATTTGCTTTTACATTGCGGGAATCAACTTACTGATGACCTCAACCTCAATGTTCTCGCGGTCGGACAGATTGCCCGAAGCCTTGAGCATCGGCGGAGGAGCCTCCATGGCAGCGGCCTTCTTCTTGTTCTTGCTGGCAAAGAAGCTGCCAAAGAAACCGCTGTTACTCTCCAAGTCGACGCTGGGGCTGCCAGTCCGGGTGGGGGTCTGATTAGGGAGGGGCTTGCCGGTCTTGGGGTCGACAGCAACAGGCTTGGAAGGGTTGTGGCGCTCGTTGACGATAGCCATGGCTCTGTGACCGTTCAAAAAGTCGGGATGGGCAGTATTGATGTAGCAAGCCTCCATGGAGACAAGATCCTTGACGAGCTTGTTGGTAGGCTCCATGGCCTTTTTGAAAAAACCAATAACCACACCGTGCATCTTCTCCTTGAGGCCGGGGTAGCGACGGTACAACTGTTTGCTCAGGAGCTGAGTCAGAATGCGAACCAGCTCGTCATAGACGAGCGACACACACCTTAGACTAGACTCTTCCAATCTCTTAATCTGCTGCTTGACAATAAGCTCAAAGGCAGCAGTGCCAACGAAAAGAGCGGGCGACGAACCCGATGAGTTGTACAAGATGGTGCGAATATCGGCATCCTTGACAACATCAAAGGGGTCGACTGCCTTGACACCATTCGAGTACAGCTCGTGGAAAACGAAGCTGATACGCGCACCACCAGAGAGCTCAGCGCTGGAAAGCTCAGTGTTGTTTCCATCAAGGACAGTCCGCCACTCGTTGGTGAACTCGGTGATGACATTGAGAACAATGTTGGCGCTGTTCCCCAGCATGGAGGGGCCCAAACTCTCCAGCTCGGTGGTGTATTTTTGGAGAGAAGACGAGATGCGTGCCTTGATCTCGGGCAAGGTCTGCTTAATGTGCATCATGAGAATGAGGTTCAGCTTGCGGGCAAGGTAAGGAGTACCGCAGTACGGGCTCTTGTTGCGGTAAGCCTTGTGGTTTTCGAAAAAGTTCTTTTCATTTTCCAGGGCGGCCTGGATGGGCTTCTTGTTGTCAATATCGCGCTGGCCACGGTTGACGACGGGCACGTATCCCAAACGCAGGGGGATGATACGGCCAGCCAGAATGTCAACAACGTCAGTGCCTTCGTCCATCAGGTCGACCTTGGTGAGCACACCAATGGTGCGCTGGCCCTCGGGGTCAACCTCGCGGGCCATCTTCAGACCATCCGAGTTGGCCAGATCCTGGTTGGCAGCAGTAACGGCCAGAATAATGGCGTTGGACTTGCCAATGTACTTGAGCACCATTTCGCGGATCTGGCGCTCAATGTCGCGCGGCTGGTCGCCAACGGGCACCTTGGTCAGGCCGGGAAGATCAACCAGGGTTAGGGTGAGCACATTGGGAGAGTAGATGCGCAGGTTGATGGGTGCGGGCGAGATGCCGGCATTGCGGCCAACCTTGGCATCGGTCTCGCGGGTGATTTCGTCGCGAATCTTGTTGAAGTCGTGGATCTTTTGGCCGGGGAGATGCAGAAACTCACCCCACTCGTCGACATTGGCAGCCTTGTCGTCGCCGGCGGCGATTTCATCAGACGAGCCATTGCTGCCTGAGGGGCGGTTGATGAGCTGCAGCACCAGCGGTCTTCTGGTGACAATACCGGAGCCTCTGGGTAGGCTATACGGGGCAGCAAGACACACGGAGGCAGCAAACGGTCAGTATGGGCGGGCAGAGAGAGGGGAGGACAGGTCGATGGATTGGAGAGACATACAAATCGCGACCGACAATGTTTTCCAGAACGGAACTCTTGCCGCTGGACTGGCTGCCGACGACGGCAATCTGCGGCAGGTCGATGGGGTTGTTGACGCCAACAGTAGCAAAGACGTCCTGCAGCTTGTTGACAAGCCTAAACAACGGCGAGGCGGGTCAGTCAGTAGGGCCACGAGATGGAAAGCGATGGAAACGTTGTGGGCGCTGCTCACTGGATCAAGGCGGGATCTGAGATGCCGCCCGACGAAAGAGAGCTCATTGTGGGCTGTAAGTGTGGGCGGAGGCTGATATGGGAGTCGAGGGAAATACGGCGGGCTGGCGCGTGAATTGGGCGGCGTTCGGAGCGGGTGTCGGCGGTGTCGCTCGGAGGATGTCGAGAGGGGGCGCAAAGGCGTTGGTGCTTGGTCTTTAGCTGGGTGGTGGTTTGTGTCTCGGATGGCGGTTGCTGTCGAGGCTGATGGAGGGGAATGGAATGCAGACAGGGGCTTGGAGTGTGCGAGTCTGTGCCTAGGACAAGTAGTCTTTATACTGGTTGGACGGATATAAAGACATAGGCCTGCGGCATAAAACACGGAACAGGGACGGGAGTCGAGCTGGAACACAGCAACAAAAAAAACTACCAAGACGAGAGGGAAACAGGCTTCGAGAGGCAGTTTGGGTTGCCAGCGATTTCTACACATGTGCTTGTCTTATCTGTCAACAGTGTGGTCTCGTTGTGAGTGAGGCTTTGGGGCCCTGAAGCTAGCGAAGTGTGCTTGGTGGGTGGAACGCTGTTTGGTTAGGGTCTAGATCCTGGCCGGCAAGGGTCATGGGCTCGGAAGCTTGTGGGCTCAGACCCGGATCACGTGTTGATATAGCCCAGACATCGCAGATGGATATGGATGCAGAACAAGACACAGCAGGACGATCGCCATCTTAACAGAGATGTTGATCAAGGGCACTGTCAAGTGTAGCGAGAGGCTTTTGGTGAAGCGATGAGCGGGATGGAGATGTGTGCACACATACATACATACATACATACATACATACATACATACATACATACATAACATGTACCTGTAGCTATAACCCCACCCTTTGTTCACGTTCATGGTAATTATAGGTATGTACATGTGTACATACAGAACTAACTAACTACATCATATGTACTGATAACTAGTTATAACTCCTACAGACAAACTATCTCCAGAACCACAGAACCATTTGCGCCGCACAAGCAGCCTCTCTTTGTACGTACAACTTGCACACTTGTGATACTTCTCGAATCGACACCCGCCCCGCCAATTCTAGTGTTCGCCGCAATCAGTGTCCTTGCTGCTCAGGGCGCTGCTGCTCTCGGCGGGCCTCCCATGCGCTAAAACAGCCACTAACGCTTCGCGTCTTGGGCCTAATCAGCCGCATTTCCAGAGATACCAGCGCCCAAGCCGCCAACCCCAACGCTGTTCTACAGGCCTCTCCGCGGCTCTATTCCACTATTCCGTAGACCCTGGAGCACTTGGACCAGCCCAAAAGCAATCCTGGGTCTTCGTCTCTTCTGCCTTCTTTTTTCCCTCTTCGCATCACCAGTGGCATCTTGAACTTCACACAAACACAAAGACACCCGCTGTTGCTGTGATTTCGCCCAGCAAGTTTGTCGTTTGGCTTTATTTTGGTGTCTATCTAATATTTTTTTGCTTCTACCCCGCCAAAAGTCGCGAATAATACTTTTCTTCCTTCACAGGACTCGCTATCCAAAAGCTCTCCACCGCGGTCACTTTCTTCAGGCCTGCGTCTACTTCGCGGAACCGTCATCCTAGCAATCTTCGCAAGCGTCGGCTTCGATAGCTTCCAACTCGCGATCTCCTGTTTCCAACTGCCTGGAGTGTCGTTCCAAGGCTGATAACCTCGCTCTACTTTCACTGCTGGCGCTGCGCCATCCTCACTCTCCTCTCGGCCTGACAAACGTCACCACCCCTCTTCGCTTCATCCTCATCGCCATCATCCCTCCTCGTCTCACTCCCGCCCCCTCACATCCTCGCCCCCTTCTGCGCCGAAATCGCCATACCACAGACACCGGCATAGAACATACTCCTGCTTTTCCATCCATCTATCTATCAAGCCGCTGGGCAGCCTTGAGGCTGACGGCTCGCAAATCGTCACCATTTCCACTCCGCAGTCTCCCCCCAACGCGCAGGTGCTTGGGCGACGCCAACGCAGCAGCGTCGACGTCGACGTGCAAAACAACGCCGACCCTCACTCAGCCCAAAGCACCACTGTGCCAGATCCCGCTGCCGAACGCCCGCCAAAACGCTCCAGGCCGGCCATGTCCCCACACGATGACTCCGGAGCCTCAAGCTCCAGGAGTGCCGACCTTGCCCATAGCATCCTATCTCCCAACGAACCCTTGAAAAACGGCCGCTCTCGAAGCAACCTGAAGATCTCAAACATCATAAACGATTCCTCAACTCCGTTGTCCTTGTCGCCCGCCGCCGCCAGGCCCCAATACTACGAACACGACCGCGAAGAGGTCACCCGCATCCTTATCCAGGCCTTGGGCGACATGGGCCATGAGAAGATTGCTCAAGACTTGGCCACCGAGAGCGGCTACCAGCTTGAAACCCCCAATGTCAGCACCCTGCGTGCCAGCATTCTTGACGGTTCGTGGACTGATGCCGAGAAGATGATTGGCGAGGCATACATCCAAGAATCACTGCTCGACAAGTCATCATCGTCTGACCTGGTGCTCAAGCGAGGCACTGTTAAAAACGCCCTCATCTTCCAGATCCGCCAGCAAAAGTTCTTCGAGCTACTTGGCTCGCAAAGCACCAGCAAGGCCTTGTCAGTCCTGCGCTCCGAGCTTACGCCTCTCGTCAAGCAAATTGATGAATCAAGGCTAAATTTTCTCACCGGGCTTCTCATGTGCTCATCGCCTGAAGCTATCAAGCAAAAGGGCGGGCTTCCTGATACCATTGAAGAGGCGCGCCAAAAGCTCTTGTCTAGTATTTCACGCTGCATATCCCCTACAGTGATGCTTCCCGACAAGCGACTAGCCACCTTGTTTTCTTACTTCACGGAGAATAAAGCAGCCGCATGTATGTATCACACTTCTCGTGGAACGATTTCACTTCTTGAGCATCACAGATGTGCTGAAGATCAATTTCCTAACGAGCTTGCCCTTGAGCTTCGCTTCTTGGAGGGGCAGGAGATCTGGCAGATGAGGTTCAACAACTCCGGCACATGCTTGGCAGCTGGCAGTAACAACGGTCGGCTCGTCATCTGGCAAACATCCAACTATACCGTCCTCCAGGATCTTGCTCTACATGATGGCGGCATTTCCAACATTGGCTGGAGTCCAGACGATACAAGACTGGTAACATGCTCTACTGACAAAACTGCCAAGCTAGTGGATGTGACATCAGGCATTACAATCCGGAAGCTGGCGTCCTTTGCCGAAGCCCTGAGCGCCTGTGCCTGGGCTCCCGACGGCCAGTCCTTTGTGGTGAGCTCACTGGACCGAAACAGGGGTCTGGCGACCTTTAATTCTGCAGGCGAGGGGACGCATGAATGGAGAAAGAACCACCGTGTCGAGGACATGTTCATCTCATCCGACGGCCAATATGTTGTAGCCATGAGTAACCAGCAGCACATATATATTTACAACCGCGAGACGACCCATCTCGTCCACGACTATTCTCTCTCCTTCAAGCCGCTGTCCATCTCGGCAAGCACAAGCCCCGAGGTGCTCCTCATCAACAGCCAGAGCGGCGAGATACACTACGTTGATCTTGTATCGGGCCGTAAGTTGCGCACGTTCTCTGGATATCTCGCCAGCGACTGCATAATTCGCGCCAACTTTGGCGGCGCCGATGAGGCCTACGTGCTGAGCGGTAGTGACGACGGCAAGGTGTACGTCTGGCATCGTGCCATGGGCATCCAAGTCCGGTCCCTGGGCCTGGAGGCCGAGGCGGGGGAAAAGGCGCTGCGCGTCAACTCGGCGTATTTCCACCCTACAGACCCGACTATCATTGCGTCGTGCAACGACGCGGGCATCATCAGAATGTGAGTCATGCTTTAACTTCTCTAGCACATCGCCGTTGTCTGCCTTTTCCATTTCCGACAGGATATTGCTTACTAACACTTGTACATGCAGATGGACAAATGCCGACAAGAAGCGCATTCTGCAGACTTGGAATCCCGAAGCCAAGCCCAGGCCTCCCCTTGAAATAACCAGCGCCAACGGGAACAACTACACCAATGACGATGCTAATAACGGCCACAGTAACAGCAGCAGCTACACCAACAGCAGCAGCAATAGCAATGGCAACAGTCACATGCTGGCGGAGAACAGCAGGCCTTCGAGAAATGAGTACAGGCGTGGCTTTGTTCGCAGCTGAGCGAGCCATTCACTCTTTATGTTTTTTTGTTTTCCTTGACCCCAGTCCCAGTCTCGGGGTTCCAACATCGGTATTCTCCTCTCCTTTCTACGTTTTGTGTGTTTTTTTCTTTTCTTTCCTTTTTCCTTGCGCAAGCTATTCGATATGGTTATCGTGATGTTTTACTCGGTGTTGTTGTGTTTTGTTGTTTTTACAACAATGTTTCAGGGTTAACTAGTAGTACATTTCTAAATGATATGGTTGTAGCTATTACTAGTACTTGTTACTGATATTTGATTTTATTTAGCTTTGAGAAGCAATCTACGTGCATACATCTACATTGGCGATAACTACCTGGAGTTGAAGACACACAACCCTGAGGAGTTCAAGCATGGATAGGCAGGCAGCAGAGCTATGTATCCAGGTGGTAAATGCTATTACTTGTGATCTGATTCGGCCTTTTGCCTGTTAATCGCCATTGTGCCAATGGTTGGTTGTGATCGGCCCCAGACAGCCGAAGCCTGTCGGTTCCTGTGGGGTTGTTGGCTAAGTTCCTGTGATCCAATCCCTGGCGAGCGTAGTGATGTGATGTGGGTGGTGATGAAGATGTACAACATGCAATGTGTGCCACCCGCTTGGGAACAGCTGTGAGTGAAGATGCTTATACTTTATAGAAGCACGTTGCCCGCAGCCCGTGAACTGGCAACCCCCTAACTGTACCTGGACTCGTACCTGAACGATGTCGTCGTCGGTGAGAGAGCTGAAGATTGGGCCTATATAAGTTCCTTTTAATGGGGAGAGGAGTGGGGTGGGCAGGCATGAAGGGGTGCTTGAAATCTCGGCCGAGGGAAGCGTGTATAGGTGAAATATAGGACAGGGATGGGAAGAGAAGCAAAAGAAGAACAGGAGAGGACGTCTTTTTGCAGGGAGTAGGGAATAGGGAATGCAGAGAGGGAGGCATGTGTGTGTGGGGAGACACACAACAACAGTCCCACCTCTGCATGTATACGTGAGTGACCGCCTGTGGAGGGCCCAAGGAAGCGGCTGAAGGCCACATGGTCCAATGTGCACAGCTGGTGATGAAGGAAAGCGATGAGGGGAAGAGGGAGAGGAGGGGAGATGAAAAGACTCGTATCAGCAACATTAGCAGCCATCAGAGCAGAAGGAAGATAACGAAGACGGCAAATGAAATGACGTCGGCAATGCGATGCTTACGTCAGTTTCAATGGACGGACGGCGGCCGGCGCACGCAGCCAAGAGAGAGAAAAGAGGACAGAAAGAAGAGAGCAGAGCGGAGCAGAGAACCTTGTCTTGGCTGGTGGACTGGCTCTATAGTGGCAGGTATTAACGATTAGTGATACAGTTTGTATGCCCACAGGCACACTCAAGTGGCCAGTTTACCTGGCCCGACCTGACCTGTAGCTACATATCTATAGATTCTGGTATATCTAGTTATAGTTCTCGCATGGACTCACCGCTGACCGCTCACCACAATGGCCACCTGCCCCTCGCCTGACTCAGCTGGACAGTGAACAGGGGGCTTGCTGTGTTTAGGTTGTCGGCTTCTCGGCTGTTTAACTTTTCAGGGTGCGTTACATATCTGGTGTGAGACAAGAGGAGACGAGAAGACGGCAAAGAGGAAAGAAGAGGGGAAAGAATAAAGGAAAAAGAAGAAAAAAAAGCGCCCTTGCATGTGTATGCGCAGGTTGGAGAGGAGAGGGAAGAGGGGGGAGGTCTGTCAAGAAGGGATCTTTGGACAGAGTCTGCTATAGCTTCAGGGTCGCTTAAGCTCTGATATTGGTGGGAGGACGACAGGCAAGGCCACGGCTGTGATGATCTGGAGGGTTCTTATATCAGTCCCTAGGGTGTTATATTAAGAGCATCCATTGCTACTTGTGTCTGGAAAGAGATCCCGGACAACAAGAAATGAGGGTGGTATCCGGACTGTGTTATATAATCTGACGAACACGGTCGCTATTCTTGTCACCAACAACTAGTTACAATGTCAAGTTCTCCGCGGTAATCCACCCTCAGTTCCGGTTCAATCCAACTATCTGCTCCCACTAACACTGATTGTATCATCACTAAGCACCACTAAACAAAGAAAGCCATATATATGTACATACATACATCTACTAGCTCCCGTAGACAATGAACGATCCATGCCCTTCCAGACGTTCCAGTGGCAAAAGGGAGGGAGGCATTGCACCAAACAAAAAGAACTCCTCGAAAGCAGGAGGCCCGGACTATGTGGAGGAAGAAGTGCGAGATGTAGTAGCAGCAGCTAGTAGTAGTGATAGAACACTTCTCGACTGAAATTGCAGGATACTACACGACCACATGAGGCTCATGCCCCGCGGTCCGAGGGCACCACGCGGTCTTTGAGATTCGCTACCACGGCTTCCAGACTTCCAGGCTTCGAGACTGTCGGTATCTGCCGCCACGGTGGCCACGAAGAGATGAGCAAGGGTGTTGGTCTGCAGTTACAATCAATGCTATAGCTGCATCGCCGAAGGGAGGGTCCGTGACAGTGTGGCATACAATACACACAACTCCATGGTTGTCTCTCTGGTGCTCTAACCATTCTGCAAGCATATAAAAGCACACATCCTTGAGCTTGTAGGAACAGACTCCCGTCTGAAAACTTGCCAAAGTTGGGCTTAGGGCCAAGGAGCAAGGCCGAGACATTGCGACAGTGAGATTTCAAATCTCGAGTCTCGAGTTATTTGTTATCAAGGAGGCACCACACCTCACCGTCCTTGACTTGCATATGCGAATGAACCTTTATACATGCAGAACCATACAAGGGGGGCAGAGTAAGGGGGAGAAAGGGAAGCATTTGAAAAGAATCAGAGACATGAACCCTAACAAACCCACGATCATCACATGTGCTAGTTACTATCTGTAAAAGTGAAACATTGACCGCAAACCAACTCAGCAAAAGATGTGTAAATGTTGCATTCAGTCCGCTCCCAAGGCAAGATATTTGCGACCCAGACACATTCCAATTCTAACTAAGTGCTTAGCTATACAAACCCGTTCTAGCCTGAAGACAAGAAAGAGACACGAGAGTGAAGAGTAAAAAAAGAAAACCCCCCGCCACCGGAAGAGGCTTGGACGACGATCGCCTGACGGAGTACGACGAGATCTCATGCTATTCCCATGACGCTCTTATTCTCTCTTTTTTCGTTTCCATTTTGCCCGTTTATAAAAGCCCAGACAAAAAAAGAAGAAAATGCCATTGCTTTACGGACGGGCCAGGCATGTGAGAATAGACCACCACGCACATGATTAGATGACGCCCTTTGTCGGGTGCCAGTCAACTTTATCTACCTGAATTAGACAATGGCATATGTATGTATGTGGTCCCCTCTCCTCTCCTTGCCTCTTTTCCCCCTCGGGTGCTTTTGCTTTCTTTTTTGTTTCTTCTTTTGCCTTTGGTCTGGACGCCCGCTGGCTGTTGCACATGCGGCTTGTCATACGAAAGGGCATTCGGCAAGAAGATGCATGTATAAAATACAGGCGGAGATGGATGGATGCGGAGAGCGAAAGGGGACAGGAGGAGCAAGGCAGGCAGGGGAGGTGTAATATTAACGCCGAGACTGATTCGAACAAAAAAAAAAGACTTGCGGGCTGAGAGAGTGAGGAGACGAAGACAAACATCATAAGCAAATTGGAGGATCTCCACGGCCGTCTAAACTTTGTATAGCTGCGTGTGATTAGTTAGTGACGGTGTAGTTAGTTATATGCAAGTACATATGTGCGTGCATAGCCAGTGCATATGCATGTAACACTCATCGTCCTGCTCCAACCCGAAAAACAACCATGGGTTTCCCCCCCCCCCATGTAGTCCAAGTGTGTATTGGTCTGCATCTCCTGTGTATGGGCAGATAGAGAGAATGGGACGCCCGTACGTCTTTGGCTGTCTCTGTCGGCCACTCACAGGCAATTCACTCACTGAATGGGAAGCATGCAACCATGTAGTTATAGCGGGGAGATAAAGCGCAGGTTGTTGTGCAACAGCCAGAGTCAGAGGCAGAGGTTTCTATTTTCTCTTGGGACACAAAGCGTGGCTATGTGGTAAGCAGCCACACGCTCACATCGTCTCCGACTGCCATTCACAATCTCCCCCCAACGCTGGTCTCGGAGTTGATCCATGGGTTGGAGCACTAGCACCAGCACCAGCACCAGAGGAGCTGGATCTTTACCTGTTGTTGGTACTACCTGCAAATGTGATGGGCCCGGAATACCAAGTCTCATGTATGGGGTGAGTGCTAGGGCAGAGTGTGTTGCAGTCACATGTCGCAACGTGTGATGAATAGGCGCTGCGCTGCGCCAGACACTACACAGCGACATCCCGCTGCAGTAGTGGAGGCTGCCTCTGTCCTTGTGTTTGGTTGACTAAAGTCGATGCAGATGGAACAGCCCCTGATATTGACCACCCGCATCGGGCTCAAGCAGAGGAGGACAAGCACTGTCTGTGCAAGTAAAGGATGCTGTGTACCTGTATAGTTGATTCGAGGGCTTTGTGTGGTACTTGTACTTCCACTTGCATGTGAATTTGCATTTGTAGGTGTGGACCGGAACTACCATCCCCTCGGCCCCCTCTCTCCCAGCACACTGTGTGGCGGGATCTTGATCCTAATTCCGGTGTGATTTGTCCGACACGATGCCATGCCGCCATGCCGTGCTCCCATGCTTTCGAGGCCTGTGCAAAAAGGGAGCACACAGCAGCAAGTACAAGTACAAGCAAGTGCTAACTGTACGTACAGGCATATTAATGCTTGTTCTTGTGCTTGTCCTTGTGTTTGTGCAGCCCGCTCTGCAGTTGGATCTCCGTGGCTGCATATTCTGTAACTTGACTGCTGCAGTCTTCCGCTCCCTGCAGTCTCCCCATTCGCTTCCATGGGCTGTTTCGCTGGCTTTGTTTATATTGCGTGCACAGTCGTCGCTCCACTGGCCGCAATACAAAGCCTTTTTAAGTAGTGGTTATACCATACCAGGGGTAGTCATGTATGTACTCACTCTTGTCTAGGCCTTGTCTGCCACGTATCCATACATACAGAATAGCCCTCATCAATAATCAAGGTCGCGCGAAGGAAAGACAAACAGCCGCAGAAGCTCCTACATGGCGACTTGTACAGTTCCGTAGATGTACCTAGTTGGTTAGTTGCTGGCACAGTATGCTCGCCTCGAATACTGGCTTGCTCCCCCACCCCTGGTCTGCTCTGGCCTTCCTGATCGTCCCTGCCTTTGCCTGATTGAGGAAGCGAGGTCGTCAAGTGGTTGGCTCATAAGCCTTGCCCATGAGGATTTCCCAGGTTTCTCGATCTAGAGCACGTCGAGAGCACAGCTCAGACAAATCCTCCATGGGCAAGGGCATTCAAAGCATTCGCTGGTCAGTGCCCCCCCCCCCCCCAAAAGTCCAACCCCATGTACACTTACAAGCAGCAAAAGCGTGGCACTGGTACCTGGACCATCCGTCCGCCTGTCCGTCCATCCACCAAAACGAACGAACCTGAGCTTCCACCGGCGCTTGGACGGTAGTGTCAGTTTGGTTGATCGCTCTTTATGGCATGACGACGACGGCGAAGAATGGCGGAAGAAAGGAAGCCGTAGCTAGAACGTTGAAATCTGCGAGTACTGTGAGTCCTTGGTTGAATAAGCGGACGGAACACCCTGAAGCCTCCCAGCCACAGATAACATCATCGGCTTATTTTTTTTCCCTTTCCATCAGCCACTAGCAGCCACACCAAGCCTCAAGGTCTCAAAGTGAGATCTCCACTTAACACGACACAAGAGGGGAAGAACGGAAAAACTGGGCAAGAGTAGAGGTCAGTAGCAAAATCGACCAACTATAGACGATGCTAGACAATAGTAAAAGTGGGGCTCATTTCGCCTCTCTGGACTACGAGAAGTGGTTGTCGTAGATAGAGCCGAGCTGCAGTTGCTCACATTTTTGCAGGCAACTAGTGCTCACTAACCAGCTGCTAACACTGCAACTACTCCTGCTACTCACTCCTGCTATTCGTGCAATTGCCTTGCTTCATTGTTTTAGCTGGCCCTTGCCGGTCGCGGGAAACAGAGACAAGGCGTTTTGGTGTCAACGAAACGTGGATAACGTCGTGGCAGTAAGTCGGGGCCTTTCTTTAGTGCTGATGGCGCTCTGGAAAGGTTGGAAGGTGAAAGGGTCTGTTTTTGATTTTTGATTTTGATGTTTTGGCCTTGGCTTAGCTTCTCTTGTCAGCCCGAGTTTGCATGTGGGCATGTGCGCTGCGTACTTTCCCTCTGCCGTTGTCAATTGGCAAGTCAAAGTTTGGTTGGTCGCTTGTGAGTTGACGTCTCCGTTTCCTTTTTGTTCTTTAGATATTTGGTATAAATCACACAATTAAGCCCTTCATTTACGGGGTAGCAGGAAGGACGCCTTTTGGCACTAGGATACCCCTGGGGATTCTCAGTGGTCTTTGACCTTTCATCTAGTCTCACACCCCACATTGTGCACCCCCACTGTCTGGTGATGAGTTGAGTGCTTTTCCGCAGACAGAAATTGCTCTGCTAGGAAAAGAGGAGAGTGACTGAGACTATGGCTACACCCACAGCCACTCACACCCCGACCCCGACCCCGACCCCGAGACACCCATATCCGTCCTCTCTTGTTCTCTTCTGCTCTTCCACCTGGGCCGCACTTGTGTGCTTGGTTGTCTTGGATCGTGGCTGTCTTCTTTCCGTCTACTCCTTTCTTCCATGGCTGCAAATTGAGGGCCAAAAGGAGAATCAGAGGCTTCGAGTTCAGGATCGAGGAAGAGGAAGAAAAAGAGGAGGAAGAGGGGACCAGGAGCATCTGAGGGGCGGACGTTGGATTGCAGGAAAAATGAATGAAGGAGCCCAGCCCAAGCAGCTACCATGCGACATGCGATATACAGGCCCTATTACCACCTGGGTACTTGCACACTTGTAGTAACTAACTAGTTAGCCAACTGTGTTTGGAAACTACATACATACTTGTACCTCTCTCCCAAACTGCAACTGCAGCTAACTAGAATATGTGCTTGCACTAGTTAATATGAGCTCACTTGTATCGCCTTCCTGGTCAGGCTGAAAAAGGCAAGGAAAGCCCACAGTTGGAGTGGACTGGAGAGCACTGTGCTGCTGTGTTGTTCTGCACGCGTCCCAGACAGTGCTAATTACACGTTTTCTCTACCTAATCCCAGGCCCAATTTGCGCTACATTCTGTGGAAGGGCCAACTTCGTTTTTGGTTCCTGTCTTGTAGTTCCTAACTACCTTGGACCGTCGCTACGTTTTTCTCTTGCAGCTCCAGAGTCAATGGGACTTTTCTCCCTCCTTTTTTTTTTCTTCTTCCTTTGGCATGTCGGCTTCTCCCTCAAACAGCCTTCTTTTTTCTTCTTCTTGTTACTGAATCTCGCCCTCTTTCATTCTTTTTTAATTGCTGCTTGTGGCCGCTGCAATCCACGTTTCTTCTTCTGCCTTTGTCTTTTTGTTCTGGTGCCCGCTGTTGCTCGCACTCCGAAAGCACATGGTGCTCCGCCTGCCGTGCCTCTACTGTCCTGTGAATTCGCCGGTTCGAGGCCCCAACTCTCCTGTGTCTGCTCCACGAAGCCAGCCGATCTACTCCGAATACTGGACTTTGGCTCCATTGGCCTTGGTCATCTCTGTCTTCGACGACATTGCCGCTTGCCGAATTGCTCACTCGCCTTTGTGTACCCCGTCGCCCTTCGACTTGTTCAGTATGGGAGGTTTTTTGCTTTACAACTAATACCCTTCCTTGTTTTGTCCGCCTTTGTTTCTTTGTTTTCAGCTTCGCTTTCTTTTCCTTCACAATGCCGACTCCGCTTGTTCCAACATCTTCAGCCCACGACCGGATGGAAGGCTATTTGATGGTCCCGCCGGATCGTGGCCAGATTCTAGGCCGCGCCGTGTGGAAGGTAAACTAAGCTTCAATTTCTTGCTCACGTCGCCGAAAGCTTTCTAACATGTTCTCTGTTGTACAGACTCGCTATGTTGTTTGTGCAAAGCGCCAAAACAGTGCTTCAGGGCCACAGACCCCACTAAGCGGCAAAACAAAACAACCACTGCGCATAACCAGTAACGAGCTGCACCTCAGCATATACAAGAATAAGGTTTGTTTGACGTTCACAGCTCCCCCCTTTCAAAAAGGAAACACTTGAGACTGAAATCTAACCTGCTTGTTCTTTACCCTACAGGGTGACTTGGAGACGATATACCAGTGCCCTTTTTCTCACATTACTGATTGCCAAGTTCAAATGATCGCCCATCGAAAGCAAGGTCCCGTGCTTCCAACCCTTGTAATTACCATTTCCGACAGGGAGCGCAAGCGGCGCTCCTCACGAGCCGCAGGTCTCATGACTGGCAACAAAGAAATACCATCGTCGGCCCTAACCTTGTGGCTGCGCACAACGCCAGAAGAAAAGCAACCTATTTTACATGAATGGGGCCGATTCATCATGTCGCAAAAACTGCCCATGAGCCCCGACAGCCCCGCCTCGCCAACCTTCATGAATCCTTTTGGTACCCGACATGAGGCTGCCCGTCCACCGAGCGGCAACGCCAATAGTCGCATTCCAATGCATCACAAAGGCTCCATTGCTACCCAGTCTAGTAGAGAAAAGGCCATTACCTACAGTTCCGACTCTCCAAGCCTGCGTTCCAAGGCTAGTGATCTGTCGACTCCTTCCAGCACCATTCCTACATACAGTACCAATAGCCACGGCCAAGGCCAGGTCTTTAGTCCCACTGTTAGCGATCTGCCATCCCCTGCGACAACGGCTACCATGGACGAATACAAGAACGACCACATGGAGACTCGTGTCGTACCAAAGGCTTCCTCGTCTATTCTCAGCTCCCCTATTCGCCGCCGCGGGAGTCTCGACAAACGCCCTGTTGCTGTTGATTCCAGCTCCCCACCGGTCCCTGGCGAGACAATTCTAGACCGTGCCTTCAACATGCGTATGGTCCCTGGCTCTGATCGCATGATCCCTGGCGAGGAGAAACTTAGCTCGCTGGCACGCTTTGAGGCTCTCATGCGTGAGGCTGATGTCAAGCGACGAGAAAAGGAACATAGACGGCAGGTTGAGGAGGAAATGGCTATGCGCAGTACATTTCACAACGAATCAACCGACGAAGACGAAGACTTTGATGAAATGGCTCTAGTAAGTGGCCAATACGACAAGATCCAGAAAAACTCCACACACCAGGACCGGAAAACGACAACCACGCCCTGGCCAACAGGTGCTACGAAATCTGCGCCCGTTTCACAGAGGCATACCTTGATTTCCCCCGCAGCACAGAGAGCATTGAACTTCATAACTAGTCGCCATGATGAGAGTGAACTAATTAGTTCAAGCACTGCCTCTTCCCTGGGCTACTTTTCCGAGTCTGCCCCTTACCGCCCCAGAACCGGATATGGAAATAGACGTCGTCCTACCATTTCGTCTCGAACCCACAGCCAGCCACACTCGTTCTTTCAACAAAATGCTACTGGCGAGACCCTTCCCCTAGGCCCGTCCGCCATTCCTAAGCAGCCTAGTACCAAGACCCGCCCCCGGACGACCATGCCCGAAAGACGCCAATCTGAGCACCACATCAACTATCGCAGCAAAAGTAATGCTACTACTCCCACTTGTCATGGAAGCATGAGCAGCTCCTCTACAGCGATGAAAAAGAAACGCAGTTTGACTTGCGCCACGGCGGCGACTGCACCTACCAGCCCCAATATCAGTATGTCGGCTAGCATGGGAAACATGACGCAAAAGCGCCTCAGCTTCACGGAATTCGACAAGCGCATTTCGCAAACCAGTAGCTTGCTCATTGTCCAGTCCAATGCGACGACAGGCTCGGGCAGTGGAAGTGACGGCGGCAGAGTAAGCACAGATACATACGACTTGCCCTTTGATGAAAGCTTCGTGCCCCAGCAGAACCGACATACACTAGTGCCACCTCCTCGGCCCCAACGCAATTGGGACACCCCAGCGGACCATGGCGTATTCCGTGCTGGGATGATTCCGTCCGAGGGTGGATTCTTCTAAGTCTCGATGGCTTTTGTATGCTATTGTCTTTTCTACCTCTTTTTCCTTCTTTTTGATATTTCTTTATTGGACTCTGGATTCGACAAAACCTTGTCACGGCATTCTACACGGCGGCGGCAAAGCACTGATTTTCTCGTTTTCTTTCTTTCTCAGTTTACCTTTTTTTTTTTTTTTTTTTTTTTTTTTTTTCTTGATACCATTACAGAATCACTGGCTTGTACGAAGCTCATGACCAACAATCACGAAGTTACCTCACACATACTTCCTATTGATGATTTCTCTTGACTACTTGTTTTTTATTTTCTTCTTTTATGGAGTCGGCGGCACGCCTTGGGTTTTTTTTTTCTTTTTCTCTTGTTGTTCGTGGTGGCGGTCTACTTAACTTGTTCCTGAGCGGCTTGTGTCTTTTTTTTTTTTCTTCATCTTACATAGTTACACACGTCTTTTTTATACATATAATCTTCGTATATGGAGGTTTTGGTCTCTTCTTTTCTTTGTTTTGGTTATGAATGTACATTGTCCTTTTTTTTTTCGCTTTCTTTGCTTGGCTTCCATACACGGCAAAAAGTTTTAGCCTGTACTGGTCTGTTTGACAATCTGGCTAACTAATGCTTTCTCCTCCTTCCTCCGACCCCACGGCTAAATTGGCGCGGGACAAGATGAAGAAGGGAGAGAGAGGCTAGGAAAAAAGGAAAGAAAAAAAAAACACCACCCCCCTCCCCCTACCACCAAGACGTATCCCTTTCCTCGGCCGACGCCGACTGCTCTAGTTTCGTTTCCTGCGTGTGCGGAATAGAGATGGAGTGGGCCTTTTTTTTTTCTTCTTTTTCTTGTCTTGTCTTGCCGTCCCGGCTTCTGATGTGGCCGCTGGGATACGTGCGGGCAGGGCAGCACGGGACGTCGCGTCGGCAATGAGGGAGAGAGAGAGAGAGAGCCCAGGCGCCGTGTGTATGTGTGTGAGATGCCTGGGTGGACATGTAGTACAAGGGCTTAGTCCTGTGTGGTTAAAATGAACGACGCTTTGTATATCCCTTCTCGCCTCTGGATACAATTCTCGTCTCTCCTCGTTACTTCGTCAGCATTCTAAAAAAAGGAACTAACGGCAAAATGAAAAGCTGGGTCTGGAATCTCTCGTGTGCATGCTCATCAACAGTCGTGGATATTGTATTCCTAGTATGTAGTTACGTGTAGTATACGTATTTTATGTGTTTCCCGCTTGTCTAGAAAGCACTCACTCTCTCCCTTGGGTCATCATCACCAATAATCACTTCGTACTTGTTCTACTTATGCAAGCAGCTGTTTCATGGCCGCCTGGGCCTCGCCCTCCAGGCGCGAATCCACAAACTGGCCAATGGTGCCGCTGCTCTTGGAGTTGGCGTCGCGCAGGTACCCGCTGATCCAGACCTTGACGTCAGAGATTTCGGCAAAATCGTCGTGGACAATCGGCTTGCACGTGTTGAGCGCCGTGAAGCCTACGCCAAAACCAATGTCATCGACGTCAGCGCCGGTGATGATCTCGTCACCAAGACCGGCGGCCACCGTCGGCGCGTTGGCAACCAGTTCCAACAGCGCGGCGCACGTGCGCGCCCAGCCCTTGAGGAACTTGGTAGAGAATGCGGTGCTGTTGCACAGCGTCTTGCACATGGACACGACGGCCAGCTTACGGTCGACGGGACGCGCTAGCTTGGGTGTTTCGGGAAGCACAATAGCCGGGTAAATCTGCGTGAAGATACCACCCTGAAGCTTCTCGGACTGCGAAATGAAGTAGTCGGCGCCATAGCCCTGTTCCAGGCGTGCTGACACAAGATGGTAGAAACGCACGAAGCGCAGTTTGAACGAGTCGGCCGCAGACTGCAGTTTGGAGAAGAGAAGCTGCAGGACAGTGGAGAAATAGGATTCAAGGTCTGTGGGGTCAAACGAGATGATGATGGACTCGATAATGTCAAACGCATAAAGCTCTGTCTTCTTGCGACTGAGTAGCATCTGGAAGATTCCCAGAACAGGCGTTAACTTGTTCCCAGCCAGAAGCTCCTTGGAGACACGGGGAATCAGAGCAGTCAGCAAACGCGCTAGAGCAGGTACGTTTCCACGGACCTCCCACATGGTGTGGTTCAGGATGGGGTCGATCAAGAGACGGTAGTTTTCCGAGATGGCGTTCGCAGGGCTAGACTCCAGAAGTTGAGCAAGAATTTGCAGAACATAAGGCACAAACTCGGCAACATCCTCAATAAACACCTCGTTGATGGGTGTCCATAGCTTCTCGTTGAGAAGCTGCGCCTGGGTGGCAGCACCATAGCGAACGAGAGCACCAAGAGCCTCGAAAGTGTAGTAGTAGAAGCGAGGGTTGCTAGGGTTCTGCTTCATGATTTGCACAATACCGACAAGGTGGTTCAACACAGTCGGCAGAACGGGGTTGAGCTTGTCCTGCAGGACAACTAAAATTCTCATGACACAACGCATAAGAAATTCGTTTTCCTGAAGCTTGGGCGGTGAAGGATCCTGCTCAATGAGCTTGAATAGATGATCTAGAAGGTCTGAAGCGAAAGCCTCAATGTCTTCACGGGCAAGGACATGCTGGCCGTCATTGTCGGTAAGGAAAATCAGACGCTCAACAGCAATAGCAGCATAGGTGTAGATGATGTAGTTGGGCGAGCCAATGCACTTGATAAGGGGAGGGAAAGCACCCTTCCACTGCTCCTTGGAGAGCTGACTGCGGAAGGTGTACAAATACTTGATGGCATCAACCTTTGCAATGGGCTGACCGCCGTCAGATATCAAGTCCTGGGCAATGTGTTGCTGGAAAAAGTCAACTACGTTAACCTTGGGGTTAACCGACTTAATACCATGAGAGGCGGTGACAGCACCCTTGGAGGCAATGGAAATGAACAAGTAAATGGCAGTATCCTTGGCTTTCCAATCCGTCTTTCCTTGCTCTAGGTAGTGGCTGATATAACGAGAAACAACGCCAGTTACCAATTCCTCGAAGCGCTCCATCAGCTTCTTCAAAAAGTCGGTAGCAGAGCGGCGGCGAGAGTCGGTATCGGAGCCTTCCAAGTCGCGGCGGATGAATTCAATAGGTTCATCCTCAAACATTTCCATGTCAGACTCACGCAGGGCTAGGTTGGGCAAGATAACCTTTTCAACAATCTGTGATAGCACAGGCTCGCTGTTGAAGTTGTCACTCTGCTCGCGGGTACCGGCAACGGCAGTCAGGAAATGCAAGGCCTTGCTAGCAATACCATCGTACTTTGTCTCGGGGCCGACATTCGACAGCAGGTTCCAGACTGTCTCAACAAAGGGAGGGCAGTACTGCATAAAGTCCTCGCCATACTTGAGGGTGTAGAGCTCCAAAACCTCACAAATGTCAGATCTAACGATATCCACTATGCTAGTCTCGTCGTCATCCTCGGTCTCGAGAGCAGGATTGTTGTAGGTGAGGTACTTGGACAGCAGTCCGCAAATGTCGCCCAGATTTTCCTCGAAAATGGGCGGGATATCATGAGATGACATGTCATAGAGAATCTTGATAAGGAGACTCAGGGTATCGAACCAGCCCTTGAGAGCATCCTTGTTGTTTTGGTTGGTGTCAATCTGGTTGTTGGTTGTCTACGAGGTAGAGTTCGATTAGTATTGGGATTGGCGGATAGTGCGTAGAATCCGGGACTCACAATCAGAAGCTTGACAAAAGGCTGGCCAAAGGTGCTGATGACATGGTTAATTTCCTTGTAGAGCTCGTCACTTTGGAACAGTGGCCGCCAGCGCTGGAAAATGGAATGTGCGACTTCGAGAACTCCAACGTTGACCTTGGGATCGGTGGCTGAAAAACGGCTCACGAGGTCCTAATGTCAAGATTTATTAGCATGGCAATAGTAGGAGATTGAGGGGAGGGCATTAGGCAGCAAAAGGTAAAAGTACGCACAGCTGTGAGAGTGTCCCATCTTTCCCAAAAGTCGGAATCAGCGATGATGCTAATAGCTTCACCGAGCTGGCTTTGAATGGCAGCGGGGCAGGTGATCATCAAGCCAATGAGCTCCTGCTTGATGGTGGTGACCTCGTCGGAGGGAAGCTTGTAGTTCCCGTCTTCGTCCTATATTACGGGGAGTGTCAGACGCAGATGCACACGATTGGCTGAGTGGCGAGGGGCTGAATGCTGCATACCACATAGTTGGAGCGGATGAAGTTCTTGAAGGCCAGGGCGGCGGCCAGGCGAGTCTTGGTGGGCAACGAGTCCGAGGCGACGATCTTGAGGAGGGTTAACGAGTACTGCGGCTTCTTCTGCTCGTCTTTGAGGGCGGTTTCGGCTGTTGAAGAAGCGTGGAGGCGCGTGTTAGTGTCCGAGTTTGTGCTTTTTGGGGCTGGGGTATCGTCACGGCGGCCTTGAGTAGGAGAGGGGATGACGGATGAGGAATTGGCAGACGGCGTGACGTGCGGAAAGCCGAGTGATGTGTTGTAGATCAAAACCATACCTCTGCGGTGCTGGGCGGGATCCAAAGTGGCATCCAGCAGCTGTGCAATGACACCAAGTTCGGCAGACATTATGAAAGAAAGATCAACTTCATGCAACAACTAGATTAGAAATAGAGCGGGCGGCGTAGATGGCGACGGTAGAAAACAGAAAGGCAAATCAGAGGCTTCGTGATCAGCAAGGAAGAAGGAAATGATGGCGTGGAAAAAATACAGAAGCCGAGTTTTGAGGCTGGGTGGGGATAAGAAGATTGGGAAAGCACCAGAGCTTCGGCAAGGCTGAAGAGAAGACCAAAGGCTTTTTTGGAGCTTCACGCTTTGCTGGTGTGCTTCTCAAGATGGCGATGGATTGGTTGGCTTGAGCCAAAAAAGGCAAAAAAAGAGGGCAAACTGGCCAGGGATGTGATTTTTCAGACTCTATAGCTAGTCAAGTTCATTATTTGTTGTGTTGACAGCAAAGACAGGGTCCTGCCGTTGCCGAGCAGGGACTGGGTGTAGGCGGGCGGTGGCAGGTGGCAGAATCTGCCCTTTAACGATTTAGGGTTGGGCTGGCGGGTAGTCTGCAGCAGGGCGGGTGGGCTGCTCTGCTCCTGTGCACGACGTGAACCATCTCTGACTTTCATGTGCTGCAGAATACATTCTCGTGGACGCGATGCGGCTACACGTCTAAGCATGGGGCATCTATATATTTGCAAGTGTTTGTGGTGAGACTTGGGGCTGGGCATATCCGAGTTACAGGTCCAGAGGGCTGCTGGCTTAGGGTTACAAGCCACAAGGCTACACTCCTGAGAGGGCAGTATTCACGTAGCCAGAAGGCCCTACTAGATTTCTCAACTGGGAAGAACACCAGAATGAGCGCACATTTGCAATTTCACCTCAATAATAAACCCCATAATCCAGTCTTTTAAGCTGCTTTTTTCCTTCCACCATCACCACATGACCATCGCCGCCGTTCAACGCCTTTACATACATGCTGTCCCCCCATCTGCAGGGATGTGCTGCTATCGCTAGTTATCAGCCAACCCGATCGAGAAATTCTACCTAGCCATATTTTTTTTCTCTCAAGCAACAATCCAAGCTGCTCTGCTCTACTTGGGTACCTGTACATACATACACTGCAGTCCCAACGTGTTCTTCACCAGAGACTGCACATTTTTTCATGCCCTGACTCTTCCGTCGTCCCTTGACTTGCCCTTACGAGACACGCACGACTTTTTGCCATTATACTACATTACATCCCGATAAAGACCCCCCTGTTGCGGCCATAGACAACCCCGTCATTAACGACTCACGATAACATATCCGACACTTGCCCAGCTCAGCACACTGCTCAAGTATACCTTGAAAGCTAGACTGGTGACCTGATCTACGCTACTGCTGGCTTACATGCGCTTGCGAAACTCTTGGGGCCTGCATCTTCACTAAAACTTCTGGACCTCCACGTTCGTCATGCCACAGAATTTACACCATAGGCCACAGTAGATGTACGTGCCCTGTAGTCTGTCAAATCAACGCGAGAACATCCCGCGAGGACAAGTTTGGTTGGCCGTTTATAATTTCGCTTTGCTACTCAAAGTTCCCTCTGTATGGAAAGTCTGTAGTAGACAAGTCTCTAAAACCTGTCCATTTTGCTTGTTGCTCCCAACGCCGCTTTGTGCTACGTTTTTGTCACGCCAGGTACGTACAACTTGCAACCTAGATATCCTGATTCTCCTTGTGTGCCTGTCGCCCGGCCGCGACCCGTCTATTGCCGCATGGATTATCGTGCTTGTAGTGTGTGTGTGAGATGAGCGTGAGGTCAGATGGCAAGGAGAGAACAAGCGCCATCTAGCTCGTTCTGTGTTACATCACACCACGGCTCACACCTCCAACATTCTTCTCCTAGCTAGTCTCGAGGGGACAATACACAAGGCCCGTTGGTTGCCCGTCCTGGTCAAGGTTGAGAATATGGGCTACGAGAGAAACGGTGTAGTGCTACTACTACCAGCAGCAGTAGACAACCACCAAAAGTCTCAAGGCGAGCACGTAATGTGTGCCAGCAGCAATCTTGTTTCTTCAGCTCATTATTCACCTTGACTTGATGCTGGTCTTATTACCCCTCTTTCTTTTCCGACTATGGCTTAGTTCTTCGTTGCTAGCCCCTTACGTCATTTTGAGCTTTTGCTAACTAATCAAATGCTGCCCTGCTGTCTAGGCTAGTACCTCCTGGCCATTTTAGCCAAACCTGAGATGCCGTCACCTTCTGATGCCTCGAATTTACCCGAATCTAGCATTGCCAAATCCACCGGTGGCCTTGCTGGTGTCTTTCGTGGCTTGACTGGCGTGCGACTTCCAGCAGTTCGATCTCCTCCACAAACCCCAGCCGAAATTTCTTCTGCCCCGCCAACGACCGCGTCAACACCAACATCTCCAATCCAGTCTACGAATAATGTTGTGCCGCCCCCCTTGTTACTTTCACGAGCTTCAATGTCGACAATTGGAACAATGTACGGCCTGAAAGAAAACCAACAGAATGCGCTCCAGTCTTTGCGGTCCGGATCCCAGTCCGATCGCATTGCTGCCGTCAATAGCCTGCGCTTTGTCTTGCGTGAGTGCCAGATCGACTTTGTCATGGCCATATGGAAGGCTGGGAGGGACATGATTGAGTCGGACCAGGCTCCCGATACCCGAACCGCTGGCTGGCAGCTCCTGACAGAATGCGTTACCCACCGTGATGCTGAGGCCCTGCATAGACGGGAATTCTTTGAAGGAATCGCCATCAACGGCCATCCTGACGACTTTCATCTACAACTCGCCGCTCTGACAGATCTTTCCCAGAGTGGTCGTGATCTGGTCGGCTTTGACTATGCTTTATTCCCTTTGCTTGCCCACTGGTTAACAAAAAGCTTTGATTTTGTTACCCAAGCGCGAAAGGAGGCGTCACACGTTAAAAACAAATCGAAGAATCTTGCAGCTGGCCAGGAACAAAACTTTAGACAAATTTTTTCCTTCTTGCTCAGTGTTATTCGCTGCAACTTTAGCTACGCAGATGACTCAGTAGTGTGTGCTGTCATTGACTCTTTACTAAAGATTTGTGTCAAGACAAGCGTCGTTGGCGACTTGGGAAACTGTATTTCTGTTTTCAAAGCTATTGTGACCTTTGGTGCTATCCCAGCGGAAAGACTAGGCGCCTGCGTGAAACTTCTGGGCTCAATCTACTCCATGGTTGCTGTATTGCATGATGAAGCATGGCAGGTTATTTGCATCATCCTCAGCTCACACAACGGCCAGGCTATGCTACGCCACTTGCTCGATGTTCTACGCGGGTTTCCTGTCGATGGGACAATTGAGAATGATGTAATTCGAGAAGTCAAGGGTGCTCTTGCAGTTCTTCTCAGGCTTTTGGACAAGCCCGCCGAAAATAGATTTCCTCAGCTGCCATTTTCCGTCCTGGCTGACGGACTCGATACAACTGCGAGGGCTGTAAGGGCAACCAAGTTCACAGAAACCTCGACTGCTCCAGCGAAAATATACACTGCAATCATCCGAGTCATAAACCGCCTGTTTGACGATGACGAAGGCTCCATTCATCCGATTGCCAAGGATGAGGACTGGACTATTGTCCTACGGGCTGCTGCAGAATGTGCGAAAAAGCCAGTCAACCCGAATTCCTCCCCCGTCATCATGACTGTCAGTGAGGCTGCGCCACCTATCACATCTACAGAACGAGCATCAGAGATGCTGAACAAAGACATTGCGACACTGCTTAGACGACTCGAGAGTCTGGCGTCCATGAAAAAGTGCCCCGACTTCATTCCTCGCCAAACGATAGTGCGCTTCTTCTCCAACGTCCGCCATATCCTGCCAGATTCTGGTGCTCGGATTATTCTCGAATACTTCGACGAATTTCGTTGCTGCTCGCCATCTGACCTTGAATGGGAGAACAATATTACCCTTGTTCTCGAGTCATTCTTCATGGACCGAGAACGCTCCAGTGAGATTCGGTTGATGGCCTTGCGTACGATAACAGATGCCAACGAAATAAACGATCTTGTCATAGATGATGCAACCTCAGACTTTATGCCTAAAATAACCCGCAACATCTTGTCAATGGCAATGGATGAACTGGATATCGAAGTGCTAGAGGCAGTGATGACCTTGATGATTTCTGTGGCCGTGACTGCGGATATGGCCTTGTTTGATGAAATTATCACTGGCCTTGGGGAGGTATTTGATAATGCCATTGTTGCTGCTGAGATGTTTGCCCGCATGGTATTCACGACCTCCACCGGCGCCGGCAATGAGAATCGACCCCATGTTCTGACTACCTCTAATGTCATTGTACGGGGATATGTGTCTCTGTTCCTCAGGCTTATGGACAGTGATGGCGATAAGTGCTCTCGACTCTTTGATGTCCTTGTTGGAATCGCGCGTGCGAGTACGCTTGAGGTCGATGCACGACTAACTGCCATGAAGTTACTCTTCAGCCTTCGTGCTGACTTTGCGAATCGTATATTTGTTACTCATGACATCGACTGTGACTATTCTGCTGCAGTCTTGTGTCGCACAAATGAGTCTCGCCGACGAAAGCTAGCCGAAGAGGCAAACAAACGCCACCCGCCAGCCACCAGACTTGTCCGTGGTATCTCTTTTAATGGAAAGGATAACCAAGACCGTGATGATGCTATACGGGCCAGCATGACGAGTGACGGCCCCTGGTCTCACATGCAGATTTGGATGCACCCTGACCCAGAGGTCTTGTCAGAGTCTCAGATTAGTCGCATTCTAGTTTCACGAATCCCTGGTATACAGCCCATTGTAGCTCCTCCAGATGGCATGTCTGATGTCGATTCTGATCATGAGGGAGGGCTGCCTCCTCCCGACACTGACGTTGAAATCAATGTTAGTGGGGACGACGATGATGTTGTACCTTCTGCAATAGAACCTGAGGGCACACAGGCTGCCATTGACAGTGGAGAAAAAGACGACGAGGTAGCCACCGTTGAAGCTCTAGTCGACAATACACCGGTCAACAAACAGGACTTGCTTCAGGATCCAAAGAAGATACGACTAAGCTTGGAATTATGGATGGAAGCGATAGTTGATATGATTTCCCTGGCCAACGAATGCGACTGGGAGCTCTACAGTTATATCCTGGTACATTTGCCCTCACAACTCACCAACCATGCATTGTTCTGCGACAGCATTGATCAAATTCGTCGACTTCGCCGACTTCTTTGTGAGCAAACCCTGGGCAACGATTTTGCTGAACCTCCAACTTCAGCAGGGCTGGGACTGCGTCGAGCAGACATAGCCATCTGCTTGTATCAAAGCTTGACTATGGTTCTCAGTTACCACGACCATTTCACCAAGACAGAGGAAGATGAAATTGTGTCCGCCTTTGTGTATGGTATTGGGCACTGGGAGCGTTGTGCTCAGCCATGCATCCATGCCTTGTCTATCTGCTGCCACGAAATTCCACACTCAACAGTCCGTTGCATCAATCAGATGCTGCCTCTTATGGCCAAGATTATTACACAGCCGCATGTTGCGATGCATATTCTTGAGTTTTTGTGTGTTCTTGGCCGACTGCCAAACATCTACATCAACTTTCGCGAAGAGGACTACAACTTCATCTTTGGGATTTGCTTCCGATACCTCCAGTATGTACGTGACAAGCGTCGTACCAGCCAGCGCACTGGGAACGCCAGCGACGGTTACGAGGGATTATCGTCAGCTGCGACAGCATCTTCCGAGAAGAATTCTGCCAATGACCTCCCGCAGTATGTGTATGCTCTTGCCTACCATGTCATTACGTTTTGGTTCTTGGCTTTAAAGCTTCCCGACCGGCGACGGTATGTTCATTGGATCGCCCAAAATCTGTTCAAGGATGCCGACGGTCCCAACGGTCCCGAGGAACAAGCTATTGTTACTATGGACTTTATGCAGCGCATGTCGTTTGCTGATGTTGATGAGTCGCCAGCCGACCCGTCGTTTAAAGCACAACGATTCGGCGAGATTGAAAAGAAGGATTGGTTGGTGGGTAACAGCATAGTTACAATTGAGCAAGCTGTGAGCACAGGGTGGGCGCAAATCACCAAGCGGCAGCCGTCTGGAACTAATTCGTATGTGTTACGACATCCGTTTACGCCGCCACCAGCCCACCAGACGTCATCCCTTGGCGAAGCGCAGGCCAAAATTCTGCCACAATACTTTTTGCTGCAGTTCTTTTCATCGCTTCCCCAGCCTCATGAATCCAACTGGCCAGTTTTGCTGCCGGACGACGAGCCAACAGCGCGTACGATACGATCATTTGATCGGAATCTTTCGATTGATGGTCACAAGATTGGTGTGGTATATATTGGCGAGAACCAGACTCACGAAACTGAAATCCTGGCCAACGTGTCAGGCAGTAGTGATTATGTAACCTTTGTTAACGGGCTTGGCACGCTTACGAGACTGCGTGGCGCAACGTTTAATACGCAAGGCTTGGACCGCGAATACGATACAGACGGCAAGTTTGCATTTTGCTGGCGTGATCGGGTCTCCGAGATTGTGTATCATGTAACTACACAGATGCCGACCAATACGGAGATTGACCCACAACTCATCAACAAAAAGAAGCACATTGGAAACGACTTTGTCAACATTATCTGGAACGATTCAGGCCTGCCATTCAAGTTTGACACATTCCCAAGCGACTTCAACTACGTCAACATTGTCATCACCCCCGAGTCTCGATCTTCATTCATTGACCGACGCGAGCAAACCGTCGATGGTGATGATGATGCTGATAGTATAGCCATGGATCCTACTGCACCGGCGCAGAATACGCATGTGGAACACAAAAACCCTTTCTTCCGGGTCAAAGTCATGAGCAAGCCGGGCTTCCCAGAAATCTCGCCGGCGGCAGAGACCAAGATGGTTTCGCTGCGTGCACTGCCGGCATTCATCAGACTAATGGCGATAAATGCATCAGTTTTCTCGCTTGTCTGGGCTAACCGAAATGGCGGGGAGCATGTGTCATCGTGGGGCAACAGATTACGCGAAATCAAGCGGTTGATGGAGCGCCACGGAGGCAACCATAACTTTGGAGTTTCTGGGCCACCGGGGGCACCAATGTCCGCCGGTGTCAGCGGTGTTGGTGGCATAGGCCCGGGATCTGTTGGGACAGGTCCTCTGGGGCCCGGATCAAGCATAGGAGCCGGGCATTTCCAGCCACCATCTTCAGCCTCAGCCTTTATGCATGAGTCAATGCTCGGGTCCAGCGCAACCGCAGCACCGCCGCGGTCGACGAGTAGCATGCGTGAAAGTCTCAACAGCAGCCTGCGGCGGAGCTCGGTAGCAACATTCTTTACGGGGTCATCTTCCCTGAGCAGTCCTGCTGGAGGGGCGGTTAGCGGTTCTCTGTCTGGCGCTGCAGCGGCGGGTGGAGAGGTACCGACTGGCACGGGCGCGGCAGGAGGAGGTGGTGGTGCAGGAGGTGGCGGACAGCCACGGCTGGCAGTCACAGTCGAAGGAACGGAGATGGCGAGCGGCGAGAGCAGTGTGTTGGATTCGCTGGACTTTTCGCGGTGGGCTTAGAGCGAAGGGTGGGTAGTGTTTGTGGAAAAAAAAAGGTCATTTACGTATGTACTTGTGACGATAGTAGACTATGAAAAATTCGGAGTGATGATTTCTGTTTTCCTTTTACGATCACGGTAGGTTGGCTTGCAAGGCATTGACAAACGTGTTCTTCACTTTCTACTTGAATGTTTGTTGAATAGTCGCACAGGACTACAAATCATGATGGATGGCAGGGCGTGATGGATCACTACGAGAGTCCTTTTCGTCCTCGCACAAAACAGGGGGTGTATGACAGGGCTAGATTGGCTTGAGAGGCGGCACATATGACGAGAAGCAAACAAGCAGCGCATTTAGAGGCAAGTTGTGAGAGGCTGAGGAGGGGTAGATGACAGTTTACGCTCGTCCTGTCCTTGGATGTCTAGGTGGTGAGTTGGTTGAAGTTGAAATGTGGCCCCGCTTTTCTGAAGGACTTGATGGGAATGGGGGGGGGGGGGGGGGGGGGGCAGAAACGGCCTCACGTGACCCAGAATCTGAACGGATCGACAGCTTTTGCTACATGGGAGAAAAGGCTGGTCGCCCGCCCACCCCCTTATCAATTGATCAATCAATCTTTGGGGGCGGGCCTGTGGGCGATCATGGAGAAAGAGAAAGAGGCAGAGACACAGAGGGGGAGGCAGAGGGAGAAGGAGAAGGGGCTGATTAATAACGAGGGAGGGGATCGGCCTGGGCGAGTGGAGTGGGGATTTGGGCTTTCTTGTGCTTGTGCTTGTGCTTGTGCTCTTGTGCTCTTGTGCAGGAACGCCCCCGTAGAGCGGCCTGGCGGGCGCTGTAGCCCACTGAAGGCACAGCCTGTAGATCGAGGGGCAGACCGCTGGGCTTGGGGGAAGCAACAGATGGATTGGAGCCTTGTTCTCCAGCTCTCCTGAAACGTGGCCGAGGGGCTGCCTCCTTTCGTGTCTTGTCTAAAAGTCTCGTTGCGCTATTGTTGTACACATATAGGCTTGCTTCTAGAATCCGCCGTCAGGGGCTCGGCCAGGCGACTGACTGGCTGGCTGTAGGCTTGAAAGGCCAAGCAGTCGGGCTCCAACGAGCGAGCGTTAGCGGCGAGAGGCGCTGGCTGCCGGGTCTGTGGCTCTGGGCAGGCCCTGTGTTTCTGGCGGTCATGACCTGTATCTGGGGCCTTTTCGGCGGGAGCTACAGCGCTCTCGCACGCTGCTACAGCGCTGCTGGCGTGGCACAACACACAGCCTCTTGGCTCTGCAGCTGGTGTAGCTCCAGGGCTTTTGGGCCCAGCGAGCGTGAGACGGCGTTGTCGATATTTCTCTCTTCCTTTTTCTCCTCCTCCGCGTTTGCCTCTCTGCCGAGCATCTCTCCGTGCTTCTTTCTTCTGTCTCTGTGTCTGTCTTGATCGTGTTTCTTTTTTTCGCCGTCTCTCTTTGTATCCAGCTCAGCTCTGCCCAGCCAGTCCGGCCAGTTTGCTGCCCGTCCATCTCTGCTTTGCCCTTCTCTGCACTGCTATCTTGATTCCCCCCATCCTCATCCCAGAGCCTCTCTTTTTTGCTTCAACGGCCTCAGCCCCCGTGGATTGATTGCCCTCCGCCGCCATCCCGCCAGCCGACCCAATCGGCTTCCTCAGTCTCGGCCTCTCTGCCCGCCCTACCGCTGCTCGCCACCCCTGAGCCGCCCTGAGCCAGATCCCCGCTGCGCCTGGCATTCCGTCGCCCATCGCCCATCACCCGCCACTCGCCGCCCGTGCTCTCTTGCCCCGCCGGCCTCTCCCTTGTGATCTACAGCGAGCGCCTACAAATATCCCAATGTCGTCTTGGAAGTTGACCAAGAGTGAGTAATCCGGCGCCCCTCTGCCGCCTCGTCCCCTCTCATTTTCCCTGCCTACCGCCCCGGTCGTGCTTGCTAACCACAATGTCTTTGGTTTAGAGCTCAAGGACACCCACTTGGGTCCGTTCTCCGGCTTTTCCAAGTCCAGCTCCTCCGTAAACGACGAAAAGGAGGAAGAGCCCGCTGCGCTCGCCCCGGAACTCGGAAACCCGTCTGGTATGTCGATGTGATTTAGTCTTGGCCCAAACCTCTCTCCACCCGATCCTCGTGTCTACCCGCTAACCGTGACTCGCCCACTCCGCCTGTAGCCGCCTCCTCAGAAGCCCTCACCCAGGCCCCCGTCATCAAGAAGCCCGGTATCCTCATCATCACGCTGCATGAAGCCCGCGGCCTGTCACTACCCGATCAGTACCAGCATGTCTTTGCAACACAGCATTCCGCCAACTCACGCTCGACAGGCAACGCCCTGACTTCTCCTGGCTCCGTCCGCAACACTCCGTCCGCCGGCTCCCTCCACTCCGACCGCCCCTCGAGCCAAGGCCGCGGCGGGTTCAAGGGCCTGCCCACCACCCACGGCCGCGTGTCTGGCAAATACATGCCTTATGCCCTGGTTGACTTTGAAAAGGTCCAGGTCTTCATCAGCTCCGTCGACGGCAGCCCCGAGAACCCGCTATGGGCCGGCAGCAACACTCAGTACAAGTTTGACGTCTCGCGCGTCAGCGAGCTGACCGTCCACCTGTTTGTGCGCAACCCCAACAGCAAGCCTGGTTCGGGCCGCGACGACGACATCTTCCTCGGTGCCGTGCGCCTCAACCCGCTCTTCGAGTCGCTCGAGACCGGCGTCAGCAAGAACGACGAAAAGGGCTTTGGCGGCGTCAATTGGGTCGACATACAACACGGCACTGGAAAGCTGCACATCGGCGTGCGCTTCGTCGAGAACCAGACCTCCAAGCTGTCCATTGACGACTTTGACCTGCTAAAGGTTGTTGGAAAGGGCTCCTTTGGCAAGGTCATGCAGGTACGCAAAAAGGACACCAACCGCATCTACGCCCTCAAAACCATTCGCAAGGCCAAGATCATTTCTCGCTCCGAGGTCGCCCACACCCTGGCTGAGCGCTCTGTGCTGGCTCAGATCAACAACCCCTTCATCATCCCGCTCAAGTTCACCTTCCAGTCGCCCGAGAAGTTGTACTTTGTGCTGGCCTTTGTCAACGGCGGCGAGCTGTTCCACCACCTGACCAAGGAGGGCCGCTTCGATATCAACCGCGCCCGCTTCTACACGGCCGAGCTGCTCTGTGCTCTCGAGTGTCTGCACGGCTTCAACGTCATCTACCGCGATCTGAAGCCCGAAAACATCCTGCTCGACTACCAGGGCCACATTGCCCTATGCGACTTTGGCCTGTGCAAGCTTGAGATGAAGGACGAAGACCGCACCAACACCTTTTGCGGCACGCCCGAGTACCTGGCGCCTGAACTGCTACTCGGCAAGGGCTACAACAAGACGGTCGACTGGTGGACTCTTGGCGTACTGCTGTACGAGATGCTGACGGGCCTGCCGCCGTTTTACGACGAGACCACCAACGAAATGTACCGCAAAATCCTGTCGGAGCCGCTGCACTTCCCCAGCTCCGACATTGTCCCGCCGGCCGCTAAGGACCTGCTGATCAAGCTGCTCAACCGTAACCCCGACGAGCGCCTGGGCGCCCGCGGGTCAACCGAGATCAAGTCGCATCCCTTTTTCCATGCGATTGACTGGCGCAAGCTGCTGCAGCGCAAGTACGAACCGACGTTTAAGCCGCGCGTGGTGAGTTTTTTTTTTTTTCTTTTTTTCTTTCCCCTCTTTCTTTCCTCACAACAAGCAAGCAATCAAAAAATGATTTCCACACCACAAACAAACCTCGTGTACATCCACAAATGCTAACGCCCTCCCCTTCCTCTAGACCTCCGCCCTCGACACGGCAAACTTCGACAACGAATTCACCGACGAGCTCCCGCAGGACTCGTACGTCGACGAGCCCACGCTCTCGTCCACCATGCAGCAACAGTTTGATGGCTTCTCCTACAACAGACCAGTCGCCGGGCTCGACGATGCCGGCGGCAGCATCCGTGATCCCCAGTCGTATCTGCCTGAACGGTGAGAGTCTCTCTGCGGGGTTAGAAATTGGGTTTAGCCATGGGGAAGGAAGGGGGGGAGGGCTTTTGACCTGTGAGAGAGAGGAGAAGAGGGGGATGTTAGGGGCGGCAGTGAGTGTCCTTTTTTTTGTGCATATGCCTCGTTTTTTTTTGTTTCTTTCGTTCTGTCTCTCTGTCTGGCTTGCTCTCGCTGTCAATGGCTGATAAATCTAGTCCTCACCTTGCGACCTGGACAACTCTCGGACTGGGGAAGGGGGATGGGGGGTAGGAACTACTCCTCCGCTTCTTATTCCACGAAGCAGCAAGACCAACATATCACGCCTGACAGACGACAGACACAAAGGAAAGAAGGGGAGAAAAGAAGGAAGAGGGGAGGCGCGTTTTTCGTTTTTCTTTTTTCTTTTGGCTATCTTGTTTTTTTTTTACTTCTTGCATTCTCGGCCCTCCCCCCTCTTCTTCTCCTTTGTCCTTTTTTTCCTCTCTCTTTTTTCTTGTTTAGTTTTTTTCTTCTTTCTTCTTCTTCTTTATATTTGATAGAGTTCTTGTTTTTGTGTGAGTCCATGTTTGGCTTGTTCTGTTACAAAATGCATATCAAAACAATGAAAGTAACTCTCTCTCTCGAATGATGATGAGGCTTTTGGGTGGGGTGGGTGTGACAAACCCTTATTATTTCTCGGTTTAAAAGTCTATCAGATCAGAGCGAGTATCAAGGAAAATGAAGACCAGGGCATGCATGTTGGTAGCTAGAGACAATGAAAAAACACAGCCATCACAAGAAGTATAACTACTGATATTTGGTATGCAGATGAGACAAAAAAAACGGACTCGATAAGTACCACCATGTGAAAGCAGATCATGTCAATGCAAAGTCAAAAGATACCCTAAAGATCTCTCCACACCTCGCGGTAGCTTGTCCACTTGCGGAAGCCTGGCCATTGCCGTTAGTTTTGCTATGAATAAGTGATGCAAAAAGAAAAGACTTACCCAAGGACAAGAAGCCCTGCTCGCCTCCTCTGGCGCCGTCAATAAAGAGTTTCCGCATGCCCTTCTCTGTCAGGATGCGAACGCAGGTGTCCAGGAGTCGAATCATGATGGCGTCAGGCCTCACAACTAGAGTTGGGTCGGTGTCTACATCCTAGGTATTAGCATTTCTGATTTCAAAATATCCATGGAATCCACCACACTCACCGTTGATGCAGATGCACGTCACGCCGCCAACATCAGGGCCAATTGTTCCGGCCCAGGGAAGGTCGTCATCCGGAGGAATTCCATCATCAGGCACATAGATCAACGCGGTAGTAACAATCGTTGTACCTTCCATGCCAACAATGATGTTGTTGGGGCTGCGGCCGGCCTCGGGGCTTAGCTTGCCGTAGGTATCGGGCCATCCCAGATTCTCCTTGCGCTTGGAAGTCAGATACACCAAATCCACGACCTTTGGAAACTCGGCCGGCTCACAGCGCTTAAATGTGAGACCGGCAGACGAGAATTCATTACCGGGAAGATCCTCAAAGTTGAGGACCCAGTCGGTGACTTCACGACCCTTGCCTGGCGCATCAAAGTCCATTTCCCAGCCAAGTCTACGGAACCAGTCAAGGTTGGGATAGTTAGACGGCACGCCATACAAAATGCGAGGGAAGGTTGAGCCGAGTTGGATGCGCACCACCTTGGGGGTGTTCTTGAGTTGTTCGAAAGCGTAGTTGTGCAGCACCGTGCCAATGCCCTGGCGACGGAAGTCTGGATGCACGAGAAGCATAGCAATCGATCCCATGTAGTCAGGCGAGTCTGGAGCAAGATAGTTGACAAAGGTTGCGCAGAAGCCAATCATTTGGCCTGCAGGCGTGCGAATAATGTAGTGGGTGGAGTAACCCAGACGCCGGAGCACTGAGTCTAGACGCTTGGGACTTAGACAGAATTGCGGCGGCATGCACATCTCCCATAGAGCATGGATGGGGGAAATTTCACCATGATTCAGATCCCATATTTCGGGCTTCCAGTGTTTCTGGGCACTGGAGTGCGGGTAATGCAGTGGAGGCTGCATACCACCAAGGTGATGATGCGAGGCTGGGCCCGCCAAGGAGAGAGGAACTGCAGGCGAGGGCGGAGCAGAGTCCCAACGGCGACCGAAAAGCACGCCGGCAGCAGCCTCAAGCTCGTTGCGGCCATAGCCGTCGCAATGGATCAAGGTATGGATCCCGAGATGGGCCACATCCTGCTGCTCAAAGTCGTAGCAGGCCAGCAAGATAAAGGTGCGATGCTCGCACAGGAGGCGTGTGATGTCGGCAAATTCAAGCTGCGAAGGCTCATCCTCATGACGCGGCAGTCCGGACACGGCGAAGATGACAACGGCGGCACGCTTGATAAAGGCCACGTGGGTTCCAGTAATGCCTCCGCGCTTGGTATAGGGCACGTGGCGGATCATAGGGTGGCGCTCAGCTAACGCGCGGCCAAACGACTCAAAGGGGTCAGAGGTGTGGTTTGGGTTGCCGTCGGGATGCACGACAACGGGTGTCAGGAGCACAATCAGGTCATCCTCCTTGTGCAGCACATTTGTCAACGGCACACACGACTGGGCGTCCCACATCAACGTGGCGGGGAGCCGGTCTATGACGGCGGAGCCGGGGCCACCGTCGGTCATTTCCTCGTCTTCGGCCATCATTGAGGACAGCGAAGACGGGGAGATTGGGGGTCAGCGATGAAAGGCGATGGCAATGGAATGAATGCGTGGCAGATGGATGAGAAGAGCGTGGATGGGTAAAGATGCGCTGTGCAGCGATAAGATGAAGAAAGCAAAAGGAGCTCCAGCCAACCAGGCGCAAAAAAGAGTGGGTTCAGGTCCAGAGTTGGCCGTCTGTGGAATCTGAGCTGCGGTCTGTCCCTAGTTAAGCGGGCAGGGCCATTGGCGCAGCAGAGGCACCGAGAAAAGAAAAGAAGAGAAAAAAGGAGGATAAGGAAGCCAAAGAAAACCAGAAAATAAGCACGAGGAAAAATCACAAGATAATGCAAACTAGATCCTGAGGCTACAACTTGGGGCACAAACAAATGCGGCACCAAGGGAACCCGGCAAGTGCGAGTCAGGTGCCTCCCAAACGGTGTCTGCGCTTTCCCTTTGCTCCTACCTGTATGTACTTGGGGGAGGATGCAGCACAAAATCAAGAGAAACAGGCCAATGAGAATGCAGCACGCAGCGAGAAGAAGAAGCAAGAAGCAGGAGTAGCCAAAGAAAACGGAAGGAGACACGGACAGCAGAGCCTACAAATAGTCAGTCGGGTTGGCAAAGAGGAAGGAGACAGAAGCCTAAACAAGCAGGAGAAGAGATAATACAGCAATGGGAGGAAGGAGCGGTAGAGAGCGGAGGCGCAGAAGTGGATGTTGATGAGGGAGTGAGAGTGGGGGTGGATAATTGAGCAAGAGCAGTTACGAGTTGCGAGTTGCGAGTTGCCAGCTGGGAGTTGCCGTTTCGGACCACACTTCACCTGATGAAAGATGGCCTCGACGCAGATAGGTGGACTTAAACTTGCCATTACGAGCTGGCTACATGCTTCGTGTATTTACTTGCACACGCCACTACATGCACATGCCGGCCTGCCCATTGCCAGCCTGGCTCCGAGAGCCAGCCCTATGGCCTGGCCCAACAAGGACAGCCAGTTCTCCGCCCTTCTCTTCGCCTTGAATTCTTCAGTCAAGGCATCCCGGGCGGTCCTTGGTAATCTCATACATGTGTATCCAGGCAATGCTTGTGCTTGTGCCTATTTGCCCGGTCTTTTCCACTTGCATTCCTCCATCTCTACAACAATGCCGGGCCAGCATAAAGGTGGGGGCAAGCATCCCACTGCACTCCATCGCCGTGGTCGTGGTCATCGTGGCCCCATCCCATTGAAGACTCTGGCCAGCCAAGAGGAAGACTGCTGCAAGCAGTCTGCAGTTTTTCATCGCAACAGGTGTCTGTCTCGTCAATCCAGTTTCTCAGCCGTCGGCCCAGTCAACTCGCGCAAACAATATGCCGGTAGGCATCTCGTCCTGTCTTGTCCGCCCGACAACGTCATGTTGGCAGCAGACCTACCGCCTGGTTGTATGTATGTATGTACATACATACATATGTCTGTACTTACATGCACCGTAGCACAGCGCCAGATTACCAAGTTCTTGTGCTGTGTGAGCCAACAATGGCGGCTGTACTATCTTCTCTGGTGAATCAAGCCCTGCTCAAGATGCGCTCGCCTACCTTGAATAGGCAGCTCTGCACCAGCATTCTCCCAATTAGCACGAGCAAAATACAAAGAACCGTGCATTGATTTGGGCAGGGAAGTGGCTGGATCTTTATCCACCTCGCAGCCAGTGCATCGGCTATATCTCCTGCTGCGTATTATATTCAGGACCTCCGCCCGCCTCTCTCCTGTACAAGCAAGTATACCGCAGCGGGGATAGACATGGCATGGCCTGCTCAACGCAAAACCAAGGCCGCATCTTCCGATAGTTGAATCAATAAGCGAAGAGAAAGAATCTGCAAGGCAGGCAAAGGAGACGGCGGAAGCCCAACAGCCACGGTCTAGGATCTTGGGGCTGGAAAAAAAAAGAAGCTGTGATGTTGCTGACGCATTAGTTTGGGCCCAAATTGCAGAAAAGCGGATCTGTGCTGTTACACAGCATGAAGCTAAGCAACATCGCCGCCGGGATGCATGCGCCACAGGACAAAAAAAAAAGAAAATGAGGCGCTGGCAAGTGTGCGAACAAGGAAAGAAGTGACCCCTCACTCTCGCGGCAGAAAAGCTTGAAGCTACGGCGTGGGAAGGTGCAATATTCGCTCAGATTGGCTGATGACAGCGTGTGCACAATCTGGAGATTGGTAGTTGCCGGGAACTGGCCAACCAACTACATGTGTGTACATGCATACATGCGTACCCTAATTTGTTGGGTTGAGTTCCCCCAGCTAACCTCCTCCACCCCATTGGGGACCACAAGTGCTGCCACGCTACTACTTACCGATCCAAAGGAAATACCACTTGACGCTATCGACAATGTGCAGCAGGTGCCAAGACTCAGAGTACCCCCTAATTCGTAGTGCATTTGAGGACAACGACGTCACCGCGCCGCAGACCGCCTTTGTGGGCAGTTACCGTTACAATGCCCGATTTTCTGAGTCCCGATTCTTCCCCAATCAAACTGTTAGTTATCGTAAACCGACAACTATTATGTGGTTCCAATCGGCCGAGGGTGTTCTCAGGCGTCGTTCCTCGAGTGCACTACGGAGTATGTGACGGGCAACGAAATCCAATCAATACACATTTATTCTTGTATCCAGCCCAAGCCATGACGGCAGGGGAGGCTTCCAAGATGGAGGTGTAGCCACCCCTGATGTTAGCAATGGAGATTGGGTTCTTCGTGGATAGGACCCTTCTTTTTATATTGTTCTGCCTTGGCTGTTTGTGTGACGCTGTGTACTTTTTTGTGCCATGTCGCACATTGTGTAGTCTTGGGCTTACTATTACTTGCGCCATATGGATATGTAGACGGCCAGCTCATGTCCTAGCCTTGTCACGGCTCTCTTTCGTCTCGGTATCACACCCGGGGCATGTGTGTGAAAGGAGGGAGGTTGTCTTATAGACCCTAACCTGCCAGATTCCTAGGGTCACATGGGTGCAAACAACCCCGCTTTACCCCACTATTCTATCGTTCACACCACCCAAGCTCCCGATTAGGCTTTCCCGGTGCCAATCTCAAATCAGACCTACGCGTTAAGCGCCACACCAAATAAAACATCACGAAATGAACAATAGAAACCAAGACGTGCAACCACAACTGCTACTCAACCGGAAAGATATTTTTGCTCCCGCAGGTTTTTGGCCTGTTTTATATATGCAGACCTTCAACTGAATGCCATTGGCTGCTTAATGACGAGAAACACTCTGCACTGCTTTTGAGGAAGCAAGACTCGGCTACACTTCAGCCATGGCGTCTTATGTTGATACTAACGATGTCCGCGCCGAAATTCGTGGGCTTATTGAAGATGTCGTTCACGGTATGCACACGCACCATTCACTGATAGATCATTTAACCCTAACGCCATCACCCTCCAGCATCAAAGCTATTAGCACGACAGCGAGGCACCTCCATCCGGCCCACCATTGACACTCTAGCTGGAATGGCATACGAACACGGCCTGGAGCCGGACCAGCTCGAGTCGCTTGTCGATCTGGCCACGCAAAAGGGCCATTTGGACCAAGCATCGCTGGCCACATTGGCCAAGAATCTGTATCCGGTAGCGGCACGGGTGGACAGCCGGGTGGTCATCAGGATCTTGGCAGCATTGGGGCACGGAGAACTGAGGCCCTCGTTTGTAATTCAGGCGCTTCTACTAAAGTGGCTGGTCATGGTTTACCATGTAATCAAGGATCCGGATGTGCTGAGTCGGGCGTACGCTGTTTTATTCAACTTGCTGGATACAGGAGCTATCAGGTAAGTGAAGGACGCGACGCCAATTCTTTCTGAATCTTGAGTTGACCTTTTATTGAGGATGGCAGACCATATCTGTGTCATCTCCTGGCTGTCATTACACGGCGAAAACACGTGCGTCCGTTCCGGATCCAATATCTGTAAGTCCTACTCCGCCACGGCATTGACGCCTACTTCCCTGCTAACATGCATCTAGAATGGACCTGTCACTGAAGCTGGGCTCTGACTCATCGGTCATTGGCCTTTTGCGAGTATATAAAAACTACTATCCTGAGATTATTGTTGGCGAGGCTGTTAAAGGTCGTGCCTCGGCTTTCAAACATCCCGATCCGGCCTGGCGGGCTCGGCTAGATGAGATACAAGATGAGCACTCCAGGGCCACGCAGAGTAGCCAGCCCGATCACAGAAATCATGGGTTCCAGACAATAAATGCTCTTGGTCAAGGACCTCAAAGAAGTCTGATCCCAGGTACACACACGTCTCAAGCCACAGAGGTAAGTAGTGAGGAAAGCAGAAATAGCCACCAACTCAACTAACGATGCGGGAATGTAGAACTCGGTCACGCTTGAGGAAATTGACAGCGCCGCCCGCTTTGTTTCAAACTTTGACAAGATCGAGTTCCCAGATCAACTCGTGGCTGTTTTGGCCGATCCACTTCTGCAAAAGCTCCTATTACTGAAGCAAGACGAAGCGTCATTCCGGCGAGTCTCCAACTGGATAAACTCTACGTGGCAGGATGTCTGTGACGACCCACGGGATACCTCACTTTTAGAGGACATGCTACAAGTTCTCGGTGACTATGTCGAGCAGACCAAGGTAGGCCGACTTCCAAGTGACACAAAGTGATACAAAGTGATTACATGCTTATCAACTGTAGCACCTGGCACCGGCCGTTCTCGAGTTTCTCAGTAGGTTCATGGGGCAGCAATGGAATGGCGTTTCCGGACAAGCAAATATCTTGAAGATCCTGTCCAACGTACGCCTAGGGGATTGGAGTCGTAAGCCATCCACATCCTCCATCTGTCTGTCCATCTAGATTGTTAACCCCTTTCTTTCAGAGTACCACCGTACGCTATTCACACACGCTGAACAACGGATTATTACAGAAAACAACCCAGATTCGCAAATCACGGTCCTCCGTTTCTATAGTAGCCTTGTTGTGAACTGGTCTAGCCACTTCCTTGCCGAGGCGAAGCCCTCCAAAGTCATGGCTTCTAATTTGGAGAAATTGATTGCCCATGGCAACATGCTCTGTGCGTCTATCTCGCAGACCGCTCCCTCGGTAGCCTCTCACCTTAGCATCGTCGACTTTCTACAGACAAGTGCAGCTTGCTACAGCATTCGTGGTCTCAAAGAGAATATCCGCGTTATACTCCCAGAAGCTCCTCTGATCTACACGCTTCTGTTCAGCCACTCTGCAGCTGTGGTCTCGCGCCTTTGTCTTGTTTTCAATGTTTACAAAAATGCCCTTGACGAGGTCGTCAAGCTGCCCAAAAACACGGCCAACTTTGTACGCTTCGACACCTACCAGAAATCCTACATCGACCAGTTCAACGGCTACCTCCGCGACCTGGTCAATCTCATCTGGCGGCTGCGCGCCTTCTCACTCGCTGATGCCGGAGTACACGGTTGTCTGATGCCGCCAGCCATCACCCACCGCCTCGACGGCTACATGCGCACCGTCGACTCGTCGCTGGGCATAGCAACAGCCTTTGGCCTGTCGTTTGCGCCTGCGCTGTCAGGCATATCCATGGCGGCACTGCGTGACCTAGAGGAGCGCCAGATGCAGGAAGACAGAGACGCAGTGGCTCAGCGACATGCCGGCCCCGCCACGTCACAGAGCTTGGCGAAACTGGCTAGGCAGGGCGGACTGGAGCTGTCGTTTCAGGATTACCGCCTCATAGTGCTGAGATACATGGAGACTCGTGGGTTGACAGGCCTGCCGGAGCTGATGCGCTCGACACTTCAGATTTGATGTTGCCGCGGAAGCAGTCGTAACTCTCGGTACGGCCGGTGTATTTACGGTAGAGTTTTAGTTGGTCCTACGCTCTTGTCTATTGTTCAATTCATATGCTGTAATGACTAGTCTAGTTACTATCCGTTTTCAACCTCTTGGCGACACTATCTTGCACTGGGGTATCAGTTCTCTGTGTATCTGCTTCCGTCGCTGTCTCTTGCTTATCCTTTAGTGCATCTCCACGAGACTGAGAGCGTGAGCGTGATCTTTCCGGGTTCAGGTTTTCCCACGCCGACTCGTTCGCCTTGGGCTGGTGCGCCTCTGCCTTGAAATGGTAGCCACGCGCACGCGGTCTCGCGCCAGTTCCCTCGGGAAGAGTCTCATCGTACTGTGCCAGGAAGAGAGCTTTCTGCTCCTCAAACGTGCCGTTGGCCAGTGCGCTGCGGATGTCAGCCATGAACGTCTCAAGCACATGGTAGTTGTGAATCTGTAGTAGCGCCCAGCCCAGCATCTCTTTGGCTTGTAGCAGATGGTGCACGTAGGCACGATGGTGCTTGGTGCAGCTGTAGCACGAGCAGTTTTCGACAAAGGGCTTGACATCGGCTTGATTAGCTGTGTCCCACATGTCTGTGCCGCTGGGAAGCAACTGTTTCTCCTGCTGACTGTCTTGGCTTTCGCTGGAAGACGCTGAAGAGCCTGAAGCTGGCAGACTGAAAGTCAAGCAAACACCAGCGTCGGAAATGGCGTTCAGGAACGGCGCCGTCATAATATCAACGCCGAGAGACACATCACGCAACAAATCGTGCGGGGTCTTGGGTGAGGCCAGAGCTAAGCGCGGAAGATGCGCCAGAGACTGATATGAATCAGCCTCCAGCTCTGTCAGCAGCTGCGCATCGTACAGCGCCAAGCCATCCAACTGTGACGCCAACTCGGCCAGGCGCTGGAGATACTCCCATTGCATGGGCAGCGGGGTGGCAATGACAGGCGCATAGATTGCAATGTTCTTGGAGCGCGCCTGATCGCGCGGCAGCGCCTCGAGGAAGTTGTCTAGCCAGGCCTCTGTGCGGTAGCCCATGCGCCGCATGCGCTTGGTCGAAGAAATCACGTTGCGGCCTGTCTGCGATAGATCGGCTAGCGGCACGGCAATGTCGGGCTGCAGCGCGGCAATGTGCGCGGGGTAGTCGGTAGCTTTCTCCTGTGTAAATCCCGTAGATGTGAATACAGTGACGTGCTTCTCGGAGTTGCCCAGTGGCGCCGGCACCTGTGGTACGCGGCGGGCAGCGAGGACGGTGACGATGGGGTCTGGTGTGGCAGTGAAGGCGCGCAAAGAACCTTGTGAGCTAGCGGGCGTATTGTATATAGGCGGCTGCTTGCGCTCGATGACTAAATCACGGGATATGTGTGAGCACGGGACATGTCACCGGAGAGAGTGTGGGCTTGTGCGCATGACAGATGGAACAAGCGCCGACCACCAAACTTGACTTACAGTCTTCCAAAGCCATGAAGACGCCGTGGATCTGGGTATGCTTTGTGAGGTTGTCCTGTGTCACGTGCGGCACAGTTCCCCGCGACGTCACAGCAAAGAACGCAGGCGTTTCGATGGCTGGCTTGCCCGGCAGCGATAACCGGCCTAGGCGCGCGGCCTGGCCGGCCACTGCGGAGCCGAGCGCGGGCTTGACAATGCGGAACATAGCGTCAGACTGCTCAGTAGCGGTAGAGCTGAAGGGCTCGACAGCGGAAATTGTCATGGTTTTCTTTGCACCGGCCACAGGCGGCCGACGAGAAGGAAAGCTGGGCTAGACGCAGTTAGTATAGAGTTGTGACTGTGTTACTGTCACATGCAGCACAGCACAGCACGCACCTGCACAGCGGGAGGCCACAGGTTACAGAAAGACGCGGAAAACGGAGGGCGGGATCCTGGGCTGTTGTTGTTGCACCAAAGCCCGCAAAATGTGATGACGGCGCCTCTGTTCTCGCTTTCAGCGGGGCCCTCTCATTGTGCTGCACAAGACGAGGCCTCACAGAAAAGGAAGCGATGACTGCAGATTTTGATGCGTTCAGGGACCAGGGAAACAAGCTACTAGGGTCTCGTAAATATAGGGTTCCTCTGATCATAGGGTTAGAATACATATCCACTTTTATTTGACCCTCACATGTCGTCATCTCGGCAGAGGCGGAACGGAGAAGACATGGGGGCGGGGGGTTTATGTTACACTTTGTCCCCTGTCCACCAAAACGAGGTTGGGCTGGGGCTTGAGTACGCAAATCCTGATGCTCTTGTTGTGTTGCTGCAAATTCGCCTTTGCTCCTGCTTTCGCGCCCATGTTTGCTTGTGTTTACTGGGCAATGCCGGATCGCCACCGACTGGAGCTCGTCACTTCGCGTCTGTGACTTGATCGATGAGACTTCCAGAAACACGCATGAACTCTGATACTTGAGCCACTCCTCTTTTTCACATTTTCAATTTCTGTTTATTCGCGCTGTGCTGTTGTCTTGCTTGCATTAACGCACCGACCTTCCTCGGGCTCTCTTTCGCCTCGTCACGCAAGCCTTGCACACCGACTCGCAGTCTTCCAAAACTCCTCCCCAAATGGATACCGAAGCAGCCCGTGCTGGCTCTGTCTCCGGCTCCGGCAGCCAGGAAGCTTTCCACGATGACTTTGACTCACATGCCGATGCTCCGCCACCGGATGCCCGCTCCGCCGCCGCCAGCCCAACAACATCCTACACCAGCCCGCTTGGAATAGCCGATCCATGCAACTCGTCGCTCGCTACCGGCACCGACTGCGAAGATAACGTCGACCCGCTATGGCTTCAGATCCAGAAGAAACCCTCCTGGGTGCCCTACAGCGCCTATCGCCTATGGGCCGCATGTCGCCGCTGGGCACATGGCCCTGCTGTTCCGCGCGACTACCGGATTGACCCCTTTCTTCCCAGAGTACAGGAGTTCCCGCTGGTTCTTGTCGACCGGCTGCTGCCCCGGCGCCAGCAGCGGCTCTCGGCACTGATCCTGCTGCTGCTGGGCTGGGCATGCACCTTCGCGGTAGTCAAGCGCCACGAGCTATTTTCAACCGATATTGCCGGTTGGGGCGATCCGCAGCCGATTTCCTGCGGTGTGTCATATTGGGCACGCGGCAATCAGTGTGGCCTCAACGGTGCAGACTGTCGCCCGTTCAACGGCAGCGGCTTTCCGTTCAGATGTCCTGCCAACTGCCTCGACTACCATCTTTTGAACCCAAGAGCCGTTGGCAACCAGGAGATTGTGTATCAGCCTTTGGTGGTGGGTGGACCTAGCGACCACGAATTACATGCTGTTTACCGTGGGGATTCGTTTATTTGCGGTGCTGCACTACACTCCGGCACCATTTCCAACGACAAGGGCGGCTGTGGCGTAGTGAAGCTTGTTGGCGCGCGCCAGACCTACAAATCTTCAAAGCACAACGGCATCACGAGCATTGGTTTCGACGCCGAGTTCCCGCTCTCTTTCACCTTCCTTGATGTCGAATGCAGTGCCAAAGATATGCGCTGGACGCTGTTGCTTGTATCTCTGGCGTTTTCTATCACGATCTCCGTCTTCACTTCACACCCCGGAGCGTTCTTCTTTTCCACATTCATTGGCTTGTACTGGCACGTGGGCCTCGCATCTGATCCGCCGCCGCACTACTCAATTGCCGACTTGGTCTCTAGGCAAATTGCCAAATTCCTTCCTGCCATGTTCGTCGCGTGGGTGTTTTACGACAAGATGGGCGTCAGGCGCACGTTGGCAGGTCTCACAGCCCAGATTGAAAAGACTGTACTATGGCTGGGCGGCTGCTGGTTCGGCGCTCTTGAAAACCACACACTGGAATGGATTCCCATCAGTCGGCTGGAAGCCCATGATCTGGCTCAGCAGCCTGGCGCCAAGACGGCCTTGGCTTTGATTATTCTTGTGATAGTAGCGGTTTCGGCCGGCCAGATCTACTACTTCCGCAACGAGGGCCGTTTGATCAGGTACCTGAGACTCTACGGGCTTTTTATTGCTGGGATCTTGGTCCTGCTCATGGCTCCTGGCCTCAACCTCCGTATCCATCACTACATTCTCGCCATGCTTCTTCTTCCAGGCACTAGTCTTCAGACCCGGCCGTCTCTTCTCTACCAGGGTCTTCTCATCGGCCTCTTCCTAAATGGAATCGCGCGTTGGGGCTTTGACGCCGTGCTTCAGACACCCACTGCACTGCAGGGTGATGCACAGCACAATTCCCTACTGCCTACCATTCTGTCGCCCGAGATCATCTCCGCAGCTACAGTGGGGCTCAACATGTCCAGCATCACGTTCCGCTGGCAACCGCCGCCGGCAGCCATCTACGAGGGTCTCAGCGTACTGGTCAACGACGTGGAGCGTTTCCGCACCTTTTTTGACAATGGCATTGACTCGCAAAAGGAGTTTACATGGCTTCGCAGCTTGGGTGCCGAGGTCGACGAGTACTTCCGCTTTGCGTATATTGAAGGCAGCCATGTTCTGGACTATACACGCGCTGGTATCTGGACAAAAGCAGGGACGTGGCAGCAGATGGAAGCCGGACCATCAAGCATCAACGGCGTCAACAAAAGGCGTGATATCTCCGAGGTGCATGTACAGGGTTTATAATTTTCGAATATTTGGTGGACCCTGGGCAGAGAGACACGTGAGTTATGCAAGCAGGGCACTGTCCCAAAGATGGCCGTTGACCCGAATATTGGAAAGCCGCAGGATAGGTTCATAGGTATTCCAACAAGCCCAGGTGTGTGAATATGAGCAAGAGAAAGTGTTCTATGGAGAACGAATATAAGTAAGTGCATGACAAGCACAGCTCCGTCTCTATTTGCCTCTTTTCTCTGTATAGTTTCCAGCGCACGTGGGTCACGGCATCAAAGAGATAAACAGGCTAATACAACATCTACACACATGACTTATCTGCGAGGTGTTGGATACAAATACGTGCCTGTACGTAGATATGCTAGGCACACTCGGATGACGCCATGCCCAAGACCAGTATGTATCCATGAGTGTACAGACTCGTACTTTCTTTGACTGGCCCCGTTCCAATCGAAATGTCTGCCTCTGCTCGCCCGAGCCTGTGGGCAGGCTTTGGTTGGTTGGTTGGGGAAGGACATCCCGAGCAGACGATGGTCTTGGAGGTTCCGGGGAAACAAAGCCACTAGTGCCAGTGGGAAGGTTACGTAGTATGGTCCGCCCGGACTGCTCCGTATTTTTGAAGAGGAGAAGCCCTGGCAGACCAACTGGTAAATGGGTAGTACATATCTTGTCCAAGTAGAGGAGGAAGAAGGAGCGATAGCCTATCATGGCACTACGTATCAAGGTTTTGTTGGTACTTGGTGGAAACACTGGGCCTATTGTCAAGATTTGAACGGCTAGTGCGTACATGGTTGACCAGTTGACCATTGCCTAAAAATACTCACACCCATAGCTATGCCATCCTTGGTGCGGTTTACCCCATTCATGGGACTCGGACCGAGCCCAGCCCAATGGGCACTAGTGCTTCCAGAAGGACACTAACCTCGTCTAGAAGTCACGGTATCTCGATACTGTAGTTAGCTATGTGTGTACACACATAGTTATAGTTGAGTCTTGATTGCAGGGGCATCGCCAGTCTATTATCGCTATGCTACATCTCGGAGGATTTCAGAGTCCTGTTGGGGGTCATTACGGAGGCAGAGCACAATCATGCTTGCGCAGCTAGCCTTAGAAGTCAAGTTATAGGCCCTCTTTAGGGCTCCCGCGCAGCCTTGACAGGGGGCTGCGCCTGTATAACTAGTTGTGCGGTTGTTCCATAACTAACTGGCTATAAGTGTATGGTTGCAGGACCCACATGTGAGATTGTTCTTGTGTATAACTATTCCCAGATTAAATCACATGTTCATATGTAACATAGCACAAGAACGCCGAGTCAAGTCCTAGCCCTCTCCCAAGTGGCCCCGGCGATATGTTAGGCGGACACAAGCGCGGCGTCTATATACAACGAGCCCCAACTCTCAAGACTCTGGAGTGCAGTGTGAGCCGTGCGTGGTCCCAGCGGCGAAACAAGAGATGGCCGGCGGAGCAGAGGATGCAGATGAAAATCGGGTCAGGAGAAGGCATGTTGAACAAGTATGGACACGCTTGCAAATACATATATGCTCACTAAATTTAGCGGTAAATACAGAAAGATTGGGATTAGCCGGGTGGGGGGGTAGAGGCGGTTTGTGCAGAAATCCGGGGAAGAACAGGAGATTAGCGTTGGCAGCCCAGACATGGCAGACAAAAGGGCTTTCTGGGTATAACATGGCCTATGTGCGATGCGCTGTTTAACCATAGTTGTGTGCATACACAGCGTGTTTAGAATGCCTCCGTTTCGTGCTTCTATTTAGTTACTTGTGTATGGATGTATGTATGAACATATGTACATACATTTGTACTGGTACACTTTGATCTGGAGCCAAGATATCATGTGACGGCCAACACTAGTGCATGAGGCTTAAATATGCGTAAAAGCCAAGTCGGCATTTGTCTGCTATGGCCCAGGCCTCTGGCTGAGTCAGCATACACTCCGGTCTAACACTGAGAATACACATATGGCAACGGAGACGGAGACGGAAAGTACTTGCTCCTAACAAGAAGAATATCCGGTACGAAAAATAAGAGGGAAAATAACATCAAAAACGCTCTGGGCCGTCTCCTCCCTGTGAGTGGTACCTTTGCATGAACTAACTATCCATCGTATCAATGGCTGACAGGTCGTCACTAATTCGCAGTCCAGAAACGGAGGAAAACGCAGGGAAAAATCGAGAGGCAGGGGAGGAAGCCGATGCTCCAATGGTATAACACGTCATAAAGCAGTGAGCTCACAGCGCGGAAGGTACAGCAGGACTCGACTCGAGTTGACTGGACTCGACCAACTGGACTCGATGGACTAGCTCAGTTGTTCGGGTAACTGCATTAGTTATGGTGCAATGTAATTGTGGGGCTCTGCCTCCCCACGGCCGCTATATCTGCTTCATCCGCGCCGTCAAAGGCGTCCAAGCTTGACGCAGTGATGATAACTTTTGCGTTTGAAGCCGTGCTGCGTTATTGCGGGTCCTGTGGGTGTAGTAGTGCACCAATAGCATGATTCTGTTGTTGATAGTGTTGCAAGGATCAATATGGGTAGGGACCTATACTTGAGGGAGCCAAGTCAAAGGCTATATACCATGCCTTTTGTATAGCAATCATGTGGCGATCCTGGTGGTCCTTCGGCACAAAGTACCGTGTTTATGACCGTTATGTGCATACATGTGTGTACAAATACACGGATTCACTTCAAACGGAGGAGAAAAGAGGGTACATGAGCAGAGACCACCGCCGAATCGCTATACCCGATGCGACCCAGGCATATGGAGTACCCGGCAGGGAAACCGCTGGCACAGAAGTAGACAGCGGCCACTGGGGGGGGACGCACAGAAGTGTACAAGTGCAAAAATGAGAAATTCTGGGTAAACAAAAAGTGCCAACGTCTTACTCAAGAGAAATGCACGATTCACACCTGGGTCCGTTGTCATTACGAGCAGCCATTTTGTGGGGGCAGTACGCCTTTATCCTCCCAAGTCCAAATAGCATGTAGTTTGGGACGGAGAGTCTCATCCAGATAAACCAGCATGTGATAATGGATACAACGAGGAACAGAGGATGAACAAGCATTGTACAGGTACAGGTACAGGTATTCGACATTTGTTCCCACAAGGTGAGCCGGACGGAGATGGGCAAGATTAGAAGAGGCGTGCATGATCAATGTGCAATCATGTACAAATTGCATAGTTTTAGTTCAACGTGCTCGTTGCCAAATGTAACTAAACTGACCAACACGACGTGGTGTTGGCGTGAGCACAAACGCCCCAGAGACAGCCAGCCGATTTGCCGGCCAGGCTAGTTCCGGCACATGGTCAACTAGACCATGGCATCGTGACAACTTGGTGACAAGCTGCAGGAAGAAGGAGCAGACTAGAAGGCCCGATCCCCAGAATTTTCTAGATGGAGGGTGGAGGAGGAAAAAAGGAAAAGAGACTGCGAGAAAACAAGAGAAAATACGACCAACTCGTTGACACAAGATGGAAAGCTCGGTGTACCCCAAAATCTTACCCCAGCAGACAGGCAAAAATAAAAGAGTGTGGGTTTAGTTGAGATTTTGCCTCAGCAGGTTGCAGAATCCGGCGGCTCTTCGCTGTCTTGTCATCTTGCCAAATAGTTTCTAGATCAGGCAAATGAGCATGTGCGGGACCTTTTTTTTTTTGTTTGCTTGCCTGGCCATGATGGTTGGAGAATAGAGACTTGGAGAATCGGCGATGCAGAACGTGCACGTTGAAAGCTGCAGAATAACGTTGCAGGGCGCATCAGGGACGAAGGTTACGCACGCACGGCGGGGAATGTAAACCAGATGAAGTGAAGTTCGGGAGTGCAGCCGTTAGGGTCTGGCAGGATGAGGAATCGGGGATTTGGACACTAACCCTGCGTTTTCGCAAGGGCCGGATGATGATGCTTCAGTAAACGGAAACATCCCTTTTGGGGACTTCTATTTAGCCCACAACTTTGCCTTGGCATTTTGCCGGGATACCTGCTCACCGCCTTGGTGCCTCGCCGATTTTTATGCCGGCTGAGTTCTTCATCTTCCAGTGGGCGATTTTGCCGTCTACCAGAGCTTCTGCCGTTACGCGATTGTGCGGCTGCACTTCGCTCTCGTCCCGCCGGAGAATAGAACATGTCCTCCACTGCCCGTCTGGAGTGCATAATTCACACAGGCGGGAACCACCACCCACTGTGGGGTTGGCTGGTGGGAGGCGCTGTGCTGGGCGCATCCTTATCTGCGCCTGGTGCTCAAGGTTCATGGCCATTCCTCTAGGCCTTGGCCCCGTTTGCCTCCCTCCGTTGCTGCAAGTCGCCCGTGCGGCCCTTTGTCCAAAGTGCGCTGGTCCCAGGACAAGTGGTCTCTGGCCGGCAGCCTATCGCCATACCTTGTGCCGCTGGCTGGAATTCTCCAAGTCACTACGGCCACTCAAAAATAACGTTGCTGCTGGCGTAGCCAAGGCTAAAGATATCCTTAAACTCGCTTCTGCTGACCTCCAGTCTCACTAGCTTCACGTGTCTTGGTTCCGCCGTCTGATTTGATGTCAAAGCAAGGCCTAACATAGATCTGCTAGCTTGACTAGCTGTCACAGGATCGCTGGATGCTACTGTGCTTCTATTCTAGCTGCCGAGACTTTCTGGAAAAGCCCTGGGAAACCCTGCAATGCCTCTCGTTAGTTGTCTTGCCTGCAATCTTGGCACAAGTATGCTTTTTTTATACCGGATTTTGGCACCCTGGACCCTGGACCTTGGCCTGCACACACTCACCTCACCCACGTCCACGCCGAGAAGCCTCTGGCTGTGATGTGTTCTTGGCAAAAAGGCCTGTCATCCAAAAAGAAATGCCCGCTAGCCAGAGCATGGGCGCATGGAAGTCGGGGAAGCGTCGAGGTCGAGAGGCAGTCGCTGAGAAGAAGAGAGAATAATGACGAGCCAAGGGAGTGTAAGAACGACCGGGGGTGGGCGAGTGAGTGGGTGTGTCGACAAGGAAACCCAAAGGGCAACTAGGGCACCTCTAGCCGTGCTTGGTACGTGCTTTGCCTTTGGCGGCCATCCCCACCCCCAAGTTCGTGGTCAAGATTTACATCTCGGCTCAAGTACTTAAGACTCGCCGTTCCCAGGTGTTCTGGTCTTCTTTTCCTTCTGCTCCTCACCCTCACCTCCCAATTCACCGGTCTCTTATCACGCCTGCTCTTCTCTCCTCTAATCAGCGACGATTTGTTTGACCAGTGTCTTGTTTCTCTTCCTCTCTTAGCAAAGCCTTTCTCTTCTCTCTCCCACTCATTCACCATGGCTAAGCTTACTTCTCTTGCCCTTCTGGCTTCGGCCTCCATGGCTACGGCCCAGACCTACCAGCGCCTGGGTACCTGCCCCAAGCTTGGCTGCGTTCTGCCTCCTGACCAGGCCGACTTTCTCCCCAACCAGTTCTTTGATCTCCGTGTCGAGGTTCACGCTCCCCTGAACGGCACCGAGGCCTTCAACAACGGTGTTCCCGATGAGGGCTTCAGTGTCACCATCGGTAAGGTCGGCGAGGAGCCCAAGCCCATTACTGAGTTCTTCAAGATCCAGGAGCCCGACATGGAGAAATGGCAGTTTGGCTGGTTCGAGGACCGCTTTGCCGAGGACACCGGCTCCAAGAGCTTGGTCAACGTTGCCTCCAGAATCTACCGCCGCATCTCCATCAACGAGCCCGGTACCTACGAGGTCACCCTCAACTACTACAACGGCGAGACCACCGTTGCCAACTGGGTCGTTCGCCCCATCAGCACTCAGCGCAAGGCCAAGAACGTTGTCATGTTCATTGGTGATGGTATGACTACCAACATGGTACGTTTTCTTTTTGCACTACTCTACAGTTTTCCGCCAGTTTTCACTAACAACCTATCCAGATCACTGCTGCCCGTCTGCTGGGTCACAAGTCCATCAACGGAAAGTACCAGTCCCGCATGGCCATGGACTCTTTTCCCGTACTTGGTCACCAGATGACCCACTCCGTCGACTCTTACCTGACCGACTCGGCCAACTCGGCTGCTTCGCTGTACAGTGGCCACAAGGGAACCGTCGACTCCCTGGGTATCTACTCTGACTCTTCTGCCGACTCGTTCGACGACCCCAAGGTCGAGACCATTGTGGAGCTTGTCACCCGTCTCCTGGGCATGCGCTGGGGTGCTGTTTCCACCGCCCATCTGCCCGATGCCACTCCCACTGCCCTGACTGGCCACTCCCGCGCCCGTCTTCACTACGGTGCCCTGCTCGACCAGGCCCTCAACGGCGTGACCAACTACACCTGGACCAACCACGGTGGCCCCGAGGTTTACTTCGGCGGTGGTGCCGAGGCCTTCTTCCCCAGTGACACTTCTTACCAGGGCAAGGACTACTACGCAGCCTTTGCCGAGAAGGGCTACAACATTGCCAACGACAAGACTGCCCTGAACTCTCTCAACGCTGACGCTCGTGCTCTGGGTGTCTTCTCCCAGGGTCCCATGCCCGTCTGGCTGGACCGCAACATCTACACCGAGAACCTTGCCAAGATGAAGAACCACCCCCGTGACAAGGAGGGCTCTGCCCTTAACCCCCCTGGCCTGAAGGACATGGCTAGCAAGGCCATTGAAATCATGAGCGCCCGCAGCAAGGAGGAGGGTTTCTTCCTGATGATTGAGGCTGCCTCGATTGACAAGCAGATGCACAACCTGGACTACGACCGTGCTCTGGGTGATCTTCTGGAGCTTGACGACACTATCCGCAGAACTATTGAGCAGCTCAAGAACCTTGGCATCCTCGAGGAGACCCAGATCATTGTCACTGCTGACCACGGCCACGGCTTCGATGTCTTTGGCTCTGCCGACACCAAGTACATTGCCGAGACCGAGGACATGCGCAGCAAGCGCAAGGCCATTGGTGTCTACGGCCAGTCTGGTGAGTCTCAGTACACCAAGCCTGCCCCTGGTGTCAGCTACGGCACTGGTCCCAACTTCCCCATGAACTGGGAGCCCCGCTACGCCATTGCTGCTGGCTCTGCCGGTGTTCCTGATCGCCGCGAGAACTACCGCGTCCACTCTGAGGGTCCTCGTGTCCCTGCCACCAAGCGCGATAACGGCGAGTGGTACGCGACCGACTCTGATGCTACCAACGGTTTCATCCTGAACGGTACTCTGGCCCCCAGCGAGCACGTCGGTGTCCACTCTCTGACCGATGTGCCCGTCTTTGCTCTGGGCCCCTGCCAGTACGACTTTGGCGGAGTCTACAACAACGTCGACATCTTCTACAAGATTGCCGAGTGCCTGGGTCTCGGCGTCGGCCGCACTGACAGCGGCAAGACTAACACCTACGCTGAGCGCTCTACCCGCCAGCCTGCCGACCGCTTCTAAGTGCTAGAAGCCTATTTTTTGCATGGAGTGAAGGGAAGAGGGGACGAGAAGTGTAGGATCAGTCATTTGAACTTTGCTTTGCTATTACATTAGATTATTTTAGAAGGGTGTTGCGGACTAAAACACCGCATAGACGTATCAGCATTAATACAAACAAGTGCAGCGCGAAACAAGATTCTCCCTCTGGTGACCGTGAATTGATGTGATTTGCTTTGTTGGTACATGTATTGATGCTGCTTTAGTTCCCTTGGTTCGCATCACCACCCCTGGTTCAGGCTTTGCGCAAAGAACTGCATTATAGGGAGCATCTCATCCCGATTGCGCGGCATATCTACCTGTGGTCTCTTCCAGCGCACGGTTTGCACCTGGGCGAAATGCCTCTTCACCGCGTTCTCTGCGTCTTTATCCAGTTGAACCAGCAGCACGCTTGACGTCGCCTTATCCGCCGTCCCACTGCCGACAGCCGACAACGGTATCTGGCCACCGAGCGAGATGACGCCCTTGAAGCGATCGACCTGCTGCATCAACTGGGCCTGCCCGTCTTTGCTCGCAGTAGCCGCCAGCTTCGCTGCATGGCGTGCGAGCGCGAGCGCAAACGAGCCGCCCTGGCCAAAGCCAAAGAGCATGATGTCGCGCGTACTCCAGCCGCAAGCGCGCAGCAGCACGGCGTCAACCAGCTCGTCCCAGACAATGCCGACGGCGCGCGCAAAGCCCGGGTCCGGGTCGATGCCGCCGCTGCTCGGATCCACGAGGATGTCGTCGCCCCAGTGGAAGCTGCCGGCGCCAGAGGTGTCGTCGGGGGCAAAGGCCAGCGGGACCGGGAACGGCGCGCGCACGCTAATAGCCAGCACGTTGGGCAGGTTGATGCTGGATGCAAACTTTGAGAAGGACGCGTGCGTGTCGCCGAGGCCGTGGAAGAGCAGCAGGATCGCGGTGGTCGACGGCCGCGAGGAGAAGTGCAGCGTGTGCGGCAGCCGCGCGGCCAGGTCGGCGAAATCGGCTTCGGACGGGACGCGGATCGGCGGCATGGTGGTGTGGGAGCTCGAGAAAATTAGCCGTAGATTGATGGGAGAAGCTTGAAGAGCGCGACGGCTGGGCGTTGGGGTTTTGCGGAGGTTCAAAGTGGAGCCGAAATGCGGGGCTCGATCTCACCCTCCAGCCTTGTCCTGGCACAGCGAAACATTCACCGAACTACCGCGATTCACACCGGTAGCTTTCCACCGCGGATTTCATCAATGGCGCCCTTCCGGATTGAAGTCCCTGTCTTCCAGCCCGCCCACGCCGCTGCGGCCCTTGCCGCCGGGGCTCACCGCATCGAGCTCAACCGCTCTGCGTCCTATCCCGCTGGCGGCCTGACGCCCTCCGCAGCCGAATGCGAGGCCACCATCAGCAGCCTAGTCGACCAGGCGGCTCTACGCATCATGGTCCGGCCGCGCGGCCCGCCCGCCGCTTTGTCGGCCGCCAGCGACTTCACCTACACGGCAGACGAGCTCGCTTCGATGCACTGCAGCATCCAGGCGCTAGCGCCCGGCCGCCACGGGCCCGGCTTCGTCTTTGGCTGCCTGGCGGCCGGCGCACCCGACCGGCTCGACGTGGCCGCCAACGTGGCGCTCGTGCAGGCCGCAGCTGGCGCGCCGTGCACGCTCCACCGCGCCGTCGACCAGGTGTTGGCGGCGGCGGCGCGGGAGAGCGGCGATGCCGGCGTGCGCGCTCTCGTGGATCAGATTGTCGCGTGCGGCTTTGCGGCGGTCTTGACGTCTGGTGGGCCGGGGCGTGCCGTGGATAATGGTGATGTGTTGCGGGTGTTTTGCGAGGCGGCCCGCGGGAGGCTTGAGGTTGTCGTGGGCGGAGGGGTGCGGAGTGGGAATGTTGCGGGGATCATAAGCGCGCTCGGGGATGGCCGTGGCGTGGTGCTGCATTCGTCCTGTTTGGTGGACGGGGAGTTTAGCAAGCAAGAGCTGCAGAGATTGTTGGAATCTACAGGTAATTAATCTTGATTTAAGACTGCTGGGGACTGACACATTATTTCTATTCGAGCCGTATGCAGCTATTTTACCTCCACCGCGAGGCCCTATCTATATGTCCACAAGCCAAACGCTCCCCCGGTTTATCCTTTCTACACCATAGACCGGCCAAAGTACAGCACTCCGTCCTCCCACGTCACCCCGGCCGTAGCGTGTGCCTGCGCTTGGATCTGCTGCATTTGTTGGATGTGTGCAATTTGGTTTTGCGCCGCCACCGGCAAGCCCGTCTCAAACTTGTTTCCAGCGCCGCCGGGAGCTCCTCCCATGGAGCTGGTGTCGATGGTCCCACCGTGACTATGCGTGCTCGACAGCGCCATCAACGACACGGATGGAGTGTGGCTAGCATGCGCACTTTGCAGATGCGCTGCCTCTAGGCTCCCGCACATCGAATCTGCACTGCCAAAGCCAAAGCCCAAGGCCGTCATGTCTATGCTACCCGATGTCTCGTCTAGTCGCAGGTCTAGTGGCATACTACCAAGATCATGCAGCTCCATGGCTGGCAGAGGCAGGCCGACAGCCATCGAGTCAAACCCAGCGGCATCGCCGAGATGGACAAAGTTAAGAGCTCCCCCCGGCAAAACATTAAGGGCGCCGGATGCCACGGAAATCAACATGTCGTTATCGCTGGTGTAGTTGTGGAAGTAATAGCTGGCTGGGCTTTGGCTGTTCATAAACGGAGTCGACTGGACCAATGCCTGGAGCACATCGTGGCCTGGGTCGGTCAGGGACATCAGCTGGTGCTGGGCGGGCGTGTGCATTTCATAGCCCAGACTACCATCGTCTGCTTTTTTCGTGACGGAAGATTTCATCAGCAGAGTGCTAGCTGCGTCGACTTCGTAGGGGGAGCTGTTGCCGAAGTGGGGAGATTGACCGGCCTCTAACCCAAAGATATTGCTGCCCGGGCTGCTGCAACTAAAGCCTGATGATTCCTCGCCATCACTGTAATTCAAGTTGTTGTTGGTAGTGCACATGGCTCCACAGCTTGTGCCATGTTCAGCACGCTTGGACTGTCTCTGTGAATTCAGGGAAGGGCTATCGTGGCTTTCTATGCCGCTATCACCCAAGTTAAAAGTAAGCTTGGTGTCAGGAAAGTCAGTCGAGTCCAAGCATATACTGTCAGGGTCAAAGCCAAAGTGACATGAAATCAAGTCTATCCCGACCGCATCAGCTGCAACATCTTCTGTGCCAAATATGATCCCGGGAGACTCTTGCACATCCAGAGCCACATCAGTATCGGAAATCTGGCCCCGAGGTGGGAACAGATCGTTGGTTTCGGGGCCATTTATACACTCGGCGCGGTTACAAAGCTTAGCGTTATGTACCGGCTGGATTTGCCGGTCATCCTTTCCGCCGGCATCATTGGCGCTCTCTTCATTCATATCCTGCACTGTAGCTTCTTCATCAGTCAGTTGGTGCTGGCTCTGGGCCAGAAGGGGGTATTGCGCCTGTGGCTGTAGCAGGGGACTATCATTCGTAATTTCAGTTGGCGCGACGCCCACATCTGCTACTGTCGACGGCTCCATAGCACCGGCGTCCATCTCAGTTTCCTGCTGCTGCTGTGGCTGCAGAAGCTCGGCGTGCGAAAGCTCCAAGCCCTGATCCATTCTCTGTATGCTCTGCTGCATCTCTCGGCGGCGCTGTATGTCTGCCTTCTCTCGGGCTTTCGTCATAGCCAGCGCCGCGCGGTCCCGCTTGGCTTTTGTGGTGCGAGGGCGGCGGGCGCGATCATCCTGTCGTCTTTCCAGCGATTCCTTTTCCTCGGGGGCTGTGTCGTGTCAGTTGGCAAGGACAATGTGAGAAGTAGCAGCTTTGTCTTACTTACACATGGCGGCCTTGTACTGGGCAGCATAAAGCACCGCGTGCTTGGATACATAGGGTAGGACAACGTTCTGGAACCAGTGTTCAACTGCGTCACGCATTAGTAAGATATATACTGGCATCTTTTTTTTGGAGCTATTGTTACTTACACAGACTTAGACCTGTATAAGTCCGTCTTGCCTCGTTGCCCATGGACCGTTGCATGACTTCTGCCAAGTGATCCCACGTCTCTTCGGGGTTAAGCCGGTGGATGCCCAGTCGTTTCGGGGACCGCGGGACGATCTTTTTCCAGAACGTCTTTTCTTCACCAGGACTCCATTGCTTACCAACCATGATGCTGTCCAGTGGTGATTTTTTGTATTGAATTCGTTTCGAGCGTTAAAGAACAACAAAAAAGGGCCTGTCGAGAACTCGGTTTGTGTCTGCGCTGCGCAAAGTGCTTAGCAGTCTTACAAAGGTATCACGATCACGATATTGATGTAGAGAAAGGAACACAAGACAGAAAAAGAGCGCGAGAGGAATGCACACCAAGATATGAAGACCAGATGAAAGAGAGTCTAGCTCCAAATCCCAAGAAATAGGAAAGCCAGCAGCTGTGTTTGGGCGGGCTGTAGATGGCGCATTGCCTAGTTTGCTTTTCTGGACCATATACCAGATACTAGTACCGACACCGAATGAGTTTGGTGTGTGGATTATTAGTTGGCTCACGGGCTCACGGGAGGGCAACCAACACAGCAATCACGGTAGAGCACCAAAGCAGATAGAAAGAGGTCAGGGCCTTTTCAAGAAAGGCACATGAAGTTATTTGATAAAAACATGAATCTCTATTGTGGGAAGATCAGTGTCTCTTCATTTGTTGGCAACGACCTCTCCAACTTATTCTCACCCTGGATTGTTCCCTGGTGTTTGCTGGACACGATGTCCTCAACATGGCTATTGTATAAACTTGAGCTAGCAAGTTTCAAGAAAAGAGGCGGCCATAAAAGCAGGTTTTCTCTAACTACATGTCCATAGTGAACATAAGATCGAAACATGTACGCTTTTTTAACCTTTGGCACAATGGCATGTTTGCTTTAAAAAAGCCTAGCGTTTAAAATACCTTCAGGCCCACGACACAAGTCAGGAAACAGAGATCTGGCCGCTATCTCTCCCATAGAAGCAAAAGATAAAATGCCAGTACCGCACCTCTATACACCCAGGCCATCCGCTATTCAAATGGGGATTTCGGCTCTGGGGCGGAAACACCGCGTTGCCGCAAAAAGTCATAAAGAGGTCGCTCGACACGAGAGAACTGCATGAGGAAAAAGAGAGTTTGTTTGTTAGCCTAACGAGTTTGCTTGAGTCATGCAAAGCGACAATTGTGGTGGAGGGGGTGGCGGTAGGAGAGAGAGTCTTCTGTGGGCAAGCCATGCAGTTGGCAAAGGAATGGGAGTAGACCCTATCTTTTTTTTCCGTAGACAGGACGAAAGGGGAGAAGCCAAAGTGGAAAGTGAGCCCGGAATGAGGTGAAGTCGGCAAATGGATACGTCTCACGCCATGGTGACACAAGCCAATGTGCAACAATCAAGTGACTAAGATGCAACCAGGAATTGGTATCAGGCAACGCCCAGACACCCAACCCAAACTCACCATGCTTTTTTTTGTGTTGTCCACCACGCCATCGCGAATCCAAAAGCCCCAGCTGCCGAGCATATTGGCCAGCATCATGTCCGTGCTGAGCCGATCGCCGACCACGGCAATCTGCGCAGGGCTGGTCACGCCCGTCTCGGGGTGCGCGGCAAAGTACGCCATGATTTCGTCGCCGCAGCCGGGCTTTTTGGTGCTGTGGGAGAGCACAGTCACGCCCGTGGCAGATTCAACGGACGTGGCGAGCCGGCGCTGGGGGTCGTATGAGCTGGCGCCGGCGGTGTTGCTGACAATCACGAGCTTATGGCCTGGGTATGCGGCTTTGAGGCGTTCAAAGTGACTCTGGGCAGGTTAGGAAATTCGTGGTTAGTATTGTTAAGCCGAATCGAGTAACATTCAGTATTTTAGCGGGGGGAGTGGCATCATGTTGGGATCTCCCGTGCTCGAAGCTTCAAAATTACCATGTTCTACCCGCAACACCCTCACATCACATGATAGCACAGAGTTCTATAGAACTTACCTTGTACGCAGGTAAAACCTCATTAGCCTCTGGATACGCAAAGCAGTCATCTTTGTCTAGCACCACTGCTCTTATATCAACTTTTTTGCCCTGCTCCTTCAACGGCCCGTCAAGCGGGATAGGCAAATCAGCAAAGGTCGACACGCTTTGGTGTGGGAGACATAACGACGGGCGGGTGACGAGCTTCCAGATGCTGAGAGTCGCCGAGAGATTCAAATTCATCATAGACAGATTTCTGTAGAGCTCGGCTGGCAGAGGTGTATTTGGTAGTGGTGTGTGAGAGCTGTTGTTCAAGATGGAAAGCTTGCAGTGGATCAGCAACCCTAATGGTGGCCTAACCCTACTAAATACTAGGGATCTACCTGACGCGTGTTTGTCTTCCACTCTACGCGTGCTCATCATCACCATCGCCAGCAGAGTCGCCGTTTTCCTTCCGGTCTAACGCCTTCCACGATCGTTAGCCACTTGAGCTATACCTTGATTTCCATCATGCCGCCCCGAACCTACGTCATTGGTGGCTCTCCGCTCAAAAAAGCCACAACCCTAAGCAACGACGATCTCATTCCTCCACCCGCCGCCTCTCCGTCACCTCGCAAAGGCCGCCGGGCCGCTGCCACCAGCGCCATTTCCCGCAATGAGGGCCTAATCTCGAGCTCCCCCGACCGCCCGGGTGCCGCCGAAGACGACTCCGACCGCGATTTCGAGACCTCGCCGACCGTTGCTGCCAAGCCCAAGCGCAAATACACCCGCAAGACCGATGCCTCACTGACCGCCACGCCGAGCCGGAAGCGCAGCACGGCGCGCACGCCCAAAACCCCAACGAACGGCGCGCCCACACCGCGCCGCCGCGCAGCCGCCGACCAATCCGCGCGGCGGAAGAGCATGCACGCCATGATTGAGCGGGCCAATGCCGACGAGCTGGACAGCGACGACGAGCGGCTCGGATTGGCGCGCCATATATATGGGTCGTCCACCGAGTCCGAGTCGGGCTCGGCCAATGACGAAGAAGACGACGAGGCCAAAATGTCTGGCAGCGAGCCGGCGCCTGCTACGCCGTCACGCAAGCGTAGTCGAAAAGCAGCCGCAGCCAAGGATGGAAAGTTGCCCAAGAAGCGCGGCCGGCGGCCCAAGGAGCCCACGCCCGAGCCGTCGCGCGACCAGCCGCCACACGAAATATACTTTTTCCATAACAAGCCCGGCCGCGCCACCACGAGCAACAGCACACTCGGCGACCTGGAGCTCCTGACACCCGACGAATACTTTACGCTAGCGCGCGATCTGGCCGACCCGCATGCCGGCGACGTCGCCTTCCTGCAGGCCCTGCACGAGGAGAGCTTCCCGCAGTGGGCCTTTGAGCTTGCCGAGGGCTTCAGCCTGTGCCTGTTCGGCATGGGCTCGAAACGGGCGCTGATGCGGCGCTTCGCCACCTTTCTCTCACGCCACACCGCCGGCAGCAGCACCCGCGCCGCCAAGCGCCGCATCGTCATGGTCAACGGCTTTGCGCGCGCCATGGCCGCGCGCGACCTGCTTAACACCATCTGGGCATCGCTGGAGCTCAACCAGCGGCCCGCCAGCGCACAGCCGGCGGCGCTGCTCGCCGACGTGCTGCGCGCTCTCGCGTCGCGCAGCGAGACGCTGACGGTGCTGGTCAACAGCGTCGACGCGCCGCCGCTGCGCAAACCGGCGCTACAGGCGGTCCTGGCGGCCCTGGCAACGTCGCCCCATGTCGAGATGGTGGTGTCGGCGGACTCGCCTGACTTTGCGATCCTGTGGGATGTGGGCCAGCGCAGCGCGTTCCGCTTCGCCTTTCATGATGCGACCACACTGGCGCCCTTTGCGCCGCCGGAGATAGAGCCGGTCGATGAGGTGCACGAGCTTCTGGGCCGGGCGAACCGCCGCATTGGCGGCAAGGAGGGCGTAACGTTTGTGCTCAAGAGTTTGACACAGAATGCCAAAGGCTTGTATCTGCTGCTCCTGGCCGAGGTGCTGGCCGCCATGGACGACGCGCCTTCGGGGCAGGCTTCAGGCTCCGGCTCGGCGGCAGATAACCCCGGGATTGAGTACCGTATGCTCTTCAACAAGGCGGTCGAGGCGTTTGTGTGTCCTAGTTCTGAAATGGCTTTCCGACAGCTTCTCAAAGAGTAAGTTTGGGCACGCCCTTTTACGTGAGAGTATATTGCATGTTGCTAACTTCATGTCTAGATTTCACGATCATCAGATGATTACTAGCACCCGTGATGCACTCGGTACAGAATTGATCAGCACGCCATTCAGGCGGGAAGAGATGGAGGCCATTCTCGAGGAAATTGCTGCTTGAATACACCGCGGCAATCGTCTCGCATCTTGTGCCATGGGAGTTATACGTTGTTCTAGAGGTTCAGCGGGACTTGGAGAGAATACTAGTAGCCTTTGAGGCTTATTTTCTATCGGTGTAGTGTAGATTGTCTATGGCTAGCCATAGCTCAATACAGCGTCCCAGTTTGATTCCCCTTAAACGCCAACAGACTTGACACACATCCACAAAACCACGGGGACTATTACATTGTCATTGCCGCCTGTCAGCACAGCCTCAGTTAAACTGGCAAGCGTGCCACAGCCCAAGGAGTTCCCTAGGGCCTGTAACACAGTCGCTTCCTCGGCTACCTGCCAGCGTCCGATACGAACCCAGGCCGAGGCCGCCATCAAGCCGGCACAGACAGCCAGGGCAAACGCCACGCTACCCTCCAGGCTCTTGCCACCCCCCCAGTACCACTTGTGACGGCCGTAGCGACGTCCGACTAGTGATGCTGCTGCATCGCCCAGTCCGACACACACAACACCGGCGACCATGCTGACGTGTCGTACTGGGAGTTCCCAGCCCTGAAGCCAGCTTTGGGCACCCGAGTCTGAGCGAGGCAAGGCTGCAATACTGAGCCAAAGTGGAATGGCACAGCCAATAAGCAGGAAGATGTGCGAGACGACCACGGGCCCCTTGAAATCGCGTCCATCGACATAAGGAGCCAGAAACGAGGCAATGGGCTTCGAAAGGGGTGGCAGCTGACTTGCTCTCAGTAGGTCCAACAGCAGAAATACGGCTAGAACAAACGACAGAGCCATGGCACAGAAACAAGCGTCGACAAAGACGGATGGTAGCATCATACCCACCATCATAAAGTGAAACACCTTGCGGCGGGTATCGACTTCGTAAATGGCGCTCAATTGGAACACTACTAGTAGACCAACCACCAAGATCAAAAGCCAGTATGCTGTTAGAAGTAGCCTAGTATTGGCCGCTCCCACAAACATCAGTCTTAGGTTTTGCACCCAGCCAGAACTACAGCATATGGTTTTGTCCATAGTACCGGCTCGCATGGGCAGCGGAATCCAGCTGTCGAGACTATGACTCACAACTTGCCAGCGGAAGACATCAATGTCGCCAAAGAGATATCCTAAGGCCCATCCAATAGCTTCATGGCCGCCGAGGGCATCCCAAGAGATGGCCATCCGCACAGGCCCTATGACAATAGCTACGATACAAATATTGACGTATGTGGCGTATAACCATTTGCGCGCTGTAGCCTGTTCTTGTGTAAGTTTTAACAATGGCCTCAAGGACAGTGATAATGTGCGTTTTCGGCGCCCATTCAAAGTTTCTTTTGGGCTGCCCTGGGGAGACGTGCGTGCTTTTTGCCGAGGTTTACTCAAAACTCTGGCCTGCAAGGCTCCTGGTGCCGCTTCCCAATCGCTGTCGTTGAATGAATCCGAAGTATCGCCAAAATTGCCCACAACGGCACCCTTGCTGATTCTGGGGCCAAAGAGCTCTCGTTTAAGGCGAAGAGGGTTTCGTAGAAGTTGCAGTGGTCGGACGAGCAAAGAACCTCGCGTCCGCCGCGCAAGACGGTGAAAGCGCCATTTGGGGACTCTGGCTAGGGCAATTCCTTTGAGAATAACAGTGCCAGTAAAAAAAATCACGAGAAGGCCTCCCACCCATAACAAGGCACGCAAGATTTTGATTTGGGGAGACTCGGCAAGTAACAAAACATTGAGAAGCGCGACTGAGAGCAGCTCCAACTCGGCTGGTAGTAGACTGGTGGTTGTCAAGGACTGAAGGATGGCGCACAAGTACTGATGTAGCGGGTATAAATATGAGAGAATTTCAAGCGGCTGTCGTGTCGGCGTTGACCTGAACAGCGGCAAAAGTGAAAGCAGCCAGTGCACTGAACCGGGTGCGTAAGAAGTAGGCCTATCGTATGCCAGAGGAACCAGATAACGAGGGATAGTAGACACGGCCAGTACGATGTTATGAGCAAGCAGCTGAGATTCTGCGCCGGAAATAAGTAAAGATGCCAACAGAGTCAACACAGGAGGATACAGCAAAGGTGCTGGGTCAAAAGTTATCAGCAGAGACATGGAGGAGACTGTTTGGCGGGGTGATGTCCGCAGGAGGAGATCGAGAGGGTAAATACACAGCAGCACCCCGTAGAGAGCGCCAAACTGCGTCAGCTCTAATGATTGAGTGTTAGTTACGTCTGGTTGAAAGCGCAGGCCTTGGAACACAATAAAGGCAAGCCTTACCTCGGCCTGACAGTCTAATCACGGCCTTGACGCCTTCATTCATCACGACAATGCTAGAAAGCGCGGCCACGATAGCCACCTCTGTCGCGCGTCTCACCAGCAGCCGCAGTCGCTTGTTCCTCCTCTTTATTTTTTCGATATCGGATGTTTCGGTGGTGGCGCTGGGGTTCCGCCCTCTCTGGGGCAATGGGGCAAGCAATGGTGTTGACGCCCCGGAAAGCGGCTCCTCCTCACCACGCAGGCCCTTGTGCAGGCGGGTCTTGGGTGCTGGAAGGCTGCGCAAAAAATACTCGTTATCTGCTTCCGTGCCCGAGTCACTGACTGTAGATATTTCAAACGGTGATATCGCCGCCGCTGTGGCTGTACATGGCCGACTTCGCAGGACGGAGGAGGCGCTCGAGGCCGAAGTCCGATAGATGTGGATCTCCGGGCGGGTGTCGAGAGGTCCGGCTGAGGTCGGAGAGGCAGTTCTGTCTGGTCGTGTGCCTAAGAAACGATCGGGTTAGCAAGACAGCGGCAGAAGGCGAGGGCCTGTGCATGGAAGCCTTACCGGCCGTCAGCTCTATTGAGCCCACGGGAGACTGTGGCGCCGGCGATGATGCACCGCTGCTGCTGTCATGTGATCGCTGTGGCATTCTGGCTGCTGGTGCTTGTGTCGAGAGGCATGAGAAAGCCAGCAGTCCTTCAAAGCAAAGACAGACGCAGATATGCGATCCGAGTCGTTGGGCTCGTTTCGTTCTTTCGTGGCTTGGCCTTGTTGGCTTGTTTAGCCTTGATCCACTCAGGCGGCCTTGAGGAAGGTATGCCGAGCTGTCGCAATTACGTAGTTAATTGGGTCTACTTGGCTTGTGTATGTGCAAATAGCATGTACCTTTTTGGGGCGCATAAAGCTTACGTAAGCAGCCAACTGGGCAAAAATTGATATCGTGTAAAAAGATGTGAGTTTGCGCCTGGGCAGCGCAAGAGCGGCACCGGCCCGACTCGGCTTATCATGAACTCCCCGCGGGACTCGAACCCGCAACCTTCAGATTAGAAGTCTGACGCCCTACCATTGGGCTAGGGGAGCTGATGGCGATGTAGTGAATGAGGAAGACGCCTGCTAACTGGGCTTTTTTTTTTTTTTTTTTTTTTTTTTTTCACAGGGAGATCCCGAGCCGGCGTCCACAGTTTCTTCGGGGCTGGGAGACTACGGTCACCAAGGCAGTCCAAATCGGAGGATCCCGGCAGCCGGTTGCGCCACTGTCAGGTTGCCAGGACCTGCCTGGTCATCTTATGAATGTTTGACGAACACTCTGATTGATGTAAAATATATGAATTGAAATGAAAAAAAAAACTTGTTTCCTGTCCCGGATGGTTATGCGCAGGGTGAACAGGACATATGGAAACATGAGTGGTTTGACATGTGAATCTGACGAAGATGATATCAGAGATGACGAAACGACATCTGACGCCTCCGCCCGACTCTCGCCGCGGGTAGAGTTGTGGGTGTTAGACACGAAAACTTCTACAAGTGCTCCTCAAGCAAGTAGGACTCACTTGCTGGTATCACAACTTCAGGCCTACCAGGAACAAGACGATAAGAGAATCGACGCTATAGGTTCGAGCCCTTTCTCTGTTTAAAAAGTAAAAAATAAGAAAATATTCTTTCTATAGCTCATAACCATCATGATCAGAAAGCAACCCCCGAAATCCCACCCTTTCAGAACAACACCTACCCATTATACATATGAATAAATGAAAACTAGGACATCAAATAGTTGCATCCAATGATCTGCTCTACGAGCTCCTTTCCAGGAAAGTCCATGACCACAATACCCGTGCGCTCAACCTTGCCAGCCTTCAAGTACTCTCCGAGGCGATCGTTCAAGCCACCCTTCTTGCTCGACTTGCCGGCTGCAGCATGAATGGGGGTCGATCCAATGGTCACGGTCGTATGAGTGACGAAAAGCTTCTTCATGTTGTCTTTGCTAGCTTCCTGAAGGTCGGACTGGATGTTGTGCCATTTGGCAAACACGCCAACGCGAGTAATGGTAAACTTTCCATCTGTCACAGCCATTCCAGAAGACTTCCAGGGCATACCGAAGCTACCGGGGATCTTGGCGACAAAGTCCTCCAACAGCAGTACCTTGCCACGAAGCTCGCCCATGGTGGGAGCCCAGAAAACAGTGCCCTGGATGGTAATGTAAAGACGATCCTTGACGTTTTTGCATACTGGTTTGTCACTCTTCAAGTACTCGGTCATGTATCTCTCGAAGATCTCGTCGTCGCTGTACCTCATTCCGTCATTATTAACACGGATAATAAGAGTTTCGCTAGGGTGTTCTGCAAGGAAATCAAAAGCAGTGGCGAGAACCTTGGCGACGCTGTAACCAGTGTCAGTGCCACTGTGGTAGACTTGAAGAAGCCCGCGGTTGTTGTCTACACGGGCCCTAATATCAATATATCTGATACCAGCCTGGAGCTATTCTTCCAAGTCACTGTTCTGGCACTGAATACGCGGGCTTTTGATGGTATTGGACACAGAATTGTGGGTTCCGGGAATAGACAGAGACGATACAGGAAGATTGTCGGGGACCTTTGCCATCCAGCCAATATTGCTAGCCTAGAAGAGATCGAAGCTGTACGGCGAACAAAGTTTGTCGAGGCACCCAGCCTGGATCAGAGTGGCTGAAGCCAGAGTTACAAAGAGAGAGAAGAGCATATTGGAGAGATTGGAGAAACCACGAAGGAAACGAATATCAGAGAAAAAGGGTGTAGAGTGTAGTAGAAAGAAAGAGAAGCTCGCTAGTGGAGTGGATGATGATGAAAAGAGCCACAAACTCAAGAGACGGTGACAGTCGCCTGTATTAATACACAGTCGACAGTTTGGCTTCTAAGCTCGCCTTTGCGGTACCTTTCCGAAAACATCATAGCCACCGTTAAAACTTAGAATATACTATTCATGGCAGAACAGAAAAAGTTCGCTCTTCTCTTCTTTCCTCTGCCGTCTATTCACGAGACTATCGCTTATGACGTGAATCCCGACATCTCCCAAATAACCCTAAATGCATAAATTCTCGACACACCAAGGTTATCAGATCGGCCGGGAGTCCCATAATTCTTACATCTCCATCTCAAGTAGCGAACAATTTGACATTGTGGCCTGGCTTAGACGCCGGGTCCATCTTCTTCTAGAAACACAGAAATAAACGCTGCAGAAAAGCCATGGCCACTCTACCAAAACTTATAGCTTATCTTCCCAGAAAATGGCGTTTCAAGGCATATCTGCCAACTCTTTTCAACCCAATTGTTACATGTTTAGGACCCTGGCATCTGGCGCTTATTAATTTTCGGATAGATAGTCGGCATCACAATATCCCCAGAATTACTCTGCCAAGTTGAGATGGCTGCTGCGAGCCGGGTTCCAACTATGAGCAGGAATAGACCGTCCTCCGTTTTCTCCTGTATAACGGGCCCGGTCTCCAACCTTTAGCAATGAAGGGTCTGAACCCGGTAAGCGGCCAAAATGGGCGGCGCGATGATGGCTATTTCTAGCATGCCGTAAGAATAAATATTACGTGACCCAGACGTACTGAGGGCTCCAAAAAGAGGTGAAAATAAAGGCCGATAGCTGGCTAGTCTTAGTTACTAAGCTTCCTCCTAATCTAAAGAGACTAGATTCGCTGAGAATAGTCAAGTCAAGCTATCTTATTGTTTCCTCATAGTCTTCATATAGCCCATGAAGAGATCAAGACATTCAAAAAAAGGCTTGTTGGTTTTCATGCTTATCATTGTTGACGGGAATTTATCTGTGCCCACACCAAATCGCCGCCGCCATTAGAACTGGAGAATATTCGTTCTCTCTGTTTTTCTAGCATGATATTATGGGCTCAAATGTTGTACGATTCACTGCACACTCAGAAAAGCTTGACTGAGAAAGTAACGTGTCGAAACAGTTTGAAAATTCAAGTGCGATGTTGTCATCATGGTGGAGGTTCACTCACCACAGGTGAGAACGATACTAGAGTCAAATATTACATGGTTTCCGGGGCACATAGACTTTGGATAAGCCAAAAACAATAAAAGCGACAATTGTCTAATACAGCTAGTCACGTCAATAACCATAGTTGGTCATAAACTTGGGCGAAACGTTTTGAAATAGCTGATGAGTCTCAAACATGTTGGCAACGAGGGTAAGTCAACGCAGCCACAGGACAGCCCAACTGGTATTCTGCTTTTGTGCAAAGGGATGTTCAGCCCCCCTTGCTGGGAGTCGTTGTTTCGGTTGGTTGGATGTACTCATAAATATTACGGGCGGAGATGTCAGATGTTGGTCGTTGTGTTAGATGAATGTCAAGAGGAAACTAATGGAAGAAAGGGCAAGACAAACCTCCTTCTCCTTTTTATTTGGATAATATTTTGTGCCGGGCTACTTTTCATTGAGAAATGAGGCTTGTTGGTATGCTAAAGGGAGATGTTTCGTCATGGATTTACACAACCAACGGAGAGTTCTCAATTCTTCTCTCCAATGCATCTTTATGATTTGTGTAACCGAGGATCGAAGCAGTATTCATGGAAACAAGGTTGCCGACTTCCATGGTTACACACTAGTCCTAAGCCATCTATTAGGGTCTGGTAGGGTATGTGCACTAGTAAGCCATGATGCCAGACTTCCGGATTCCTGGCCATGGGCGGTTGGGAATACGAGCCCGACTGGTGGGGGAGACAAGGTAGACCCTTTATTAGAAGCAATTGGCAATGTAATATGCTATAAGATCCAGGGACTATAGGGCGTAAAACGCGCGACGCACAGGTCACAGGCCAGCACACAGAAAAAGCCCAGCAGATCAGTGCCAACGCAAGCAGCAAACAAACAAGGCATCGAAGAACAAGACAAAAGAAAAGAAGGACAGGGATTGAGACCAAAGGAGGTAGGCCTGCATTTGCGACCGGGCGATTGTGGAAGCATCCCTGCTGTAAGTCCTTTTTTTTTTTTTTTTTTTTTTTTTTTTTTTTTTTTTTGTTTGACCCCTGCCAGACAGACGCTCGGAGCAGAACTGGTTGTTTGGTTTTGTCTTGGGCGGAACATGGAGAGATGACTGGTGCCAACGAGGGAGGCGTGGTGGAGGAGGAGACGCCGTGGGCTATAGACTGACTGTTGGCATGTTTCGTGGATGCAGAGGAGGCCGCATTAATATGTAAATATGTATGTATGTATGTACAAGTGACGCCCGTCGGGCCTTCGCCCCCCGTCATCACCGCGCCATGGCTGTCGTGTGCCTACGCTATCTTTTTTTCTTTCTTTTTCCTCGTGTGTCCCTAGATCCTAGGTAGTATCGTATTTTAAGCCTCCTCCTTCCCCTAAAAACATTGCTAGGGATTTAAAGATAGGGCAAGGTTGGCTTGTCTATGGTGTGGCTCGGAGTGTGCTCGCTGGGGCTCAGCCCAGCCCTCCCGCCCTGGAAGACCACCAGGCCAAAGCTGAGTCTTCAGCTCGTGTTGTTGGACCTTCCGCGCCTCCCTCTTTGAAGGCCTTTATATACACAACTTTTCTCGATTTCCAAGGCCTGGCTTGTTCATCTGTTCATGCCGCCCCCACTCCAAACTCCTCCACCGCGCTTCCTCTTCGTATCATTCACACTATACTGCAGTTTAGCTGACTCCCTCGTCGACCCGTCTCGCCCTTTTGTTCTAGAGTGTCTTGCTTTATAGGCCTATAAGACGTCCAGCCTATTCCGCCCTGCGCATATATCAACAGCCTTAGACTCTTCTTCATCCAGCCATTGTCCTCCTGCAACCATGGCTCCTGCTACTTCATCTTCCTCTGCCTCTACTTCTGAAAAGTCCGGCCTCCCGCTGCCTGCTACCGACGCTTCTTCCCTAAAGCAAACCCAAAGACGCTGCTCTTCGTTCACCATGCGTGCCTCCATCCTCACTCTATTCGGCCTCATCTACCTGTGTGCCGCATTTGCGCCGCGCGTTCCCTGCAACCATGATGTCGCCAGCAAGGAACACAGCCAAGTCCAGGCCGACGTTGCCCAGAACGCCCAGCAGCCCGCGTCTCCAGCTGTAGACGAGGCGGCCTTTGCCGGCATGTTGGACTCGGTGTCGCCCGAGCGCCTCCACAAGCTGCTGCACTCGTATCTGCCCGAAACCTACCAACATGGCGTCTACGAGTCCGATCGCCATGCCGTCGAGATGCTGCGCAAGAGAGACGCCCGCCTGGCAACCTCGCTGCTGCGTATGGCCAAGAGACAGAACAACTCGACCAGCGCTGTCACTGAGCCCTCATCCACCGAGCAGACCACTCAGCTGCCTTCGTCGACCGACTCTAGCTCTCAATCTGACGCCGCTACGACTGACTCCCAAGATGCCTCGGTGACTGCCACCACCGATGGAGACTCCACAATCACTGGTAAGAACTGGCCATCACCTTGTGTTCTCTCACAAACATCTTCATCATTCCCTGGCAATCGGCCTGCTAACTGCGTAACCCCGCTTTGTAGAAGCTCCTACCACTCTCACCTCTGCTACATCCCTCATCACCAGCGAATCTGTGACTACCTTCACATCGACCGACGCTAATGGCAACGTCCAGATTGTCACCTCGACCGCCATGGTTGTCGTGCGTCCCAGTGGCACCTCTTCCTCCGCCTCAGCTACCTCGACGGCCGACCTCCAGAACGCTGCCTCCCGCCAAGCTGCTGGTGTCGTCGCCGTTCCCGCTATGGTTGTCATGGCTGTTGTCGGTGGTCTTGTCGCTCTGTAAAGAGTTATTGACTGTCTGACCATCACTATTGCGACCTCGGCCACATCCGCTGAGGTGTCTGGCACACGCATAAAAGCAAACTCGCTCGTATTTCTTTTCTTCATCTTGCTGCATCCATTACTACATGTCTTTCTTGCTCTACTCTCCCCTCCAATTTCCGAGAAACATCGCCCATCACCACATACATTCATTACATTCACGCAATAACGCCCACACATATGCATACGCTCCTTACACTAAACTACACATCCAGATACAGATACAGATACACTTTCACTCCTTGTACACAAATACAGCGCCCCGAAGCGCCTAGTCTCTTGTTTAATATTTGCTCTTTTCCTGTTATACATCCCCTAAAACTCAGAATCCCATCCTAGCCCGCAATCTACAAGCCGCGAATTTCTCTGCTTTCGGAATTAATAAAATTTTCGTTCACATGCCAGTTGTTTCCCCTGATCCTATGTGGCAAAACTTGAGCCATGGTGGTTGTAATTGTATGTAGGCCGGTCACTTTGTAGCGTTCTAGTGTCCTCGACTAGGAGAGAAAACCCGACGAGCAAAATAGAAACGCCGAGGGATACTTGTAGTTGGATGGATAGTTTTTCCCTGAGGAAGCGCATAAATATCTGTGCATGGAGGCTGAACAATTCGCGTCTAGCCAGGGCCGATCTTGGGCATGTCGTTGTGCTCCGATAGTTTTGAGAGGAAGTGGTTGAGTTCTTCCACGCGCTCCTTGTGTGTCTTGAGGAGCTCGGGATTCGAAGCCGCTGATTTAGAAAGCTCGAGAAACTGCGAGAAGTCGAGACTTTGTGTTAGCAGAACCCCCCTAATAAGTAGGCGATAGGTCGCCTAGACCACGTACTTTTTTGCGCTTCGCCTCTTCAAACCGGCGCTGAGCATCCGTCTTGAAGCTCTCGTCCGCATCAACGTCGCCATGTCCGTCGCTGGCCGCCTCGCCTCGTTTGTGTCCGCTATCATCGTCGTCGTCACGTTTTGAGCTCTTGCTTCGCTTTCGCTCGCCCGTGCCATCAGGGAGGCTATCCTCAGCGCCACTGCCCGCGCTGCTGCGCGCCAATGCGGACTCCAGCTTCTTGTCCTTTTTCTTCTTCTTCGTCTTGCCGACCTTTGCGCCCTTCAAGCGCAAGGCGCCGCCGCCGCCGACGGCCGCGTAGTCGTCGAGCGGCATAGTGTCTTTTGTTCTAGCAGAGTCGGGCTGAAGCGGATGTGTCTGGTTTGACGCTCGCTATCGTTGGTTATATGGTTGTCTTCATCGATGGCATGAGATCTGGTTGCAAAGAATGCTGTGAATCGGAATCCTCTCGCCATAGTTTCTCATGCTTGAGGCTGATTGTTTTGGCTTCCCATGTCATGCTTATGTAATAAAGAACTGTTAGACGAGCGCTTGAAATGTAAAGGCTAAGCGCGCTCAGACAAACATGCTGGGTGGTTAAGTTTGTATTTTAGTGCCGTCTTTATTTCACTTTTCCTTGCTGACTTGCCATGACAGAGAGCTCAGGCTGAACAACCGCTGCCAAATACTTGTCCATGTCTTGAATTCTTCCCAAGATCTGTGTATTTCTACTCATAATTCTCACTCTGCTCTGGCGGATTCCAGGCTGGGCTACCTGTGGCGTTCACGAATACCAGCGCCACCGCTGACTCAGCATACCAGCACCGGCGCCACATATACGTTGGAGCTTCTATCGTTGGATCAACATCTCTTGGAACTTGTCTCTTTGAGCCGAGAGCATCTTGTCTGGGTCTTCTCTTCCACAAGCAAGCGCAAGTTTGCCGTTACGATCCTGTCTCTTCTTTTGCCTCCACACGCCCAGCCCGTACTAACAATTTCCTGACGGCGATCACCAGCCCGATTCTACTCCACCAAAGCCCGGTGAACAAAGGAGACGAGAAATGGGAGACAGCCCGCCGTCCTGTGCCCCCATTGATCTCTTATATTTCTAGGGCGCACAATTCTTTTAGTTCGCCTGTCAACACCGTTCTTGATACACACCGATTCTTTCAGCTGTAGCCCGCAATGGCGCCACATCGCGACTCATTCGAACTTGCATCGCTCGCCAGTTCCAGCGTGCACGACAACGACCGCGGCGACGGATATGCCAACGACTCGACATCATCGCGCCAGAGCATTTTCTCCTCTCGCCGACTGTCTCTTGAGCGGGAAGATCCCCTCGACTTTGAAGCTTCCAATGAGGCTGCCGCCGCCTTAACTGGCCGGAATCGCACATACTCGGTGGCATCCAGCTTCGACTTTGCCGCATCCTTGTTTCCCCTCAGCTCAACTGCCGGCGCTTCAGGCTATGCGCCGCTCGGCCGGTCTGCTGCCAGCGGATCTGCAGCACATGCAGGCCTGGGCGGCGGGTCGCTGGAGAAGCACAAGACACTGACGTACCTCAACGGGCTGTCGTTGATCATTGGCATTATAATAGGATCTGGCATTTTTTCTTCGCCCAGCCAAGTCAGTTCAAGGGTTGGCTCGCCCGGCGCTGCATTGGCCGTTTGGGTGGTTGCTGGTGTCTTGGCCTGGACTGGCGCTGCGAGCTATGCTGAGCTCGGTGGCGCCATCCCGCTCAACGGTGGCGCGCAGGTCTACCTGGCCAAGATCTTTGGCGAGATTTTTGGCTTCCTATTCACGTGGGTCGCAGTCTTGGTTTTGAAGCCGGGCTCGGCCGCTATTATCGCCATCATCATGGGGGAATATCTCGTGCGAGCCTTCATCGGCACAGAAGCTGAAACGATTAACCCATGGATCAGCAAAGCCGTCGCTATGCTGGGTCTAGCCGTTATCACTTTCATTAACTGCGTGTCCACTAAGCTGGGCACCTGGATCAACGACATGCTCATGTTCCTCAAGTTTGTGGCTCTCTTTGGCGTAACCGTCATTGGCGTTGTTTGCGCAGCCACCGGCTTCTCCAGCTCTGGAACGGCCAACACCGACTGGAAGGACCATGGCTGGTTCGATGAGACCAACTGGGATGCGGCATCCTTCGCGCTTGCTCTATATGCCGGCCTCTGGGCTTATGATGGCTGGGATAATGTAAGTATTCTTGTCGTTTCGGACTTTCTCCCCTACGATCCTTTGTTAACCTGTTGCAGACCAACTACGTTGTCGGCGAGTTCCGGAACCCTACACGCGATCTGCCCCGCGTCATCCACAGCGCCATGCCTATTGTGATTCTCGGCTACTGTCTCGCCAACATTGCCTACTTCTTTGTCATTCCGATGGCTGAGCTCAACTCTACCAACACCGTGGCCGTCATGTTTGGCCAGAAGGTCTTTGGCCGTGTCGGTGCGCTAGTCTTTGCGCTGATTGTCTGCGCTAGCTGCTTTGGTGCGCTCAATTCTTCGACCTTTACCTCATCTCGCCTTGTCTATGCAGCCGGCAAGGAGGGCTATATTCCGGCGCTCTTTGGTCGCATCGGCGTGCATGGTGATGCCCATCCTTCGGGGCTCTCGTCGCAGCGTACCCGTGGATGTCTGGGCAAAATCATGGCCCGCTTCTTTGGTGATGATGACGCTGGCTTGTTCTACACGCCCATCAACGCCCTGGTGCTCAACATGCTCCTAACCGCTGCGTACGTGGTGGTCGGCGACTTCAGTACGCTGTTGACCTTTTACGGAGTCGCGGGGTACACCTTTTACTTTATCACAGTGCTGGGGTTGATTATCTTGCGTGTCAAGGAACCCAACTTGGAACGGCCGTACAAGACGTGGATCACCACACCTATCATCTTTTGCTGCGTGTCGCTATTCTTACTCAGCCGTGCTGTGTTTGCCCAGCCGGTGCAGACAGTGGTAGTGGTCGCGTTTGTTGTCGGTGGTGTGCCAGTGTATTTCTGGAGACTTCATGGTCGAGACCAGGTGTCAGCAAGAAAGGAGACAAGGCATGCTTCTGAAGACCGGAAATGGTGGCAGTTTTGGAAAAGCTGAGGCTTCCACTTTGATTATTGATATTAAATAAAAACACGTACTACTATAATCCGTACAGGGAATCCGACACCATGGTTTCTTGCATACCTACCAAGCGCGCCTCCTACTTCTTCTCCTTTCCATACGACCGTGTCGCGTAGTGGCCCTGGTGCACAATCAAGTCTTCCGGCCTGTAGTCCTGCTTCCCGCTAAAGTAGCTCTGCAGAATGTTCTTGGTGCCCTCGGCATACCGCTTCTGCGCATCCAACGACGTTCCCGACATGTGCGGCACCATGGCATTACCACCGCCAAACGGCGTCGTCGCATAGCGCAGCGGGTGGTCCTTGGGCGCCGGCTGGGGGAACCACACGTCGCCGCCGTACCCCGCCAGGTGGCCGCTCTTGAGCGCCTCTGCCACATCCTCCTTGACGACAATGGCGCCGCGGGCCGTGTTGACCAAGTAGCTGCCGCGCTTCATCTTTGCAACCAAGGCCTTGTCGAACAAGCCGCGTGTTGACGCATGCAGCGGGCAGTTGATGGTGACGACGTCGCACTGGGCGACCATGTCCTCGAGCGACTCGACGCGGCGGCAGCCAATCTCGCGCTCCGTGTCCGCGCTCAGCGGCTGATAGTCAAAGTACAGCAGCTCCTTGCATTCGAAGCCGCGCAGGCGGCGCAGCACGCGCTCGCCGATACGGCCCACGCCAACGGTGCCGACCACCTTGTCCTTGAGGTCGTACTCGGCCTTGGCGACCTCGGCGACGTCCCAGTCGCCGCGCGCCACCATGTCGTGCGCGGGCGTGAAGTTGCGGACCAGCACGAGGATGGTCATCAGCACGTGCTCGGCGACCGAGACCACGTTGGACCCCGTGACTTCGGCGACTGTGATGCCGCCGTTGGTCGCGCACGCGGCGTCGAGGTCGACGTGGTCCGAGCCGATGCCCGCTGTCACGGCAAGCTTGAGCTTCTTGGCCCTGGCCAGCCGCTCGGCCGTCAGGTAGCCCGGGTGAAACGGCGTGGTTATGATGACTTCGGCGTCAACGAGCTCACGGTCAAATACAGAGTTTTCGCCTTCCTTGTCGGACGTGGTCACAAGCGTGTGGCCCTGGGACTCCAGCCACGAACGCAAGCCTAGCTCGTTCTCCGTTGCGCCTAAAAGAGCCGGTACCTTTGCTCAGGGAGTCTGTTAGTCGGATTCCCCGCTTTTGTCCTCGGAGCTTAACGGCGGCAGCTGCCTGCTTCCCCCGGACTCCGGGAACAGCCCTTGTTTCCGGTTTCATTTCCGGAGTGGACTTCCTCGCCGGGGATTGAGGGTGCGAGTGGAAAACTCACCTCCTTTGCAGCTTTGCCGCCATCATATAAAACCACGAGAACCTTGACCTAGTAAATGTTAGAACGTCGCAGTTGATTCCATGTAGCCTTTTGTCCATGCTGATCTCACCATTGTGAATATGTCTAAGTCGTCTAGCCTGGGTAAGTGCTTCAAAATTTGGTCATATAAATGGGATGAGTATGGTGGACAAGAGATTGAAGATGTTGAGCTCCAACCATCGGAAAAGAGTTTCTTCTCCTATCTTATATGCAAGTGTGGTGACGTCCTTGTTCTCTCCAAAGCCCAAAGCGGCGCTCGCAATCCATCTGGTGCATACATATATGTCCCCCTCGCATCCAAGCACCTGTTCCCGTCGCCCATGATCCCATGTGGTATTTTGGAGTAGCTCCTCCACTCTCCGACAACCCCGAGCTTATGCTGACAACAGCAACACCCATTCGCTAGTTGGTGGATACAGTCCACAAGAACAGCCAGAATCCGCCTCCTCTCCACGCTTGCAGCTGCCATTGAGACACCAGTGTAAATACCCCGAGACAAGTCCCGACTTGGAGGCCGGTTCAAGCCAGCTCCCAGCTCCTTGTTCTGCCAAAATATGAAAGCTCCCCCTGCACTCGCCTAAATGTATTGGTAGTTCAGCCAAGTTCCCCGGCAAAAAATGCCTGCTACGTCTGACATCCCGTCGTATGCTACATAGCCAAGGGTCATTTGCCGGAAGCTGTAGTAACCGAACATTCAACAAGCCAAAAACTCACAGACATCAACGAGTCAATTCAAAAAACAGACACTGATCATCTCCTCGTTTATAACACATTGAGTGCTTACTAAATCAATAATATACACAGGGTTTTGGGCGTTCTCTCTCCCTCGGTTCCACCAGTACCCTAGCCAACCCTAACATACCGTCTAGTACGCCTCTTGCGCCAGTAGCACCGGAGGGAACAATGTAGTTGACAAGCTCTTGTGCCGGTCTACGGGGCCTGTACCGTAGTCATCGTCAGCACCAACAGCAGTAAACTGCATGGTGCGTCTGTCTCGTCTAACATCCAGGATATCCAGCGCCTCACCAGCCTTCTGTGGGATAATCGGCAGCAGCATGATACTCGCCACACGCACAAGCTCAGCAGTCTGGTACACGATGTTGTCCTTCTTCTCCTGCGCATGGGCCTTGTTCCATGGCTCCATCTCCGAGACATAGCGGTTGCCCGTGTAGAGCAGGGCCATGATGGCTTTGCACGCAGCCGCCGGCCGGAAGGACTCCATGGCCTGCGTGTACTTGGCCACTGCCTCCGGGATGGGCAGCTGGGTCTTGGTCACACCAATGTTGGCCTTGACGGCGTCAGCTACACACCAGCTAGCGGTGCGCGTGAGGCGCGCGACGAGGTTTCCATACGTGCCCTGCAGGTCGGAGCGGTAGTGGGCGGCAATCGCCTCGTTGGAGTAGTTTGCGTCGTTCTCAATGCCGCCATCGCGGATCATGATGTAGCGCATGCAGTCGACGCCGAAGCGGTCGAGCGCAAAGTTGGCCGACACGGCGTTGCCTGCGCTCTTGGAAATCTTGGCGCTGTCCATGGTCCAGTGCGCATGGCTGAGGATGCGCTTGGGCAGCGGCAGCTGCAGCGCCAGCAGTAGCGCGGGCCAGTACACGCCGTGGAAGCGTACAATGTCCTTGCCAATGACGTGCAGGTCGGCCGGCCATATCGAGTCGGCCGGCAGGGAACCGTCAGCCGTCAGAGTTTTGGGGTAGCCAGTCTGGGTGAGATAGTTGATCAGGGCGTCCACCCAGACGTAGATTGTCTGTGACTCGTCGCCGGGCACCGGGATTCCCCATGAAAGCCGACTGGAAGGCCGCGAAATCGAGAGGTCGGTAAGGTTGTACTTGACCCAGTTGACGACCTCGCGCATGCGGCCGGCAGGCTCTATCCACGATGGGTTCTCTTTGTAGAAATTGAGCAGTTGTGTCTTGAGCGCCGTCATACGAAAGTGGTAGTTCTTTTCCTCGATGAACTCAACTTCGTTGCCTGTCTCGGAAGCTACATACACAACCTTGCCGGTCGCCGGCTGGAAGCGCTGCTCGATGGCGCTCTCGGGGTAAAAACACTCGTCGCTGATGGCATACCAGCCGCTATGCGAAGCCTCGTAGATGTAGCCGGCGTTCTGCAGCTCGGTCCAGAAGAAGCGCACGGCCTCGGCGTGGTCGGCGTCTGTCGTCCGAATCCATTCGTGCTTGGACAAGCCCGAGATCCGGGCCAGCTCCTGGAACTTGGCGGCGTTGATGTCGCAGAACTCCTTGGCTGGCATTCCGGCGCGCGTGGCAGCCTGCTGCACCTTGATTCCGTGCTCGTCGGTGCCGGTGCTCAGCAGTGTGGGCTGGCCGCACAACTCGCGCCACCGCTTGTAAACGTCTGCCAGGACCATGGTGGACATGTGGCCGATATGAGGGGCTACACAAATGAAAACGAGAAAAGAAGATGCAATCAGCAACAGAGCGTTTCATCTAACAACAGCATAACCCCAAAGGGCGATGACTAAGAGGGAGGAAACGGCCACGGGCGGGCACAGCAGGAGGAGGCGCACAAGCATTAACGTAAAAAATCGGCGTCGTAACATAGTACGGCTTCGGTGTTGCAACCGGCGATTTCGGAGACGAAGCATCGGGTGCTGTAGCGGTGCTCTCAAACCGCGCCGTAGACGGTGCCCGGCAGGTCAATACCGGGTGTGGGACCGCAGACCGGGCCATTGTTAGACGGCCTTGGCCGTGGGCAAGCCGGCTGGCTTGTAGTTGAAAAAGGCGCATGGTCGAAGCAAAGGTCAAAACCGCCGGATAGGAAAATGCAGCAATCGCAAAGACGGCGGCTCGTAGTCGTCACGCTCAGGTTCATCGGTGGCCACAGCAAGACGAAGCTCAGCGGGATTCACTGGAGGATTTCTTATCGATAGCGCGTGTTTCTATCGATAAGCAATCCCTTGTATCCTCTCGCGATCTTTGACTTCAAAGACTTAGGTTTTGCTTCGCTTCATGTTGCACCACTGCGGGTATTGCTTTGCTGTGGCCTGCTCTCTTCTACACGACTCTTCTCTTTCCTGTCTTCTGTTTCGCTTGCTTCTCTCTACGCCACACCGCTCATCACGAGCCCCCACAAGCGTCACAATGGCCACAACCGCCCCTAATGTCCTGACCTCTGAGATGCAGACCAAGCTCTCCAGCGACGGTAAGTCCATTCCCTCTGCAGCCTGCTCTTCTTTCACGTCCGCCACTCTCAATCCGTGGTCCCCTGTTTCTAACCCCATTTCTCTCCGTGCCTCGTTCTAGGCGCCCACAATTTTGTTGAGGCCTACTACCACAACCTCAACTCCGCCTCCAAGACCCTCGACCAGTTCTACGTCGACTCGAACGCAAAATACACTGCTGCGCAAGTCAGCTCGCAACTGGTCATCAACGGGGCCGCCGTAGCCGGGCCAGCCGCCTACCTCGCGCTCGTGCAGGCCCAGGGCGCCGACTACCGCTACGAGGTCGAGGCGTACGACACCCACGTCATCAACCCAGGCTTCGCCATCGCCATGCCAGAGTCGGGCATGCAGCCCAAGAGCAGCATCATGGTCCAGGTCACCGGCAAGGTCAACTTTGGCAAGGGCCGCGATGTCTTTCGCAAGTCGTTTAGCGAGGTCTTTGTCCTGGTGCCCAACTGGGACGCGTTTTCCCGCAACGCGCCAAAGAATGTGCGTCGCTTCCTGGTGCTCTCTCAGAACTACAGGACGTTGATGGATTGAGGCAAAGGGAAAAGGCTGTTGCAAGGGACAGCTGGTGTTGGGATTTTATATGTGTTATGCTCGGTTTAATGGCTTCATGATGGCGTTTGGCTCTGGTTCACACAGACTATTGGCTTTTGTTTCGTTGCTTTACATTGATTTCAAGTCGAGAATTCGTACTCGCTCACTTCAGCATATCTCGTTTATTCTCAGATTAGTAGATCTTGTGCCATGTAACCTTACTCGTCAAAGCTGCGCACGACTCTCTCTTTACTGACCCCCTTCTAAAAAGCCAGCTGCTGTTTTCTAAGCTTCCAGTATCCCGCGCGGATAGGATCCCACTTCTCCGACAACCTCTCCAGACACACGGCAGCCTTGGCCTTCTCGCCCTCGGCGACGTGGATGTCCGCCAAGAGGTCCAGCGCATGCGTACTCAACACAACCTCGTCGTCGTCGCCTTCGCCAACCTTGCGCACAAAGGTCTCGACAAAGGCCTTTTCTGTCTCGATGCCGCGGCCAGCCTTGGCCAGCACGCCCTTGAGGTAGTTCCATGGCGACTGATTCTGCGGCGCCAACTGGATCTTTTCGCGCGCGTACTTTAGCTCACGCTCGATAATGGCGTGCGGCACCTTGGGATCGGCCTCGGTGGCGTGCACGGCCTCGCCGGACGACGCAGCAGGGTCCGAGAAGACGAGGAAGAAGCGGTGCGACCACGCCGAGTTGTTGCGCAGGTCCTCCTCAATGTAGTTCTGCGTAGCGAGAAGCTCGGATATGTCCCACATGCCCAGGCGGCGGACAAGCCACTGGCGGTAAGACCAGACGTGATAGTTCTTGGCGTCGGCCACCAGCATCTTGCCAATAAACTGCGTTTCAGACCGGACCAGAGGAGATATCTTGGATTTGTCGCCGGCAATAGTAGGATAGTGCGCGTCTACCAAAAGCTGGCGGTGGTGCCAAATCTGATAGTTCTTGAGATGTTGTAGAGAAACATCGTTCAGCCATTCTATTTCATTATCAAATGGGAGCTTGAGTGCTTCCATGATCCTGAAGCGATATAGCCATACGGTGTAATGCGCAGGATTCATCTCAATGATGTGAGCCGTCAGGCGAAAGGCTCGCTCCGACATTTCATTGTTAGCCATGACAATGCGCAGGTAGGAAGCAGCTGGAGAAGAGTTAGCCATCAATGTACGCGGGAAAATATGAAGAATCAAGCTAGCACACACCTTCGGCATACTTGGGAGGGAAGGCAATGGCAGCCAACGAACCCTCGGGCTCCGTGGCAGGAATCGGAGGCACGTCCTCCCATTCGACATCTTCGCTCAGCGCCACCAATTGTCTGCCATATAGCTTCTCGTCAAGTTCCGCCATTGTGAATAGTGCAAGCCAAGCTCAAATCAAGAACTCTTGTTTCTACGTCCGTTGTCTGCCCAACTCAGTCAGCATTTCGCTCCAAAAACATATCCCGCAACAGCAACATACTCAAGCCCAGTACAAGGCGTTCCTCCAACGCCAGTAAGCGCACGTCAAGTTCAGGCAGCGAGTAGTCTGCAACACTGCGACCCTGGCTATCAGCGCCCCAGTCGTAGTTTTTCTGGACACTGCGGAACGGCACACCGTCCTTTTGCACCGTCTTCCAGTAGTCTCGCTCGGAGCGGGCGTTGCTAAAGACGTTTCCGGCAGCGACCTCGCGGATCAGCTTGGCGTTGGCCCACGTGGTTAGATCGGCAGTCTCGAGCCCGATGAGGCCGTGCTCGTCGAGCTTTTGCGAGGTAGGGTTGGTTTGGTAGAAACGGAAGAGAGAGCGTTGGCCCACGGTGGTTGGGGCCTGCAGGTCGGTTGAAGCGGTGGTGGAATCAGGTCCTGTGAGAGGAAAAGGAGAAAGAAGGATCTACTGTTAGCTCAGGGAAATCGAGCTGGTATGGACGCCGGAATAAATAGAGAGAAGAAAGAAGCATCGCCAGACAGGAGGCCGTGGGTTTATGTACGTCGCTTGCCTCAGCAACCACTCACTAACTGACTGACCTTTGGAGGGCTTTGCGCCAGCTTTGGGCTTGGGGGGCATAATAATAACAGCGTTACAATTGGATGCAGCCTAGCTTTGCATGAGCAAGGGGGCCAGCTCAAAGAAACCGTGAAAAGAGATTCAAATGATGCGCAATCTCGACCTTTGTCGCTCGTTGTTGATCTTCTGAAGCCCGTGACTAAGCAATTGACGCTCCCAGGCAAGACCGACGATGACTTATCGCCCGATTGGCTGGCTTTCAGTTCTGTGGCAATGGTGGGGTCAGGCAAGCTGTTGGCCCCGCCATTGAAGACAGTGCGTGGGCTGTCTGTGGCACCGTATTTTTCATCTGCTGGATTCCTTTGAAAGGGGCCTGTTCGTGTGTTACAGACAGTTGGAAATACAGTGCGACAATGGCTTCCAAGCTGTCATTGACAACCAAGAACAATGCTAAGCTCTGAACCGTGAACAACTCTAGTCCTTTCAATCACACTCACCACCGGCTCAGCTTCACTACCAACAATGCCCAGCTTAGTAGAACAATCCATGTGCCAGAAGCTCGACTGTTCCTTGGCCAATATGAACTAGTTATGTTGTGAACGTGTACAATGCTGAGGAGCAAGATCACCCGCCCATACACATACACCCCCAAGTCTTCCATACAAATCATCCCATCACATAAGCACCGGCACGCTCAAATAGGTGTAAGCCTTTGTCTATATTTATATAATTCATTACTTGCCAAGTAGCAGAGGGTGTCTAGCTAAAAACCAAAACAAAACAGCAAAAAAGAAACACATCACCAACCATGTCATACACACTAATAGTGAGCGGGAAAAGAACCACGCCGGCCCCCGGTCAAAGAGATCGCCGTGTCTCAACCAAGAACCATAAACGCAAAACATCACAAGCAAAGGCATCTTCAAGATCAGCCAATCCCTGTGTTGCTTTGCCACAGCGCCCAAAGACCAAATAACGACACCCTGAGAATAGAACGCGTGGAAAAGAATTCTCCAAATGAGCCAAAAGAAATCGTTCAAGACAATTGCAGGAGGGTAGGGAAAGAAATGGCACCGCCAAACCAGACAGCCTGAAACAAGTCCATCAAGTCGGCTGAATAGCCCCCAAAGACTTACTGGGAGATTGTGCCTTCTCTGACGCGCCAGAACTTCCATCCCTCCCGCTCGCCGGTCTGGCCATGCACGCCCACAAGCTTCTCAACGCCCTCAGTACCCTCAGCCTTAAGGAACTTGTCAACGTCAATCTCCATGCCACCCCAAGCATCATCTTCTCCGCCATTCTTGAGAACAGCAGGCCACAACACACCAATACCGTGGCAGCCCACCGAAGTTTCAAACCGCTGGTAACCCTCTTCCTCAAGCTTGCCGTAAAGGTCAGTCAGCTTCTCCTGTGACACGTCGGGCTTCATGAGTGTTATAGAGCAGCCACCACCGCCAGCACCCGTGAGCTTTGTCCAGCCGATGCCTTGGTGGTCTGCCAACTCGCGAATTCTCTCCAATCTGGGATGGGACACGCCGAGAGAAACTAACAGACCATGATTCACGCGCATAAGCTCGCCGATTCTAAAGAGGTCATCTTCGTTTTTCTCATCGAATCCGTCTTCCTCAAGAATCTCACGGGCGGCAGTAGTTACTCCATCCATAGAATCAAGGATCGTGTTGACAAGTTTGGGATGGGTCTGCTTAAGCTTTCTGACCTTGGCCAGCTCATGTGCCGTTGACTTGGCTTGTTTCGTGTCAACAAGAAGAAGTGGCAGCTCCGGGAACTCCCACAGAGGTCTGACAATCTGGGGCAGGCCCTCTCGTCTCTGAAATACCACGGCCTTACCCTGGGTAGAAACAGTGTTGTCAACGCCCGAAGGTGTGCCGTGGATACACATTTCTGCCACAAACGCCCATCTGTTGATTCTTTCAACCTGCGTCCGGGCCTCATCAGACGGTTGATCAGGGTGCGGGCCAGAGAGAGCTCGGAGCTGCAGCAACAGAGCTGCCGACAAGCATACAGCGATTGATGCACTGCTTCCCAGTCCAGCACCTATCGGAATGGTCGAGCGCAAGGTATACATGCATCCAGGGAAAGACTGTGATCCCAAAGAGAGGAAGAGGTAGAGGAACGACGAAGCCGAAGCCTTGTGGATTTTGCGGATTTCGTCGGGCTTATCAGGTGAGATGTCTTCTAGATGCGGCTGGATCGCCTCAACGAGATCGGGATCAAGTTCTGTGACTAGCGAGTAGTAAAACTTCTTCTTTTCGGGCGCATGGAATGTCTCCCACGGTAAATCGTCAATTTTCCATGTATGGGTCAGGTCGATATCGGGGAAGCGCAGAGAAACGACACGGCGGGACTTGGACAGCGTAGTAACGTGGAGATATGAACGCAGAGAGATTGCAGCGGCAATGGCGGCCTGTATAGATTCAATCGAGTTAGAGTAGGAAGACAAGCGGGGGGCACTGGGGAGAGACGCACCTTTCCGTAAACCACAGAATGCTCACCAAACACAATGACCTTCCCGGGAGCCGAGACCATGAACGGCGGCATCAAGGGAGACGACGGCTTACGATCGTTTCGGAGCCGCTGCACAAGGGTATCGTTGCCGTTGATGTAGCCGTTTGTGCCGTTCTCGGCGGAGTGGCCGTTGGTCAGGCCATTGGCGCTGCCATTGGCAGTGGCTTCGGACGAATGTTCCGTCATGTGAAATTATGCTGGGGGGACGCAAAAGTATAGAAATTATGCCGTGTGATATCTGGTGGAAAGCGGAAATCGATGAAAACGAAGTATGCCACCGTAGCGGGAAAATAAAATAAGAAAAGGTCGAGGCAGCTGCAATGCTGGCAACTATGGCAGACTATAAGACAAGAAGACGGCAGACTCTGGGCCGCAGTACGCGGGACACGCAAGAGGCACGAGAGGCTGAGCACAGGAAGAAACAAAGCAGGAGCGAACAGATTGGGAGGCAGCTGCTCTGTATGCCAAGGGCGAAGTAGCAGTTGCTGTCTGGAGATTACTTGTACTTTTACGCGATGAGGATGCAAACCAAGCAAGTGTAGTGCGATCGAGACTGGAAGATAGGGCGCAACTGCTCCACAAGAGTATGGCAAGAGCTGACGTTGGTATAGAAAGAAGCAGCAAGTATTATAAGGGTGCACGACAGTTTTTTCAAAGAAATAGAAACGGCGATGTAAAAGAAAGAAGCAATGACAGTCAAAAACGGTAGAGAACAGAAAACCCAACACTAGCAGCCGAGACCCAAGTAACCCAGCACTGTTTATGAACAAACGTATGAACGTGACATGACTGGCCAATCCAAGAAAAGCAAGAAAAATGGACAGAAGGGGGAAAGTACCAGAATCGTGTTGTTGACAATACCCCTGTCGTTTGCCCCCTGTCTCTCCACCTGCCTTGTACTGCTGTCTTCCTTCCGTTGCTGCTGTGTTCGCGTTTGTCCCGGTGCTTGATGCTTCGGGACGCGGTACGGATTCAAGCATGTTCTCAAACCCCAGAGAGCAACACAATTTAAAAGACAAATAAAAGTTCAAGCTTGAGGGCGAATCTGGAGAAACACTCAATCTAGGAAACACAGTATCATCACATGGCCATTTTTCTCAGAACACTTTTATTGGGGTTCACTGGAGCCAAAAGCTGTCTTACACGCACCTGTCAAATTATTATAACTACCTAGACAGAAACTAACAAGTACCGGCCTCGAGGTCTCGCAACTCGGATAGTTATTACCTTGACGGTATGTACCTGCACAAAGAGCACTCAAGGCCTGTTCTTTCCCCTCTACATGCTCACCTCTTCTTCACGTTGTCAATCGCTCAAAAGCATGGTATGTCTGCCCCATGCGGCCCATGTAGATGTTGTCACTGTCCCTCTCAATGCAGACTACCTATAAATACAGCCCATGCTGCATTTATGCATTCTAGCCGTTGGCAAGTCACCGTTGTTCCGCCCCCCCGCGCATGACCCTTTCCCCCAACACTAGGCAAGGGGTCCTACCGAGTCAAGTGACTACCACCAGAAATGAAGACCTCCTTTGTACCCCGATGCGATATTAGCTATTGTGGTTCTCCTGATCACAGGATAGCTCTCCTTAAGAAAAAGGAGCCAAGTGATCGCCCATGGATAGGCCATGGGTTGATGTGATGTGATGAAAAAGGTTGTTTGCTGCTTGTCTATCACCACTGTCTGTGCTGTCTCTTTGATCACTTTGTTTATGCATCAACAAATGTGGCGCCAGAAAGAATACATTAACTGAAAGAAGCTATAGAGCCAGCATGCGTGGGTCACATTCTCGTCACGTCCTCGCGTGTGCTAGACCCTAACCCTAGTATGTGCCCATTCCCAAGACATCGTCATCACTTCAACCCGGAATAAAACATAATACAATCAAGTCAACTATAAACGTATAGCACACCAAGTTTCACATGATATAACGCAACTAGCACTTACGCTTGCTTGTGCGCATCGCAGCTTGCCTATTTGTTGTGTACACCCACACAATGATGTTCTTTGTATCACACAAAACTTGGCTAACCATGCAAGGGGAATCAACGTCGTTTCTAGCTTCGCAGCCAAAAAAGAACAACAATGAAGCCAAATCGAGACACTAATGGAAGCAATGTAACCCTACAATATGCATGAATATAGGGTTCTTGCGGCCTTGATTACGGCTACAATGGTGAAGATTCACTGACATTCGTCTTCAAAATATTTGCATATGACAGGCACTGATGATCAAGTTTCTCCTCATACGCGGCGTAATATGTTTGCACAGCTCTCACTAGCTAGAAAAAATGCCTTGGCTAGTCTCCAAGTCTCACGTCTATTCGTTGCCAGCCTGGTTCTACTAGTCAACTTTTCTGTGTTGATTTAGATAACTGGCTCCTTTCGTAATCTGTATTTCTCCGCCTACGATTTGAACGGCATCTGGTTGTTATTCTCTTCGCCCAGCTGAGTGTGTGGTCTGCCTCACAAGTTCAATATCATTTGATCTGTTTGGATGGCTTGGTGATTTAAAAACTTCCAACTGTCTCGAACAAAGTGTTCTTTTCATGATTTGCGGCGACATGTTGTTCTGCTATGACATGAGGTTGTATGCCGGGTAAATCGTGCGGAGTTTCATTGTTGTAACACGCATATTTTGGTGATTCTTTTCATCCAAGGGCATCATCGGGGTTGTCACCAAAGTACACAAAGAAGAACATGTTTTGAGAAAACAATGCAACGCCGTTTATTTTTATTTTTGGGCTATGGATCGTTTATTTCTTCTCCTTCTTGGAAAGGTCGACAATGTTCAGGTCTATGAGAGATACAACGTTAGCAATTATGACAGGGTACGCCTGCACTAGACTGCCTCAAGTGCAGAAAATATTATTTTCTGACAGAATTGGGCCAGTCTATGTTGCCATGGGAGAAGAATATGGGAGAGTCGTACTAGGGGGCAGGCTCTGCTTGAGCTTCTCGGCCTTCTCGAGGTCCTTCAGGGACAGAGTGTACAGGAAGCGCTGGCAGCGGACCTTGAACTTGACCTGCTGCTCCTTCTTGTTGCGCTTGATGCGGGCGGCTATAGGAAATCGAGGATTAGTATCTTTCTCTGGGGCGTAGTAGGCTCGCTTTTGCCAATGTCGAATAGTCAGGTGGACGTGTGATGAGGGGTAGCGGTATTGAGAGCGTAATTTTCGTCAGAGCAAAGGTAGTCCTTCGTCGAAGATAGATTCAACGAGTTCGTTGTAACAGCCTCGTAGCCAGGGCGAAATCGTCGCGGTGGTTTTGTGTCGTTGTGTATCGAAGGTGATTCAAAAAGCCTATGCTTCGTGGGCAAACTCACAGGAGGCATCCTTTCTCCGGCAGATCTCGAGGAACTATAGCATAAAGTTAGCAATTAACTCCGAGAAACATTTTGGAGTGTTTCAATGGCACTGAGATACATACCTGCTTAATGTCGGCGACTTCACGAGGCATTTTGACGGTGTTGATGTGATTGATAATCTGCACACTAAGTGTATGAGCAATGGTGTAGTTAATTTTGACTTGTCGATGATGCTATTTTGTGCTTGCTGGTAATTTTTTTTTGTGGGATAAGCCCCAGCATAGAGAGGCAAAATCGGACCAATCATGTTTTGTGTCTTGGAGCATAAGTATGTGAACATTGGCTTATCAGACTGCCCTGATGGATCTGGGTTTTGGCTGAACTTTAGCCTTGGGTTCTTGGGGTTGGAATTGGTTCATGTTTGGTTTAGAAATTGAAGGTTGGTTACGTATACTTGCGAGTACATGCGTATTTACAATTATTAGGATGCTGATTTGCTAGTTATTTGAATGACTTTGTGAACGGGTTCTAGAAGAGGCTAAGGTGTGAGATTTGGTTACTGTGTGTTCATTATCCAGAAACATGGAACCCTTAACCCTATGTCCTTATTTCTTCTTAGGCTTAGATGGGGGTTAAATGGTCACAAGCTTATCGCGCTCTTATCGCGCTCTTATCGCGCTCTTATCGATAGCATATCGAGTATAGCTTGCGAAGGACAGTTGTTTTAAGCTTCTGCCTGTTGCCGGACTTGCCTTGATCTTTTGTAAAGTCAACAACAATCATCATCGTATCCTCGTAGACCACTTGAATCTAGGAGGACAAGATGATAGACTTTTTGAAGGTATGTGATACATGGACTCGGCTTTTGCATGCGCGCACGTGACGTCATACATATTGTCCTGAGAGCTACAAAGATGTCCAAATACTTGGATTGCGCATCGGTCGCCAAAGTGTGGCATTATGAAGTTGTCGCGCACAGGCTAACGTGTTCACTTCTGCCGCGTACAGCGCCTTGCGGCGGCGCTAGACCGTCCGCTATTTCCGTGGAAGAAACTCGTGCTTGGGTTCTCCATTGGACAGTTTGCCCTTGAAACCTTTCTCTCGCTACGCCAGCACAGTGTGCTGCAGCACACCAAGCCGCCCAAAGTTCTCGCTCATGAAGTTACCCAGGAAGTCTACGACAAGAGCCAGGCCTATAGCCGGGCCAAGTCCACGTTTGGCATGGTCAACAGCCTTTGGGGCCAGCTCCAAAACATTGCCTTTATCCACTATGACGTCCTGCCCAAGCTGTGGGACTTCTCCAGTCTCTTCGTCGCCGCCTTCGTTCCCGCCCGCTTTGCGGGCGAGATCTCTCAGTCTATTGTCTTTGTCATCGGCTTTATTGTCATCCAGCAGATTTTGGGTCTTCCGAGTCGCATCTACAGCACATTTGTGCTGGAAGAGAAGTTCGGTTTTAACAAGCAGACCCCCAAGCTCTTTGTGACGGACATTATCAAAACGAATCTCCTGACCGTGGCCTTTGTCCCCCCTATTCTGGCTGGCTTCCTTGCCATTATTCAGAAGACGGGCGACAAGTTCTTCTTCTATCTGTCGCTCTTCACCGCTGGCCTTCAGGTCTTCATGATTACTGTCTATCCTATCGTCATCCTGCCCATGTTCAACAAGCTGTCTCCTCTTGAGGAGGGTGAGCTCAAGAACGAAGTTGAAGGACTGTCAAAGAAGCTTGGTTTCCCGCTCCACGAGTTGTTTGTCATCGATGGAAGCAAGCGTAGCGCCCACAGCAATGCTTACTTTTACGGTCTGCCCTGGAAGAAGCACATTGTTCTGTATGATACGTTGCTGGAGAAGAGCACCACCCCCGAGGTTGTTGCTGTCCTTGCTCACGAGCTTGGCCACTACAAGCTTGGCCACACCATGTCTTCTGCCATCATCGGCCAGGTACGTCTCTTTTGTTGCACTTGTAATTCCCTCTTCATAATACTAATTGCGCATAAAACCAGGTTCATCTTTTCTGCATCTACACCCTGTTTTCCGTCTTCGTGCACAACACGTCGCTGTTCAACGCCTTTGGTTTCTACGCTCAGCAGCCCATCATTATCGGGTTCCTACTGTTTTCTGACGTACTGTCGCCTACCGACTCTATCATGAAGTTGTACATGAACATCATGAGCCGCAAGTTTGAATACCAGGCCGATGCCTTTGCTGTCGATCTTGGCTACAGCAACGAACTGGCGCAGTCTCTGATCAAGCTGCAGATTCAGAACCTGAGCACCATGGAAGCCGATTGGATGTACTCGAGCTACCACTACTCTCACCCTATTCTGTCTGAGCGTCTGGCCGCGCTCAACTGGCAACCTACAGGCAAGGTGTCTGTCGACAAGAAGGCAGAGACGGAGAAGGATGTTGATACTGCTATCACGACCGGTCGTGACGAGCTGTAAGATGGCGATGGAAGCTATAGAGTGTGACTGATTTTGAAATACTTGAATTCAAGAATGATCTAGAGTCACAAGTCGTTGAATGTATACATGTACTCGTCGTAGTTAGTGATTAGAAAGCAACTAGTCGAGCGAAGTTGTACCCAGTGCTACTAGAATTGTGGGCCGTCAGCAGCTGGCGTATCTTTTTGCCAGCTGCCAAAGCCTTGAGAGCCCCACCCGAATTTTCATTCAACGTCAAAGCATCACGAGCAATTGGCCGCGGCCGTTGCCGCCATCGATTTGCGGCTACAGTCTCACCAATAGACTCCCACCTTCAAATTCGGCCGCTCGCTATGATTCAACGGTCGCTCTTTTCTGCCGCCATTTTGGCGCTCACACGGCCCGGCGCCGCTGCCGCGCACACGGCTCTGCGTCAGCCCAACACCACGTACGACTGACCTTCCCCCGTTGCTTACTGCCTTGGACCACCGCCCTACTGACACGCTGAACCGCTCACAGCCGCGCCTTTTCCGTTCTCTCCCCGCTGCGCCCCGGCCTGCAGATGCGCCGGTCGCCGGTCGCGGCCTTTACGCCGGCGCCTGCACCGACAACTGGCGCTGTGGCCGATCTGGTCCCGACCGACGCCATCTCAGCCGGCCCGGCGTTGGGCATGACGCAGATCCGCTGCGGACCGCGCAACACGATGAACAATAACTCACGGCTGAAGCGCAAGCGCCGCTTAGGCTTCCTGGCCCGGAAACGGTCGCAGACAGGTCGGAAGATCCTGGAGCGGAGGTTGGCCAAGGGCCGGATGAGACTGACGAATTAGAGTGGAATTGCATGGGGGGCGGGATCTGGAGAGTGTCGAACAGCGACGACTAGCTCTCTATGAATGTACTACTATACTGATTTCCAATGCGTCATTGTTTGTGATTTGGCATATAATGGGAATGAATGAACGTGAAGTGTGACTCAAGCTCTTAAATTATGACTGACTATGAACAGGTTCAACATCCTTGATATATACATTTATGCGATATTATACGGGACAGCAGATCCCTCCTTTCTCGTCATCTACACAGGGCTCTGTAGATAGCCTTCGCACGCCAGAGCGTCAGTGAAGCAGGCCAGGTGGAGGCTATCACTAGAGTCACCCAGCCAAATCTTGAAACGACCGTTAAGCTTTGGCACCACCCAGTCCTGGATCTTAACATCCCACACACTGAGATCTTTGCGGGTCAGCGACAGCGTCACTGTCTGTTTCTCCCCCGGCGCCAGTTCCTTGGTTTTCTCAAAGTCGCGCAGTTGGATGATGGGCGTGTCGTACTCTGTGCCCTCGGGGTACTGCAGATACGCCTGGACGACGGCCTTACCGGCGTGCTGCATGCCCGTGTTTGTCACGACCACGTCGATCGTGTACGCCACATCCCACAGCGCAGGGTTTCCGCCCTGGGCGCCGCCGGCGCGCGGGCCCGCGGTCTGGTTCGTCGAGTAGCCGGCGGGGTAGTCGTACTTTTTGGACGCGCGATCGGCGACGGCGTCGTCAGCCTCGTTGGACTGCAGCCACGAGTAGATGTAGCGGAAGATCTTTTTGAAATCCGCCGGCGCCAGGGCCTCGGACTTATCAGGGATCGGGCCGTCGTAGTCGAGCATGGGGCCCTTGGCGGGCCGCTTCGGTGGCACTTGGCTGAGTTCGGTTACCTTGTGAATTGTGGTGTTGTCGAAAGAGAAGCTGGTGTAACTGAGTCCATGGCCAAAAGCAAAACGCGGCTTGACACCCGCCTTATTCAGGTGGCGATAGTCAATGTACAGACCCTCGGTGTAGTCATCCTGCGGCTGAGGGAAGGCAAAACCAACAAGCTTGCTTAGGCTGTCGGGCAGATCGGTCTCGGCATGCGTGATGCTGTACGGCAGGTGGCCGCTAGGCGAAACATCGCCATACAGGACGTTGGTCAATGACTCGCCGGCCTCTTGACCGGGCAGATGCGCGAACAGGACAGCCTTGACGGACGGCAAGTCGATCCACGGCTCGACAATCAGCGGGCCGACGGTGTGTGCGACAACAATCACATTGGAGTAGTGCTTCGCAGCCTGGACGATGAGCTCGTCGCCGCCGTACCAGGCCGACAGCCCCGAGGCGTCGCGGTCGCCATGGTTGCCTTCGACAGTGTATGTGTTCTCTCCCGAGTCAGACGAAATAAAGACAATGGCTACGTCGTCTTCAGCAGCCTCCGGCACGTTGCGTGGCCACGAGTCGGCCTGGTAGTAGGTGACGTTTGCTGTGCGCTTCTTCAGGGCGCCCAGAGGCGCATCCATGTACGGATACTGCACGGTACCAGAGCCCCAGCCCTGGCCGAGTGTGCCCTTGTTGCAGTTACGGTCGTTGCAGGCGTTGGGCCCGTCAGGGTTGACATCGGCGTCAGTGCCGAAAATGTGCAGCGCCTGAGCTGTGTTGAGCGGCAGCATGCTGCCATTGTTCTTGAGCAGCGTGATGGCATCTTGGGCGACGGCGCGTGCGACAAGGTAGTGGTCCTCTTGCACGTTGATAAACTCGTTGACTATACCCTTGGGCGAGTTGGGCCAAGCGCCCGCATAGTAGTCGCCGTAAGCTTCTGCTGTGTTGGTCGAGAAGCTGAGGTGCGGAAAGTCCTGGTCTTGACCGAACTTGTACCACGTTGCCACGATGCGCGTGGCCATGTCGTTGAGTCGGGTCACGGGCACGGAACCATTGAGCACGGAGCGTGTGAGGTCGTACATCCAATAGCTATAGCCAAAGAGCGGGATTTGCGTGTCGCCAGGCATGTCCATGTCGAGACCAGCCAGCGCTGAGGCTACGCCAGACATGTGGGAGATCCAATCAGACATGACGAAGCCCTGGAAGCCAAGTTCATCTTTAGCAATGCCGTTAATCAGGTGGCTGTTTTGACTGCAGGCGGAATTGTTGACCTGTAAATTGCTCTGTCAGCCCGTGTTTATGGTAGTTGGGAATGTGCAACAAGTCGCTTACAGCGTTGTACGCAGTCATCATGGCCCCAACGCCTTCGTGAATAGCTTCGGCGAAAGGCCATAGATACAGCTCATGAAGAGTTCGGTCATCTAGAAAAGCGTCAGTACGTATTCGCAGAACTGTATCATCCCACATCACCATACCAATATTTGCGCTGTAGCCGGCCATGATGGGATTGTACATGCGGTACATCTCTTGCTCGTTGGCAATAAAATGCTTGATCGTGGCAATGACTCCCTGTTCCTGCACGCCTCTGATAGTCTCCCGACCGCCAATGGCCTGCAAAACAGGATCAGAGCCGAAACCCTCCCAGTTACGGCCACACTTGGGTCTCTTTCCCAGCGGGCCAACCGACGGGCCGAGATAGATGTTGACACCCTTGCCGCGGAACTCTTTGCCCATGGCAACGGCACGCTCGTACATTAGCTCCTTGTCCCATGTTGCGCCAGTGGTGATGCCGGCGGGGAAAACAGTCACGTTGTCGGCTAGGCGGACGCCGTTGGCAGCGTCTCCGAGACAAAGCTGCGGGAATCCCACACGCGGGGCGCTTCCGGTGTTCCCTACGCATCGTCTGTGGGGTTAGGAGAGCATGGTGTTAGTGGAATCTGTAGTGTCTCATAGTCTGCCGAGTCACAGTCTTATGTGCAACCATACCCTGGTAGTCTCACGTTAGAAAGTATGTACAGAATAGGATATAAGGCATGCATCGGCCGTCGGTCTCACTTACCCATATAAATGCCAGTGCCGGCAGTGATGTTAGTCTTTTCTGCCAACGTCATATTATCAACGAGAACTTTGGCTCGCTCGTAACTAGTAGCCCAGTCAGGCACCCAGCCGCCGTACGGCGCGGGATAGTAAGGCGCCGAGACGGCCTGAGACTGAACGCCGCCCATGGTTCGCAGGGGGTCGGATCAAGAGTGGCGGACCGGTGTGCGGTATGTGGATATTTCGGAAGAGCACGAAAGAACGCAGCACGGCGAGGTGAATATTTGTGCGGCGGCTAGTAGATCAGTGAGTGAGCTGCAAAGTGACAAGAGAAGCATGTCAGGCAAACTGTCGTCTTCAACCACCACGGCAGATCAGCACCGGCCTCTTGGCTATATACACGACGGCGAGCCCCCTTGCCATACCCGCTTCGCACATGACATTTTGCCTGGTGCCCTTCACATGACACTCCTCAGGCCAGGACATCCCCTTTGAGGCTGGCGCCATAGCGAGCCACACCGGATGGTGGGATATATGCACTATGCAGTCTGAGCAGAAAGGACGCTCATTAGACCCCGATGCGAGGAGACACTGCAGGATTGCAGATCTAATCTCTTGGGGCATTGCTGCTGTTGTGTAGCTCCCTTTTTCCCCTACTTGGGCCGGCTCTCAGTCGCGGCCTTAAGAGAGACATGGTAACTGGACTCGTATAACTGGTAGAACCTGTATGCTGGTGAGTACTTTGCGGGTGATTTGTGACCTGGCCGGCTAAAGCTGAGAATCTAACCCTGAATTCAACCGCCGTCGTCCCTTGGTCAGCCGGCTATCGCTAGTGGGATTCGGCTCGGGTAAGCTGACCAGAAATGGGAGCCAGGCCGTAGAGATGCCGATCATCAAGACTTTTGGTTAAAGGGAGCAATCCAAGTAAGGAGTCCAAGTATACTAGGGTCTATGACAATAAGGGTTGGGATTCGACTAACACCAACTCGGCACCAGGGCAATTCACATCAGGCATAACATCACGGACACAAGCACGGGTCTTGTGCCAGTGCAAGCGATATATTTAGAGACTTGGCAACTCACGAAAGATTACCAGTATAGGGCAAGACTCGCGATGTGCATGTACTTGTGAAAACTGCCCGTTTGATGACGCAGTGCAACCGGACAGGGCGTCTTCAGGGCACTCCTTTTTGTCGGAGGACAAGTGCAGCGCTTCAGCTGGTCTCTCTAGGCATAACTAGACGGCTTGTGCGATGCTATTTTCAGCCTCGTGGATTCGCTGCAGTTGGGTCCAGCAGGTGCTTTGAGAGCCGGTCACGATGCAGGAAGAAAAGCACTGATCAACAGGCGATGGGAGTACAAGCTGGAACCACTTGCGCGTGAAAATTTGTGCTACCAAAGTTGGCTGTGTTGCGGACTGGTTTCTGCTATTTTGCAGCCCACGGATCTTTAGGACACTGACGGGGTATGACTCTTTGCCAACTGCAATGACCACGATTTGGGGGCAAACCTTGAGCAGATTGACGAAGAACACGGATTTTTTCGTATGTCTAGATTTGCCTAGATTGTGTTTTTGTTTAGTTAGCTGTAACACGCGAGGAACAAAATAAGCTTCCGGTGTTTTGACTCTGGTCTTGGCCTTTCAACTGACAAGTCACGCTGAGACTGCATCATCATCCTTGAGCGCCAAATACAGGCATGATGGCACGCATAAACATTTGAAAGGAAGAGGATCGTGAAGGAGGAGGAGCTGGTGGGAAAGACACAGGCGTGGTACCAAGAGTGGGAGAGAAAAGCGAGAGAGAATAGATCATGTAAGCAGCGGCAGATGTGATGTAGAAAAAGAACGAGCATCCAGTCGGACAGAGAAGGGCTTCACAGCACTGTCATGACTACGCTACAGACAGACGACAAGTGGGTATGAGTAGCCATAATTATACGCATGCATGTGCCGTGGTCGTCGTAGTATGTTTGTATATGTGTTGTAGGATTCTCAGTCGCTCTGCTAATTCCTCCTCCGTCCTTGCTATTCCTTGGCCTGACTGATCGACTAGCTAATTGCCTGGCTAGTTGGAAGAAAAACTCTTCTTGGTTCCTGCAAATATCTCTTATTTTTCTTCTTCTTCTTCGAAGTTTTTAATTTCCCAACAAAAAAAGTACGTGGCTGAAGAAAAGTCGGGCCATATTCTAGAGTGTTGCAAATCTTGTCGCTCCGTAGGACGGCATCGTGGCTAGAAGCCGGTCGGGCTTGCAGGCTGTTTGTATCTTAGGGTCTACCACCCGAAACTAGGGTCTGACCGGCATGGACCAAGTTTGCCACTGCGTCTGTACTACATATACTCTATATGCTATAGACGTTCTATAGCGCGCGCTCAGTCGCATCTAATACAGTGGAGTCAGGCCCAAAGGTTTGGGTTTCAGGCCCCCCTATATTTCGTCATCAATAATACTACATACACCTACTAGCACAGCCAACAATGGCCTGCGGCTTTGTGAATGTGGCATCTGGGGTGGCTGTTCTGGTGGTGAGAGGGGCGTGTCTCCTGGGACCGCCAGCCGCCGCCTCTCCCCAAGACTCTGAAGCTGTTTTCCTTTTTCTCCACTGGCACTGGCGATCTCCTCACGGCACACACACAAAGCGGCCGTCTCTCTGCTTCTTCTTCCCATCCAGCTGAACTGGCCTGCCTGCTTCCCCAACAAACCACCCGCTAATATATGCGAAACGGCGTCCACGTGGACAAGCCTGCTGTCAAAGCGACATTACAGCGAGCGCCAATATCATGGCGACTCCACCCGAGGACAACTAGTTCTCGGCAAGCCCCCAAGTTCTGGCATCGCGATCCTCCCCAACAGCATTACTGCCACGGCCACGAATAACATGGCTAGGCTATCCCAATGACAACCGACCGCTGCTCTGCCGTCGCCACTTGGCTTGCCACCAAGCCCCGTGTATCGGCGCTAGAGGCTTGGCTCAGTATTCTGCGTTGCAGAGGGCCTTGGAGCGTCTTTGGCGAGGCGCTACGTGATCTCGCCGGGAGATGAACATGTTCGCAGTCAAGATAACATGCCTGGTAAACAGGCCTTCGTGTTGCTGGCTGGCTCTTCGGCACTGAAAACCCCAATCATGCGGCAACGTGACGTCCTAGAGCTCGGAGGAACTGCCAGAAACGGCTACAAGTTTTGTTTCTTTGTCCTCTTTTGAGCCCCCCTGGCTGTCTGTGTTCCTTGTTCCCCCCTTCCCTCTCCCATCCCTCGCTCCTCTCACCCTCGTCGCTGTTTCTGCTTGGCATCCTAAGCTTCTCCACACTTGACGGCTGTCTTGTTTCGGGGGAGGCTCGAAGACAGCGGAGATGCAATGCGCGAGAAATCTCGAGGCAAGACGTTGGCTGGCCACCGTCCGTGTTCCTTTATATTGGATAGACTGTTGTGCCCGTAATTGCACATATATGGGAATATATGCAGCTCTAGCCTGCCATCTTGTCTCACGGCATCGGTTTTTTGCAGTGGCCCGCAGGGCAGAGCGAGAAGACTTCTCCAATCTTGCACATAACGTCATTTCTTTATTTATTGCCTGGCCTTCTCATAGCCTGGCCGGTATGGAGAAAATAAGAGAAGAAGAGGGAACTCCAGGGAAAGAAGACGAGCATCGGATGGATGTCTCCCAATTGCCGCGGCGGCAGTCGAAGAAGCTTGGAGACCCGAGTGGTCTTGGTGGTCTTGTTCTTGTCCCCGTGACTAGGATGATTTTTGCGATTTGATGCCGCAGCTTTCCGCGCTGCAAGTGCATACGAGTAAAAGTCTAAATGCATCAGTATTAGCTGCATGGTGTATGCTACATTGACACACAATCTGTGTACCAAAGACCATGTAACTGCATATAAAGTATGGGTGTGTGCTTGGTCGTCGAAGGCTTATGAGTGCATACACATAAAAGCCAATTATCTTGCGCCTGTAGTCAACTCTCTCTATGGAATCTTTCCAAAGCCTTCTTTGCCTGCCTTTCTCATACTGCTGCTACTGATCCCCCAGTTATCTAAGCAGTTTGTAAGCCCTGGGCTAGTTTGTAAGACTCGGCCCTGACGCTAGACCTTCCTAGGCCAGCGAGACTGTTAAAGATCCTAAGAAAGTCCTCAAGTGGCGGCCCGAGAAAAGGGGAGCGTAGCAAGGGAGAAGACGTGCTACTGCTGTTGCTGCAAGAAGGCAAATAAATAGGTAAGAGCTAGACTGACAAGCTTCCAAAAAAGGGCAAAGCAGAGCACGATGGCGTTGGATGGAGATTTATATTGGCGGCTATGGAGTCTGTCGCGAAACCTAGCACGGCACAGCACGCACAACACAGGAGAGTATTGGTTTTGGGTACAGGTGAAAAAAGGTCGCGCAATATTTTATCCTAGAGCCTATCGTAGGATACCACTTTGCTGGCTGCGAGTGTATACTACAAGCGCAATTATAGATAGGGGAGAGAGGAGGGGGGGTGAGGATGAGGAAGAAAGTCAAGTTGAGAGCACGCCTCCTCCCCTATAAACTCCAAAAAGAGGGACTGGAAATCTGCAAGACCAGCAAAGATGACTTGTAGAAAAAAGCCCGAGTCCTCGCCTGGGAGCTGTGCCAGGATTTGAGCCTACAAGTCAGATATGCCAGTGTCTACAGACTCAACGGAAGCATAGATGCGCGGGGACATGGACAGGAGGAGGAGAGGCAGAGGATGGAGAAGAAGAAGAAGAAGAACGAGAGACACATCCAAGTATGTACACACGCACATGTTCAGAGCAAGCCAGAAGCCCGAGGAGGCAAGCCAAACCCCTCTTGCGGATGGACTAGTCTGGATTTGCGCTTCAGTGCAGGACCCTGTCTCTCACTCTAGTACAGACATGCCAATAAAGGCCCATGGAGCATTCCGCCAGTCTCCTGGGCTCAGTTCAGTTCAGTGCCTAGAAGCACACGTTTCGGCGTTAATCGATTTTGGGGGCGGCTGCTCAAAGCGCAGGGACAGTGCAGCGTTTCTTTTTGCGCAGCGCTGATAAACGACAGGCGCCCCCATCAATACAATATGACGCCTCCGGTGAAGAAAAAGGGTCTGTCGCCATGGGATATAAAAACACTCAACGCCTGCTGCAAGCGTGTACAGTGCGGACAGTCGGTGCGCCCCCCTCCCCCCGGTCCAGGGTCCGATCGGCTGGTGACATATGTGACTTGTAAGTACATACATACAGACACAGTATACACCCGTACCAGCCTTTGTTGCTCTTCTCCCACCCACAGAGTTGGAGACCCCCCTGCGAAGGCTAAATCCCAGCGAGAGAACAGAGACAACAGGAAGAAAAGAGAGTCGACTGAAAAGACGCACGGGGCCAGGGCACCCCTCCCTCCTCGCAGTCTTCCACCCCGGATCCCAGGAGCAGGCATACAGCGACGCAAGTACGCGGCCGACGCCAGTCAAGAAACACCCGCAACGACAGGGAAACAAGGACGGCCGGCCAATGTGGCAAGCCCATTGTTGGAGCGCGATGGGCCACGCCCAGGCAAGCCCAGGGGTCTAAGGCATCTGGGTCTGCTCCTGGGTCTGCTCCTGGGCCTACGTCTCTGCCGTGCGCTCCGCTCACCACCAACAGCCTTCCTCTTGCTCCTGCGCCTGGATGGCAGGCGGGGCGTCCTGGATCGGATGAGCCTGGCGTGGCGTGGCGCGGCTTTGAACTTGGTGCTCGTGGGCCAGACCCCGACTGGCATGCTCCTCGTGCGTCAGCTTGTTGGCTCGTGGGGCCTTTGACATGTTCGCAGAGCTTGTTGAGGTGCTGCGCAAGGCCGGACCTGCCAATGTCATCGTCGACCTGCACTTCCGTTTTGCATAAAACCTATCCGGCGCCCGCCTTCTTTTCGAGTTGTTGGCTCTCTTGTTCATCACACCAGTCTGAGCTTGTCGATCTCGCCTTCACTCGATCTTCTCTCTTCTGCCTTTGTGCTTATTGTATATACCATCTTCTTATTGTCTTATATTACCTACCTCTTGCGTATTGTTTACTCTTTTAATTTTCACCTTCACCTCCACCTCTACCTCCACCTCCTGCTCTTACAAAATGAAGTTCTCCTCTATTTTCAACTTCGCAGCTGTTGCTGCCGGTGCCGTCATCCGCCGCGGCGACGACTTCATCGAGCTTGATGATCGCGGTATGTGCTCTCAGCTACTCCTCCTTCTCATGGCCGTCTACTAACCCACGCTACAGATATCAGCGCCACTCTTTACCAAGGCCTCGACTTCTACGTCCAGTGGGCCCAGGCCGCTTACTGCAACGCCGAGGTTGCCAACGGCACTGCCGTCACCTGTGCCTACGACAACTGCCCGAGCGTCACTGCCAACAAGGCCACTATTATCACAGCCTACACGTAAGGACTTCACCAATCAAGTCTCCCATTCAAGTAACTTGCTTCTAACACTCTCTCACAGTGGTGATGACACCGAGGTTGCTGTCATCGTCGGCCTCGACCCCACCCGCAAGGAAATCGTGGTCTCCTACCGCGGCTCGTCCAACATCCGCAACTGGATCGTCAACCTGTCCTTCCTCATGACTTCCTGCGACCTAGTCGACGACTGCTACGTGCACGACGGCTTCCACTGGGCCTGGGAAGAGACTGGCTCTACCGTCATGGCCGTCGTTGCCGCTGCCAAGGCCGCCCACCCCGACTACACCGTTGTGGCCACGGGCCATTCTCTGGGCGCCGCCGTCGCCACTATTGCCGCGGGCTACCTGCGCGCTGCCGGCTTCCCGTGCGACCTGTACACCTACGGCTCTCCTCGCGTCGGTAACCCGGCCTTTGTCGAGTTCATTACCAACCAGGCCGGCGCCGAGTACCGCGTGACCAAGCTCAACGACCCCGTGCCCCGCCTGCCCCCCATCTTCTCTGGCTACCGCCACACCTCGCCCGAGTACTGGATCGACGACGGCTCCTCTTCCAACACCGCCTACACCGGCTCTGACTTCACCGAGTGCCTTGGCTTTGCCAACACCGACTGCAACGCGGGCACTTTCGGCCTCTCCATCACTGCTCACCTCAACTACATGCAGCACACTGGCTCCTGCGACAGCGGCAACTCCAAGAAGCGCTCTGGTCTTGAGGGTGACTCTGCTGCTGCCGCCCGCGTATCCGATGCCGATCTGGAGGTCCAGGTCAACAAGTACGCCCAGCAGGATTTGGACTACGTCGTCTCCATGTAGACGGCGTGAAACGCCGAGAAGTTGTCCTCTTCTCCCTTTCTTGTATCTATCTTCTTTCCCTCTTTTGTCCATATTCCCTATTTCTATATTCTCTTCTGTTTATACCGAAGCCAGCCTTAATAGCGTCTTGCCTATGTTATCTTTTCCAGCGGTGGAGGACCAAGCAGACGCAACGGCATTTTTTTTCACACTTTTTGCTAGTACTTAATTTTTTTTCTTTACGGCCTGTTTCTGTCTACCAGAATATCCTGTACTTACTACTCGTTACGAACCAAATACATCCTATACGTCATCAAATCTTCCGATAAATGAGTGTGTGCCTTGACTTGTGCTTCTAGTGACTCCGTGCAGAGACGGTGCTTGTATGCACATCAAGCTGTCCAAGACGAACTCTTAATGCCCTTGCTAAATCATATCAGATGAATGTCGGGTTGACTGCCGCAGCACGCGTCAGTAGATTCACGCCATATGTGGTTAACTAGCTAACTATGATATCAAACACGTTTTTTTTTTCGTTTAGCCCTGACTTACACCCGTAGTACACGCCCCAGTCTTTTTTGCTCAAAGTCCCACGGCTAAATGGCAACTGCCCTTGGCTCGAACACTCGACCTTCGAGAAAAAGCCTGATCCTTCCTGTCTATTCTTATCCCTTATCCGTGCTAGCTTCTTTATCTAATTTGTGTTTTTTTTCTCTAGAACCTCTCTAGGCCCTGAGCGCAACTACTAAAACTCCCTTGCATGAACCGTCGCATGTCGCGCTTTCCTTAGAGTAATTGTCTTTTGGCGCTGCAATTTCATCTTCAACCTCAACCAACCTAACTTGCATTACGACTTCTGCTTGTGAAATCTGCCAATCTACACCGCCTGCTTGCCGTCTTGCCGCTTCCACGCCCCCCCCCCTCCCTCTTCGCGCGAGGCGGGCACAAATCGAGTTTTATGTCCGCTGGTTCACGGCCCTCTTTGTTGTCACACAACGCCCATATTTTTCGGTGGCCAATTCTCTATCTTTTGAAGGGGCGCGCGATTAACAACCTTGTAGCTCATAACGATACGGAGACATATTATCCGGCCGATTGCATGGCACGACGGCAGGAAACGTGACTCTTGGTAATCGCCGATATATGCTTATATACAGTGTACACGATTGTGAGGCAATGTTGCGTTACTGCCTAGAACTCATAAAACCCGCTCCGTGTTGACATTTTGGCACCTATCACGGCGTTCTTGCTTTCCTGAAGAGGAGGGCTTTGGGATGCTTGTGCATATGCATTGGCTTGCATTGTGGCCAATATTCAGCCATATGATCTAGGCCTCTTATATGCGTGTATAATGTGCACAAGTACAAGTGTGTATAGTTATTGCATGCCAGTACTGTGCTACCGCGTGGCACAACTATACAGACATATCTTGTCCCGCTTCATCGCCATGGGTTTTGTAGTCCCCTCCAGTGCCACCATCACGCCGTTCATATGTATCGTTATAGCTTGCTCAAGGAACTACACACGGTGTTGATCTAGGCCTAGACCTTCACCGTCTGTGCACCCAACGTCATCCCAATTACATTGGCCAGACCAATAACCTGCACGTGACGCGGGACAATCAATTTGGCCGATAGCCGTAGGCACCCAAACGCCACAATCTGCTGCATCTGCGGCGCGACGGCGATGAGTTTCTCGACGAGAGTATTGGTCATCATTTCGCAGAATGACAAGTCAGCATATGTAAGTCGTGGCAGGCCGCCCTCGACATTAAACGCCTCTGTAAACGCCTCCCCAGAAATATGCCGCGCTGAAGCTACGTTCAGATAACGCAAATGGCTGGCCGAGTGCGCAATGAGCGCCTGGAACGCGCGCGGCCCGATGGCGGGCTTGGCAGTATCGTCCTCGCCTTCTTGGTCGTCGCTGCGCTTCTCCACGAGCGGCCGGCAGCGGTATAGATCGATGTGCTGCAACGGCGGGTTCGTCCAGTTGGTAAAGAAATTAGCCATTGCGACATCTGTAAATTCCGGGCACTCGTTGATGCGCAGTTTACGGAGAGTGTGGCAGTGGGTACGGATGGAATCAAGAAGAGAGTTGTTGGCTTCGTGCATATCGCGGAGAGAAAGGACCTCAAGATTGGGGCCGACGGCAGCAATAAGGTTGCAAAAGTGCTCTACGCCAATGGGAGCCGTGATTTGCAGGCTGAGTGATGTGAGATTTTTCAGCCTACTGATGGCCTCAAGGGTGTGACTAGTGAGTTTGGCGCTGTGGCGGATGGAAACGTGCTTGAGATTTGGGCACTTGTCAACCATATGTTGAACCACATCATCGCTAAATGACGTGTCGGTGTACTCAACAACAATAGCCTTCAGTGCTGGGCCACGGGCGCTGAAAAAGTCCTTCCAGCCGTCTGAACTCAAGAGATTTCCACCGTGCAGAGAGAACGACTCGATAGGTACGTTTGCTTCAATGATGATTTGCATAACGGGGTCCTTGAACTGGATGCCATTGCGCACAATGATCTTTTTCAGCTTTGTGCAGGTATGGAAGCACAGGCTCAAGTCATCCATGGTTAGCTTGGCGGCATCGTAAAGATATAGGGACGTAGACTGTGGCCATATGAACAGACCCAGAGTCTTGGAATTCAACAAGCGGCGTTTTGCGACCTGACGAGCCACAAGATCCAGCATGGACTCTGGCAAGGCAGAGACGCTTTCTGCCAGATTAATATGATTAACAAGCACCTCGATACACTGCACGGTCAAACTCTTGCCGCCAACAATGAGCATGCGGTCCATTATTTCCTTTTTTCTTTTGCGGAGCTTGGCTGGTGCAGGCCGCGCACTGGTCTTTGGCCTAGAAGCGACATTGTCCTTACGGCTACAGTTGGAACAGAGAAGACCGCCGTCTGGGGCGGCCTTGGAGTATGGCGTGACGAGAAAGCTGGTGTTACATATGCTGCAGTCCTCTCTTTGGTTTGAAGGGTGGTCGGGAGACAAGTCGTTGAGGGCGTTCAAAATATCCGAGTCGTCGGATTCTCCACCGCCATCTGATGAACTATCAGAGGAATCAAAGACATCGCGGGCTCTTTTGGAGCCACGTTTCCTCTTTCCTTTGCCTTTGCCTTTAGCTTTGCCCTTGCCCTTGTTTCTCGCACTGCGGCGAGTTGATGAGCGCGAGCTTTGGGGGCCAGCCTGTGGTGGCGATCCCGGGCCGTCCGAGTCACGAACGCTCTCATCAGACAAACTGATGCCGGCATCCTGCGCTTCCCGAGCCGATGTTTGGGCCGCAGGTTCTTGATGCTGCTGATTAGCCAAACGGCGGCGCTCTTCAGCTGTTCGGCGGATTTCCGCAGCTGAGATATTGTGTGCCTAGTCATGTGTCAGCATACGGCGCAGGAGTTGAGTGATGGGAAGACGGAAACTCACGGCGAGGAAATCGGTCAAGGCCGATGTGCTAGTATCATTTTAGCATAGGCAACGGGGACTTGAGGCTTAGGAGAGCCGATGTACTTACGGGCCGGTAATACCTGGTAGTCTGATACGTCTATTGAGAAATATTAGCAAGGGGCAGCATGTCAAAACGGGCACTGGTGGATAGTTGAGACTTACGTCATAATGCGGATGTGGGCAATAGGGATGTTAAGAAGTGCAAGTCGCAGTCACAGCGAAAAGAGAAGAAGAAACGATTATCAACAAGACTGATGCTGAATGGCCCTCAGCCTCAACTGTTGGCTTGGAGATCTTTTCTTTTGGCGCCGCCAACAGGAAACGCCAACGGTGAACGGAATCATGTGACTTTACGTACGCCCGGTTCGATCCAGTAACTAATTGATATTTGTTCCAGGCTCTTCCAGAGTCTGAAAAAGATAGGCAACGCTAGGCATCCATGGGTGCCTAAAAGGCAGAGTGCCCCAAGGCTGGCTACTACCTCCTACAGTGGGTCCTGTCGCCTAATTTGTGGCACTAAGACGGGAAAGAGCATGCATGCATTGACTGGGACAGCTGAAGACGACGAAGAAGAGGAAGAATCCTTTTTTTTTTACCTGAATATCACCTGAATTGTGCGGTCACGTGCCCTCGTGTCTGGATGGCTTCAGCTGTGTCGCGGCAGGAGCACGAAACGCCAGATGATTCGTGATAATTAATGAGACTAGGGCAAGGAACCAGGAGGATGAAGAGTCTTTGAGAGGGCAGGAGGGAGCAAGGAGGCGGAGGAGAGCAGACCCTAACTACGGTAAAGTAGCAGTTGTGTCGTGGATTGTGTTTTACATGTGTCTATGTACACATGTACATAGGTACATACATGACTACATAAAAGTCTAGGACTAACTATAAACTCCTGGCGTCGCCGTCGCTTTCACATGGCGTCACAGTTCAAGGCCTCTTCAAACTCTTTTCACGATCGTCATTTGCGCCAGTCGATCGTGCCTGATAGCCGTCTACCCACATTGTGCCTTGGGCCGCAATCATTTGATACACTCCACAGCACAAGGACATTGGTCTGCTGGCTTCCCGGGCAACAAACAAGCAAACTGCACAACGTCCAACATCTGTGTCCAGGCAAGCCTGCTATTTGCTGGCCGCCTCTCTATTGGTCCCACTGTCCATCTCTGGGCTCGTCTTCTGTTAAGCCTTGCCAGTTGTGGTGCATCTTTCCGGCTGTCCTGTTGGTGGGTTAACGCGGAATCTGAACCTACCAATTGATTGCTGAGTTCGTCATGAGTCGCCCTGGTAAGCTGCTGCATACTTTATCGCCCTGCATAGACTGGTCCTCGGTGCATCCTTTGCATACTGTGCAGAATCGGCGCCCACACTTTACTTGACCTTGACTTTCATATTATTCTGACTAAATATCTGACATTGCCTTTCTTTTCTCTCAGGGTCTGTTGCATCGCGAGCCAAAGCTGCCCCCTCATGCCTCTCGAGTACCCGTGAGGCCCCCGCAGCCCGTCGCTACAACACCCGCAGCAGCACTCAAAGTCCGGCTTCTGTAGCAGGTTCCTCCTCCAAGTCACACGTGAGTGTGCCCGTGCCACAAGACCGCCAGGCCCCGTCCACTGCCGCCAAAGCACAGGCCCTGGCCGCTGTCTTTGCGGAATCAGCAGACCCACCCGCTCCGACTGCCAATCCACCCTCCCCCGCCCTGCCCTTGCGCCCGGCCGATTCCGCCGAATCTCCACCTCCCCGCGCTCCCTCGAGACAAACAAGACGCAAAACTATTGAAGTTTGCATCCCAAGGCGTTCTCTCCGCAATCAGAAACCCGATGCCAAACAACATCAAACGACAATGGACGACAGAAATGATGATGTCTTTGATACCGGGAAGTGGGATATTCCCGACGACGGAAACCAACTTGATCCCGGCATTATCGTCTTGTCCGACGAGCCTGTCTCGAAGCCATCGCATAAACGTCGAAACTCGTCTCTTGTGGCTGTGACTGAATCTCAAAACAAGCGCTTGTGTCGGCACTTGGGACTCGACGGGCTTGTCAATCCTCACAACCCTTCAAATCAATCGCAAATTCATGGGGTCACAAACCACTACAACCCTCCAATTGATCTGTCTATGGATGGGCCCTCCAACTCTCTCGTCTCTTCAAACCCTCTATCTATCAATGACCTCACGAACCCTCGAAGAATTTCAACCCATTTGAATATCGAAGGGCTTATATCCCCAGGCAACACCTCAGAGAATAACCTTGCTTGGACGTCTCGTCATGGTGGGCCTTCTATCGCCAATGGACACTTCGAACACCAAGTCCCTACAGAATCTTCTGGCCTTTCTAGGACGGCTGTCCAGGAACCTGGCCAACCCACCGAGTCTTTCATCCCTCGCACAAGACGACCACCTCCACCCACAATGGCAAACTCCTTGATCTATTCGCCAGCCCTAAACACTCCTACAAGTCTCCCCGGACACGTAGAAACTGGGTCTCAATCGTCTCCGGAGTTTCTAGAAATAGATTTTCACGATTTCGATTCTGAATCAATAGATGACCTTCATTTGGACGTATTTGACTCGGAAGATGAAAGTCTTGACGATGATATTCCCTATAGACGGTCGAATAGGAGGGCCGCTAATCGTTCAGCTGGTGCAATCGAGGCAGCACAGAAGCGGCTGGTAGATCACCATCCATTCCTTAAGACCATGTGGGAAGACCTGGAGGTAATGCCTGCCATTGAAAAAATTCAAGCACCACAGCCTGAGTACATCTCTCGCCAGCTCAAACCATTCCAACGCGAGGGCCTCCACTGGATGATGGAGATGGAAAAAATGAAATGGAAGGGTGGTTTGTTGGGCGACGAGATGGGCCTCGGAAAAACTATCCAGGCCGTTTCCCTCATCATGTCTGACTTCCCCGTGGATAAGCCCTCGCTTGTTCTGATACCCCCTGTCGCCTTGTTGCAGTGGGTGAGCGAGATCAAGTCATATACCAATGGACGCTTGAGGACCTTTGTCTACCATAATTCGCGCGCAGAGTCGAGAAACATGACGATCGAGAAGCTTCGCGAATACGATGTGATTCTTATCTCCTACAATTCTCTAGAGTCTTTGTATCGTCGCCAGACCAAGGGCTTGCAGCGAGGAAAAAAGGGTCAGCCCAAGGTACTGGTCAAAACCGACAGCCCAATTCACCAAATCGATTTCCATCGTGTAATCCTCGACGAGGCGCACGAAATCAAGGTGAGTTGGATTTTCTCCTTTGCTAACATCTTACCACCCATAACTACTGACACATGCCAATCGCCACTAGACGCGGAGCACATCCACAGCCAAGGCCTGCTTTGCGCTCAAAGCTACCTACCGCTGGTGTCTTTCTGGCACGCCTCTGCAGAACCGCATCGGCGAGTTCTTTTCCCTTCTTCGCTTCATAAACATCCGACCCTTTGCGTCATATATCTGCCGTTCCTGCTCCTGCGAATCTCTGGAGTGGTCTATGAACGATGAAAAACGTTGCAATCACTGTAAGTAGCGCCTACTGCTATCGCAACATCCACATCAACTTGACTTCTAATTACTTGCACAACAATACCAGGTGGATGCTTTTCTACGTCTCACATTTCAATCTTCAACCGGGAGCTTCTGAACCCCATTCAAAAATTTGGTAATTTCGGCGCGGGAAAGACTGCATTTACCAAGCTGAAGACTCTCACCAACTGCATCATGCTTCGTCGCCAGAAAAAGGACCACATGGACGTCATGGAGCTTCCCGTGAAGGAACTGCGTGTCAGCCGTGAGCTTTTTGGCGACGTTGAAAAGGATCTTGCTAATAGCATCATGAACAACAGTCAGCGCAAGTTTGACACATACGTTGCGCGCCGTGTACTGCTAAACAACTACGCCAACATCTTTGGTCTCATCATGCAGATGCGCCAGGTCGCCGACCACCCGGATCTGATCCTCCGCAAGAACACTGCTGGCGCCGAGGGCGTCCTAGAGTGCAGCATTTGCGAGTCGCCCGCCGAAGACGCGATTCGCAGCCGTTGCAAGCATGACTTTTGCCGCATGTGTGCACGGGAATTCGTTACTGGAGGGAATAGTCCCGACTGTCCACGCTGTCATATCCCGCTTGCCATCGACCTCAAGCAGCCTGAGATTGCACAGGAGGTGTCAAAGCTGAAAAACACGTCCATCATCAACCGTATTCGCATGGAAAACTGGACGTCGTCAACCAAGATCGAGCTCCTACTGCATGAACTGTACATGTTGCGCTCAGATAGAGAGACGCTCAAGGTCATTATCTTTTCGCAGTTCACGTCCATGTTGCAATTGATTGAATGGCGACTCCGTCACGCTGGGTTTAGTACGGTGATGCTGGATGGTAGCATGACACCGGCACAGAGAGCCGCTAGCATTGACCACTTCATGAACAATGTTGATGTTGAATGTTTCTTGGTTTCCCTGCGCGCTGGTGGCGTCGCACTGAACTTGACAGAAGCATCTCGTGTATTCTTGATTGAGCCGTAAGTTTTCCAACCATGTCACGTCTACGCAAGTCATTTACTAACGCTCTACTTGTGTTTAGTTGGTGGAACCCGGCCGTCGAGTGGCAGTCTGCGGATAGATGCCACCGTATCGGCCAGTGTCGGCCCTGCACTATCACTAATCTGGTGATCGAGGACTCGGTTGAGAGCAGAATGGTGATGCTACAGGAGAAGAAGGCGCACATGATCAAGTCGACCATCAACAATGATACGAAGGCTATGCAGTCGCTGTCGGCGCAAGACCTCATGTTCTTGTTCCGCGGTACTTGAGTTAGTGAGAAAACAGAGAGATTTGGTCAGGTATGTTTGGGTATGGCTGGGTATGACCAGGTTTGACGGGGATAGAGTTAGATTTCAATTGAAAACTGTGCATAAGGTTCGTCTATATTTCATCATTTGTGAACGTATACGTGTTGTTACCTTTCAACAAGACGTCATAACTACTACGTCTTTTAAGTTAAATCTCATCAATTTTTATGACTAGTGCTGTCTACTTTTCAGGAACTAAGAGTCAGTGATGACTCTACTTTTTTGTGACGTCAGTATTCACAATGCACTCATCAGGCAGTTCAGGGTACTTGAAGCCCAGTTCCTCTAGGCTCATGGCCATGCAACCTCCTTGTTCAAACCTCAACTTGGCCTGCGGGAACAACTTGCGTTCCCATAGCTGAAGCTCCTCCCAGTGGGGAGGCTTCTTGATGCTTGACTTGCTAACCCAGTCGTGCATCTTATTGATGTATATCCCATCTGTCCCCTTGGGCATGTTATGGAGATTTTCGCCCCGTTCTTGTTTCAAGGTATCGTTCCACGCTTGCATCACGGCTTTTGTTGGCAAATTCTCTGCGTTGGACCAGACGGTGGCTAGAACAGCGGCCTGAGTCTCGGCGATCACGTATGGGATGGCCTGTTGCAAGAGGCCAGGGAATGCGAGCGTGGGGTGCTCGATGCAGAAGAGATGCTGGTAGAGGCCGTGTACTGCTCTACCCGTCGTGATGAGCTGGTCTTGCAGGTCGGGGAGGAATGGCAGACTGAAGAGATATCCAGAGCAGAATAGAACAGCATCGACGTCGGTGATCTTCGTGCCGTCCATGAGCCGCACTCCACGAGTGTCTGGGAGAAACTCGGCGATTTCTGGCACCTCAACTGCGCCGATATGCTCTAACCGATCAGGCGGGGTGGCATGGCGCACAGAAAGATACAGCGGAGATGCCGCCACCTTTTGGATTTGGCGCGCAATATCAGCACCTGAAGGGCCGTTGCCGATGACGATGACCTTCTTTCCAGCAAATGAAGCGTTGGATCTGTACTGCTTGCTGTGACTCACGACGCCGGGATTGGCAGCGGCGAAGGCGGCCAGCCCAGCAATGTCTGGGACATGTGAAAGACTGAAATGGCCGTTGGCGACGACAACTGCATCGTATGTCGCTGACGTAAGGGCGCCATCGGCACTGCCGTTTTCGGCGTGGACTGTCCACTGGTCGCGTCCGTCGGCGGTAGAGAGATCGATGCGTACGACATTGTGCGAGAACTTGACCAGGCCCGAGATCTCGGCGGCGTAGGCGCAAACATAGTCATGGATAATCTGCCGCGAAGGGAAGAGCTTGGCCGACGCTGGGAACGGACTGTCAGTGTACTGCATGAGTGAGCCCATGATATTGGCGTGGAGGTCGTCGTACATGGGCGAGGCGTAGAGCGGCGGCTTACAGCCCGGCACACAGTCGCCGAGCGGGGCGTGTGGGCTGGTTTGCGGAAAGGTTGGAGCGGGGGGTGTTTCCGGTGTGTGAAACCAGACGCCGCCGCGGGCTGAGACGGACTGCCGCTCGTAGATGTCAATGATGGGAAAGGCATCTTGCGCGCGGAGGTATTTGGCAATGGCGGCTCCGCAGGGGCCGGCGCCGATGATGGCGACCCTCTTCACGTTGAAGACCGGCGGTGGGTCTGGATGGGACTTGAGGATGAGCCCCCGAAGAACCGAGAGGAGAGAGGCCATGGCTGGCGTGAGTAGAGGTAGTGAAAAGGGAGGGGGCTATATGCAGCAAAGCATGTAACTAGGTGTAAGTCAAACGTATCGGATATATTGTTTCCGTTCCGATGTGATGTGGTGAGTTGCAGCTCCAAAGCCAAAACAAGCAAGTAAAAGTGAAGAGAGTAGAGAAAGAGAGATCGGACTCCTTCCTCAGACCACAAACATTCTAAAAACGTGAACACAAGCTCACGAAGCGGATGCTGAGGCCTTGCCCATGATATGATTCCGGAGGTGGGTGGGGCCGGGCTGGCATTAGTCAGGACGTCGCTTCGCTTAACAATAGCGAAAGCCGGCTAGACCCTGGCAGGTGCCACTGTGGCTGACGTTAGTGTCAATATGTGGCTGAAGCTTGGAGCGCCACACGTCTCACCGCCTGCCTGATCTGTCCCTAGCCAGCGAGCTGGGCTCCTGCTCCTTGTCAGGGACGGGCCTCACTCTGGCCTTGTTTGTTGTGCATGACATAACCGCTGCGTACAGCTCCAGCACACCAAGAACCGATTGGGCTTGGTGTTTTTCTGCCCTCCGACTTTTCAAAACAAAGGCAAACATAGCGGTGCGAGTGCGTGCTGCCCAATTCTCGGTAGTGAGGCAGAACAAACACCGCGGCATTGTTAGTCAGCATTGCGGCAACTATCGCGAGCAACGCCTTCTGTTTACTTCTGCTTGTTTTGCTGAGCGGCATTGGCATGGGCAGTATCTATTGAAAGAATCCAGGCGCGTCTTTGATCAACGAACCCAAGTCGCCTCCGCCTCCCCTCCGCCGCGACTATCCACTCGCCACAATGGAGTCCCGCACCCCTCAAACCCTCCGCGCCACGGCGCCCACTGAAATTTCCACGCTCTCGCCCACTCTCGAAGGCCCCGCAGCCTGCACCGTATCCGGCGTCGTCACCATTGTCTGGCCCTACAGCGTTGTCCACCACACTTTTGCCTTCCTCCTTGCTACGCCAGATGCGCGCAAGCGCCGCGACCGCGGTGTTGTCCGTGTTCAGCTCGAGGGCTCTGCGGCCAAGGCTGTGGCCGAGCTCAATCTCGGCGGCGGCGACGATCTGGTGCTGAGCTTGGACGGCGTGCGCTGGGGATCTCGGCCTGCCACGGCTGCCATGCCGGGCGTCATTGAGCACCAGCTCGTGTTCAGCGCCAAAGTGGCTCTTTTAGTATGTTGAATAGCGCAAACAGAAAATCTAAGCTGTACTAACGACTCCCAGGCAAACATTGGCGACGACAAGCTGGAAAGATTTGTTTGTATCGATGCAGCTCCAGAAGAGTCCAGCGTTCCCCAGTTTGAGAGTCCAATCCCGCTTCCGACAGACCTTGAACTCAGCTTCCGGACAACACAGACTCCGACCCGGAATAGCCTCCAGCACCACAGCAACACCAACTCTCGCTCACACTCCCCCGATACCATCAGCACCAAGAGAACACGCGATAACGTCGACGAATTTGCATCTCCAGCTTTCATCAAGCGTGCACGCGTCTCCTACGGCGCCCTCTTTGAAGGCGGCCTAGATCTGTGGGACGAAGAGGACGAAATCCTTGAAAGAGCCACCAAAAAGAAAGACAAGGCAAATCGTAGACGGTCGAATTTCAATCGCCCTTCCAGCGGTTGGCGGTACCAGAGCAAATCACCCAGCCCAGAACGCGAGAGTGAGCCAAAGGAACCCGCCTCCGACGACATAGAACACGACGAAGAACCAGGGGCTGAGTCTGCCGCTCCGCAAAAACAAAGCTCAACGGACCCGTCACCTCCACCAGAAGATCCGTTACTGACAATACCCGAGGCTACACAGGCGTCGGAAAGCGTTACAGCGACAGAGCCTAACACCCAGTCGACGTCTCTGCCGGCAACACAATCACCTCCAGAAACAGACAATGGCCACAAGTCTCCTAGTCCTCTAGTGCCGCTACTGAACCCAGAGGCAGAATCTTCAGGTCTTGCCACATCCCGGGAAAGTTCTGTCGTCACTAGAATCGCCGATGCCAAGTCTACGCGGAAACCCCTCGAAGATATTTCCGCCGCCCCTAATTTGAGTACACTGGCATTTATGGCACAGGAAGCTCTTCCTAACTCTGCTTGCCCGGCGCCTGGACCCTTGACCTTCGAGCTCCTATCTTGCAAAGATACATCTGCAACGGAGTTATTTGATCATTCACACCCAACGGAGTCATTTGATTCCATTCCAGTATCTTCGTCTTTATTCAACACAGATCCTTCCTCTCTACCAGTAATCGATGTGACTGACTCCCACTATTCTACACTCCCTGCAACTCAAGAACTAAGTATCTACCACGACCCTGTAGATTCCGTGCTTGTCCAGGAGCCTCTAGCTACAACTGAGCTTGTGACAGCCTACCCTGAAACATCCCTCCTAGAGGTCGCGCCACTGCCTACTACGGATTCCTGGGGCGCACCTCTCTATACGTCAGAGTTTGGCACAACAACAGTTTACCCGGAAGTCGGCCAGTCCAGCTTCTATCAGCCGCCGCCTGTGGATCCGTCCTTCAAGGAGGTGCCTCTAGAGACAAGCGGGGAAATAGCAACATCTCATGAGCAACTTAGTCTAGAACCTCAGAATACCCGCAGTTTGGTCATGCTCTCTGACCAAGGCGACCAAGGCGACCAAGGCAAAGATCGCCCAGAGACCTACGGTGATGCAACTACAAGTCAAGTCTCACAAGAGACCAGCCCCGAAACACGCCAATCTCATGATATTGCTGATACAAGTATGGCTGAGCCCACATCAGATTGCCCTATTGACACATCTGACAACGAATCCGAATCAACATCAGCTGTTGAAGAAGAAGGCAGCCCTGAGGATGTCTCGGGCGAGGACTACGATATCCGCAACTATGCCGATGTCCAAGACGATGAAGACGGCGTCGGTAGCGAAGTCGAGGAAGAAGAACGCATTGCTGCTGAGATGGACGACCCTGACACACAGGTTGCCGACGAAGATGAGCTTTCTGGTCGTCCTTGCTACGATGAGGACGAGGATGATGATGAAGGCGACGAAGGATACGAGGACGATGATGTTCAGTCTAAGGTCGAAGAAAACGAGGATACTAGGGAAAACGATTCCGATTCCGATGAGGCTAACCAAGGAGCTTCTGCCCATGCACGTGAACCATCCCAGCCAGTGGTTATTGACCTGCTGTCTGACTCCGATGACGACGACTCCGACTTTGTTCCTGCTACCAACACCAAGGCCACAAACTCAAATCCTGTTGGTACACCTTCTCCTGTAGGGTCTGAAACTAGAACCACACCAAAGTATATGGCTGTCAAAACTTCACATGCAGAACCACAGGAGGAGGGAGAAGAAGACACTGAAGAGGATAGCGAGGATGGAGGAGAAAATGAAGAAGACGGGGATAAGAGTGAGACTTGCTCCGTCAATAACGTAAAGGCTCTCCTTCGCGAACACGATGACAGTATTGAATCAGAACGTGGAGATTCTGATCTTGAGTCAGAGGACGAAGCCGAGTCTACATCAGAACATGACTCCGATGTTGACCGAGATGATCAACAGGAAGAGGACGACGGCGTGGGCTACGATCAGAGCGAGGCAGACCAAGTGAGCAACGCTGCTTCATCCCCCATGATATCGACCCCCGAAGCCTCGCCTGCCAAGCAAACCGAAGTTTCCCCTCTAGTCCAGTCTTCACTGATGGAGACGACCCCCAAGTCCGGCCGTCCTGGCGCTGAAGATTTGTCTGCAAATGAATCTAAAGAGGGTACTATCACTGAGACAGCTGCACCGGACTTTCTGGTTAATGATGATCAGTCTGAAGCAGCTTCAAGTCCCTTTGTCGAAGATGTGTCCGACGCTGAGGCAGAAGTAACAGAGAACCACGTTGATAGCGTTAACGACACGGAAGAAGCGAATTCAGAAACTGAGCTCTCAAATGACACATCCAATCAGGCGGGGTTAGAATCTGTTTCCCAGTCTGGCCCTGCACAAAACGCTCCTGCTGCGGTTGTTGACTCCACACTTACAGAGTCTAATGACATCGTAGCTGAACCAGCTGAGTCTAATGCGCCTGAAGCAACAGCCGGTACAACCAACGTCAACACTGAAAGCCAAAGTACCAGTGCTGAAGAAGCACCTAGCACACTCGACACCGCCCCTGTTGAGTCTGTGCCTTCTGTAAATCCATCATCGCCTTTTGCGATGGTTGTTGAAGAGACAGAACAGGTCAGCGTGATGGTATCCCAGGAAGAGGACATGATCGTTGTCGATGCGGCTGCTACGGTAGAAAGACGGCTTAATGTTGCTGGAGAAAGTCCAATGAGAATCACCTCTAGTGTTGAGGCAAACATTTCCGAGGATGTGGAAATTGCCGATAACAAAGGCGCTGACAATGCCAAAGAGGATGATAGCAAATCCATTGCCTCGGCAATCACTGACCAGGAAGTTGAGATGCAACTACATGAAGACTATGAAATGTCTCACGTCTTTGGTTTGGCTGAAGGCGGTGATAATGGCCACAATGATAACTCTGGTAGTTCAGGCATCACCGAGGATGATGGCGATGTTCACATGGGCAACGATGAGTCTGAAGTTGAAGTACACCACGGCCCTGAGCAGGCCGGTATCAACCCTGAAGACGTCATGGCTGACGATGACCTCATGTCCACTACCCAAACACCCCTTGCTATTGACGACATGATTATGGAAATCGATCATGCCCAACAGGCTGACGATGACGTTGAAATGATGTCTACACATGGTGACGACGGTACTCATTTGGATGGTGACCTTGCCATGAGTTTACAAGTACCAACCCCAAATGCCGTGTCGATCACCTCTGCAGAATACACCGACTTTGATGAGATGGCAGTATCTCCCATGCCTGTCCAGGTCAATGAGCGAGAAGGGACCGTCCAGCCTATGGACGGCGTCATCGAGACCAGCTCTTCATCTGCTTCTGCCTGCGAGCCTACTGCGATGGAAACTCAGGAGCACAGCGTTCCAGGCAGGGAAGGTGAAAGTGATGCTTCCATTATTGGCGTTGAAGAGGTTCATGATGAGGAGAGACTTCCGGATTTCCATGATGCGCCTGAAGAAGAAGAGTCTGGGTCTTCGGGTTCCGCCCCTGAGCCCAAGTCGCCTCGAACTGAGCACATGCTTGAGCATGACCCGTGCCATCAACATCACGAGGGACACGATCACTCTCACATAGAGATACCCCAGGACTCGACTCCTCTTATTACGGTGAATTCGCTACGCAGTCACTGCCGTGATCTTGAGGCTGAAGAAAAGGCAGAGCAAGAAGCGGAAGAAAGCCAGAAGAGCCAGGAGGGAGAGCTCGAAGTTGAAGAAGTTGGAGAGGAAGAAGCTGAAGAGGACGAAGCCGAAGAGGAAGAAGAATACACCCGCACCTCGGATCATTCTCTTGATGATGACCCCAGCGTCATGATGGTTCGTGGCACCAGCCCGCTAGCCGCAACCCCAGGCCGATCCAGCCCAGCCCCCAATTCACCACAGGCTAATAGTCCTCAGCCCGTCACTCCCGGCACAAACAGAACGACGCGCTCAAAGGCCAAGAGCCTAAGCGTGTCCCCAGATCTTGCCAACGACGAGAGTATCCTCATGGCCCGTAACACCCTCCAACCCACAGCTGCCTCGGAGCTAGTACATTCAACGCCTCTTACTCGATCCTCCAAGAGAAGGCAAGATGCTGCTTCAAAGAAGGCTATGTCCGCGGAGCCCAACCCAGCTACACCAACAAATGCTTGCGAGAAGCCACCCGAGGCACCAGAAGAAAAGCCTGACATTCCGCTTCCACAACTCAAGGCAAAGATTAACAAAAGCCTGCGTGAAATGAAGCACTTCACCACCGTCAAGGTCCTGCGCTCTTGTCTTAACAAGACTGTTGACGTTGCTGCAATGGTCGTTGCCACGCCCGCAGAGCCGCAACGACCACGCCATGGCCCGCGCGACTTTATTCTCAGCTTCCAGATCACGGACCTGTCGACATTCCCGCTGCATGTAGCCGTAGTCAAGATCCTGCGGCCACACCGCGACGCGCTGCCGGTTCTCAAGGCGGGTGATGTTGTGCTACTGCGCCGCTTCACGGTGGCGTCCATGACCGGCTGCGGCTTTGGGCTGCGCAGCGATGCGGCCTCAGCATGGGCCGTGTTTGAGCAGGGCTGTGCCGATGCAACGGCGCCTCAGATTAAAGGCCCCGCTATCGACATTGAGGAAAAGGAACAAGTGTTGGTAGATGATGTCCGCAGCTGGGTAGAAAAGGTCCGAGCCGATGAAAAGGCATGGAGCATGCTTGAGAAAAAGAGCAAATCGGCGGAGACGGGCCGGTAGAGGTAGAGATAGAGTATATGCTTAGGGTTAATATACCATGGGTTGTGTAGATGCGTTCTTGATTCGGCTTATTATAAATAACTACATGAACAGGGCGATGATTTCACATGTATTGTTATAGTAGCGCTTATATCTACATCATACGAGCAAGTCTCAAGGCTGGCTAGATGTTTCATGTGTTCATCCACATGTTTCCATCTTGCCCTGTTTTTTCACATGTCAGACTGCTAGGCCATACGAAGGTCGTTTTCTCATGTTTGGGGCTTGCAATAGGTTGCATGCCGAGCCCAGTCTATCTGATCTACATTGGCCTGGTCTGTATCAAGTTGTAGTGTGGGGAAGAGGAGGAAGACGAAGAGGAAGAGGAAGACGGGAGGAGGAATGCTTCCTTGTTCCAGCGTGACGGGTGACTGATTGCAAGTGGCAGCTCGAATGGCAGGCCAAGTGGTAGCAGTCCCAGATAGGAAGTGAACGAGCAAGTGGAAATATGAACAATCTATTTAATCTACAGCTGCATAGTTAGTTTGTACACTTGCACCTCAACATGCAGTCGAGGAACCCCAAGACCAAAGCACCAAAGTGACGTGTGATGCTCTGGCCAATCAGCGCAAAGAAATATGGGAAAGCAAGCAAGGGAAGGAAGGAAGAACGTAATTTCCCCCGGATTTTGGCGGAGTTTTTTTTGTCTGGCTGAAAGGAACAAACCAAGGAAGGCTAGAGAGATTAATTCGCACGCTTTTTATGTCAGCCACCCATGGGTGGCTTGGATATCTAGGTACTACCAATGGGTGGAAGCAGGCAGGATTTATCTTTATGCTGCTGCTAGTCTCACTTTCTCATTCCCACATCTCTCCTTTCCCTTTAAGCCCGCACTTTCATGTGCCAAGTCACTTTTGAGCTGAGTGCCGGTAGAAAAGATACTTTTGAATGCTCGAATACTAGCACCCACATGGCACGCAAAACCCCTGAAAGGTCGCCCTTCTACTTCCCCGCAATCCGGCCCATGATGGTGAAACCATCACTGGATAATGGTTTGGCTACAAGGGCAGCTTATTCCATGCACTAAATTGGCTAAAAGGTTCGTATGTCTTTTAGTGCTTTCTGATTGGTTGGCGCAGTGTCTGCACCGGGAGGCTCTTGCCTGATTCCGACATTGGCCGAGACGTCGGGCTGGCCTCGAGGGCGCCCGTAATTGCTTCGCTGACAGGAAAATAGCAAGGCAATAGCGGTGCCGACGACCGATAATAAAAGACGGTAACAAGCGCAACGAGATTAGTCAATGCAATGCAGTCTCCGTTTGTACATATGTACAAACATACAAGTGCTACCAGCACAGGCAACTTCCTTCCCTCTCCTTTCCTCTTTGAGCTGTTTCCAATTTCTCCCCCAGATTTGGGATAACAACAACGAACAGGCAAGACCCCATTTCCCCGCATTTTCGAATCGCTTCCTGCCCGCGAAACCTGCCAAGTGCCTCGTTATCTAATCTTGCGTTGCGTTGCTTTGCTTGGGTTGTCTCCCTTTGCCATCTTCGCCATTGCCCTGATCGTCTTGTGGCCATCCCCCCCCCCCCCCCCCCCCCCCCGAACTTTTGTCCAAACTGGTACACAGGCCGCCGGGCTGCTCTGGGCGCTTCTAGAGCCACCCTTGAACATCACCAGCCAAAGGAACTTGGTATAGCTATAGTTCGCTATTGGCCTTGGAGACCGACCAGCTGGGAGGGAAGGGTGTGAGTCAAGCTTCCATACGAATTGCATCATGTGACACAGTATGTGTATGTAACTATGTATGTGTATGTTTGTCTATCTGGGCGCCGCAACTTTATGTGATTTCATGTGCCTCATTTCCCAAGCCGTCAAGAAACATGCATGACATCATTTTCCGGATCCATGCGAGTCAGCTATCCATCTTGTTTATTGCAGCCCATTCACTCGTCCGTCCTTGTCTCGACCTGGGCTATGTTTGATACCTGTGTACCTGGACTTCTGCACCGGGCTCCCATTGCATGGGGCACATGTGTACATACATATTGATGATGATTCTTGGGTCTTGTGACCTCGATACGCACAAGCACTGCATTGAATAACAATTAACACATGCTAATTCGGACATGTTTGCTCCTTTTTTTTTGCCTCGCCCCCTACTATTACGTGAGTGGTTCTGGGATTAGGGTTAGAGAATACGTGCATCTGGATTTGTCTTGTGGAGAAGCCGGTGGGGATCATGAACACGAAGTTGTACAGAATGGCTGAAGCGCGGACGAGATTGATTGCTAGTTTAGGACACGCCAGGGAAAGGGCCCTACTTTTTTTTCTTCCTGGTGCATGCAAGGGAAATGAAGACGATGAAAGCAGACCAGCACAGAATCGAAAGAAGGCTGAGAATAATGCAGACTGCCACGCAGGAAGAGGCTGCGCTCTTTATAAGCTGCACACACAAAGTACCGATGCCGAGAAAAGGACGAAGGAGACCGAAAAAGCGTTTGAACAGATAGTCGAGGATCGTGCAGTGGAGGAAGAAGCCGGAGGACAACAGGCAGTTGCTGTATAAATCAATACATACTTGTCAATCGCCAGCTCCTGCAGCTGCCGTCGCTCGCCGTCGCAGCTGCGTGCTCTTGCCGTCCTTTCTCCGTTTGCCTGCACCCGTCATCCGTTTGTTCTTGCCGTTGCCTGTCACCAGTAGTACAGCGGCTCTTTGAGGCTCTCTTTCCTCCTCCATTGCAAATCCAAAAAGTACTTCTTGCACCCTTTTCCCCGTCTTCTTCCCCTTCTTCTTTTCCCTCTGTTTCGCTCTCCCCTGGTTTCCCCCTCATAAGCATTCTAGTGCCGCTCCTACTTTTTCCCTTCTTTGGTGTGCTTGCTTGACTTGACTTGCACGAGTCGCCTGACCTTTGTGCTGTCTGATATTCGCCTTCCTTGTCTTGGCCTAGCTTAGCTTTTCTGTTTCTGCATCCGTGAGCTTCCTTTGGGCCAGGCCGCCTGTCATTTTATTTTCTGGGGCCCTTGGATATATAAAGAGCCACAGCCCACATCGACACCCCCAATCCGGATCCGTCTTTTGCTAGCTATTGAACTTTGAGCTTTGCTTTATTTCTTCGTCTTGGTCTTGATATCCACGATACTTGCTTTCATCTATTTTGCCTGACAGCCATACTCAAATATCGTGGCTTGAATCTTTTACTCATATCCTGACTAATTACCTCCATACCGACCACCTGATTCGCTTACCTTCTTCCACGTCTACGACTCCAACCCCAACTTCTACCGCCAGTCCGCCCGATTCTTATTCGTTTACCCGAAAGTCAACCCCCTACCCGGGCGATACCAATTCCAGGAATATAACGTCATACATTATAACTATACTACACTCCAAAACGATACCTCACAACTTGGCACAGCTGCAAATCTCACAGACACTGCCTATTCTCTGCCTGGAGCATCAACAACCTATTTGCTAATCCTGGGCCCCGAGTCACGAGTACCCACCCACCTGCTCTCAGTCACATTTTACTTTCAGTCTCGCATTCAATGCCCCAAGAAGACCAGCCAGACCCTTCTGATTCTTCTTCAATTTTTACTATGAACTCCACTACTTCGGCCGCCACTCCACCGGCCGTTTCTTCACCATCACCAACGGCCGATACATCTGCCATGGCTTCCCATGCTATTAACCCGCCTACCTCTACTTCGCCAAGAATAGAGCCTGTACTTCCATCCTCTATTCCCGAAGCTGGCTCCAGACAACCCGCACCAGCTTCCTCCACAGGCTCCCCTCCACATGGCTCTACATCACCACTCACAGCCTCCATGTCAGATCCAACTTCCACGACTGGGAAACAGCGCACAGGCTCCATGGCTGGCAAAGACGCTGCTGCTATGGCTGTAGCGGCTGCGCACAAGATCACTAAGCGCAGGGCGGCTAGAGCCTGTGTATCCTGCCGAGCTCGTAAAGTGCGCTGTGACGTAGTTGAGGGAGCACCTTGTGGAAACTGTCGCTGGGATAATATCGAGTGTGTTGTGCAGGAGAGCAGAAGGAGAAAGTAAGCATTATATTCCATGTCCCTGACTTTTGTTTTCCCAGTTCTAACTCGACCCTAATTCGGTAGAAAAAACCTGTCCTCTGTAAATGGTGTTCCTGTCCCTGCAAGACGAGTATCTCCCGCGGAGCCACGCCAGAGCCAGAGTCCGACTACTTCTTCAAATATGATTCATAACCACCAGCAAACCCCCCCATCACTGCAAATACTACTCCCTGACCCCGATACCTCACCAATAAACTCAAACGTAGCAGTTTCTGCTGGTGTTTCGCTCAACACATTGGATATCAATGCAAATGCGCCCATGATCGCTTCCCAATCTGCAGATGCGATAGATCAACCCATAGACAGCACCTTTGGAAGTGGACTTTGTAAGTTACCACTTTTTGTTTCCCCGTCACTTGACTGCTTTTATACTTGTCACACATGAGCTCTATTCTCTCTAAAGACTTTCCCGCTAATAAAACTACAAGACCAACAAAGTTTTGCCCATGATGAAAACATGATTGCTGCGCGCAGGGCTTGGTCAAATCTCCTGCGTCAGGCCCAAAATGATGCAAATACCAACCACATGCCTGGGAGCCAATCTTCATCAGCCGCACTGCCTGCCTTCATCCGACCATTACCCGCAAAAATCGGCCCCGATGAAATCAATTTTCTGCGTGCCAAGGGCTCGCTCACTTTGCCATCACCAAAGATACAATCAGCCCTACTGCAGGCTTATGCAGAATACGTACATCCTTTTATGCCGCTTCTTGACCTCCACGGGTTTTTGAAAGGAATCAATGCCCGGAATGATCCCCGTGGGCAAATTAGCTTGTTCCTATATCACTGTGCAATGTTTGCTGCATCTGCGTTTGTTGACATGGACCATCTGCGCGAGTGTGGCTTTACTACTCGAAAGACTGCCCGCAAGATGTTTTTCTTGAGGGCTCGCACTCTCTATGACCTTGACTATGAGGCTGATCGTCTCATTCTGGTTCAGGGCCTGCTTCTCATGACATTCTGGTATGAGAGTCCTGATGACCAGAAAGATACTTGGCACTGGATGGGCATCGCTACTAGTCTAGCGCATTCCATAGGTCTGCACCGCATCTCATCACTGATGAACGTGCCAGCACGGAAGCTTGGCCTTTATCGTCGTATTTGGTGGTCATGCTTCATGCGTGACCAAGAAATTGCTCTTGGAATGCGCCGGCCCACTAGAATCAAAGCTGGCGACTTCAACGTGGATATGCTTCAGGAAAGTGACTTTGACATTCGCCCCGTCGCTGATGACAACACCATCATCCCCCGCGAGTGCCGCCTCGTCAGAGATGTACGCATGCAACGAGATCTTGCCGAGATGACCATTGCCAAGGCAAAGCTTTGTGTGTTGGTGAGCCACATGCTGAAAATTCAGTACTCAGTTCACACCAAGGGCACAGTTCCCATGGATAGCGCATCAATGCTCTTTCCTAACAAAACCCTTGATAATGTAGACGAAATCAACGAAGTTGATGCTAGGTTGAACAGATGGCGTGCTGAGCTTCCCGAATCGTGCTCCAACCGCCCACTCACGCCTTTTGACGTGGAGGACGGCAAAGCTTCAATTGCTGTGCATAGATCTTTGCTTCATATGATCTACTATACGACTCAGTCTGCTTTGCATAGACCACAATTCCTTGGCATGCAACCGGCACCTTCCCATCTGGAGAACAACATCCAACACACCCAAGAAATGGCGCGCATCCGCGTTCGCGATGCTGCTACGCAGATTACTCGCATGGCTACTGACTTGCACGAACTGGAACTGGACCGCTATCTCCCTACTACTGGAGTTACCATTGTGCTCCCTGCCATGATTATCCACATGCTAGAAATGAAGCATCAGAACCCACAAGTTCGTGATAGAGCGCTTCGCGGTTTCAAGCAATGCATGGATGTCATGCAGACACTAAGAACATGTTATGCCGCTGCTGAGTATGCTACTGGGTTTCTTGATGCCTTCCTTCACAAGGCTAGCATTGATATCAACATAGAGTCACGGTCGAACAACACGGCTCGTAAGAATGGCGGAGTCACTCTTGCCGATATGTCTCATGGTCAAAGTCGAGGCCAAAATAATGGACTATTCAGCTTCCACACTCCTCCTCCGGAAACCGCCCCGTCTCTTGCTGAGGAGATTGGGCACGGTCTCTTCGGCCGGTCCAGCTTCGCTACGGATTCGTCCCTTCCTACGACTAGTATCGACTCAGTCATGACACCAATAATGGCACAGGCGCAAGCACAAGTGCAAGCACAGGCACAAGCACAGGCACAGGCTCAAGAGGGATTGTCTGCAGCTGCTTTAGCAATGACCTCTGTCCCAGCTATCCAAACAACATCTTTGGCAGCTACATCACCGCCACATACCGAACACGATGTGGACTCAGCCCTGGGCAGCGCCACGCCCAACGTTGGCAGCGGTGCCTCGTGGGAAGACCATAATATGGATGGCACTACTACTGGGCCTGTTGCACCTGCGTTTGAGTGGTCTGGCGTGTCGACAGGCGAGTTTGACGTTGACTATTGGCTACAATTCCCGTCTGAAGTAGGAGCCACGGACGACGCTTTTGGAGGTACTAGTGCCAGCGCCACCTTGGGAAAGCCAGGCACACAACAACCGTCGGTTTCTACTGCAGCAGTGTCCGCTGCAGCTGCCGCGGCGCTTGCCGCTATGCCCGTGACCGACGGCAGCGGCGACACGTTGATGTGGGGCTCGGATCCGATAGTTAGTGTAGTTGGAGGCATGGGCGCAGGGCGGTTGGGCGACTCGATGCAGATGGACTTTGTTAGCGAGTCTGATATGGCGGCTCTTGCGGTAAAGGAGGAGCTAGCAACGGCGTAGAGTATTTGTGGGGCTACAGCAAGAAGGAGTTCTCACTAATTGATGCAATGAGATGCAAATCTCGAGATTTTTGAACTATTTACTAGCTATCCATTGCTGTGAAATTGTCATATGGCTTATGTTGTTGGTGCAGAAAGGTAGACAGACGTCGGACTTGATGGTGTAGACGGGAGATATCCCGGGGGTCTCTCATACAGCTTCATGGGGAAACCCGGCTTTAGCCTCGTGGTATAATCTTGCTAGCGCTGTTTGTGTGGGCTGTTGTTAGTGCTCCAACCCCAGAAGCATACATGGCTATGTAGTCAACCAAACCTAACACAAGACGTTGCGGAACAATAAAGACATGATTGGGAGAAGCAGCGCTAGGATCGTATCGGAGTCGCCCAATTTGGCAGTGCCTACACATGGCGGAGTACTTGGTGTGGCTTAGAGACCATTGCTGGAGAAACAAAAACGACCCCCATACACTGAGACTTTGTGCATTGGACTCGACTCGTCTGTTTGAATATCACGGCTGCCTTGCTTATTTAAAAGTCACATGGTACACGGCGGGTGACAATGGCTTTACAGAGTAACAAGGACTCAACTCGATAGTAGGAGGCAAGAAAAGACATGATATTTAACATTACACACTAGCTCCCCTTATTGCTACAATTAAGCGTGTGCTTCAAACATCTAGAATTCCAAGACTGCGTTTGCCTGTCCGATAACACTAACATTTTGAAGCGGCTCTAAGCCCATTGCTCTTCTGCCCTCGTCGTTGGGGGAGAGAAATTCGGCACTGGGCCGGCCAATGTGGTCAGACTCGCCCTTGCCGCCTGGGAAGTCTGGACCAGGGGTGCCGGCTAGGAACGCCTCGCGTTGGTGCTTTAGATACTCCAAGTTCTGCTCTGTTATCGGGCACACTGGGATGTACATGACACTCGAGTCGCTCGTGCCCTCATGCACCTTGTCCACTGAGTGTATCTGGTCGCAGTGCCACACGACATAGTCGCCTGGCTTGATTTCAGGCATATGGACCATGGTCCTTTCCAGCTGAAGATGCGGGTGCAGTGCATCATTCAACTCCTGTGCATGTCCCGGCGACGCCCCCTGCAGCTCGCTGGTCATGCTCTCGCCGGCCGTGAACACCCAATTGTCAGCGTCCAGGAACCCAGGCCCCGCACCGTCCCTGCGCAGCGCAAAAAACGGCCGCAGTAGCAGATAGGCCATTGACAGCTGTAGCATGGGATTGACGAGCAACGTGCCGTGGCGCGGGCCGCTGTGGCTCATGGACAGCCAGCCCTGGAACATGCGGAACATGCTGCAGGCGCCCGAGCCATTGTACAGGTCCGTCACGGCGCGGATGCGCGGGCCGGCGTTCCACGGGTCGTACGATTCCCAGGCGCCGCGGAAGACGCTGTCGTAAACACCGCCGACGCCGTATCCGCGGCGCTCCCAGCGCTCGACGCCGCCGCCATCAATGTGCGGGCCAAGAGCAAAAGTGGCATCGCCTGGCTGGCGGATGCGCAGGCGGTCGGCGTAGCTTAGTGGCTCGAGGGATATGGGATCGCCGGGCGAAAAGTGCCAGAGTTTCTGCATCAGCGCGGACTGTGTGGCAAGTAGGTTGGGGTGAGACCGGGCTTTGAGCTGCGGTGCGGACCAGTACAGCTCGAAAACTTGGGGGTTGTTGGCGGGAAAGGCTGTCAAAACGAGGTAGTTGGCAAGGGAGCGTTGCAGTGGTTGCATGAGGGGGGGGGACTAAAGACGCAAGCCGTACCTTTTGTATGCGGGTTCTTTCGCACATATTCCTCTACTTCTTCTTTGTATGACCGGGCCTCTTGCTCGTCAATAACTCCACGCACAACCGCAGCGCCGCGGAGCTTAATTTCAGCGCTCAGTCTGTCCAAGTCGCTCTGCAGGTTCTTGAACTCGACGCTCGGGATAATGGCCGGTCCCTTGCCAACAACAACCTGTGTTTCTACTTGAAGTCTCGACAGCAGACGACCCCACGAAGCAACGACGGCGTCCTCGTGGCCGGCAATCAGAGACTGTTTCAGCTGGCGGAATCGCTCGGGCAGGGCCTGGGCTTTGGCGCCGGAGAGAGACACAAAGACAGACGAGATGTCGCCTTCTTTCTTGCCCTGGGACTGGGCGGCAGCCGTTGCGAGACCGCGGGCACGATACATGTGTCGGGAAACGAGTGGCGGGCGCATAGCGGAGGTGATGGTTCTTGGGTGCATTGTTTCAAGCTGTGTTGGTGCCAAGAAGCAAACAAAGATGTGTTTAGAGAGTATTAAAATCAAGAGTGCCTTAGATCCAAAGCAGACGCTGGCATTTAATACGTGGTCTGCTGGCACTGAGCTGACATTATGCCCATAGGCATGTTAACTACCTCATTAGGAATCTCCGACTATAATCCAGACCACCGTCCTCTTCTCCCCACGGGGCCGTCTTGGCCAACACAACCTTTACTTAGTTTAGTTTGCAGTACAGGCCCTCTTCTCCACGCAAGCGTTACATACAGAGCTTTGGGCATACCAAATAGTGAGCAAGAGAAGCCCAAATGAGGAAGACGGCAGTAGCCAACCGCGGGACACGGCCAGGGACATGATGGGCTGTCGGAGAGCTGGCCAATCGGAGAAGACATGGAAGGGGCTAGATACACAAGCCCAGAGAAACCAGGAACTGACACTCTCACCGAGAACTTGGAAATAGGCACGTAGGGCATGTAAATATCTGAGTGGTAGATGGCGTCGGAGACAATTGGAGGTTGGAAATCTGGGCCAATGCGGGGCAGCTTATAGAAACGGGGCGGAAAGGAGTTTCTGTATTAGGAAAATATCACGGCTACATAATCAGGCTTCACGGTCTGAGATCAACTAGCAAGACGCCGCTTGGTTGTGGTGGGCGTAAAGAAATAAAAAGTAGCAGGCCCAGAGCGTCTTTCTTTATCAGATTCTGGCTAATGAAGCTCTGATGAAGCCATGTACACACACATGTATAGTTAGTTACACAGTTGACTGCATAGTTACACATAGTTGTGCTTTCAGTACGAGATTTCTACTACATTAACTCGACTCCCAGTTGTCGTCTATAAGACCAACTTAGCCTCATCCCCTCTGTGTCTGCGTTTAATGACACCATGGACAATCCATTGTAACAATAACAGGTCATCTTTCCCATGTATCTACACCTGTTTAAGTATCTTGCCTGTTTGTGTATTCCAAGGACAACAAGTGCCGATTTAGAAGCCTATAGCCTTGTCTATTTCCAAATTACCAATGGAACAGAGCTCAGTTCGTCGAAGATATGCCAACTCACTACCAACCGCGAATCGTCTTTTTATGTCACCAATTAATACGTACAAGGGGCTATAACTAGTCACAATATGTTTTCAAACTTAGGAATCCTCTGCATTTTGGAGAGAAGGTTGGCATGCGATTCGTAGGGTTATCTGCTCTATAAATAAATCGACAGGGTTAATACACGGTGGTTTTCGAGTCAAGCTTCATGCTCTATCTCGAGATGGCCCAACATCTTATCTCTTTCTCTTCTGACAGTAAAACCACCACAATCTGCCAGTCTTGCTCCTCTCACTTTTCTCTCTTCAACTTCACGAAAGCAAGATGGCTAGTTAGTGCGTGTGGCTGTGCCACAAGCCTCGAGCCGGCAGCTTTGTAGGTGCAGACTACTATTCTCATGCCGATTGTGAGAACTAGTTATTTCTTCGCCATCGTCTTGGTCACTGCTCCTTAACTCCAGTTAATAACTCACGAAAAAGAAGCCACCTCAGGTCGACGCCTGGCCAAAGCTACACTGGCTATTCGGCGTTAGCAACGCGTATGTCCTCGCTTATAGACGCCCTGACCAGCATATTCTTAGCAGTGCTTGGTGCTTAACCTTAGTGGCCCTGGCTTTTTCTGCGTTCATGAATCGTCCAGATTATTTTAAGCATGGCCAAAGATTTGCTGGCTAATTTTCGCATCTGCCCGCTTGACAGAGACTTGTTTGCTGGTTTGACACATCACGTGATGGTGTAAGTCGACGTATTGACGTTTATTTAATCATCAGGTCAACCTCTTCAACGACGGCTGGTTGTATCTTCACTCCACTCTCATCACTCTTCACTTCTCTTCACCCAATCATCACCCTCTTGTTTCACTCCTCACTTCTCTTTATTTAATCACCACTCTCCTTCTTCACCTCCCACTGTTGGTCGCTCCTCTCCATTCTTCTACGCTCCCACCGGCTCTAAAACTCCAACCACCCTACACACCAAATTCACCATGAAGGCCAGAACCATTATCACTTCGGGTCTGCTTGCCCACGGCATCCATGCTCAGACTCCCGCCTCTTCCCAAGACGAAGCCACTCCTAGTTTAGAGTACTGCACCACTCCCGCCTGCCAGCGCATTGCCGACCAGCTGAAGCAAAATCTGGCCCCAAACTACGAGAAACTCGACGCATGCAACAACTTTGAGGAAATGGTTTGTGGTGGCTGGCGCGAAAACCATGACTTCCGCGACGAGCAGCTTACTATCCAGACTCTCTCCCTGATGAATGACTGGGTCGTAGAGACCACTCGCCAGATTGTAGAAGGCCCGCTACCCGCAAGCATTGACCCCGCGTCTCAGGATGCCAAAAACTTTCAGAAAATGAAAGCTGTCTATGACGCCTGCATGAACACAGACACCATCTCCAAGCTTGGCCTCCAGCCTTTGAAGACACAGCTTAGGAAGCTCGAGTCCGCCACAACTATCAAGGATTACACTGTCGCTCTTCTTGAGAACGATTCCGATGGTCTGGTCATGGTTGGCCCCCAAATTGATGATGCCAACCCTGACGCCGTTGCCATTGGTGTAACCGCCCCCGTGGGCTTGGGCCTTCCCTCACGGGACGACTTTGAAAACAGCGAACTTGTTGAGAAGTACCGTGGTATGGTCCAGAAGGTTCTTGGCGCGTTTAACCCTTGGGTTGACGAGTATTCTTCCGCCAGACTTGTCTCCTTGGAGCGGAAAATTGCCCTGTCAATCCCTACAGGAAAAGAAAGCCATGATATCAAGGTAAGAGACTTCTCCCCGCTATATTCCAGTCATTTATACCTTGCTAACGATCTATAAAACAGAAACTATACAACTCCATGCCTTTGTCCGACGCCGCTAAACTGGCTCCGAAAATCGATTTGGAGGGAATTATCAAGATCCTTGCGCCCCAAGGCGTTGCGACCAATAATGTGATTGTTCATCATCCCCAATACCTCGAAACACTTGAGAAGATTCTGGGAACAACTGAGGAGCCACTACTCAAGGCTTACTTCCAATGGCGCATGATCCGCAGTTACTCGGCGTTTGTTGAGGATGAGACCCTCAGGCCTCTCAAGGAGTTTGAGAAAGAAGTTTTCGGTATTGAGCCCGACACCGAGGCTGACCGCTGGGAAACCTGCGTTTCCAAGATCGACTTGAGCATCGATGGAATCCTCAGTCGTTTCTTTATCGAAAAGACCTTCTCTTCTGCTTCCAAGACCTATGGCGAGGAGATGCTGAATAACATCAAAAATGCATTCGTTGAGAGACTGAACAATGCCAAGTGGATGGACGAGTTCACTGCCGGGCGTGCCATTAAAAAGGTCGAGAACATGAGACAGAAGGTTGGCTACCCGACTGCAAGCCCCAACGTTGCTGACCCCGACGATCTGGCCCAGTTTTATGGCTTGTCTGTAGTCAACAGCGACACCTACTTTGACAACGAAGTCTCGATGCGCAAGATGAGACTCGCCATGCAGTGGGGAGCCCTAGGAAAGCCTCTTGACAAGGACGAGTGGCAATCGAGCTGCAACGAAGTGAATGTCCGCTACGAATTCGCCGGAAACGAGATTGTCCTGCCTGCAGGCATGATGCAGTTCCCCATCTTCGACCCCAATGTGCCTTCATACATCTCCTACGGAGCCTATGGATCCGTCGTTGGCCGTGAGATTAGCCAGGCCTTTGACTCCAACGGCCGCTACTATGATCACAACGGCAAGTATCAGGACTGGCGGGCCATGATGACTGTGTTTGACTTGAAGGAGAAGACGCAATGCTTTGCCAACCAGTACTCCCAGCTTGTCCACCCCGACGTGGGCGACGGCAAGACGCACTACGTCGATGGCCAGCGCACGATGAGCCAGAACATTGCCGATGCTGGTGGTCTCCTGGCCTCGTACCAGGCGTGGAAGAAGCTGGATGCCGGGGCTGGCAAGGGCGCCCAGAAGCTGCCTGGCCTTGACTTTTTCACACCCGAGCAGCTGTTCTTTGTTTCCTTTGGCGGCCTGTGGTGCAGCAACTCGCGCGCCAACCCCAGCCAGAACATTTACGGCTCCTACTCGCCCCCATGGGCTCGCATCCAGGGCACCGTGGCCAACAGCAAAGACTTTTTGGAGGCTTTCAACTGCCCTGTCAAGGAGCCTGTCTGCGAGTTGTGGTAAGGGTCGGGAGGAAACGAGATGAGGCGTTGCTATGGGGGCGGAGGGTGTTGTTCACTCTGAAATTAGTCAGCCATTGGTGAAGCATGACTTTTGGGAATTATGATAAAGTGTTTGGAGGGTTTGTTTGTTATGTTTGTATTTTGTGTGAAAAACTAGACGCATTATGGGATTGGGTTGGGAGTTTTGATTTTGTCTTTTGTTTCATCATAGTTGCATCAACTAATCAACTGGTTAACTTTTGCAAGTATCATTATGAACTGAAGTTGGTCTTTTACATGAAGCAGCATCATACTCGGGTTCAGGTCTGAGATTAACTAACCAATCTCGGTCACCGCCCAACTTTCCCAGCCCCCGACTTATGTGCAAAAATACGGCAGAAGGATGGCCAAAGTGGATCTACGACTCGTGCACCATCTCACCGCTCTTCTGTCCGCAGACGCCTATAAAAAGGGGACGGCGCCGCTCGGAATTTTGTTAGTTTTCTTTCCCTTTCTTCTTTAGCTCTCTTTGCCTTTTGGCTAAGATCAAGTGTAGTATCTGTTCTTTTCAGTTTAATCTCTGAAAGTGTTCTAAGGAACACAATCGTGATTATACCTATTTTTGGCTCTCGGACTTTGGCCGCTGTGCTTGCACATGTCATTGACCATCGTGTCCCTGGTATTACACTGCCTCCAGGCGACGCAAATTTTTTTTTTCATTACTGCACGGGCTTGCTCCGGGTTGTGACGAAGAGAATTTTGGTGTTGAGAAGGGATTGATGGAAGGGGAGACGACGGTTCGCAGTTGAGTCTTTCAACGTGGTGCTTGTCTAATATTCTGTCCTGCGTAGTAAACACAAAGTAATTGTAGTTGGACAAAAATCCAGCCGTCTTGATTTCTTTTGCCAAGCAACCACCAGCGCATAAAATGTCTGACCAGTCTGACCTCCTCGCCTCCGCCATCTTCGACGACCTCAAGGCTCGCGTCGAAGCCGACTCCAAAACGCGCGAGGACATCGTCCAGGCAGTGCAGAAGCTCAATGCTAGCAACGCCTTTTCCACTGGCGTCTTGACGCGGGTGCACTCAACGCCGCGGGCCAAGTGTGAGTTTTTCTGGAGATGCACAGAAACACTCGCAGCCAAGCCATATACTGACGACAGAATTTGCAACATGGGTAGACCCCCAGCTTCTGGCCCAGGCTGAGGCCGGTCTCCAAAAGGACATTGCCAACATCAAGGAGCTGGCAGAGCTGGCCTCCCAGCATCCGTACTACAAGTGAGTCGTACATGACACAGAATAGTTGTTTCGCTGGACTGATAATGAATTCCCATGGCAGGTTCAACTTCCTCTGGGGTCGCACCATGGAGAATGTCGTCTTTGCCATGATCCTGACAGGCTTCCTCGGCGGCGTGGCGACCGAGTCGTCAGCGGGCGAGCTGGGCCGTATCCTGACGCCGGAGCAGATCAGCGAGGTGCTGCAGGGTACGTACATGCATTTCCACAGATGTTCTCCCCCTTCTCTACGTATGCACTCTGCTAACACTCATGTCCCTTAGTGCCGTACAATGTCAAGGACCGTGACACGTTCCACATCACTATCGAAGAGTACCTGTTGGCCATCACGCGACTGACCGAGGAACTGTCCCGTCTCGTCACCAACAGCGTGACGCTGGGCGATGCCAGCCTTGCGGTGCAGGCGGCCCAGGTGGTCAAGGACCTCTTTGCCGGCTTCCAGCTGCTCAACCTCAAGAACGATATTATCCGCAAGCGGGCCGATGCCGTCAAGTACCACGTCAAGAAGGTCGAGGATGTCATCTACGACCTGTCTCTCAGAAGCCTGCTTCCCCAGGCTGCTGAGTCTGCGGAGGCGGCTACAGACGCTATTCAGGAATGAGTCACGAGGCGGTAGCTTGTTATCACGACTAGAGGTCACCCATTAACAAATAGCATCGCCGCCTCTAATCACAAACAGTTTGCACCATAAAAGGTTGAATAAACGCATAGTCACTGCATTGCAAAATCCCGAAAAGAAATTGTGTTACTAGCTAACGATGGACAAAACATCGTGTCTTCGACTCTTGTAATTCTTGCATGCCGGAACCTCAATTGTAGCCATTTCCTTCACAGCCATAGCTTGGATGACCTTTTCCCTTGCTTTCCATGATTGCCAATCCCTCGCCTTTGCGTGACTCTATCAGCGTCATGTCCATGAGTTTCTCGTAGAATGGAACCGACTTTTCCCAGCTGGCAGTGAAAAGCATGCTTCGCCTCAAGTGCGGCATGCCGTCGAGGACCTTTTTGACACAGCTAACCAGCCAGCCACCGAGGCCTCTGCCTTGGTAGGATGGATCGACCCATACATCGGTGAGATAGCAAAATGTCACAAAGTCTGTGACGCATCGGGCGAGTCCAATGAACTTTGGAGCGGGCGGATGCTGGCTGGGGTCGTTGGGCTCGCGCTGCTCATATAGCCCAAAGGAAAGAGAGTTTTCAAGCATTTCCTTCATGTCCTGTAGAGGGAGGGCTTTGGCCCAGTAAAAGTCGCTCGAATCGAAGACTTCGGCGAGAGTGGACAAAGGAAAGAGAGCGGGGTTGGTCGAGATGAAGAAATCATCTTTCTTCCATGTTTGGGCTTGGAGTAAAGATTTGGCGGTGGCCATTGTTCGTCGGTAAGAGATGAGAATGGAAAATCAGACGAAGCTGCAGAGGTGGATGGGTTCCGGTTTTCAGTGGGAGTATGGTGGATGGCTTGTCAACGATCAATATATAAGAACAAGTGAAGGCTTCAACTCTAGTCGTCTCCACCGCGATATACAGACTGTCTCCATTCCATGAACTACGCTACATGAGAATTACCATATTTGGACAGACATATGCGTCACATCCCTTGTCATTGGATCCCGTGTGAGCAATAACTACCTTGTGACTCTTATCAACTTTGCATTTCGATAGACTAAAGTAAAGCCCCGATTTTTGGCCTCTTCTCGGTCGGGGAAAATGTGAATAATGCGAGTCAATCCTTTAGCTTCCCAAAGTATATATGCGTGTCCAGATGCTACCCTGCGAGCACCAACACCAAGCCTGAATCCATGCTTGCGTCAGCTCAAGGGTTAGAAGGCAGAACGTTCTGGCGAGTTTCTCGTCTGTCCTACCATGAGTGGGCCAGCTACATGGCAGTCAGAGTTACACCAACCAATTCGGTCGACGAAAAGGGATAAAACAGGCATACCAACCCTAACCAGCAACCCTGGGGCTTTGACCTCCTTTTCATCTGATTGGCCGTCTGTTTTAATAATGGCCATGTCGATTAATCCCAGCCCCATCGCCAGTTATGCATCCTTTTCTCCCTGGTACAATCCTGATTTTGTTTCTTTTCATCTGAAGCGTTTCGGGCCCCCTTGCATTGATTCTATTGCTCGGTTGATTCCAGGCAAACGCGGAGTCTCTTCGATTGAAACCTGAGCTTCTGGTGGTTTGTGCTGGGGCCACTGGGTGACGTGAGACTTTGCGATATTCAGCAGATCAGAGGCCAACTGTTGTTGAGCAAGACTTTGGCTGACTGAGCGCATTCCGAGAGATCCATCTTTAGCTTCCTCTTGGCACTTTCAATCGTTGGCTTGTTCCGTCGCGCCAATATCGCTTCTCGCAGAAAAAACCCCCCCCAGCAGTCCGATCATCTGGGCAGAGTTCTCTCCTCCCCCTTCTCTCTCCCCTTGTCAGCTGGCTTGATTGAATTTTTGTTTCTCTGTTCTGTTCCCGGCTCTGCGTCCTCAGCTTCTTGTTGTTGCTGCTCGTTTGCTCCGGCGCACCGCCTCCTTTCATCGATATCTCGAGCCTGAGACTGAGACTGAGATCCGAGCCCCGAGACACCAGCCCATCCACCCGCCCGCCTAGTCCACGCCCAAAAAGCAGCCAGCACCAGAGATCAAAGCCATGGCGACGGGCTTTTCTCTGTCTGCCTCGCTTGTTTCTCGTGCTTTCTGTGTTGTCTATTATTGATCGCAGCCTCAGCCACAGCCTCAGCTCGCCGGTGCTGTCTTCGTATCTCGAGCCTTCAATATTGATGTTTTGTTCTAGTGTATTCTTTTCTTCCCTTTGTTCTCGATCAGCATTTCTTTTTCTGTTTTCCATTCGTTCTCGTTCTGCTTCCGACAAGTCGACTTTTTCGCTTATTCTCTGATTGCTATCCCTAAATCTCAACCTCGCGATATTTTCTTCTTCCGCCTGCCTTGTCAACTGACGTATCTCCGCTTACGCAACGTTTAATTGGGAACATCGGCTGAAATCTCGACCTCTATGCTCCTTAACTCGACCTCCATTTATCGCCGACTCTGATCGTACTGCTTTTGTGCAGCCGCCATTCCCGCCAAAATGGAGCGGCATCTGGTCATACCACCTCCAGCCCAGCAGCTGATGCCCCATCGAAGGCAGTTTACAGCTTCTTCCCCGACCCGCCGAAGCATGGGCAGCATGGGGGATGACCTCCTCTTTCGCCTCACTCCAACATGCGCTGTTGATTCTCTTCTTGATCCCTACGGAACCCTCAAAACTTGCCTCGAGCTTGCGACCCGCTCCGAACTCGAATTCGCCATGGAGGTAGCTACAGCGGCCAAGGCCATACATGACTGGCTTGACGAGGTCATGGACTGGCCGTGGCCGTCGCCCTCGCAGAGCTCTAATGGTTTCACAGTCGCTATCAACAGTCTGGCATCGCTGCAACAATGCGCCACAATCGAAGATGCTGCCGAGCTTGAGAATTGCTTTGTAGGATGTTTGCCAGCAGCAGATGTCATTGCCTATGAGCATCGTATCGACGGAATCTTGCAGCAACTCGAAGATTTAGCTTTGGATGATATAAAATCGCAAATTCTCATGGAACACTTTTCTGCTATTTCGAGCCCTGATAGCCCGTTTTCTCCGTTATCCACTGGCAGCATCGCCTCCCAATCCCTTCGCCTTGCCGACTATGCGGCCGTTATCACCGCCATTGTTCTACAGGCGCTTCCGTTATTATCACGGCTGACGCGCCTGTTGGAGGTCTGGTCGCTCAGGTTAGCTGTCCTGCGACGGGTCCCTGATCTATTCATGGCTCTTAACGACGCTGAAGTTGCCCTTCGATCAGCCTGGAACACTGTTGGCATGTCGTCGCCGTATCTGCCACCAGAGACACCTAAAACCCCGCTGCGGGTGCTCTCTAGTCTTTCGCGCTCCGATTTCCTCGTCATCAAGTCTGTAGTCGAACAGAAAATATCTGCCCCCGGCCGGTGGCTTGATTACATGCTTGATCAGCTGGAAGGCCATGCCGATACTCTCCCTAACAAGTGGCTAGTGCGCGTGGAGCTTCTCGAACAGGATTACGCGGAGTGGGTTGTTGCATGTGACAAGAAAATGCGCCAGGCCGAGTTTGAGAAAATTGCCCAAGATCACGTACGACAAAGAAAATCTCAAAGCTCTGCGCAGCCTTCTCCTACCGGAAGTTCGCCATTACCCTCTCTGCGAGTTACCAATGCGTCCTCGCGCAATACTCGCTCTGTGTCGCTTATGACATCCTCTTCAGATGGGGATATGAGTCTGATTGACGTCCCCACTGAGGCCGAGTCTTCCATAGGGAATGTTCTAGATTCTTCTATCAATGTTGGCCGTGATGTGGAACTCATCTCACCTGACTACGACGATGATGATTTACTCTCATTAACTGAGGATGGCCCCATCACCATTCGTCGGGGTAGCTATGCTTCATCGAACGATCTACAGACTACCAATCCAATCACCGATAGCCCACTTCGCATTGACTCTAGCGTTATTCTCCAGTCATCACCTGCCCTCCCTCCCATCAAACCACACAAAAATGACATGGACGATACGTTCAATCTGGAAAGCTCTCCTGCCCATCCACTACGGTCTGGTCGCACTACGCGTGCAAAGTCGGTCCCTTCTCGCGATGCCATACCTTCGAGCTCCGGCTTGAACAGCAGCATGATTTTGGACCATGCCTTGATAGACGAGTCGTTTGTAAAGGACCTTGAAGTCACAAAGAAAGTCAAGAGTCCCACCACGGCCGCGTCGTCGGATGAACAGTTCCAGCAACAAATTAGTGAGATTCTGGAGCACATTCCTGCTAAAATCACTCTGTCCTCCGAGCCCAAAAAGCCCATAGACCTGAACCCGCCAGACTTGAATCTCCCCAAGATGCGCAAGAAGCTGTCACGGGACCCCGGCCTACGTTCTCTGTCCAGTCTTTCGTCGCGGTCTCAGACACCCTCGTTCACCCTGGCTCCTGCCGAGCGCAACTCACGTGGTCGTCGTACCGGACAGCAAGAAATCAAAGTCTATCATCTTTCACGTTCCACGGGAGAGGCCCCCATCAAGCTCTTCATTCGTCTTGTTGGAGGGAGTGGCGAGCGTGTCATGGTACGTGTCGGCGGTGGTTGGGCTGATTTGGGTGAGTATCTCAGAGAGTATGCTTCGCACCATGGCCGCCGCTCTGGCGCTCAAATCGAGGTTCATGGCCTGATGCCGGGTGCAAGCTCATCTCGGCATCCCCCCACGTCAAGCCCGCCTAGTCGGCCACACAGCGCCATGGAGTACATGCCCATGACTCCTATCCAAGGGCGGCGGCTCCGCAAACAATCATTGATCGGCGATCGCCCACCTCTCCCGCGCATCCCCTCTGCCTACGCCACAAACCAACCCCCCGCTGATCCTTCCGACGCCGACCCTCCAGCCAGCACGGCCGACTCGCGCTCTAGTTCAGGCAGCTACGACGCTGAACGCAGTCCCATTGCCTCAGCCCCGGCTCGGGCGCGCTCGATGCTCGGTTTAGCAGGCCCGAAGCCCAAGCAAGCTCCGATATCAGAAGAGAGCCAGGCGTGGGTCAAGAGCGTGACGGATCGCGTGCGCATTGCTAGCGGCGAGCTCCGTGGCGCGGCGGCAGGCGATGCTGCTGCTGCGACTGCTGCTGCTGCTGCTGCGAGTGGTGCCGGCTCGAGCAAGAGTACCGGCGCGGCTGGAACACCGGGTGATGTTGGCACGGGTCGATTTGGCGAGATGGGCAAAGTCGGCGGGACCAAGAGACTCTTCCGGCGCGGCTAGGAGACCGGCACGGTGATTTTCTAGAGTCTTGAGCGACTGCGGCATGTTGGTGTTGCTCCCTCTTTCATTCCCCCCCCCCCCCCTTTCTTTGCGTCCTATTTCCCATGTGCCATCTTTTTTTTTGTTTCATTTGTTCGATATTTCGAAGACATTTAGTCACTCATCTCTGCCTCTTTTTGCTTTTCTTTTTTTCCCATGTCACAGGCTTGTGTCGATTTTTTTTTCTTTCATTTATTCATACCACTCTGTTCCGTCGTTTCTTGATCTGGATATTGTTATTTCATGAGTTCATTCATTTCTTTTGGGGAGTTCAGGTTGTTTTTGTTTGTTCATTCAATCATACCCTTACTCACACACTCCCAATACCATCTACTCATTACATGTATGCATTTTCTTCTTAAGTTGACTGACTATACTTGAATAAATTACCTAAATCAAACCACATCGGGCTGGCTACCGGTCAGATATTTAACGTTCTGCACTCAGCACCCTGTTTTGTTTATGTGTATTTGAGATGGGACACTATCACCAAGTCCCGAAGAGTCAGTGGTCATCCATCCCCTTATCCCCTGTAGCTGTTGCGCCTGCTGCCCGGGTTGCTTTGATCGGCGCGTGCGCTCTGTAGCGTAGCCACTTCACCTCCAGCCTCTTAACAATATACTTACATCAACCTTCCTTCCAGGGTAGACTTTCACGAATCTACTCGGTAATTACCAGTCGTTTCTTGCACAGGATTGAGGATGCCAGGGGTTCTTGAGCTGTTGCTAGAGCGGGCAGTTCTCCTCGGCATTTGTGTGATCGAGCTGGACACGGTATTCCGCAAAGTCGCCATGGCTTTCTTGAGCAGTCACGACATGTACAATGGTGAATCTATGTTAGCTTTGAAGCTGCTTGTTCTTACAGGCGTTGGTTGTTAAGGAGGACAACGGACCCTTGTTAACCGTTAAACGCGCTAGCCGATGACGCCAAGGACAACAAGTTGGTGACTCTTTAGCTAGTCAGGTTGGTTTGTTGCTTGGTCTGTGGCTAGAAACGTGACATAGATTCCAGATACTGGAATATTGAAGGGTTGATGTAGTTTCAACAATCACGCGCAAAGGATACACAAGAATTGTGTAACAAAGAATGAATGACCATGTATGCTAACTAAGAAATTCAGTAGTATAAGTGGTTTGGCTATGGTGATCTATGTCTGTTTTCGATGGTCTATGAAGTCTTGTGATTTTCTATAATTGCTGAAGAATTACGACAGCATGTCTGTTTTCCATCCGTGCTACAATCAAATCAAGAGCGCTGAGCGTAGTTGAGCTTGATGATTTGCTCGACAAGCTTCTTGCCTGGGAAATCCATAGCAAGAACTCCAGTGCGGGTGACCTTGCCAGCATTCAAGTATTCACCCAGACGATCGTTGAAGCCCTGATCTTCGATTGTCTTGCCAATAGCGGCCTTGATAGGAGTGGAACCAAAGTTCACACCGGTCTGAGTGACATAAAGCTTGTTGTTATTCTCCTTGCTAGCCAACTGGAGGTTCCAATGGATGGTATCCCACTTTGCGTTCGACCCAGGGGTTCCAAGCGCAAGCTTTGAGTCGGCTACGACTATGTTGGGGGAATTCCAGGGAAGGCCAAGGTAGCCTGGATTCTGACTCGAGAAGTCTTCCAGAAGCAGAATTTTGCCGCGAAGGTCGCCAAGAGTAGGCGCTTCCGTGACCTTGCCATTAGCGGGAGTGTAAAGGTGAGTTCTAGCCAGCTGAGACACGATACCGGGATCTTTCCAGTACTCAGCCATGGCACGGTCGAATTTTCTTCTCGAGCCCATTCTCAAAGTTTCCTTATGGATACGGATGATAAGGGCCTCAGTGGGATTCCTATCCAGAAAAAAACACGCAGGTCTGATGACGTCCGTGAAGCTGTGATCAGTGTTGATGCCTGAATGGTAAATATCAAATACACCGTCATGCATACGGACTGTAAGATCGAGGTACCTGATGCCAGCCTTGAGTTGCTGTTCCAGGTTGGTGTTTTGAGCTTGAAGCGACGAACGACCAAAGACGCCCGATATAGTGTTGTGGGTTCCAGGGATCGAGAGAGACGACACCGGGGTTTCGTCGGGAATGTTAGCCATCCAATTCACATTGTCAGCCGCTGGAAGATCAAAGCTGTACTCGGAGCAGATGCCATTAAGACAGCCAGCTTGAATCAGAGTCGCCGAAGTGAGAGTTGCGAGGACAGAGAAACGCATTGTAAAGAGACTGAAGAACACAAGGATGTGACCGGGATATAGAAAGAGACGGAGAGTGTGTAAGTGGATGAAAGAAGAGGAGAAGATGAGTGAAGCTGAGTGGATGAGGGCAAAAGAAAAAAGATGAGCTAGACGACGGCGGGCGACCAGAGTATTAATACCCGGCCGGCAGTCTGGCATTTCGGTATACTGCAGTAGTCTCGTAGTCTATCTGACTATGTTGCTTGCGTGGCTCATGACGACCGGGAAAGGAGTTCTTCTCCCGTCTTTCCTCCTTGCCAACCCATGACAAGCTCACTTAGCTACCGCATGGATCGAAATACCATGAAGTTACTGGAAAATAGAAAATAAGCTATTTAATGACTCCTTGTCTGCAGATGCATAAGTCAGTGTCACAATAAGGTTGTCAAGCGTGTAAGGAATGGATCTACAGATTCTTCTGTCCAACTGGGTCGGCTATTCGGGACTACTATCCTTTCCGCCTTGACGAGCTTCGAAGTCTTCCACGCAGAAAAATCGCACATTCTCTGGTTATCCCTACATCCGATTAAGCGCGCACAGTTTACAAGTACGCAAACTTTCCTCTTTGAGATTGTAGTATTTGGGGGCGCTTAAATATCACATGGGCAGGGTTGGGTTCGTGTCCCAGTCTCGGTGATGTATGGCATCTAGTGGTAAGATCTCCGAAGTTACCACAGAGACAAGCGAGAGCAGCAAGTAAATATGGCATTAAAAACAGCCCCCAACAAACATATTCGTGTGGGTAGGTCGAAGCTCGTCAGGTCCAGTGTACAGGCTCATAGTGGTTTGTAACCTTTGAATGGTGCTTCTAGTCACTATACATAGCTGAACGAAGATTTAGTTATGCCAAGATATAGGGTCGTGGCATATGACTTATGTCGCTTGACTTGACTTGACTTGACTTGAAGGAAAGGTATTCCCTGTGAAGCGAGAACAGACCATTGCTAAGTAGGAGAAATATTTAGCCTCGGGGCTCGCTAATGATCCGAAGCTCTCCGGTGTGGGTGGATAGTGATGATGAAGGCTTTTATTGATTTGTCTGATAAGAAAAGGTACTTAGTATATAACAGGGGACTAGAAATAGTACCAGCGATTTACAAACAGAAGCAGACACCAGTAACCCAAAATCTGCATACGGGAAAATCCCACATTCCAAAGTATAATGGCGGAGGGACCTCCAACCGCCCAGCATAGAGATTATCCTTTGCTTGGGTGGTCCCAAGTAGAGCCCATAGCCCTGGCTTCACCGCAGATGTAGGTTAACTATGTAGCAAAACGAAGGGAATAAACAAAAGGGAAGACGGAAAAGAAAACCGGAGAGGGAGAGGGGAAGCAAGAAGAGATGGTAGCACAGTTGGTGTTGAGTGGAGGAGTACCGAGGATCACCAATCCCGAGTAGCTGTGGGTTGACTAGCTGTAGATTTTGTAGAGAACCGGGGAGAGGAGGGGAAGAATCCCCATCACTCGTCCAAGTTTATAACTCGTTGAGGGTTGCCGGGCAGACCCAAATGTGCTCCGGGACAGTCTCAGATTCACGGAGGAGGCAGGAGAACACGGCATCCTCGTATTCAAAGCGCTGGTGGTACAATGCAAAACCGCCGCGGCCGGCCAGTGCTCTTAAGACTGTGCGAGCGAGCCGAGATCCGCCTCGGCTAGAAAGTCTCCCAGGTTTTCTTGGGGGCCTCCATTCATCGGGGGGAGATAGAGTCTGTGGCCGTGGTCCTGTGTCGCCCAACAGGCGCGGGACTCCCACGCCTATCAGCGAGGTGCCACTGTCCGCGCCAATCTTACTCGCCTTGTGCGTCTACGAGCCCGTTACCCGCGATATCAAGGAATTTGAAAGTCTTTTTTTACCTGTCTACTCGCGAGGGATGGCTGGAAAACGAGGGAAATATTTTCTTGCCTTGACTTGACTTTATTTTACGTGAATATTTTCTTGATGATGATGAAAGCCTTTATTAACCTGTCTACTCGCGAGGGATTCTCGACATACGACAGGGGACTATTTCTAGTACCAGAAAAGTTACATAACAGAAGCAAAAACCAAAAACCAAAACCATGCATACAGAAACCCCACAATCCAAAGTATAATGACAGGAGGTTTCCCACCTGCCCAGCGCAGAGGCTGTCCTTCGTCCGCGTGGCCCCAAACAAGACCCAGAGTCCTGGTCTCACCGCCAATGTAGTGATAAAAAGGTTTGTGCAAAATAAGAAAAAGGGGGTTGGCGGCGTATTCACGCCAGAGGGTTGGCAGCGCGGTTGCGCGAAAAAAGATTGGGCCCCAGAGGCTAAGCTGCCCCGGGCAGGGTCGGACCAGGCGGTGGAGGGTCGGGCGGAGGGCGAACTGGGGAGTCCCCTTCCTGCGGGTCCGTTCCCGTTTCCGCACAGCGGTGTGCTAGAAGCACCGGAGGACTCTTGGCCGCTTTAGATGCCAGCCAGATGGCTCCACTCTTGGTGGCTATGAGCTTCTGGAATAAGCCCTTAGCCATCCGTTGAGGGTTGCGGGGGCAGGTCCAGATGTGCTCCGGGGTGGTCTCAGCGTCGCAGAGGGGGCAGGTTAGCACAGCGTTCAAGTGATTGAAGCGGCGGTGGTAGTCTGCGTAGTCTCCGTGACCAGAAAGTGCTGTCAGGACAGCGCGGGCGAGCTTGCGCTCAGTGTCGTCAAGAAGGTTTTTCCAGGCCTTCTTAGGAGCCTCGAGAGGTCGGCTCAGGTGAGGTCTGTTGGCACAACCTTCATTCGACCACCAGGTGCGAAACTCGGTGGTGATGCGGGCGCGGAAATGGCTGCGGGCCCAGGAAAGGGACATTCCTACGGGCGTGTAGGCCCTCTCGGCGCCCATCTTGGCTTGTCGGTCCGCGAGCTCGTTGCCCCAGACGTCGGAGTGTCCCGGGACCCAAATCACTTCCACAGCGGGGGCACCATCTGGCCACGGTCTAGGACCTGGGTGGTCAGGGCTTTGGCCAATCCAGTCGGCGCAAATCGTTTGGGCCCTCCGGAGAAGCTCTTCGGAGGTTCCGGGCTTCGCGCCCCATGTCGTGAGGCGGTACACCGCGGCGAGGTTGTCGGAGCAGACCCAGACCTTGCGGCACTGTGGTTTCACCCACGAGTCTACTTTTTCCAGGGCTCTGGCAATGGCCATCACCTCGGCGTCATGAACCTCGGCGTGGAAAGGAATCGGGCAGTTGCCCGTGTCCAGGACTGTCCCGTCCCGAATGATCGCCCACCCAGCGCCGACCCGGCCCTCTCCCAGCTTGGATCCGTCTGTGTATATCCAGAGGTCCGAGGGGGGAAGTCAAGTCAAGAAATAATCGGGCAAGAGCAAAATTTAACTAACGTAAAAGAATAAAATCAAATCAGCAAAAATTCAACTCCACCGTGAGCAGACTGACGATATAAAAAGTCGACATACAACACTGGGGATTCCCACGTGGTCACCCACCGTAGTACTAGTCCAGCGCTCTGTAGGTTAACTAAGGGAGAGCGGACGGGATCCCGTGCTTTCTACAAGCTATGGTCGTATGTGTCACAGAGGCGTAGAAAGGCCGTATTTCAAAGAAACGTACTATTTGCAGCGACACTCGCCACAGTGTGCCTTTGACGCCACGGAGCGAAAATGATGGTCCGCCGACTGAGGCAGCAAGGTTGGCTGGCGAAAGTGAGAAAATGACTCGAATCGTTCATAGCTGGGTGAGATATCTCCTTATCTATGGAAGGGAGAGAAGCAGTCAATGGCCAAGTGGAAGGCAGCCTGCCCCAAGGTTCCCCCGTGTCCTCTATACTTGCACTACATGACTGGTCTACACAGTACCTGCATGGGTTTTGCATGTGCAGATGATGGCCTGCTGGCGCTATCGTCAAGAAGCGCGAAGATGAACAGTCTCTCCGCTACAGAACTAAGGCCGGCAAAGTACTTGAGGTGGCGTGGCGTATGGTGGGACTACACTTTCAACTTCTTCAAGCATACCGAATACGTCACGGGGGCCAAGGGAACTATCAGCTGTCCTTGGACCCTTGATAGAGTATACCATGGTACCCCAGTTGAGCGCTAGCTACACGTGGTGGGGAAATGCGTACTCCCGCAACTGACGTATGTGACAACAACATGGTCTCCGCTTAGTTTATTGATTCGAGGGTCTTATTTGTACCGTTGATTTCGTGGCTCTCCGGTGAGCTTTCACGGCTTGTCTGCACTTTTCTACCCACCAAGATATTCCATTTGTGTTCAGTCTTACCTGCTTACCAAAGACTTGTACAACTCACTGTAGTCCTGCCGCCAAGACTTCGGAAATCTTATGAATGCATCCCTCTAGAATCCCTCTCGGTAGTCTCTTATCCTTGGCTGTTAGAGCTCTCAGGTCATCCTCTAGTCGTTCGCACGCCTTAAAAAAGGTACTGCCTTCTACCCATTACATAAACTACTATTTATGTATGTACATTGTACTTCGTTGGCATTTTGCTTATTGTTTCTCCCCGTAGGGTCGTTTTTCATGCACTTCCATTTTCGGATTCCATCACGTCGACTGGGAGATGGGGACATCATGCTTGTTCCCCTTATTGTTCTCGGTTAAGGGATCCCGACTGTCATGTGTTTTTCGCCCAGATGTTTCATGACATAGTCGGTATTCTGTTCCTAGACTTACACCGGTGCTAAGAACCAGACTTATCTGTTCGAGGAAAGAGTGTGAGGATTTTGTGTAGTCGGTTACATCAATAACAGCGGTATATGCTATACATTGACTACCCCTATAGTTGCCGACCATTCACAAGACTCCTACCCTGGATTGATACTATAACTAATGTTTGGCATCGTGAGACTGGAGAAAATGTAGAGGTGTTTACTTTTTTTCAAAATAGCGAAAGGCTAGTTAAAATGTCAGCTGCGTAGAGTAAGCCCGGCAATATTGTGATGCCGGCTATCTATCCGAAAAAATCATGAGCGCCAGATGCCAGGGTCCTGAACATGGAACAATTGGATTCGAAATAATTGGCAGATATGCCTTGGAAAGCAATTTTCTACGGAGATGAGCTGAAAGTATCGAAAGAGTGGCAATGGCTTCTCTGCAGTGTTTATTTCTGTGCTGCAACAAGAAGATACAGCCGCCGTCTAAGCTGGGCCGCAATGCCAGATTGTACGCTATTTGAGATGGAGATGTAAGAATTATAGGATTCCCTATCAATACCATCAAAGCGCCGCGGCTTCAGTGCTAGGACAGCGGTTTGGGGGGACAGCTGCGGGCTGGCGTCAGATACATTGATATCAATGCCCACGTAGATGACAACTTCCGGCTTCTTCAAGTCTACCACGGTGGCAGCGATCAGAAGGCATTAACGACTTGTTTGGGGGGCATTTCAAAGCCGGAAAGATAACTCTGGTTTATATAGAGCATATGTTGTCGTTGTATAGAAAATAACTGTCAGAGCCGACTTTGCAAGGCAACGTCTGTTTGGCTGTGAAGTTCTTCCCTCATGTTACACAATATCTAAATTCGCAGCAATACGACGGCATATTCCGGACGAGAGAAGTTAGATGATGTCATGTTCGGAACAACGCCCGGGAGATCAGCAGTTGCAGGTGCGCATGGACTCAAGGCATCAGACTCCAAGCATCTTCTGTAACTTTTGAGAGTCCAGCATGGAAGCCAAGAGGAGTGTCTGTCTGGTGCAGCCCGGAAGCATACTTGCGTTTCCAGGGTTGGCTGCTTGATTTGATTTGATTTGATTTTATTCTTTTACGTCTACCTACTGTTATTTCGCAGCAATACGACGGCATATTCCGGACGGAAGCAGTCGGATGATGTCATCTTCCGAGCAACTCCCGGGCGGTCAGCAATTGCAGGTTCGCAGACTTCAAGCATCTCCTGTGACTTTTTAGGGTCCGGCGTAAAAGCCAGGAGGACTCTCCGTCCAGCGCGGCCCGAGGGCACACCTACCTTTCCAGGGTTTGGTTACCTGGTATTTTTGGTTTGCAACAAACCGCGTGAAGTCTAGTCTAAAAGGCCACCGGCTCTCGGCACGGGGGTTTGTCCCCGGCGGATTACGCGTGGTTTTGTCCTTTTGCGGGCATGGCCGTTGCTGCAACTTTTGTCATTTTCCTCCTCTTGTAGCCGGCGCAAGGGAACAGGACTCCGCAAACTCTCCTCCTCTTGGAATCCTCCTCGACATCACCTTGTCCTCCAGATACCACCTCCCCGTTGAACAAAGGAAAACTTCCACAAAAACGCACCCCAAAAAGTGGACCCACGACAACAAAGCCCTGTGTGGAGCTACCATCCCCACCAACATTCGTTCGTCGGGTAAAAACCGGCGTGTTCAGGGGGCCCAAAAAGCCAAACCGAGATCAAGCGAGCCTCCAAAAGGGCTGGCGATCGAGTGTCCGAAAGAAAGAAAAAGTTGGACGTAATCGCGGCGTGTGCTATGGATGGAGCACAGCGTCGAGATCCCCGCGCCGCGGGTCGGACATCCGGAACCTTCAAAAGAGGCTGCCCTTCGAGTGTGAGTATGGCTCCCCGAGTTGAGTGATGGGAGCTCGAGAGACCGGCGATCGAGAAGTGTTGCGAGAGGGGGCGGTCGTCGGCAAGATCATCCCTCGAGAGGGGAAAAAGGCGGGCTCAGGGCCTCACGACTCGATTCATCGAGAATGACCGAAATCAGACAGGACGGAAAAGAAAGGACAGCAGCATTGGGAATATGTGCTGGTCGCTCTTCTAACCCACAACGAAGGGGAAAAGTTCGTCTTTGGGCGAGGGGGCGGCATCTTGAACTCAAAGGTACCCCCCCGAGGGTTGTAGGAGGGAAGGTTGCCAGGGTTGGCTGCCTGGCTCTGGCCGGACCCTAACGGACCCTAACCAAATGTTGATAGACGCATTTGGTGTAGACATCACCAAGGACCGATGGTGTAGTTGGTTATCACGTTTGTCTAACAGTCTTCTAAGAATAATTGGACACAAAAGGTCGGCGGTTCAAGTCCGCCTCGGTTCACTTTTTATACAGTCTCCACGTGCTTAACCCTAAGACATAGACCCTGAGAACGGACAAGCCCCATCCAACACGACTACCCCTTCAAGGAGTCAAGATGTCGGCGGCCAAGGCCTCGGCTGCGCCGTTCGCTTACCGGTGTACGGTGTATTGAAAGCCTGCGCAGCGTGCGCAGGGCGTGGACTCGAGATCTTGTGTGACCTGGGCAGGAGGAGGGGATCCTCTGCCATCGCACTTGGTATTAGTGAATGGGGCTTCTACATGCAGAGTTTGGGTTTTGGTGACTGCTCCTCTTTGTGAATTATTGGGATTAGAAATACTCCTTTGTCCAATGGCGAGATTCCCTCGAATGTAGATATGTAAATCGAGACAAGCACATCAAATCGAGGAATTACACATGCGAGTGTCCGCCTCACGGCGAACCGTGTACTGCTTTTGATGTGGCTTAGCCATGTCCAATCAAGTCAAGTCAAGTCGACTCAAATAGTCCCTGTCATATGCGTATGCCAAGATTCCTGTGAATGCAGATGGGCTAATAGAGAATATCAACACCCTCAATAATAGCTGTGCGACTCTGGAGTGACAGACGCATCGCGTGAAGTTTGACGGGTCCCCCGTGGTTTCAAGCGTCAATTTATTGCGTCTTCGTCTTCAAGATCACTGCAGGACAATCAACTATATCTACAAGCTCAGGCCAACTCCACGGGTCTGAGTGTTGTCGCCTGAGCCGCGGGGTTCTTAAATCCGGAGCTAAATACACAGGCATACTACAATGAGCATAGTCAATCGTCAGCTGACTACACGGGCGGAATCAATGTCTGTAGTTCTCCAGGGGCGTTAGGATTCTGCTTTTGTGTTTATAGCAAGAGCCATGGCTAAAGCTAAGCGCCCTATTCGTGATACTTGGCCAGTTTACACAACTATGCGTTAAAAGACGGAAGAAGCTTGACCAAGCAGAGCGAGCCCGGGGTTGTTGTTACACCGGCTATTTGCCCGAGAAGACAGTAAGCTCCAGATGCCGGGGTCTGCTAGCATTTTTATCGCTTGCTTGCATAGAAAGCTTGTGCCCTTTGACCGGATGGACGTGATTGTTAGGTTGCATTTACAGACTTGTTTCCATAATGGGTAGTTAGAAGCTTTTCCCTTGGCAAGCTGTAGCACTGCTCAAAGTACAGACGCAAGAATCGCGGCGCCGCGCTACCGATCCGAAAACCTTATTTTCACTGGTGTTCATGTCGTCGGAGTTAAGTAAGTAAGACCGAAGCCCATGCAGCTGAGCCGCCTTCTCAGCAGAAGAAGAGAAAGACGAAATGGCGGCAAAATAGCTGAAGAGAGCCTGGGGGCCATCCCATTGATGGTGTATTTATGTGACGGAGTGCTGCTTGCTTTTGAAGAACTAGATTTCCATCATCCTTCCACGATCGGCTTCAGTGACCTTTTCTTCCATCGCCCGAGTCCTGCTGTCTACGTCATTGTCCCTGTCTCCGTCCTCGCCCCTCAAGACTTCTCGAATATGCGCTTCTTCCGGCTTGCAAGTCTGGCTTTGGCTACTCTGGGCCGCGCCGGTACTCACAAAAAAGTATGCAACCCATTTAGTTTCGATCTTGCTGATGCCTCTAATACCGATTGGATGGCTGCAATCCCTGACGAAGTACCCATGTCAGCGCTGTCGATCCCTGGAACCGATAATTCCATGACTGCTATCTTAGACAACTCATACCTTGAATGTCAAAATACCGAACTGGACCAGCAGCTCAAGGCTGGCATCAGATACATTGACGTCTCTGCGCGTCGGAAGGACGACAAGCTTGAAGTATACCATGGAATAATTGGTACGCGCCACGATATGAGCCAGGTCTTTGCCACTGTCTTTGATTTTCTCGACAGTCACCCCAGCGAGGTTATTCTTATGCGCATTACCAGAGAAAATATGCGATCGGGCAATGACAAAAGTTTTGAACAAGCTATGACTCAATACTTGAAATCCGATAGTGGCCTTGGCCAGAGAGCCAAGGACCGCGTCCACAGTTTTGACAAATCCAGTAAATTCTTAGCACCTAGTCTGGGAGAGCTTCGTGGCAAAGTGCTCATTCTGCAGGACTTCACCACCAAGACTCGTGGGGCTTTTGGCATCCCCTGGGCGTGCAAATCCTGTCTATCTGTATCAGAGTGGAAGTTTGTGCCGGGAGGCTTGGGAATAGTCGCTAAGTGGCTCAACATTGAGTTGGCGCTCAAGGCCGCGAGCGACACGAAGACAAAGAAGCTACACATCACGTACACGGGCGTGAGCACCGGAATGGGTCCTGCCAGGGCCGCCGGTGGAAAAAAAAAGAATAAGGCCGGTATCAATGGCCGCCTTGCTATGTATATGGAGGATAAGAAGGATGTTCGTATGGGAGTGGTTGTCATGGGGTTTCCCGGCAAGAAGCTTGTCGAGAAAATCATCCAGCGCAACGACCTGCTGCGTCCCGAAGGCAGCGCCGAAGACGAACTTGACACTATGTCCAAGTAGATTTCTTCTGGAACAAAAAAGATCAAATGCCAATCCAAAGTACCGATTGTATATTTGCCCAGAGTCACTTCTTCGTCCTATATGCACCTTGGTTACACAAATCAAGATACCAACCTTGACATTCAAATATTTCCATAATGAAATCCACAGTCCCGTCAGTAGATTGATGTGTTCATACAAATAGTGCGGCAAGGCTCCTGTGGCTCACTGTGGTACACAAGTAAGCTAGGGTTGTTGCAAGTCTCAAGAGTGACCGACTCCTTACTACGCCCTTAGTTCAAACCCTGGAGCTTCTGTGCATTGGTCTTTACATCAATAACATGTCTTTTCGGGTGGCACTGACAGCTGGATATTTGACTGCATTGTCTTTCACATGTTTCTGCCGAAGAGGCTCTACAGGGCATTGTGTCAGAAGGCGACAGGTGAGGCTCATGGGTGGCCACCATTTTGGATATTGTACCCTAGACCACGACAGATAGCCCTCGAGAAAGAGTGAATACGGGTGAACACGAAGCAGCTTCTTTCTTGTAAATGCCTGGATACAACACGCGCATGAGCGCTGGACGCTGTGTCCCACGCTGTTGGAGGCTTCAATCTGTAGTAGGGCACGGGCACGGGCCCGGCACTGCTTTTGCTCAACTTGAGTTTCCTAAATTAATGTAACTAGCTAATTATCCATGTCCATGTATGTACATATGCACACGTGCAAAAACCGGGTGTAATCCCAAAGCGAGAAACAGGCGCGCTCAGGCTCCTCCAAGCGCGTTGACGTACACTTTTTTGGTCGGAGGATTTGAAAACCTTGCCAGAACAACACCCGAAATAGTTGGCATGACATGTGGAGTCGAGATCATGCATGTTTATAGTTATGGGTTAATAGCTAAACACTTTGGGACCATTCGACAGATCCTGGAATTTTCTTTTGACACTGACTTATGCACTCTCACCCGTCCCGCAATTTTACAGTTATTTGCATAAACACTTCACAAGACTTTGATCCATCTGGTCGACAGACAAGCTTCTTCTGGGCCTGGAAAGAGAAAAAATGAGAGAACAGCCCGGTTCTATCTATGCACTGAGCACCAACAGTATGAGCTTGTATTCAACTGGGGGACCAATATTAATACTCTGGTGTGCCGTCGTCTTCTGTGCTTTCCGAGATTCTTTCATCCACATCCACTCAGCTCCGGCCACCTCCTTTCCTCTCCTCTTCGACTCTACAACCTTGGCTTCCATTCTCGCCTTTTGACGCTTCTCCACAATGCGGTTTTCTCTCGTGGGCCTTCTGGCTTCGGTCACTCTGATCCGGGCTGGCCTCCACGATGGCGTCACCTCCGAATACAGCTTTGATCTTCATGAGACCAACAACTCTGATTGGATGGCCAATATTCCTAATGACACCCCATTGTCATCTCTCTCCATTCCTGGTACCCACAACACAATGACATCGGACAGTACAGAGCCAATGTTTCAATGCCAGAATACCGACATAGAACAACAACTCAATGCTGGCATCAGGTATTTCGATCTCACTGTCCGTATCAGTGATCGTGTGTTGTACACCTACCATGCCGGGTTCAACACTCATTTCACCCTGGCAGATACCATGGGCATTGCAGCCCGCTTCCTCGATAAAAATCCCAGCGAAGCTCTTATTGTTCGTGTCCAGAAGGAATCCTTGAGATCCGGCACCAAAGAAGATTTTGAGAGCGCTATGATTCAGTTCTTGAAAGCTCCGGGCGTTTTTGGTCAGAAGTCCAAATCCTATATCTACACCACCCGGGAAGGCATTGTGTCTTCGCCCCCCACACTAGGTGCCCTCCGGGGTAAGATCCTGATTGTGGAGGATTTCCATACTTCGATTCCCGGCTCTCTGGGTCTTCCGTGGAAGTCTACTGCCTTTTCTATTCCTGATACTAAGATTGCGTTTGGAAGGCATTGGTTGAACTTGAAGTGGCTTGGTATGAAGGTGAATCTTGAACTGGCCAACAAAGAGACGAGGAACAAGCTTCACATCACCCACACAACCGTGAGTATTGGCGCTGGCCCTGCCACGACTGCTGGTGGTGACGGAAAGGAGATCAAGGGTATGAACGATCGTCTCGGAAAATATCTGATGGATGGCAACGTTGCTCGCACCGGCATCGTTGTCATGGACTTCCCGGGCAAGAAGCTTGTAAACCTAATCATCAGTCGCAACATTTTCAGACGCCCTTGATTTGGTCTAGTGATTTACCTACTACAGAGCTCTGGCCAAGGCACACTCCACGATCAGGATATAACCCATGATACATCACAGACTATAATATAACTTCACGAAATGCAACAGACCATTTGCAATCATTAGGAACTGATGTATTTTTGTTATTGAGAGGATCGCAAACAAGACGCAGGGTTTTGGCCTCTTGTAATGTGAGATTACTTTTTTTGAAGGTTCTGGGGACCGTAGTCCTATTATCCCGAGGGCGACCACACTGCTAGGGCCAGGTTTGAGGAAAAGATTTCGAGCCAGCTAAAACTACAGACATAGGCCGAGTATCGCAGGTGGAAGAGTTGTAATGACGTTGTTTTTGTTCGTTCATTAGATCCAGGAGTTGGGACTGCGCATGCAAGATTGACAAAAGGTGGACGCATGCACGCATCACGGGCCTGTCAGACTTCTATGTCATAGGCGAGAACGGACCGGTGTCCAAGAAGAACCAAGAATGGTTCATCGGACAGATGACGGAGCAGACCGGTGGAGAAGTGAAATCCATCAAGTGGCAATTCGAAACCGAGAAGTACATGGACGCCACACTTCGTATTGCGGTGGACCTACCCGAGGGTCGGACCCTCGCCAACAGTATGAAATTCGAGGGGAGCTCAAACTCAGCCACGGTCAAGAAGTGCCGGACCCCCTCTCTAGCGCTGTGCCGTACCTGCTGGGCGGCACACCCGACAGCGGGGTGCAAAGAAAAGCCGCGATGCCGCCTGTGCGGGAGCCCAGACCACAGGGAGGGACAACCCGCTGGATCTCGTGCCGCGTGCATTGCCTACGTGCAGAAGGACATTGAGACGCATGGGTTGCATTGGGAGACTTCAACGCCCACCACGGTACATGGGACGCCAATGACAAAGAAAACAACGACGGGATGACCCTGGAAAATTGGCTGACTGACCAAGGGCTGACTGTGCTGAACCAGAGAGACGAACCAACGCACAGAGCCGGGAGGGTGATAGATCTGGTCGTGGTGCCGCACGCAGCGGTAGTGAAATGGGAGACCCGCATGAAAGTTGTTCCCGGAAGCACAAGCGACCACGAGATACTCGAGCTAGAGATAGAAGCGAGAGCGTCTCGAAAACGACCAGAGGCAAGGTGGAGACTAGGGAAGATGGATGTGGACCGTTTCGTGGCGGAGTGCGCAAGAGAGAACAGCGGCCTGGAGTGGCTGCTCACCGGTAGCGGAAGCGGAGCAGACAGAGCAGACGACCTTGCCGGGAGACTAGTCGCAGCAGTGGGAAGGGCACTGGATGTGTCGACACCGAAAACACCACCCAACACCGACCTCAAACCATGGTGGAACGAAAATTGCAAACGGTGCAACGCCAGGATGAGGGAGGCACGCGACAAAATTCGAGAAAGACTAGGAGACCTCACATTGCGAGCGGCATACGTCAAGGAGCAAAAGGCAATGCAATGGGCGGTCGTCCAGGCCAAGAGGGCCCTCATGAGTAAGATCATCAACGGATTCAACGAAACGAGAGATGTATTCCGCGCGATCAAAGGGGCAAACGACAAGACCGACAGACGTATTCCACTGTTGCAGAGACCAGACGGTACGAAGACGACCTGCACAGCAGAATCCGTGGCTCTCCTTCTCGAAACCCATACTAAGCCACACACAGGCTCAGAATGGCGGTTTCAGGAGCCCAACCCCGACGCAATTGAGTGGCCCCCTCTGTCTTCGGACGAGGTGAAGGCTGCCATCTGGAAACCTGCGAACACTGCGCCGGGAGCGGACCGCACCCCCAACGAGGTATGGAAAAGGGCGTGGAAACCTCTAGGTAATCTGATAACGGGACTATATAACCTATGCCTAGACAGCGGACACCACCCGAGCACATTCAAGAAAGCCGACCTCGTGGCAATACCGAAGCCAGGACGCCTACGCTAAGCACCACGCTCGTATCGCCTAATCTCACTTCTCCCCACTCTGGGCAAGGGCCTCGAGAGAGCAGTGGCTAGGCGGCTCGTGGAAGAGTTGATATAGAGAGAAACCATCCCGAGAAACTACATTTGCGCCGTGCCAAAAAGGGCCGTTACCGACATGCTCATTGAGCTCCGAGGAAGAATCGAGGACGCTCAGGATCGGAAAAGGTCACCTCAATTTTCGCGTTCGAAATCAAGGGAGCTCTGGATGCAGTTGACCCAGCGAGAATGGAACACCGCCTGATTAAGAACCGCTGGCCAACGAAGCTATGCCGATGGGTCAGAAGCTTCATGGAAGATAGGGCCGCAAGCATGCGCACCGAAGGAGGCGTCACCACAACCCTTGTAAGAGGTTCACTCCCGCAAGGCTCGCCGGTCTCGCCAGTGCTGTACATGCTCTTCATGGCCCCATTGTACAAGAAAAACCCCGCACTTCTCGGATACGCAGACGATGGGTCTCTGGTGGTTAGTGGTCCTGCTTTTAGCAAGAACTGCGAAGTCATCCAAATTCTCATGAGGGAAGTGTTGAGGTGGACGGCCAACAATGGACTGGAAATCGACCCCGGAAAGTCAACACTGCTGCACGTCAAGGGCAGAAGAAAGGTCGCAGGAAATCCGTCCGTCACAGTGGAGGGCCTAGGCACGATTGAACCCACCCCGGCTAATGCCTCGATGCGATGGCTGGGGCTGCATCTAGACGCCAAACTTCTCTTCGACAAGCACATCGCGCACGTGACCGCGGGCATCAACCGAGTGGCGAACGGCCTGAGGTATCTGGCCGGTTGCTATAAGGGAGCAGATACGAAAAGCATGCTCCATGCGGTACGCGCGTGCACTCTGAGCAAGGCACTCTTTGCGGTCAGCTCTTGGACTGGGACAGAAACGACAAAAACGGCCTCAGACAAGATAAATGTTGCCCTTAGAAAATGCTTACGGGCGGCTCTCCCTATGTATTGCACCACGCCAAGAGAATACATACACCATGCGGCAAGCTTCCTACCTTTCGAGCTCCTCCTGGAAGATGAAAAGAGACGAGAGGCGGTTCGGTGGCACAGACTCGACGACAAGCATCTACTTCGAGGGCCGCAGTACAATCCAGTGGTGGTGAGGCTACGAAAACTGCTACCTGCCGAAATGGAGAAGCACACCAGGCTCAGGCCAAACGCAGCTGGGCCAGACATGCCGTCTCGAACGTGGCTAGACAAGGAAAAAGAAGCAGAGGCACACAGAGCGGAAGTTGAGATGGCCACCCCGGGAACGATCATTGCCTACTCCGACGGATCGAAACACAAGGACGGCAACGCGGGCGCGGGTTGGGTGATTACGGAAAATGGGGCTACGCTAGAGGAAGGGCACGTAGCTCTGGGAAATTGGATGGAAGTGGCCGACGCAGAGGCGATTGGCGCTCTCGAAGCAGCGAGGCGGGCCACGGCGCGCGATGGTACCGAGGAAATCTGGCTTTGTCTGGACAACCAAGGAATAATGAACCGCCTCCGCAACCCATCCACCAGAAACAGCACATCTCAGGACGTTATTGATGAGACAAAGACAACCCTTCGCCGCTGGGCGAGCGAGAGTCCTGGGAGGAGAGTCCAAGTGCTGTGGGTCCCAGGCCATATGGGCTTGGAAGGCAACGAACTGGCAGACGCGCAAGCAAAATTGGGGTGCCAACAGACGACAACAGAACCCCGCGTCAGCCTGGCCGGAGCACGGAGATGGAGGCGAGACCGTCTAAGTCTCGAATACGGGGAATGGTGGCAGAAGCAAAAAGGATACCGCCCACTGGGAACTGGTGTCCCCGCCGAACCCCCCTTCCGTGTCTCCCGCTACGACGGCCTCACCAGGATTGAGCTAGGCCACATCCTGGCGGCCAGAACCGGAGATGGTGACTTTGACGAGTACCATGGCCGATGGGAACACAACTGTCCACGCGGGTGCCGAGCTTGCAACCAGCCAAAGGAACGAGGACACTGGTGGACATGCAGGGCACTGCCGAGGCCGTGGAGCCAGAGATTTGCTGACAAGCTTCTGAAAACAACAAAAGCAACAAGTCACGTTGCCAGCGTTTTACGCCGCAATCTCAAGTTCCATGAAGAAAGACAATGGCCCGAGCGCCCCGAGACTACCCAGCCACTACCCACTGCCAGCACCGAGACATGAAGGTGGGATTTTGAAGGAGAGATGAGAGTGGAAGAGAGATGGGAGAGGAAGGTTAGATTGGGAGGAGACGAGGTAGTAGGATCGGAAGGAGATGTCGAGGAGGATTCCATGAGGAGGTTTTGGGGGGTCCTTTTCCCGTCCACCAACTACAGAGGAGGGAAAACTCTCAAAAAAATGCAGCATCGGCCATGCCCGCAAGAGGACAAAACCACGCGTAATCCGCCGGGGACAAACCCCCGTGCCGAGAGCCGGTGGCCTTTTAGACTAGACTACACGCGGTTTGTTGCAAACCAAAAACACCAGGTAACCAACCCTGGAACCCCGCAGGTTCGCCCCCGGGCTGCGCTGGACAGAGAGTCCTCCTGGCTTCTACGCCGGACCCTCAAAAGTCACAGGAGATGCTTGAAGTTTGGTCCTCCTGGGAGTGCGCTTTGCCTTGGTTTCAGGAAAGTGATTGTTTTGTTTGCTTTGTGTTGAGTCGAGGTAAGGGTACAAGGCATGCACGTGACCATGTGTGGGGCACGTGACTTTGGAGACCCCACTACGATGCATGAGAGGGGAAGAGTATAAAGGGGACGGAAAGTGTGAGGATAGATTCTAGATAGTTAGAGAAAGAGAGGATAACTATCGATTTCCGAAACTATATGCCCCCCTATCACAAAACTTTGTTTTGTACAACAGCGTTTGGGCCAGGATTCCGGGCTATGTTTGTGGGCTGCACGCACGAAGGACAGTCTTCGTCGCTGGGCGGGTGGGAGACCTTCCGTCATTATATTTCGTAACGTGCAGTGTCTATAGGCAGATTCGGGTTCTGCGTTTGATAGCTGTATGTACCCCCTAGTACCAGCAATGGTCTCTTTTTTCATTTCATTCCATTTAATCTATTTAATATCAATAGTGTTGAGTTAGTGTAAGGGTACAACCAGGGTACGTGATGACACGTGACCACAGGGCACGTGCACATGGAGACCCACAGTTCCCACGACCTGGGATACAAAGGCAGGGACACCACCTTCCCCTTTACATCCCTCGAGCTGGGCTGTAACCCTAATTTAACCCTCGCTTTTCACACCTTTTGAACACATTACCATCTCCGACGCGACACCCGCCGCGCCCGAACAGGCCCACGCTATGCCCGGCAAGGCCTCAAAGACCCTCCCGCTCCCAGAGCGGGTTGCTGCTGAGTTCGCGAATGCCGAACAACTCGCGTCCGCGCGTAAAAAACTGGCGGAGGAGCTCTACGCGGCCATCTCGCCCATCACAGCCCGAGCGGATGAGAGAATCCGCTAATCGGCTGAAGAAACCACGGAGGTCCTCCTCTACGCCCTAGCCATTGGCAAGACAGTCAATGCTAAAGATCTATTCGCGGCGCCGAAGCGCCAGAAGGAGAGCCCCTCGGGGCCTCAGAACCACGCCCTCCCCCTGAAACCGACCATCGCGCAGATTGCCGCCAAGGCCCCGACTTCGGGCACGGCCGCCACCTCCTCTTCTCCCCCTGGCCATAAGGCCACGACCCGCACCGCACCTCTCCCCAAGCAGGCCGGCCCGAAGCTCCCCCGCTTCACTCTCCGCCTTCCCCCTACCTCTCCGCTCCTACACGCCGACACCACCGTCGTGGCGCGTGCCGTCCGCGAGACGGCACCCGATCTCTCCGATGCCGTTAAGGGCGTCTACCGCGCCGGCGACGGCTTCGTCATCGCCGCTGCTACTGAGAAGGATGCCGCGAGCATTGCCAAGCACACCGATGCCATCAGGGCGAAGGTTTCCGGGACTCTGACCCCCATCGTGGACCAGGTCGGGTACGTTGTCAAGCGTGTCCCGAGGGTCCTCTTCGACGGCGTAGTGGGCACAGCCCCTACCACTCTCGAGATGGTCAAGGCCATCGCCCGCGACCAGACCGGCGTCGTACCGACAAAGGTCACTTGGTCTAAGCACGAGGGGGAGTTTGCCCCTTCCCGCACCGCAGTCATCTTCTTTGACAAGGAGGTGACCAACTTCAGGATCGCCAGCAGCGCTCCGTCACGCAAATACGTCCGCAACCCGCGGATCTACCAGTGCGCGGCCTGCTTCGGCTTCCACCGCACCTCCAGCTGCCGCCAACAGGAGCGCTGTGCCAAATGCGGCGCGTCCGCCCACCAAGGCGTGTGCGTGGGTCCGACCCGTTGCCTGAACTGCCTGGGCGACCACCCCGCCACCAGCTCCACCTGCCCCTTGAGACCGAGAGCGTTCAAGGGCCAGGTGCTTTTCCCCTCCGAAGAGACTGTCCTGGCGACCAAACAGGACAACCGCAAACGGGCCAAGGATGCCAGCAAAGCCGATGCTGCTGCCAAGGCGGCGGCGGAAGCTGCCGGATCCTCCCCAGCCAGCACGAGCGCCAACACTGGAGCCACCGCTCCCGGCCCCGCCCCCACCCAACCTGTGAGTTCCCAGAACTCCTTCGCCGTCCTTGGCGACTTTGATGTCGACATGGCCGAGAACCCCAACGCTAGCCGAAATGCGTAAGTCACAGCACTTCCGACGAGCTCCCCCGCCCCGCTTACGGTCGCTCCAAGCGAACGTAGGACGCGGCGGACCCGCGCACGACATCCTCCTTCATACAGCCCACGAGGGCAAGTATGATGTAGTGTTGGTCCAGGAACCATGGACCTCGCGGGCTGGGGGCAGGCGGTTGACCAAAAGTCATCCTGCCTACCTCACGTTCGCCCCCTCTCAGGATTGGTCTGAGACCCGCCCCCGTGTGTTGACCTACGTGCGGCGCGCTTCGGCGCTCCGGCCCGTACAAAACGACATGGGCCCTTCTTTCGACATTCTCTCTCTCACCCTTCACTGCTCTCCCGAGATTGAGATAGTCAACGTCTACCGACCCCCCAGCGGCCTGATGCCCGAGAGCCTCAACGTCCTCCTCAACAGGCCCGTCAAAGCTAACTCCCTTTTCGCCGGTGACTTCAACCTCCACCACGAAGCCTGGGAACCCAACGTCTCACGCTCCTCTGGAGCGTCGCTCTTTGTTGAGTGGCTAGAGACTAACTCTCTCCGCCTTGCCCTTCCTTATGGGCAACCCACCCACAACCGGGGTCATGTCCTTGACCTCGTACTGACAAACATTCCAGGAGCTACAGCCATGATCCTGCCGGATGCCCACACTACCTCGGACCATGAGTCCATCCGCTGCGACATTCAACTGTCACCACATTCTAGACGACCCACTCTCGCGTTCCCCAAATTGAAGGACGGCGACGGAGTGCTTCTGGAGGCCGCCTTGGCGCGCGCTGAACCCCCTTCCCTTGACGGCGTAGATGCCGCCCGCCTCGATGCAGCCGCGGCGGCTGGTGTCGAAGCCATGGTGGTGGCTCTCCACCACATCTGCTCACCTGTTCCTGCCGGCGTGCCGCGCAAGGACTGGTGGAACGACGCGTGCAAGGAAGCAAGGAAAAACTTCCTTGCTGCACAACGCCTAGAAGACTGCCAGGCGGTAATTCAGGCTGGGCGAGAGCTGAAACGCACCGCTCGGAAGGCCAAGAGGGCCCTCGACCGCTCCAGGATTGAAAAGACTTCCCATGTGACCGAAGCACACAGGCTGATTGGTTGGAGGAAATATGGAAGCCGGTTTGCGCCCCCTCCCCTCATCTGGGAAGGTCGGGCACACTGCACCCCTGCCGAGAGGGCGGAGGTACTATTTCGGGCCAAGCTAGCCCGCCCCATAGGAGGACCGGACGTCCCCTTTGAATCCACCGCAACGGCGCCTCGACGCTCCATCCCGTTGACCATGCTGGCCAGCGAGCAGGAGGTCCGGGCCAACATGATCGAGGTTGGGTCTACCTCTCCCGGCCATGACCGGCTATCCGTCTCTGTCCTCAAGCACGTCTGGAATGTCGTACCGTGGAGGAGATGGATTGTCTGTCTGACCAATCTCTGCCTGTCCCTTGGCCACCACCCGCTAGTCTTCCGCAAAGCTGAGGTCATTGTCATCCCCAAGCCCAACAAGGATGACCTGACCGACCCCAAGAACTGGAGGCCCATCTCCCTACTGCCCACCCTCGGGAAGGGCATAGAGAGGTTAGTCGCCAGACGCCTCGCTTTCTGGGCCCTAAAGTCCAGAGTCACCGCACCAGAGCACTTCGGTGCCTTGCCTGGGCGCGCGGCCACCGACCTGGTGGAATGCCTGGTTCATGACGTCAAAGACGCATGGGCCATGAAGAACGTGTGCACTCTAGCCACTGTCGACGTCGAGGGTGCCTTCGATAGCGTCCAACCGGGCCGCCTGGCGGTCCGCATGCGCGAGCAAGGCTGGCCCGACCCTCTGGTCCGATGGGCAGCGACGTTTGCGTCCGGGAGGTTTGCTCGCTTCCGCCTCGACGACCACCTCACCGAGTTCCGCTCCATCCCGCACGGTCTCCCTCAAGGGTCCCCCGCCTCTCCAATTCTGTTCCTGCTCTACCTGGAGCCTCTTCTCAATGTCATCCCAGCTAGTTTTGGGTACGTGGATGGCATCGCCTTCCTCTGCTCTGCCAAGACCCTAGAGGAATCAGCCCGCCTCGCTGCCGAGCGTGTCAGCCAGGCAAGACAATGGTGCCGCGACAATGGCCTAACTCTCGCCGACAACAAGACAGAGTTCCAGCACTTCCACCGCACCCAGCAAAGGCCCCCTCCGATCGAGATCGATGGGGCAAGTCATGCTGCCAACGACTCAACAAGATGGCTAGGTATGTTCCTAGATACCAAGTTGAGCTTCAAAACCCACGTGCAACACTGGGCGGCCAAGGCGACGAAAGTCGCGGCACACACTCGTAGGTTTGGGAACACTGTTCGTGGATGCCCCACCAACCTTCTACGCTCCGCGGCTCTGGCAGCCGCACTACCCGTCTTGCTCTACGGAGCTGAGGTCTGGTGGCGAGGAGACACCATTACCCGTGCAGGGCGAACCGTCTCCACCCGCTCGGCACACCTGGTGGAGTTGGTCGAGAGAGCCCTCAAGGCCACCGCCAAGTCCATTCTCCCGGTGTACCGCACTACCCCGGTCCCGGCGCTCCTGAGGGAAGCCGGACTGAAACCGGCCAAGCTGCTCTTAGAGGAGCTGAGAGCCCGCTCAGCAATTCGCCTGGCAGCAGCTGATATCCGCCACCCGTGCGCCCGGCGCATGGCAAGCGCGGGCCCGCGAAACGGGTCCTCCGACCTTCGGGCTAAGAGTGCCCTAACACCACCCATCCCGCGACGAGTTCTTCTCCCGTACTCATACGCACCCCCGCCTCCACGCCTCATGAGAAGTGAGATGTCAAAGGAGGCCTTCGAAAAGCTGGTTGCCGCCATCCCACCATACGACATCGTCGTATACTCCGACGGGTCCAAGCAGGCAGACGGCTCTGCAGGCGCCGGCGCGCACGTCACTCAGCTTGGCCAAGTCCTGGCTGAGAAGACCGCTTCTCTGGGCAGGTACCACGAGGTCTACGACGCGGAGGTCGCAGGCGCCCTCTTGGGCCTGAAGGCGGCGTTAGCATCTCCATGCACCCGCCTCGCCACCGATGTTCACGTGATACTGGACAATCAGAAGGCCTCGGAGTCTTTGCTTGACTCCACCCCGACTCTGACCTCTCAGAGGGAAATCCTTGAGTTCCGAGAACTCGCCGCGTCCTGGTCTGCCCGGACTGTCAGCACCATCGCCCGACCCGGGAGGGTCCGGGTACTGTGGTGCCCCGGCCATGTCGGCATCGAGGGCAACGAGCGTGCGGACGTGCTCGCCAAGGCGGCCTGCCGGGAAACGCCCGCCAGGCTTGTGGCAACAGTTGCAGGGGCCAAAGCAGCCACTAGACGCCATTTCTTTGAAGAGGCTTCGAAGTGGTGGCAGAAGACGGCACCTGCCTCCTACCACGAATTGGAGATCCCCTGGCCCAGAGGGCCCCCCAAGGAGCTCCGACTCCCAAGACGTCACCTCGGCTTCTTGATCCAATGCCGGACCGACCATGGTGACTTCATGTCATACCACGAATGGTTTGAGCACACCGGAGCGACGCTTTACTGCGCCTGTGGCCGTCCCAAGGCCTCTACCCATTTCGCTGCGTGCCCCACCGTAAGGGAACGGCTCGCAACCCTCGGACGCCCCGTGGCCTCGGTACCCTAGCCTTCGTGCTCGGTACCCCTACGGGAGCGGCCCGCCTCTCCACCCTCCTCCACAAGACACAGTTTCTTCAGGACCTGTGTCCCCTCTACTACACCTCCGGTGGGACAGCCGCTGTACAGCGCCCACCATCCCTTCCGCGGGCCTCACCAGCCTAACCCTGGCATTGCGCCACGCGCTGTCATAGCGACAGTTTTTGTTTCAAGCTAGCCTTAGTCTGCATGTCCCCACTGGGATGGGCGGGAGTCACGTGCTCCCCCGCTAGACTCTAAAAATAAATAAATAAATAAAAACAAAGGCAGGGAGAGGGAGAACATAGAACCTAGGGAGAACAAGAGAAGAGAAGTAACGATTCACTGACATATTCGCCCTCACCCCAAAAAATAGGAATGTTCGTCAAACACTCATAAGATGACCAGGCAGGTCCTGGCAACCTGACAGCGGCGTAACCGGCTGCCGGGATCCTCCGATTCGGACTGCCTTGGTGACCGTAGTCTCCCAGCTCCGAAGAAACTGTAGACGCCGTCTCGGGATTTCCCTGTGGTGATAAGCACCTCCTGGCGCGGGATACATCAGGGGGGATACATGAAGACAGTGATAATGAAAATGAAAAAGAACAGGGAAAAAAGAATAAAAAAAAAAAAAGGAATCAGAAAACAAACAAGAAAAAGAAGCAAGTAATACACAAACGAAAGCACACCACGCCAAACGCCATCGCAGCTGGTCATTCCTCTCTCACCCTCTTCAACTTCTTGAGGAGCTGCTTGCATCCTTTGACTGTAGGGAGAACCTTTTTAACGAGTCTCTCCATCAGCCGTAGCCTCTGTAGGATCGAGTCACACGTCCACGGGTGCCACGGGGTCTTCTCCTGTCCACATCCCGGACAATCGTGAGCGGCCCCGGTGTGCTCGAACCTCTGGTGGTACGTGGCAAAGTCGCCGTGTCCAGAAATTGCTGCCATCAATGTGCCAATATCGAGTCGGTCGTGTTCTCTGTAGTCCTTGAACTTCCAGGGTTCGACGGGCTCTGGCTTGTCTATATGGGAAGGCCCGTTCTGCGCCCCCCACCACGTCTTGAACTCTGTGGCGGCCTGCTCTCGGCACCACCGTTTTGCCCTGGAGAGCGACATCTCGCGTCCGCCGACTTCAGTCCCAGCAACCCCTTTGGCTAACCGGTCGGCTCTTTCATTGCCGGGGATGTTCTTGTGGCCCGGTACCCATCTGGCTTTTGCCTTTGGCGCAAAGAGCCCGCCCTGTCTCAGCTTCCAGCTTGCCAGGAGTCGTCTCGTCTCGTCTATGGCTGTTTGGGATGTCCCCAGGTCGCCCTCTTCTGCATTCAGACGGTTCACAATGCCCCTGTTATCAAGACATAGGTAAAGGTCGCCGGTCGTCTCTTGCGGTAGCTCATGGGCCGCTTGCACGGCGTGTAGGGCTGCGATTGCCTCAGCGTCAGCCACTTCTTTCCAGGTGCCCAGTGGTTTGCTACCTTCGGCGCAGGTCGTATTGTCTACCACCGGGGTCCACCCGGCCCCTGCGCTGCCGTCTTTGATCTTCGCCCCGTCTGAGTAGGCCCACGCTGTATCTGGCCACGCCATGCGCAGGTCCTCTAGATGTCGGGCTACCTCCTCATCTTTGTCGTCCTTTACATCGATGGGATCATCTGGTCTCTCCTTTGCAGGTCTCACCCCGCCAGGGCTAGGTATCGCCTTGGGCAGGAGCCTAGAGAGAGTCTGAATTCTGTTGCCAGTGTCCCAGTCCTTACACAGGTGGGCGTTGTTGAGGTTGTGCAGCCGAGTTGTCTCTCTTCTAGCGTTGCTGTTGAGGAGTCTCAACCTCTGTGCATTGGTCTTCAAATCTGGCGAAGCCCACAGGACACATCCGTCGTCTGCATAACTCCTAGCCCCCGGTAGAGAGCTGTATAGAGGGGCCATGAACAGCATGTAGAGAATCGGCGAGACCGGTGACCCCTGGGGTAGTGAGCCTCCCGGCTGTCTCATGTCCGTGACATGACCGTCCATCGCTAGCGCTGCGCTTCGTCCTTGTAGGAACGACCTTGTCCATTTGCACAGTGCTATTGGCCACCCTTCCTCCTGGAGTCGGTTGACCATGCGGTTCGGCGTGACAGTGTCGAAGGCTCCTTTGACATCGAATGTAGCTATCGACACTGCGTTCTTCATTTCCCAGCCCCGTTCGATCTCGTCTACCAGACTGAGCAACAGGTCTGCGCACGTGCGCTTTGGAATCGCACAAGCGTACCTCTTGGGAATGACGTCTCTTTCCACGGCTTCATACGCCAGCCTCCTTGCCACCAGTCGCTCCAGGTCTTTGCCCAGAGTCGGTAGCAGCGAGATGAGTCTGTATGCCCTTGGCTCTCGACGGTCTCTCCCTGGCTTGGGGACAGGACACATACGAGTCTTCTTGAAAATATCGGGGTGCACTCCGTGGGTCAGGGCCACTTGGTAGAGGCGGACAATGACTTCTTTCAGGTGCAGCCAGGCCTTTTTCCACAGATCGTTTCGGAGTCCGTCCATTCCCGGGGCCGTGTTTGCTGGCTTTTTGATGGCCCGCAGCACTTCTGCCTCGGTTGGAGGGTCCCAGACCCTTCTCCCGTCTTCATCTAGTGGACCCAGTGCTTCGTCGTCTTCTCGTCTTGTCGGTGCATGCACGTCCAAGAGGAGTTCGCACTTGTCCCTGGTGTCTGACAGCATCTCCCCGTTGGGCTTCTTAAGAGGAGGGGTGCGTTGCTTAGCCTGTTTATGGGCCCAGTTGGCTGCTTCGAAAATCTTCCTCGTGTCGTTGATCTCTCAGATCTCCTTCGCGTAGCAGCTTTTCTTCGCTCTGCGAACCTCTTTGCACAACTTCTTCTTTGCCAGGCTCCTCTGCTCTGCGATCTCGGGCCTAGCTCCACCGCTTCTCATGGCTTGTTTCCACCTTCGTCTGGCTCTTCGGTGTACTTTTGCGGCTTCCTTGCACCTGCCATCCCACCAGGGCACTCCTCGTTTGTTCGGCCGTACCTCCGGGGACCAGGTCGTATTGATGGTGCGTCTGTGTTTTGCTGGCTTTTTTATCTTTGCCCACCCAGGGTTCCTGGATGGCAATGATATCTGCTGCCAGAGTATATGCCTGTTGTAATGCGGTTGCGTGTGATGGCGCTGCCTTCTGCACGTTAACCTGCGCTATTTTGACACTCTGCTTCCTTGCTGGCTCTGTAGGGCCTTCCATCATAGTTCTTCTTCCCGGGTTTCCATCGCGTCGGCCGGGGGAGTGGCGATATCATCCTTGTTCTTGGCTTGGGGGGGCCCTAGGCTTCTCTGTGTCTTTCGCGGTGGCGGTCGTCGTCGTGTCGTTTTCATTGGCGGAGGGCTCTGTGACGTCCATTTCATGGTCACCGTTGTCTCGTATTCCGTGGAGGGAGACGACCCTTCTTTTCTTTCTTGAGGCTTCATCGCCGGTGTTGCGCCCGGTTGGCTCCTCCGCGGTGGTTTCCTGGGAGTGGCCACGGGCTCGGGGACGTCTGGATGGGTACGAGACCGGTCGTGTCGTTCCCATGAACGCCACGTGGTTGGGTCTCCCCTTCATCTTTTTGTGATTCAGCGCAATCGACACTGTTCCCTCGTGCATGCCCTCCTGGATCCACTACGATAGGGCTAGGGGTGCACATCTAAAGGCTTCCATGGCCGCTGTTCGGATGTCCTCTTCAGTCACGGCGTGGGCGGCAATTTTCCCGTCGCTTCCGAGCTCCCGGATGGTTCGCTCAACCCGGTATACACGCACGAATTGCCACGTGCAGGGTTCTTCAACTGTAACTGCGCCTAGAGCCTTCTTGATGTGCTCTGTGCGAACCATCAGGTCTTTCGCCTTCCCTTCGGCGACAAGTATCAGTCCCTTCTTGCTGAAGCCCGCCTCCAGCATTCCCTTCCCCTTGGGGACTCCCTCGTTGAGGCGTCTAGACGCCTTCGTAGTCCCGTTATTAGCGGGCGTGTCTTTTCCCGACTTGCTCGGGGTCTCCTTTGCGGCTGGCGCTGTGCTGTTGCCGCGGGCGTTGTTGGTCGTCGAGTGTGAAGGGGCTGGACCCGGAGTCGCGGTGTCCACTCCTCTGCCGGACTCGCACCACCACTTCAGAGTGTCTGCCAGCGCCTTCGCCAACTTCTTTCTCTTCTCGGCTCCTTCTTGATCAAGGCGTCTTTGAAGGCTTTAGTATCCCCTTCGTCCATTTTGGCCGCGATTTCGGCCGCGATTTCGGCCGCGATTTCGGCCAACGCGGTAGCTTCCTGGATCTTTTTCGCGTGCCAGTTGGCCAGGATGTCCGCCATGTTGTTCTTGGGCGGCGCCTCCGGGCGTGATGGCTGCGCCACTCACCCACCGGTGTACGGTGTATTGAAAGCCTGCGCAGCATGCGCAGGGCGTGGACTCGAGATCTTGTGTGACCTGGGCAGGAGGAGGGGATCCTCTGCCATCGCACTTGGTATTAGTGAATGGGGCTTCTACATGCAGAGTTTGGGTTTTGGTGACTGCTCCTCTTTGTGAATTATTGGGATTAGAAATACTCCTTTGTCCAATGGCGAGATTCCCTCGAATGTAGATATGTAAATCGAGACAAGCACATCAAATCGAGGAATTACACATGCGTGTGTCCGCCTCACGGCGAACCGTGTACTGCTTTTGTGTTTATAGCAAGAGCCATGGCTAAAGCTAAGCGCCCTGTCCGTGATACTTGGCCAGTTTACACAACTATGCGTTAAAAGACGGAAGAAGCTTGACCAAGCAGAGCGAGCCCGGGGTTGTTGTTACACCGGCTATTTGCCCGAGAAGACAGTAAGCTCCAGATGCCGGGGTCTGCTAGCATTTTTATCGCTTGCTTGCATAGAAAGCTTGTGCCCTTTGACCGGATGGACGTGATTGTTAGGTTGCATTTACAGACTTGTTTCCACCATGGGGAGTTAGAGGCTTTTCCCTTGGCAAGCTTTTTACTTGACCTATAAACAGAAAAAAATAAGAGAACAGTCCGGTTCTATCTATGCCCTAAACACCAACAGTATGAGCTTGTATTCAACTGGGGGACCAATATTAATACTCTGGTGTGCCGTCGTCTTCTGTGCTTTCCGAGATTCTTTCATCCACATCCACTCAGCTCCGGCCACCTCCTTTCCTCTCCTCTTCGACTCTACAACCTTGGCTTCCATTCTCGCCTTTTGACGCTTCTCCACAATGCGGTTTTCTCTCGTGGGCCTTCTGGCTTCGGTCACTCTGATCCGGGCTGGCCTCCACGATGGCCTCACCTTCGAATACAGCCTTGATCTTGCACAGGCTAGCAACGTTAATTGGATGGCCAACATTCCCAATGAAGCCCTAGTGTCATCTCTCTCCATTCCTGGTACCCACAACACAATGACATCGGTCATTCCAGACTTATTGTTTCAATGTCAGAATACCGACATAGAACAACAACTCAAGGCTGGCATCAGGTACTTCGATCTCACTCTCGGTATCAGTGATCGTGTGTTGTACGCCTACCATGCCGGGTTCAACACCCATCTCACCCTGGCAGATACCATGGGCATTGCAGCCCGCTTCCTTGATCAAAACCCCAGCGAAGCTCTTATTGTTCGTGTCCAGAAGGAGTCCTTGAAATTTGGCAGCAAAAAAGATTTTGAGAGCGCTATGATTCAGTTTTGGAAAACTCCAGGCGTTTTTGGCCGTCCTGACAAATCCTATGTCTATACCGCCCCGGGAGGCATTGTGTCGTCGGCCCCCACTCTGGGTGCCCTCCGGGGCAAGATCCTAATTGTGGAAGATTTCCATACTTCAACTCCCGGCGCTCTAGGTCTTCCGTGGAAGTCTACTGCCTTTTCTATTCCTGATACTAAGATTGCGATTGGAAGGCATTGGTTGAACTTGAAGTGGCTTGGTATGAAGGTGAATCTTGAACTGGCCAACAAAGAGATGAGGAACAAGCTTCACATTACCCACACAACCGTGAGTATTGGCGCTGAACCTGTCACCAGTGCTAGTGGTGACGGATGGGAGAACAAGGGTATGAACGATCGTCTCGGAAAATATCTGATGGATGGCAACGTTGCTCGCACCGGCATCGTTGTCATGGACTTCCCGGGCAAGAAGCTTGTAAACCTAATCATCAGTCGCAACATTTTCAGACGCCCTTGATTTGGTCTAGTGATTTACCTACTACAGAGCTCTGGCCAAGGCACACTCCACGATCAGGATATAACCCATGATACATCACAGACTATAATATAACTTCACGAAATGCAACAGACCATTTACAATCATTAGGAACTGATGTGCTTTTGTTACCAAGAGGACCGCAAACAAGACGCAGGGTTTTGGCCTCTTGTAATGTGAGATTACTTTTTTTGAAGGTTCTGGGGACCGTAGTCCTATTATCCCGAGGGCGACCACGCTGCTAGGGCCAGGTTTGAGGAAAAGATTTCGAGCCAGCTAAAACTACAGACATAGGCCGAGTATCGCAGGTGGAAGAGTTGTAATGACGTTGTTTTTGTTCGTTCATTAAATCCAGGAGTTGGGACTGTTAGGCAAACTAGCAGCAATGTCTTCGTGTGGTGCCTGGTCGTCAGGTTGTGCATGTGCTAACACGGCTTACTGACCACATACGCTATGTCCAGACGAGTCATCAGGGTCGGGACGTAAGTGTCTAAGTAACCAACTCCCGGCATCCGAGTAAACCCCTTTGCGCATAGCCTACCCTTAAGTCTGGACATTGTTTGGTCCGGGTTGTGCTTGACATCAAATACCCACTTAGGCTTGATAATCTTCTTGTCGGTCGGCCTGGGTACGGCTATGAACGTCTTATTCGCCTATAGACTGGCTAATTCCTCTACGATGGACTCAAGCCAGAGTTGTCCCCACTGCGGGTCAGCAGCCGCCTGGCGATACGTCTCCGGGGGTTGAACCTCAGCTGAGTAGTCCCGGTTACCCGGCCTTCCTGGTTGGTTACTTCAACAGTCGAGTCAGTGAAAGTATCAGTGTTCCCTGCTTTGCAGAACTGGCCGACTGACAATAGGTTCTCAGTCGCCTTGGGTGTATGGTGCACCTTTTTTTCACAATGGTAGGGGCAGCAGTAGTTTCGGCATCACCAAATGAGTTATCTTGATTTGACTTGACTATATTTATCGTCTACCGAAATCACTAAGATCACGCGACACCGGATTAGTTACCGGACGGAGATTTAGGGTCCTCCACTCGACACGCCGCATAGTTTCTGTGTGTGTTCGAGATGGCGCACCGAACCATGGCTGAGACCTGATACAGTCCCCGAGTGCCACAGCAAGACAAAGGAAAAAGAAAAGACGAAGGTGGACTGTCTGAACCTTCAAAGGGACAGTCCTGAGTTGCGAAGGTGGATCCACGAGTTGATGTCGGAGGTCGGGCCTACTACACCGACGAACACGGAGGACGTTTTATTTTGACAACAGCGGGAGCCCAGTCCGCAGGAATCATCTAAACCTGGCAGAGTAAGCCCAGCGATTGAGATGCCGCCTATCTGTCCGAGAAAAATAAGCGCCAGAAGCCAGGGTCCTAAACATGTGACAATAGTTGGGCTGAAAACAGCTGGAAGGTCACTTTGTCAACGTGTTTTCTGCGAGGAAGATCTGTAAATCTTGTCAAAGTCGCCATGGCTTCGAGGCAGAGGTTATTTTTGAGGTTCTACAAGAAGACAGAGCCCGCGTCTAAGCTGGACTCCAAGGCCGAGCTGAATATTACTCAAAATGGAAATGTAAAAACCATGGGACCCCGGACGGGCCTGACAACCTTGGCGCGGCAGGAGTTTATGCGCTTAGGGTTACTTGCGAGATATCGGGATCAGGGCCATGGACAACCGTCTCATGAATAGACGACAGGGAAAAAAAGAGCCATCTTTTTCAGTTCTGCCATAAATAGCATATGTCCCATTTTCAATGATGGCCATGATATTCTGGTAAAGATACAGCAAAGGCGAGCTTAGAAGCCGGACTGTCGACTGTGTATTAAAAGACTATCACCCTCTCCTAAGTTTGTAGCTCTTCTCATCATCCACTCCACCAGCGACCTTGTCTTTCTTTCTACTACACTCTACACTTTTTTTCTCTGATATTCGTTTCCTTCGTAGTTTCTCCAATCTCTTCAATATGCGCTTCTATTTCCTTGCGACTCTGGCTTCAGCCACTGTGGTCCAGGCCGGTGAGTACTACGGCGTTTCCTCACTATACAGCTTCGATCTCCACGCGGCCAATAACATTGACTGGATGGCCAGTATCCCCGACAACATTCCGATGTCATCTCTGTCTATTCCGGGAACCCACAACTCTGTCAACTATGCTACTGGCCAGCGGCAACTCCAGTGCCAGAACAACGACTTGGAAGAACAATTCAAGGCTGGCATCAGATATCTTGATATCAGTGCTCGCGCAGACCCCTTCTGGGAGCTTCTTAAAGTTTACGGCACTGGGGGTCGCCTTGACTACAGTGTCGCCAACATTTTCATCAGTGCCGCTGATTTTGTTGAACAGCACCCCGGCGAAACTATCATTATGCATGTCAATAACGACAGGATGCGATCTAGCGACGATGCGACCTTTGAGAAATGCATGACCAAGTACTTTAAGAGCAGCAACATGATGAGTGATAAGGTTAAGGACCGACTCTACACTCCCGACCACAACAATGTTTTCTCGATTCCCACCATGGGCGAGATTCGTGGCAAGATAGTAATTTTGGAGGACTTTGCCACCAAGACTCCCGGACGCTTTGGCATCCCCTGGAAGTCTTCTGAGGTTATTGTGACAGATGTAAAGCTTCCCATCACCCACATCAACATGCTTTACACGTGGAACAAAGTCAAGTCGGCCCTCAAGGACACAAGGAAAGACAAGACCAAGAAGCTGCACATCACCCATATGAATGCGGCCCCTGGGTCTATCGCTGCTCATGCTGCTGGTGGCACAACGACCATGGGGAAGGGTTTGAACGACCGCCTCGGCGAGCGCCTGAAAGCTGGCAAAGTCGGCCGCACTGGTGTTGTGGTCATGGACTTCCCTGGAAGGTTTCTGGTGGAGCAGATCATCGGACTCAACAAGCTGGGGTAATAGGCCTCATTTATCCTTCTAATGTGTTAGGTTTGGGTTTTAAACTTTGAACTGGTTAGATTTTGGCGTTTTGCGTTCTTATTATGATAGTTAGTCCTGGTTCATAGAGACAATATGTTCTTGTTGAATGAAAAACAAGTAGCGGTAGTTGTTGACTCTATTGTTCAATGCCTTCTTTGCTCCGAGATGTCAATATTTAATAGTAAGGTTTACTGCTGTGCTTTGATGGAAGTATATTCCAGACGACAAAAATTCAAAGAGATAGAAGAATGCAGTCATTCAATTATTAGAGAAGAATAGAACGATCATCGGTGAGTTGTATGTCTAAATCTATCAAAACAAACACCATCGTCTTCCAAACCTCAGTGTGAGTGAGGTGATCGATCAGCCCTTAGGGTCTAGAGAACGGAAGTTTCCAAGTAGATCAAGGGAGTTCAATCTAGCACCGGCTCAGACATGAAGTGAAGATAGTAATAGCTCAGTCGTTCCGAGCTAGATGATCTAAAGACAACTTCGATATAGTATGGAGTCATACCCTAGTCTGGGTGGCCCTAGGGTTGACGGAGAGGTTCTTTCGCCATGTTACACAGCATCTAGTGGTTGGTGAACTGAATCACTATAGCGACTCCCATTTGCTGATATCTTCTCATGATCATGTCAAACTCTTAACTCATCTGTTTTTGTCTGTTCAAGATTCCGAGGTTGCAATATCAAAAAGGGCGTCGAAGGCGATTGCTGGAAAGGTGGCCAGAAAAACTTTGCTATTCGCTTGGTCGATTCTACAGTCCCAACACTAGGATTTCCTGGGCAAATAGAAAGAATGCTACGACAACTTGGCCGCTTGTGGCACTCCATCCATGTCTGTAGTTTCAGCTTATTAGTCTTTGTAGAAGTTAATGAAAGTATATATTATAAGCAAATAAACTGAAGCTAGCAAAATCGCGATGAGGAGAAAAACTTCCAAGTCCACATCTTCTAAGTACCTGCTTGTACCCTTTATATAGGTACGAGCTAGGTTCAGTTAGACCCACTCCATGAGTCACATTGAGGGGAGGGGTTCACCAATCATTTGGCCTATGTTGGTTATGTGTCCGAGACCACGTGACCGGGTAACCCTGAGCGCCTCGCAACAGTCTTCTGTTAGTATTTACATTGTTTCAATGATGACCATGTTTGTGCACATTCCTGTCTTTCTTTCACTCTGTTGCATGTTTTCCTCAAACTTGGCCCTAGCAGCGTGGTCGCCCTCGGAATAATAGGATTACGGTCCCCAGAACCTTCAAAAAAGAAATCTGACATTACAAGAGGCCAAAACCCTACGTCTTATTTGCGGTTCTCTCGGTAACAAAAGCACATTAGTTCCTGGTAGTCTTTAATGATCTGCTATATTTTGTGAAGTTACGTCATAATCCATCGGTTCTCATGGGATACACCGGCATAATGGAATGTTCCTCGCCTAGAGCTGCAGTAGTAGGCGAATCACTAGACTAAATCAAGAGCGCACAAAGTTGTTGCGACTGATGATTTGGTTCACAAGATTCTTGCCCGGGAAGTCCATGACGACGATGCCAGTACGAGCAACGTTGCCATCCTTCAGATATTTTCCGAGGCGATAGTTCAGACCCTTGTCCTCCTTTCCGTCACCACCAGCAGTTTTGGCAGGGCTAGCACCAACACTCACGATCGTGTGGGTGATGTGAAGTTTGTTCTTCTGCGCTCTGTTAGCCAATTCAAGATTGAGCGCCATACCAACCCACTTCAAGTTCAACCAATGCCTTCCAAACGCAATCTTAGTATCAGGAATAGAAAAGGCAGTAGACTTCCAGGGAAGGCCCAGAGCGCCGGGAGTTGAAGTATGGAAATCTTCCACAATCAGGATCTTGCCCCGGAGGGCACCCAGCGTGGGGGCCGACGACACAATGCCTCCCGGGGCGGTATAGACATAGGATTTGTCAGGACGGCCAAAAACGCCTGGAGTTTTCCAAAACGCCATCATGGCGCGCTGAAAATCTTCTTTATTACCAGATCTCAAGGACTCCTTCTGAAGACGAATGATAAGGGCTTCTTTGGTGTGAACATCAAGGAAGTTGGCTGCAATTCTCATAGTGTCTGCCAGTGTGATCAAAGTATTGAAGCCCGCATGGTAGTTGTACAATATGCCATCACTGATACGGATAGTGAGATCCAAGTATCTGATACCACCCTTCAGTTGATCTGCGAGAGGGGTATTCTGGCATTGGAACGGTGACCGAGAAGTGTCAAAAGTCATTGTGTTGTGGGTGCCAGGAATTGAAACAGACGACAATGGGGTGTCATTAGGAATATTGGCCATCCAATTAGAGTTGTTGGTCTCATGAAGATCAAAGCTGTATTCGGAGGTGACGCCATCGTGGAAGCCAGCCCGGATCAGAGTGACCGAAGCCAGAAGGCCCACGAGAGAAAACCGCATTGTGGAGAAGCGTCAAAAGGCGAGAATGGAAGCCAAGGTTGTAGAGTCGAAGAGGAGAGGAAAGGAGGTGGCCGGAGCTGAGTGGATGTGGATGAAAGAATCTCGGAAAGCACAGAAGACGACGGCACACCAGAGTATTAATATTGGTCCCCCAGTTGAATACAAGCTCATACTGTTGGTGCTCAGTGCATAGATAGAACCGGGCTGTTCTCTCATTTTTTCTCTTTCCAGGCCCAGAAGAAGCTTGTCTGTCGACCAGATGGATCAAAGTCTTGTGAAGTGTTTATGCAAATAACTGTAAAATTGCGGGACGGGTGAGAGTGCATAAGTCAGTGTCAAAAGAAAATTCCAGGATCTGTCGAATGGTCCCAAAGTGTTTAGCTATTAACCCATAACTATAAACATGCATGATCTCGACTCCACATGTCATGCCAACTATTTCGGGTGTTGTTCTGGCAAGGTTTTCAAATCCTCCGACCAAAAAAGTGTACGTCAACGCGCTTGGAGGAGCCTGAGCGCGCCTGTTTCTCGCTTTGGGATTACACCCGGTTTTTGCACGTGTGCATATGTACATACATGGACATGGATAATTAGCTAGTTACATTAATTTAGGAAACTCAAGTTGAGCAAAAGCAGTGCCGGGCCCGTGCCCGTGCCCTACTACAGATTGAAGCCTCCAACAGCGTGGGACACAGCGTCCAGCGCTCATGCGCGTGTTGTATCCAGGCATTTACAAGAAAGAAGCTGCTTCGTGTTCACCCGTATTCACTCTTTCTCGAGGGCTATCTGTCGTGGTCTAGGGTACAATATCCAAAATGGTGGCCACCCATGAGCCTCACCTGTCGCCTTCTGACACAATGCCCTGTAGAGCCTCTTCGGCAGAAACATGTGAAAGACAATGCAGTCAAATATCCAGCTGTCAGTGCCACCCGAAAAGACATGTTATTGATGTAAAGACCAATGCACAGAAGCTCCAGGGTTTGAACTAAGGGCGTAGTAAGGAGTCGGTCACTCTTGAGACTTGCAACAACCCTAGCTTACTTGTGTACCACAGTGAGCCACAGGAGCCTTGCCGCACTATTTGTATGAACACATCAATCTACTGACGGGACTGTGGATTTCATTATGGAAATATTTGAATGTCAAGGTTGGTATCTTGATTTGTGTAACCAAGGTGCATATAGGACGAAGAAGTGACTCTGGGCAAATATACAATCGGTACTTTGGATTGGCATTTGATCTTTTTTGTTCCAGAAGAAATCTACTTGGACATAGTGTCAAGTTCGTCTTCGGCGCTGCCTTCGGGACGCAGCAGGTCGTTGCGCTGGATGATTTTCTCGACAAGCTTCTTGCCGGGAAACCCCATGACAACCACTCCCATACGAACATCCTTCTTATCCTCCATATACATAGCAAGGCGGCCATTGATACCGGCCTTATTCTTTTTTTTTCCACCGGCGGCCCTGGCAGGACCCATTCCGGTGCTCACGCCCGTGTACGTGATGTGTAGCTTCTTTGTCTTCGTGTCGCTCGCGGCCTTGAGCGCCAACTCAATGTTGAGCCACTTAGCGACTATTCCCAAGCCTCCCGGCACAAACTTCCACTCTGATACAGATAGACAGGATTTGCACGCCCAGGGGATGCCAAAAGCCCCACGAGTCTTGGTGGTGAAGTCCTGCAGAATGAGCACTTTGCCACGAAGCTCTCCCAGACTAGGTGCTAAGAATTTACTGGATTTGTCAAAACTGTGGACGCGGTCCTTGGCTCTCTGGCCAAGGCCACTATCGGATTTCAAGTATTGAGTCATAGCTTGTTCAAAACTTTTGTCATTGCCCGATCGCATATTTTCTCTGGTAATGCGCATAAGAATAACCTCGCTGGGGTGACTGTCGAGAAAATCAAAGACAGTGGCAAAGACCTGGCTCATATCGTGGCGCGTACCAATTATTCCATGGTATACTTCAAGCTTGTCGTCCTTCCGACGCGCAGAGACGTCAATGTATCTGATGCCAGCCTTGAGCTGCTGGTCCAGTTCGGTATTTTGACATTCAAGGTATGAGTTGTCTAAGATAGCAGTCATGGAATTATCGGTTCCAGGGATCGACAGCGCTGACATGGGTACTTCGTCAGGGATTGCAGCCATCCAATCGGTATTAGAGGCATCAGCAAGATCGAAACTAAATGGGTTGCATACTTTTTTGTGAGTACCGGCGCGGCCCAGAGTAGCCAAAGCCAGACTTGCAAGCCGGAAGAAGCGCATATTCGAGAAGTCTTGAGGGGCGAGGACGGAGACAGGGACAATGACGTAGACAGCAGGACTCGGGCGATGGAAGAAAAGGTCACTGAAGCCGATCGTGGAAGGATGATGGAAATCTAGTTCTTCAAAAGCAAGCAGCACTCCGTCACATAAATACACCATCAATGGGATGGCCCCCAGGCTCTCTTCAGCTATTTTGCCGCCATTTCGTCTTTCTCTTCTTCTGCTGAGAAGGCGGCTCAGCTGCATGGGCTTCGGTCTTACTTACTTAACTCCGACGACATGAACACCAGTGAAAATAAGGTTTTCGGATCGGTAGCGCGGCGCCGCGATTCTTGCGTCTGTACTTTGAGCAGTGCTACAGCTTGCCAAGGGAAAAGCTTCTAACTACCCATTATGGAAACAAGTCTGTAAATGCAACCTAACAATCACGTCCATCCGGTCAAAGGGCACAAGCTTTCTATGCAAGCAAGCGATAAAAATGCTAGCAGACCCCGGCATCTGGAGCTTACTGTCTTCTCGGGCAAATAGCCGGTGTAACAACAACCCCGGGCTCGCTCTGCTTGGTCAAGCTTCTTCCGTCTTTTAACGCATAGTTGTGTAAACTGGCCAAGTATCACGAATAGGGCGCTTAGCTTTAGCCATGGCTCTTGCTATAAACACAAAAGCAGAATCCTAACGCCCCTGGAGAACTACAGACATTGATTCCGCCCGTGTAGTCAGCTGACGATTGACTATGCTCATTGTAGTATGCCTGTGTATTTAGCTCCGGATTTAAGAACCCCGCGGCTCAGGCGACAACACTCAGACCCGTGGAGTTGGCCTGAGCTTGTAGATATAGTTGATTGTCCTGCAGTGATCTTGAAGACGAAGACGCAATAAATTGACGCTTGAAACCACGGGGGACCCGTCAAACTTCACGCGATGCGTCTGTCACTCCAGAGTCGCACAGCTATTATTGAGGGTGTTGATATTCTCTATTAGCCCATCTGCATTCACAGGAATCTTGGCATACGCATATGACAGGGACTATTTGAGTCGACTTGACTTGACTTGATTGGACATGGCTAAGCCACATCAAAAGCAGTACACGGTTCGCCGTGAGGCGGACACTCGCATGTGTAATTCCTCGATTTGATGTGCTTGTCTCGATTTACATATCTACATTCGAGGGAATCTCGCCATTGGACAAAGGAGTATTTCTAATCCCAATAATTCACAAAGAGGAGCAGTCACCAAAACCCAAACTCTGCATGTAGAAGCCCCATTCACTAATACCAAGTGCGATGGCAGAGGATCCCCTCCTCCTGCCCAGGTCACACAAGATCTCGAGTCCACGCCCTGCGCACGCTGCGCAGGCTTTCAATACACCGTACACCGGTAAGCGAACGGCGCAGCCGAGGCCTTGGCCGCCGACATCTTGACTCCTTGAAGGGGTAGTCGTGTTGGATGGGGCTTGTCCGTTCTCAGGGTCTATGTCTTAGGGTTAAGCACGTGGAGACTGTATAAAAAGTGAACCGAGGCGGACTTGAACCGCCGACCTTTTGTGTCCAATTATTCTTAGAAGACTGTTAGACAAACGTGATAACCAACTACACCATCGGTCCTTGGTGATGTCTACACCAAATGCGTCTATCAACATTTGGTTAGGGTCCGTTAGGGTCCGGCCAGAGCCAGGCAGCCAACCCTGGAAACGCAAGTATGCTTCCGGGCTGCACCAGACAGACACTCCTCTTGGCTTCCATGCTGGACTCTCAAAAGTTACAGAAGATGCTTGGAGTCTGATGCCTTGAGTCCATGCGCACCTGCAACTGCTGATCTCCCGGGCGTTGTTCCGAACATGACATCATCTAACTTCTCTCGTCCGGAATATGCCGTCGTATTGCTGCGAATTTAGATATTGTGTAACATGAGGGAAGAACTTCACAGCCAAACAGACGTTGCCTTGCAAAGTCGGCTCTGACAGTTATTTTCTATACAACGACAACATATGCTCTATATAAACCAGAGTTATCTTTCCGGCTTTGAAATGCCCCCCAAACAAGTCGTTAATGCCTTCTGATCGCTGCCACCGTGGTAGACTTGAAGAAGCCGGAAGTTGTCATCTACGTGGGCATTGATATCAATGTATCTGACGCCAGCCCGCAGCTGTCCCCCCAAACCGCTGTCCTAGCACTGAAGCCGCGGCGCTTTGATGGTATTGATAGGGAATCCTATAATTCTTACATCTCCATCTCAAATAGCGTACAATCTGGCATTGCGGCCCAGCTTAGACGGCGGCTGTATCTTCTTGTTGCAGCACAGAAATAAACACTGCAGAGAAGCCATTGCCACTCTTTCGATACTTTCAGCTCATCTCCGTAGAAAATTGCTTTCCAAGGCATATCTGCCAATTATTTCGAATCCAATTGTTCCATGTTCAGGACCCTGGCATCTGGCGCTCATGATTTTTTCGGATAGATAGCCGGCATCACAATATTGCCGGGCTTACTCTGCCAAGTTGAGATGCATGGTGCGAACTGGGTTTTAACTGGTGTTAAGAATAAACCGTTCCCCGTGTTCTTCAGTATAGCGGGCCCGACCTCCGAGATCAATATCATTCCAGGATGGGAGTCCGGTAAGCAATCATCAGGAATCATGGAAATGAGGCTAGCCCTAGCCAACTCTTGTCAATGTCTACGAAATTCTTCATAGTGCACAAGATGCCGAGTCTTAACCTAGTTAGTAGAAGAGGCCTACTGAAAGGTATTTCAAGCCACTTTCTAGTTCGAAGAAGACTAGAACTATCAGTCCACTAAGTAATATGACGTCGTATGATTTTTGGGATCTGTCAAGACGCTACATGGATCTAGTCACGATGAGAGTAAGCCTACACTTCCATGTTTCGGTACTATCCGCTTGGTCTCTCGCTAAAAACGTGGCATAGCTTGCAGGTGCGGGAATGTTGAAGGGTTGAAGTAGTTGTAACATTCATGAGCAAACGATTTACAAGCATTCTGGAACAAAAAATGAACGAGAATGGATGCTACCTAAGTAGTATACGTGGTTTTGTCTATGATGATCTATCGCTGTTTATGATGGTCTCTGAAGTGTTGTGATATTCTATAATTGCTGAAGAAATACGACAGTATGCCTGTTTTCCATCCGTGCTAAAACCGAATCAAGAGCGCTGAGCGTAGTTGAGTTTGATGATTTGCTCGACAAGCTTCTTGCCCGGGAAATCCATAGCAAGAACTCCAGTGCGGGTGACCTTGCCAGCATTCAAGTATTCAACCAGACGATCGTTGAAGCCCTTATCTTCGATTGTCTTGCCAGTAGCGGCCTTGATAGGAGTGGAACCAAGGTTCACACCGGTCTGAGTGACATAAAGCTTGTTGTTCTTCTCCTTGCTAGCCAACTGGAGGTTCCAATGGATGATATCCCACTTTGCGTTCGACCCAGGGGTTCCAAGCGCAAGCTTTGAGTCGGCTACGACTATGTTAGGGGAATTCCAGGGAAGGCCAATGTAGCCAGGATTCTGACTGGAGAAGTCTTCCAGCAGCAGAATCTTGCTGCGAGGGTCGCCAAGAGTAGGCGCTTCCGTGACCTTGCCATTAGCGGGAGTGTAAAGGTGAGTTTTAGCAACCTGCCCCATGATACCGGAATCTTTCCTCCTTGCTAACCTATGACAAGCTCACTTAGCTACCGCATGGATCAAAATACTACGAAGTTACTGGAAAACAGAAAACAAGCCATTCAACGACTTCCTGTCTGCAGATGCACAAGTCAGTGTCACAATAAGGTTGTCAAGCGTGTAAGGAATGGATCTACAGATTCTTCTGTCCAACTGGGTCGGCTATTCGGGACTACTATCCTTTCCGCCTTGACGAGCTTCGAAGTCTTCCACGCAGAAAAATCGTACATTCTCTATCCCTACATCCGATTAAGCGCGCACAGTTTACAAGTACGCAAACTTTCCTCTTTGAGATTGCAGTATTTCGGGGCGCTTAAATATCACATGGGTAGGGTTGGGTTCGTGTCCCAGTCTCGGTGATGTATGGCATCTAGTGGTAAGATCTCCGAAATTACCACAGAGACAAGCGAGAGCGGCAAGTAAATATGGCGTTAAAAACAGCCCCCAAAAAAAGATATTCGTGGCTATAGGCCGATGCTCGTCAAGCCCGATGTACAACCTCACAGTGATTTGTAGTCGTCCAAAGACTCTTGTAATCACCCAGCAACTATACATGGATCGCTAAATAAATAGAATGTTGCTAAAATAGTTATAGAATATTGTCGTATCACTTGGCTTGAACCTTGTTGTGGCGATTTTTCGTTGGAAAAACTTCGTTGGCGGGGGTTTAACCATGGGCTGGCTTCTATCCTACTTATAGGACACGACACGGAATAGACATCGTAGGCCGTTAGAGGCATGTTATCCCAAAATTAACGAAAAGGAAAACAATCAAGCAGTCCGCCTGATGAGAAAGGCCCTGTTGTAAATGCAAATTTTCGTTTGCCATAAGTAACGCAAGCATTTCTCAAGAGCTTGAAGACAGGTAATCGTTGGACGGTGAGTCCTGGAGGCGAGCGAACAGAGATATATGTAGAAGTGATTGTACAATTCTTCGATACAGTTCGTGGATGGATCTGGAGAGTAGTTCAGATTCTTGATCAATTAAATTGTCGTCGCTGATCGGAGTGGTCGGGCCGAGAACGTGGAGCTGAAGTTCAGCAGCCAGTCGAGAAATGGTGCCTTCGACATGGCTGCGCTCTTGGAATAGGACCAGCATGTCATGGACATGAGCTTCTATCCAGATGTGGCCGTTGGTGAACATGTCGACGTCATTGTTTAGCGGATCAAGCCCTAGGTTGCTCAGGTGAGAGCCCAGCAGTTCTTGCTGGCGCTTCGGAGTGGATCTGAGACCGTAGACTGCCTTCTTCAGTCTAAGAACATGGTCTGGTGGAAAGTCCATAGGGGCGGATGGTCGAGTTTATTCTGGCTCATCAGGTTCAGCGTTTAGGGAGGCGCATTCAAGACCTCTTCAAGTAATAACACGTTTATCATGTCCGTCTTTCAGAACATAATTCGATGGTCTGTTGAGTAAATACAATACCCCTTGCAAGGTTTCGGGCCACAGCTTACTTGGAAGATTAGCAGCATCGTGCGTGGCAGGCAATGCCTCAATCATGGTGCGAACACTTCTCTCAGCTATGCCACTGTGTTCATGAACATATGCCGCGCTGCGCCTTCATGTAACACTTGTTTTGTCTGCGAGAAAACGGCAAGGGTTGCTTTTGAGTTCTGATGCGTCATCGGACTGGAGAAACTGAAGATAGCGACCAAACTATGTGTGAAGTTTCTCAATCAAATTTTCAGGAAGAGTCGAAATGTGTCTCTTGCCATGAACGGGAAAAGCCCATTCCTGGAAGGAGAAAGTCATCCACTAGGAGAAGAAGCTGATTCGTTAGTGGGAAACCAGCAGACGATGTCGCCTGCGGTGATGCTGTTTATTGCCCGCCAGCCTGGTCGAGATGAAGGTGATCAAGCGGGGCTTGTGCACGACGTCCTGTCGGGGCTGCAGCACATTGAGTGACCTTCGCTTTTATGCATGATTAACATTTGATAGGGTCAATGGAGACCTTGGTATCATGCTGTGCAAGGGTGCGTTGAAGATAATCGTGGTTGATATGTGCGAAATTGGGATGCCAGTCAGTTTTGGCCTTCAGGGCGGATGGATGCCTTGGGGAAATGTAAATCATATCAGGATCTTTGGTATCTGTAACGAGCGGCAAAGTAGAACCTTTGTAGTAGTCCAATGAAACAGTATCGTCCGGCAGTTCAATGTGCTTGTAACCATGGAGCGCAATAGGCCACGTGAGAGGATGCTTTCTTCCTGAGGAACGTGAGGGACTGATTGGATAGTTACTGTGAGATCTTGATCGCCTGGAAATTATATCGTGCCTTTTTGAGCTCTGGCCTTTGGCTTTGCCTTATCATCTGTGATTCCTTTCCTGCAAGTTTTGGGGAGTTTCCCCAGGCATTGGACAACTTGGAGAATAATAAGAAGTGCAAACTAGCGGAGGATTGATATTGAATAGAAGGGCCTAAACCGGTTGGTGAACGTGGTGCCATATAAGTTGTTGCGGTATATTATATCAAGAGTGTGTCGTGACACCTGAGAAAAGAAATGATCAAATGCTATGCTGTGAGTCGCAATCATATGCAGTGGCTGATTTGGCCTACACATGGCTTGTGAGAGGGCATAAAAACACGGTGATGATGATGAAAGTCTTTATTTACCTGTCTACTCGCGAGGGATTCTCGACATACGACAGGGGACTATTTCTAGTACCAGAAAAGTTACATAACAGAAGCAAAAACCAAAAACCAAAACCATGCATACAGAAACCCCACAATCCAAAGTATAATGACAGGAGGTTTCCCACCTGCCCAGCGCAGAGGCTGTCCTTCGTCCGCGTGGCCCCAAACAAGACCCAGAGTCCTGGTCTCACCGCCAATGTAGTGATAAAAAGGTTTGTGCAAAATAAGAAAAAGGGGGTTGGCGGCGTATTCACGCCAGAGGGTTGGCAGCGCGGTTGCGCGAAAAAAGATTGGGCCCCAGAGGCTAAGCTGCCCCGGGCAGGGTCGGACCAGGCGGTGGAGGGTCGGGCGGAGGGCGAACTGGGGAGTCCCCTTCCTGCGGGTCCGTTCCCGTTTCCGCACAGCGGTGTGCTAGAAGCACCGGAGGACTCTTGGCCGCTTTAGATGCCAGCCAGATGGCTCCACTCTTGGTGGCTATGAGCTTCTGGAATAAGCCCTTAGCCATCCGTTGAGGGTTGCGGGGGCAGGTCCAGATGTGCTCCGGGGTGGTCTCAGCGTCGCAGAGGGGGCAGGTTAGCACAGCGTTCAAGTGATTGAAGCGGCGGTGGTAGTCTGCGTAGTCTCCGTGACCAGAAAGTGCTGTCAGGACAGCGCGGGCGAGCTTGCGCTCAGTGTCGTCAAGAAGGTTTTTCCAGGCCTTCTTAGGAGCCTCGAGAGGTCGGCTCAGGTGAGGTCTGTTGGCACAACCTTCATTCGACCACCAGGTGCGAAACTCGGTGGTGATGCGGGCGCGGAAATGGCTGCGGGCCCAGGAAAGGGACATTCCTACGGGCGTGTAGGCCCTCTCGGCGCCCATCTTGGCTTGTCGGTCCGCGAGCTCGTTGCCCCAGACGTCGGAGTGTCCCGGGACCCAAATCACTTCCACAGCGGGGGCACCATCTGGCCACGGTCTAGGACCTGGGTGGTCAGGGCTTTGGCCAATCCAGTCGGCGCAAATCGTTTGGGCCCTCCGGAGAAGCTCTTCGGAGGTTCCGGGCTTCGCGCCCCATGTCGTGAGGCGGTACACCGCGGCGAGGTTGTCGGAGCAGACCCAGACCTTGCGGCACTGTGGTTTCACCCACGAGTCTACTTTTTCCAGGGCTCTGGCAATGGCCATCACCTCGGCGTCATGAACCTCGGCGTGGAAAGGAATCGGGCAGTTGCCCGTGTCCAGGACTGTCTCGTCCCGAATGATCGCCCACCCAGCGCCGACCCGGCCCTCTCCCAGCTTGGATCCGTCTGTGTATATCCAGAGGTCCGAGGGGGAAGAGGAGCGTACCAAGGCTAGGTGCGCCGCAGCTGCAGCCTTCTTGTCACCCTGTAAATGGGGGCGAGATGATGCAGGCGCGCCCGTGAAGGGGGCCGGGTAGTTTGTGGCCAGGCTGTGCGGGAGCAGCATCTTGAGCCTCCCTATTCTACCCCAGTTTGTGGCTGTCGTTCCGAGCGGGTGGTTTGGCTGCGCGAGAGTGGCCCTAAGTCCGGCCGAACCAAGGCGGCTGTCTAGGACAAAACTCATTGGCGGGAAACCGGACGCTAGGTTGTATATAGCGCATGGGGTTGTGCAATATAGCGGGAGTGCCGCACGCAGACCTCGGCGGACTGTGCGATCCAGGAGTGCCACGGCCTGCTTCAGCCCACGGGGTTGGCTAGTTGTCCCGGCTCCGTGGTTCCACCAGACGGCGGCGGCGTAGGCGAGCTTGTTCACCACACAAGAGCGGACTGCCGTGAGGGCGCCTTTCACCGGGGCCCCCTTCCAGCAACCAGACAGAATCTGAATGCCGCGTATGGTGGGTGCCGTCCTCTGGGCGACGTCGCGGATGTGCGGCACGAAGGACAGGTTGCGTGACCAACGCACGCCGAGCCATCGTAGGGTATCCTTGGGGTCTATGGCATCTAGTGAGCCGCTATCGGGGAGTAGAAGACCCGGGTTTTGGCCGTGGCGCTTGCGCGTCACGTGGAGGAGTTCCGACTTGGCAAGGTCGAGCATCATGCCGTTCCTCACACACCAGTTGTTGACAATGTTGAGGGTGTGGGACAGCACCGAGCAGTTGGCTGCCAGAGACGAGCCTGAGCTGACCAGGCAGCCGTCGTCCGCATAGCCGCGGAGGGAGCACGGGAGGGCCATCCTGAAGAGTGGTGCCATGAAGAGCATGAACAAGATGGGGGAAATTGGCGAGCCTTGGGGTAGGCTCCCTCCTGTGGGCTGAAGGGGATCGTCAACGTCATCGAGCACCAACGAGGCCTTGCGGTCCGAGAGGAACGAGGACACCCATCGGCATGTCTCGGCCGGGCAATCCAGATCGACCAGACGTTGTACCATGCGGTGCGGCTGCACTGCATCAAAAGCTCCCTTGACATCGAACGTCAAGACTGAGGATTCCATCTGGCGGTCCATGTAGTACTCTAGAGACTCAACCAGACTCAGACACATGTCTTCGGCGCTACGCCCAGGCACCGCCCCAGCGTAGTTGTCCCCAATGTGTCCCTTCTCTAGGGCCCAGAGCGAGAGTCGTCGGGCAACAATCCTTTCCAAGCACTTGGCCAGAGTTGGCAGCAGCGAGATGAGCCGGTAGGAACGCGGCGACGACCGGTCCTTCTTGTTTGGCTTGGCGAGGGCAATCACCTTCGCTTGCTTGAAGGGGGAAGGGTGGAGTCCCCAGGAAAAACTAACCTTGAAAAGATAAGTGATCTGCTTCCCCAGAGCGGGCCAGGCTAGCTTCAGGGCGTTGTTGGAGAGGCTGTCTAGACCGGGCGCGGTGTTCTGAGGCTTCCACATAGGCGCCAATCTTGATCTGCTGGTTCGCACTCTCATTCCCCTTTCCTCTCAAAAAAAAAAAAAAAAAAAAAAAAAAAAAAGCCCTCTAGACATTGCATGCACAACGTCAGGACCTCTCATGAAAAATAAACAAAAAAGAAACGAAAGGTAGCATGAGAAAACATACAACACCGGGGATTCCCACGTGGTCACCCACCGTAGTACTAGTCCGGCGCTCTGTAGGTTAACTAAGGGAGAGCGGACGGGATCCCGTGCTTTCTACAGGCTATGGTCGTATGTGAAAGTCCCATGCGCAATGGCCGTTTATGGAGAAAAATCACGACAGCCCTGTGAGAAAAGTACAGCGAGTGTCAACTCCGCCTCTTCGGCTCCACTGGACATGCCAGGGCCTGTGTCACCATGTACAACCGTGCAAGTGCATCCATCCGTCAGGCCGAGTTGACTCTGCCTCCAATCCGGCTCGATAACGGCAACTGCCAAAGTCCCGCAAACCCGAAGCCCGTTCGCGGTTATTACCCACCACTTGGATTTGTCATGGTACATGTGGAGGTAGCGTCGCATTTAGATAGAAATAAAGACGTAGGTACACAAACATGAAATCTTTTATTCAAGAGCCGTGTAAATCAACATACAAACAAAACCCAGCAATAAATCTTCTTGGAGAGTCAAGAGAGGAAATCCAAACAACAAAAGTCTATGTGGCAGTGAATAAAACCCAAGAGGGAGAAAAAAGAAAAGCACAGTGAAAAAAAAAAAAAAAAAAAGGAAATAGGTGGTATCATCAAGAGGCAGCGCACAGGCTTGGGCGCAGGCAAACGAAAAACAAGTGTACAGCTTCGCCTGGCTAGCCCCTTTACAGACGACTCTCGCCAAAGCTCGTAGGGTTGTAGATCTTGCTCTCAATGTACGCAGTCAGAGCAACATCGCCCCACTCCTCAAACTCGGCCCACTGAGCCTCGGGAAGCTCAGACACGCCGTCTCTACGGGCAGCCTTCATGACCTCGCGGGCGACAATGATGCTAGCCTCACGGACACGCTCAATGGCGGGGTAGATGAGGCCCTTGTGGATCTCGTCGGCGTTCAGACACTCCGACAGGGAAGCAGCGGCGGTGTAGATCATATCATCCGTAACCTTGGTGGCCTTGGCTAGGATGGCACCCAGGCCAATACCGGGAAACACGTACACGTTGTTGCCCTGGTTAGGGTGGTAGGTAATGACATTGTCGTTGGCGGTCTTGACGGAGAAAGAAGAGAAGGGCGAGCCCGAGGCAAAGATGACGGTACCGTCAGTCCAGTTAACAGCCTGCTCAAAAGTGCATTCAGCCTTGGTCAGGGGGTTGCTGAGGGGGAAGAGAATGGGGCGACGGCCTTGGCCACCGGCATCAACCGAGGTCTTGAGAGCGCGAACAACACTCTCAGTGAACACACCGAAAGTAGCAGTCAGACCGACCAGGGCGGTGGGCTGCACGTACTCAATAACCTCCTCCAGGGTACGGTACTGCTGACCCTCGTTGTCGGTACGGGCAAAGTACACCTTGTGAGCAGCTAGCTTGTCACCACGGTCCTTCGTGACCAGACCCTTAGTGTCAACCAGCCAGAACTTGTCGCGGGCCTCAGCCTCAGTCAGACCACGGCGGGTGTAGTACTCAACAAGCTGCTTAGCGACACCAACACCAGCGGAGCCAGCTCCCATGAAGACCAGGCGCTGCTCCTCAAGGGGAACACCTGACAGGTTAACGGCACCAATGTAACCACCCAGAACAACAGCACCAGTGCCCTGGATATCGTCATTGAAGCACTTGTACGAGTTGCGGTAGCGATCAAGGTAGTTGAAAGCCTTTTCACTCTCAAAGTCCTCAAACTGCACAACCATATCGGGGTAGACATCCTTGGCAGCCTCCATGAAATCATCCATGAAATCCTGCTGGACTTGAACGGAGGGGCGCTTGTCGCGCAGACCAAGGTAAAAGGGGTCTTTCAGATTGGTCTCGTTGTTGGTACCGCAATCCAGGACGATGGGCAGGGTCTTGGAAGGGTGGATACCCGCAGCAGCAGTGTAAAGAGACAGCTTGCCAATCTATTGAGTGTTAGTCACGGTGAGCCCCAAAAAGAATTGAACCGAGCAAGATGAACTTACGGAGATACCGACACCGTTAACACCAAGATCACCAAGACCCAGAATACGCGAACCATCAGTCACGACGCAAATCTCGGGCTTGGGGTAGGGCCAGTTCTTGAGAATGGTGCGGATGCTCTTGCGCTGCTTGATGTTGATGTACAGAGCCTCGGGACGGGTGTACAGGGTGGAGTACTGCAGGCACACATCACCAATGGTGGGGGTGTAGACCAGGGGCATCAGCTCGCGCACATGGTCCATTAGCAGACGGTAGAAGAGATCGACATTCTGGTCCTTGATGCTGGACAGGTACAGGTACTTGTCGATGGGGGTCTGGCGAGTGTGAATCATCTTCATAGCACGAGCGCACTGGGTGGAGAGGCTCTCCATGGTGTGAGGAATAAGACCGGTGAGGTTCTTGTTGATGCGCTCTTCAGGAGTGAAGGAAAGGCCTTGGCCCAAAATTAGCTTGCGATCCGGCATGGCGGGATGGTCACCGTTGTCGGTAGGGTAGGGAAGAGGAGATGACATGGTAGAAGTAGAGGATGATGGCATAGGAGGAGGGGGAGGCGTAGACGATATAAATGATGAAGAGACGGCAGTAGCTGGTGGACGAGAAAGGATAGACGAGGAGGTGATGCAGCGGAAGGATGAGGGGGAAAAGGCTGCTGACGGGGACAAAGCGGGAGGGTTGGAAAGGTGGCGAAGAAGACCAAGGCGGCGAGACATTTGGGGCAGCGGGCTGTGGCCTAGCTTTATATAGAGGGAGCAAGAAAAGTGCGTGATAGTGTGCAATGCAGTGAGGTCGGTCCAAGACTCGGCTGCAGGGTCAAGTAAACAATGCAACAGGCCAGCCCAAAAAGGGAAAAGGTCACAAGATGAGACTTTTTTGCAGCTGGATTTGGCAATGTGGTTGGGGGAGAATTGGAGCAAGCCAGAGAGAGCGTATTCGAGAAAGGGTAAAGTGAGGTGGGGGAATCTGGAAATGTACAAGTGGTTGAGAGAACCCGAGGTTGAGGTTCAAGTGATGGGGATGGACGGAAGGCAAGGGCGGCGACTTAAGTAGCACGGCAAACGATGGGTAACAGCAACAGCAACCCAGGAAGGAACGGACCCGGACGGCAAGTGGTATTTATGCGCTTGCACAAACTCCATCTTGGTGGGCTGTTACTGGCGCATTTTTTTTCCTCGCAGCCAAGTGCCTTGCAACTAGGCCAAGCGCCGGGATGGTGTGGTGTGGTGTGGTGTGGGATGTTCTGTTCTGGTGCAAAAGGCAAGCCGTGACTTTGCTGCGGGTGGCATGGCATGGATGGGTTTGGATGGATGGATTGGCCCCACCTGCAAAGTGAGACTAAAGACCACGCCAAACAACGACAAGACAGAAGGCAGGGGCGGTGACTGGAAGGAAGGCGCTCGCTGGGCTAGGCAAGAAACGGGTGTGGGTTCATGGGGAAGAGGGTGTGGATTTGGAGGAGGTAATCAATTGGGGGGAGTATGGCCATGAGCCTCAAGTTAAGGCCATGATGACAGGAAAAATGACGAGAATTGCTTACCCTTGTTCCACACAGGCTCGCGCAGAACCTGATATCCAGAGGCTTCGGCCTCGGAAGTGTACTCGGTGGCATTGGCCTGGTGCACCTCGGGGAAGGTGGCCTGCATGTAGCCCTTGAACTGGTCGAGCGACGACATTTTCATGGCCTGTTCAATGGCAGAGACGTTGGTCATGGACGACATTATGGGTTGTTTATTATTGGCAAGGCGTGCTGCGGCGTGAGCTGATGGCAACGAAGGAGAAGAGGTGGGAAAAGATGTGTAATTTGACGCAAAGTGCGAGTCAGGAGCTGAGGCAGCGTCTGCAGAAACGGACAGGCAGGGTGAATGAGACCGGGGCGTAGAAATATTGGAGGTTGATGAGGCACTGAAAGAGCATGAAGCCATTTGACGGTGACTCAATGGCTGGGTTGTAAGAAAGCGGATAGTGTGAGAGGACGATGGAGAGAGAAAAGAAGAAGGGAAGGGGAGGGAGAGTCAGAAAGAAAAAGGACTAGCAGAAGAGGAGCTTAAAAAGACGGCAGATATTTGGCGTAAAAAAAAAGAAAAAAAAAAAAGAAGGGGGCTCCCGAAAAGAACAGCACGGGAAAATAGGCAACTACAGCTTGGATGTCGGGTAATAACAAGGGAGACATGGGGAAGGGGCACTTGGAAAATGGAAACATGGAAACAGCAGCCAACACTCACGGAAAAGAGAGAAAACGGCCAGGCACTTGCCCAACCCGTAAAGCACAGCAAAGCACGAGGCCACACCTTCATGTTGTGAAATAAACGGCAGGACGGATGGAATAATGGAGAAACGGCAATTCAACAATTGGGCCCAGCAGAGCCGTCAAACTGGCCACGACTATACAGAACGACAACAATAGCAGTTACCTCAACAAGCAGCCAGCATTCTTCGCGTTCACCCAGGGCCAAGTACACCAGTACTTTTACAGGTACAGAAGCTGCCTGTTTCAGTGCATTTGAGGGTTCCAGGAGTGAAGTGAGGCTTTTCTGCCCAAAACTCGTGATTATACCACAGCAACGAAGACAAGCCGCCATCGAAACAACTAACCAGCACAAAAGGAAAACAAAAACGGCTAGCAAAATGTATCCTGCGAGTACTGCGTACTCCAACTCTGTTGTTGTAAGTTCATGTGAAGTCTAATCCCTAGCAGCGCCAGAGCTCTCCATTCTTCGTACCGGGTACTTTTCGTGTACTTGACAGGGTCTGTCCTCGCTTAATCCCTTACTCGCACGCCCTTCCACCCCTCACCCCCCACGGCCACCCCTGGCTAATACATGCATGCAACGGCAAGTAGACCAACGACAGACGGACACAACACAATAGCTAGTTAGTTACAACTGCGCAAAACATCTCGCCGGAGCAACTGAGACACCACGTCCAATGAGGGACAAGGCAATACCAGGTGACTCTTGAATGTCCAGGGCAACTACACGCACCCGCAAAGCTTGGCGCTTCTAGAGCTTGCCCGGCCATTGTGTGAGAGGGAAACTGCGGTGACAATAGGCAGTCAGTCACATGTGCGATGTGTATACCTCAAGCTTCCCGCAACTGCACAAGTACATACTCCTCGTACCCATTCGCCTGGGGGAAATTCATCCGCCCTCCCCTTCTCCAATGGACATGCAAAAATACTTACGGCTGCCTCCTCTCGCAGACACCGACCGTGCCTCGCTGGCTCTTCCGGTCTATTTTCTTGCCATGCCGTTCTCCAGCGGCCGTGACGGCCAGAGCTGATGGACCCGTGCAGGGGTTCGGGGTTTGTCAACGACAGTTCAACACGGACGTCTGCAGCCAGCTCCCTTCAGTCTTTTAGCGTCCAATGTTCGATGTTCAGGCTCGGTCTTAGTCTGCCCCGAGCCATTGTCAGAATATGGCAAGTGCAATGGCCGTGCTTGTGTGCGCACATACGCACATGTGCTGCCGACCACGAGATTTTGCTAACAGATCTTGACACCAAACCCTTAGTCCGTCGATAACACATACGATTACAGGGTGAGCCGGTGCGATACGAAAGAAGAAAAAGAAGGAGAAAAAAAGCAACAACCTCACGTCGCGCCTTCCTTCTTTGGTCTGGCTTTACATGTTTAGGTGCAAGAGTACATACATACATACATACATATGGACTCTCCCTTATATGTGCATGCAGCATATACGTCTTGGAAGGTCTCCGAGCCCAAGAGGAAGGTGCAAGCACCGCTAGACGGATCACCGCTGCTAGCTTTGTCTCGACTGTGGGCTGCGTTTGCTTTTTTTGGGGAGAGAAAAAGAGGAAAGAGAGCAGCGTGGACCGACGTCCGCTGCTCCTTCTCTCTTTCCCCCACCGCTGCCCGGTGTCCACTCTTGCGTTTGCACCTTCCCTTTGGCCTCTGACGACTTGGGCTGCTCCACCTTCTAAACCATCCGGCAGGGTAGCGCTGCAAGATACTTGAATACATCCCATCTACCTGACAGCACGCTAGCCAGGAAGCCAAAACGTTGGCTGGCAGTATGTGGAAGCCAAGCTTTTTTGCCTTGTCTTTGTCTCTGCCATTGTGAGACGTTCTTTGTGGTTTTTGTATTGAGAGACATGGCGAGAAACAGAGATGACTATAGTCAATGTAAAGTGCAAACGGCCGGACTCACACGTGTACTCTCCTCCATGGCGTCGTGTCACCTGAAACCCGCTCGAAGAAAAAAAACGAGAGTTGCAGACAGATTTCTTCGTGTCTGTTACACTGACCAGTAATCATGTCTAGCACATTCCCCATTGGCATACAATACACGATCAACGGCAGCTATAACTAGCTGACTATATCTGTGTATATCCTATGTTCGATATCCACATGCATGCTATTACCACCTGCTTCACCGTCCTGTGTTTCGAAAGACAGATCACTGTGCAGGCAGGAGAACAGAGTCACAAGGGTCAGAATTGGAAATCGCCTTGTCGAATTCTCCCCAATTGACGGATGCTTGTTCCGATTGCTCCCGGCGCCTTCTCCTTTCTGTGTTGCACGTATCAAGCAGTCACGATGCGATGCCAAGGAGGGCTACTCAAGGCACGCGACATCTCCCGATCCCTGTCGCCGTGTAAAGCAGATATGGAAGATCTTGTTGATCGCTCGTGTTTTGTAGCCAGTATTTTGATATCTCTTTGCTTGGGCAGATATGATAGTCTTTATTGTCGATGTGGGTGTTGGCCAATCATATCCATCCGCCAGAGATCAATGTCACTTCTCGAACACTTTGACTTCGACCTTGGCCCTCGACCATCGGAAACGCCCGGGTTGAGTTACAGCCAGAACCCCAAGACAGGGGGGGCAGGGGGTCCTGTTTTCTAAAATGGGATACCAACACTCCCTGCGTTTTGACAGCCGGGAGTCTGCCTGGAGCGGAAGAGACTTTTTCCCAGGAAAAGGAAGAAAGGGAAGGGGGACACGTTCTCGGGACGCTGCCTTCCTTTTCCTTTTTGTCAGCAACCCCCCCCCCCCGTCCGCAAAAGCCGCGACTATCTGTCGGTGTCGGTGAGGGCAATTGCAAAGTGAAGCTGAGCTGCGGTATTTCACTCAATACAACCGTTGTATGTGCGCACCAGCAGTAGCACGACTCCATGTTGCAGATTATGTGCGTGCCGGTAGATGTATTCCACGCAATTCGTATGTTCTTTGTCTTTTTTTTTCGCGCACCTCTGGCCTGGGCGGCAGTTCACCGCCAACCAGGCCTGCTTCGATATGCGCCAGCGCCAGCGCCAAGTGCCATTGCACTTGATCTGATCAGCCCTGTAGCAAAGGAGCAAGAGACGAAAAGAAAATCCCTTTCTTCCACCTACTTGTCCATAGTTTTCTGGGTTTTCCGATTTCACCCGGCCCCGTCCATATTAGGATAGCTCCACTTAAGCGAAAGTTTCATGCCCACGAAGAAAGAAGCTTGTTGAAACGGAAGGAAAAGAAGAACCCGGCTTTTGGTAGTCGACTAGTTATCAGAAAGAGAGCGGCAGTGTGTATTGAGGCACGGGGGGTGTGGCCCCAGTCAGGCGACGGCCTTTGTTAACTTGGTATGAGTGGAACCCTTTCCGTTCCTTCCCTTCTTCTAACCTACAGACTAGCCAACTAGCAACTACCATATCTGCGCTCCGGGCCTCATCTCGTTTCCATCTTCTGGATGCCGGTCCATATTCACCAGCCCGATCTCAGCCACCTAATAAGTCTCTCCAGGCTCGGGGCAGCCCCCCGAAACAGACATTCTGGCAGATCTAGCCTGGCCCTAGCTTCGGGTCTGCGTATTGTATTGCCACTAGCAGCAATTTTCGACTCTGATGCGATGCTGTCGTTTTCTTCCTTTCTCCGCAGCGTCGTTCATCTCCCGGATAATGCTCCGGTTGAGTGGATATCAGCCAGCCCGTACCGGGGTGGCCGGCCTGGCTCTCCGCCAACATTGCACACAGCGCCGGGCCAGTGTTGCTGCTCTGTATCTGTGTACAAGGACAGATTTTCTGGCTTTTATTCCTCGCCCTCGTGCAGGATCCTCTCCCGCCCCTGAAATGGCTGTTCTTTGTGTGCTCTCTGAGAATACATCGGGAGAAATCGGAATACTGTAGAGGCCCATGGTTGCTGGGCTCACGCCTTTCCTTTGCAGCTCGCGCCTATTCCTGCTCCACCGCCTTTCCAGGCCTCGCCAAGGGTACAACACAAGCACAGATACTGGGTACTTGATACTGGATGCTCTCCATCAATATCCAGGTATTCATACGTGGCCACGCACACAGATACGCAGTCGCCCTCAAACACGAGATCTCTAGCTCCATGACGTCCCGAAACACACCATCTCTCACCCACAGAAGCTTGTGCGTTTGCAGACCGCATCACTTCTCACGCCGTCGTGGCCAATGCCAACTACATTATCCAGGTAGGTATCAGTAGTTACAGCTACGAGTGTAAAAAGTGCCCAAACAAGACGAATATATCCCGGCGCCCAAATCCCTTGTTGTGGGCGTGGGGTGTGTGTGTGTGTGACCAAAGTAAGCCAGGCCCTTGTCTCTTCGGCTCTCACCTCCGAAGGGGGAACTCCGACGCCGAACAAGGCCGGTCGGTCTCTTTTTTTTTCCTTGTTTTTCTTGTTTTTTCTTCTTCTTCGGACATAACGTCCAACCACTTTTGTTTCTTTTTTTTTTCTTGATGATGAGACTGACTCACATTCTATACGAAAACACCCACAAGAAGAAAAAAAAACAAGACTGTAGTAGCACATGACAGTCACATGAGAAACAGCAAAAAAAAAAAAAAAAAAAACGCCAAGTCGAGTCTCTTCAGCTCGTCGTATTGTCTTTCCAGAAACCTTCCCCAAGAGGTTAAAGTTGTTGCTCTGCCTTTTTCATCTTCTCTCCCGCTCAGTTCAAACACACACATGGGCTTTCGTCTCTTAGTTTCTCCAACAAGATCCACTAACCGGCAGAGCTTTTTTTGTTTTTTTTTCATGGGCAAAAAAAAGTCTGGGGGCAGAAACTTGGTTGTGGCCTTGGGGCAACCCGGCCAACCAGAATCCCAAACTGGTTTTAAAATAGCCATATTTAATGTAAAAGGCCCCTCCCCTCGGGTTTCAAAAGGAGAAGGCCGAGGCGCAAGCGCTTACACCTTCCCTGGCCGCCACTTGGAGTCCGGATCCAGGGTTAACTTGCGGCCTGTATAACTAACCCTAGTTTAGACATGGGGCGCAATGTCACAATTAACTACTAGTCACTAGTAATACTCAAATATGTATGTAATACTCACGCTTTGCAAACTATTCAACAACTTCCGCCCCTCAAACATCCGCACACAGCTACCCCCCTACATATACCAAAACGCTCCTGTAGGCTTCTCTGGAAGTTCCCGCCACTCCTTCATGGTGTAGTGCATCTGGCGTCCAATCAGGGTCAACGCAGCCCAGACATCGCCCATGGTGATCAAGTGTGCCAGTTCGATGTTGAGGATGTTGCCAATCGTTGACAGCGAGACGCCTCCCAACAGCCGCGGAGCACCGACAGAAAAGCCGGCAGCCAGCATTGCAGCGGCCGCAGCTGGATGCGCCAAGGTATAGCTGCGGGCCAGGAAGCGCAGCATCATAAACTCCAATGGAAGCAGAATGACGCGGGACGTGAAGTTGCTCAGGATTTCACATGCCATGAAGTGAGGCTCAGTGGAGAGCATGGTGATAAGATACAATGGCAAGGGCCTATTAGACCGACTTTCGTTGACGGGAGTCGGGCGGAGTTCTGCAGACCACGGCCCGGTTCCCATGGGCGCGTCAGTAGGGTCGGATGTCTCCACATCAAAGCTAATCAAGGGGCCTGTAACCATATCCGCTTCATCTTCTTCAGTACCGTAGTCATCTTCATCTGAGAAGCTCGGCGGATCGGGCACAGGCTGGGGAAGGGTATCCGACCCTTGGGCCTGTGAAGGATGGCCCACAGTGGATGATGCATCGGAAGCAGCGTCGTTAGGGTCTGGGTCCGCGTTCGGCGGAGGTGTTGACGATGGCGTGGCTTCCTTATCATCATTGTTCTCGGGGGATGTAGCATCAGGATGAGGAGCTTCGCCATTGGCATTGCCCTGTCCATTGGTGTAGGTGGCTTCAGTGCTGGGTGATAACGGAGGTGAAGCAGCAAATGAAGCATTATTCGCCGAGGTTTCCAAACCAGGCCCAGTGAGGAGATCATTCTGCTGGAGTGTGGTAGGTCTTTCATTTATAATTGTGTTCTCGTCGCCAGGGGGGGCATTTTCGAGCCCTACTGCCGGGGAGGGAGGATTTTCTAGAGACGCACTAGCCTCTATTGCTGCCGTGTCTGCATCAAAGTATGGAGGAGAAGGAGTTTCTACAGGCACATCTAGAATAAACAAAGGTAGCGATGCTTCCAATATTTCATGAGAAGGAGCTTCTTGTGTAGGCCGATTCAATTCGGGCATGGGGGGAAAGAAACCTGATATTTGGGGCGTTGGTAGAAGTTCATGGAAAAATCCGGAGAATAAGTCCTTGACGCGCGATTCAACATGTACCCAGGTAATGTAGGCCGCCATTGGTGCCAGAGTTAATAAGACTTGACCGGCCCATAGTGCAAGAGAGGTGGTGCTAAGATCCGAGGGGAAGGGAGGAGGCGGATGGATGGGCGACGCTGAAGACCACGGGATATAAAACATGGGATTGGGCAGCCAGTATCCCTGGATAATGCCGAGGCGTTGGAGGATAATATACACCTGGGTATGGACACTAAACCACGACCATAGCTTGATGGCCCACGGCTGGCGCGCACGCAGCGACGGAAAGGACAAGGCGTTGTTTGGAGGAAGCCTAAACCATTGTTTTTTAAGCAGCTTGAAAAACAAGTGACTAGGAAGTCCGTAGAAAAGAAGCTTTCCAATGGCATTTCCTGGCTCAAGATGAGCGCCCTTGACAAGTTCGTGCAGTGGGTGATTCCCCAGGTCTCTCCAAACAATGAGGCGATTACGCAGACCATTCATGGACCATATGCCAGCTTCGATAGCAGCAAAGCTAATACGGTGCAGGTGATAGCCAGTGGTAGTCTCATATGTGAAATACTGGCTCTGGATCTGCGCCTCAGCTGTGGTCGGACCAGAGTCGGGCTCGGCGACACCAATGACATGCATGACCTCATTGTGCGAACGGATGGTGCGCCGATTCAAAACACGACTGAGATTATTGACAGGGCGACCGCGGTTGTCGTAGCTTTGGCGGCGCAAAGTTACAGGGCGGCCACCGAAGCCAGTGACGATATCATCATATGGCGAGCGGCCCTGCAGATGTGTTGTTAGACTAGAGAACTTGTGTGGTGCGTGTCAGGGTCAGACTCACTAAGCCAAAGGCTGTCAGCGGCTCAAGCATGCCCATTATGAGCGATATGCTCGACAGGAGCGTAGAGGCAGAGGCGGACGCAGAGACAGAGACGGATGTGGTGGATGGTAAATATGAGATGCTGTAGGCTGCAGCCGCCACGGATTTACATTTTCAGCGCCGTCGTGGCTGTGGGGGAGGGGACCGCAAACAGTCGGAAAGCAATTGATTTAAGGGCGACGGGAAGATTGTGTTGTTTGCGTTTGTTATGCTATGCTTTTAGTGTATGATGTGTTGAAGCTTAAGAAAGGCACGTAGTTAGTAGGGAGGGAGCTTGGTCGTTGTTCGTTCCAGACCCACTTTTATCAAGCAGCAGCATGGAGTCGATCGTGATAAGATAAGATAACATCGCATGCTATCGATAACGAATTTCCATCAGGGAAAAAAATCTTGGAATCTTTTTCACAACCGACGACAAGTTGAGGTTGGCACGAGAGCAAGGCAACGTCTGCTCCCAAATACTCTGCCGTCGCTTATCAACAAACCAGCCCAGCCATGGCGACGAAGCAGCCGCTCAAGACAACTTTTGATGTCGACAAAGTGCTGCAGCCCGTCTTTACGGGCGGTGCTGTGAGCATCGACGATGACGCTAGCATCTTGGCAACAGTGCTGGAGGAGGACGTGGTGTTGACGAATCCCGCGACGGGACAGAACCTGGCGCGTATTGAGGGTGTGAGTGATATGACGTGATGTGATGCGATGCGCCGTGAGGCTCTGAGTGGACATGCGCTAACCGAGGCTGATTCGATAGGACACCGAGTCTGTGTCAACGATTACCTGTAAGCTTGAGACCCCTCCATATGGCTGATGTTACAACTGTTCTAACCAACATTGATACGCAGTAACCCCCTCCGGATCGCATCTCATTATTTGCTCGCGATCGCTGTCTATGCACATCTACTCTCTTAAACGCTCCCCCGACAATTCCGAGAAGATCATCGCCACGCGCCTGCGCACCGTCAAGCCGCACACCACGCCTGTCAACGTCTTAGCCGTGGACAAGACTAGCACACTGCTCGCCACTGGAGGCACCGACGGCAGCATTAAGGTCTGGGACATCGCCAAGGGCTTCGTGACGCACACCTTCCGCGGGCCCAGCGGGCTGGTGACGGCGCTGCACTTTTTCGAGGTGGTCAGTCGTGCGGGCGAGAACAAGCAAAAAAAGGGGAAGAAGGCCGTGGCTGCGGCTGCCAACGACAACGAGGATGACACCGATGCCAAGGTGGTGCGGTTTAGACTGGCCTCTGGCAGCCAGGATGGCAAGATCCGCATCTGGGACCTGCACAAGCGCGGCGTCGCGGCCAGCTTGGACTCGCATGTATCTGACGTAACCGCCATTGATTTCTGCCCCGAGCAGCAGGCAATTGTCTCAGCGTCGCGTGACAAGACGCTAATCTGGTGGGACACGCGGTCATGGAAGCAGCGCAAGGTGGTGCCGTGCTTGGAGCTGATTGAGGCTGCTGGCTTTGTGGACGGTGGGCGACTGACGTTTTGCGCCGGCGCCAAGGGAAACCTGCGCTTTTTCGACACGGACACGGGAGTTGAATACACGCCCGACCAGGAGCCGAAGATGGAGAATGAAGCTGTCGTTGGAGGCATCTACAGACCGTCGCTGCCGTTCATCATTTGCACACTCTCTGACCACACAATTTGCCTGTTTAAGACACCGTCCAAGGACAACGCCGAGGCGCTCGCCCAAGAGCCAGTCCCCTTCCGCAGAATATCGGGCACCCATGATGAGATTATCGATTTGGGATACTTGCTGCCTGACCATTCAATGCTGGCCTTGGCCACCAACTCTGAGGATATTCGTATTGTGTCTGTCAAGGACACTCCCAAGACTGTTTCCACCGAGGACTCTTCTTGGATGGACACCGATGAACCCTACTTTGGCCAGGATGTGGCTCTTTTGCACGGCCATGAGGACATTATTATTACGCTGGACATTGACTGGTCTGGTCATTGGGTGGCGACTGGTGCCAAGGACAACACTGCCAGACTATGGCGCGTGGACCCCGCCAACAACTCGTACGAATGCTACGCTGTCTTTTCCGGCCACGCCGAGTCGATTGGAGCTGTAGCGCTGCCCAAAGGCGTGCCTCAGGAAACTTCGGCTGCCTACAAGGACCCTCTCAACAATCCTCCCGCCTTTTTGATTACCGGATCGCAAGACCAGACGGTCAAGCGCTGGGACATACCACGCCAGAAGCCCGACGCCAGCAAGCCTCTTCGAGCGGCATACACGCGCAAAGCACACGACAAGGACATTAACGCCATTGATGTGCACCATAGCAACCAGCTGTTTGGCTCGGCATCGCAAGACAAGACAGTCAAGGTCTGGTCGGTGCAGGATGGTGAGGTGCAGGGTATCCTCAAGGGCCACAAGCGCGGTGTCTGGTCGGTGCGCTTTGCGCCACCCAAGATGCCCTCTGTCCTGGGCGAGGAGGGCTCCGTGGCTGGCAGAGGTCTGGTGATGACAGGCAGCGGTGACAAAACTGTTAAGCTCTGGAACCTGACGGACTACTCGTGCATCCGCACCATGGAGGGCCACTCGCACAGTGTGCTCAAGGTGGTATGGATGAACGTGCCCAAGACAGAGAATGCACAGAAGAAGATTTTGGTGGGAAGTGCAGGCGGCGACGGGCTGGTTAAGGTATGGGACGCCAACACGGGCGAGACCGAGTGCACGCTGGACAACCATGAGGACCGCGTGTGGGCGCTCGCCGTCAACGCCGAAACCAACACGCTAGTGTCGGGCAGCGGCGACTCGACCGTGACGTTCTGGAAGGATACGACTGTGGAGACTCAAGCCAAGGCGTCGCAGGCGGCGCTGGAGCTGATTGAGCAGGAGCAGGAGCTCGAGAACCACATCCACGCCGGCTCGTACCGCGAGGCCATTACGCTGGCGCTTCAGCTCAACCACCCAGGCCGGTTGCTCAGCCTGTTCACCAAGGTGACGTCGTCAGCGACGCCCGACGCCGGCAGCCTAAGCGGGCTGGTGGCTGTGGACGAGGTGCTCGCGTCGCTTTCGGACGAGCAGCTGTTCCTGCTGCTGCAGCGCCTGCGCGACTGGAACACCAACGGCCGCACGGCGCCCGTTGCCCAGCGCATTCTGTGGGCACTGCTCAAGAGCTATCCGGCGTCCAAGTTTGCGAATCTGTCGGTACGGGGTGCACGGGGCCAGAAGTCGCTGCGCGAGGTGCTAGCGGCGCTCAAGGCGTACTCGGAGAGACACTACAAGCGCATTGAGGAGCTGGTGGACGAGAGCTACCTAGTCGAGTACACGCTCTACGAGATGAACTCGCTGATGCCGGCGCTGGAGGATATTGACGGCGATGACGAGGCCGGGTCGGAGCAGGAGCAGAAGGCAGAGGATGACGGGGACATTATCATGAATTAATTGGGAATCATACTGCTTTGGAGTTATAAGGATAGCTAAAATATACGTGCATTTGGTCACTTGGTCAAGAGGCGCTTGTGTATATATATATGGCCCGAGTGACACAAGGCTGAGGTGCAAGGCTGTAGCTTTTTTTTTTTCCAATTGTCGCATAGCATCTTGTACCTGAGCTTGAGCTACTCTTTCCACTAGAACCGAATCTTCATTCTGCATTAACGCCCACAGACGCCGAAAATGGACTCCCGAATGCTCGGCAAGCGCAACGCCGACGACGCACTCCTTGAAGATGTCAGCGGCGTGATGTCGCCGGCCTCCAAGCGGTCGCGGCTAGACTCACACGAGTTCCAGCCCGAGGGCAGCGCTGCCCCGCTAACGCCGCGGCGAGAAGGAGATGCCGACAACAACGATGACGACGACGACCAGCCCATGGCCTCGGCCCCGCTGCGCCAGTCCGCGCCCACCGCTGGCTACGACGATCTATACCTGGACACCATCAACCGCAACGTGCTTGACTTCGACTTCGAGAAGCTGTGCAGCGTCACGCTGTCAAATATCAACGTCTATGCGTGTCTGGTCTGCGGCAAGTACTTCCAAGGCCGCGGGCCCAAGTCGCACGCCTACTTCCACGCACTGGACGAGGATCATCACGTGTTCATCCACATGCGCACACAGAAAGTCTACGTGCTACCCGAGGGGTACGAAGTCACCAGCAAGTCCCTGGACGACATCAAGTTTGTCTCTAGCCCGCAGTACCAGCGCTCCGAGGTTGCCGCGTTGGACCGCAAGCCGGCCACGTCGTGGACCTACGGCGGCGTCAAGCCGTACACGCCCGGCTTTGTGGGCATGAACAACATCAAGCAAAACGACTACGTCAACGTCGCCGTCCAGGCGCTCTCGCACGTGCCGCCGCTGCGCAACTTCTTCCTACTTGAGGACGTCAGCCGGCGCAGCGAGCTGGTGCAGCGCTACAGCCTGCTGGTGCGCAAGATCTGGAACCCGCGCGCCTTCAAGGCCCACGTCTCGCCCCACGAGCTGCTGCAGGAGATTGCCCTGCGCAGCAGCAAGCGCTTCACGCAGACCACGCAGGCCGATCCCGTCGACTTCTTGTCGTGGTTCCTCAACAACCTGCACCTGGGCCTGGGAGGCAGCAAGACCCGTCCCGGCTCATCGGTCGTGCAACAGGCCTTCCAGGGCCGCGTCAAGGTCGAGTCGCAGGCCATTTCGGCGCGCGCCGCCGCCGGCGACCGCCTGCGCTTCGAGGAGGCGGCCGAAGTGAAGACGGACATTGTGCGCTTCCTGTTGCTGACGCTTGACCTGCCGCCAGCGCCGCTGTTCCAGGACGAGCTCGAGAAGAACATTATTCCGCAGGTGCCGCTGACGACCATCCTGAAAAAGTACAATGGCATAACGGCCCAGGAGCAGCTGGCCCATCGCAAGCGCTACCGGCTCCTACACCCGCTGCCGCCGTACCTCATATTCCACATCAAGCGCTTCTCGCAAAATAAGTTTGTCAGCGAGCGCAACCCGACAATTGTCACATTCGAGGAACAGGGCCTCGACATGGCGCCGTTCATAGAGCCCGACTCTGCCCACCCGCCCGGCCAGCCCATCTACTACGACCTCGTCGCCAACATTGTGCACGAGGCCGTGCGCGCCAAGGACGATGTCGCCGACTCGGGCGAGGAGACCAAGACGTGGAAGGTACAGGTCAAGGACCGCGGGCGCGGCACGTGGACCGTGTGTCAGGACCTTTTTGTTGATACGGTGCAGAGCGAGCTGCTCTTTTCAGGCGAGTCGTATTTGCAGATTTGGGAGAGACGGCGGGACCCGGCCAAGCGACGGTGATGATGACAGGGGAGGGGGAGAGGGGAAAGAGATACCAGCATTAAAAATTTCTTGATTCTACGCTATGATAATACTGAAACTACAGCGCCAGGCCTTTCTGCTTTGTTTTGAAACTTTTACTCCCCGGTTCCAAGCTCCTCTCCTCTCAAACACTAGAAACACTGGCTCGTCTGATCGTCGAATGGTGAGGAAAAACAAGCGAGCTTTAACTATATTCTTTGTTTCACAAATCAAACAGTCCCACTTTTCCTGTACCACCCAGCCAGTCCCAAGACATAACACATAACAATTAGTTACCTACCATCCAGCAATCCACCCGCTCTAATTAACCAGTATGAACGTCGGGCCAGCCACAACACTCGTTTCATTAACGACGCCAGTCAGCGGCGCCTCGTTGACCAGCGAGACGTACGTGACACCCGCCACGCCCTGGGGAACCTCGCAGGTCTTGGCCGCGGCATCAAACGTCGCAAACGCAGAGCCACCGGGCGTAACGCCGCCCGATGTAAAGGCACAGTGCGTCGCGCCCGCGGTATCCGCCACCTGCAGCGTTAGCTTCGTGCCCGCCGGCGCCGGGGTGCCTGCCGCCGGCTCCGTCACGCTCAGCGCCGCAAACGGCGTGATGGCCAGGTTGCTGCCCTCGGGGCACGAGGAGATGAAGGGCGCGGCGAGCGTGAAGACCATGCGGGGCGTCAGCGGAGCGTCAAACGGCTGCGGGACAGCGACCAGCTGGGCGGCCGTGCGGATAAAGGTCTGGTGGCGCGACTCAATGGTCAGGATGGACCCGGCGGCGGTCAGGATGCTACTGGCGGAGACGAGGCTGGCGGCGCCGAGGTAGGCAGACACGCCGACGTTTTCCAGCACGGCGGCCACGACGACCATGCTCTTGGCGTCGGTGAAGCCAAAGTTGTAGGTGCACGGCTGCACAGGCGTGATGCCGCCCTGGGCCAGCGACTTTTGCAGAAACGACGCGTGTGCAAACTCACTGTCGGGCAGCGCCAGCAGGTCCGTCACTTGCTTGTCGTTGAGTCCCAGTGCGGTGAAGTCGGCGGGGGGGAACTTTTGGAAGCCCTGCTGGTAGAAGTTGGCTTCGAGCCATTCGAGCGTCAGGGCACTGAGAGGGTAGAGGAAAACGGGTTAGTACATGGCGGGCCAAAAAAAGACCTCTTCAAAGAGAGTCTGCAGGAAGAGACTAGACTCACAATTGCAGAATGTCGTTGTCTGTCAGACCAGCTGCCTCGGCTTCAGCGTTCTGGCGCTTTCCAAGCTCCAGCATGTGCATTTGTCTGGCTGTCAGCTTCGGCAGGGCTGGGAAGGCGGCAGCCACAGCAGCGAGAGCAACGGTAACAAAGGCGAGCTTCATGTCGGGCGAAGAGTTTGGAAAAAGAAAAGTAAATAAATGAAACAAGAAATGAAAGGAAGAGTGAGTCGGCGTCACCAGGACGTAGAGAATGAATGTACACGGGGGGGGGGGGAGGGCTTCGTAGAACAACGAGTGAGCGACGGTGCAGGAGAGAGAGAAAGCAGACCAGTGCTTGTGAGCGGCGGGATTAGATTAAAGAAGAAGAAAGTGAAGATAAAACCAGAAAAGTATTAAACAAAAAAAAAGGTATAAAAAATAAGGACAACCAACACCACAGATGCTCTGACCGTCAAGAAGAGAAAGAAAAAAAATAGAGGAAGATGTTGAAGAGGACTCCGCGTGCAGGATAAGAAGCAGACCAGAGCTTCCAGGCCCAACACACTCAACCAGCGGGCACATCGCAGCTATATACTCGCCCTCGTCTTCCTCCTTCCAAAAGCACACCTCAACTTACACACAGCTTGGGCCTCAGACCTGGCCTCTGCCTCTGCCCCTGGCTCGGCAGCTCTGCTTCCGCCACCATCTGGCGGCTAAGCTTAAATGCTTGTTTTCGTTTACCTTGTCGGCCCGGGATGCCTCGCGCGAAACACTTCTGACACGCCTCGGAAACCTGGCTCTCGTGATCGACAGCCCCGGCTGGCCGTGTTGGCGGTCTTGGCTGCTCGGCTGGCTGGCGGCCCCTGCTGACTAATCCCTGGTGGGCGCATCGCATATCCGTCATCCGAGCTTCGCTTCGCACAGCAGCCCCTGGTGCCAGTGATGTCACTGATGTCACTGCCATCTGGCCGGATGCCCACGACGCCGTGACCAGATCACCGCGTCCTGCACCAATCTCTATTTCCTTGTTCATGCCCCAAGCCACAACCACGTGCTTCTGCTTCCCACGTGCCACTACATAGGTCTTGAAAAAAAAGTACACGTGAATTATGCCAGTTCCTTTTCTGGCAGCTTCCAAGATATCTAACACTAATATAGCCCAAAAGAAATAACAAAGATTCGTGGCAAGTTCCCGCCGCGTCTTCCTCATCAACCCGCCAATATACCATGCAAATAGCAAGAAACATATCCCCAAGATAACCAACAGTCTCCTGCTGGACTGCGACACCCCCAAAAAAGAAACCTCTCCGTAGATAAAACAAAAAAATGCCCAAAAACCCGCGGTCAACAACCAAAAAAGGACCTTCTGCACACATTTAACTAATACTTTGCGTGTTAATCTCACGACAAGCTTTGTGCTAATCTTCATGTCCTCTGTCTCCACAGCTCCGGCTTACTCGTACAGTGCTTGACAATATCGTGTCGATAAAGCCAAGCTGACGGCATCGGTCGACTGCTTTACAGGGCAAACGGGTTGAGCGATCGAATGGTCAGGCAACTAGAATTATGGTTAGCATGCTGCAGTTACATCGAAATCGGGGAATACACTTACGGAGGGCTCTTGCTCAGGTCAGTCTTGAGAATGACGGGGATGCGCGTCATCTCCGTCACATCCTGAATAAACTCGCCATCCTCCTCACGGAGCTTGAAGAACTTGGAGTACTTGTCCTTAAGGCTCTGCTGGGATGCCTCACCCGAGTGGACCTTGGAGTCCGAGCGCGTGCGGTGCAGGTTGCCAGAGTCACCAGCCTGGCGCGAAGGCGAGCCAGGGACACTCTGAGTAGGACGGCCAACAGCCAGAGAAACACCAGCCATCGACTCAGCCAGATCGGAATTGTTGTCATCCTCCTCGTCATCGAAAAGCGCATCGACATCGTCAGTGGACATGGTTCCGGTCTCAGTTTGCTTGCGGGTAGCTTCTTCGCGTTCCTTCTTGAGACGCTCTGCCTCTTCGGCCTGGCGGGCAGCCGCCACAGCGTTGGAGACACGGTTTGACATGTTGGCCTTGGGCCGCTCATCCTCAGGAACATAAGCTGAGCTAGGCACACCCTTCTCCCAATAAAGTTCGAGGACGCGCTTCTCCTTGCGGAATTCAGCCTTCTTCAGAGGCAACTGATCGCAATGGACACGCTTCTCAAAGCCCCATTCGGGAATAAGGACATCGAAGGCAGATTCGTACACACAAACCACAATACCCTCGACAACCATGTCACCGTCAATAGCCAACCGCTCCTTGTCCATGGCACGGCACGACTCTATGTGCACACTTTGCTCCTGGGCGTTCTGGGCCGACTCCTCCTTGACGTTGTACAGGTCAACTGTCTTGCTCAGTGCATCAATTTCCTCACTGTAGGCCGCCGCCTTGCCTTCTTCGGGCTTCAGCGCGGCGTACAGCTGACGATGGACAATAATGTCCGCAAAGCGGTGAGTAGGACGAGTAAAGTGGGTGTACACGGGGAGGTTCAGTGCATAGTGCGGCCACAGTTCCTGTGCCGTCTTGCCCGCAACAAAGTACTTGGCGCGCTGCATGGTCTTGAACAACAGCGTCTCCATGCCCTTGCGAACGTCGTCGTCATCAACCTTGAACAGACTGTTCTGGAGCTTGCCACTGCTCGAGGCGTCAATATCGAAGCCCAGAGCAGTCATGCGGTCCACAAAGGTCTGCAAGCGACGGGGGTTGGGAGGCATGTGACGTCTCAGCAGGGCCTTCTCAGGGTGTCCGTTCAAGACCTTCTGGGCAACCCAAGCGTTAACCGTGTGAGTGAGCTCCTCTAGAAGCTCAGTAGCAGAGGAGACTTCAAAGAGGTTGGTACGGACGGGCATGTTTTCATCATCAAGCTGAGACAAAAGACGCAGAGGCGCAATGGGGTCGCTCCCACCACCAAGGCGCTTCTCCTTGAACTTTTCAACAACAGCATTGAGAGTGCGGATGTCCCAGGGAGGGATAGGACCCGAGTACTCGTCTTTACCAGCCAAGATGCCATCAAGAACAGTCAGGTCAATGGTCGAAGTGCTCTTGATAATAGCCTTGCCACCCCAGGTCTCGTTCTCCTCAATTACACCAGTAACAGGGTTCACGGTGAAAACGATACTAAATGTTAGGCGGTCCTCACTAGGCTTCAGGGCACATACATCGGCCCACAGCTTATGAGGCAGAAGAGGGCAAGCACGATTAAGCAGGTGAACAGCAGTACCACGCTTGCGGGCCTCGCGATCAGCCAGAGAGTTGGGCTTGACGAAGTGAGTGACATCAGGAACGTGGAAACCGATTTCCAGTTTACCATCATCACGGGTCTTTACATGAATAGCGTTGCCAAGCTCCATGGTGCCGCCAAAGTCGATAGTGAAGACCTTCTCGTTACGGTAATCACGACGCAGGGCAATCTCCTCGGCAGGCTCGGTCTCCAGGGACCAATTGTTCAGGCCAACACTGCGGATGACAGCATCGGAAAACTCGTCGCTAGCAAAGTTGTTGTCACGTAGGAGCGCATCGGTTTCGACCTTGACATCGCCCATCTTGCCCAGCTGTTCGACCAGAGTACCAAAGGGATGCAGAGAGGTGATGGGCCAGCGCTTTATGGAGGCAACAAAAATTCTGTCGGCATAGGCCTGGTGGTTCTCAACAAAGTCGGGGGGAGCCTGTTCGGTAGGGATAGCAATAAGAGGAACACGCTTATCAGTAGGCTTGAACCAAACAATCTTGGGACGCTCCGTGGTGTGAGGGCGAGCGTTGCCACCATCACGGGCAGCGCGCTCCGCCTCTTGCTTATCTTTGGTAGCCTGGCTGCTAGGACGCAGCAGACCAAGAGTACCAGAGAACATCTGGCCACTAGTGCGGTCAATGACGGCAACGACGTGACCAGCGTACAGAGGCTTCTGCTCGTCAGTGATCTCCTCCTCCTCAACGAGTAGGAGAGATTGGCCTTCAACTTCGACGTCATCATTCTTCTTCTGGGTAGGGCGCTCACGCAGCGAGCCACGACGGCGAATGCCACCCTCAGAAGGACCGTCATCACGGTTTCCATTGCGCGACTCGGTGTTATCTTTGCGCTTCTTCTTCTCCTCCTTTTCGCGCTTCTGGGACCAAACCTCGTCGACGTCGAGCAGCTCAACAGCTACAAGATCGCCCTCGAGAGCACGGTTGCGGTCCTTGGAGCCGCAAATGAAGATGTCGGCATCGAGTAAGCCATCCTGGGTTGTCACGTAAGCATCACTACGGTTCTTCTTGTTGACACGCAGAATACCAGCAACAAGCTGACCATTACCAGTAAGGACAGGAAGAGTAGCCTGAGCCAGGTAAGGAGTGAAGAGTGTCTTGCGCTGAACGCTGTTTCCCTGGTTCTGCTGCTGGCCTTGCTGCATCATGGGAGCATGCTGGCTAGCCTGAAGACCCATCAGGGGGTTCATCATCTGGCCCTGGGCCTGCATGGCCTGGAGCTGGCCCAATTGAACAGGGTTCAAGCCCATGTTCATGCCAGGGATCAACATCTGGTTACCCATGGCCATCATGGGCTGAGCCGGGTACTGGAACGAGCCAATTGACGAGATCGACTGGTTGACAGACCCACGGGAGCGATGACCCGGCTGGTATCCTCCCTGAGAATTACCAGCCTGTTGAGGCTGCTGCTGTTGAGCGTTTGAATCTTGATTGTTGTTGTTGGCATTGCTTTGAGACTGGCCTTGACGCCAGTTGCCCTCAAAGTTTCTGGAAGGAGTGCGACCGTGACCGCGACCGCCCTCAGAAGGAGTGCGACCACTACTGCCACCACCGCGGGATCCGATGGCCATGCTCTGGCTACGACCATGGCCACCGCGACCAGGGCGGTTCGAGTTGTAAGACTGATGAGTGGTCTCAGATGAAGCGTTGCTCATGGTCTCGTCGTTGGTAGAGCTGCTAGCGGGGCCTGCAGGGAACTGGAAACCATTAGTAGTGCGCTTCTGTTGGGCAGCCTCGGCAGCTTTGCGAGCGTCAGCAAGGGCGAGAGAGTGTCGGCGCTGATGACCTCCTCCACGACCACCGCGGCCTGAATGACCGCCGGTGTGACCATTGTTGTCGCCGCCGATGCTATTGGAGGCGCCCGAAGAAGGGGCAGGGGGCGGGCCGCCCATGTTCATGTTCTGAGCAGCCGAGGGAGTACGGCGGTGAGAGTTTCCGTGCGGCTGCTGGGGCGCAAGGCCCATGTTCTGGGGCACCTGAATGGGGAACTGGAAAGCACCAGCAGCGCCCATCTGGTGGCCCATCTGGGCCATGGGGAGAGCACCTTGTTGAAGCATGACAAACTGCTGCTGAGTGGCCTGCAGTTGCTGTTGTTGTTGCTGCAGCAGTTCAATTTGCTGCTGGATGGCTAGCTGGTCGACTACATTGCCCAGAGTTAGTTAGCAGACTGTTTTCTTGTTTCCGGAAACAGTGTTTAGAGTCAAAAGAGAAAAGATAATCCTCTTAAAACATTTACTTTAGGTTTGATATCGGCTCAATCTATCTGCAAACGCCAAAAAAAAAATCCAAGACAGATTATGGAGAGGAAGGGGGAGGGGGGTGTGAGACTTACCACCGGGACTCGTCAGCACACTGACTAACGGAGTCATTTCAGACGGACTACGTCTGTGAGCGATGTGCAGGCGACGACTAGTAGGGGGAGGGACGCCATTGGGGCGCTGGGACTGGTTAGGGTCCATGATGAAGAGTATCAAATCGAGTCGTTTCTCGCGAGTTTCGAAAGTGTTGAGATTACACAAGGCTGGACGGCAAACTAGCGAACGAGAGCCAATGAGTGTCTAGGTCAAGTCGGGAGTTCGGGGAATTGAACAAAAGCTGAGCTAGAGGCAAAACAAGGCAGACGAGGCAAAGAAGGCTCAGTAAAGGCGAAAATGAAAGAACAGTTGGCAAGTAGCTCGAAAGATCCGATCTGATGTTTTTCAATGCGAGAATTCGGATGAACCGTCTAGGCCAAGGTATTAGGAAATGCTGCGATGAGAATCAAACGACAAGCACAAAACAGCAATTCAATTGCTGGTGAAGGCGTGGGATATCAGGGCAGGAGAGCTCGTTGGCGGTGGTTATGGTGGGCTCGTTGGCCTCTTTTTTAAAGTGTAGAGGGACCTGTGATCAGCCAGCAACGTATTGCCGTCGTAACGGACAATTTGGTGGTGAGAGAACAGGACCCGGAAGCGGTTGGAGCAAAGCGGAAGCAGAAGAGCAGAAAACAAGTACAGGATAGTGTGCGCGGAGACGGTCTCGATGGGAATGAGGACAGTGTCCACACAATGGGAACAGAGAAAGAAGAGCCAGCAAGCTTTCAAGTACAAGGTAGTTGAGAGGCCAGCCGTCTTCGTGGATTTTAGAGTAGGTGGTGATGGTTTGAAGAGAATAAGTTTGAAAAGAAGGTAATGCAAGAGAGGGGAAAGGGAGAAGTAGTAGAGAGAGGAGGGGCGAGAGAAGGGAGACAGAAAAAGAAGTGCAAAGAAAGGAAGAAGAAAAAAGAGGAGGTTGTTGAAGAAGCGGGCGGAAGGTCAGAGATTAATAAGAAGTGGGAGGAGAGCAGAGCAACCAGCAATAACCCACGACAACCGGGTACTTAACGATTAGGGAACTAGGCAAATGGTCGTAACTACCAGAACAGAGCTAGCTAGACAGGAGCTTAGGCAAAGGGAAGGTGCACAGCACAGGACAGCACGGCAAGAGAGCAGGAGCGTGGGTAAAAAGAGAAGGCAGCGCAGCCAGAAGAGGAAGGAAGGAAGGGGCAAGGCCAAACAAGAAGGGAAAGGGACAGCAGAGCAACAACTGCCCGCACCGCACGGCAACCATGAGTTGCAGCCTTTTTTTTTCTTTTCTTTTTTGCCTGGAGCGAAGCGAGGAAGTTACTACTAGGTTGTTTTGTGTGAGACAGGAAGAGCAGCAGAAAATGACAAAGTGAATGGGTCCAAGCCCAGGACGAGGGCGGCAAAGGGTCTGGCAGACAAGTTTCTTTTTTTCTTTTTTCTTTTTTCCTTTTTTTCCTTTTTTTCTCTGAGTTTTATGTGTTCACTTCTTCTCTCGTGATTGTCGCGCTGTGCTCACGCCTGCTGGCTGTGCTTCTAGAGCTTGGCCTCCTTCCCGATGTCATGAGAGCTCCAGCTTAGCGCCACTCCACTATTTTCCCACCTGCTTGCATCTTAGCTTATGGCAGGAGAGAGCTGTCCATTGGACTAACCAAGCGCATTAATTGGGAAGCTGCTTTGGGAATGGCAGCTACTGTTTTGGTACAGTGCGTGGCGAAACGACGAGAGGCTTGGTCATTTTGATAGACTTTCTTTTTGCGACATATTAGCCAGCGGTCACTCCGTGTTTCCTCCAGGCATGAAAACACGTATGGCGTTTTCACTGCCAGCTAAATGACTGACTGGCTGACTGACGACAGGCAAGGTGTTTAAGCGGACCAGCGTTTGTTTCCTGGGGGCTTGGCTGTGTGGCTTGGCCCGTCTTGCATCTTTCCTTGCTTGCCGTGTCTCTCTGGCTGCATTCATACTTCATACCCTTACATTTGCACTTATACCCTTATCCTTATCCCTACCCTTACCCCAGTCTAGGGTCAAGTAGTGCGGTGTCTGAGCGTCAGCACCACTATAGCGATAGTCACAGCAGCCAAGAAACAAGATTAAACAAGTAAGATTTTCACACGTTTGACGCCCATGAGACGCGGGGGCAAACAATGAACAAGATGTGCTTGTTAGTTTTAGCACCCGGAGCAGCAGACCTACGAACTACGTGGGTGACGTTTCTTTTCTATACGTGGAGACACAAGTAACACAGCTACATATGTACATACGTAACTAGTTGGTTAGCGATTGTGTAGTTAGTGCTTGGGGGTTTTCAGCCAGGCCTGGGATTTCAGGTTGTGGGGCCCAATGGGAGACTATAGACTTTGGAGAAGCATGGTGCCAGGTGCAAATCATGTGTCAGATGGGTGCGAGCCCAGTATCAGATGGATGAAGACGGCTGGGTTGTAAAGATGGGTTCGTTTCCCATTCTGTTCGCGTATGCTGGGGCGGTTGTAGGGGGGGGGGGGGTGGAGCGTGCGTGTACTCGTCCACGGGAAAGGTATATGACAAAGCCCAACGGGTCTGTTTTGCAAGTATCAGCACGACACAGTTTGTCCTCTGTGCCAGGACTACCTGACATCAACAGGTCAGGAGCTAGGGTTAGAGGATCCTGTTCTTCTGGCCTGGTGTCAAAGTCTATGCCTAGGGTCAGGCCAAGTGTCAAACAGGACTACCAAGCACAAGCACCAAGCATCTGTGGCGGCCCATGGCAACTTGACGTATTACATGGACTGCTGCGATCCCATCTTTTGATTGTAATACCAGAGCGATGGGCTTAGTCGCGGGACAAGGAGCCTGAGGAGCCCTCCCGGTCCCCCAGCTCACAGTGGACAGCGCAGAGGTCAAGGCCGTCAGCCCTGGCCGCTTTACTAACCGATATCGACATCGTATTCCACTCCACGCCACAGCAGATAGACCTCTCGACTCCCTTGCTTGTCACCTCCCGCCATGACATGTGGCATAGCGCCCTAGTCCTAGTTCTAGTCCTAGTCGGTAGTCCCTGGACATTGTGGACCAGGGCTCACAGGGCTCACATGAGGTATTGTTTAATGCCTGATCCCAGATGCTTGTCTAGATAGAGAGAGTATCGTGTCTTGGGCTGGAGGGTTGGGGAGGACCTCTGAGCAGGAAAATAGTGCCGTGCCGTGCCGTGCTGTGCTGTTGTTGTTCTGTTTTATGGAAGCATGGGAGAAGCCGGCCAGACATGTCGGCCCCTCTCCCCTGAACTCTCGGGCTTCAGTTCGTTTTGCGCTGTTTCTGCTGCTCTTTGTGGATCCCTGGAGGAGCAGTTCAAGACAGGGCAGGCCTTGTCAAAGGAACAAAGAATCAAAGCTCAGGCTCGCTGGCCTGGAGGCTGGGCTGTCTCTGGGTTGACGATGGAGCTGGGTCTCCCTGTTTCTTCTCTGTCGGCCGGATGAGGTCAGAGCTTGGGCTCTGGCTGTTCCTTGCTAGCAAAACTTCTAGAACCCTGGCCTGGCTGTTGATGAGGGTTCCCCCTCTTTTCCGAGCGGACGCCCAAGCTCTAGTGGGTTGAAACATAGATGTAAAGGCTGGAGGGAAGATCAAACATGGACCATAGGAGGTGGACTTTGTGTAAAACGCGAACGAGGGCGAGGGCGAGGGCGAGGCTGGTCGAGTCGAGGAGAGCATGGAGGTGAGATGTCTCTGTAGCTGGTTAGCGGTAGCTGTAGCTGTAGCTGTGTCTGTGTAGTAGTAGTTGTCACGGGCATCCAAATGTACAACTGGCTAACTACTCGTACAGGCTGCTTCCCTCTAATCTGGCGGGGAAATGCCGCGGGTGCGAAGTCGCAGCGAAGTCGAACTGTGCGCTTGGACACGATGTGCAGAAGTATACTTGTTTTTCTTTCTTTGGCGGGGGGACTCTCTGTAGAGCCCTCTGTAGAGACCCCTGTAGAGCCCTCCGTAGGCCTCTCTCTGTTATTCTTCCCGTCGCCCTCTTATCAACTCGCTTCTTTTTTCTCCGCTTCCTCTTGCCGAGACCCTCGTCATGTCTCACTCGTCCAGTCTTCTTTTTTATGTCCCTTGGCGGCTTTGTCGCTGGTCTCTGGTCTTTGTGCCCCTCGATCTCGCTCTTCGTCAGATAGATGCACATACTTGATAAAAATGGGGCTGCAAGGCTGACGTGCATCCATCGACGTGTTTCGTCAGCCTTGCATTACTTGAGTCCACAAACAGAAACCACCATCACCACCTCTTTTTGTGTGCGTGGGGACCAAAATTGTTTAGAGTATTTTTTTTTCCTTTTCAACTTTCCTTTTTTTGCTGTGGTGTCTAATTTTGAAGGGTATTTTGCCTTTTTTTTTCTTAACGCGTTTTTTGGTCTGGCTCTGGCTTCTAGCAAATCTGCATGCTTTGTTTTTTGGCGGTGGCATTTAGAGCTGCATGAATTGTTAAAAAATAAAAAGCTCTTGACATATTGAGCTACTGTTTTTTTTCTTCTCCCGTCTTCAACCTCCATCACGACCAATCGCGCAAATCGCCTTCAATTTAATTTGCTTCTGCGCCGGCCTAAACCCTCCCGCATTCTCACCTGCAACCAGGCCGATTTTCACCGTGTATTCTTGTGTATTTTCTTTTGCGCCGACGCGGTTGCGACGAGAATCGTGACCAAGCTTCTATAGACTCACTCTCCACAGAATCATCAGCTCCCCCCCAGCTCGTCGCTCTCATCATGGCCCGCCACCGCGCCTCGCTCTCCACCAGCAGCTTCCTTGCCAGCCCCGACCGCGACCGTGCCAGAGCGTCTCACCATGCCAGCGGTCTGCTCTCCGAGATCTTCACCGAGTCGAAAAACTCGGAGCTGAGCCACCGCGATGCCCTCGAACAGGCCAAAGTCGAGCACGACCGTGTGCGCGAACGCGCTCTTCGCGTGTTCGAGATGCACGAGCTCGAGCTTGAGCGCCAGCGCATTGTCACCGAGCAGAAAAACGAACAGGAGCGCTTGAAGCGCGAAGCCGCCCTGCTGGCCGAGAAACAGCGCCTCGAGGCCCTCAAGGCCGAAAAGGCCCCGCCGCCGCCGCCACTGCCCAAGCCGGCTCTCGTGGCTGCCCCGGCCCCCGAAGCTGCTCCTGTCTCCAAAGCTGTTGTCGCCTCCACCACCGATGCGGCCCCTCCCGCAGCTGGCGAACAGAAAAAGACCGAACCGGCCAAGGTCCCGTCTCTCCCCGAACAGACACAGCCCGCCCCTACTGCGCCAAAGACGGCCGTCACCGCGTCAACAACACTCTTCGGCAAGCCTGCTGCTACTCCAGCCAACGCACCCACCGCAATCCCAAAATCCTTTGGCGCGCCCCCCAGTGCTGCAGCCGGCCAGACCACTCTGTTTGGCAAGCCTGCCACACCTCTCTTTGGCAATGGATCTGCCGCTGCCAGCTCCTCCGCCAAACCTGCCGTCGCAGCGACTTCGCTGTTTGGCTCGAAGCCTGCTCAACCTGCTGCTGTTGCTGCCGCGGCCGCCAACGCTGTGGTTGAGGCCGATCCCGCCTTCTTCCCACACAACAAGAGATATCTCGAAATCCATAAGAAGCTCAAAGAGCTGCGCAAGGCCGTCGAGGAATCCTCATCACAGCCAGGATCACCGCTCAAGGGCAAGGTGGGTGACATGCGCCGTGAGATTCGCAAGTGCATGGGTCAATTGACTGAGGGTACCGGCGCCAACAAAGTCCAGGTAAGTTTCCCTGTGTCCACAGCCCCGGCCCTTGACTATTTCTTCTGTCGGCTTTCCTTTTCACTAATACCATTTCTCTTATATAGCTCAAGAATATACGCGATGTCCTGAAAGCTTCAATCGATGGCTCGTACCCAAGCCCCCCAGTCGACGTCAAAGACTACGTCACCGAGGTGCCACAGACTGTCAACGAAACCGACGTCCACAAAGGCGACCAGATGCCGTCGCTCTTCCTCTACCTGCTCAACATCTTATCCAAGTCCATCATCAGCCAGTTCATCAATGAGTGCGGCGCGAATCCCAAGGCAGCCGACCCCATCGGCGTTCTCTTCAGCCAGGTCTTTGCTGACAAGGACTACCATTGGCGCGGCCGCTCGCTTGCTGATATCTTGCTCGCCAAGATGCGCGTTGTCTGCCCTGTGCTATTCGGCATCCGCGGCAACGAGCGTATTCCCGCCGGCCGACTCGCCATTGGATGGCGCCGCGATGGTCCCAACTTCATCCCCGAGCAGGCCCATTGGAGTCGCATGTCTGGCTTGGGCTCCGGCTTTGGGGCCATCACCCTCAGAGACTTTAGTAAGACCACACGCAGCACTCCTACGCCCCCGACCATGTACTGGGCCACTCTGGCTTCCCTGGTCAACACCCCTCCCGAGCAGGTTTCGGCCACACAGCTCGTCGTGCTCAAGTCCATCATCGACGGTCACACGTCACGCTTCCTCCTATTCTACGGTACTGCCGGTATCGCAGCACTTAGAGTGGCGCTCATTGATTTCCCCAAGAGCGTGGCCAAGAGCCCTAGCCGCGAGGCCTTGGCTGTCGTAGCTGACCGACTGCTGAAAGACGAGGGTCTCAAGTTAACTTGAGCGCGACTGGACAAGCATCGAGTAGTATTCTGGGCCAAGCATCTCCCTCCACGCCCTGCTTACTGTGTTTGTGCTTGTTCGTCTTGCATTCTCGCTATGGTTTGTCATCTTGTGCTCTTTGTTTCCTCTACATGTGTGGGTTTGGGTCATCTTCCGGCGTTTTATGGGTTCATGCGTCATTGTTGTTGGTTGTCGCTATGTTGTGCTTCTCTGGGGCTAAGCGTAGAATACAGGAAGATAATAGCTAATGTAATCTCCCTCAACTGTACAAGTCATGTATGCAAGACAGGATCATTGGATCTCCTTTCCCACTGTTTATGAGGATGCATGTTCGTTTTCTGCATGAAACTGATAGTTATGCCATTCTATCTAAGACATGGACATGGCCATGGAGATTGTTGTGTCAAGCCGCGAGAACGTTCCAAGTATATGTATGCCACATGCATCATGTGAGTGCAGGCCTGTCTGTGATGTGAGAGCCAAAGTAAAATAAAACAAAGAGGCATGATTCCAAAGCGCCGTCGCAAAAAAGAAAACCAAAGAACCCAAATAAGTCTAGCAACGCCTTCTACAAGCCACGCTTTATACCAGCAAAAGAAGTATCAACAAGATGATCAGCACAAGAATCAGCACGCCGATACAACAGCTGCTCAGCGTCTCCTCGTTGCGCTGCACCACGTACTGCAGCTTTTGCATGCCTGTTTGCAGGCGCCCGCTCACTCGATCAGCGACTGTTTCCACCACTTCCAGCATCTCCCGCTGCTCCTCGAGCTCTCGGCCCATGTCGTCGGCCTGCCGTCGCAGATTGCCTACAGTCTGGAACACTCCGTCAAGCTGTTCGTCCTGCTGGCGCATGATTTGTTGTTGCTGCTGCTCCTCGAAATGCGCCACATAGTCGTCATCGTTGTGGCCACCGTGGCCATCGTCGAGGTCAAAGGCGTTGGGATCCGGCAGGTCGCCGGTACTGCGAGCACTGGGTTTGACGAGCTCGGCACGCATCGTCGACAGCTCGCCAGTCACTTCCTGCACGAAGCGCCGGCGCCGCCCCACCTCGGAGCTGCTAAGGCCAAACAACGCAGGGCTGTGTTCTACGGCTGTTACGGCGTCGCGCAGATCGTCGGCATCTTCGGTCAGTGTCTCGAGCGCGCTGGTGAGGTCGGCGCGTGCAGAGGCGAGCTCGGGCGAATCGCCTTTGGTGCTGAGCTGGCAAATGCGCACATACGAAGTGAATAGCTGGCGCGTGGAGGAGAGTTGGCTCAGGACATCTCTATCTCGAGACAAGGTGTCAGTTAGCTCGTGGCTCCTGTGGTCATCGGCCGGACGATGTACTGGACCAGCCAGTCGAGTGGGCGGTGGTCTGGTAGAGGGCCGGGTGGTACATACTGTTGGACCTGGAGAAACGGATCATTCTCCCCGCTTTGTGAGGCCATGATTATGGAGATGGATGCCTTCACATCCGGAGCTCAAAAAACGCAAGGAAACAGGGAGCCGAGCAGCAGTAAAAGGCGCGAACTTGCGTTGGTCTGGTGGGAAGAAGTTGTATGAATGTCAAGTTGTGAGAATGTTAAAGTGTCTTGTCTGCCTTGGAACAATGCAAGCGCGTGGGGTTAGCTCTGGGCCGTTGGGGTTTCCGTACCCTATATCTCTACCCTATGTTCATAGGGTTACACCGCTCTAGTAGCTTGCACGTCATAAACGAGTCAGGAAAAAAGGAAAGAACGGGCAGAGGAGAATACCAAAGAAACTGTAGCCAGCCAGGTAGCTGCATGATTCACTTTGCTGCACAGACATTAGACATCCAGGCTTGAGTATCTGGTACAAGCATGGCTATATACGGAGAGACAGAACTACAGGCATTTCCGAAGGCACAGCCAGGTGATATCTGAGGGACGGGGATGTGTAGATGGCTGAATAGAACATCAGTTAGGAAGCAGGACATGCCTAGCTATAAGTTACTGTACAATATAACTATGTCATGTCATGTTCTGTCGCAACTATGTACGCTGGTAACAGGTTAGATGCAGACTTCAACCCTTTGCATGCACAAGTATCTGGTACAAATACAGGGCCGACAGGTCACCGGCCCGCCAGAGCAGTTGCTTGATCCAGTGTTTCGGGCAGTTAATTAACTATGCACATATTCCAAGACCCCAACCAAATCTTGGCCTCCCACAACATTTTCCCTCTGATTTTCTCCTTCCCAAACCTCACCCTCACTTCTCTGTCCTGTTACAATTGATCATCGCCAATCAGCCATCAAAACCGGTCCATCTTCTGCCTCGCCACATCAAGACCACTGCAACCTGGCCCTGAAAAAAAAGTCTTTTTTATCAAGGCGGACCCTGACAATCTCGCCCACTCACGATCCACGAAAATTGTTCAAAGCTAGGATCAGAGGAAGAGAAAAAAAACTCCACTGGCCACAAGCACTGAAAAAAATCTCCATCTTTTTCGGCCTCTGCTTGGCTTTCGTTTCCCTTTCATCTCTGACGGCCTCCATCAATCTTCCGTGCAGCTCTGCAAGTACAAGTCACGCCAGCTTTTCGTGCTAATTTTTTTTTCGCCTTTTCTACCTCCTTCCATCTCGACATATCCCATTCTGACTCTGACTCCAACTCTGACATTGACACCGGCTCCTCTCTTCGCTGTCTCTTTCTTGTCTGCGCCTTTGACTCTCGCCTTTGAATCTCCCGCCCGCTCGCAAGCCTCTCGATATCGATAGCCGCTCGTCTTCTGCCCTGCCAACACAGCTCTCTTCTTCTCCTGCAACAGCCCCCCTCGTGATCCCCTCTCTACGCCATTGATTGAGCCCTTCGCCTGAGAGGACATCACACGGCCTACCTGCTCCCTGGCCTTCTCTCGTCGAGGAATCCTTTCCTCCTGTACCATCACCATCATCATCACCCGCCATTGGGGCCGCACCCCTTTATTACCAACAGCCTCGTGTTTTGCTACCGCCTCTTTTTATCGGATTATTCATAATACCCTAGATTTCTTTGTCTTCTTCTTGCCTCCTAGCAGCATTCGACTACCATCAGCCTCTAGCTTCTTTTGTTTTCGAATCTCGACTCTTTTGTCCACTGTCTCGTTTCGTACCCTCCCCCGCATCTGTTATTATTGACCGACACTGTTCAATCACCAATTCGCCTTTCAAATCCTCGACGCCCTTGTTCACATTCGCTCATAGCACTCACCACCCATCTCTACCCGATCTTACCGATCTCGACCTTCCCGCCTCCCCGCCTCACGAGCCTCCAACATCGAGAACCTGGACCTGTCTAGTCTATAAACACCTTGCCTCCCACCGCCACCTTTTGATCGAGACCCTGTGTGATATACCGATTTGAGAGAACATGGACAACATATGGACTCGGCGCGCGAAGTAAGCAGCCATCCCCTCCTTCTCCCCCGTTCATGTTTTTGATCTTTAGTTTTTCTGGACATGTGCGAGGGTATATGCCGTATGGTGGTCATGGTCTATCTTAGCCTAGTCTGATGGGGTTTCTTCAATTGATTCCCGCCATCGGCTGTCTCTATTGGAGCGCAAGACTGACTAGCAACGGCCCCATGTCTTCTACATTATTTTAGAAGTGTCTATATGCTAATATTTCTTCTTTACCAACAGCAAGCTGTCTCTGACCACGAGCAATTCCAGTCAGACGTCCAACACTACTTCTCAGACTGGTGATGCTTCAAGCCGCACCATCGGTCCTTTCTCAAAACGGTTTGGCGGCGACGGAGGCACTGCGCTTAACGCTAGCAAGGTTGGCTCCTTTGCTGCGCCAAACTCGGCCTCGGTAACCTCGCCAACATCGGCATCCAATGCCTTTGGCTTGGGCTCTGGTGCCTTTGCATCGTTTGGCCCTGTCTCGGCCAAAACTCCCAAGGCGGGTGGAAACCCGTTCGAGACAGCACTTGGCACAACGGCGGCCAAAGTCAACGACAAGCCCAAGGACGCTATACAAGGCTCGACACCCGACGGCGGCGCTGAAGCTGGAACGCTAACCAAGCGCAACACGGGCACGGCCAATGCCTCGGAGGGCGGCGCGCCTTCTGGGTTAAACCTACAGCGGCATCCTCTCAGAAACAAGTGGGTGTTCTGGTTTCGGCCGCCAACGTCCAAGTCTCAGGGCTATGTAGAGTATGAAAAAACATTGCATGCCATGGCACACTGCTCGAGTATCGAGGAGTTTTGGGCTGTATACAGTCACCTCAAGCGTGTCTCCATCCTGCCGCAGGTGTCCGAGTACCATTTCTTCAAGTGGGGCATTCGTCCGATCTGGGAGGATGAAGAGAACAAAAAGGGCGGCAAGTGGGTAGTCCGACTCAAAAAGGGCGTGGCCGACCGGTACTGGGAGGACCTCTTGTTTGCCCTGATTGGCGACCAATTTGGCGACGCAGGTGAGGAGGTTTGTGGCGCCGTTGTTTCAGTTCGAACGGGTGAGGATATCATCAGCATCTGGACACGGACAGACGGAGGCCGCGTGCTGAAAATTAGGTAAGTTTCTTTAGAAGACTCAATGCGGCCGCGGGAACTAAAAAGGGAACTCGGGAGGAGGTAAAGGGTGTCAAGACGAACTATTGCTAACATACTCATCTTCTTTCCTTCTTTTAGAGAAACTATGAAGCACATTCTCAACTTCCCCGGTAACACTCGCGTCGAATTCAAGTCGCACGATTCGTCGATCCAGCAACGGACAGCGATTGATGAGCAGCGCCGTGAAAAGTCCTCTCACAACTCGTCTGGCCAACACCACAACAACCATCACCACAACAATAAGAACAACAATAACAACTCTGCAGTTGGATCATCGTCAGGCATGGGAGTCTCCCGTTCACACACGGCTGACCAGAAGTCATAGAAGAATCCTCTTGACCAATCTACGTGGCGGAGCTCGTCTCATTGAAAGTTTCGGTGTCTGCTCTATTTTTTTTTTCTTGTCCTATCTCTCATCCGGCTCGATCTTCTCTCCTTGTACGTCAGGTAAAACCGTTCAAAACGGCTCGAGGCGTGTGTACGAGAGCCATTGGAATGGTGTTTCGAGGGCTGGGGGTCAAGGAAGGGTAAGTGGCAAAGGGGCGGCACCTCGTATCTATACAATATCCGGGTTTTTTTTCTTCCCTCGAGGAGTTTTCTTGGCATAGATAATACATGAGCATGAGTTGTTCTGTCTTGCATGAGGCGCATGTGAAAGGCGATGAGATGAGATGGGAATGCATGTCAAGATGACGTTGTAGGGTGACGTGGGGGGGGGGCGTACGAGGGTGAAATAACTTTGGAATAGTTGACCAGATACTTGATTTTTATGTGTCTGATGTGAGTGTGGGATGGAGGCTTTGTGTTACCTGCACTACGCGTCCTCGGCGATGCGATACTTTGACAGATACGATGCAGGCAGTAAGAAGCATAGAGTGAGGACAAAGCAGACAAAGCACACAAACGATGCTACAACACAAGGATTGGAATAATGGAGGGACGGAACACAACGCCGATCTGATAAAAAGGCACTTGGCAAAGACCAACCACAAGAACCGAAGAAAGCGGACGAGTATACGTACACACAGACAAGAGATCTAGAGATGGGCTGATGATTGCATTCCCGCAGCACATGCTTGTATACGGACTTGAAACGAGAAGAGGAGGCTCTAGGGCCAGAGAGGGATACTTTTGATGTTTGCTTTTTTGTTTAGGGAATGCAGCGAGTTGGGCAAGAAAGAATGAGAAGGAGAAAAAAAACCCTACCTCAAACAAAGTAACTCTAAATGCGGACAATATGAAGGGGAGCGTGTATGTGGATGTGTGTAGCAGAAAGGCTACGGCGTAGGGGTTGTCGTTGTCATGATCGGTGTTTGTGGAGCACCGATTCGCCGGAAGGGGAGAAGGACCATGGAATGGGGGCAGAACGGCAGGGGCCAGTCGGTTGCTAGAGGCAGAAGGTGAAACATGCTCAGCTAGCACTAGGTGTTTTGTTTTGTTTGGGCTGAGTGGACAGAAGGCAAATGCACACACTACAAGCAGTGCTGGGGCTTTCGAGAGCTATGTGAAAGTATATATGCACATACATGTGTACACATGTGGAAGGGTTCGGGTTCGGGTTCGGGCTGGTTTGGTCCGGCTTCAGTTGGGCTGATGGGAGATCTACGAACAGAGGAAAAGAAAAAGAGACTTGTTCCTAGAATAGCTCAAGCTGGGAGAAAGGAGGGGAGAAGGGAGCGTTCGTCTGGTATGCTAGGATGGCAAGGTCCACGAGTGCCCTGGATTTACATGTGTGTAAGTGTATACCGAGAGTCTTGATCATGGTGTTTGGAGATTGCTCAGTCAAGATCTCGGGTGGATGTTCGGCAGACAGAAATCAGGGAGTAGGAAAGACACCCCATAATGCTTGACTCTTGGTTAATAGCCAAGAAGAAACAACGGTTGGTAGGCTTGCCTTGGCTGCAGGCTGGCATCGGCACTCCAAGCCGGCTTACAGGCAATATAAGCAATATGATGAAGACATAGTCAACTCGTTGATTGGCTAGTAGTACAAGTAGCGTTGTGCAACCTTTACTAGACAGCCATGGGAATAATTTCTCGTGGCGGATATAAGGCAGATGAAGAAGGAGGAAAAATGTCCGGCACAGTGAAGGGGGGAGAATAGAAAAAAGAGGATTAAAAAAAACAAGATTCTTTCTTACAAGCCATGGGTCGAGCTGGCGTCCATCCTGAAACCCGTTCGCCATCATGTTCGTGGGCCCAAGTCTACCTGCCTTGCCAATACTCCTGGAACTACTACAGCTAACTATGTATGTGCATACCAGGAATAACTAACTCTGGCATAGCTTTGCGGCTCTGGAAACATGAGCTGGCGTGGTTGGTGTCTCGGAAGTGGCAGAAGGCGCTGTTTGTGGCAACGAATGCAGATCAGAGTGACTGATGCAACGAGAGAGAAAGAGAAAGAGAGAGCGAGAAATCCACGTGTGCATACGTAAGTCTGCGGCTGTTGTGAGAGGGTGCGGCGCGTGTTTTTTTTGGGGGGTGTTCTGGTCTGATATGACGACGACGACGACGAAAACGGCGAGGGGAGGAGATGGGTGGTGGTGTCCTATGGCTGGTCAAAGGCGCTGTGTATTGTGGTGCAATGGCTCGGGTTGTAGGGCTGCGTATGGTGGGTTGGGCTGTGTAGACAAACACTGATGTGTTGTATTAATTGCGCCGTCGTCTGTAAGGGCCGTTGAAGCCAGCGCCAACGATCACTAACACTGGCCACCGGCCACCGGCCAACACTGCAGCTCAGTCTCAGTCTCAGCTTTGGCTCTCTCTCTATCTCTCTCTCCTTTGAACATCGCCCCAAGCCTGGCCAGGTGAACAAAGCGGCTGCTCTCTTTGCGTGATATTGGCTATATCTCCCCCCAAAAGACCTAGGGGCTGTTTGGTACTACAAACGTCTGTGTAATTATCGAAATGCAGGGCCCTCTAAGACCCTCTCTGTTGACGCGGCCTTTATGGCGACATTGCAGGGAGAGGCCTGCACTGCTAGGATCGAGCCAGGCCAGGACCTGTGAGAATTGCAAGCAGCACAAGCACCACCTAGTGAGAGCCTACAGGCCCTGGCTAGTCAACCAACTACCAACTAACCTTATGGGTAGCGTATGCAAGTAAACGAAAGTGTCAAGTCAAGACAGATTTTGACAGCCCTCGCCACGGCGCCCAGTAATTTCGCTCGTCGGAGATATGAGACAACGACAACCTGTGGGAAATGCCAAGGCCTTCTGCCATGCTTCTGGCGTATTTAAGCCCTGATTTTACCCTTTTTAACTACATACACTCATAGTCACTAGCCTCTGGGGATGGGACCTGCGGCTTTGTTACTGTTCCTCCGCTAGTACTAGCTAGCACGTCAGATCGCCAGCACATCTCAGACCTTACTTGCAGAGCCGAGACGAAGCTACAGAGCCCGTAATCAAAGGATGGTAGCCAGCCAGACAGACTGTTACTCTTCGTCCGTTGGTTGGGAATCTCCCGCAACCGGCTTGCAGAACAGACCAGACGGAACCAGGAGAAGGAGAAGGGGAAGCTAACGGCTAAAAGACGGAGATGAAGGCCGAATGCGTGTGCATATCAACACAAACCACAAAACAAGTTGCGACAAGCTAAGGACCTGCTCTTACATTATACCGCCAACAAGAAATCACGTCCACGTCGGCCGTGTTCTACCATCTTGCTGTGCCTCAACTTGCACGGAGTCCGATGGCCGTCCACACCTAGGGTTGGCGCCGCTAGGGTTGTCCGCCGCATACACACATGTCGCTATGCGCCCACGACTGCTGCCAGAACGACTCCTAGCCCAGCCCAGGCGATCAGTGATTTCCTGGGAATCTGCTGGACGGGCGTTGCCCTGTCTTGTTTCATCATCCGACTTGGGACCACGCCTCTCCTCTTCACACCGAGAGAGAGAGAGAAAGAGAGAGAGAGCGAATCTACCAGGAGACGAAGCAGGAGGAGGGGCGTGCGCCCAAGGCCTTCGGCACCCTGCCGTGAAGACATGGATCTTGAACTTGTAGTTACAAGCATATTGCCTAACTACAATGCTTGTATGTACATACCTGTGTAGATTGTCTGCTATGGGGGCCGCGTATGCCTCCCCCCCGCGCTTGCTGGTACTGATCCTGGCTGCCACACGGCTTACGCAAGACGACATGCCAAATGGCTCCAGGAGCACGCAGGGCCAGGACTGACTGACTGCCACTGGCGCTGTTCTTGTGTGCTGCTCGGAACGAAGCTCGCCCGCCCTGGACAGAGCATCTCGCTGACTTACACGCCCTTGTCTGCTGGACCTTGCACGCCCTGGCGCCAATCTGCCCTGACTGGTTGCTGATGCCGGGCTCTTTGGCTGAGATGAGCCTCGAGATCAGACGTTGCAGGCGGGCAAACAAGCACTGGACATTGTGGTAGTTAGTCCGTCCAATATGCCTGGCTCTGGGCGCCTAGATCCGCACATATATACCGACGACGTCTCCCGCATCTGTGCCGATTTTCCTTCGCTTCTCTTCTGCAGTATCGAGCTAGTCTCCTCTCCCAACACACACAGTCCTCTACTCTCTCTTCACTTTGATACCTTGACGGTCATTCCATTCTTTATTCTTTGTTCGCTTTTTTCTTTCTTATTTTACTACTACAACTCTCTTTGCTTCCCGAAAGCACTACTATTACCTTCTCTAAATTCCAGATCCAAACTTTAATATTCACAATGCACTCCTCTTCCATCATCTCAATCGCCGCTCTGGCTCTGGCAGCCTCGGTCTCTGCTGCTGACACTACTGTCGCTGATGGCCCTTCCGGCTACCCTACCGACCTGCCTTCGGGCTTCCCGACTGATCTCCCCTCGGGCTTCCCGACTGATCTCCCCTCGGGCTTCCCGACTGATCTCCCCTCGGGTTTCCCGACTGACCTGCCCTCGGGTTTCCCTACCGATCTGCCTTCGGGTTTCCCTACTGGCCGCCCTTTCGGCACTGGCCGCCCTTTCGGCACTGGCCGCCCTCGCGGCACTGGTCGTCCCAACCGTTCCGGTTCCAAGACCTCCGGCGGTGCTTACGCCACTGAGACCCCTTCGGTAGAGAAGCGTCAGGAGTCTGAGTACCCCACTGACTTCCCCACCGATTTCCCCACCGACCTGCCCTCCGGCTTCCCTACCGACTTCCCCAGTGGCTTCCCCACTGACCTGCCTTCGGGCTTCCCGACTGATCTCCCCTCGGGTTTCCCGACTGACCTGCCCTCGGGTTTCCCTACCGATCTGCCTTCGGGTTTCCCTACTGGCCGCCCTTTCGGCACTGGCCGCCCTTTCGGCACTGGCCGCCCTCGCGGCACTGGTCGTCCCAACCGTTCCGGTTCCAAGACCTCCGGCGGTGCTTACGCCACTGAGACCCCTTCGGTAGAGAAGCGCCAGGAGTCTGAGTACCCCACCGACTTCCCCACCGACCTTCCCAGTGGTTTCCCCACTAATCTGCCCTCTGGCTTCCCCACCGATCTCCCCAGCGGCTTCCCCACTGATATGCCCAGCGGTTTCCCTACCGCTTTTGCCACTGGACGTGGTGGCCGTGGCCGCGGTGGCTTTGGCAAGGCCTTCGGTACCGGTGTTCCATCTGGCTTCCCTACCGATCTTCCTTCTGGCTTCCCTACCGACCTTCCCAGTGGCTTCCCCACCGATCTCCCCAGCGGTTTCCCCACTGACATGCCCTCCGGTTTCCCTACCGATGCTGGCTCAGAGTACGGTGCCCAGCCTACTGAGGTCCCTACCACTCTGCAGAAGGTCCGCCGCGCTGCTGCTACCGACGGCCAGGCCCACACCGGCTACGGCGGCCGCCCCTCTGGTTTCCCCACTGACCTGCCTTCCGGTTTCCCCACTGACTTGCCTTCCGGTTTCCCCACTGACCTTCCCTCCGGCTTCCCCACCGGGGCTCCTACTGGTCTCCCTACCAACGGCGCCTACACCCCCGACTCGAACACTTTCACTCGCGTCGGCCGTCTGGCTGCTCGCGTGCCCGCTAACGCCGCTTAAGTGGGAGTTTAACTTAAGCCAACTACCCGTGCTTCAGTACTGCTAGTTCTCCTCGTCAGAGCCTGACGTGAAACCAAAGGGTCGTCTTCTTTTTCTTCTTGTGTTTATTTTTTTCTTCTCCTTCTTGGATTTCTTTTTTTCCCCTAAAGGTTTCTCTACAGAGAGCTACAGAGTTTGGTGCTAGAGGCTTGCGAGAGCTCCAAGGGATTTAACAATGGACGACCTGCTGAACCTGGCTGGTGATTTGTGACGCAAGGCTCTGTCTGCTGGTATTTTTTTCTGGCGCTTCTCATAAGCGTTGACCTTTATTCCTTTGGTCCGACCTGTTTCTTTCGGAGTGCCTTTGCTTTCATTTGTCAAGACCCTCTCAAGCCCGAACACCGTTTTCTTCTTTTTTTCCCTTTATGTAAAACTGGATAATTCTGCCAAATGAAATGATTGTTTAGGACTCAAAAGAATCATTGATATTTCCAACTGTCTTCTATGTCTTTGTGCCCTCGTGAATGAATATGCATGTGCCGAATTGAAAAATAAACCCGTTGAAGATTAGAAGGCGGTAGTACAAGGGTACACTTGAGTCGCTTTGTGTAACCGTCTGTATCGACAGTCACTACACACAATTCCATTCGATCAAGTGACAACGTAGTCTAGCATTACTTTTGAATTTTCAAGTCTAATATTTGCTTCTAAGCGCTAAAGAATTTATGTTTCAATCCACCTCGCCCCATCAAACATTTTATGAAGCGAATTCTGGATGAGATAGTCCCACTCAACAGGCGACTTGAGATCACGCATGTTCGTCAAAATCACTAGATCAAGATCATCGCTACGGCACGATATATGTGCCTGCGAGCCCGCCAAAAGCCCCCCACGATCATTGTATTCGTGCCCTCCAATCGTCCAGACCGCATGGCTGCCAACAAACCTCGCAATGGCGCTGGCAGTTGTCGCCATCCCAGCCGTCCCCAATGACTCCTCCCTGATGGCGCCGTCGCCGCCAAAGGCAGACGGAACCCGAACCTTGCGGTCGAGAATGCGCGGGTCGATTCCGACGCCCACCGATTCCGGAATGAAGTTTTCGTGCAAGTGCGCTTCATAGCTAGTCGCATAGGGCAGCACTACTTCACCGCCCAGCACATGGGTCTGCAGGAAGTCGTAGTAGCCTGTCTTGGTTATGTTGGTGATTAAGTACTCTAGCAGCATGTTGCCGTAGTTGGTATAGACTTCCTTGGTGCCCGGGGTCAAATCCAGCGGCTGCCCAATCATGTACTCGATAACATCGTACAATGTGGCCGCGCGGTTCAGCTTGCGCGCCTCTGCAATCTCGCGGAATCCAAATAGCGGATCTATCGACACGCTGCGGTCGAAGCCGCCCTGGTGGTCTATCAGGTGCTGCACGGTGATATCGCGTGAGCGTTCGTCGGCAAAGTGCGTGTACCCGAGCGTTTCGTAGACGCGGGTGTCAAGCGTGAGCAGGCCCTGCTGGATGAGGACGTCTATGGCAGCGTTGCAGAAAAGTTTGGATAGGCTGGCAATCATAAAGGGGTCGTCGACGCTAACGACAGGGTAATCGTCTTCTCCAAACGTGTAGGCACGCTCCATGAGAATGGTGCCTTTGTATGCAGCGGCGAGCTGCACTTGGCGCACGCGGTTGGCTGTCATGAAGTCCTTGATCGTGGCGTCGACCTTGGCCGTGGTGCCTTCGTTGTCTTCGAAGCCCGTCGTTTCGCCCACAATAGTCCACTCCAGAGCCTTGGGGGTTGTGCGCTCAGCAAAGATGACATTGTATCTGATACCCTTCTCTGGGTTGCCACCGCCTTGAATGTCAATTGGACCCAAGCCCTCGGCCTTCATCTGCTCTATTTTAGAATCAAGCTGGTGTCGTTCAAGATTCTGGAAGGCCTCCCACCGGCCAAGGTGGTCATTTTGGAAAAAAGCAGAGACATGGTAATTTTCCCCAAGGTACTGCCTCGTAGGCTGCCAGAAACGCTTCAACGTCTGTTCCCGCAGAATCTCTGCGTATTCCGAGAATTCAAAAGGATCATTGGCGGTTGACAGGAAGAAACTTTGCGGTACGTTCTGCGAGTTTTCATGAGCGAGGATACAGTATTTTCTGTCTGTAGGAGCCCCATATGCCGCAAAGTCAACTAAATAGTACGCATACTCTCTGGTATGATGTTCAATCTCGCCGGGATCCCGGATATCGCATAATTGGTGCCAGAATTGGTTGCTGGACTCCTCCATAACACCAGAGAATATAGCAGTCTCGGTACTATCGCCCGTCACAGTGACAAACGTAGACATGTATCCGGCGTCTTTTCCCTCTTGCAACCACGCAGAGTACGTGGCGTAGTTGACGTGCTGGATATACCTGAGTGTGCCGTGTGGCTCCATCGCCCAGATAGAGCTGTACTCAACCGGCGCGCCGTAGGAGCTGAGTGAGAGCGGCTTGTAGCCCTGGCGGATCAGGCACGACGCCAGGAGCGCGTGGTCTTGGGCGTTGAGCCCTACGGCTGTATGGACATCACCCTGGGTAGCGAGATTACGGACGTTTAGACACGGGTCATTGAAGCCGTCAGAGGTTTTGAGACGCTTGGGACTCCTCTCGTCCTCGCTGGCGACTTCAAGTTGGTTCCAGTCCTCTCTTGTTTCTTCGCGCTTGAGAAGGTCTGCCGAGACGCCGACGCCAGATTGGGCACTCGTCCCAGAGCCCGGGAAAGGGTGGGCGGCAGCGACAGTCAAGATGGCCGAGAGCGAGAGCCCTGTGGCCGAGGTAAAATCGAAGAAGCGCATGGAGAGAGGGCGGAAGCTTGCAGAGTGAAAGTAAAAGATGGAAAAGGGATCAACAAAGGACGCTTCCAAGAGGCACTTGGCGTGCTCTTCAAGTCCTTGCAGCAAAACTACCAGGCAAAAACAAAAGGCAAGAGAGGTCCTCACGGGGGGATGGTGCACTGTACACGCGGTTCTTTTATATCAACAGCCCACCCATACTTCCAGCTCTGCATGACAAACTAACAGGCACAACTTTGGTAATGTTACCGCATCGGCTATTAGAGCCTCGTAGACGCCGTGCAACTCTTTGCATTGCGCAGTCTTGGCAGGCTAGTCCAACCAGGCCCAGTGGTCCGTGGAGACATCCAGACAAGATGGACTCCAAGTGACATTTGAGTGTTTTCCCGGGAGGATTCTCCAACCAAAGACTCACTTCGCAAAGCGAGCTCGGCTACTTGTCCGAACACACTTGGCGCAGCCGCACCCACGAAGCATGATTGAGTTAACCTTTTGGCTTTTTTCTTGCATAAAGACCGGGTGCGCACTGGCCAGGCCCTGGCTCTGGACTCGGCATTTGGTGGCCGCCCGGTCCTTTTTTTCTCTGAACATGATCAGATGCTCTAGTTTATAGAAGTCAAAAGCGAAAAGAGGAAAAGAGAACTTTGTTATCGCAATCAGAGAAACCGGCGAATGTTCTTAAAAACCGCTAAAGTCGTCCTTTGTATCTAAAAAAAAAAAAAAAAAAAGAAACTGTTGTGCAAGTCGTCCGTTGTTATTGGCCGTTGACAAATCATAGAACCAAGCCCTAGCTAGTAGCTACTCATATTACGTAATCCCTCATGTCACCAAGCTCGAATGTAGGTCTGCAGATAAACCCACCGAAACTCATTTTAATCGTCAATTTTAACTGGCGGCGCCACAGCAAGACCCTGCAGAGTTTATTATAAGAGACTGTGCTAGAGTTCTATAACTTCGAAAGAGGGATGAAGTCTATAGCATGTCCCCGTCCCGTTTTCTACAAGTCCAGCACTATGTGCTTGCCTTCCCCCTATGTTCTCTTCTTGATTGAGAGACACGGGAAAATAACAAGCCGTGCAAAGACTTCCAACTGCTGCATTGCCCTGAGCCAGACACTGCCCACCCCGCCATCTTTAGATTGGCCGCGCCTGTAGGTATTTTTGGGCGGTGAACCAGCGCGCCCGATCCTCCTCGGAAATCACGTCTCCCAGACCAGACATGCCCTCGCAAATGGCATCAATTAGCTTGTACACCAGCGTAATGTCCTCGTGGATATTCTTCGCAAAAGGGATCCACCTGTCTACCACTCCCTGCACATGCTTTTGTCTCTCCTCCACAGAGTCCTCGGCATTTGTGTCGTCCAGGAACGTCTTCATGGCAATACCCATGCCCACATTCGGGTGGTGCGCAAAAGGAAGTTTCTGGCTAATGGCCAAAAAGTCGGTGCGGTTGCGGTCGGCCTGGGCATGTAGGAAAAGAGAGGCAGCGAGTGCTTCCACTAGATTCCGGTTCGCATCACGCACCTCGCTGACCAATGTACTGAAACCGAGCAGGTTCTTGTTGAGTGGACCAGTGTAACCATTGGGTTGGTGGTCAAGATTCAAGAGGGTCGCGCATCGGCAAATGAGCAGCACACTGGTCTTGTCCTCCTCACTACCGCTTCCAGGCATACCCTGAAGGTTCTCATACATCATCTTTCCATCTAAAACGCCATAGCGAATGAGCTCAAAGGCAAGAAACACTGCCTCATAGAGTCCTTGGCCCTCAGCGGTGTCTCCTACTGTTTCCATAATCTTGAAGTGTGCCACCGCTATGGCCATCCCCCAGGAAGATTTCAAAGCGTGGGCTTCGTCTAGGTAGCCTCTCAAGTACATAAATCTCAAGAGAATCAGCGTTCGAATAGAAGTAGCATCAGCTAAGGGTTGAGGCTTCTCCTTTTCCTTGACAAAAGTGTCAATAGGAAACTTCTCCCGGATGGCAGACATGAACTCGTAACCGAGGACGGCGCTACAGTTCGCGGGTGGGGGGTGCACGGATTGTACGTTATCGGGAATGGTGAACCGGTTCACCTTGGAGATGGTGGTAGCATCGGTGTTAAGATTCAAGTCAGACTTGATTTTGTAAGAAAACTTGCTGTTAAACCATAAACGCACATCGACCTCTTTGTGCTGAATTCCACGGTTTAGTCTGGGGTGAATCACGGAAACAATATGTTGACGGAGCGGAAGCAAGTCAACACTCAATAGTTTCTTGTAATCGTCTTGCAGGATGCCGGTAGCGTTGGGCAGCACGGCCATGGTATTGTGGCCAATCCAGTCAATTGACCTTGCACTGATGAGACCACTATTGACATAATGGAACAATTCGGCTGGTAGCTGCAAGCCCAGGTATTCATGGTTGTCTCCAGTTAGGCTGTCATAGTCATTGACCTTTATTTCGCCACTTTCGGCAATGTAGATAAAGTGATTCACAGCTAAGCGAGCCTTTTGATACTTGTCAAGCCAGTTGGAGTCTGTGTTGGCCAGAAGATCTGCGTAAGAGCTACAGACGGCGGCTACCGACTTGGAGGACGTGCGCAAGAGATTTACAGCATCTTGCACGATAGGCGTTGGGCGCGGGGAGACCGAGGTATCCTTGATGACGGGAAGGGCAGGAAGAAAAGAAGTTCCCATCATCAGAAGAGCATCAACTAATAGAGCTTCGCTGATGTTCAAGCGTGTGACGATTGTTTGCTTGGAAATTGATACGACCTTTTTGGTTGAAAAGTCAATAGAACAAATAAAAGTGTCCTGGATAGGGTAGAAAAGAAGCTCTTGTGAGCCCATGATTGCGGCGCACTGAGACGACTCAATCATATCAAAGTAGGCGAGCTATTTGAAGAGAATGTCAGAATCGATGCAGGTGGTGATACTATAGTCGAATGGATGAATAATACCTGTGCAGACGCGTTGTACGGCGCAACAATGAAGTGAAGATTGCGAGACTTGAGATCAGCCATCAATAAGGGATAGAGGTACTTGACATTGAACGCTACAAAGGTATCATCACATGTCAGCCTCTAGTCGATCGGGTAAAAAAAAGAAAAAAAAACACAACTAGAGAGGCTTGAGCTGGGCGAGTCTTACCGCTGGTAGCACCAAAAGCATTGACGGCATCCTGCGCACGCTGCGACGAGTACATTTCCCAAGCAGCATTCAGCTTGACATGCTCGGAAAGACCATGCTGGATTTCGGCCTCAATCTGGCCGACGAGGGGCTGGCCATCGAAGATGAAAAAGGGGGTGATGTTGGCGGCTTGCCAGTTATCCAGAGCTTGGGCAATATGGGCAGCAATGCCGGTCAAGCCGCCCAGTGCAGGCAGTAGAGGTTCGTGAGAAGGTGGATGGTCAAGGAGATATTTGAGGTAGTATGAGGCATCGACGGCGACAGAGCAGTCGTCAAGCTCAGAGACATCGTGAGTTCTGGAGAATGTGTCAACAATAGGGGCAGGGGGGTTGATTGAGCATTGGAGAGTACTCACGACGCCTGGCTGGTGATCCAGCTGTCTTCGGCAATAACTGGCGGTTGTTGAGCAAGGTTAGCTGATATGCGAACAAGCTATGGAGGGGCCGCAATTGTGCGCCATAAAGCCTAGGGAAGACGTGGGTGTAGAGCGGGGCACTTGTGGCCGCAGAAGGCCATTGATGACCAATTCAGGGCCATACGTAAATTGAGGACTCTGGTCTACCCTTAGGAAACAGGGCGGAGTCTGTCGCGGGGGCAATTGGTACAGTTCTGTGCTGCCCACAAATAGCAAGTTCGGAAGACTCACAAGGCATGGCTGAGAGATGCGCTTCGAGGGCGGAGGTGTGAGCAAAGGACCGGAGCAAAACAGGAGAAACAGAAGCGATGGTCTGAGATGTAGGGGCCGCAAAGCTCTAGACTGGGCTCAGCGAGAGGCGAGCTGGGAGCCGGGAGCAGGTATGGAGATGAAGTCGGATATTCAGACAGCTGGCGGGTGAGAGAAGCCAGACAAAGGAGATGGAGCGACGTCACGAAAAGCAATTCACGGCTTGGGTGGGTGGTCAGAGCCGAGGGTGAGGATGTGATCAAGGCGAGGCGGAGCAGGACGGAGAGAAGATGGAGGAAAATTCTGACCCAGCAACAAAAGAGGGGGCGTGGGCGAGTATCGCAGGTATTGGGAGGAAGAGTTTAAACGGGCAATAGCAGTACTAGACAAGGGAGCTTGCAAAACCATCAAGGAGGTTTTGGCTGTCAAGCAAACAAAATCTGGGAATAGAGCTAGTTAACTAGAGCAAACGGATGTTGGGCGCCCTATTGGCCCTAGTGTTCTGAATAGTGGGCCGTGTCCTAGGAGTCTAGCCACAGTTGTGTTTGATGTGCGCCTCTTGCAATGTGGCTGTGGCCATACCCTAAGTGTATATATGAAAACCCTATTGAGCGGAGCCTCGATGCTTTTGTGCTTTATCATAAGGACCTTTAACTTGTGGGACAATCTTGCTTCATGAACATCTCTTTCTTAGCTTTTACAGGCTTGGTACTCACTTAACAGTCTTTTGCAATGTCATCTTCCTTAGCAAACATTCCGATTATTGACATTGGAGCAGACGGTGTCTCCGAAGCCAGTATCGGCAAAGCCTTGGTTGACGCTGCCGCTGAACATGGCTTCATTTACATCAAGAACACTGGTCAGGTGATGGCAGTTGATCGCATTCAAAAGACCTTTGACATTGTGAGACTTGAAATGTGGCTTTTATCTTTCTTGCGCAACAACTAACAGTAACGCAGTCCAAAACGTTATTCAAAGAAACCCCTCTCGATGAGAAGAAACAATGCACTATTCAGACAAACAACCGCGGGTGGTCTGGGATGCAGTCCGAGAGGCTCGACCCGAAGAACCAAAAGGTGAGCCACAATATCTTGGCTGTGGGGTCGTATCAAATACTAACCTATCTTTTGGCTGCTCAAGGTTGGCGATTTCAAGGAGTGAGTACCCAACTCCCGCTCATCAGCCCTGTGTGACGTGACGTTTCTAACCACCGAAAAGAGGCTTTAACTTTGGCGAGTTCAAGGATGGCAAAGCAGACCAGCCCCTACCGAGCACAATCGTGCCTTTTGAAAGCGATATCAAGCAGTTTTTTAACGATTGCATGTCACTGAGCCAGTGGATTCTCTACCTTTTGGGAATTGGCCTTGAAGTAAAGCCCCCCCTTCTTCCTCTTGACCTTCGTAAGAAACTCACTAACCAGTTGCCTAGACCCAACCCGCGGACTTCTTCTCATCGGTACACACGCCTGAGAAGGGCGAATCGGGCACTATTCTTCGCCTGTTACACTACCCCGCGCCTTCGGAGGTGCCTGTAGAGGATGACTGTGTCCGTGCTGGCGCTCATTCAGACTACGGAAGCATTACTGTACGTGAACGATATCGACTCTTTATAGACAGTCTCTAATCTAATAACCCTTTTTAGCTTCTCTTTCGACTGCCTGGTCAAGCTGGCCTTGAAATCCTCACTCGGGATAACACATGGGTACCAGTCCCGGTAGTCCCCGCCGGCACCGAGACAGATCCCTGTTCACCAATTCTTGTCAACATTGGCGACCTACTTTCCTACTGGACCAACGGCCTGTTCCGCAGCACTTTACACCGTGTGACTGTCCCATCTAACTCTTCTTCCGTCCCTGTGGTCAATGTTGAGGGCGAAAGATCTGGCGAGCGCTACAGCATTGCCTTCTTCTGCCACCCGGCCAGTGACACGCGGTTAGAGCCTGTGCCGAGCACCCGCGTGACCGAATTTTCCGGTAGTGTAGTTAGTGAGGATGTTAATCCGTATGCTCAGCGCCAAGTGATGACAGCCAAAGAACACCTGCTTATGCGGTTGAGTGCCACATATAAAGGTCTTTATGAGCAAATTGAAACATCGAGCTAAGGACCGATGGTGTAGTTGGTTATCACGTTTGTCTAACAATCATTCACGAATGGATGGACACAAAAGGTCGGCGGTTCAAGTCCGCCTCGGTTCACTTTTTCCACCGGAGAGTCCCGGAGGAGCCTTTTTGATATCCCGACCAGCTATATACCATCTGCCAGCACGCAGGCACGCCTGTCGTATGTCGAGAATACCTCGCGAGTAGACAGGTAAAATAAAGACTTTCATCATCATCAGGTAAAATAAAGACATTCAAATCAAATCACGCCCTGGCGCCGTGATGCTCCACCGGGTCACCCTAGACGATGTCCGTCAGGATATCGAACAGGCCTTTGGAGTCGTCTCCGCCAGCGCCACGCTGTCGAAGTACGTTGGCAAGGCGGGCGTGCCCACCTTCCGCGCCCACATCGCCTTCCACGAAGGCCTTGTGGCCCCGTCTGCGGTTCCCCGTCGCGTAGCGACACTCGGAGAGCTGCACATGGTCTCCCCTGACAACACCCTGGAGCGTTTCCCGTTCTGCACACGCTGCCGGGTCCGCCACTTTGACCGCAAATGCCCGGCCGATACCGAGACGCAGTCGTCTACCCCGGCAGCCGCCGCCCAGGGAGACAAGGCCCCGTCCCCAGTGCCCTCCCAGGCGCCTTCCACGGCCGTCACCTCGGCCCCCCCGGCCCGGCCGTCGTCACAGACGAAGAGCCCTTCAAGCTCCCAGGCTTCCCCCTCCCCTGCCTCCTCGGCGCCCAGCCAGCCACCGACCGCCCCATCACAGGCCGCCCAGCTGCAACCCTACCCCCTGCCCACCTCCAGCGAGTCCCCTGAAACACGGGATTCAATGCAGGTAGACGACAATGACGAGGAACTTCTGTAAATGTTAGGACACCCTAACGACACAGTATTGCAAATGATTTCTGCGAATGTGCAAAGGTCCTGGACCTGTGCACAGTCGTTGCTACATAAGGCGCATGAAGACCAGGTGGATGTGGTCTGCCTCCAAGAGGCCCCGTCAAGCGCAGACCCGGGGAACAGAACGTTCCCTAGGCACCCCTCCTATCAGGTAATAGTCCCGGAGGGTAACTGGCGCTCGAAACCCCGAGTAGCCACATACATTTCGACAAAAAGACACGGGCTTCGCTTCCAAAAGGCCTACATGAGAGAGGAACACCAGGATGTCATCATTGTGGAGGTCCTAATCGGGGGGCGCACATTCAGCATCGTAAACCTTTACAATGCCGGGACAGGTTCGGCTAGGACAGGGGAGGCGCTACGTCTCCTGACCAGCATGCAGCCAGGGCCGCGGTCGGTGGTAGTGGGCGACTTCAACCTCCACCACAGCGCCTGGGACCCCCGGAGCGACACCGACGACAACGACGCAGAGCTTCTGCTAGCCTGGATGGAAGAGCGAGCCCTCCTCCTTGGCAACGCGGAGGGTGAGCAAACCCACGAGTCCGGAAGCGTCATCGACCTCGCATTGCTGTCTTCGGCACTTTTTGTCACGGGCGCGAGCGTCGACCTCCGAGAGGAACTCACCTGCGGCAGCGACCATTTCCCGCTCCTGGTGACCCTTCCTCTGCACGGCCACGCGCCGGCCCCGGCTCCACCCGGCAGGTTCCTTATAGACAAGCTAGACAAGGAGAGGTTCGATACCGCGTGCAAGGCCGGCGCGACCCGCCTAGACTCCCTTGTCGCGGATTACCGCAGGGCAGGAAGCCAAGTCCCACAGGACAGGCACATAGACGAGTTTGCGCGACTCCTGCAAAACGTCATTCTGGACGCGCTAATTGCCTCGACCCCAAGGTCCGAAGGAAAAGCCAAAAGCTTTCCCTGGTGGAACGACGAATGTCGGGAAGCCAGCGCCGACCAGAGGGCAGCTCGGGCCCGCGTGAAGCACGCCGGCTCGCCCACGGAGGAACAGGAGGCTAGGGCCGTCCGCCGCGAAGCCAAAAAACGCCTGAGGTCTGCTCTCAGGAGTGCAGCCCGGGCCTTCTACGACGACCTCCTCGCCAACGTCGCGCGGTCCCGAGACATCTTCCGGATGGTCAAATGGAGGACGAAAGCGCCGAACCGGCACTCCCCTGCCCTGGCCCCGTCCGATGGCGCGGAAGCCACAGTGCAGGACACCACGGAGAAGATCGCCCTCCTTCGCAGGGTGCACATGCCTTCCGACCGCCCAGGCGACGTCGACCCGCCACACATCGCTCTAGATGAGCAAAGACGGACCCGCATCACCAACGGGGAGTTGGAGGCTGCGCTCCGAAGCCCGCGCAACACCGCACCGGGCCCAGACGGCCTGACCAACAACGTCTTGAAACTCGCGTGGCCTGTTTTACAGAGGCAGATCATGCATCTGTTCAACGCGAGCCTTTCCTGGGGCCACCACGCCGCCTCTTTCAAAGAAGCCAAGGTGATCGCCCTCGCCAAACCGAATAAGAAGGACCGTTCTTCGCCGCGGGCCTACCGACTGATCTCCCTCCTCCCGACTCTGGCCAAGTGCCTAGAGAGGATCATCGCCCGCCGGCTCTCTCACTGGGCGCTGGAAGCTGGTCACATCGGGGAGAACTACGCTGGCGCGGTCCCCGGACGCAGCGCGGAAGACATGTGCCTGCGTCTGGCACACTCTCTAGAGTTCTACGCCGACGGCAAGTCAGAATCCTCAGTGCTCACCTTTGACATAAAGGGGGCGTTCGATGCGGTTCAGCCCAACCGGATGGTGAAGAGATTGGTGGAGCTTGGTTGTCCCGCCGAGACTTGCCGCTGGGTGGCATCCTTCTTGTCCGGGCGCACGGCGTCGCTATCTCTCGACGGCGTGGCCGACCCTCTCCAGCCTACAGGCGGCAGCCTGCCCCAGGGCTCGCCCATATCCCCCATCCTGTTCATGCTGTATATGGCTCCGCTGTTCAGGATGAATCTCCCCAGCTCTCTCCGCGGATACGCCGACGATGGCTGCTTGGTCCACTCTAGCTTGTCCTTGGAGGAGAATTGCACCGCCCTTTCTCGCTCGTTGGAACTGGTGAACAGTTGGTGCACAGAGAACGGCATGGCGCTAGACCTCGCCAAGTCTGACCTCCTGCACGTGACGCGCAAGCGCCACGGCCTAAACCCGAGCGCGCGTCTCCCGGACGGTTCCACACTCCAACCGGTGGACCCTCGCGGGACTCTGCGCTGGCTGGGCGTGTTGTGGTCCCGCAACCTGTCGTTCCTGCCGCACATCCGCGACGTAGCCCAGAGGACGGCGCCCGTGATCCGAGGCATCCAGATCCTGTCCGGTTGTTGGAAGGGCGCGCCGATTAGGGGGGCTCTCACGGCCGTCCGCGCCTGCGTGGTCATGAAACTGACATACGCGGCGGCCACGTGGTGGCGCCCTGGCCCCTCGCCAACCAAGCCTTCCCGGGGCCTTCTCGGGGCTGCCCACATCCTGGACCGCACGGTCAGGAGGGGACTACGTGCTGCGCTGCCCTTATATTGCACGACGCCATGTGCGATCTTCAACCTGGCATCGGGGTTCCCCCCCATGAGCTGCGTCCTCGACCACCTCCTGGCCTCGGCCGGCATCAGGGCATCTCTAGCCCCGGCAAACCACCCCTTAGGGTTCGGAGACACCGATGGTGGCAAGCTGGGTACGCTCAAGAGGCTACTCCCGCACAGGATCGCCACGAGCCTCCCTGCTGGGTGCAAGGGAGTGCTCCCGACAACCCGCCCCCCGCTGCAAGGCGACAAGGAGGCCGCAGCCGCGGCCCACCAGCTACTAGTCCGCTCCTCGGACCCCTCAGATCTCTGGATCTATACGGATGGATCCAAGCTGAGGGATGACAAGGTCGGCGCCGGCTGGGTGGTCATTCAGGACGGCAGGACCCTGTCCACGGGCAACTGCCCTGCCCCGTTCCGCGCCGAAGTCCATGACGCCGAGGTGCTGGCCATCGCCAAGGCCCTGGCAGAGGTCGACTCATGGGAGAAGCCACAGTGCCGCAAGGTCTGGATCTGCTCCGACAATCTCGCCGCAGTGAACCGGCTCACGTCTCGCTACGCCAAGCCGGGCACCTCCGAGCAGTATCTGAGGCGCGCCCAGATGATCTGCGCAAGCTGGATCAGACCGCACCCAGAGCGGCCACGACCAAGGCCCTGGCCCGACGGCCCACCCGAGGTAGAGGCTATTTGGGTCCCGGGCCACTCCGACATCGCGGGCAATGAGCTCGCAGATGGGCAAGCAAAGCTAGGGGCCAGGACAAACACCTGGCTGGACGGCATGTCGCTCTCCTGGGCCCGCCACTATTTCCGCTCCCGTCTCGACTCTGCTTTCCGCGCCTGGTGGGCAGAGGAGGGACGCGCCATCAGACCCCATCTGCACCGCCCAGTTGAACCCCCCAAGAAGGCTTGGTCAAGTCTCCTTGACGAGACCGATCGCAAGCTCGCCCGCGCAGTGCTGACTGCTCTGTCCGGCCATGGCGACTTTGCGGCCTACCATCGCCGCTTCGAACATGTGGACGCCGTGCTCTCCTGCCCCCTTTGCGGATCGGAGACCGCCCCAGAACATGTTTGGGTCTGCCCCCGGAACCCACAGCGGGTGTCCCGCAGCTTCTTCCAGAAGTTGATAGGCACCAAGCGCGGGGCCACCTGGCTGGCCGCCAAGGCAGCTAAAGCACCCACTGTGCTGCTCGCCCACCGCCGTGCGAGGACTGAGGTGCACCCACAGGCCGCCGACCCTCCCGCTCGCTCCCCGTCGAGCCTACCACCGCCCGCCCCTCCACCTCCCAGTGCGGGGGCTCCCCCGGGCCTCTCGGCTTAGCGCGCGCGCTGCCACTCTCGTCTGTTTGCTCGTTCTCCCTTTCTCTCTCTACTTCTTGTCTTTCCTTTGTTACTTTTCTTTTGTCATGTTCTATCTTTCTTTTGGGTTTGGTCTTCTACAGGGTAAAGGCCGAGGCTTGGGGTCTTGTTTGGGGCCTTACAAGCGAAGGACAGCCATTGCGCTGGGCGGTCGGGGGACCCTCCGTCATTATACTTCGTGCTGTGGGGATTTTCTGTATGCATGATTCTGGGTTTTTGGTTCTTTAGCTTCTGTATGTATTTCTTGGTACTAGTTTTAGTCCCCTGTCGTATGTCGAGAATACCTCGCGAGTAGACAGGTAAAATAAAGACAATCAAATCAAATCAAATCAAATCAAATCAAATCAAATCAAATCACGCAGGCACGTCGGGAGAACGGCCCTCGCGGCTATTTCGCCCATTTTCATGCTTTTTTGTGGTAATTTGGGCTAATAAAGACTCTCAGACATTGGTAATCATCAACACCTCTAGCCGCATCCTGCTCTATCTTAAGTGCTTGTTCCAGGTATCGCCAGTCGTAGAATTCAGTGAAGCACCGATTGCCTTGTCCATCAAGCAGCGGGTTGTTGTCGATAGCTTTCATAAAGGCGTACGTGGATGCCTTTCTGCGGCTTTCGACAAAGCATATTCGTAGATGTGGCTGTGATGATGGTAGTGAAGAAGCCGATTCCTCACGTCATTCTTGAATACTTCTTGCAAAGGTGTGGATCCCATGAGCCTTGAGAAGATCTTCAGCAATGTAGGGCGTATCGGTGATGCAGGACGAGAGCATTACGGAGTATGAAGCAATCACACATCTAGATCCTGCATTAGAGCATGCAAAAATCTCTTGTGCGGAATCGGTGATAGCAGGTGTAATACTAGGGTTGACATCAGCGGCTGCGGCCGAGATGGAGGTGGCGTTAGGCTCAGTAAGATCCATCGCAGTGATTGCCGTAGTCTGAGAGCTTGCATTCTGGCCCAAACCAAGACTTCTCTTGGCCAGTTTTCTCGGCTCGGCAGACATCGTAGACTCTACGTTCTCTGGGAGAGGTCGCTCCCGGGTAGGAATAGCAATTTGGTGAGCCGTGTTGCTCTCAATAGATTGGGAGTTGATTGGTAGTGTCTTCGTTCTTGTCAAGCTGGTTATAAGTGATGCTTTTATTTAGAGAAATGCACCAGATGGTTCACTACTATTAGCAGGTATGCCAAGAGATGGCGTCGGACGGATGGGAGAGGTCTTTAGAGCCCATGAAGCTTCGGAGCTGGAGCCTTGAGTGGCTGTTTGGACTTGGCTAGTATCTTGAACATTGTCTGGAGTGTTATTCAGCAGCTCAGTAAGAACCACCTGTGGTAAGTCTCTTGGTTCAATGGCTGGCATCGCCCCATCAGCCTCATCAGGCAACTCTGCACGAGGCGCTTTCTCTCCCATGTGCTGAAGTTCAGCAAATGTAATACAGTCCTTAAAATCTCTGTCCCAGTGACACTTTGTAACGCGCGGGAAGCGAGGGGTCCAGACGCCAGTGTTTCCAGGCCTATCGAAACCAAAGCAGTGAATATCAAAGACTAGCGGTTCCGGGAAAATGGCGGTAGGTAGCTTGCCTCCATTGACGCCTCGCGGCACGGCAAATTCAAAGCTTTGATTTACTTTGGCGGCCACATGGTTAATGCGTGTAGGTGTGATTTGCTTGTGCAATTCCGATGCAAGCTAAACAACATTGGTGACACGGAATTTGGGCTTCGCCTTCTCAGCCGTAACCTGGGAATGGTTTTCCAGACACGCGAGATAGAAGTGTGTCCATTTCAAGGCCTTTATCTCCGTGGTCAAGAGTCTCCCGGCTTTGGCATCGTAGCTAGCGCCAATAACAGCAAAGTCGCCAACTTCACCAAACTGGCCAAAGTAGCCTGGTTTGAGCTTGATAGGACTGCCAGTATACAGAGACAGTTTGTCGGAGTCAAAGTTTAGAAACGGCTCATCTGGTTTAAGCACGAGGCCCTCTTCGTCTCGGTCTATAACATTTTGGACAAGGCTTTCCAATTCACGGGTGGCGAAGGAGTTTTCAAAATTGATCACCTGTGAAGGGACCAGTTCACCATATCCTGGGCAAGTCGCGATTGTCTGAGCGAGACGCTTGAAACGGGACGAGTGCTTTTCTTCAAGAAGGGATTGGCCATCGATATAAAGAAGATCGTAGTATACCAACATGAGATGTTCACTAGACTTGGGACTGTTGATGGGGTGTTAGAGGCGAAAATGCTAATATGTGCAACGGGAGTATTACGGGTCGTCAAAATCGGTGCCTATAAAGACACCTCCACGGCCAACCTGAGTTCTTATTCTTTCAAACGGTAAAATCCGTTTTTCCTATTACAGTGTTAGACTTCAGATGATGGAGCAGCACCCTGTCTTTTGGCACTAAAGGGACTCATATAATCACAGTATACCAAAAGTTCAGCCTTAAGGATGCAGCTGGTCTTGATTCTCTGATCTTGACGCCCCAGCCTAAGAGAGTCATGTATGACACTTGACAACCACCAGTCAGCATGCCACGAGTTTTGTTGTAGAAACACATTCTTACCTGTGTACCTTCTGTCTATCCGTTGTACTATCCTTGCCGCTCTTTGAGAAGATTTGAATGCACTTTGAAGTACGCGACATGTCAACATGGATCTGACAAAACTCGCCGTCAAGCTTCTTTTCAACACTCATTGGCAGGCCATTACTCATCTTGACACAATGGCCAATACCACGACCCTTGCGCCATAATGGTCTACCAATCTTGACTCCAATCGTCGGCTTCAGATTCTCGCGCAAAACTTGAGACCATGAGATAGAAGAGCCAGCTCCTTGGGCAATATAGTCCTGGAAGATATTAGTCGCCGAGAGAAGGTCATCGTTAAGACAAATAATATGGGGGAAGCTGTAGTGGTAGGAGTAGTACACAGCAAACTCATCTATCATCAAACAAAGGTCTTTGAGAGCCAGACGTGTAAAACATTTCGCCTCGCAGGGGTTCAATAGGCTGTAGATTCTCTCGAAACTTATGGCGTTATGTGGGGCAATGCTTCGGACAGTTGAAGAACTGAAATGGACATGGCGGGCTCTTTCGTGGAAGGCGTTATCAATGTCAACCACGGAAAGAGGAGCTGCCGGCGGGGGGTTTGTCTTTGTCAATGCCGTAGCTAGTAAAAAACAGGCTTCCAATATAGCATCGTCTTAGAGCTAGCATCAGTAGAAACTTACAGCATACTCCAGTTACTCTTGAATGCAGTCGGCCAAATCAACGCCGCTGCCCTCACGCTTGTATCTCTGCAGTTCTTGAATCCGCGATGCGCCCAGATGCTGCGATTTGATAAAGATGGATTCAAGCTTGTTGCTCACTTTGTATACCCGATCAGTCCGCTTCTCCGGCAGCAGAGTCGAGAGTAAAGCAGAGCCATCGGCTTTGAGCCCATCGACTTCTCTCCGGTGGCTCTTGAACCAGTTCGTGATGGTGTCATGCGAGCTTTGTTCGGGATCTTGCTTCTGGCGCAAGTCATCCAGTACCTAGAATAAAGTGCAGACAGTGCTAAACAGGAGAACCATGCCGGTCGAAGAAATACGGGGGTGTTCATCCGGTAATATTATTGCACATGTGTAGTTGAGGTTCAGGTATGACGAAAACAAGGCGTAAGGTCGATCTTTAACCCTACAGGTCAGAATGCAGGGTTACATAGCAGGGTCAGACGGAACGGTTAATGTTTAACCCTAGTGGCATGTGCGTCTCCGGCACGGCATGATCGAAGCAAAAGTGAGCTTAAGCCAGGGGAATAAACAATGCACAATGCAAAGGAAGATAATGCAGGACTCGACGATATTGCCATTCATTGATCAAAAGCCAGCGTGGGCTTCATAAGACGACGCTGCACGAAGCAAGTTATCGAGTCCTCGAGAGAGCAACAAAGTTTCGAGGGGCAGCAACCAGACAAAAACAAGGCGGAAACCAGAGCAACGGGCCACGATAAACAAGAGCTGCAAGGAAGAGACATAGAGCGGTTGAGATATTGAAGAAGTGGGTTCTAGTGCAGACGCGAGCTGCAGGAACGACTGTGCGTGCAGTTTTTTGTTTTACAATATCTAGCTGATGGAAGTGTATTTTCCAGATTTTTCGGGCGATCGATCATCCCTTGACGTGGAGAGACATTTCCCGGGCATTTTACAGCAGTCTCTAGTGGTCCAGGTCCATTTATAGAACCCCCCCCCCCCCCCCCCCCCCGGTCGCCTAACTGCAAGCTATGACGGCGATCTTTTTTGGCTCCGGAGAAGAGTATCAACTCGTGATGTAAGAATAGATGCAACCAGCAACTACTGCGAAAGTTTGTGCAAATGAAGCAATTACTTTGTGTGTGTTTTTAGGCGGCAACTGCCACAAAGTTGGGACGATTTGGCAGATTTTGTATGGGGCTTTAAAACACGTCACAAAACAAACATCCCACAACATCATGCTTCAGTTTGTTCATTTTCAGTGTTTACCAGACCTCGATCAGCAAAAAAACGCCAGAAATGGGCACTACCGAGCTGCCCTCACTGGAGTTTTCTCTTCGTTTCTCTGTCTCTCCATCTTTGATATCTTGACGCAACATCCACCGACTGTTTTCCTGCCCAGCCTACACGAACTCCGAGTCCCCCATTGCTTCTTCTGCCTTTGCTGCTCACGGCCTGACCGCTTTGTTGTACTCGACTTGATTGCATAAATTTGGCGCTATAGTGTCCACGACTATTTGCTGCGTGAGATTTACTGTGCGAGATTTGCTGTGTGGACGGACAGGACCCGCGAGATTTGACAAGCTAGAGTGAAACAGGCCTAGAGTCGTGGCCGTCCCTTTGCTAGCTACATAGTCATTGTCTCCAGGGCTGTCCCTGTCTCTGTGGTGCTGGTTCTTCAGGGGTCTCTCAGGCCACAAGCACAGCCGCCCTCACCTCAGTTATTGAAGAGAAAGCACAGCACACAATAGAAGGCAGCTGTGCTGGGGTCCGCAAGTCTGTAGCCACTCCCACTCTGGCTCTCCGGGTATACATACATTGTTGTATTGGTGCACCAGCCCCCCTTATGCCTGCCTCTCCTGCCTGGCTCTTGTTTTCTTTTCCTTTTGCTGCTTCTTCTGCTTTTCTCGGCTGCCCAGCAGGACCAGAAGAAGCTGCTCGTCAAGTGTGCTCGGATTGTCCTCCTTCACCAGGCCGACCCTCTTCTCCTTTCGCCTATACACCGCCTGCTTCCTGCGCGTATTCTTACGCCTACTCATTCTCCTCTTACTATCGTCATTATCCTCGCCCTCGTTCTCGCGCTCACGCTGACGCTCACGCTCACACTCACGCTCACTCTCGCTCTGACTCTGACATTCGCTCCCACGATTCTCGCCTCTCGTTCTCCAGATCCAACTCTTCTACCCTCCTTTGCAGTACCCGCCTCTGCCCTCGTTTTCCCCGTATCACTGTTTGGCAGAGGCAATTTTTATATCGCTGTAGAAAAAGTTCGACACCGCCGCAGCTTAGTTGTTGGTACAAGTGCGCCGCGCTCTCGCGTCTCAACCGTCTAGAACACACTCTCTCCACCGCTTCAGTATAGACATTCCCAAGGCCAAACTCAAGACTACGGCTGCCTCGCGCTTCTGCGGCTCTCCTCGCCCGCCTTTTCCCTGGCACTTGTCATGGCCGCCGTTACTGCAGCATCTACTGTCGATTTTCGCCGTCGCCACTCTGTGGTTGATCCAAACCACAAGCCTATGCTGCCGCCTGTGGCCATGGCGTCCTCCAATATCTACTCCTCTGAGCCGGGGAGGTCGTCGCTTGACTTGCACCGCCGACCTCAGTTCTCCCGAAACGGCAGTATCTCTGGCAGCACATCATCACTCCCTAGCGATGAAGACGACAATATGCCACCAACTCCCGGTACCGATATTCTGACTCGCGGCTCTAGATCCACATCGTCGGCCTCCCGCAACAACAGGCTCTCTTTGACTCTCCCTATCGCACCGCCTACTTCAGATCCCTCTCGCCCTACCCCTGGGGCCGCCTCCTTCCCACCAACACCCCTAGCTACAGCACAAGTCTCCTCCCCTGCTGATACCAACGACTTTATCATTGCCATAGCAGCGCAAGAACGACGAGTCCTGGAACTCAAAGAGGAGCTCTCGCGCGCAGAAGCTGAGCTGACGCAGCTGAAGCGCCAATGGACTACCCATGAAGCTTTCAAGAAACGAGATCCACAGCCCTTCCCGCCCATCACACCCATTGACGACAGTGCTGCCTCTCGCATGAGCCAAGATCTTGACCGCCGAAAGTTACTCATGAATCTCCAGCGCTCGCCCAACGAGGGCCGCCGGAAGGTCTTTCGTGGAGGTCACGCCCGTACCCTTTCTCTGCTCTCCCCTACTAAGCCCGAGCCCGACTACAGCCTCCTTGATGGCCCCATCGAGGAGCTCAGATTCTCTTCACAGAGCTCCATGGCCCGGTCACAGTCACTCCACCAGGCCCAGAACGCCTTCTCTGCAAATGGAGTCACAAGTCTTTCACGACCAAACCGACGCAGCCTTGGCCACACTTCCTCCATCTCCAGCATTACTGGGCTCAACAAGCGGGCTACCTGGCAACCACGGGTGGCCTATCCCTCCTCCAACGTCGGAATGTCACAAATCGTGGAGGACCTTAAGCACGGCTTCCGGACCTTTTACGATGATATTCGGCAAATCACGGTCGGCGACGAGCCTGTTACTGGGCGCCGCGCCAATGGCTCGTATGTCTACAGCAACTCCGGTTCCGGCAACTCCACCGAGCCGTCATCTTCTCCGACTGCGGCCTCGGCCCCAGCCACTCGTGCTCACGGTGCCGGAAAGCCCCATCCCTACGATCCGGATATTGTCCGCGCCGCTGCAGCCTCTCCCCGAGCTAGAACCCATGGCAGTGGCGTCTCCGAATCTTTTGTCGCCGGTCACAACTCGACGGGAGAAGGGGTGGGGGCCGAGGACGAGCCCGCCATCGCCGGTCAGGCGAAGAAGCAGGCCGACGAAACGGCTGCCGCCGCATCTACAACTTCAGCCTCTTCTACTTCCAGCACGGCTCGAAGAAGATCGCGCGAATGCGAAGGACGAAGCAGTCTTGGAAGCCGCGATGGCAGTGGTGGCAACAGGGTCCGCAAGCCCGACGACACCCCTTCGCTTGCTACCCCTAGCAAGCCCAAGCACTTTTCCTGGACGCCGCTTTCTTTTGACGCTCTTGACGACAATGATTGGTCGAACTGGGAATCTCCTGGCTCAATCAAGTCAACTCGCTGGAGCGGCTCGACGATGGGCGATTCTGATGCTCTTCCATCTGTGGGAGACGAATCTAGGACTGCGATATAGATTTGGGTAGAAAGCAATCGGGTCGATCAATGGGCAGACCATCACGACACGCTAATCCGGGCCTGGTGATAACCTGGCTACATACAACACCGCAATGATGACTTTGACATTTCGACACGGATTCTTTATGAAATCATTACGGGAACTACAGCACAGCTTGATTTTTTTCCTTTTTAACTTTTTTTCCTATTCTTATTTCCTCTTTCTTTCCCTTTTGCTGTTGCTATGCGCGACTTTGGTGTTATTGGGAGACAGGGTGTGGGAGGGCGGTGCTTCTTCTGTTCACTTGAACATACATGTGTGTACATACAAGAAAGTTTGATTCCTTTTCTTCAGTTACCGACAAACCATAGTTAGAAATACACAGGTTATTTAGATTGAAGTCTCGAGGAGTTCGTGTAAGTGGGTGACACATTCCTGTAGTTGGCGAGTAGGGCTGACAGGAGGGTTTGGAGGGAGAAGTCAATTCAGGAGATGTAGGGTATGGCTGTGTGTTAGGGTTACTTGTAGCGACTCGAGACCAAGGCCAAGACCCTGTCAAGTTGTCTCCGGCTGCTTATTTTCATCTGATTTCGGCCAGCGAAAAAGGAATGCGAGAAAAAGCCGTAAGTAGAAGAGATAAAAGAACGAAAAAAGAAAAAGAAAAGAGAGCATGAGGCACCGGAAAGCCGGAAAAGGGGGGGCATGAAAATGCGATTGTTTGAGCCACAAGATCCAATACAATACACACATCATAGAGGTAGACGCAAAAGAAGGGCCCCGCAATTTCCGGACAGCGAGCCAACGGGAGGGAAAATTGGCCGATGGACGATATGGAGATAGATACACGAGCATGAGGGTTTATTGAAGCTAACAGTAAGTAGTGGGGGAGGGGGAAAGGGCCACGCGGAAGCTTTGACCCTTTTTCTTTTTCCCTCCACGATTATATCTCCGGCCAATGAGGCGCCTGCAGCCAGCGGTGCCAAAAAGACAGCAAACACTACACTGCAGATTTGCAGAATCTCGGCTTTCCCAGTCCCAGTTCACGGCAGCCGACGAGGTGGCCTCCAGCTGGTTCCTGTGTTCCTGGCCACTAAAGGCCAATCACTGTCAAGGCCGGCGTCTTCTAGAACACCTCTAATCAGGGCACCAGGCTAGACCTGCGCTTAGGACAGGTTGTGCCCCTGTGTGCCAACCCTAAGTGAGATCCCAAACCCTAGCCCCCCCTAACCAGAAGCCCCCTACGAAAAAAAAAGGCCATCTTCAGCGTTTCACTGCCTCGACAAGAGCATTCACTGACTGACTATCTCGGGGGTTGCTTTGTTTCTTTTCTCTTCGTCACTTGTCCTTTTTTTTTCTTCGCTGCGGGCTTTTGTCGTCTCGACGCTGAACCCGGTTGTTTTTTCTTCTTCATTTCTTTTTGATTATTATTTTTTTTCCTTGAAAAATCTCCTCCTATTGTTCCCCCCCTCCCTTCTTGTTGCTCTCTTCTCTCTTCCCCCCACGCATCGCATGCACACGCCTCCTCGATCCGGCACGAAACGAAACACAATACACCACCGCAGAATATCCGCAAGCAACCGAAGCTCACCCTCACGATCCCGCCGCATTCTGCATTCCACCCTCCCCCACCATCTCCCTGGCTCCCAGACGGCCAGGCCCTTGATCCCACGGCCCAGCTTGGCCCTCTGCATCCGGAGCTGTGACCTCTGCTAGTGTCTGTCCTCCAAACCTGTAGTCTCCAGACCTGTAGTCTCACCCAGATCCAGACCCAGACCCTGAGCACCCCTCCATCCCTCCATCCCTTCACTTCGCCGCCTCCCTCTCTCTTCCTTGGCCATCTTCTCTTTCTGCTGCCTGACCTGCCACTCTCTTGGTTGTGCTCTCTGCCACCACTCTTGCCATCATGGCATCTAATGACAAACCGCGGTCGTTCTTCTCGCGCAACCGCAATAAGGACCGTCGCGATGACGGCCGCTATTCCGGCAACTCGGCTGTCGCTCTCAACGCCAATCCGAATGCCAACACCGACAACTTCGACACTGCCACCATCCGCTCTACCACATCGCGACACACCCACCACCGTCGAGAGTCCTCCACCGTCTCGCTTGACCATTCCGAGGCTGCCGATCTAGGCATCAGTGCTGGCGTCTTGACCTCCATGCCCATATCCTACGAAAATGCCCCGTCGTCTTCTTCAGGCCGCCCCGTCACCCAAGGCGAAAACAGCCAACAACATGGCGGGCCGGGCCAGAGTCCGTTACCGCACCACCTTAATGGGGCCGGTGACTACCACCAGTATCCTACCTTTGACCCCCCGCCACCCATGAGCTATGGCCAGCGCCCCAGCAGCAGCCAAAATCACAGCCAAAATCCCTCGGCTGCCAACCAGTCTCGGTATACGCCAGCCCAGGGCGGCATCACCATGGCTAGTACTGGTCGCGCGCCCCAGATGCAACAATGGGGGCCGGCGGGCGGTCCAAGAGCCAGCCATGCCAGTATGGCCAGCATGGCCAGTGTCTCAACCACCGTCACTGGCAATAGCCAGCTCAGCCCACGCTCAGACTCCTACAACAATCCGCTGCGCACTTCTGACCAAGCCAGCATCTACTCTGTTGCCGCCAGCACCTACAGCACCGATGCACCACCGCCCAGTCGCTCATCTCGAATTGGCGGCGCCAGCCGTAGCTCCAACAGGACCACCCAATTTTCCATTGCGCCCGGCCAGATCCCCCCGGGGCCCGAGGGCTTTCAGTTCAACAAGCCTGACGACGAAAACGTCATCGACGACATGTTTGTGTCTCTCATGCAGAAGCGTGGCTGGCACAACCTCCCTGAACAAGCCCGCCGCCAGATGATGGCGTATCCCTCAGCCAAAAAGTGGATGTTACTGCACCAAGACGCTCTCACTGAGTACCAAGCCAAGCAGCGCCAACGACTCACCGCCCGCTCCGGTCAATATACTGCTGCTCTCGATGTCACGGCCTGTTCCGAGGAGGAGGGCGCACCCGAATGGTACTTGCGACGAATCATGGAGGACAAGCTGGACAATAAGTTATTGGGGAGTCTAGAGGTCAATCTGCGTACACAGCAAATAGGCTGGGTCAAGCGGTTTGTCGACACCCAGGGTCAGGTCGCCTTAACCACCCTGCTGCTAAAACTGAACCGTAAGACGGCACAAGGGCCGGCATCACCATTCGACACAGGCCGGGAAAAGAACCTCGACCGCGAGTATGACATTGTCAAATGTATCAAGGCCCTGATGAACAACAAGTTTGGCGCCGATGACGCATTACAACACCAGCAAGTCATCATCGCCCTGGCCACGTGTCTGATATCGCCACGTATTTCCACCCGCCGACTCGTCTCAGAAGTTTTGACCTTTTTGTGTCACTGGGGAAATGGAGACGGCCATGTCAAAGTCATTCAAGCCTTGGACACCGTCAAAAGCCAGCAAGGCGAAAACGGCCGCTTTGACGCCTGGATGCGCCTCGTCGAAGTCAGCATTGATGGCCGCGGCAAGATGGGCAGTCTTGTCGGCGCCAGTGAAGAAATGCGCAGTGGAGGTGTAGGCATGGAGAGTCTGCTTATGGAGTATGCCGTGGCTACCCTAATGCTAGTCAACATGTTGATTGATGCTCCGGTGGATGATCTCCAGCTGCGCATTCACATCCGTGCTCAGTTCACTGCGACCGGCATCAAGCGCATTCTCACCAAAATGGAGTCGTTCCAGTACGAGCCCATTGACAAGCAGATCGAGCGCTTCCGTACCAATGAAGCCATCGATTACGAGGACATGCTCGAGCGTGAAAACTCATCCATCAAGGACAATGTTGAAGGCGACATCAAGGACCTCAATGATCCTATTCAGATTACTGAGGCGATTCAGCAGCGACTTGCCGGCTCTAAAACCCAAGACTACTTCGTCTCAGCAATGCAGCATTTGTTGCTATTGCCACAGACTGACACGGAAGAGCGTCTTCGTCTGTTCCAGCTTGTAGACTCAATGCTCAGCTATGTCGCCATGGACCGGCGCTTGCCCGATATGGATCTCAAGCAGAGCCTCAACTTCACTGTCCAGGCTCTCTTAGACAAGCTTCACACCGATTCCGAAGCCCGCCAGGCTCTTGATGAAGCGATAGAAGCTCGCCAGATTGCTGACGCCGCAATGGCCGAGCGCGACGAAGTCAAGGCGCAACTAGAACTTGGCGCTGATGGGCTTGTTGCCAAACTACAAAAACAACTGGACGAGCAGGCGCGCTTCATCGAGGCCCAGAGACGGCAAGCCGAGAACCTCAAGGCCGAGCTGGAAAACTCGCAACAAACCCGCTCAAAAGAAGCACAGCGCTATGAACTTGAGAGCCGTGAGCTGTACCTGATGCTTCGGGATGCCCAGGATGTCGCTGCCTCCAATGCTGCCAAGGGCCTGATGCCCGGAGCTGCAGCTGACGGTATGGCGGGCGGCAAGAAGCTTGCTGAACAAGATCCCGCTCGTATGCAAGGCATCCTTGACCGTGAAAGACTACTCGAGCGCCTTCAGACCCAGATTGAGCGCCAGAAGGCTCTCTACAAGTTGGAAGGTCGTGCATGGGCTGCAGGCTCCGCCGGTCCATCAGACAAACTGCGCGCGTTACGTGAAGAAATGGACGGCATGGAACCTGGATTGGCCCCTCGGGACTTCACAAACAGTATGCTTGGTAGTTTCAAGAGCCGCGTCAGTACGCGGGCTAGCAAGAGCAATAGAGCCGCCCAACAACAGGACGAAGACGACAGCTCGTTCCAGGACACTTTTGATGACTACGATGGTAGCGGCACCGAAGACAGCATTGTGTACGAAAAACCCCGCCTTGTCAAGATGCGCAAACCAGTTCTCGACCCCAAGTCCAAGGCCAACCAGGCCAACCTGCTTTCAGAAATGGCGGGCAAGTTCCGGAAGGTTGACGACAGCGATTCGGAAGAGGGCGGGGGGGCTACATCTGGCCCTTCACACCCCAGCATGGAAAGTCAGGGATCGCCCATCACTCCCACAGAGGGCGAGATGCCCAAGATCAAGATCGAAGATACCTCCGCTTTGGACTCTGGGGCTACCACTGGCGCACCCCCTCCGCCGCCGCCTCCCCCTCCTATGCCCTTGCCTGGTCAGATCCCTGGCGTGGGTGGCCCGCCGCCTCCTCCTCCACCGCCTCCTATGCCCTTGCCTGGCCAGATTCCCGGCGTGGGAGGCCCACCTCCACCTCCTCCACCGCCTCCCATGCCCCTGCCTGGCCAGATTCCTGGTGTTGGTGGCAGTGGTGGCCCTCCTCCGCCCCCACCTCCGCCGCCGCCGCCGATGCCTGGTGCTCCCGGAGCACCCCCACCTCCTCCAATGCCGGGTGCTATGCATGGCCACTTCCTGCCACAGCCCGCTTTTACGTCAACAACCTCCCTGGGGCTTTCTGTCGTGCGCCCCAAGAAGAAGCTCAAGGCTTTGCATTGGGACAAGGTGGATTCGCCTTTGAGCACGCATTGGGCCGCCCATGCGCCATCCGCTGAGGCTCGCGAAGAGAAGTATGCTGAGCTGGGCCGAAAGGGTATTCTGGACGAGGTTGAGAAGCTGTTCATGGCCAAGGAAATCAAGCAGATTGGCAAGGCTAGTGGAAACAAGAAGGATGAGAAGAAGCAGATCATTTCCACAGATGCACGCAAGGCCTTTGGTAAGTCGACCTATTATTATATTTGTGTGTGATGGTTACTGACATATTGTGTAGAAATTGCTCTGGCCAAATTCTCGCACTATTCTGTTGACAAGGTGGTACAGATGATCATTCACTGTGACCACGAAGTACTGGACAACCCCGTAGTCATGGACTTTTTGCAAAAGGACGATCTGTGCAACATTTCCGACAACACGGCCAAGCTCATGGCTCCCTACAGCAAAGACTGGACCGGCCCCAACGCCAGCAACCCAGACCGTGAGCAGGACCCCAATGAGCTCACGCGCCAGGACCAGATCTACCTGTACACGGCCTTTGAGCTGCACCACTACTGGAAGAGCAGGATGCGCGCCCTTGCGCTCACGCGCAGCTTCGAGACCGACTACGACGAGATCAATTCCAAGATTAAGCATGTCATGACGGTGTCCGAGTCTTTGCGTGACTCAGTTTCGCTGATGAATGTGCTGGGTCTGATTTTGGATATTGGAAACTACATGAACGACGCGAACAAGCAGGCTCGTGGTTTCAAACTTTCGTCGCTGGCACGCCTGGGCATGGTCAAGGACGATAAGAACGAGTCGACACTTGCTGATTTGGTTGAGCGCATTGTCCGCACACAGTACCCTGAATGGGAGTCCTTCGCCGATGATATTGGCGGCGTGCTCAAGGCGCAAAAGGTCAACGTTAACCAGCTGCAACAGGATGCCCGCTATTACATCAGCAACATCCGAAACGTGCAGACTTCCCTGGACAGTGGCAACCTCAGTGACCCTAAGAAGTTCCACCCGCAGGACCGTGTCAGCCAGGTTGTGCAGCGCTGCATGAAGGAGGCACGCCGCAAGGCCGACCAGATGGAGCTCTACCTGGAGGAGATGTGCAAATCCTACGATGATATCATGGCCTTCTATGGCGAAGACTCGACTGACGACAATGCCCGTCGCGATTTCTTCTCCAAGCTGGCCATGTTTATCTCAGAGTGGAAGAAGTCGAGAGAAAAGAACATTAAGCTGGAACAGATTCATCGCCGGAACGAGGCGTCGATGAAGCGCAAGAACGCCGTGCCCAAGTCCATCACCACCGGCGCGTCAGCCACAGAAATTGGGCCGCTTACGCCTACAAATACCGGCGCCATGGACTCGCTGATGGAAAAGCTGCGCAAAGCTGCGCCCCAAGTCAAGGACAAGCGCGAGCGCCGCCGCCGCGCTCTACTGCGCGACCGTCACCAAGACCGCGTTGCATCCGGCCAGCCCGTACCCGACCTCAGCGAAATCCCCGAGTCCGAAGTTAGCTTCCATGCCACATCCAACGACCCCAACGGCCCGCTGTCCGCGCGATCCGACGAGCCCACATCCGCCGGCGCCGGCTCCGGGCCCACGCTGCTCTCGCCCAGCGCCTCAACCGGCGGCGAAGACGACGTGGCCCTGCGCGCCGCCGAGCTGCTGCGCGGCATGAAGCTCGGCGACGCCGCAGAGACGCCCGAAGACGCAGAAAAGCGCGACAGCATGCGCCGTGTGCGCATGGGCGAGGAGCGCAAGGCGCGCCGCAGGCGCCGCGAGACTAACCGCAGCGACGCAAGCAGCGCCGGCCAGCCGGCCAGCCCGACTAAGATGGCCAGCGCGGGCGCCGCGGCGCTCGCCGCTGTTGCAGCGCTGACGGGCGATACTTCGGCTGCTGCGTCGCTGGCATCACCGACGTCGCTGTCGCCTACTTCCGCTGCTACTGCTGCTGCTACAACGGCGGCGGCGGCGACATCGTCTGCCAGCCCCGCCGATGCACCCGAGAAGACGGACCCGCCGCAGAGCCCAGAAGTCATTGTCACCCCCGACGCTGCTACCGAGCCGCAGAAGAAAGCAGTCCCAGACGAGGCGGCGGCACAGGCCAAGGATACGCCGACTGGCGTAGCGGGCGATGCAGCGCCGGCGGATGCGAAAACGGAAGGGTAGGTCTAGCTGGACGAGTTAGTGCCGGCCGCCCGTTGCTCGTGTCTTCTGGTACCGTGGTTCCTGGCCCCCCCCCTTTTTTTTTCCTCTTCTTCTTCTTTCGCTGTATATCGCCTATGCGGCGGGCTCGATTTCTCTCGGCTATTTCTGCATTTGTTCTCCTTGTTTCTTATGCATCTACGTCTCTGCATCTCTGCATTTGCTTTCTCCTCGCATCCTTCGCCACGCCTCATTCCCTTGTTTCTCCTCTTCTTCCTCTGCTCTGTCGGCTTAGCCTGGTTATCAATCCATCTTCTTTTCTTCTTCTATTCCGCCCTGTCTCTCTGGTCCGCTTTTGTCTGGCTTGCTTGCTATGTTGCTTTTTGGCCCGGGCGGTGTCTTGTTTTCTGCAGGCTATCGCTGAGGTCTTGATGGGTGGCGTGTAGTGTATATATGTGTTCTCTTTTTTTTTTTCTTCTTGGATTTCATTTCTCCAGCCTTTTGTGTTGTTATTCTCGTGGCTTTTTTACTTGGTTTTTCTTTTTCTTGTCTCTAGCGACAGTCTGTTTTCTTATTTGATCCTATTCTTGCTTTTTCTTGTTGTTCATATTGCTTTTGATTTTCTTGTTTTGTCATGTTGGTGCCGTAGATGTGCAATTCCAAATCCATGATCCAATTAACTCTAGTTGCCCTATCACCATAACTCGCCCTCTTCGCCTCTGACCAAGCAATCGCCGCCCAAGAAAAAGAAAGAAAAAAACACATAGATGCAATGTTCGCTATATACCCGCTCCCATGACTTCGTACAAAATCGTAGTAGTAGCTCGTCGGAGTCCTCACTCACAGCTCGTCGTCGCTGTCTTCTAGAACAAAGCCGCCCGTGGTCTTGTGCTTCCGTGTCGGCACCACGACGTCATCATCATCATCGTCATCCCCATCGCTGTTGCCGTCAAGCTCGGTCTGCGTGTCCTTGCTCGTCCCCGCCGTCACCGCGCTATCCGTCATTTCCGTGTCCACATCCTGGTCCTCCTGCAGATCATCAAAGGTCGGCAACAGCGGATCGGGCGCGCCATCAGCGTCATCCATGTCCGTATCGCTTGCCGAGCCGTCCGAGTCAATACCCTTTTTGCGCTTCCGCCCACCTCCCACCGCAGCCGCCAGCGAAAGCTCTGCCTTCTGCGCTAACGTGGGCCCGTTGGCATGGCCGGCCTGGCCGCGCAAAAAGACCTGCTCGTTGGCACGGCGCTGCCGCTCTTCGCGCAGCCAGAACTCGGCGTCGTTGGCCGCCGTGTCTGAGTCGTCGTCGCTCGAGTGCACAAACATCTCAGACTTGACCTTGTTCAGCTTCTCGCGCTCTTTTTCGCGGCGGCGGCGCGCGCGCTCAGCCAGCAGCTCCGGGTCAATCTGCGTGTCCTCGTCGTCCTCGTCGCCTGACGTCACCTTGCGGCGCAGCCGCCGCTTGCGTGGCGGCTTCTTGGGCGCGTCGACGGCTTTGCGCGCCGTCGGGCCGCCGGCTGGGAAGAGCGATTCATAGTTTTCGTCGTCTTCGTCGTCTTCGTCAAGGACTGTGCGTGCGCTGCGGGTCGGCGGCTTGCGGCGAATCTCGTTGAGAGCCTGCTCGGCGTCTTCGGGAGAGGCATCCTCCATGCGGGTAATGGCAAGGAAGCCGGCGCATTTCTCGAGATGGTCTGTCGAGGTTTCGCTTGGGACACACCAAGGCGAATCCAGCGTCTCATCTGTAGTTATGTTCTGGCGGACAATACCAACTGTCTTGAGAAACAGGCGCAAGTGACCGTTTTTAAGGATGGCCGTCTTGGTCTCCATGTCGCCAGTCTTAATCACGTGTTCTGGCTCCCGTTCATCAGCGGGGCGTTCGCGGCCTTCAGCCTCAAAAGAAGCAATCCAGGCCTTGCGGACGGAAATAGCCTCGGTGAGGGTCTCGGATAGCCACTTGACCTCGGCGTGTTTCCCTTGCGAATACAAGATACGCACCAAGAAGCGAATTTGCTCCTCGACTTCATCGGTGTAGCGGAATTCTAGCTCAGCGGCAGGTCGAGACTTGGCTGTCGATGCGGCCTTCTTCACATGGCCGTGCTCGAGATAAAAGGCCATGTTGGTTGTTTTGGAGAACAAGAGCTCCACAAACAGTTGAGGCCTTTCACCTAGCTTCTGGATACATTTGCGTATCACACGCTTAGAAAGTTCCTGCCAGTCTGTGAAGACTGAGAGAGAGCGAGACAGTGGCTGTGGTCCCTTGATCATTTGATAAAAGAGGTTAATAATGTCGATGCGGTACATCATGACAAGCAGGTCCTGCTTGAAACCGAGACGAAAGAAGTAGCGATGAGCGCGCTTGAGCTGGTCGTTGTCGAGCTCTTGATAGAAGGCGGTGTATGTGACGTAGGTGTCAACGACAGCCTGTGACGAAAAGCGATGCAGGAACTTTTGGAAGTCAAACTTGCGGTCGAGGGTAACTTTGTGGGCAGCAGCCTCGCTCTCATCTTCATCGGACCCAGACAGGGCATTGGTGCCGGCATCTTCTGCAGCGCCATCGGCACCCTCCAGATCCTGAGAGGGCAAGGGGTTGCCATCATCATCTTCGATAATGACTTGCTTGACAGCCTTCTTGGGTTTGCGCTTGTTGTTGCGGTTGATAGCCTTCTTGGCCCGCACCTGCATGTCTTTGTTCTGCGACGAATATGCCGACAGCAGATGAGTAAAGTTGTGGGCCAATTCGATCGCTGTGTCCATATACTCGAGCCCTTGGCCATTGTATGTGCGCAAAACGGCAGCTATGAGTTCTTGTGTATCCTCCTCGTAGAATAGCCGGCTGAGGATGTTGTCTGCAATCTCAACATCGGCATCATTCTTGGCATCGTAGACTTCCTTGACTACCAGCAAAATTTGGTTAAAGCAACGCATGCTGGCTACCAGATCCTCCCACGTCTTGCCTTCGAATGCCATACGCATGCTGCGGTGCAGAGAGATGAACATTTCCTGGCTCAGCGCGCTGGCAACAAGATTGAAACTGCTGACGTTTTCATCTTCAGCTGCCGACACCGGGTCCGGCTTCTTTGCGCGGCGGCGAATGCGCTGCAGTTCGGCTTGCAGGAACCACGAGATGACGTAGAAGAACTGGCGATTGTGGTAGTGCAGCACCTGCGGGGCCTCTCTTTCGAGCGACTTGCGGACGTGCGTCAGAAGCGGGTTGAAGCCGGCATCCAGGAAATCGCACACAAACTTCTGCAGGATATCGCTGGCTCTGCTATTGAGAGACGGCACCGGTCCCATGTCCCTGTTCTCCATGGCTTTCTTGCGACTGTTTTTCGGCGGCCGGTACGTCTTGCTAGCATCGAGCTTTTGTTGTCGCACTTCGGCACTGATGAGCGCATCCTGGCCCGCCAGCGGTGTCATTTTGCCATCGGAGCGTGCCATCCACACCATGGTGCCAAAGCGAGAGTGTCGGCTGGGCAGGTTGCGCTGAATCTGGCTTTTCTCTCGGGCAATCATGTCCTCCATGTTGTTCCCGATCTCAGCGACTTGCTGTGCGCGCGGCATAAAGAGCACTTTAGGATCAATTCGCTTGATCAGATGGAATAGGATTTCCAGGAGTAGCGTGTCTTCGTTGCGGAAGTCGTCGCCAATGTTTGAAGCAATAGTCAACAGGTACGGGAAGACTTTTTGCGCGGCAAACTGTTCGATGAGTTCGTTGCGCTGTTCGGACGCCTTTTCGTGCATCTGCGGAAAGTCAACGGGCGGTAGAATCTGGGTCATGTTGCGCAGGAGATACAGCGTCATCTTGATCTTTCCCTCGTCTTTTGGCGAACGGTCGCGCATATCCTTTGCCATGGCCGCGAGTTGAATCTTGATGGCGCCCTGTAAGAAGTTCATGGACGGATCCAGCAGCTTATTCTTGTATTGGACGTGGGCGATTTGCAGGGCCGGTATATGTGTGTAGTGGTTGACGGTTGTGGTCTCGACATCGCGCTCAAGCGGCCATGTAAGGAGGACGGCCAGCTCGCAGGCAGCAAGAGCGAGTTTCTCCTTGAGCGGACTGAGTATCCGGGCTTTAAGCCAGTTTCTGACAATGTGCGGCAGATCGACTGGCACCAATGTTGTGGTCGAGATGCACCGGGCAACATCGAGGCGATTCATCTTCTCGTCAAAGAGACGCAGCCATCGCTTGATGTCGCGGAGACAATCGATGGCCGAGTCTCCGGGCACATATCGTGAGGGCGCATCAGGCGAAAAGCCACCGAGCTACAGAGCAGAATAGTGTTAGCATGTGGTCGAGGAGACAGTGGTTGAGGAGAAGAGATCCTACAGCTGACAACAAGCTCTTGATGTGAGCGTCCACAACAGCGGGGACAACGCCATTTTCCGGATCCTCTTCCATTGCGGGAGTGCTCGGCGGCAGCGGGGGCGGCGGATTGAATTAACGGCAGCGGGCCGGGCGTATGGTCAAAGGTGGCGGAGACACGGAGGGACACCGGCGTCGGTCGTGGACAGTACAAAGTACAAAGGGTAACCAGCACTACTGCTGGCAAATCGGAGCCGACGCGTCGCGACGCGTCTACCGCGAATCAATCAACCCGGCAGAACCCCGGCTAATACGCACTCCTACCCCAGATTCTAGCTCCAAGCTTGGGATATCACAAGCCACAAAGGGGCCGCTGATTGGCCGAGGTTAGCCGAACCCCACTAGGTCCGAGCCAGAGCTGCCGGGGCTTCCCACGGCTTTATATTCAACGACAAATGCCCAACTAAGAGACCGCAAATGGGCGAGCAACAAATCACTCTTTTTTATTCGCACATAACCTCGAGAATGTTCAACTACACTCTTCTCCGGGCCGTCAAGCCTCATGCCCGCGCTTTCAGCACAAGCATCTCGAGACCGCTGGAGATCAAAAAGCTCGGTGTCTTGGGCGCTGGCCAGATGGTGAGTTTGTGTTTTGCATATTATAGTGCGTGGTATATGGTCAAATGCTTTCTGCTGACATGAATGCTCCCTCCTAAAAAGGGACTCGGTATTGCGCTGGTCGCTGCTGCCAAAGCTGGTCTTCCAGTCTCTCTAGTTGATACCTCAGAAAAGGCTCTGAACAAAGGCCTTGGCTTTGCCGGTAAGCTTCCCTTTATCTTCCACAGGTTCCAGTATTCTGTAATGAAACATCATGTGCTAATACACGGGCTATGCATTAGACAAACTCCTTGCTAAAGATGTTTCAAAGGGCCGTCTCTCCGAGGAAGAAGCCCAAAAAGCCCGGTCTCTGCTGTCCACCTCCACAACCATGGACGCTTTCGCAGAGGTTGACTTTGTCATTGAAGCCGTGCCCGAGATCCCAGATCTCAAGTTTCAGACTTTCCGCCAGCTGGCCGAGATTACCCCGTCACATGCCATCCTAGCCACCAACACATCTTCCATCAGCATCACCAAGATTGCCGCCGCCACGACCGCCGATCCCACCGACCTGTCTGCTTCGTCCCGCGTTGTTTCCACGCACTTCATGAACCCGGTTCCTGTGCAGAAGGGCGTCGAGATTATCAGCGGCCTGCAAACCAGTGCTTCTACGCTGGAAGCCGCTGTCAACCTGGTCAAGAAAATGGGCAAAGTCCCCTCCATTAGTGCCGACTCACCGGGCTTCCTGGCTAACCGCATCCTCATGCCTTACATCAACGAAGCCATCATCTGCCTTGAAACTGGCGTCGGCGACCGTGACTCGATAGATGGTATCATGAAGAATGGAACCAATGTTCCCATGGGCCCCCTGCAACTGGCCGACTTTATTGGCTTAGACACCTGTCTAGCCATCATGAAAGTGCTGCATACGGAAACTGGAGACTCCAAGTACCGCCCGTCTGTCTTGTTGGGGAATATGGTCAACGCTGGCTGGCTGGGCAAGAAGTCTGGCAAGGGTTTCTATGAATACTAAAATGGACAGAAAGTAGCAGCTTCGCTTCTGCGGCCACGCCCTAGCAGGACGTTTTTAGCCCCGACTCATTTTGCGGCTAAACCTTCCCTAGCCATTCCGGGCTGTTTTGCTCCATGCCCTTATCCATTCCCTCCTCCTCTGCTCATGTACCTCCCGTAACACAGGTCAATGTACATGTCTACGCAGCTGTAGACACCCAGCTGGTGAGTACCAACGGCCCAACCTCAGCCAGACTGTGCACGCCCATCAGCCTGAGTCATCAACATGCACAAGTGTTTTACTCTCCGTGTGCAACAACGTCGCTGATTGCCCGCGACTCGGTCTCTTCTTTCCCGTAGGCATCGGCTGGCTGCTTCTATGCATGCCGCACGCTGCTTTCCTGTTGTTCTTTTTCTGTTCTTTGCCTACCTAGGTGGCGGTGGCTAAGACAAAAATGCCGATGCCGCTGTGCATTGGTCTTTATGGATTCTAGAAGTTCCAAAGAAGCATAGGGGATGGCAGGTAGCACTGCGCAAATGTCAATAGTCATAATACATGGCACTGTATATACAACAGACCGAAATCGTAGTCCTTTACCCATTCCAATCTCCAAATCTCAATCTTGCCATTCATCGTCAGTTTTTATATTCTGGCTTTTTTTTTCGAGTGACGAAATCCTTTCTACAAACAACAAATACAAACAGCTACTGTAAGCATCCTTGATTCTATTTCGGATATGTGCATCTGATGTCCCGATCTATAGCAGGGGAGTTGTCGAGTGTTACACAGGCCCATGAGCAACAGACATGTCCGCCCAAAGCGGCAAAGCCCAAAATTTGCTTCCAATCATTTTGTAGAACTTGGTGCGTCTGTCTCCACTCTACCTTTTTCTTTGCTTCGTTGATCTTTAGCTCACACCAACAGTGATTTCCAGGCTTCAACAAGTTCTACAACTTCCTGTGCTCGAAGGAGTTGGTTGCCATGGCCCAATGAGACATCGGCCAAAGCGCTCAGCCCCTGCTGTATGCGTGCCGCAGGATGCAGTTGACCTTGCAAACGCCAGACTTCTAGACAGGGTTATGGCCTGTGTAACCAGAATTGACAAACCCAGAGATTAAGAGTGTGGGCTAAGAATTTACACTTGCTTGACAGGATTGGTACGGCTTTCTTCCACGCTACGGAGTTCAAGAAGAGACAGCGGTAGTATCTGTGTATCAGCCTTTTTTTCCTCTTCTTTTGTACTGAGCCGAGTCTGGAGGGAGTCTCCGGGTTCTCAGGGTATAAGTCATAGAGGGCAATGGTCTGGGCTCAAGAGAAACTGGACTATGGGCGTGTCACTATAAGTGCCATTCATCTACTACAGATTTCTTGGATCAGCCCTTGGTCTGGCACCTCCTCCTCACCTTTTCACCAAGTTTGAACCCCCCTCATGACACTGTATTCAAGGCTTCCGCCGAGACCATGACGGTCACCGTCACTGGAGCCTCGAACTAAGTAACCAACTGTGTCTGGTCGGCTGCATGTGTTGAGACGACATCGCCAGAGGGTTCACTTGGCTCTCCTTGTGAGTCTTTTCAATACCTCGCTGACTACTCCTCCACGACCTCCGTTTACATGCCCTAGTCCAACCTGATTGCCCAGCTGCGATGCCGTACCGTGTGCCGTTTCGCTTTTCCTTTTCTTCGTATTCCGACAGAATCTGCCTCTCCGTTTGGCCGCAGAGGGCTTCTTGCGCCGAGAAATTAACCAGCAAACGCCGGATATACACGCGTTGTTTATTGCGTCTACTCTCTTACACTTGTGTTTGGCTCTACGGCCACACTCGTGGCCACCGCCTCTCCCATCTACAGCCTTTTTCTTTTATTTTTCTTTTGTGCTACCACACTTCTTTCATGTAGCCATCTTTCTCTGTCAATTTCCGTCTTTGGCTTTTGGAATCACGCCTGGTAGCTGCCTTAAATTGATTCAATATGGCCCGCATCCGCCCCTCCATATCTGCGTATGCGCCTTGGGGTCTCTGAAAAAGACAGCCGGGGCTTTGCTTTCGCTCCCCCCCTACTCCAGAGCTGACTGTACTGGATCTTTATACAACCTCCATATTATTCAGTTCTACACATAGTCCCCTGTTGTATTCCTCTGGGGGATGAGGCCTCTGTGACCAAGTCTTTGTTCTTTGTTCCTCCAGGTACTTGGTGACCAATACCCTGACATTGCTACGAATAACAGAGCATCACTGAGATCGTGTAAGCTAGGGTCGATCTCACTGGACTGAATGTACTTATCTTCGTCTCAGCGCCATCCAGAATATACCAGTTCATACTTGCTAGTAGCTCAGCTCCAGCCTATATACCGCCCTAATGGCTTCTAATCGCCCAGGCGCTTCTACAGACTTTCTTTCACCCTCGTCCCCACCGCCACTATCGTTCTCGGAGGCCCCGTCGCTACAGCCTAACCAGGCCCCAAGCTGCAGTCAGGACGAAGGTGGAGATACGGAGCAGGCTCCCGGACCCGCCCATTGGCCGCGGCCTTCTATTCCATGTATGCCGCCCAGCCAAGTCGGTGCGGTTTTCACACATCTTCAGTCGTCTACTATAAGAGGAAATGCAATATTAGATAGGCATTACCAGCACCATCGCTACTCTCATAGCCAGCAAAACCCACGATATTCGAGGGACTATTCTCGCCAGGACCTTTCATACGCCCATGATCCAGCACCCATTCGGCCTCCAGTCTTCTCGTCTACAAAGCATCACAGTGACAATACGGCACTACTTAGAGACAGCCAGTCGGGCGATAGTGAGGCTATCGCTCGTTCGATATCGAGACTTGGAGACCAATCACACCAGACTTACCACCCTCCTACCTGTCCAATAGACCGCAAACCAGAAAGCATCAACATGTCCCGCCCATATGGTACACTTGATACCCTCCCACCACCGCCCCCACTGGGACTTGGCTCTACCTACGACACCGACCTCTCATACTCACCGTGCTCCGGGCCGGCCGGGCTCAGCTACAAGACCATGTCCGACAGCGGCGGCCCGAACAGTCTCTCTCCCTCGCAGCCCAGCCCAGCAGCCACTAACGCCAAATTCCAGAAGCACAAGATGAAGAGATTTAGGTACGTCCTCCTTGGCAAATGCGGAAGACTCGCCGCCGCTCAATTGGCACACCTACTCACCAATGTAATTCCGACTTCGTCCTCTCGCACCTCACAGATTGACACACCAGCAAACCCGCTTCCTCATGAGCGAATTCGCGAGTCAGCCTCACCCGGACGCCCTTCGGCGCGAAGAGCTGTCGCGGCAGATTCCCGGGCTGAGCCCGCGGCAGGTGCAGGTGTGGTTCCAGAACCGGTAGGCCCTTGTTTCTTGCTCTTCTTCTTCTTGTTCGGAAGCCTTGTCTTTGCTGCTCTGCCTACTGCTTCTCCTCGGCTAACCCTTTAATCTGCAGGCGCGCCAAAGCCAAGCGCCTCACAGCCGACGACCGCGACCGCATGATTGGCATGCGGGCTGTTCCCGAAGGCTTTGACAATCTCAGTGCTCTGCACAGCCAATATGGAGCCATCCATAATCTTCACCCAGACAACTTGATGAACTCGCAGCAGTCGCAGCAACTCCCTCCGCCCTCCCGGACTTCTCTTGTCGGCATGTCAAACTATCCCGTGCCTAGCTATCCTTCCACCTTCACGCCACTGCTAGACCCTCTCCACCAGCCTTCTCTGGCTACCGCTGCCCACCACCATGGCAGTCTGCCGCAAGCCCAACTCCAGTTACTCAGCCACCATCAGCCCTCTATGCGGCATGCAAACGTCGACACCCGGCCGTATCCGTATCCCGAGGCCCATGACTTTGTCTCAGAGCCAGGCCACGCTAATCACCAGCACCAGAGCTATGATAGCAGCTTGCTGCAACGCCCAGTGGCGACCCGCGATTTATACGTGCCCCACTGCTCTGAGCCATTCCAAGTTCTAGGGCGGGTGGAGGAAATCGGCTCGGGCCCACGCATAGGCTCGGCAAGCGGTCGCCAGCCATTGGGCCCCCCACAAGTTCCGATGTACGCCCCGGGAGCTGGACAGTATCCCGATTTGGCCAGCTCACTGACTAGCACGTGCTTATATTCAGGTTTGCCGCCTACATTATCCCCATTACACCAGCTGCCAACTCGCTCTCACTAACTGTTTTCGTTTGTCCGATCAGCTCCGCTTCCCAGCCTATCCACCAGTTGCCCCCTCATAGCCACAGACGAAGCTCGCCATATCCCAGCCATCCAGGGCCACAGCTACTTCCCAGGCCCCAGAATAGCATCCCAGCCCGCCCACACCGACACCGTTCCACCCCCCAGCATCGAGTCTCTCACGCCCCTCCAGTCCTACACCCACCACCCCACAGCCGTCACGGCCGCCACCTCTCTGCCCGTCGCTACGGAACTGGGGTCTCACAAGGTCCGCGAGATTGCGTCGTCTGCGGCCGAAAGCACACTGGGGGCAGCGAGGATGATACAGGCGGACTGGCCAAGGTCTCGGAACTACAGGCCACCTGTCTGTACACCAGAGAGACGCTGTTCGCCGGCTTCCGGCCAGAGTCCGGGGACTTCTCCGGCGGTGGACCCGGGCTTATGAACATTGACAGTGTGGCATCTCCCTAGTGTATAACTGTCCAGGGGTCTTGTGGCTGGCTTTTCTTTGTTCTCCGTCTTGATAGATCTTGGGGTGGTTTTTTTTTTCTCGCGCGATACATTTGTTCTACTGCCAGAGTTTGTGATTCCTTGTTGGTGAATCTTTGTTTTCCACAACTGCAGAAATGATGTGGGTATTTTCTTTGATACGGTTCTCAATGTCACAGCTATTCGGGAAGAAAACAGTGAAAGTGAAATGCTGAGTGAAGTATATTCTTATGCGTGTTGAGAGTCTAGCTACTAAATCAAGTTCACAACAAATGGGTATATGTTTATGAATGCTCTGTGTATATCCTTTGCTCCATAGATCCAGTATGTCCTGTGGTATAAGAGACGAGTATGTGTATACTGCAAGTCGAAATACAGCGGCCCATGATGGTGAGATAGCCAGCCGCTCATTAATAAGTCATATCATTGTCGTGCCTTGATGGGGAGGTGTTCGTTTTTTTTTCGTTTCTTATTGTTTTCTTCTAGTTCTTTAGTCCTGGTGGCTCCACTTCATGGCACCGGGCACGCGGGCGTCCTTGACAACAAACTTGCAGTTCTTGAAGGTGGTCCACAGCGAGACCCAGAAGTTGCCGTCCTCCTTGTAGTACAGGTCGCCCAGCACGGGGACCAGAGCCTCGGTGGCGTCCTCGGCATAGTAAAAGGGGATGCGCGAGAACAGGTGGTGCACGACGTGGGTGCCAATGATTCCGTGGAAAACGTAGCGGTCAATCCAGCCGTAGTTGCGGTCGACAGTAGCCAGGGCACCCTTGACGTAGGACCAGCTGTCAGGCTCGTAGTGGGGGACGTCGGGGTGGGTGTGGTGCAGATAGGTTATGGCCACCAGCCAGTGGTGGACCCAGAAGTAGGGCACGACGTAGAGCAGAGTCATGTTAGTCCAGCCAACATTCAGGCCCAGCTGGTAGACGCAGAAGGCGGTGATGGCCAGGCCGACGTCGGACATGAAGATGTAGAAGGCCTCGGTGGGGCGGAACACACCGCTCCAGGGGTCCAGGTGGCTGCGGCGGTACCACGCGGTCTCCTTCTGCAGCGACTCGGGGCCGGCGGTGGCGTTGGTGAGCAGGTACAGCGGGAAGCCAACCAGCTGGTGGGCCATCAGGCGGACTAGAGTAACAATGGGCACGTCCTCGAACAGATCAGGGTCGACGAGAGCCGCGTCACGCTTGGCCGAGTGGATAGCCTCGGTGTTGGGGACAAAGGCCATGTCCTTCTCCATGTGGCCAGTGTAGCGATGGTGGCGCGAGTGCGAGTACTTCCAGCTAAAGTAGGGCACCATGAGCATGGAGTGGGTGGCCCAGCCGATGATGTTGTTGAAGCGGGGGTGCAGCGAGAAGGCTCCGTGGCCGCACTCGTGGGCCAGAATCCAGAGACCCGTGCCAATGAGGCCGTTGACGTAGCCGTAGGCGCCCCAGGCGGCCCAGCGGAGGTACTGGTTCTCGAGGCCGGGGATGTACTTTTGGGCAGCCCACATCAGGGAGAAGAACATGGCCAGGTCCTTGATGAGGTACGACATGGAGATCCAGACCTTGGGCTTGAAGCAATGGGGCGGGACGGCGCTGCGCAGCTCGTCCACGGTCGGGAATTCCTTCTCGGCCTTGGAGGCGGCGGCGGCCTTCTTGTTGGCCTGGGCGGAGGAGAGTCAGCAATGGCCGGCCGGAGCGAGACGAGAACGGCAGAAGGGCAGGAGGTGGGAGCTTACCGTAGTGGCCCGGACAGCGCTGCCAGACATTTTCACGAGGGAGGAAAAGATCAAAGGGAGGAACACAAGTGAAGAAACTTTTAGAGTCTCAGCAGCAATGGAGGAGAGAGAAAAAAGAAAAAAAAAAAAAAAAGAACAAAAGAGAGTAGGCACCTTCAGAAGAAAGAAGGAAGAAGGAAAAATTTCCAGCAAGAGAGTGGCTTCTTCTTTTGGGGGGTGCTCCTTCTATTCTCCGGTGGAGGAACAAGAAAAGAAGAAAAAAAAAAAGAGGCAGGAGCCACAAACGGAGAACAACAACGGGGGAACAACAACGGGGACACACAGACACAGACACAGACGACAGCTCAAGAAACACGCAAAAGAGGAGAGGCAGAGACAGAGACAGAAGCAGATTCAGATGCAGCAGGGTCGTGGAAGCCAGCGAGGGTCCGGCTACTTGTAGGAAAGCTACAAGGACAAGGAGCTGGGGAAAAGAAAAGAAAAAAAAAAAAGAAAAGGAGCCCCCCTCCCCAGGGAGAGGAGAGAAGAGAGGACAACGAGAAGGAATCATAGAAGCATGTGTATGAGCCAGCAGAGACAAGGCGATCGATACCAGCGTCCAGCACTCCCAATGGCTCAGGAGGAAAGAAGGGGTCTTTGCCTTCAAGCGTTCAGTTCAGGAGGACCCTCAGGAGAGCCCATCAGCGAGCAATTGGGCGGCATGGGGCGGAGATAAGCCCTCCCCGAGCAAACATGCCATGGAAACAGACAGCAGCAAGCATACACGCAAGTATACGCCCGTCTGTATCTGGTGCCTGACTGACTGTCTGTCTGCCTGTCTCTGTCCACCCTGCCTTCTCCACGCCAACCCCGGGTCTCGCCGTCTTCCAGTCTGGCTCGATGGATCTTTGGACCACAGACGGCGGACAGCCAGCCAGGGCTAAAAAAGCGTTTGGTGGGGACTCTTGGGCCTCTCTTGTTTTAGCCTGACTCCTAGCTCCTTTTTTTCTGCCTGGGTAGCTCGCTGGCTCGCTGGCTCGCTCCGGCCGGCCTTCCCTTGCTCTGGCTGTGTAGCCAATTGAAGAGGCACGATTTGTCCGCAGCCGACAAGCCTATTCGGATACGTGTAGACAGGCTGGGTTGTCGAGGATGAGGGTTCGAGGACGAGGGGTCGAGGCTGCTGTGAAGCTCTGCGCTGGCACTTGTCCATGGTTTTTTTGGGGTGTTGTGACTTGTACAAATGTATTGTTGAACTGCATAATAGCTAGTTTGTTAGTAGTCAACTAACTATAACTAACCAACTGTCCTTCTCACTTATACCCTCCTCTTACATTCCAGCTTGCTCCTTATCTGATCTCATGCGCCTGCCATGACCTGTCGCTGCATGTACCTGTAACTGTACCTGTACTTGTGGTTCTGGAATCACATGCAAAGGGGGAAGCAAGCGAAAGGGGTAGCCACGAGGCATAGCCGCTAACCCTCAGAACCCTAGCCACCCATAATCAATCCTTGGGCTGTGTCCTGGGGCTGAAATTTGCGCCGTCAAGATGTAAGCCCCCTCCTCCTCCTTCTCCTCTAATCCGTACCTGTCAATCTCTGTCTTTTCTGGTGCAGGTCTTGTCGGCATCCGCAGGTTCGCAAGCCGATGGAATCCAAAGGGCGGGGGATATGTGTCTAGACTTTTTGCTACAGTATCTGTACCTACTTGGTACTTGGTACTCGGTACCGGCTCAAGGCAGAGCCGCAGACTGGGCCTAGTTTAGGGCGTCCCCTGAAAACAGAAGGAGAAGAACAAATGTGGCATCTAGAAGGCAAAATGTAACCCTAAGTTGTTGAAGTTGCCTCTGATTGATCCAGGTTTCTTTTTTCTTTTTCTCTCTTTTCCCCCCTCCCCTTCTCTCTCCCTTTTCTCGCCACAGTTTCCATCTTGCAGTTCAACGTGCCGTGAACGTACAAGTACAACGAATGTACAGTTAGTTAGCTCGCTAGTTAGTTGCAGGGAATTTGTTCGTTCGCTGAAGGCTGTTCGCAGAATGCAGAATGTGGCGTGAAAACTCTGCACCATGCAGTGTGAATTTTTGTTGAGAACAAAAAAAAAAAGACAAAACCTAAACGTACACTTTGTAGTGTAGTACCTAGTGACTTGTACTTGGTACATCAACGCTCTCTCTGTCTGTCTCACCGCCTTTATACCTCTCGCTTTTCAAGGGTCCAAGACTCTAGCTCTAACTCTCTTAGACTGTTTGTTTGTCTTGCCAAGAGCCGCCCACGTATACAATTCAGAATGCGTTCCGTTGCCTCTCAAGCCTGGTTGCATTTAGCCTTGTCTGCCCCTGAGCTTGTTGAGTTTAGCCTTCGACATCAGAGATAAGACGGCTGAAAAAGTGTATGTATACATACATGGAGGGGTTTTTTTTTCTCTTTTTTTGAGTTGCCCCCTTTTTTCGACAGGGATCATAAACCCTAAATGTGCGCTGTTCTTTCAACAATCACAGCAACCCTAGCTCGCTTAGCTCAGTTGGTTAGAGCGTCGTACTAATATTCTATCACGGAATATCAAGTAATGCGAAGGTCGCCAGTTCGACCCTGGTAGTGAGCATCACATCAGCCTTCCTTTTTGAAGACGGGTCTTGATTTTTGATTTTTGATTCTTTTTTCTGAATGTCGTGCACAAACCGTAGAGACACGCCCAAGAACATGGAAAAGTTGAAATATGCATAAAAATTAATAAAAAGCAAGTCAAAAAGTGTGTATGGTCTTGTTTGGGGCCACGCGGACGAAGGACAGCCTCTGCGCTGGGCAGGTGGGAGACCTCCTGTCATTATACTTTGGATTGTGGGGTTTCTGTATGCATGGTTTTAGGTTTTGGTTTTTGCTTCTGTTATGTATTTTTCCTGGTACTAGAAATAGTCCCCTGTCGTATGTCGAGAATCCCTCGCGAGTAGACAGGTAAATAAAGACTTTCATCATCAAAAAGTGTGTCGCACGTTAATCACTGTCTCGCCCGCTCCTGGCCGTCTCCGTCATACCCATGGATACCCCCGGCGCTCTCCATCGTAAAAGGCGACGCTGCAGGCCCATCCAGCACGGCAAGCTCGTCGCCACTAAACATGCGCGGCAGCAAAAACGTGCGTACGGGAATCAGCAGCATGATGAACACGGGGAACCCCACCGCAGCAATTGTCTGCGTGATGGCAAACGTTGCGCCGAAGCCGACCAGCTCGATAGCCACAAACAGCCAGACGGCGCGATTGCGCACGACGCCGTGCGCGCCAGACCGCTCGCACGCGCGCAGCGGGTGGTTGCGCGGCGTCAGCTGCCGGTCCTGCGCGAGAAAGACTAGCTTCGCCGTGATCCCGTTGCCCTCGAGCGCCTGGACGCCCATGACGAAGAAGAGCCCCGCGAGCACGCCGTGCGGGATCAGGTGGAGCACGTCGAGCAGTGGTCCGGTCATGGCGACGAGTGTCAGTAGGCCCTGGGCGAGGTTTGAGACGCGCTGCTCGACGACGTGCGTGATGACGGGCGCGGCGCGGGGCTTTTCGTCTGTGCTGGCATCGAAGAGTGGCGGAGAGCTGGTGGCGGAGGCGTCGGGTAGGCTAGTGACGCAAAGAGATCTGGTGTGGTATGGGGCCTGGGGAATCAGGCCATTGGGAAACGGGAGACCTAGAACACCGGCGATGCCTGTGGTAATGCCGAGGAGAAATAGATCCCAATGAAAGCCGGCAGGCTTGCGGAGGGGGAACTCGGTGCCCTGGGCAATTAGAGACGAGACTGCGAGAGGAAGCGTTAGCAGAGAAGGCAGAGCAGACATGTAGCCAAGACAAACAACATACCGTTGTGGTCAAACCAGAATAGCACCGTCAGCAGCACCGCAAACGGCAGCGCCAGAAACGCATCGCCCACCGAGACGTTGCGCGGGTCCACGATCCACCCGCTACGGCCCGTCGGCTCAAACGCCGTGCCAGTCGGCAGCACTTCGACGTCGACACTGCGCATGCGGCCAAAGTGCACAAAGCCGGTAAAGAAGACAAGCGTCAGCGGCGTGCCGTAGTCGGCGACAAACACACGCACGGCGTGCAGGAACAGCGGACCCTCGCCGAGCTTGGCCGCCGCGTACGCGACCATGAACACCAGCAGCGCCAGCGCAATCGACAGGTAAAACGCCTCGGCCTCGGCTGGCGTCGCCGTGTCTAGCCGCGCAAGCACCTGCACGCCCTTTTGGATATAGATGCAGGCGACGTAGAAGCCGAAAATGTCGCACGGGAAGCGTGTCACGTAGCGGAGCAGGTTGCACGAGTTGGTCACGGCCAGCACGGTGTGCAGCACGGCGGACCACAGGCCGATCCAGCACATGAAGGCCATGTAGTCGACGCCCGACGAGTGCATAATGTCGTACACGGTGTAGTTGAACACGGTGATCGGCCCCGTGACGCCGACAATGACAAGCGGCTGGCATGCAAATAGCGAGAAGACGACGGCGCCGAGGACCGACGCCAGCAGGACCTCGGTCACGCCGTAGTGGTGGTCGGTGCTGGCAAACATGTCCAGCGAAAAGGCCAGCGCCGGAAGGATGCTGCGCAGAGCTGCGGCGTTAGCTGGGGGCCCGTCCATTCCATCAATCACGGAAGAGCGCTGGGGGGAGGGTCCACTGACTTGGCAAAGAACATGTACACCGTGGCCGGTACCACGCGGTAGTCCCACGCATCGCGCCAGTCGCTCACGTAAAACGGCACGCGGCGGCGGAGGTCGCGGACGATGCCCTGGCACAGCGCGGGCTTCATGGCGGCGCTGGTCGGGAGCGGGCGTGCGGGACGCGGTGTGGCGGAGCAGCGGATGAGACGACGACGAGGGGCGCGGGGGGGAACTGCCGAGACAGTAAAAGAGAGTCAGAAAAACACACACAGACAAAACAAATATGAATAATACACCCTCAGCGGTATCCCTCAACAAGTGACACCATCTGACCGCTTCTGTCAAACATGAAAAAAAAAATGAAGCTCAAGTGAAGATGAGATGAACATGGGCCAACGTACAGGCAGTTGCTTTTTTGAACTTGTAAGCGGAAAAGATTTAAGTGGGGTCCCAATGAGCGGTGATCTTTTTCCCTAAAATGACACAGGCATGTGCACTAATTAGGACTCTGAACATTGCCCGATACGGAATTCCGCCCATGGGAAAAGTCACATTACACGATATTCATTGACATGCAAGATCGACCAACATATGCACACAGTGAGCCCAAGAGGAGATTAAGATGGCATCAATGAGAAGAGAGAGGGAGAGAGATATACACAGCTCAAAGCAGGAAGAGCTCTCCCCTGACGCATATAAAAAAACACAGGGCTGGAAAGCCCAGGACAAAAGAAAGACTGGAAGAAATGCCAAAGGCCCAGAGGACGACGACAACGACGACGGTGTATTGTTACAAATGGTGAGAGTGAGAGTGCATGGGAGAGAGAAAATAGAACCCGAGAAAAAGAAAGAAAAAAAAAAAACGCCAGCAAACTAACAAAAGAGAAACAAATGCAGACAACCAAACAATCAATCAAATCAGAGACACAGCACATCAGCCCAAACTGATCCGAGACCGAGGCCGAGACCAAAGCTACTAGAGGCAGAAGGACACACAAGAGTCTCGCGACAGCGACAGCGGCAGCGCTGTACAGCGACAGCCCCAACGACCCGCCACATCTACCGCTTACCGTCCACGGGCTTCTGGCTCTCAAACGACGCCGACGGGCTCGGCGCGCCGCCCAGCGGGCCGTCGACGTCGCCAGCCTCAGGCTCAGCCGCCTCTGGCGCAGGCACTGGCTTTCCCAGGCCGGGGTTATCGCCGCCAAAGAACTTTTCAAAGTCGCCCTTTTCCTCAAACGGGCGCGGGCCGAGCAGGCGAACCATGTCGTCGCGGGTCAGGACCTCTTTGCCCAGCAGCTCCTCGGCGACGAGGCCAATCTCCGTCTTCTTGCTGGTCAGCAGGGCGCGGCAGCGGGCGTAGGCCTCCTCGACGATGCGGTGCACCTCGGCGTCAATCTGCTGCGCCGTCGACTCGGCAAACGGCTTCTGGATCTGGTTCGGGTTGTTCTCGTAGTGCATCGGGCCAACCTTCTCCGACATGCCCCACTCGGTCACCATGCGCTGCGCCATCTGCGTGACCTTTTTGAAGTCGTCGCTGGCGCCCGTCGTGACCGTCGGGAAGTGCATTTCCTCCGAGATGCGGCCGCCCAGTGTCATGGCCATGCGGTCCATCAGCTGCTCGACTGTCATCAGGTATGCGTCCTGCGGGAGGTACTGCGCGTAGCCCAGGGCGCCCTGGCCACGCGGGATAATGGACACCTTGAGGAGCGGGTCGGCATCCTTGAAGAACCAGCCGCAGACGGCGTGGCCGGCCTCGTGGTAGGCCACCGTGCGTTTCTCAATGGGGTTGAGCACGAGAGACTTGCGCTCCAGGCCGCCAATCACACGTTCAATGGCTTGCTCAAAGTGGATCAGAGTGACAGACTCAGCATTGGCACGGGCGGCTGTGACAATCATGTTAGCACACGTATGAATAGCAGATGATATCTAGACTTGTTACTTACCAACCAAGGCAGCCTCGTTGACGACGTTGGCAATGTCGGCACCGGAAAAGCCCGGCGTCAGGGTAGCCAGACGGCCAGTCAAATAGTCAATCTTCTCGTTGGTTACAATCTTTTTGAGATGTACGGTAAAGATCTCCTCCCGGCCCTTCATCGTGGGCCGGTCAATGTAGATGTGGCGATCGAAACGACCGGGTCTCATCAACGCCTTGTCCAGCACATCGGCACGGTTGGTTCCAGCCAGCACAACAATCTGCTCGGCCGTGTTGAAGCCGTCCATCTCAGTCAGGATTTGGTTGAGGGTCGACTCGCGCTCGTCATTGCCACCACCCATGCGGTTTGAGTCGCTTCTCGAGCGACCAATGGCGTCAATCTCGTCGATGAAGATGATGCAGGGCGCGTTCTTGCGCGCCGTGGCAAACAGATCGCGCACACGCGACGGACCCACGCCGACAAACATCTCAACAAACTCGGAGCCGCTGACGCTGAAGAAGGGCACGCCCGACTCGCCGGCCGTAGCCTTGGCTAGAAGCGTCTTACCCGTTCCTGGTGGGCCCGACAGAATGGCACCGCGCGGGATCTTGGCGCCCAGGCGCACAAACTTTTCGGGCTTCTTGAGGAACTGCACAAACTCCATAATCTCAACCTTGGCCTCGTCCATGCCGGCCACGTCAGCAAACTTGACCTTGACAGCAGTCTCGTGGTTGAACTTTTTGGCGCGGGACTTGCCAAAGCCAAACATCTGGTTGCCGCCGCGCGAGCCAATCTGCTTGGTGGTCCAGAACATGAGACCGACTAGCAAGAGCGTGGGGCCAAAGGCCATGACCAGGTTCATCATATTGGACTTGCTGGTCCCGTAGCTGACAGGAATGCGCTGCGAAGGCGGGATCTGCAGCTCGTCCTGGGCCTGCTCGAGATGCTTCTCAAACGAGTCGACCGAGCCAATGGAGAAGTAGTAGCCGGTGTTGGCATTGATGCTGCCGGCGTCGCCGTACATGGAGCGCACAGCCTCGTGGTTGAGCTGCACATCGACGCGGCGCTCGCGCACCGTCAGCTTCTCAACGAGGCCCTTGTCCAGGAACATGCGGCGTAGCTCCTGCCAGGTGATTTCGCGCTCGCTGGTGGTGAACATGCCCTGCAGGAAGGGCGCAATGACCATAAAGGACACGATGCTCAGCACAATGTCGTTCATGTTGAGCGAGAACATGTAGGAGCGGGGGCCCTTCTTGTCGTCCTTGTTCTGCTGCTTCTGGCGGTCTTTTTCGTCGGACTCGTGCTCGTTGGCGCTCTGTTGGTTGAAGAAGCCGTGCTTGGGGCTGTCTTCGTCCTTGGCCGGCGAGTGGTCGGCGTCGCGGTCGCGCGTCAGCCTCTCGTTTTCCTCGCGGTTGTGGATATCGTCCTCCAGGCTGCGGCGCTGGCGCTCCGTGTGGCGTAGGGCGTAGTTCTGGGCCATGACGTGCATGAGCCGCATGAGCTTGGCCATCTCCTTGAGCGAAAAGGCCTGTTCAGGGGCGCGGTTGAGAAGGTCACGGAGCTCGGCAGGGGCGCCAAACTCACGGATATCGCGCAGCACCGTCTTGATGACGTCCTTCTGGAAGCCGGTGGTGGTTTCCGAGAACTTTTGCAGGAGGGCCAGGTCGGCCTCGGCGAAGTAGATCCAGCCGGGCGGGAGGTCGTCGTGTTTGGGGTCCTTGGGAGACTGCGGGTCTTTGCTGTTGTTGTCGCTGTGTTCCGGGTCGGACGGCAGCTGCTGTTGTGATGAGGACGGCGGGGTGGTTGAGAAGAGACGGGCGCGGGATCGGATCATGGACACGGTGGGCGGCAGGGCGCGGAGCGGTAATCTGGAAGCGGCCAAGCCTCTGGTGAGCACGGGGGCGGCCCGTGTTAGCCGGGCCATTTGGCCTGTCCGCATCAAGAGGCGAGACATGGCTGGGCGGGCTGGGTTCGGAGGAGGAGGAGGAGGAGGAGGAGGAGGGGAGAGGAGGGGAAGAAGGAAACAAAGAAGCAAGTCAATGTCACGCCAGAGACACGCGAAACACTGGAAACAAAGGCTGAAGCTGCTCTGAAGAAATACGCAACCAGATCTGGCGGGAGGAAAAGGACTCGCGGTGCTCAAAGTCAGTGAGGCAAAGCTGAGCCAGGAATGCTTATAAATCGTAAGCCGGAAGTTGTCAACGGGGAACAGGCAAAACTGACGCACGCAAGGCTGTTGGCAAATTTCCCACCTTGGTTTTTCTGTATGACTGACATTTCAGGCGGAGAGAGGGAGGGGTCTGGTGCTGGAGGTGGTGCTGGAGGTGGCGCTGTGGAGTGGGGCTGTCCACTGGAGTAGTGCCCTGTAGCCTCTGAATGAGGCCTCTGGAGGAACGTCAGCTTTAGCGCTAGCTTTGTGGTGTTGCAACCCTATTGGCTGCCGCTCTAGATAACCCTTGAGAGCTTGGTGTCACGTTTTAAATATAGCGCAAGCTGGTGGGGCAGAAACCTGCTCATCTCTGGTTTTTGATCATAGTTCCTATGTAGTTCGTCCTTGTATTAGTTACCGCGTAGTAGGATACATTACATACGCTTTGATCTGCGCGAAATCAACCCCATGAACATGCTGCCCTGACCATTTCCCCAACCCAACCAGACTGGCTTCTTCTTTCGTAGCCCGCGGTCTTCGCCGACCACCTCCCCCCTCCGCTTTTAATGGCTTGTTGGCCCTCGTCGTCGCCAATATCTCTGCTCAGTATGCAGAGCCTACAGGCGCCTGTAAAGTATCATTACATCTGCTGCTGCTGTGCCTGAAAATTCCCGTTTTCCACCGTTGGATATGCGCCGCCGCTCATTTCCGCCCAGCCCCAGTCCAGTGATATAGGCAGCGAGTAGAGGTCCTGAGGGATCAGCGGCTGTTGCTGCAGCTGGTGCAGTTGGAACGGGAGGCCTGCTCCGTCACCGCCGGCTATGCTTCCCGGAGACAGCGCCGCGCTGTTGCCGGCCATGGGTATTGAAAAGTCTACGTTCATGTTGCTGCTCGTGGCGCTGTCGGGCGTCAGGACAAAATCACGTGGCCAGCCGGCTGACAGTGGGGAGATGGCGTCCATCATGTTGGGGGCTGCTTGTTGCGTTGTGTAGACCATGTCTGGGGTAAGGCTCTGGCGGTTCGGAGGAGGGTAATTGGGGTTTTGTGATTGCTGCTGTCGGTAGGCTTGTTGTTGCTGTTGTTGCTGAGACTGCACTTGGTGATATGGCTGTTGTGATACATGTTGCGATGGCATAGGACCCAAGAACGAGGTCTGGACAGTCGGGAATGGCTGTCTGACACCAGCTGCAGATTCAGACCTCGAGCGGCTTCCGTCGTGGCTCTTTCTCTTGCGGCGAGACGCATGATCCTTTTCTGCCTTTTCTATAACAAGCTTGGCAATGCGTTCAAACTCCGAACACACGCCGAGCATGCGATGAACACCGCCCGTCTCGGCCTCATGGCCCAGCATCGAGAGGAATGTGACGACGCTGGTCATCAGCCTGCAGTCAGACTTTGCTTTGTGATCCAGCGGGTTCTGAAGAATGTTGCCGAACAGGGTGACGAGCGCCGAGACGGGGAAGTACAGAATCATCCACACGCAGGAGTTGTCGCCCTGTGGCACATATTTGATGAGCGATATGGACGCGCGAGCGGCCGCCGTGCAGAGTGCGGCCGATGAGAAAATGCGTGGGTTGATGGGCCGTGAGTTGAGCCCCTGGATGGCGTAGTTGGACAGTCGGCTGGTCCAGTAGCCGTGGTGGATGGACATGCGATGGATGGTGGTTAGACAGTTGTAGTAGGAAAAGTGCAGCATGACCACATGCAGAATTAGCGGAGTGTGCGAGGCTTTGATCTCGTATTCGGGTCGAAAGTCAATGGGGATGCTGTTTTTCCAGTCTTCCAGTTCCTTGTCCAAATCTCCAATGATGTTGAGGTACTCGCCGTCAGACTGCTTGGTAGCCTTAGTAGCATACAGCTTCTTATATACTTTAGCTTCGATACACGCAAATTCACACATTAGCCGGAACAGGTTCATTTTGCTGACGCCGTCAGCCAGCGGAATGTTGCCAATATTGTCGTCGGGGTCGGCATCAGGCAGCTCGACATTCATGTCGTCGTCGTCCTGGGCCGGCGGCCGGCCCGAGCGAAGAGACAGGTCCTTGTCCAGCATGTATGCGATCCAAAAGACGCGCTTGCGTTGCTCAATCTCAATGGGGTTGAGGTTAAAGCCGGTGCCGCGCTTGTGCAAGCCAATGCTGTGACTCAGGCGGATGGCCGTTGCGATCAGCTGCGTTGACGGCTGCGGGTTGGGCGTGCCCTGCATGAACAGCGCCATGCCGAGAAGCGCCTGCACGCTGAGCAAGTCGGCATTGCGCATGACCAGCTCGGAGAAGACGCCCATGGCGTTCTTCAGGTAGTCCCAGGCGATGCAGTCGTTGTCTGCCGGCACCAGGTTGCTCATGACGCGCAGACGATTCGCAATGGCCAGCACAACGTTGATGCTTGCCCACCAACCCGAGCCTTGGTAGGGCTCGCCTGAGTAGTGGCGCTCAACCAGGTGCATGAACGTGGGCTGGTGGAAGAGAGGGAACATGCAGTTGAAATTCTCAAAGTAGTCCTTGAACAGCGACATGGCATCGGCCTTGTTGGGCAGGGCACGGAAGATGGGGCGCGGGAAAAGATCGCCAAAGACTTCAGGCTTCCAGGCCGTCCATTTGTGATCGTCGATGGAGACGTCGGTAATCATGCGCTGGAAGGAGTTGTCGCCCGTTTTTTCGTTGACCCATTCGATTCCCTTGGGCGAGAAGATGGAAAAGCCAGAGGAGGACCCTGCATATAGGGGAAGGGGGTGTTAGTTGAAGCAAAGGCGCAAAGGCTAGTAAGTACACAATACACACCGATATATCTAGTCTCGCCGCTTTGGTTGGTCACCAGAGAACACATCATCTCCGAGAGAGCCTCGACTTCTTCAGGGCCCTTTTCCTCAGGGTCATCCTCAACAGTAGGCGAAAGTGAAGATGCTTTGGCGTCCAGGTTCTGTTCAACAGGGGAGTCTGAGTGGGTTGCGGCGGTCGGGGGAGACGCTTCGGGGCTCTGGGGCGACACGGCACTGCTACTACTCTGCGCAATGCCCAGCACATGTGCAGTTCCGTCAGGCGGTGATGGCGGGTTTGGAGTAGCTGTACGGCTACGGTTCTCTTTGTGGTGTTTTGCTTGCTGATGCTTTTCAGCCAGCTTTTTTTCCAGAGTGGAAAGATCAGTGGCACCGTCGCCGTCGTCAAGAAGACCTGTGTGGCGAGTTAGAAGCAGACACGGGAGATTTTGCTGGTTCGGGGCTAGATAGGTGTGGCTCACCAGATAAACGGAGCAGGTTCTCCATGCGACCAAGGCGGTTCTCAAGGCCCTCGATATATTTGGCCCTGGATGGGGAGCACAAGTTAGTAGCGAGATTCGGCATACAGGAAAGTGAAAAAACACGCACCCCTTGGGCGGACTGCGCTTCTTCTCTACTTGTGTGAAGACGCAGTCGGTCTTGTAGTTAAGGCAGTGCGAGCAGTAGGGAAGCTTGCCGTCGCACTTGATTTTCTTTTTCCTGCACATATCACAGGCCTATAGAGAGCAGGCACACGTCAGCAAAGAACGATAAGAAGAGACTAGCAGAACACACTCTTGCTATGCGCCGGCGCTTGGAATCGTTCAGGTCGTCTAGCATGGTGGCGTCTCCAAACAGCCCAGCGGCCGCAGCAGCCAGGTCGACGGTGAAGGGCGGCACGGCCGACGCGGACACGGGCGCCGGCATGCCGTCGATAGGCGAGTAGCCGCCGAAGATGCGCGGCGGCGAGTTGACCAGCGGCGGCACGGCCAGGTGGGGTGGCATCTGGAACGAGGCGCGGGGGTCCATTGTGTGTGGGAGGGCGGGGAGGGCGAAGGAGCCGGGCGGGCGGCGGCGAAGGGGGACACGGCTGAAAAGCGAGAAACACAAAGGTGGAGGCGGCGGAAAGGAGGCGCACTACAGGGCAAGTATCACAAGGAGCGGGGAATAAGAAGGAGGTGAAAAAGAAGAGATGAAAAACAGAGTGAGGAAGGAAAAAAATCAGTCGATCGGGGGGAGGAGCGCCACACATGTACAAGTACGAGTACGAATGCAGCAAGTGCCGTGTGTGGAAGCTCCAGAGCTCCAAAGCCTCAAAACCTCCAAAGCTAAACTCTCTCTCCATAAATGCGTCGCTTAATTCCGGCCCATAAAACGGGTGAAACACTTGGTCTGTCAGGCAGAAGGATCAACAGAGTGACATGACAATTTGGACGCCAGCCCACCATGGCCGGCCAAGACGAAGAAGCAGAAGAAGCGCTCGTTCGGACAGACTCGTGGTGCGTGCTGGTGAAACCCCCCCCCCCCACAACCCGCCGGTGGTTCATTTGTCAGGAGAAGCCTGCGCGATGGTTATGGGCGCTGGGAGTTGGGACCTGTGACTTGGGAGCCTGTCTTGGGCTGGCCATGTCGTCCCGTGCGCGTGGACTTGACAGACGAGACAACAAGACAAGACAGGACAGGACAGGACTTGGGCTCAGGGACACATGTGTTTCTCCCGCGCCGCCTTTCTCTCTGCACCAACCGGAAGCTTCGGAAACAACAAACAATGACTACGACCCTTCCACGAGGTATATATACCCCACCTGGCTTACCTGGCTTACCTGGCTTGTCTAGATCGCCGAGATCACGGCCTGCCTCCTAGCTTAGCCCCGCCAAAACTTCAGACAGACGTCAGACACGCTCCAGACACTCCTCCGACTCCCCAAACTAACATCTGAGACTTGCCAAACCTGCCGCAGCCCAAGAGTTCTGATGATGAGCCCACTCTAACACACAGACCCAAGTCTGCTTGGAAGAGGCCACCCAGGTTAAGTTTCCAAGTCTTGTTCTGTTTCTTGGAAACTCCCGGCGGTAAAGAAAAGAAGAGGAAGAAGAAAAAAAAAGTAAAACAAAACAAAACACTTGCTGCCAGCCTTCTCATCTCTCTTCTCTTTACCATCCAAAACCCCTGCCCGCGGCTTCTTTGATGCCTCTAACCGTGCTCCCGTTTCTGCGTCACCGTCATCGTCATCACGGCCGTCACGTGTCAAACACATGGCACCACAAACTGCAAGTGTCCAAGAGTACTTGACTGTTTACAATTCTTTCTACACTACATTCCAAACACACACGCTGAATTCAACTAGGGTTTTTTTTTCACTCCAGATATTAAAAAAAAGAACTCTGTGTACATGTGACCAAGCAAGCCTTCCCAATGTGCAATATATGAGTAATTAAGAAAACGAAAAGAAAAAAAAAAAGACAAAGAAGCGCCGTCTCGTCTTTATCGACATTCCATCCACAACACCATGACTCGGCCATGGCTGTCGGTCCAGTGGAAACCAGGTCGGAGGGAGAAAGCATGTGCTGGAGTCTGGCCTTCTGGGGGGGAAAAAAAGAGAGAGAAAATATGTAGGTAAAAGAGAGACGGGAAAGATAATACTGGGGGAAAAGTGCAGAAAGAGGGCATCAAGTATACAGCCCGGCATGTAAATATGTACAAAAGAAGCAGAATAAGAGGCACGTGTCGCCACGAACAAGACCGTCGTATTGTGTTGAAGACGAGATCTCCATGGCAGACACGATAAGAAGAGAAAACGCCGTGTTCGAATGCGAAGCCCAGGCGCCGGGATAACAACGAAAAAAAAAAGCAAAATTGCACTTGGTCAGCTATTTGTAACACTGACTTGAGAGTATGAAGACGCAATACGGGAAGGGATATATGTCAAACGAAATCCAAGGTATCAAGCGCCCAAAGCAGAGAAAACACGGCTGTTAAAATCCAAATCGAATCAGAGCCCGAGCACTACACATCTTCGGAAAAGTGGCCGACTGCAGAGTGTCGTTGGACATCAGGATGTACCAAAGTCAAGCTCCGTCCCACCGTCACAACCTGCGGTAGCTGCACTAGTGAGGCGTGTACTGGATTGACTGACGACGGCGTGGCAACAGGAGACACGGCTGCAAAGTTGTTCTCACGCGGTAGCACGGGGCTGTCGGGGGGCGTCACAAGGGGCAGATCTGCATATGATGTCTCAAAGGATGCTGAATGTGCGGGGCTGTCCCGCATCACCGGGATACCAGAGACTGGGCGCATGGGCGACCCAAGAGCGAAGCGCGTGTTGGGGCTAAGGGGGTCAAAAGTGGAGTCACGGTAGTTGACTGTCTCGGTACTCATGACGCTGGCCCGTGGATCAGTGTAGCCATCCCCGCCGTGTTCGAGCACAGACGGCAGCTTGCGGCCCGAAACACGGTAGAAGCCGCGTTCAGAGTCAGCGGCAGCGGGCGGTGGTGTGTTCAGTTCAGGGGAAGGGGCGGCCTTGATGGCTTTCAGTCCGGGCAGAGATGCGAGTACACCGGGCATGGGGGATGGGTTCTCGAGCATGGCACGACTGGTACCAGGAGTAGAGGCCTCAGTAGGGCTTTTAGCATCTCTTGTAGCACCAGCCGAAGCGCCACCCGTTAGGCCGGTCAGCAGTCCGCGGCCGGTAGTACCATCAAGCAGCCTAATTTCACCGCCGTGAGTCTTTTTCCAGCGCTTGAGAGCCATCATGACCAAGAAGACGATCAGAGCAGCACCGGCAATACCGCCCACGACACCGCCAACAACCGAGTTAGTGGTGCTCGAGCCGCCGCCGCCGCCGTCATTGTCGTTGTCGTCATTGGTGGAGTCGGAAGTGGCGGTCGTTCCGGGCGCAGCAGTAGCTGTAGAGTCAAGAGCGCCGTATATACCGCCAACATAATCATCGGAGCTTGCGGTAGCCGTGGAGTCTGTAGCCCAGGTCGAGCGTGAGCGGGTGGAGGCGGTTCCAGAGGTGCGGCCAGATGACCATGTTCGTGTGGAAAATGCGCCACTAGAGTAGAGGGAGTCGGTGCTGACGGAGGACTTGGCGCCGCTAGCGTACTGGCTGTAACTGTTGTGTTGGGTGGCTAGAGAAACACATGTTAGTGGGTGGTGATAGTGCAAAGTCGTAAGTTTGAGTGGGGAAGTACGAACAGGCAAAACTGTTGGAGTCAGAGGTTGAGTTGTAGAAGCCAGCTAGGGACCCTGTTCCGGTAGGATACGGAGGCGACGCAGTACCAGCGGTACCGTACATGGAAGAAATGTAGCCCGTAGGGTATGCCACTCCATTCGGTACGGCGTCGGTGGCAGATGATGCGGAGTTAGGGTCCGAGATTGAGGTGGAGGTTGAGATTGATGAGACAGGCGTGGCATCGAGTGAAACGTAGGGATTTAAGTCGGCGTCGTCGGTGGGCTGAGTAGACGACTCAAAGGTTTGGCTGGCGATGAGATCTGAGAGAGGAGTTGACTGGGAGCCAGCCATGGCGGCGTCGGATTCAAGGGATGTGGTCGAGGGGGCTGAGTAGTCAAGAGCAACTCCGCCTGGCGTGGACGATAACAAGGGGGCAGACCAGGTGGTAGGATTTCCCACTTGCACTGTTAGGCCGCTAGCAGAGTTTACGATTTGCGTGACATCGGCCTGGGTGACTGTAGCAACCTGGATAGGGCTTCCGTCCTCCTCGACGTAGTGCACGAGATGGACGGTTTGGATAATCTGCTTGACGTTCTGGTTGTTGGACGAGTCGGTGGCGTCTCGTTTTTTTAGGTCGGCGATAGGGGTAATTTCTGCGGGTGCAGGGCTGGCGTGGGCACCAGTCTCAGTTTGGGGGTTTTGCGAGTCGGGCGGGTTGTGGAGTGGGCGTTTACGAGAGTTGTGGCGAGTGTGGGCTCGCAAGTGAGATTCAGACTTCCAGCTCGGCGAGAGCGATAGACGCTGCGAGGATCTGGACATTTCTCGAGGGGTGAGGCACAAGCAGAGCTCGCTCAGCAGGGCAGAGACGCGCGGATTATATGCGAGGCACGCAAGCTCGACAAGATATTTGGTGCGGCAGTGTTTGCGGGCGTTTTGGAAGGAATGGACGGCAACAAGCCAGGAGGGGAAAAGCAAGAGGCGAAAGAAGAGGGCTCAACGCAGCGGGCGAATCGAATCGGCAGGCGCCTCCGGGGACACAGCCTGATGTGTGGAAGACCGGGCTCGAGCAGAGCAGACAGCGGCCAGCCGAACAAGGCGAGAGAGAAGCTGCGTATACGTGTGGATTAAGCTAAGCGGCACTTGTAGTTGGCATTTTACGCGGGCTTCGACTAGCGGCTTCGGCTGGCGAGTAGGCAGGCTGGAATAGTTGGCGATGGTCGACGATGGATTGTTGCAGGAATTTTCTTGTCGCAGGCTGAATTGGCAACACGCTGAGTCGACTTGGCGATGGGCGTCTGACGCAGAAATTCGAAAGTCGCGTGGAGGGTGAAATACGAGGAGCAGAAAAAGAGCAATTATTTTCGGACAACTTTAAAAGAGTGACGGACAAAAAAAGAGAGGAATATAAAGCACCGACAAAAAACACGCAAAGAACGAATGACAAAAAGAAAAACGAACGAAAAGCACGAGCCCAACGGAAGTGAAAAAAGAGGGTTGGGAGTGTCGAGACGAGATGGAAAGGAAAGAAGAAAGACGAGAAAAAGAAGAAGAAAAAAAAAAAAAAAAGGAATGTCAAAAAGGGACGATGAAGAACAAACACGCCAGCAAAGAAGGGCGCGTGAGAAGAGGAAGGTGCAGGCAGAGAGAGCCAAGGCAAGTGCTAGAACTGGAACTGCAGGTGCAGCTACAACTGCGACTGCAACAGCAACTGCACCGCGATGCAGGCACAATACTGCAATGACAATGCAACTGCCTGTACAAGTAATCAAATGGAGAAATTAATGCAGCATCCAATTTCTGATTGGAGCAGCCATGAACCCAGGAGGGCAGGAGGGAGTGAGACGAAAGATACATGTACAATGTACACCTGTACCTGGCCAAATCCCAGACTGGCACCCGCAGCCAAGCTCCCCGCCGACAATGCAACTCTGAATTCTGCGTACATGGCAGAACAAAAGAGAACAACAACAGACAAGATTCTGTCTGCATGTATGCTGCTACCGGACAATTCTTTCAAACCACCATGGAAAAAGGGGCCCCCACTGGACGCCAGGGACATGTCAATACGCCGTGATTGACTTGACTTGACACTCACGTAAAAGACAAAGAAGCCCCAGGAAGCCGCCCCTGGAATGGAACATCCAACACTAGGAACCGCCATGCAGCTGCACTATATGCATATCATATTGCGCATCCATTATATGCATACATGCATACGTGCATATTCCCATACATATGCGCATATACCTACACATCAATGCATCTTACAAGGATACAACCATGGCCAGCTATAGCCCACTATCTAACTCCTGGGTCGTTTCTTCTTCCCCTTCTCGAAAATAACAAAGGGCGCCCAGCTCCAACGCCCGCCATCCCTACGCAGAATGCTCTGCTTGCTTTTTCGACTGTACCTTCAAACAATCGAGCCAGTCAAATCAAATGCACACTTGTCCTTCAGCACTAGTCACTTTTCTCGGCGAACAAGACCTTCGCAGAAAGGGTTCTTTGCTCGTGTGAATGTCTCCCACGCACCAAATACTAGTCCGCAACCATCAACACAAAGGGACGCGTGTAATATTACATAGACAGGCGCCTGTGATCCCTTAGGATACATGCTAGGACCCAATCTCGCTTGACTACAGCAAATCCCCTGCTCCTAGTACCGGTACGAGGACAAGTATGAGTACCATAACTAAACAAGCGCTAGTTAGTACTACCACAACACACAATGCTATACTGAACTGAGCCTGCGTGATCAACCACTTCCTGTCTTCACGAAGCTTACTTGCCGTGTCTGCGTGGGTAATCACATTCATCGTACTGCCGAGCGCTGGCTGAGCTGACAGAAGAGCTTGGACAGTAAGCTCAGCGCCTCAGCACGGAGTCTCGGCGCACAACCACCAACAGACACAGCGCAGCGTGCGAGGGGGGCGGGTCTCGAGAGAATAAGCAGACGAGAAGCCCCGGGTGGCCACGGTTTTGTATTCCATCTTTTGTGTCTCCTCTCTTCTCTTGCTGCTTTTGTTGCCCTCGTGTTGGCTCCTCCTCTTCCCCAACTCGGGGTCTTTGGTCGCGCCTTGATCGCTCTGGCCGCCATGGGCACAGAGCCAATCAGTCAAAGCTCAGGCCCAACCAAGGTCGGAGCCCCCCAACCCGTAGGCAAAGGAAGGGGGGAGGACTTGGAGGACACCACAAGAGAATCCAGAATGCAGAACATGCGGCTCAATGGACAGAGGCCCACAAGAAGATGCGCCGTTGTTTCTTGTTGATCCTGTTCTTCGAGCAGCACCAAACAGAACAGAACAACAAACATTCAGCCCCTATTTCTTGTGCTACTTGTACTTGGGCTTCCGTGCTAATAAACGCATGTTTCAAGACTGGGGGTTATATCATTTCCACATTCCCACGCCCACATGCGCCTTAAATTGTGTTATTTTTTTTCCTTTCGTTTAACTAGTTATACTGCCGCATAACCGGCTCCACTCCCCACTTTTCGTCTCCGTCCCGGCTACCACTTTCTTTTATAAACTCCCATAACGGAGCCTTCGTCACAACACCTCCGATCCAGACACTGTGGCCGAGTGGTTAATGCGCTGCCCTGCTATTCTACTTCAGAACAAGTGAGGCAGTTCGTTCGCGAGCGCGTGTTCGAATCACGTCGGTGTCGGCAGCTCTTTTGCTTTCTTTTGTTCTATTTTTGAAATGCGTAGCTTCTAGAATCGTGTCTTGGCATCTTGCTGCCTGGTTTCCGGCGGTCTGTTGCCTGCATCACGAGAGCTTCAGATTTTTGGACGCCCATTTTTCCTGGATTCTCTTTTTCTTTTTTTTCTGCCTCCTGTTCTCAGCTCACCACTGCCCACGTCTTGCTGGTGGCTCTTATTTTCTTTTGCTTTTTTTTTTTCATTTAATTTTCTTTTTGCTGCATCCTCTAGCGTTCATTGTTATTTCATCTGAAACATCCGGCTGCCGCCGATCTACATTTCTTCTGCTTTTTTTTGTGTGTGCTGCCACTATGTCCATGTCCATGTCCATGTCCACATCAGCCGCTAGCCCCTCGCCACCTGCATCTCCCGCCTCCGAATCCACTGCCTTCCCGCCGCCGCTCTCGGACGCATTCATCACCACTGCCGCTCCGGGCCCACAGCAACCGGCCTCCGCCTCCGCCTCCGCCTCGCACCGCCGCCGGCTGCTCATTGTCTACATCCACGGCTTCTACGGCAACGACGAGTCCTTTCGCGCCTTTCCCGAACATGTCCATAACCACTTGCGCCAGCTGCTGCGCGAAACCCACATTGTCTACTCCAAGATCTACCCGCGCTACAAGACCTACCGCGCCATCGAAGTCGGCCGCGACATCTTCAGCACGTGGCTGGCCCCGCATGTCGCTGACGGCCGCACTGATGTCGTGCTGGTCGGCCACTCCATGGGCGGCATCCTGGCTGCTGAAGTGGCGCTATTAGTGCGTACGCCTTTTGTTTGATGCTCTCCGCTTGCTCTGGTACTAACATCCCACCTCCCGCCTGCTTCCAGACCTCCCCTCCTGCTGCGCCGGGCCTCGTACCACGCCTCAAGCACAACATCCTCGGCATAGTCGCGCTCGACACGCCGTTCCTCGGGCTGCACCCGCGCATCATCGTCGCCGGCATCTCGAGCCTGTTCCTACCCGCGCCCCCGCCCGACCCCGTCGCCCCGCCCGCCTCGCCGACGCCCGCCAGCGGCCCGCCCCAACGCACCGACACCAGCATCTTCAACCCCTCCTTCATCAACGACGTGCACCTCAAGGCCCGTCCCTTCACTCAATCCCTCGCCCACTTTGCCCGCAAGCACAAGCCCACCGGCCTCCTGACCGCCACCAAGACCCACGTCATCTCCCACCTCGAGTACGTCAGCTGTCTCGTCGACCAGCACGGCCTGCGCGCGCGCTATGCCCGCCTCAGCGCCCTAGCCGCCGTTGACGTCTTCCAGCACCCTGCCACAAGCGAGAAGGTCGCCTTTGCAAACTACTACACCACGTGCCACGGTCGCCACCACCGCTCTCGCTCCCGCTCCCGCTCCCGCTCCAAGTCTACCGCCGCCGAAGCTGCGGCAGCAGGCCAATCCCGCCCCCGCGCCGCAAGCGAGTCTCCCGCCTGGCTCCCCGCATCGGCCTTGTTGCGCCGTGCATCCGACGAGAGTCTATCGACTGCTCCGCAAGTGACACAAAGCAGCTCCAGCGTCACATCCGACAGTCTGCTCGCGCCACCGCCTGCGCCCTACTCGTCGCCGGCGTTTGCTTCATCGGCCGATGCCGTCATGCTGCGGCCGTCATCTGCATCTTCGGCCGCCGGGTCGACGACCTCGCTTGCGTCCTATGCCGACACGTCGTTTGCGTCCACCTCTGGACCTGCGTCTGCGTCCGTGCCTGCTCTGTACCCCACCACGTCAGCAGCCTCGACTACGTCGTCCGCCGCATCCTCCATCATATCCACGTCCACGTCAGCGTCGGCCTCGACGACAGCTGCTGCCGCAGCCAGCACCCGGCCCCCGCACCAGCGCAAGTTCTGCCTGCTGCCGGATCCGCTGCCGCCGTCGTGGGTGCGCGTACACGTGGAGGATACCGACGAGGTGGGCGCCCACTGCGGGATATTCCTGGCTGGTAGGCACTATGAGCCGCTGGTCGGCGACGTGGCGGAGCGGATTGCCAGCTGGGTCGAAGAGGATTTGTCGCAGCGTGAGATCCTGCGGATGGGCTTGCAGGATCAGGGGATCCAAGTCGAGGGGAGCATGTATTGAGCAGCTAATGGATAAACGCATGTAAAATGTGATAGTCTACGACATGATGCATTCTCGTGACACGGGTCTTGTTTACGGAGGCTCAAGTTTCACGATATGAGTTTTTCTTCGATTAACCAAGACACACCAACTTACTTTTAGTACTGTGACTATTGATGGCCTTTCAAGCATCTCTTTTCAAGTCCCTGACAAGACACAAAGAAGAGTATGACCAAATAGACAACGCGTTATCTTCCCCCTCCGAATCCATCACTATTGTGTCCTCCGCCCCGTGTGTAGTACGTCCGCGTATTAATAACCAAGCCATGAACACGAAGGAATCGAAACGATAAATGTCAAGGAAACTGGAGAAAGAACTTGAGGGAGAAAAGAAGAAAAGAACAACATGCTCAGGGGCGGCCGCATGGGCAAGACCCGAGAGCTTTCTATATCTCGTACTTGGGTGATTTTTTTTGTTTGGTCTTCTCGAATAAAAAGAGAGCCCTAGCTTAATAGCCGAGCTCGAGAAAAAAAACTCCTGATGACCGTTTGTAGGCCTTGTAGGGCAAGAATGAATATGTAAAGACGAAATGCGACAGAAGAAATATAAAAAGAAAGAAAGAAAGAAAGAAAACTGCTGAAAAAATAATGCATGATAGATAAAAAACAAACCAAGTCCAGTGTAATGACGCATAGAAAAGCAAGAGAAACAAAGCCCTGCCAGAGAGACGGAACTTGAACAAACCTGAAGGGAGCAATGAGGGATCAAAAGACAACTGCGGAAAAAGAAAAAAAAAAAGAAAGAAAAAAAGACAAGACGACTGAGCCAAACGAAAAGCCACCAGTCGCGAGGATATAGATTTTTGCAAGAGTCGCAGTTGTTTTTTTTTCTTCGGTGATTCATGTAAGAGCAAAGAAAACAAAGGGAGGCCGACTTGGTCGGGCATCCAAAACAAAAAAAAAGCAAAAAAAGATAAAAGAGAACCCCAAAAGAAAATCAAATGCAGAATGTGTAATAAACCGTACCAACGCCTTGCTAAACGAAAATGAGACAAAGAAGGAAGAAAAAAAGGAAAGGGAAAGAATGACGATGGCTGTCCGATCAGTGAGATGTCTGAACATGGCCTGATGAAGGAAGGCCCAAAGACTGAGTCTGGGACTTGTATGCCTTTGATTAATACATACTTGATAGTTGATGCTTCGAGATAAACATGAAGAGGTCAGCAGAGAGCTCCAGGCTCGTCAAAGCACGGCCAAATAACGAAGCCAGCAAGATGCTTTCTGAACGCCACAGTTTTGACCAAGAAAAATCAAGCCTGCGAGGATGCAGATGGAATTATGAGTACTGATGAAGCCCGCGCTACAACGAGGCAAGTAAGTAGTCACGTGGACATGTTACAGCCTGAGGTTCGCAGGGCGACATTTTCAGAGAGTCACCAAGTGCCTCGATCCAGACAGGCTGAAATCCTAGATTCACAAGATGACGTCCGTGAATGACAAGACAGGAGCAAGAGTGTGCCGGAAGGCAAGTGCTTGCACAGCTCAAAATTGGTGCTGCCGACGGGGCTGTGATAATGAAGTTTAGCAAAGGCCTGCAGGTCATAGACTGGTAACAGCCATGAACTTCATGTGAAGCAACCAGCAAAGAAATCTTCGAAAGGATGATAATTCGATTCTCTTGACTCCCAAGCAGACTTAACATGAGGTCAATAGCGAGCAACCTGTTCCAGGTAGACCGAGTTGTGGTTGACAACGTCGCGGTAACCCTCTCTGCTCGTTAACGTTGAGCATCGAAAACAATGAGAAAGCAGACAACATGAAAGACAACGCGCGATAGTTTGAAAGCCAAGTTGGATGTCCCAAGAAATCCAGAGTCTGAAGAGCGGCAGGAGACTGAGCAGCGGATAGCCAACGCAGCTGGACAATCAAAGATGAAAGAGAACGAAATCGCCAGTGCAAAAGGTCTTCAATGAACGGCTCTGAAGTCTCACTCAAAAAGAGGGGTAGAGATGCTTCTGCTGAGAGGTTAAGTGACAATAACAAACGAGATACATCCGACTGGATATTCTTGCAAGTCTACGCCTTGGTCAAAAATGCTGAAAACATTGAAAATCCCACGTTGGAAGACAAGCTGAAGATATTTGCCAAGGGCTCTGTATCTGCTTTGGACCATTGCTGTTATATACTCAAAGTATAACTACTTCCCGAGGACAGCGTGATTAAAACAACGTCAGTCAAGCATCGAGTGGGCAGAATAACTTGGTACAAATGCGCAGGTGCTCATACACAGATGAGCTTAAGTTCCTCGTCAGGATTGACCTTTGGCAGGAAGCGCTCCAACGCTAGTGCTTTACGCACCAACGATGCCGGGGCCGTAAGGCTGTTGGCGCATGCTATTAGGGATCGAAGCCATGTTTCCAGCAGTCTATGACGGGTTAGACGCGAATACAAGATTGAATCGATGATACTCACCTTCTTGCGGCGTTTTTGTCCATTGCGGTCATCAGCATCACCGGTCGAATAGCCGGCATCAGCTACGTCCTCTTCGTGAAAAGACTCCGGGCAGCCTTCATAGCTAATATCACCATAACTGCGCTTCTTGAGGTTGCGGCGGGGGCGCAGAGGATCCACCACCTGGCCATTCAAGGTGCCGGACATCTTCGGCTTCCCCATCATACCCGAAGCACTGCCGGCCGGGGTGTTTGGGGTGGAAGCAGATATAATATTGTTTTCCAGAAACGAGAGGCCAGAATCCAGCGAGCCCAAAATGTATGAGTCCCAAGCATCCTTTCTAATCTTGCCACGTGACATGCACGTGGCACGGGGCAGACCAGTTGAAGCAGGGGGGCGAATACCATCCGTCACTTCCTTTTCCTTGACACTGTTGGCATGCCAGACATCCTCCGGCGTCCACATCATGTTGACGAGACCTTCGAGGTCGTTTTCGTCGCGCTGGTCCTTCTTGGTGTCATAACCCCCGTCGATGTTTAGACGCTTGAGCTGATTCTTGAAGCTCTTGCGGAGAATGTTCTTCTCGCCCGAAGCCTTCACACGGGCTAAATTAGAGGCAATACCTGAGAGGCCAAACATGGGGAAGTAGTCATTAGACACGGGGTACTTGGTCATAGGAGGGGGCTGTCGCAGCATCAGATACTTGGGGCCAACATCCTCATGAAGAGCCTCAATTCCGATAGTTCCAGTGTTGATGTTCAGGCGCTTATGGCCATATTCGCCGCTGTCGTCGACGGAACGCTTTCGCTTTGATATTAAATCGTCCATAACGTATTCTTGTTGAGAGTTGCCCCCGTTGACGCTGTGGGCAGGAGTAGGAAGAGTGCCGACTGTAGAGCCAGATGGCATGCTGCTGAAGGAGTCTGAAGGAGCCAAAGAAAGCTGTGACGGGCTCTGAGGAGTCTGAGGGTGACAGTTCATGTTGGCCAAGTGGGTGCTGATAGCGGAGGCTTTGATATTCGTTCGTGAGGACGCAAGAAATAATACCAGGTTCTGAAGGCTGTCAGAATGACACGATTTTTTTTTCACTAGTCAGATGATAATGAAAGTGTGACTGGAAATTGGCTGTATACGGCTCAAAGAGGAGGCGGGCTTTAGTCGAGCAAGACTGTGAGGTGACTGAGACCGAACTGGTTGAAGGCGGTCTATTTTGGTGGAGTAGAGGCAGCGGGCAGTTCCGATGTGATCACGGCAAACAACAAAGCGGAAGAAATCTTTCGTTTGCAGGCCAAGTGGTCGTTGTCAAACTGTGTCTAGTCTTGGGTCAAGAATAGACAAGGCAACGATCACGAATTTCTCAAGTAAAAAAATCGACAGGCGATGGAAATCAATCAATCAAGCGGTCAATCTAAGCACCAGAGAAAGATGGGCCGTGTCAGCAATGAAGGCCAAGCCTGTATGCAGAGAGCGAACCAACGTACTCCACGAAAACCAAACAATCAAAATTATCCGTCGTCTGAGTCTAATAGAGTCCTTTAAAGGGTCTTTTTTTTAATTTGTCTCGAAGACACTCGCCGTCACCTGCTCAAGCAGGGCTCGATTCGCGGGCGGGGAAGCTGTTGATTTGGGCTCGGATTGATCGGATATCGTGAGCAAAAAAAGACAGAGGAGTGACTCGCAGCGTGCAGCGCGAGAAAGTCGTCGAAAAAGTCGATCCGTCCTAATAAAAAAGATCGGTCGCGATCGATGATGGATTTTTGAGATGAGATTCTGCCGGGTGATAAAAGGAAAAGGCCGCGTTGATGGTGAGGCAGCGCGGCGTGGCAGAAGAGGCTGGGTCGGTCTGGAGGTTTGAAGGAGAGAAAAATGGAGAGACGAAGAAGAGGGTGGACGATTGATAATATGGGCGGGAAAAAAAGGCTGGTTGGCTTTGCTCCGACTTCCCAGAGCAGCAGGAGCACCCTGTGTAATTTTAGACGCAAATTCTCACCGGGTTTGGGGGTGTGCACATACAGGTCGGGGTGTGTCGCGTGTGTCTGAGCCCTGGGACGGCGAGGACGTTCCCAAAAGAGTAGTTTCCGCGGATGGTGCACAAGTAGTTATACAGGCATAGCTGCAAGTAGGTACATGTGTACATGCCTCTTTTGCAGCGAGATGATTTCAGGTAGGAGCAGAAAAATAAGGTGGTAGTTGACTAGTTGGTTAGTTAGTTAGCTAACTAGTTAACTCAGTAGTTTCTTGCCGATTGAAAACTACACCGTGAAATTTCGGTGACCCTCATGTATTTACCACCATTATCCGTCCTTTGACCACCAATCGCACATGTATTGTCTGCAGCATGCCCACCGTTTCCATATCCTGATCGAACCCATCCCGACACCCGTCCTCATTGCCAGTTCGCGTGCCAGTGCTTCCCTTGAGTCTCACCAGCTCCAACCCAGCTACGCCGCCCACTTTGGCCATGGGGTGGTCGGATTCATGCGCCGCGTCGGCGGTGGAGAGCTCTGGCGGTGGCTCTCCAATCCTCGAATCAGAGCAGAATCGATGTCCCCGTTGAGTCCAGTCGTGGCTACAACAAGCATATACAGACATGGTTGATTGATTTTCGACTCTGCCCTTCCGCCGAACTGGTTCCGCACACGCAGAAACACGGGTTTCAAGTAGCCTTCCACGTCTTTCTACCGCCTTCTGTGTCGTTGCCATCTTCTCCTACCTCGACTTAGAACCTGGGCGTCTAGTAGCTCATTGTCCAAATCCATATGTGTTGTGTTTACTTGTGCTGCATATGCTTCTGCACCTCGGCTCCCGCTCTGGCTGACCGCGCCACCTTTCTCCGTGATGCCGTCATCGTTTTTTCAAAGGGCTGTCCACACCTATGTGGTTGTTTTGCAGTTTTCTCAATCTTTCCATCTGCTCTCTGTCCTCTGCCCTCTGGTAATCATCTTGGTCAGTATTTCGTCTCATCTCTGTTGCTCTTCATCACACCATCTCTGTCCTTATATTTTTTCTGCGTCTGTTTGTCGTCGCCTGCGGCTCCGCTTTTTTTATCCCAATAAAAAATCCTGCGCCTGCGCTAATGCACACCCCTTGTCCCTCCCTTGATTCTGGAACCTGGCACCCGGCCATGGTTTTTTTTTGCACCGTCCTCAGACTCGAATTCGGACAGTCTGGTGCCAACCCTGACTGCTGGAAATCAACTGGGACTTAGCATCACGTGGGTCCGCACATGACTTTTGGCGTAGGCGTCTCCCATTGGTTGGAGCTGATTGCTTTTTTGGACAAGATTCTGGCCGGCAATCGGTGCTAGCCCTTGTGTGTTCCGGTCGCGAGGCCTTTCTTCAGTTTTAGCTTCAGACTCACAGAAGGTCTGTCTGTATGGGGAATAGCTACCTTGCATCTGCAGAGTCTGGTCTGCCTATCCGCAAATCCTTTTAGTTCCTCTATACAATGCTTCCCCGCGTGCCAAATGACAAGTGACAAGTACTACAAGTACAGCCTGTATACAGGCCCCCCTCCTCCCCTCCCCTCCGTTGTTCTCGCCAAAAACACTTGATCCCGTTGTCATCGTCTATACGACCCTATATAGAAATAGTACACGTCTGGACAGCTAGTACGTGAATATACAAACACGTTGGCGTGCACAAGTGATATACTTGCTCCTCCAAATACAAGTCCTTGATCTGGGCGTATTCTGGCCATCTTACCTCAGGTATACTTGTACATACATGTAATTCTGTCCGATATGATCTACGGCGTGGAAATCGGCTGCTGTTACTACATTCTAGTCTGTACGTGTACATACAGATACACCCCCCTTGGATTTACACTCGATCGGCCTTTGGGTATGGCTAGCGTGTGAATCACCATGACCTCACTCGATATTCTTAAGCTTTGAGCCCAGTGTTGCATGTAACTTGACCTTGTCCAACATCAGCATGACCTCATAAACCTTTTTGCTTACATCCACCCCAAATGTACAAACATGTAACTCTATTCAACTAGCTGGTCATTACGAGACTTCACCAAATGTGTTTCAACCTCACTTTTATTATAGTCACAGTGAGCTGAATGTCACTGGAGCTTACATGTCAATAAAGTTATGCTATAGCTAGGGTTAACCACACAGATCAGGCGTCACAAACCCATATCACGTGTAGTGGGGCGGCGTTCTGTGGATCCCAGACTTCACATATCAAGAAATTTCTCAACGGCCGTTCCTAGATGAAATCTTCTTCCTCTTTTCTTTTTTTCTCGACAAGACCACCAAATCAAATCATCGTTGGCCTGCCCCTCTCCGCCCAGTAATCACTCTGGGCGTCAACGCGGCGAGACGATTCCGAATGTGTGTCGAGAATAACTCCTCTAAATTGCCCTTGCTTATAAAACCATCTTCACGAGGGCCCTCTCTTTTGTTGTGGCACCCATGATGCGCTGATGACCTGAAGCAAGATAAGGACATTTCATTTCTATTCACCCCAATACTTGTTATTTTGCATGCGCTTGATGTACTTGTATTTGTATGGTGGACAGAAATCGTCTCTATTGAGACGGCGTTGATTTTGCGCCATGACCACAGTCCAAGGCAAATGGATTTTCATAAAACTTGCACTCAGTGATTTTTCATCATTTCATAGACGTGAGTGGGCGCAACCTTGGAGAAATTTCATCTGTGATATGATGACTCTTTGACATCTGGTAATCCGACTCTGTTCTGGAGCTTGTTGGGGCCTTCAGCATTGGAGACTCTAGCCACTGAGTGAACTGCGGACAGCCTCGGCTTCATTGTCTGATCCACAGCAAAATTTCCCTACACTCAAGTTTGTGGGTCACTATTTTTTTTCTACTCCTGAAGTAAACCCTAATGAGAAACTGTAACCAGCCTCATTGTTTTGTTCTACTGTCTTGCGTGGACTGGTTGGTGCCTTATTCTGCCATCTACTTTGTTTTTTTCTTTGTACAGGTGGCTGATTGGGCTTTGCCCCACTTTATCACCTCACCGCCAAGGCCTCACAGAAAGTTATAAAACCAGAGGCTTCCCACCGTCTGTGACTTTTTCTTCTTTTTTCCCTTTCCTCTCCATCCTAGTGCTAGGGCGTTAAGTGTTACAGTGAGGATTCGTCCGAGTACACTTTTTTGCTAGTTGAAAACTATACTATGACCACTCCGGCTGGGGCTTTGCCCTGGTTGGGAATTTTTGGCTCCTTTTCATCATCACCTTGCGATGGCTCATTTTCTTTCATTGCTAGTCTGTCTCCTGGTGGGACGTGGCGAAGAAGGATGGATGGTTGGGTACAGAAACACAGAGTTAGTGGATCCTCCTCGTGTTTGCAGTAATTCCGGGCTAGGCCTTGGGAATGATCTGAGAAAGACTTGTTTGCGCACGAGAAGCACGGATGCCTGATGGTGGCTTTGAAAAAGAAAATACTTGGCGGAAATGAAAGGGGGTGGGCAAATGCTTGAGAGGAGCCCCCCTTACGCCTCCCTAAACATGGGTGAAGCATGTGTTAATTTTGCAGTCACAGCAACTAACTGGAATGCGTGAATTTACCGAGCCACAAGAGCATATCGGATTGTATGTCGATTTAGGCACGAGAGAACAAATGAAAAGAAGTCTAACTAGCAAAGTATCAAGCTGGTGCAAATGTTTGTTTCGCTGCGCGATGGGAAAAGGCCTCCGGTGGGTGAGAATTTGGAGGCGCCGCCCGGGGTCAGCAGTAGGTGATGTCGTTGTAGTTTTTCGTGGTGGTTTTCCTCTTTCTGTATAAGCACGAGTGAATCAACGCATTGAGAAACCCCCCCCCCGCTCCAGAACCACAGCCGCCTGAGGTGTGGAAAAGCAGAAGGCTCTGTTACAGTGAGTAAACCACCAAGAAAAAGCTTTGGCTCACGTACGAGCGGGTGAAGGGGCCAAGGCGTGGCCCAAGGAAGACAGACGGTGAACAGGCGGAAAGACGGACATGCCGCCTGGAGCTGGTTCTTTGGCGATTCATGGCAGCTGTTTAGGGAGAGACCGCGAGTAACTCACTAACTACCAAAAAAATATCACGAACTTGTGTAAACGTACTGACTAGACCTGGCAACGCGATTGTGGCTGCCGCTGTCCAGCAACAAAATTGTGCATCGTGTCCGTGACTTGGTCTTGTGATCTCATGAGGGGTCTATGCTTGCCAGACCCCAACCCTAGACACGGCTTAACGGGGCCTGCCTCATGGTTTTTGGCTGTTCCTGCTTACTGTGCTGTGTGTGTGGTTGAAGGGGCGGGTCATGATGACTGCGACATGCTGGAAGCGTCCACTTTGTTAGGCTTCAAGCTTGGCCTTCTACCAAATATCGCACATTAAAGTTTCTAAACATGTCTGGCTCTGCATTGGTTACTGGAGCTACGGGCCTGCTTGGCCGCGAGGTCTTCAAAGCTCTCAAGGATGGAGGCTTCGAGACCAAGGGCTTGGGCTACTCGCGTGCCGACGGCATTTCCATCCTCAAGGCCGACCTGGAAAAGCCGGACGAGATTGCTGCTGTGTTGGAGAAAGTCCAGTAAGTGTGTTTTGTGCAACAAGAGATGAGGATCAGAGTTAACATGCGTATCGTTGTCTAGGCCCAAGGTTGTGGTTCACTGTATGTGATACCCATCTCTCATCTCTCATGCCCGTGGCATCTCCTGCCAGCAGCGGCTGACATCCCCACATGTCCCCAAACTTCATGTATGCTGACCACTTTCTTCTTTTTCTCCCTCTCCAGGTGCCGCCCAACGCTTCCCTGACAAGGTTGACAAGGACCCCGAAGCTGCACGCGCTCTCAATGTGTCTGCCACGGAATCGCTGGCCTCCCAGTGCGCAGCGCGCGGTGCCCTTCTCATCTACCTGTCGACAGACTATGTTTTCCCGGGAATCCAAGGCGAGGCGCCTTACGAGGCCGATGCCATTCCCAAGCCGCCCAACTTCTATGGCCAGACGAAGCGTGATGGAGAGCTGGCCCTGCTGAGTGCGTACGAAAGGTCTGGCTCTGCCACTGCGGCGTCGGAAGCCGCGCGCGCGGTAGTCCTGCGGGTTCCTGTACTCTATGGCCATGCCGAGACGCCAGCTGAGAGTGCGGTGAATGTCCTCATGGATGCACTGTGGAAGGCCCAACAGGGCAACAAGGTCAAGATGGACGCATGGTCAGTGAGATACCCGACCAATACGGAAGATGTAGCACGTGTGATCAAGGGTAAGTTGAGCGTCTCGCTAGACCACAAGAACACAAAAGGGGATTAGTTGGACGTAGGAAACAAGGAAAAGAAGCTGACTATGAAAACCCATGGGCACATCAACAGACATTGCTGTCAAGTACCTCGAGACGCCCGCCACAGAAAAGCTGCCCTCGATTCTGCAGTTCTCAAGCGAGGACCGTACGACAAAGTACGGCATCTGTCTCCGCTTTGCTGAGATTATGGGCATGCCCAGCGATGGCCTAGAGCCGCAGACGGACGGCGGGGATCCCAATGCTAGCGTCCAGCGGCCATATGACTGCCATCTCAGCACGCAAGCGCTCAAGGACCTGGGAATCAGGGTGAATACCATGGACTTTGATGCCTGGTGGCGGCGGGAACTGCGTGCGTTCCGCGGCACTTGAGGGACTGAAGAGAGACTCGAGGGAGGAATGGCAGTGGCATCATGAAAATCAGGTCATTTGAGGTTTAGAAGGGGGGTGTTGTGTGGGCTGGGAGGGCGAGTGACCCAAACATGCACGGTACTTGTGCCCATATAAACTCTTGAGTCTCCCTGGGCAATGAACCTGTCGTCATTCTCTACTCCTGGAAAGACACGTCTTGGTGCCAGATTTGCATCGTTCGTGATTCTTCTGAGGGTTTGCTCTTGAGATTTCTAGGGACCATCCAATAACCATCCCATGTTCTCTTTTTTTTCAGCTGGCAAGGAGAGGGGAGGAGAGCCATGTGCTCCCTCCAGGGTTCCAAGCCAGTGAACAAGAAGGGAAAGGGGGAGTCAGGCGAGATGGAGAATGTGTTACAAGCATTGAGAGCTAATTAAATACTTAGGGGTAAATAACTCTAGTTTTGCCGGAGGGATGCAGGTACTATGAACATTTCCATTGCACAGGGAAACGACGCCATTGAGCAGAGAGATTGGTGACGTTGTGATGGATGAGGCCCTGAATTAGGGTTAGTTATTGAAAACGCTGAGCTTGCAGACTTGCCCCTGGTCTTGTTTACTCAATGGTCCCCACAACTCTCCACTTTGTTTTGTGGGACTGACACGTGAGCAGAATTACAACGGCTGGTGGGAGGTTTTGACGTGACAATATTGGGCTTGTGTACCCGACTTCAGCCAAGGTACTACATGTGGTGGATGGACGGCGCTAGTAGGAAAAGTAAAGCATGAGAAGATGGGCGTATTATTGGTGGCTGTGGTGATGATGACAGAGAGAAACACAAACACAGGCAACAATAACTCGGTGGTTATGTAACTATGACTGTACAGCTTCGCAGGATCAGTTGTTGTTGTTGGCAGCGTAGGACTGTCAGCTCTTTTTTTGGCAAATGCTCTGTGCGCAGGGAAGCAGGACAAGGGATGGGTGCGAGTTTGTTGTGGTTGCTGGTGTTATTGTTATGCTGTCATCAAGTGTCAATCTCGGGCCAATATAGGAGTGGAGGGTTGGGTAGTGGGCCAGTCGGTTGGGCGCACCCCAAGTATATGTGGACAGACAAGACAGTGAGTGAAGCGTTAAGTTGTGGTGTCATTTGTCATGCGCGGGATGTTGACAGGCGGATCATGTTGGTTGATTGACTGCAGTAGGATGAGATGTGAGTTCCCTTACAGGCGGGCGGGTGGGTGTGTTGTTGTCCTATGTGCTGTGGAGGATTCTTTTTTTTTTTTATCCTTTGGAGCTGTTGTGCTGATGGATGGTGGCCTGTATACTATAGTACTTCCTTGCCTCGGGCGTTTCAGACATCCAGGGAGGGCTCAGTCGCCTGTGGTCAGTTCAATTTGGTCGGGACAGAAGGCAGTTCTTGAGTCGTCTCCCCCCTGTGAAGCGAATGAGCTTGGATCGCCAGGCGAGCTGAGAGTGGGTTGGACAGGAAGAAGGAAGAAAGTGAAGCAGGAGAAGCACCAGCGAGGGAGGAGGGCAAAATTGGGAATCCAGGCAGCATGGAGCATGAGGCATGTCGTTGGAGCTGGATGGACGGGCGATCAATGATACTGATGTGTTGTAACTATCCGTAGTTACATGTGTTGTTGAAACTACGGGTGGTACTGCACTGGCTGAATTTGTGTGCGACGAAAGGGAATTTTGCATCATCAGCCCCAGTTTAGTTAGCAGGTTTAGAGAGAAAGAAACTACCCCCTCGTCGGGTTTAGCAGCTGCTTAATTACATTTCTGGGGCCAATTATAGCAGATAGTTACTTGTACTGTGCCGCGTGGACTGGTGTGATTTGCCTTCTTCTCTTTCTTGCTCGCCTGTCTTATTGCTGCTGTCTGTCCATCTGTTGCGCAGGCACTTTCAACGCCGTGACTCGTGCGTGGCTTTGCTCTTATATCTGCGCGTTGGCCCTGTTTCGTCGTCCCGGGAATCGCTGTTGCTCTTCTCTCGTTTTTGTTGTCCGTTTGACTTGGTTTCAAGTAGCTGCGCGCACACGCCTTTTTTTTCTTGTCGCAGGCAGGAGCCGCCAGGACGAGAAATAACTACTAGTACTAACCAAGGCTCCATTCTTTCCTTCTTCATTCCTTCCTTCCTCTTTCTCTGACCACCTTCCACCGTCGGCTCTTTACCGTTTGTTTCTATTCTGCTTGCTTCGCCGCCTTCCCCATCCACGCGAGCACCAGCACAGCACATCCATACCTACAGGAAACTACTCCTGCATACCCCAATCCCCAAACCCCCAAACCCCCAAGCCCCCCCATAAATTGCCCGGTTTTCCTGTCACCATCACCAACTTTGTTTCCTCGTTCTTATTTGGCCTGCTTGCGTTTTGTGTTCCGTCTATCAAGGAACCCTGAATCTAGCTCGTCGTTATTGCACTGCGAGACCCTGAAATATACCGCCTATTCCGCTTTAGTGCTCATCACCAAGACCCTGAATTTTGGCTCCCTCCACCAACTGCTACACAAACTCGCTTCAGATGGCAGTCCAAACTTCACCCAAGCGCTTTATTGGCGTGGGCGGTGGTGGTATTGTGCCCCAGATCGACGCCCCCGTGACAGCAAGCAACGCCGGCGAGAGAGTGAGTACCGCATTCTACTGTGCTGCCTCGGCGCATGGCCCCCACGCTGGCCGAACGCTCAGCTAACCACCCTCCGCAGAGAGTCACTGTCAGCTGTGGGAATTCTACCATATCATTGCCAGTCACAGCAGATACCACGCCGTCAGATTTGCTTTACTCGGCTGCAAATGTCATGACTCAAAATATTAACCCTGCCACTAGCATTTTAATGGAAGGATACCGCCAGTTGTTCCTGGAGCGTAGATTGCGTCGCTACGAGCCCATCAGAGATGTGCTCAACTCTTGGGACTTTGATGCCCAAAATTCTCTGCAAATCATTCCGCGTGACTCTTCTTCGTCTGCTGATTGGGACCTGTCGTTCAAGGCCGTGCAGAAAACCCCCCAGCCCCCAGCTGGCTTTTGTTTTCAGATGTACCACTCGGGGCGCACGGCAAAATGGCAGAAGCGCTATGTGACTCTTCTCGAGACCGGCCAGGTCTTTATGGCGAAAAAGTCGGGGCTCAAGCCTACTGACAAGGACGCCCAGACGCTATGCCATCTCTCTGATTTCGAAATCTTCCAACCGCCGTTGGATGTTGGCCCTTCTGCCTGGAAAGTCTTAAAGGCTCCTAAGCGCTTTTGCTACGCTGTCAAGAGTCTTCAGAAGCAGGCCGTCTTTCCCAAGGGCGAGAATTTTGTGCACTTTTTCTGCACTGATGACGCTGATCTGGCTCGCCGCTTCCATGACGCTATCCACGCCTGGAGAAGCTGGTACCTGGTGAACAAGATGGGTGTTGTGGATAGTTCTACACCTAAGTCTGCAGTCAAATCCGTGTCTGTAGATATAGCTAGCAAGCGCCCAGTCGATCGTCTCAAGACCGAGGTATCCCGTCTTGGCCATCACCGGATGAAGGTCTCTGTTGACGAAACGCCCTACACTATTGGCGCCTTTGAGCCTCTAATGGACATGTCACGTTTTGACAAGCCTCTAGAAGACTTTGGCAAAGAGTTCTTACCAGCTAGTGCCCCCAAGCCGATGAGACGAGAGACCACCAAAGCTCCAGATAGTGAGCGCTACTTGCCAAAAACGTCCAGCATGAATCGATCTACTACAGTCTCACACAGGAATATGGCCCCAGCTCGGTCCCAAAACACTACTGCTCCCAGTATGCCCAAAACCTCAGCAACTGTTCCGCCTGTGCAACAACGCCAAAAGACTCAGCCGTCTCAGCACCAGTCTCAGACTCTGACACAGCCGTCTCAGCACCAGTCTCAGACTCTGACACAGCCACAGTCCTCACAATTTATAGCCAAAAACCACAAGTCACCAAGCTTCCCCCTTGTCGCAGCCGCTGGGAATCTCAATGCGCCGCCCTCGCCAGCTATCACACCCGTTCATAATGCCACTCATCAATCGCAGCGCAAGTACCCTAATCAGACCAGTGATATGGAGCAAGACTTTAGTTCTTCGGGTCTGCTGGGTGCCAACTATGAGCGTCGTAGACAAGAAGCTGTTGCAGCAGCGGCTGTTGTTTCTGCCAATGCCAACAACAAGGACTTGGGCGACCCCTTTACTGCAGGCCCGTCACTGATTAACAATGGCATCGTGATGCCCTCGCGCAGCAAGAGCGTCCGGGTGACTCCAGTGCCTATCACCAGTAGTGGTGGTTTCCACACGATTTCTAAGCAGCTTCAAAGCCAACCCCCTCCTCTCCCCAACGCCTTCACGCAAGACCAAAAGCGTCGCGGCCGCGGCCGCACCAACACGACCAACAGCTCCTCTACAACAAGGTCTCGCTCGCGCTCGCGGGGCCGCGGTGGCAGCGGTTCCGGCCCCGGAGTTGCAGCCAATACCACCCACAACCCCGGTACTGGCACCGGGTCTAACATTGTGCGCCCCATGCTTGACTTTAGTGCCGCTCCACCAACTTCTCGCTATGACCGCCCAGGTCACGCCGTGCGCGCACCCGCCGGAATCCCCCTTGTCGACCTTGCCGGCGGCGGTGGCAACAGCAGTCTCCCTGGTAGCGTGGCTGCCGCTGCCGCCAACATGCCCCGCTCCAGTAGCGGCGGGCTTATTGGCGCAAGCACCAGTAGTGGCAGCTTGGGCCGCACGAACACGGTGCGCAGCACGGGCAGAACAGAGTCTCGCGGGAGACCTGGTGTCAGTTCTAGCCATGGATATGGTCAGGGCCTGTTGCATAGCTACAGCCGTCCTGACGCGTCGGGGTCTTCAGCTGCACCGCGAAGCCGCAGTGCTACCGGAGCTAAGGCCCGTAGGGCTGACGCGCCGCCTATGCCACCCCTGCCTCATGCCGTGGCAAGCCATAATGATCCGTACGGGCGGCGGTTTCATTAAATGGAGGACGGGAACAATTGTAGGTTGTTTCTGTGTCCTTTAACCCTGTTACATATCAGCGATGTTTTTCTGTCTTTGATTTCCCTTGACCTTCTTTTCTCTCCATGAGACTTGCTATCTAACTCTTGTGATTTCTCATTTGTATTGACTGGATGGCGTTCGGCTGGGTGGGATTGATACAACATGCTGGCCACACAAGTCTGGCCTGCCACGCCTATTTCCTTTTTTTTTGTTTCTTTTTCCTTTTTTATATTCACATCCTCTTCTTCTCTTGCTTAATCCTTTTTATGCCGTCGAATGACCCTAGTTTATAGAGTGCATTGAAAAATCCGGAATCTGCTACGCCCTTAGTTTTTAATACAAGATGCATGGATCATATAGACACTGTGCCGGTTTGATAATGGACTTGATGAATGCTTATGCTAGTGCCCTTGGCTATAGTCTGAATGCGGCCTGGCGTGAAGTGGCCAAGGTGATGGAACGTCACAATCCATGGTGTAGTATTATATCAGCTGCGTAGTTTGCATCAAGGGGGGATCCTTTTTCTTTTTGTTTTCCCTTTACTTGGAGCGCTTGTAAATCTTGTTCAAGAAGGCGTGCATTATCTCCTTCTTCAGACCCTCGCTCTCGTCCAGGTTGTCAATCTTAGCGCGGATGCTAGAAGCGCGCTCCTCCTCAAAGTCCTCAAAGATCTTCTTGAGGCCCAGGTCATTGTACAGCTGCTTGACCACAGCTTCCTTGGCAGCGTCCTTGCGGCCGTAGTTCTCGTGGAGCAGGGCGCGCTGCTCGGGGGTGGCCTTGGAAAGGGCCAGGTTCACGAGCCATGAGCACTTGTTGTCCTGGATGTCGGTGCCAATCTTGCCAATGTGCTCGGGGTCGCCAAAGTTGTCGAGGTAGTCGTCCTGGATCTGGAACAGCTCACCGAGTGGCAGCAGAATGTCCTCGGCCTGCTTCAGGTTCTTGGGCGTGGCAATGTTGAGCTGGTACAGAGCCAGGGCCACGGGCAGGTAGAACGAGTACCAGGCGGTCTTGTAGATAACAATGAAGGAGTGCTTGTCGAGCGAGAATCTGTTCAGGTCGACCTTATCCTCGGGGGCTGTCAGCAGGTCGCACAGCTGGCCCAGCTCAGTCTTGAAGGTGATGTCGTGGAAGAGTTCAATCAGGTCGACGTAGCACGCGTGAGAGCGGAAGTACTTCTTGAGCAGGACATAGATGCAGGACTCCAGCATGAAGGCGTCGTTGATGGCAATCATGCCGACATTCTCCTGGCGGTACCAGCAGGGAGCACCGCGGCGGGTGATGGACGAGTCCATGATATCATCCGAGACCAGGAAGAAGGCCTGGAGCAGCTCAGTCATCCAGCCCAGGGCATTCGACTGGAAGCGCTGCTCGTCCGAGAGAGGGGCGCCGCTGAGGAGCACGACCGAGTCATGGACAGTCATTCCACGGTTGTATTTACCGCCAATGGTGTTGGCTTTGAGACTCTAGAAAGGGAGGGGGCACATGGCGGGGTTGTTAGTGGGTGACTGAGGGAGATAACAGAGCTAGGCGGTGACGTAGGCAGAGCAATGGAGCTGGCTGGCCAGCGTAGAAACAACTTACGCGGTGGAACCAGTCCTTGAACTCCTCGGGGAGCTTGTACTGGTCGCAGTGCTCCATGATGGCGTCGACCAACTTGGGGAAGTCGGCCTCGAACTGCTCGCGGGTGATTTTCTGGGCCATGATGGCGGATGGAGGGGACAGTAAGAGGCTTGGAAGAGAGATTCGAGGGCGAAGGAGTAAGTGGCTTTCAAAGTCGTGATGGGGGCCAAGCTGGGAAAAAGACAACACGGAGTCAAAGAGGACAGGAAGTGCAGTGAAGTCGACAAAGACGTAGGCGACACAGTGGGCGACACAGTGTGCACACGGTGCGACGAGCTCAGAAGGGCTCTGTTGAGCGCTTCGGCGGTGGGGCTAGGATGGCCCTGGTTGCGTGGATCAGCGGGCGGTGGATGGCGGCAGAATGAGGGGAAGTCGAGGTAGCCGCTCGTGAGTGTGGTGGGCTCCCGGCGAGCTACAACGGCAACGGCAGTAGCTTCAAACGCCTCGCATCCGTTATACAGGTAACTGCTTAGAGATACACTGAACCGGCAGAACTTTTTTCACCGACTTTGGAGCGTTTCAGTGCCGCGGGGCCATCTCAGTTTCCTCTTCTCTGTTTACACTTTTCGCGCGTAACCGACTGCCCATCGGTCTTGTTCTTCGACCTTTGCGGACAGCCACCGCTGCCGCCCCGCGAACCTTTTCGCTTTCAAGAATAGCCACCACAGTTTCTTGCCATGTCGCTGAGCTACAGCGACCGCGTCCAATTGCGCGCCGCACTCCAAGAAGCTGTCGTTAAATGCTCAGAACGCTGCTTGTATCAATCTGCAAAATGGTTTGTTTGCTCTGTTCTTGCTTGCTGAACCCATCGCCTGTCTAACATTCGCGTACGATAGGGCCGCTGAACTTCTCGACTCGCTGCCAGATCCCGACGACGAACAAAGAACATCCCAAGCCGAGCGTCCCGCTGTTGATCCATGCCCTTCTGTTATTCTCTCTACCGGCAACAAGGACCCTGAGGAGGCCGCTTTGGAGGCCAAAGAAACAAACAAATACCTGCTGGCAAAGTCCTTTTTTGATTGTCGCGAATACGACCGATGCGCAGCTGTCTTCCTACCCGATTCTCTCCTAGGCGGCATAACCGACAACAAAAAAAACACCAATTCTAGAAGGACGAAGTCCTCAACTGGCACCTCAGAATCATCATCAAGGAGCTCACCGCCAAATGAAAACCTATTCCCGAGTCAGGCGCCGCTCCCCAAGATCAGCCAGCGCAGCTTGTTTCTTGCTCTTTATGCCAAGTTCATGGGAGGCGAGAAGCGCAAAGAGGAAGATACCGAGATGGTCATGGGTGCTCAGGATCTCGGCAATGTTGTGAACAAGAACCTCATTGTGGTAGGGCGCTACCTGGAAAGATGGTTCTCAGAACCCGAGGCGGCGCAAAAAAGTCAAGGCTGGCTCGAGTATCTGTACGGCATGGTCCTTGCAAAAGACTCCAACGACCAAAAAGCTATGGAATACTTCATCAACAGCGTTCACCTGTTTCCCATGAACTGGGGTTGCTGGCTCGAGTTGACCAACATTGTCACACGCTCCGAGCTTTTGAACGAAATCACAGCACAGCTTCCTCAAAACATCATGTCCTTTATATTCCATGTTCACACTTCCTTGGAACTCTACCAGCACTCCAGTAACCTGCTCAACTCTCTTGAGCAGCTTGTCATGATTTTTCCAACATCAGCCTTTTTGCTTACTTGTACAGCATTACTTGCCTACCATGCCAAAGACTTTTACGGCGCCGAACAGACTTTTAGCAAGCTCTTGGCTTTGCATCCACACCGCCTGGATTCATTAGACCACTATTCAAACATTCTATATGTCTTGGGAATGCGCCCAAAGCTGGCCTTTTTGGCACATCTCTGCTCCAATGTGGACCGCTTCCGCCCCGAGTCTTGTGTGGTTATCGGCAACTACTACTCCCTTCTGTCGATGCATGAAAAAGCCGTCCAATACTTCCGTCGTGCCCTCACTCTGGACCGCTCATGTTTGTCAGCATGGACTCTGATGGGCCACGAGTATGTTGAACTAAAGAACACACATGCAGCCATCGAGTCTTATCGTCGCGCCGTGGATGTGAACCGCCGCGACTATCGCGCTTGGTATGGCCTCGGCCAAACATATGAAATGCTGGAAATGCACGCTTATTCGCTTTGGTACTATAAGCGCGCCTGCGGCCTCCGTCCATGGGACGGCAAGATGTGGATGGCCATTGGAACTTGCACACAGAAAATGGGCCACTACCAAGAAGCAATAAAGGCTCTCAAGCGCGCACTCATGGCCGACGCCTACTATGAGATGGGGGGCTCGCCCGGAAGCGGCGACAACTTCCGTGTCCGTGGCGTGCCGCGTCAGATGGACCCAGAAGTCCTGCTACAAATTGCACTCATGCATGAACAGCTCGATGAAATCCCCACCGCCAAAGCCTACATGGAACTCTGCATGGCACAGGAAGTCGGCGGCGCCGCAGCCGCCCAGGCCCTCTCCTCCGACCTCCAAGGCCTGCCCACCAGCGCCACTGGCCCATCATCCACATCCATGCGCGAATCACCCGCTGCCGACGACACCGTCATGTCCGACGACGACCCGACACTGCAGCACCTAGCCCCGGCCTCCACCACACCCGCCTCCATTGCCCCGCCGTCCTCGCCCGATGGCTCCCCCGTCGAGGGCACCGGCGTCACCGCTGCCACCTCCAAGGCCCGCATGTGGCTCGCGCGCCACGCCCTCCAGACCGGCGAATACGCCACAGCCAGCCGCCTGGCCACCGAGCTGTGTGAAGACGGCGTCGAAGTCGAAGAAGCCAAAGCTCTCGCGCGCGACGCCCGCGCCCGCCTCGAAGTGGCCCCCGCCCATGCCCACGTCCACGACTCCTCTCACGCCCGCAGACCCAGCGCCAGCGGCAGCCTCCTGGCTAGCGAGCGCGACTAGCGCCCCGCGCTCCCGTCCCCATCCGACCGCACCGTCTTCCCTGTCTCTGCACTCACTCAGGCCCCACCACACGCCTCTGCCTCGGCCTCGGCCTCACCCCCCCTCTCCGCCTCTTTCCTGCGCGCCATCCCGCGCCGCAGCCTCTCCGCCATCATTGGCCTGTCGACCGCCCGGCCCTCGCTCGACGAATACCTCGACACCATCTTGAACCCGTCGCCAGCCGCCATTGATGCCTCGACGCCGCTGCCGCGCCCGCGCCCCCATCTACTCTTTCCCGTGCGCCGCCCGTCGTCTCCTCCCTCTTCTTCTGTGCCGCCAAAGTACTCATACTCACATGACCCCATCGTCAACAGTGATGCCCACTCCGCCAACCATTCTTTTCCCTTTGCTCGTTCCTCTTCTGATAGTTCTCCATATCCCCCTTCGCCTCGCTTCCTGTCTGATGATGTTAATGATGATGACGATGATGGCACTTCATCTTCTCGAGCCTATGTTTTATAGCCAGGTCTCGCTACTGTCTGTCGCTTTTCTGTTGTGTACTCCTTGTTGAAGTTTTGAATGTTTGATTAGATTATTAATGCAAATACAATTAACTAATGCACTAGACTTGGCCTTTAACACTCGGCATCCCGATCAACATGCTAAACGTCAATCGCGAGCTTATTTTCGTTTTTATACACCCATGTTATATCGCCTATAACAATCTTGATCTCCAATATCCACAGACTCTATAACCGTCGTTTCTTGTCATAGATGAATAGCAACACTTCCACACAGACACAAGACCCTTTGAAACTTAACCCTAATCATGTAGTTAGTTATCACATCAATGACAACATCAACTTCAATGTCTAAAGGTTCAGAAACCGAGTCTATTGAGCATAGGTTATGTAGCTAACATCCCAACTCTAGAGAATTCAACGTCCCATCCTTCCAGATGATTAAACCATCACAACGCTATCTTGAAAATAGAAACAGGAGTAAAGCACAAAATCTTTAAGAATTCCTTGGTACTTAAGGCACCGTCAAACTACATCAAGGTTAGAACACCATGGCGAAAACACCGGCAATCACCGCAGTGGCGGCCCAGCGAAGATTGAAGCTGAGGGCAGAGGCAGCACCCTTGACAGGAGTAGGTTTGTCACTGTACTTGTCCTTCTTTTCATCGTTCTTAGTACCCTTCTTGCCCTTCATCTTTTCCTTCATCTTCTCCTTCAGGCCTTTCTTCTTGCCCTTGTCCTTCTTGCCCTTCTCCTTTTTGTCGGTCTTGCCCTTCCACCACTTGTTCTTCTTGTCGTCCTTTTTGGGCTCCTCCTCGCAAGGTTCGGGCTCATCATCACAGGGCTCAGGCTCGCAAGGCTCAGGCTTGGAAGAGTCATCGTCGCAGGGCTCAGGCTTCGAGGGCTTTTCGGAATCACAGGGCTGGGGCTTAGTGGGCTTATCAGAGTCGCAGGGCTCGGGCTTGTAAGGCTTGACAGGCTCCTCTGAATCACAAGGGGCAGGGCGGTAGGAATCAGGTTTGGAGGGCTTCTCCGACTCGCAGGGCTCAGGTCTAGAAGGCTTGTCAGAAGACTCGCAGGGCTCAGGCTTCACGGGCTTTTCAGACTCGCAAGGCTCAGGCTTGGGGGCTCTGTCTTCCTCGCAGGGCTCAGGTCTCGAGGGTTCCCAAGAAGAGGGCTGGTCTTCGGGCTCGCAAGGCTCAGGTTGGGGCTCAGACTCGCAAGGCTCATCAGTAGGTTCTGGGTCGCAAGGCTCCTCACTCGTCGGAGCAGGCTCAGGAGACGCGCCGTAGCCACCCTTGTGGCCCCGAACCGCCAGACGGTGGGCGCTGGCTGGAGTGTAGACAGACGAGCTGGGAGTGCCCGAAGGGCGGGCAATGGTGCTCAGAGTAGTAGGCGAGTAGGGCTTTCCAGTCTGCGAAGGGCCCAAGTTGCCCAGAACTGGAATGGGAGCATCCGATGCACGGCCAAGAGAGGCACTGAGGGCAGCCTTCTTGAGCGAGTTGGCAAAGGAGGCATCTCCCGAATCAGGAGAGGCAGTTGAAGAGGCAGGGCTTACACCAGAGGCATAAACCATGGCCGAAGAAGAGGCCGAGCTGGAGTAGTGGTGGTAGGGTCGGTTAGTGGGCTTGGGCTTGGAATCACCCCAGCTACCCCAGGGAACGGTGACAACAGTTGTCAGGGCAATAGTGCGTTCAGTATGGCAAGGGGAATACGTGGGGGTAGGGGCAACAGTGATGTAGGTAGTCAGGATGGAGGTATCGTGATAACCGGCGGCGGTGGCGGTGACAGTGGCAGGAATAGTGACGGCCTCAGTAACGGTAGCCGGAACAATAACCGAAGTGGTGATGGTCTCGGTCTTCTGTTCACCAGTAAAAGTCGAAAGGATAGTGGTAGGAACGGCTTCAGTAACGGTGACAGTGCGCTCAGTGTCATAGCCGGCGGCGGTGGTAATGGCGGTAGCGGTGACAGTCTCGGAAACGGTGACAGTAGAGTCAGCAGCGTAGCCAGAGGCAGCAGCGGTGACGGTTTCAGAAACAGTGACAGTGGAGACACCACCGTAGCCGGCAGCAGTAGCGGTGACTGTCTCGCCAACAGTAACAGTGTGCTCAGTATCAGCACCGGGAGCGGTAACAGTCACAGTCTCACCAACGGTGACGGTGGAGGCAGTGCCGTAGCCAGGAGCGGTAGCGGTAACTGTCTCGCCAACAGTAACAGTGTGCTCAGTGTCGGCGCCATCAGCGGTGGTGGTCACAGTGTTGTAGGCGGTGGTGGTTTCGACGCTTGTGTGAGTGACATGCTCAGTGACAGTGGTTTCCTCGCCCTCATAGCCGTAGGGGTGAGGGTAGTCGGGCTGCTTGTACTCGCTCTGGCCAGAGCCGGTGACCTCCAAGTCATCGCGCTTGGTGTTGCCACCAGGGAGTGCAGCGGTGTTCACCACAGAGGCGACTCCCACAACGGGAAGTACCGTGCGGAGAAACTTCATGATGATATTGATGAATGAAGTAACGAAAAATGAGTGGACCGATAGAATGAGAAATAAGAAAACAAGGTAATAGATGGCCTTGGATAAGATGTGGCTGGAGCTGCTGGAGACAAGAGGAAAAGAATGAGAGTCAGAGAGCGCGCTGGAGAGGGCTCTTTATGGTGTTTCTTGGCCAGATCACGGTAAACAAAAGAGGCGACCGATTTGGCTGTTGCCATCGTCGTAGACTAAGCCCATAATGTTTGTTTAGCAAAGACAACAGAAGGTGGAAACGCCAGCCCTCATGAAAGGAGGGCAGTTTCTTTGCAAAATTTTGTGATATTGTAAGCAGGAGGTTGTTTAGAGCGTCGAAAAATGCCAAGAATAGGCCATTTCCCACCTGGACGCTGGGGATTAAGGTCGTGGTCTGTCAGTCACGATATGAAAACACGTGGGTAAGATCTTCATTTGGGGTGCTTTTCATTGTGAGACATCAATATTAGAAGGGAGTCTGACAGAACCTTCCGTAATATCTCGCTACTATGTGACAGGAAGAAGAAGAACAAACACATCTTACTTCTTGTTCTGGAATATGGTCAAACGTTCACGAGAAGTGACCTCCAGATGGTTTCCTACAGAAAGAAGGAATGCGGAGATATTACCAATTGTTACAAACATTTAAGTGGCGGGCTCACTACAGTTAGGGCAAGCACTGGTTATTAGATAGAAACTGCGTAGTTTTGGCACCATGTTCTAAAATGTCAGGTAGTCGCGGCTTTGTTGAAGAATAGTAAGAAGAAGTCACGACAAGGCGCTGGTTCTGTGTTTGTGGCGTTGATAAGACAAGGGTTGAGTATATACTCTCAGTTGATGGTGGTGTGGACAGAAAATCAACTCTGTGTCCAGGTTTACTAAAGATCACGGACGCTTGCATGCTGTTGATCGAGTCCCAAATGTTCGGGATTATGTGTCGATCGTAGCCGTTTGATAAATTAGGTTCGGATCCTGCCTTTGTAATGGCTTGTGCTTTGCCTGTTTAGGCCAGATCTGAGGTGACACCAAAACACCACCATGCTCTAAGCGAAAGAAGCTATGACCCAGACAATGACACAACGTCAAAGTACATGCCAACTCGGATATAGACAAAAACACGTAAAACAACAAGAAACGGATTGCGCAGCTTCCTTAGTTGAGCACAGGAATTGCTTTTGGGAATTGTGTGTATGCTGTTTCTTTACCGAGCGGGGCCCCAGCCTTTCAGATTTCTTGCCATTAATATCTTGCTCCCAGGAAGAGTTTTCATCGCGCTTTTCTCAAGTTGGTAACTAGAAGAACTTCGAACACAAGAGGAATTTTGAATGCTAAATTAGGTGCTTTCCTAATAAATTATAAAAAAGGCGCCAGATGTTGACGCAGCCATTGTTTACACGAGGAGCTAACAACCTGTAGTACTTGTGCCTGTGTATAAAGCAACAACCAGAGGTTTTGACCAAAATGGCAAGTCTAGAACCGGTACTCTATACAACTACCAGAAGAGGTGCTGGTAATGTTAGGAAAACCCAAACCAAAGTATTTGCCTGCGTTCACATGTTACCTTGGATATGGGACTTCCAAAACCGCCTAGACGTAGAAGATTTCTAGCTCGGCAGCTCTACAGGATAAGCCGTTGACCAGGCCAAGAGAGTATTTCCATTAGCGTCGATTGAAAAGCTATGACCAAACATACGTAGAAAAGCCAGTCAAAGCGGGGATCTTCTCGCCTCGGCTTTAGAGAAACGGCAAGCCGGAGGGGTATTCTGGAAGAGTCTAGAATTTTATTTAACCTGCCCATCTAGGTACCCGCTAACTCCTTCGTTCGTTCGGCCAACAAACTGCTGAAGTACTTGTATTCCGGAGCGGGGAAAGCGGAAGGAGGACGTGTTGAAACAAACGCCATTGGCTGCTTATTTGGCCAACGCGTTGCCGGAGGTGGTAGTCAATGGCTTACTACTGGCAAAGGTACAAACTCAACTACTTACCAGGGCATGTAAGCTGTGGGTCAGCTGAGGAGGAAGTTACAGCAGAGTTGGCGGTGAGGCTGGGGGAGAGGTAAACTGAGTGCTGCGGGTCTAGATGGTAACATAACGGCTCGGCGATCCACTTGAGCATGCATGGCTCCTACCTCAAAAAGCATGTCTAGGAAGGAACATGCTGAATCTGGATAGGCTCTTACCGCATAAACTGCAGAGCCTGCGTGCTGCAAGGCACTGGCAAGGAAAATTTTCACTTCCGTCTACGGGGACGCTGGGAGTTTCCAGGAAGCTGCTTTGCGGAAATGTGAAAAGAAAGGAAGCTTCTGGTGCAAATTTGAAAGACAGTAGGAAGAGTGTTGCATCTACTGTTTAGTGGAAACAACCGGATGGCGTGAAACCGGGCCGTACAGGTCGATTAGGGTCGGGGAGGGTCAAGGAGGGCCAAGCCTATGATTGATATATCTCCGCTTATCGGAGCTACCGCCCATCATTAGCGGGAGGCTAACAACGGAGGCATTCGAGTTCATGGCCGCAGAAAAGAAAGGGTTAAGCAGCCATAGACCGGCTTCCTGTGCATACTTGTGCTCGATTGGCTGGCCGTGACAAGTGGGTCATTCGCGATTTTCCCCAACTATTCCGGTCCAAACTGTTAGAATGTGGCGTGTTCCGGCATGACTAACTAGTTCTTTGAATAAATACGTTTACTAGTTATTCATTATTGCATGCAACTGGGGGCATATAGGGACAGCTAACCAGACTTACTGGTGTCACTATTGAACAAGCACAAGCTTATCACCAACCAACATTCTTGTCAAGTAACAATGGCAGATGTTTCAACAGCATGAAAAATATAGCCTAATGGGGAGCAGTGGCCGCGTAGCCATGTAGTACTTAATGCAGACCTATTATTGTCCTGGGATCTCAACCTGATATAGCTGCTCTTATAGCTCGAGCACAATCCAGGGCCCGGCATGAATGAAAACAGAAAGCTCGCTAAGCAGGCTGGAAAAGAGCTACCCGAATTAATAAAGGGCGACAGGGCTGTCTTGGATACGAATTTCAAGAGGTTGAAAGAAGCGTTCGGGGTGTGGCGGGTGGAGAGATGGACAGCCTAACTAGCAGAGAGCTGCCACACAAATGACATTGCGACGAACTGATTATACTGGGCCTGGAGCTCTAGACTTGATCCGCCAGAGTCTTTTCTTGATTGGGCCGAAAAAAAAAAGAAAAGAAAAAAAAAGGAGATCACGCCCGACATCCCTCGTCCAGCTCATCTTCTGTCACTGGCATCCAATTTGCCGTTCATCACTTCCTGTCGCCTTCCATGCCCTGAATTTACGTTCTATTGTGCGAGTATCCAAGTCCACGTAGTGTCTAGACTCAGGAGAAACATCTGCAAGGGACAGCAGAGTACAGGGGCATCAGAGACATCCCATCAGCAGAGCAGAGGGGCGCGTGGCTCAGAACAGCTAGCAAGGGACCATCCTCGGCCAAAGAAACTAGACCCGGCCAGAAGCACAGCTGTGGGCCAATCAGCGGTAAAACACAGGGAAAAAGGCCGGGGTGTTAATGGATGGATTAGGAAAGCCGCCAGGGATGCCGAAACCTGCACTTGTTAGCGCTGGACTAGCAAGGCCCGCCGAATATTGACTAAGCATGGCTGCCCAAGACCCGCATGGCACTCAACGGGACTTATACTTGCAAAAGGGAGGAGGGTATTTGTACCGGTACTTGTTTCATCATGGCTTGACCTGGCGTTCGCCGAGTCACCAGTACCAACACTCCGTCTGCCACCCAAGGGACGCAAGCGAGTATAAAGAGGCTGTCCTCATCCAGCCTCCGAGGGGTTGTCTCGCCGGATCAGTCTCCCTTCTTCAAGTCATTACATTCATTCTTTGCCTTTCTGCAAACTACACACTCCTTGGTCACTCAATACCACCACTTTCTTTAAGAGTCTATTTCATATATTCTTATCTCGCTCAGCTTCGACAGCTGCATCTCTTTACGTTCCTTCTTTCGAACCAAAGACGCTATCATCACACATCTTTCTTTCAGACCTCATTCTCTTCTATCAAAATGCAGTTCTCCATTGTTGCCGCCACCATCTTCTCGGCCCTTGCCGCTGCTGAGAACATTGTTACCTTCGAGTCCAAGGATAGCACCTCGCGCCAAATCATCTTCACCCCCACCGTTGGCTACGCTTCGGTTGACTCTGTTACCGTCGCCGGCAGCGCCTCGGTCGATGTCACCATCCCCGAGGGCTGGCTGGGCAACTGGTTCTCTGTCAGCGATGGTGCCTCCAACACCAACGGTATGCTAGGCGAGGTTGCCTTCCAGGGCTGGAACGGCTTGACCTACTTCGATGTCTCGGCTATTGTCAACTCCACTGACTTTGACGGTGTCAAGGAGATGTGGCCTGCTTCCTCCAAGTCTCCCACTTCTGGTTGCAAGACTTTCCCCTGCGACAACGCCTACTACCTGCCCGACGATGTCCAGACTAAGGTCACCTCTGAGACCCACCTCATCTGCACTCTGGGCAGCAACGGCAGCTACAAGCGCTTCGTCGACCACGACCAGCTCCCCCGCAAATTTGTTACCAGCAAGCGCATCTAGAGGAAACGCCTGATATCAATCGTGCAACACGCACAAAAGCTAGTCGTCCCTTTACTTTTCTTTACTACGATGGGCTCAGACGCGCTTCCTCGACAAACGGGTCAAGGCCTTGCTTGCTTTGGGCCTGACCACTCCAGTCACCACAGCGACTCTTGTCTGTGCTGGCTGGGCATCATGATGCATGAACTCTTCTGTTGATCCCTTCGTTTCTTGGATATTTTTTTTTTTGGTTTTTTTTTTGGGGCTTGGTGATGGACCACTACTGTCCTCATTATCATGAGTTTCACAGTTTCAACATCAAGCTTTATTTTTTCTTGTACGAAAGTCAAGGAGACAGCACTAGGTACCCCCAACTGGCCAACCACAGACCGGCTTCGCTTTTCTTAGTGAGATCCATCTGGAATTGGCTTCCCAGTTTGTTTGATATCGTGCCCGATAACCTGCCACTCCCGATGTGTTGTGGTGGAATGTGCCATCTATCGAAAAGCATATACGTCGCCTCACGATATCGCTCATATCAACATGTTTGGGAAAGGCTGTTCTCCACTTTAGTCTTTCATTTTTTTGTTCTTCAAGAAGAGTTCATACGGCCTGTACACAGATACCACACTTGCAGTTTTGTTTATTTGGAGTTGTTAATAGACTTGGATCTTTGGATGAAATTATCAGTTCAAGTTACACAGTGAAAAGTGAAGATGCCTTGGTTGTCAGGTATAAACAATGATTCCTGACAACTGCAGGCCACGTCAGATGTTTGCGTGCCCCTGGACGGCCCCTTTTGGAAATTGCCCTGTAGTGATTGGCATATGCTTTGATGTCTCCTTGTGGGCGCCATCTTTTCCAGGCAACAGGCAATAGACCAGAGGCCTCGTTTTCTGACGCCCCTCGGGCTTTTCTTCCCCTCTTCCTTGTTCCCTTTTTTCCTGACAGCATTAGCCCCTCTTTTGCCTCTTCACATCCGGCCCGCGCCTTTTGACGGGGTCACACAAAACGACGAGGGGCCTGGAGGAGATCCTTTAGGCCAAGCTGCATGTTTGCGGTCTTTTTTTTCTTTTTTCTTCTTTTTTCTTTTGCCCATACTGCCGTTGGAATGCTCGTTCCGCTTCAAGCTTCTTCCGTCGTGCTTCTTCTGCTGAACTTCAAGACAAAGACCACCCTCAGATTATCTTCCATTCCAGCACTCTTCCATATCTTGATCTCCTTCTTCCGCACATGGAAATCTACCGGTCGCTGAGTCTTCCATTTTTTATCTGACTTTTATTCCTGATGATTGCGCGGCTTATCTGCGCCCCCCTTGTTTCTTTGTGTAACTAGCTGTACCTGCATGCTGGGCCGTAGCCCAGGAACACTGTCCAGTCGCCCACCAAAGGAGCCCAGGGGCACTTCTAAATGTGGCTCTAGACCCAATCAACCTGAGACAACGCGGCAGCATTCAAGTGCAAGGAGCTTCCAGACCGGCCATCACAAAGAAGTAGACCAGGCTCTATCCGTGCACACATCAAACCAACTAAATAACCCCGCCCACGATGAACAGGAATTTTCTGCGACAACGCATACAGAAAGAAGCAAGGAGCGCAAACTAAACTAAACCCGTTGGTGATGGCTCGTAAGCACAGTACTTGTCTACGTATTTATGGCCTTCTAAAGAACCTAACTTCCTGACGACACCCCATGACCAAGAACGGTTCATGAAGGATGACTATCCATCCAACAGGTTAGGGTTTGAAGTGAAAAATAAGTATTTGTACATCTATTGCTTCTAGGTCTAGAACCCATCGATGCCCTTGGCCGCCTGAAGAGGATGACAGCAAGCCTTCAGCGCCTCATTTGTCCGATTCACTACCCTCTGGCTGGAACTGGGCCTGTGGCGTTGGAGATGGAGATGCAATGCCAGAAGAAGAATGTGAACCCGAGCTAGTCGCACTGTCGGGTTTGACCGTGCCGGTGCCAGTGCCATCATGGCTGTCGCGCGCACTCTCATTGCTACTTGTACGCCCTGCATCAGCGCTACCACTGGGATTTGCTGCAGCATCGCTAGCATCCGGCGTGGACGCTGATATTGATGTTGCTGGGAGCCCTGGTGCTGAAACTACATCCCTTTGCGCTGTCGCCTTCTTGGGCGGTGATGGGGAGGGCTGAGTCAAAACCTCCTTTGCCTGCACAATAGACTTGAGGTAGTCGCCAAGATCGGAAAAGCCGTCAATTTTACTGAGCTTAGTGATGAGCAAGTTGACATCGGCGAGCATACTAGAAACATGGAAAGGGTTGTTAGTAACATATGACATGGAAAGACTGCGAGCGAATAAAAACAAAAGATACGTACCTTTGCTTTCCGACCTCTGTCTGCGCGTTTGCCTCACGAAGCGCCTTGCCGAGGTGTTCCTTGAAGCTGGCAAAGACTGGCAGCATAATCATATTGACCGCCGGCTTTGGCATGAACTTGCTAAGAACGCGGTGCAGCATACTGGTGTCCTTGACCAGCATCTCAGCATACGGATGAGCCAGGCCATCGACAGGGGCCGTCCAGTCGATGCTGCGTAGGGCATTGGAATGCACGACGGCGCGGCCGCTCATGATCTCAACAAGTTTCTGGTAGATGTTATCCTGGTGCTCTTGCAGCTGGTGGTGAACGCGATCGAACTCGCTCATGAGGCTTGCGACTGCAGTATTGGTGGCACCAGCGTGACGGCGCATAAAGTCACGCAGGTAATGGATGAGCGTCGCGATGAAGTCAACCGAGCGCACGGCTAGCGCCAGGTGTTTAGTAGTAATTGTGCGCAAGCCAGCAGAGCGTGTGGCGCCTGCGCCCAGAATCAGCTGGCGGCAGCGCGAGTTAAAGAGCTGCAGGTACTGCACGAGCGAGAGGCCAATGTCGGTCGTCAACGACGGGATGCCTGCTGTCAGGCGCATAAACTGCGTGACGCCGCGCAGGCAGATGATGGCGGAGTACGGCAGAAACCATGACTCCTCACCGATAAACGCAGCACGTGCCTTTTCCTTTTCCTTGTCTTTCTCCCTGTCTTTTTCCTTGTCCTTGGCGATCGGCGGCGGAGGGGGTATTTCATCTTCCCCATGGTAAGGCTTGTAGACTAGGGTATCTTCAAACCATTGCGGCGGGTCAGTAGTACCGCTGTTCAAGACAGCAGCCAACAGTGTAGCATCTGACTCGTCAAAATCCTTGACGTTCCAATTGTCAGCCTCCATGGCTTGGGCTAGACTCTGAATCTCGGCTGTACCGTGCTCCTTGACAAACTCCATGATGTGGCCGTTGACGATGGTCTTGAGCGCAGTGCCGCTCCGGCCCGAGATGGACTCACACTCGGTAGCAAAGTAAAGGTTAAGGGTGAAATATCGTAGAAACCACATGAGGGGCAAGTGCGTGCTCTGTTCAGAGCGCACGCGCAAGACTCGAATAATGCGGTCGTGTGCCATGTCGACAGCCTTGCCCATGAGATTTGCCAAGTCTAGGCTTTCGTGCATTTCCTCAAAGACGCTCTTCTCCTGATCACTGTACTTGCTAGTGATGGGGCTGACCAATGGCGACCGGCTGACGGGGGACTTGAGGCTACCACTAGGCTCGTCCACAGAGCTGGCAACATCAAGGAGGATCTTGGCCTGGGTCGATAGCCGGCGCAGGGCCTCTGCAACATGGACGTAGATTGTGCACCAAAGCTCCTCAGCATCCTCGGCACTCAGCGCACGAAGATTTCGGGCCAGGATTTCCTGGGTTCCTTGTCGTCGACCGCTGCTGCGGGACGTCACGCTAGACATGGTAGACTCAGCATCATCATCAGTGGCACTGGGCAATGGCCGCCGTACAATAGATCGGATCTCGTGGGTGATCCACTCGCAGTATGTGGAAACGGTTGTGGCCACGTGATTGGCCTGGTGCAGCCCTGGCAACAGTGCAACCAAGTTCTGCCGGAGTTCGTCAGTGGATTGCATGTACGACGGGATGGCGGGCGAGGGGATTGGCGTTGAGAGCTCGCGAGACTGGCTACCACCACGTGCGCGCAGTGAGGAAGAGCTCCAGCGCAGAAGGACGTCGTGCTTGGATGCAGACTTGTAGTGGTTTTGCAGGTCCTTTTTGAGCAAGTCTTGGAAGCGGGTTTCGAATGACTTGCCGACGCGGCACCGCAAAACATTCAGGTCGTTGCTGATGCCACCCAGAGCCACAGCGTTACGTAGGTCGATGATGGCCCCGGGCTGATAGGATGGCTCGTTGCCGATGGGCCCATCCTTTTCGCCGGCGATGAGTAGCTCTAGAGCTTGGATAGCCTCTAAGGCCTTGTCGACCTGCTCACTATCAACCAACGCCTCACAGTACCCAAGACCCTCAACCACGCGACGGACCTGCACCACGGCATCGTTCAGCTGTTGCATATTTTCACTGCGCCGTCTTTTCTGCACCAGCTCCATTCCAGAGGCGACAATTTCGTGGTCCATGGCAGCAAGCTCTTGTCGTAGGTGGCGGATTCTTTGTACACAGTCGGCTGCCTCGGTGTGGAGCTCTCGTAATGAGCCGAGCGCACCAAAGAAGGTGGTGGATGCGTTTGAAATGGAGTTGATCAGATGGACCTCGATGGTGTCCATGTACCAGGACAACTTTTCCTGCAGAATAGCATTGGTCGCCAGTGATTTTCGAGGCCCGGCAGGTGTAGTGCCGTTGGCGGCGGCAGCTCTGTCGTCGTTTGCGCGGATGACCTCGGAGCGCTCGCTCACTACATCAAAGGTGCGCGGATTTTCAAGGTGAAAGTCTTCTTCAAAATACACACCAGGGATGGTGGATAGGGGGGAGGGGCCTTGGTGGTGTACGCGACGGCCCTGGGCGGAGCTTGAACGTCGGCTGTGGCCTAGTATATCGGCTGATGAAATAGACGTGCGTCGTGATATGGGACCTGCGCCAGCTGGAGCCCCATTCCCACGACTGCTGGGACGGCGGTGGTGTGTCTGGTGATAATCTTCGGATGCGTCATCGTCTAGTCTGGCGGAGGGTCGATAAGGGCCAACAGTCGAGGCTTGGTCACTTTCAGAATCTCGGGCTCGTTGCAGTTGCTCGTACAGGGCGCTGATCTTGGAGAGGTAGGGTCGAAACTCTGTAGACTCAATGTGTGGTATGTTGGTCAGAGGAACGGGCGGGATATCGCGGGGGGTGGGCGCTTTGTGGGCGCTCGAGGCCAGCGGACCGGCATGGGGCTGGAGGCCGGTTCGGAGTATGGGCGGCTGTAGGAGAGTAGAGATGGCTGCGGGCACATTCGTTTATTAACAGTGGGTTTTCGGGGACGCAGAACAAAAACAACGCACCATTCTGGCCGGACTCTAGGACTTGATTGCCCCAAGTGCTGGACGAGGTATCTAATGAGCCGCCGATCGAGTGGATTGAGCTAGCGGTTGAGCCACGTCGCGCAGTAGGATGGGCTCGATAGGCCGAAGCGTGTCTAGAAAATGCGCATTAGTGGGAGCGGGGATACTACGTCATGTAGCGTGGGCCACGGCGAACCTGGGGTGTGAGCTGTCAAAGCTCGTGGTGCTGGGTGAGACGCCCCGGGAACGGTCGCCGGGGGTTGCCGAAAACATGGCCGGCAAAGCGCAGCAGGGAGGGATGGGAATGTACGGGATGGAGTCGGACAGATTCAGAACAGAGGCCGAGGGCGGACGCAGTCGGAACGGCAGAAAACAAGACGGGACGGGCTGCGGCAGCAGCGGCTAAAGAGCCAGGCAACGTGTGCAGATGCAAAGGAACAACTATCGCAGGGCCACCATGGCAGCTTGAGAGGCAGCTCTGATACTCGTATATGGACGGCGCCTGCTTGATGGACGTGCCGAAAAGAAAAAACGAGGCACAGCAATGCCAGAAAAGGACCGCAGGGCAAGGAAACAAAGGGGACAAGTTGTCGAATCACCACGCGCCAGCAAAATCAGCCAAAGAAGCGAAACACCAAACAAAGAGGGCGACCAGAGGCACCGTCCGTCGATGCAGTCCGCAGGCCGCGATGCCCTTGTTCCAGGGTCCAAGCTTGATCCCCTGCAGGCGCATTTCCAGGGACAGGATGATTAGCCGCAAAACAGCCACGGGTCACGTGCCAAAGGCCAGAGACGCGTCGGCGCGCGTAAAGTGGCCATGCGGTACGACCCTAACCCTACAGCGCGACTGACGTCTATTTTTTGCGTCCACGTTGATAATCCCTGTAACAACAATTCAACGCCGATGAGCCCCTCCTCCGCCGGAAGTCAACAAAGCCAATCAACACAAACATCACCGCCGCCTCGCAACCTCCGTCTTGGTTACGCCATCTGTTCTCGCCACACTTCTGCGTTGTCCCACCGCCCCGCCGCCACACTGCCGCCATGGACTCCCGCTCCGTGTATACCACGGCCTCATTCAAGCACTCGGAAAGCCATGCGGTGCAGGACTCCAACCTCGAATTCCAGAAGAGATTTGAGCAATTCATCAGCACCTTTGCCATCGGCACCAACTTCCCGTATCGGTACGTGCTCGACTGATGCTCCTGCCCGGGTCAGACCATACTGATATTCCTCTCTATTGCAGCCAGCAGCTTACCGAGAATGCTCTCTCTAAGCGCTACTTCTGTGAGGTTGACATCACCGACCTGATCAATGCCGATCCCGATCTTGCCAGTCGCCTGACTGGCCAGCCGGAGGAGACAATCCCCGTGGTATGTGTTCCATGGTTGAGGCGGAAGCTGGGCCCTGTCTTCCGCCGGATCGGCTCTTCCTCCGCTGTTCTGCTCCCTTCGTGGTCACCCTGGCTGCCCGCTAACTGCTCCCTTGCCGGGTCTTCCAGTTCGAAAACGCCCTGAAAATGTGCACCCACCGTTTCCTGTTTCCCCACCAGGCCAATGTCGATCTGCCGCAACACCAGCTCCTTGTACACTCCGACGTTGACGCCACATCCCTGCGCGACCTCAAGTCCGGCGTGATTGGCAAGCTTGTGCGCGTATCTGGTATCGTCATTGGTGCCTCGGTGCTGTCTTCACGGGCCACCGTCCTCCACATCCAGTGCCAGTCGTGCCAAAACAATGAGACCCTCACCATCAATGGAGGCTTCTCGGGCGTCACGCTACCGCGGCAATGCTCGCGCAAGCGTAAGCCCAAAGATGATTCGCCGAGGTGCCCGCTCGACCCATACTTTGTGCTGCACGAAAAGTCCGAGTTCATCGATCAGCAGGTGCTCAAGCTCCAGGAGGCCCCCGACAAGGTTCCTGTGGGAGAACTGCCTCGCCACGTGCTTGTTTCTGCCGACCGGTATCTGACGAATAGAGTTGTGCCTGGCTCACGCTGTGAGATTGTTGGTGTGTTCACCATTTACCAGAACAAGAGCAACAGCAAGAACCAGAGCACAAGCGGCGTAGTGGCCATTCGAACGCCGTATCTGCGCTGTATAGGAATCAGAACAGATATCGACAAGACAATCAAGGGTGGCCTCAACTTTTCAGACGAAGAAGAGCAGTCTTTCCTCGAAATGAGCAGACAACCCAACATCTTTGACACCCTGGCCTCGTGTATTGCGCCATCCATCTACGGAAACGAAACAATCAAAAAGGCCATTTTGTGCTTGTTATTGGGCGGCTCGAAAAAGATTCTGCCCGATGGTATGAAGCTCAGAGGTGACATCAACGTGCTGCTTCTTGGTGACCCAGGTACGGCCAAGTCGCAGCTGCTAAAGTATGTGGAGCGGGCAGCGCCAATTTCAATCTATACCTCGGGTAAGGGTTCGTCAGCTGCCGGTCTGACGGCCTCGGTACAGCGAGACCAGACTACGCGCGAGTTCTATCTTGAAGGTGGTGCCATGGTGCTTGCCGATGGAGGTGTTGTATGTATTGACGAGTTCGACAAGATGCGCGACGACGATCGTGTGGCCATTCACGAAGCCATGGAACAGCAGACGATTTCCATTGCCAAGGCTGGTATCACTACCGTCCTCAATGCGCGGACTTCGGTGCTGGCTGCTGCTAATCCGATTTTCGGCCGCTACGATGACATGAAGACCCCTGGCGAGAACATCGACTTCCAGACTACCATTTTGTCCCGTTTTGACATGATCTTCATTGTCCGCGACGAGCACTCGCGCCACAAGGATATTACTATGGCTGAGCACGTGATGGGCATCCAGATGAATGGCCGTGGTGGTCGAGAGGCAGAGCCTGAAGCCGAAGTGCCTGTGGAGAAGATGCGGCGGTACATTAGCTACTGCAAATCGTAAGTGTGACCTGTGGACTAAGATATCATTCTTTGATTTAGGCTAACCAAACACAACACCCTGCAGTCGTTGCGCTCCCCGCCTGAGCCCCGAAGCTGCCGAAAAGCTGTCCTCTAGCTTCGTCACTATCCGCAAGGAAGTGCACGCGGCCGAGATGCTCGCCAACACGCGGTCGTCCATCCCTATCACGGTGCGTCAGCTGGAAGCCATTGTGCGCATCACCGAGTCGATTGCCAAGGCGCGCCTGTCGCCCCTCGCCACAGAGGAAGACGTTGACTATGCCATGAAGCTGTTCACAGCCTCGACCATGGCGGCCGTCAAACAGGGCTCGGACCAGGGTAGCAAGGAGCTCAACGCCGAGACGTCGCGGCTCGAGGCGGAGCTCAAGCGCCGGCTGCCCATTGGTTGGACGACGAACCTCGAGACCCTCAAGAACGAAATGGTACACGGCCGGCAGTTTAGCGAGACGGCCTTTGAGCGCGCCATTCGCCTCTTGCAGCGCCGCGAGACGATTGTGCTGCGCAGCCAGGGCCAGCAGGTGTACCGCAATGCCGCCTGAGCGGAGGAGGATGGATGGGATAGGTGGGCCAAGGAGGAAGAGATGGGATCAGTCTTGCATATTTATTCATTGTCTTTGGAGGGGAGGGCGGAGTTTCCAGCGTCCTGATGTATTTCCACGCTTTGATGTATGCCACCACATGCTATGCTATGATGATGTTACATGGGTATCAGAGGCTGTGATGACCAACTACTACGTATGTTTTTCACGTTTTATTTTCTGTAGTGTTGCAAGGTGGATAAAGCCGTTCAGTCTATGACAAAAAGCAAAAGAAACATGAGGAAACAAAGACAATTCAAGCTGTCTGAATCTGATGACAGTGTGTCTCGCAGAAAAAAAAGAACGCCCAAGACCAAAAAGAAAGAATATTAACGCCAAAAGAATGCCCACCCCAAGTCCGCCGACAAAAAGCGAGTCAGAACAAAAGACCACGCACTCATTCCTCGTCCGTCAACTCCATCATCGATCCGTCCTCGCCAACAGCTAAGCCGCCGCGCGCCCTCATGCCTCTCTGCGCTCCCCGCACCGGCGGCGCATGCCGCGAGCCGCGCATCTGCGCTGGCGCCGGTGCCGGCGCCGCAGATGACGAGGCAGAGGTCTTTCCCTTGCGGTCGCGCGTACGCAGCAGCGGTTCGGCGGGCGCCGAGAGCGCATGGGTGTCGAGGACGTTGATTTCGTCTGCGCCATCGTCCTTTGCAGCGCCAAAGAGAAACGACTCGGCCAGGGCCTTGTTGAGCAGGTCGGTGGCAATGGCGTCTTGCGGGCTGATGGCAAGGGCTTGGTGCAGCTCCATGGCAGCCTCGTCGGGTTGGTTCTTTTCGAGGAAGATGAGGCCGCGGGCGGTAAAGAGAGCGGTGTTTTTGCCGCCGAGGCGCAGAGCGTCGTCAAAGCACTCGAGCGCGCGGTCATAGACGCGTAGGCGGCGGTAGGCATGGCCGAGGTTGATGCGCACGGCGATCCAGGCGTCAGGCTCGGCGTCGGCGTCGGCGGCGATTTTGAGCGCGGCCTCGAAGAAGACGACTGCGTCTTGGGGCTGGTCCTGGTGGTACTTGACGACGCCCATTTCGTTGAGTAGCAGCGGGTCCGTCTTGCACAGGCCGTAGGCTGTCTTGAGGAACTCCTCGGCCACGGCCATGTTGTTGAGCGCGTGGTTCTGCATGCCGAGGAAAAGCTGCGGCAGATGCGTGCCCATGAACAGGCGCGCGGCTGTCGAGTAGGCTGAGATGGCCTGGTCGTGCTCGCCCTCCTCGGCAAAGGTGTGGGCAAAGCCGATCCAGGCCGGCGCAAAGTGCGGGTCCATCATGCTGGCCTTGCTGAAGTAGCGGCGTGCCTCGGGGATTTTGTTTATGGCAAAGTAGTATGTGCCCACGGCCAGCCATGTACATGGCTCATCTGGGTAGTGGTCGGCCAGATCATGCGACACCAGGAACAGCTCGTTGGTGCGCTGGAGCTGGAACAACGCGGCCAGATGCAATGGATACACGGCAAAATTGTAGCGGTCCTCGGCCAGGATGGACTCGGTCATGTGGAAGGCGTCTTTAAACTTACACTGCGTGTATAGCAGATCGGCGCGGGCGAGGAGGAGGTCGGGGTTCTTGGCCAAGTGGTAGTGTGTCGACAGCGACTCGTAGGCAGTGGTGAACTCGCTGGGATTGTTGTACTTGGACAGGCGCGTGGTGTAGAGCATCTTGGTGAACTCGGCGGCCTCCTGCGACGCGGGCGGGTCGCCAGGGACCGAGACCGAGTCGAAGTCGAGGCTGTCGAGAAACACCCACTCCTCCTCGGGCGACATGATGGAGTTGGCCATGAGCTGCTGGAAGGCCTCAAAGCACTGCACGTCGATCTGCACAGCCGTCTTGTAGCACTCTTTGGCCTTGTCGAAGGCGTTCTGCTTGGTGTAGCATAAGCCGCGTAGGTGGCACATGGCCGCCTCGTACTTGCGGCCCTGCTCCTGAGCAGCCGCCTCTTTGGACGCCCCGGCCTTAGCAGCGCGCGTGTTCGGCTGGGCCTTGCGCTTGTTGGCCGTCGAGTTGGCGACCAGATGTGTCGGGTTGCGCTCGCCGAGGAGGGCTAGGGCGTCGTCGTAGAGGCCCTGCTTGATCATGCAGTGGGCTGAGAGGTAGCGGCAGGCGGGATTGCGCGTGGTCAGGTCGTGCTTGACGAGAAAGGCATAGGCGCGTGTGAAGTTTCCCGTAGCAAAGTGCACTTGAGCCAGCCAAAAGGCGTCGTTGTCGTCGTCTAGCGCAAGAGGGCCGGCGGTCAGTAACGGGTCCGGGCGGCCGGCGGAGAGAAAAAGGAGACGGGTCGGCACTAACTGGTCATTGCAAGTAGCTTGTCACCAAGAAAAATGGCAGACTCGTACTGCGTCTTGTTGAGCGCGTCCTGGCGCCATTCCCGCAGGAACTTTTGCATGGCGACGGTCAAAGAGTAAGAAAACCGCAGAGCGGCACTCGTGATGTGTGTGTGTGTGACGCGCGGGGTGTTGACTTGGCCGAAGCTTTAGATCCGGCAGACAAGGTGCTTCCTTGAGGTGGCACGTGCGCCGAATTAAAGCCCGGCAATTGAAGCTTTCTCGTGGTGCAGTCGTGATGCTCGCTGGTGGTTTGGAGAGCTGCCAGCCTTGTTGACGTTGTTAGTGGGGCAAGCTGCGTGGGCCCATTGTTAGCCGCAGTGCTGACTGTCTATTGGCCAATGGACTGGCCGCATTTTCTGCCACCCTCAGCCTTGTGGCAGAAGATCACCGCCGCATCACGAGAGTCTCAGAAATTCTGCAGTTCCATCGAATTGGCAGCGGAGCAGCGCACCTTCCATCTGCAAGACAGCCCGGCCATTGTTTCTCGAGCTCTTCATGAGACCCAACGCTTCTGCTCTCCGGGCCTGTGCCCGCTTCCCGGCAGATCCCCGGCGTTCGCTCTCCCTGGGCGCCGCTCGCTACCCGCTCCGCCAACTACGCAGCCAAAGTTCCGTGAATGGTCCCGCCCCCGCCAACGGCCCGAGCCCGGGTCCGAAATCTGGCTCTGCTACCAATCCGGCGCGGAAGCTCGACAACACCACCAAATACCTCCTCCTGGGCGGCGTCCTCTTCATGTTTATGGGCATGATGCCGGCCATGAAGAATAACAAGCGCTATCAAAAGGCGCTGAACCCCGACAAATTCCTCTCCTACACCATTGACACTAAAGAGCGCGCATCGTTCGACTCTTTCGTCATGACCGTGCACCCCGAAGAACATGACCCCACCATACCGATCCCCTACCTCGCCGACCCCTCCGATCCTGCCAAAGCCTCGACCTCCTCAGGCGCATGGAAGTTCCCTCTGTGGTCCGTCGAGGTAAAGCAGCCGCAGATCCAGATCGTCCGCGAATACACGCCGCTCCCGCCCTCCAGCGCCGCCGAGGCCAAAGCCGGCATCCTGCACTTCCTGGTGCGCGTGCTGCCCGACGGAGAAGTTTCGCGCTTCCTCGACCGCAAGCTGCCAGCCGAGCAGATTGAGCTGCGCGGGCCCTACCCCACGCTGCTCTTCAAGACGCCGCCTGACCGCGCTGATGACGAGATTGTCTTCATCGCCGGCGGCTCTGCCATTGCGCCCGCGCTGCAAGCCGCACATGCGCTGCTCGAAAACACCTCCGCCCCCGGCAAGGTGCGCATTCTCTGGGCCGTGCACTCACGAGCCGACGTCGACACCAGTGTGCCGCGCGCCGCCGTCAAGCCAGCTGTACCCGGGTGGTTCAGCAGCCACAAGCCTACTGGTCTGCTCGACCCCGCTCAGGATGTTGCCAATCCATCGCCCATGATGCAGCGATTGCAGGCGCTCAAGGCAGCGCACGGGGCGCGCTTTGATGCGCGCGTGGCAGTGACGGGCGAGGATGCGTCGATCAGCGAGGCAGACATCAAACAGACGCTGGGGCTCAGCGCCAGTACGCCGATGGGCGCGAGGGCGGCGGAGTCAGTGACGCGTGCGCGACCGTATCTTCCAGTGGCATCGGGGCCGTACAGCGAGCGACAGCCCAAAGTGGTAGCGCGGCCGGGCGGCGAGGGCGCGTACAAGTTAGTACTGGTCTCGGGGCCGGATGGTTTTGTAGACCGGTACGCCGGCCGGATTACGCAAGACAATGCGCCAGCATTTAGACGCATCCGGGAGGGCGGCATGCTTGACGGCATTATCGAACGCTACGGCAACGGGTTGAAGGGCGAGTGGCAGGTGGTGAACCTGGACTAGACAGTTTTGACATAGAGACAGAGAGAGACAGCAATGCCAGCAATGCATTGTAAGATAGAAATGTATAGTAGCAAAAACGACTTGGACGCCAGACACGGGACAAAAAAGCAGACAGACGCAGACTGACACGTCATTCATATACAAAAACATAACACAATACCCCAATGAAGCAACCAAAAAAAACAACACATAAAAGCTACACCAACCTCCCGCACCCGTTCAGTCCCGGGTTCTACGCACCCTGCACCTTGCGGTACGACGGCGGATTCATAGTACGGCGGATCACCTTGCCGGCGTACGGCGGGACCAACGAGATAGCAGCAATGGCCAAACAGCGCCACAGGAAGCCACTAAATAAAGATTAGCAAGATGCACACACAGAGAGATGCGAAAAGATCAAGGAAAACTTACACCGACGCCACAAACGACAGATCGAAATAGCTGCCCAGGAACGGCACCGAAATCACATACGACAAGAAGGTCCCCACGATGCTCAGCACCATCAGCCAGTGCCACGTGGTAATCTCAATAGCCACCATCAGCAACTCGTTGAGAACCAACACCGTGTAGCTGACAGCCAGCATGCGCGGCCCATCGACTTCGGTCAGTATCTGCGCAAAGCCCTGGATGATGGTGCCCTGGTAGATGGACACAAACACCCACACGAAAAATGTACGATACGACAGCGAGCGCCCCGACGTCAGTTCCTTGTACAGCTCGGGGTACAGCGTAGCCAGGTTCTCGTCAACATCGCGGTCAAGTACAAGCGACAGCACGGGGAAGGCCGTATAGATAGTCGAGTAGCCGACCATGAGCCAGTCCTGCAAACAAACGGATGACGTCAGTATAGTGTTCCAGAGCTACAAACTTTGATTCTTGCTTACCTTGTACAGGCCCTCGGGCTCAAACTTGATGGCGACACTGTAGACAGTTTGGCACACGGCAATGATAAGGCCGCGGTGCACAACAAACTGGGCCAGCTTCGCCGAGCGCTTGTAACTATTGCGTCCATGCCATACCAGCAGCTTCGTCAGATGGAAAAACTGCTCAATGGAAAAGTCGGCGGCCAGAGAGGCCTGGCGACCCTCCTTGCCAACGATACCAACACCAACATCGGCTGCCTGAATCATGCTCACGTCGTTGCCACCATCGCCAATACAGCACACACGCTTGCGCGTGTACTCACGAATCAGGCGCGCCACCTCGGCCTTTTGACCAGGCGAGCAACGGCAAGCCACCACAGTCGGCAACTTGACGGCCACGGCGACAAAGTCCAGGCGGAAATGAGAAAGGAAAAGAGCAAGCGAGTCGCCATCAACGAGCAAACACGAGTCGGGCTTGGAGCGCAGAAAATCGAGGTGCTGCTGTGCGTTATCCTTGGAGCGTAGGTTCTGTACCGTGTAGATGTACTGTCCGCGAGCGACAAGCTTGGACGAGACAGCCACACAGCGCGCTGTCTCGACCTTGTCGCCTGTCAACATCCAAATCTTGATTCCGGCGTTTCGCAGCAGCTCGAGCGATGGCTTCACGTCACGCTGCAGCCTGTCTTCAACGCCTGTGACACCAAGCAGCTCAAGGTCACGCTCCAAATGCAACGACACCACCGATGCCATACCGGCGTCACGGCCAACTAGGGATAGCGATGCTTTTTGGTACTGGGTTGAGAACTCGCGGTACTGCTGTGCCGAAAGCCGACGGCGACCAACTACAAGCGTCCGAAGACCCTCGCGCGCCATGTTGACCGTCTCCTCGTCCAGCCAGTCATTAGCCACGACAATGCTACTCATGACTGTGTCGGCGCCTTTTTGATAGAACCAGATTTCACCATTCTCAGGGTCAAACGGAGCTCCGGCCGCAGCAGGAGACTCGAGGAACTGCACAACGATGCCCATACGCTTGCCCTCAGACGTGAACGGGAAAATATCGAGGATGCGCACCTGAACCACTGTTTTCCCAGAGTGCGTCGACTCGAGTATCATACTAGTACGGTCGCGGTACGCCAGGCGCAAGCCCACAGCTTCAGTCCACCGCACAATGGCAATCTCGTCAGGTGACGAAGCCTGATATGCTACAACCTGCTCGCCATTGACGTTGTCTTCCACAGTTGGTGTTACATTGTGGCATAATGCCAACGCCAGCACCACATCACGCACACGTGACCCAATCTCTCGGCGCGTGCGACCTCCGCCACTACCTCCGCCTGAACCAATGGAACTGACCCCTCCTGACATGGAGGGCGTGACGAGACTGCCGTCTGTCTGGACGTGATTCAAACTCTGCTTGACATAGTCTGCGACTTCATCCATGGCCTCATTAGCATATGACACAGTACCAATGTGAATCTTTTTCATCTCCATTTCGTTCTGCGTCAACGTGCCGGTCTTATCGCTCAGCAGATATTCAATGCGGCCGAGGTCTTCGGGAATAGTGCTGGTGCGTACTAGCGCACCGGGAATGCCAGGGTCGTGTTGGATAAAATACGAGTATGCGCTCTTACCCATGTCCAGGTTGACACGGAGACTAATTGGCACAATAGTGGAAAAGAGCACCAGAAAACGCATAATCTTGACGTACCAAATGGTGCCGTCCGTGTTCTCAAAACCCTCAAGCGCCACCAAAATAATGGAGAGTAGCAACGTCAAGCCGCACAGGATCTTGGTTAAAGAGTTGATTTCGTACTCCAGCAATCCAATCTTGGACCGCGACGGGGCCGTAGACATGGCAGAGCGCGTCTGTGAGCCAGTGTACATGATAACACCTAGTGTAACACCCTGTGATGCAATAACGGTGTTAGCCCAAGCCGTGTTGTCAATAGAGAGACCAGCCGAGTTGGCCAAAGCAGCTGGCCCCATGCCTGTGGTTGCAGTGCTCTGGGCAGCAGATCGAGACTCGAGCAGTTCCAGGGTGCCGGTGAACTCGCCGACCTTGCGGTCAGGCGCGCCGCCAGTGACGCGTAGGCGTACAAGCTCTTCCGTAGGCAGGTTCTGAGTGAGAGGCGAGGCAAGGCGAAGCTTCCAGTCTGTTTCACCGTCCAGTTGGTCTGTGCGGATAAACGTCTCGCCGCCTGAGGCACTCCCTGACTCGCTCTCATCTTTCTTGGTAGTGGCATCGGAGCTGAGGCGGCTCTCGCCTATGCTATTGCGACCATCGTGTGTGCTACTTCGGCGCCCTTCCTTCAAGTCCATGTAGCACTTGAGAATAACCATGTCAGCGGGTACACGCTGTCCCTTGCCAAGCTTCAGTACATCGCCGACCTTGAGATCCTTTGACTTTTTCCACGTCTCGCGGACTGTTGAGGACAGCATCTCGCCATCATTTTCCAGGGCGTTTTCCTCTTCCTGCACGTCGGAAAGTCGATCAACGTTATTGTTGGGACGGCGTTTGCTGCGGCCAGCCACGACCTCAGAGCGCAGGGTGCGGCGGTCGTGGCGCTTGTTGCGAGCTTCTTGGCGGGCCGTTGGCTCGTCGAAAGCAATTACGGTATAACCCTCAGAGTTGGCCTCGTTATCACGACGGCGTCGCTCAATGTCATCCCAAGCTTCTTTGCCCATGGTGATGCAGAGCACAAAGATTAAAGGAGCCACATAGGTGAGTAGATAGCCAATCCGCAGGGCAGGAATAGCCTGCGAAAGGGCCACCAGAAGGAAGTACATGTTGAAGAAGAAGGAGAATTCGTTGTAGAGTGTAATTGGCAAAAAGGTGAAGGCCGTATACTTTGCATTGGACACGCCGTTTGCTGGGAAGCGGGACGATTGTGCAGAGCCCACGGCAACAATGCGCACAGCACCGGCGTCTTTGGCATTGTCGGAGTCGTCGTCGGAGTCGTTATCAGCATGGTTAGTGATCCGGGGAGATCGTAACCCACCAGCGCCACCACCCCACGGCACGAGCCCTTGTATACGGGCTCTGACTTTTTGCGTAAAGGTCTGTTTTCTATGGCGCTTTTGGGCCCATGAACTGCCGTTGTTGGAATCATGGCCAGCGCCGCTTCCGCCAAAGCCGCCGCCCGAGGACAGCAGCGGCGTGTCGTCGTCGTCGGTGGGCCCTGAGTTTTGACGGCTATGGCCGCCGCGGCCAATCAGATTTTCGGTATCGTCATGGCCGTCGCGATCCTGGCCCAGGTCGCCGTAGCGTCGTGTCCTGCGGCCGCCCATACGGAGTTTCCTCAGGGCGATACGCGGCCCAGACCGTGCGGCGGAGTCTGCTGGAGATGGTGCGTCGGAAGTGGTATTTCTGGTGTCGGAAAAAAAGGAAGCGGTCGCGGACTTGGAGGGAGATCGGGGAACCAGCTCCTCGAGCTCGAGTTCCAGGTCACTGTCAGAGGGTGAGTCGGAGTCAGAGTCGTGGTGTGGCGAGATATCAGGCAGCTCGGTCGGACGAGACGGATCTGATGGTCGAGACATGCCGGAGTGTGAAGTGTGTGGGAGAAGAGAAGAGGAGAGGAGGATATAAGAGACGAGGTGCAAAGAGCAGAGAGATGCACGGCAGACAAGGCTGAGACGATGCAACGCAGTGACGCAGGCGGATTAGAAGCCAGGTGTTGTATCAGATGCGATGGATGGAATGGTGGAGTGTACAGCCGGCACCAGCCTCGCTATGATGCAGCCTGAAGCAAGCTGCAAATGCCCAAACTATGGGGACGTCGAGAGATCGCGTAGATCGCACAAAAGAAGAAAAGAGAAGAGGAGGAAACGTCGGCTTTGCCAGAGACAGTTCGGCAGGCAAATCGGCCGGTCGGCGTCGTCCGTTCGACAGCGGTGATGGGCCAAGTATAGCGGGACGGCCGCTGTATTTTCAGGGCTTCTAATGCTGCAAGAAGCCTGCAGTTAGCAATGACGGCCCGACGGGTTGCAGACAGCAGAAACTCACATCAGCAGAGAAGCAAACAACAACTAAATGGGCATAAAACAGCATCTGGAAACAAAAGATCCAGAGACCCAATGCAATGCAATGCAGCGGGCAACTCGGATCAGCTGCGGGCGTGTTGGGCCTAGCCGCTCTTGGGAGCCAAAGGCCACACAGAGCCATGAGAGTCGTAAAACGGCAGCCTACACTAGGGTTGGGGTCTGTGCAACACCCAGAGGCAACTGCATCTCCTGCATCACACCTCTCCTGTGCTAGAACCCAACTACTATTGCGGGCCATTCCACTTAACGCGCCTTCGACGTGTCGCCGTCAACAACGCTGCCAACTTTCTCACCACGCTTCACGCCCAAGCCTCACGCTTCATTTTGCATTACACACCTCCCCCCTCGTCTGCCCACCATGTCTCAGCACAAAACGGAAAAGTCTGGCGAGTCCTCCAACTCTGCCACTACCAAGGCTCTGGCCGCTGGCGGCACCTCTGCTGGCACCAATGGCGCCGCTTCCACCTATGAACTTCCCTGGTAGGCCTCGCCCGGCAAGCTCTTGGCTTTCTGTCTGAGGAATCATACTGACACCATGGACGTAAAGGGTTGAAAAGTACCGACCTGTGTTTCTCGACGATGTTGTAGGAAACACTGAGACCATCGAGCGGCTCAAGATCATTGCCCGAGAGGGTAATATGCCACATGTGATCATCTCAGGCACGCCTGGTATCGGAAAGACTACCAGTGTGCTCTGTCTTGCGCGCCAATTGCTGGGTGATACGTACAAGGAAGCTGTTCTCGAGCTCAACGCCAGTGACGAGCGAGGTATAACTCCCTCTCACGGCCCCGCCATTGCCACCATCCTCTAACCCTCCTCTTGCTTAGGTATTGACGTCGTACGCAACCGCATCAAGACTTTTGCCCAGAAGAAAGTCACCCTCCCGCCGGGTCGCCACAAGCTCATTATCCTCGATGAAGCCGACTCCATGACATCGGGCGCCCAACAGGCCCTGCGCCGCACCATGGAAATTTACTCCAACACAACGCGCTTCGCCTTTGCCTGCAACCAGTCCAACAAGATCATCGAGCCGCTGCAGTCGCGATGCGCCATTCTGCGCTATGGTCGCCTCACTGATGAGCAGGTGGTCAAGCGGCTACTACAAATCATCGAAGCTGAAAAGGTCCAATACGCAGATGACGGTTTGGCCGCCCTTGTCTTCAGTGCCGAAGGTGACATGCGCCAGGCCATCAACAATCTGCAGTCGACCCATGCTGGCTTTGGCTTTGTTTCGGGTGACAATGTGTTCAAGGTGGTTGACTCCCCACACCCCATTAAAGTTCAGGCCATGCTCAAGGCCTGCCATGCCGGCAATGTCGATGCGGCACTGGATGCCCTGCGCGAGCTGTGGGATTTGGGGTACTCCAGTCACGATATCATCAGCACCATGTTCAAGGTCACCAAGACAATCCCCACGCTCAGCGAACACGCGAAGCTCGAGTTTATCAAAATAATTGGCTTTACGCACATGAAGATCCTGGAAGGTGTACAAACACTGTTGCAGCTGAGTGGGTGTGTGGTGCGGCTGTGCAAGCTGAACATAGACCCCAAGAAGTTTCCCGCCTGAAGTACTCTAGAGGGAGCGATGGGGGATGGGCCCGTGGCCGGCGTGTGCCCAAAACGAGCTTATGAATGTATGCCATGTCCTAGTTTGCGTCATTGCTGGAGTTTCGGCGTTCTTGATTTATTTCCCCATTGCTTGGGATATAGTACAAAAATAATATAGACATGATGGTCTGGATGCAGCGGGCGTGAGAACCAACAGATAGTCCTGAATCATTAACTCAATGCAGTCAAACAAAGGCGGTATTGCCCCACGGCCGATAGAGCACAAAGCTACCCACCCACCTTCTTGTCCCTCGCCCATAAGATCTTAGTCTTCGTCGTCCATCTCTGCCATGAGGCGTTCCCACTTCTGTGCCTGGGCTTCTTCTCGACGCATCTGTCGCATGCGTGTCTCGTACATGCGCAATCGGGCATCAGCTTCAATCATGCCACCCAGAACCATGGCCGACATCTGCATATATCTGTGTCTTGGTCAGCGGCAGTGTTCTACTCAAGGCGAGCAAGTCTCTAGCAGGGGATTCGCAACGCCAGCCAGAGCAGAGAATACTTGCACACTTACACCTTGAACTGGACCGTCAGCCCACGGTAAACCGGCGACATCTTCATGCCGACAATCGCCAAGATTCCGGCACCTAGGCCCCATTTAATTCCACCCGAAAGGGCGCCGTAAACAGACTCCCAGGCCGCCTCTGTGGCTTCGGCCTCGCGTTCAGAACTGCGCGCTTGCCAGGACATGATGGCGAGGACGTTTTAGCAAAGCGGGTGTTTAGAGGCAGAAGAAAAGTGCAAACAAAACGAGTCAGTCAGTGGCACATTTGATCAGGCAATACACATTTGCAAAGGTCGCCGAGTTCACTTTGACCGTTTGCGACGGAGCTGGCGAAGCTTGCCAGCTGACAACAAGATTATGGCCGAGATCGCCGTCTTGGAGTGGCGGGAAGTTCCGCCGGCTGAGTCAGCGACAACCGCCACCACGTGACCCAAATGTTTGGCCATTTTTATTTGATTTTTTGACGATGCGCAAAACTTCAACTCGTGCTTGCATTGCCCGTGTCTGGCTAAGCAGAGTTTCTGTAGATAGGACCTACATCTCCGATTGTGTAGATGAAACTTGTGTGTTTTTAAAGTTGCACGACGAAAGTAATCATCAATGCCTGTAATAGGGTTAATTAGTATAAGAGTAGCTATATGTACTTGTACTACTTGACTTAAAATATGATCCGCTGAATCGCTGGATTTGATTCAGACGAATCGTAGATAAGTGGAGAACGTCAAGCCCGAATTCTTGATGAGTAATTGAGCTTCACGTGATAATGACCCACTATTCATTACCCACTTTTGCAAAGTTTGCACTGTTACCTTGTTGCCTTCTCTGTTATTCCACCAGAATCTCTTTCAAATAGGACACGATGGCCCTAGCACCCTGAATCGCTACCCACCTATGAACTTGTATAAATAGCCAGATACCCTCCTCTCCAACTTACGACACATCTCTTCCTCTTTGTTCATCAACTCTCTACCCCAAACCCATCTTCCATCTTCCCCTGCCATCTCGGTTCTGCCTTGTCTGCTCTCCCCAAGCATTTGTCTTTGCCCATCCGACCCCCAGCAACTCTCATACATTCCCATCTGGTCTGCAAAAGATACATCGTTCTCACGCGAAGTACCATCTTTAAAGTTGAGATGGCAGCTCTGGAAATGTTTTGGGAGTTGCCTCCCGTCGCGAGGTAGGCTTTTCACGCACCGCGCTTGTGCGCTTCTGCAAACATCCAGTTCGTCCTCAGCTTCACCCGATATCCTAACACTCGTCAGAACCATCACGGCTGCTGCTTTTGGCATGTCGATCCTCGTCTATACCGGGCTGTTGCCATACCGATGGATCATGTTCACTTGGTTCCACATGCTGCAGATTCCACCGCAGATATGGCGTTTACCCGCGTCTTTTCTGCTGACAGGATCCGGCCTGGGCATGCTGTTTGATCCGTTCATGCTATACCGAGGCTTAGTTGAGCTGGAGGTTGGCAATTCACGGTTCCCGCGCCGTGAAGACGTTGTGTGGTATCTGATATGTGTGTCGCTGATGACGATTGTAAGTGCCCTATGCTTGAGCAGACAAAGTTTACTTGTTCTTCTACATCGTGAATGCCGTGCATGTTGCCCTGCCCCAAACTCCTCCTGTCATGTATCATGACTGCACCTCGACTATCTGCCCGCCCAGTGCTCATTAACTGAAGCGGTTCCTGAAATCGAGGAAGATTAGCTCTGCACATGGCCAGCCTATCATTCGCAAAATAGAAGGCTGGCCCGTGTGGATTGGTGGGATGCCTATATGGATGACTCGGCGAGTACTTGATACTTGTCCGGGTGGTTTTCTTAGCTCCCTACATTTCATCTACTAAGAATTACTGTTAATAAACAACGCTTTACTAAACTCTCCGTCCCATCACTTGTTCTCACAATCCGGTTTACAGTCTGATTTGATATTGTGCCAGTGCTAACGCGTTTCCATTTCTTTGCGCCATAGGCCTTCAACGAGATGGGTCTCTATCTTGGACTGTCAAATGTGTATGCGTCGTTTTTGCCGGGATTCCTAATTGCTCTGACATACACAACTTCACAGGACAAGCGTGGTCAAAAGGCATCCCTGTTTCTCTTCACCATTCCCGCGCAGCTGATGCCCTACGCGCTGATGCTCATGGGCTTTGTTCAGGATCCTCAGTCTGGCATGTACATGCTGCCACTACAGTTTTCAGGACTTTTGGCTGCTCACATGTGGGACTTTATCACCAGAATCTACCCAGAGTTTGGTGGCGGTCGCAACATACTGGCGACCCCTGGCTTTGTATCGCTTTTTACCACTTCGCCCCGCGTCCTCCGTGGTGGCTTTGGTCGTAACGCTGCAGGCAGCGCTACTTCCGGCCAGGGCCAGACTGTTGGTGGCAGCGGATCTAGCGGACGGTCGACGGGTGTCTCCTATGGTTCGGGGGTATTGCCCGACTCATGGCGGTCTCGGGGACCCGGCCAGCGCCTTGGTTAATGTGCATGTACGAGACAAGGTGATTGTGTTTCTCGGTTGCTAATCAATTTTTTTCACGATAGTCTGCTGTGAGTCGTCTTGCTTTGAGTGACGTGAAGATGCCATCTTTAGATATTATTAATTCGATTTTCCGTGTGTTGTCAAAACTGAAGAATCAAAGCTCGCTTGTGAATTATGCCCCCCACCCCCTAAGAAAGAAAACGCCCACCCAAACTCCGAAATCACACCAAAGAATCTATACGCGGTCGCCATAACGATGCTGATCTCACATCCTCCACCGATCGTAGTGAGCCACAGGCCCAGCATTTTGAGTCCTAGGCCTTGAGTTATCTGGTAGAGAATGCGACTCGTCCTCTTCAGCAATAGGGCTTGCACTTTGAACGGTTATTTGTGGTGGCATGAATTTCTTCTGCCTGTACTGGCTGCTCGACGGAGTGATCAATGCCGGAACCTGTGGTCTTCTGTCCTGACTGGCTACCAGCGGGAAGCTAGCAGAAGATACAGATGATTGGGACGGTGAATCAGAGGGAGACTGAGATGGCAGCGAGCTGATGCTAGTGGTCCTGCTGCTCCGGCCGGGGATATACGCCGGATGCGGGACCAGCGTGCTGGCACTGCCACATGCAGGGCCCCGTCCGTAGCCCAGGCCAAATGTCGGCGGCGGACTCTCATAGGCATCATAGTACTGGTGCTTTTCGCGCACCGATACCGACGATCTTGTGGTATCCATGGATGCCGACGCGCGCTGCTCTGCCACTAGTGCATACATCAGGCCGGGGTTGTGTTGCGTGATGTGCAGCGGGATGCTTTCCCCGATATTAGTCCTGGCAATGTTACCCGCCGCAGCCTCGGCTTCGGGGTCCCGCGGCTGAGGCGCGGCGGCGGCTGTCGCATCGGTGGCGCCTTCGTAGCGCTTCTTTCTTCTGAAGTAGACCCAGAACAACCCTATGCCGCCAGCCAAGACTAGCGCACCCCCGACAGCAATGCCGACGATGATGGGGGTATTCATACCACCGGAGTCATCGTCACTGTCATTGGTGGAGTCATCTGATGTGGTGACGGTGACGTTGACAGCACTGCGTGAGAATATTTCGCCAGTCATGCTGAGTAGAGCGCCTGGCGCAGGCTGCTGTGCACAAGCCCCCTTGAGGACCGCGAGAACTACAAGCGGTAGTGTTAGTCATGCCACAAACTGGCTTCAAAGCCAATGGTTGGGACGCCAATCAACTCACAGTTAGACAGGTAGTATTGGTCCGTCGTGCTCTGGAGGCACGCGGCGCAGGGCTCCTCCCAGCTTTGAGTCAGCAAGTCTCCGCTGCCGGCCGAGCAGTACCCATATATGGCCGGGTCTGATGCACTCAAGTTTCCCTGTGTGATGGCGGGCTCAAGCGGTTGGCAGGCCGAGGGTGTCAGGCATGGGGAGTTGATTTGCTGGGCCTCGGGGAGGACGGCGGGGTTGAAGAGACATGTGCCCAGCGTAAAGCGCAGGTTGTCTATCCACGCAACAATGTTAACTTTGTTTAGGACGTTGGTTGGCTGCTTGCCTCACTTACACAATAACCAGTGCAGATCAGACTCTGTGCCATTGACCTTGTCGCTTTTTTGCAGACACTCGACGCACTCGCGAAACTTGGTGCCGGCACCCGCGTTGCCAAACGCATCATCGGTACATACAATGTCTGAAGCATTTGTGTTGGACGACAAGGCCGCGAATGGGTCGGCGGCGGTGTTGTCGATACACTGCTGGGCACACGGCGAGCCGGGTGTGACCTGCAGTGCACCGGCAAGGCGCACCAGGCCGAGTTGCAGCAGGAGGAGGGGCGCAAGCATCATGAGCTGCGCGGGGCTGCTTGTGTTCTTTTCTTTTCTCAAGTGCAAACTGGTGTGGCTCTGGGAAGGGGGAGCAGGTCAGAGAACATGCATACAGAAAAGCAGAGGAGGAGTGGCTACTGCTGACTAGCAAAGAACAGAGCAGCCCGGAGAGCAGGACAGGGCAAGTAAGACGGGGAGCTACATGAGATATACTGGGAGTTTTCTTTTCTCTTCTTCATCCTCTTTTTTTTTCCTTATTCATCATTTGGGCTAGTTCTCTAGGATATCAATTAACACTTGTTTCTTGGCCATCCGGAAACCTAGCCGAGCCAAGAAAGAGCTGGTGGACTCGATGGAACAGGGACATGGTCTAGCTTGAGAAAGGGATGATAAGAGAGAAGACTCTGGAACGAGGGCATATGACGAGGAGGGAGGAGGGGGGAGGGGGACGGAGACCAAGAGGACTAGGAGACGGAACGGCCTAGTGTCTTCCGTCTTGTTTAATTCCCTGGTCTCTCAGCCTGTCGTCGTCTTCTACCACGACGCACGATATAAATAGAACACCAACCGACCACTCGCCGCTGCAACCGCTCCTCTCCGAGAGCCGAGAACAGCGCAGAAAGAGCCATATTCACCACGAGAAGGCCATGCCAAGGCCTGCTTCGTTGCAGTTGGGCCCGCCCCAGCGCAGATGCATTTTCTCCACCGCGACACCGCCGGATGTCCAATGGGCGTTGCTTGGCCAATCACAGGCCTGTCTTCTCGGTTGCGGGTTCCGTGTAAGCGCCGGACTAGGGTCTTTTGAACCGGGGGGTGGTGTGTGGCTGGGTCTGGGATGGATTTGACCTGAACTGGGCTTATATTAACATCGACTTGCTTGTTGGGAGTGGGAGTTTTTGGGGCAGTAGTGAACGGCTGGGTGGCACCATTTTCTGTAATTTGTGGGCGGTGCCGTGTGGGTGAGCCGTCGTCGTTGCAGTTCGTTATTCTTGTTATTGTTGTAGTAGGATTCTTCAACTATGGTGGGTCTTGCATCATGACGTAACCGAACCCTAACACAATAAAACCCTCAGATGCCCTCTGCTCTACGCGCCCAGCGACTGCATCCCATATCTTGGCTCACATTCAATATACAGGCCGGATCCCGGCATGCCATGCACGCAGAATATTGCCCCAAGTAGCAGTTTGCAAGTTCCCAGCAGGCTGTCTCGGCTGGTCGGCGCTACACTCTGTTTCTCCTGGGCTTATCATCTGTGAAGAATCTTTTTTTAGATCTTGGGGATGTTGATGGCTACATGCATGGCGAGAGTGATTGCAACGTCAGGCCTCGTTGGGCGTCGTCGTGGAGCGAGGGAAAAGGGGAGAGGGGTCTGGTGGTGGTGACCGGCATGCAGACGTTGCAGAGAGACGGCCGGTGTCAGGCGGCATGGACTAAGAATAGAAACGTCCTCGGAAGATCAGGAAGAGACAGGGCGGGGAGGGCATGAGAAAAAGGACCTGGGACGCTGGACGTCATGCCTTGATCTTTGCGCTTTCCTGGTCTCCTCTGCATCCAAGTCTCCCCGAGGGAGTGGCCGGTTCCTGTGTTAGCTGATACCAAGTACTGAGAGAAGCGAGAGTCTACGTCGTCCGACGATCGCGCGTGGCACGACATGGATCATTTTGCAGACTGGCATCTCACTATATCACGCAGTAGCAGTGATGTCAGCAACGATACTAATAATACCTACAGCCATGGGTTATAGCCAGCACAGTACAACACCACCGACAGCAACAGTATCACCAACATCAGCCAACAGGACCAGCGCAATTAGTCTAGACTTGCCCTGTTCAGACCACATGCTAGCTAGCCTCGTGGTCTGCTGTGGATATGCTGTGCGTTCAAAGTCCTGGGCCTTGCACAACATGCCTCTCTGCATGTGCGGATAGACCGGCCGTGGTGCGAGGAGCTGCTCACACACGACCATGCCTGGGATCAAGGCCAAGCCCACACAACTCAGGGGGACAGTGCTCTGCAACTTGTGATAGCATGGAATTATAATCATGTTCCATGATAGACGGCGTTGCAGTAGACTCCTATTATTACATGTGTTGTCGACTTCTTGCCAGGCCGATGTGAAGGGCATCCACATCATGCATCTGCAAGGAGCGACAGAAATTGGCTAACTATGAGCTTAGTCCGTGCCATCTAGGCCTTGTGACTCAACCCGTGTAGCTTCTAGCGTGCAATGTACTAGCACACGGGCGTCGAGCACTACTAGACAGCAAAGCAGTGTAGTTTCGGGCAGAATGCACAAGGGCGCACGATCGATTGTACTGGGCTTTGGTTCTAGATCTCGGCCTGCGATCAAGGCATTGTTGTTCTATTCGATGTGTTTGCCTACTGGTCTGTGTTCCCAGGCCGACCTTGCGTACTGCGGGGCCGCGCTGGGTATTCAGATGGAACCTGGAAACAACACCTGATGCGTGGCATCGTGGTCGCAAACAGCAGCACACACGTGCGACGTGGAGAAGAGTATGGTTGTCCATGTGGCGGGCCGGGAGATCATCAGGTAGGTGTTCTGCTGGTTAGTCTGGGCGTCCGTCCTCAGGCAAACAGGCCAGCAAACAATAAAGAGGCAAACATGAGCAAAATGTCGTGATTGGCATGTGTTTGATACTCTGGTAGCTAAGTATATAAACCAGACTCGCGTGAACGCATTTCAGGAAGCTCCTTCTGCTTTATTCATCTAGACTTTGTCGTAGCTCACGCGCGCAGAGTGCTCCATTGGAACTATTGTGCCCATACAAGTTTGACATCAACCTTCTTCCTAAACTAGCATATATGAAGCTCATAACATTCCTTATAGCCCTTTCAGGCCTTGCAAAAGCGTTCGGGCTCCCTTTGACCCCCCGCTCGATTTCTTCTGCTCCGCCGCCTCTTCTCTCTGCCTCGTTTGCCCCCACATACTGGACCATCCTGCGCCTCCAACGTACATGCAGCCCAGACCTCGCGCAGTGCACCTATAGCCTCCTCACTCTCGTCAGTGGCGGTACAACAGCAGCTTCTAGCTGTAATGTGACTGTGACCAGCACTTCGCCCACAACGCAGCCCGCGACGCAGTTGTCTCTTTCGCGCGTCCCATGCAAGCCGTCTGACCCTGTAGCCAACACCGACCCCGCGCCGAGTTTCACCGTCTCGCTTGGCGTGCGTAGCGGTCTTGTCGGGCTGGCACTACTCGAGGGTACCGGCACCGCAGCGCGCGGCGCACTGTATGACTTTGACGAGGGCCTCGTACATTCTGATGACGGCTTTTCCGGGTCGCAGACGGCTGAGGTACGTGCATTAGAGGAGCTGCAGCGGCGCAGCTGGTTGTGGTCGGGGGTCGAAAGGGAGCTGGGGCAGCAAATGGCGCCAGTGAAGGCGCGCGAGGAGCAAACAGCCCAGGAGACGGCGCTTCGAAGTGCTGCAGAGCTGGAGAATGCGGATACGTGGTCAGTTGAAAATGCAACACGGTGTAAGTAAGCGGTGTACAGCGGAGAGAACTTTGACGTTCATCAGCCTATCTGGCGTATACACGAGGAAAAGGTATCGCTGACCAACTGCAGATTACAACTCAGACTTTAGCACGGTTATTGTACAATTCACCATCTTTGCAGAAGACTACGACTCAATCAACTGCGTTGTAGTTGCGGCAGTACCAACATCAGCGGACTGGAAGCGGTTTAGTTTCTACTCTCACAATTGCTTGCCTGAAGTCCCATGGCACGTTTCGTGGGGATACAACGAGCGGCGCGACAGCGGCGTCATGACGTTGATGAAGTGAGTGACCCACAAGGGCTAGAGTAAAGAACACACTGCTGCTATCCACTGTATGTTTTCGATGTTCTTAGCTAACAGCCACCTCTGGTTTGCAGCCCGAATCGTACTTGTGCGGCCTGGTTTGGCTGGGATAATGTGAACAGTCACAAGCAGTTGGACGACGTGGGCCCGAACGACACGCAGAAAGTGACGCCCATGACGATTTAGCAGCATGACAAGACTATGGCAGATATCTGATAACTGTGTCTGGGCTTCAACGGTATCTTATAGAGATATAGAGATGGCAGGTTGAATAGAGAACGTGATTCTGATAGGTTATTGATTCAGGGTTACACGAGGTCTTACCTGGGCTGCACCCGGTTCCCCTGAAGGTTCCTTCTTCCAAAGGGTTAGCAAGGGTTACGACGAGTCTGATCAGGGGGACGCACAAACATGTGGGATTTTGCCCCACTCTGACTTACACAGATTTACAACCAATCACAGCACGTCTTTAAGCGCCGCGGGGCTGGTGCCGAGAAGCGAGGCGAGGAGACTCAAGGTGATATGTGATGTGTATTGGTGAGCTGCAGCCAGGGAAGAACGAGGAACGGTCAAGATGCAGAGGAAAAAGAGGCCTGTGGATGGGTGCTTTCAACGGGAACAGAGAAAAAAAAAAGGAAAACTCAAACGAAACACCCTAGCACCCAATAAGCAGCCATATAGACCACCCATTGGATGCCCCCCCCCTCGACCTCGAAGGAATCTTGTCCTTTAATTTCTCCCATTGCCTCATGGCTGACTGCTGTGTCTGTGGGCGTGAAGTGCTAATTGCCGTAAGATATAACATAACACGGCACAGGCCAAGAACCGAGCGAGAGCCTGGGGAATTCTGAGTTGCAAAGATCAGTACAGGCCAGCCACAGAAACAGCAGCACACGGGCAGATACATACAAAGCCAGCATTGAAGCGCTGATCGACGACCGCCTTCCTCCAAGTCTGTCAGTTTCTTCTGCTCCCATTTTCCTGCTTTACCGTGTCTTTGAAATTCCCCGCGTAACCCTTTTCTATCGTAGCATCGCCATCACGATTCTCTTTCTCTAACCCTTTCCCTTCGCCCCCATCTCAACTAGACTCTTCTCATCACTCTGCCCCATCCATGAAAATTGCCTGCTTGCAGTTTTCTCCCGTGCGCGGCGATGTCAACAACAACCTTTCGCGCGCCGACAGCGTGCTGCTTAAGGCTGCTGACACCGACCACTTGGACTTGATCGTGCTGCCCGAGATGGCCTTTACCGGCTACAACTTTGCGTCCCGGCAGGCCATCCAGCCGCTGCTTGAGCCGTCGCTCAGTGGCATTTCATCGTTGTGGGCACGCACCACGGCGTTGCGCCATGATTGCCATGTTGCTGTGGGATATCCGGAAAAGGCAGACAACGGCACGGTCTTGGACCGTAGCCCGGGGTTCTATAGTACCCTGATGATGGTGAACCCCGAGGGCGAGTCCCTGGCCAACTATCGCAAGACCCATCTGTACCGCACCGACGAGACTTGGGCTATGGAGGGCTCCGGCTTCTACGCCGATTGGATTGAAGGCATGGGCTGCGTGGCAATGGGAATTTGCATGGACCTAAAGTGAGTTTCACGACCAACGTTTCGTGGCATTATTTCCTATATACTAACACTTGCCCAGTCCATACCGCTTCGAGGCCCCGTGGGATAACTTTGAGTTTGCCAACCATGTACTTGATGTCGACGCCGACGTGGCTATCATCTCAATGGCCTGGGTGACAGGCAAAGATACGCACTCATGGAGCCAAACACCACACGAGCCCGAGATGGACTGTCTTTCATACTGGATTGCACGGCTCGAGCCCCTGATCCGCGCCGAGACAGAGCATGAGATTCTGGTGATACTGACGAACCGCACCGGCGTGGAAGAAGACATGGTTTTTGCTGGCACCAGCGCGGTGCTCGGCTTCCAGGCCGGCGAAGTAAAGCTGTACGGAGTCCTGGGCTGCGGCGAAAAGGGTCTTTTGGTCGTCGACACTGAAAAGCCGCCGATGGGAAAACTGGTGTACCGCCCCGAGGAGATGGTGACTGAGCGTGCGCTAGACGAGGAGGACCTGCCAGGCCTTATTCCCAACCCCGACGCAGCACACCCCTTGTCCTCCGTTACCAGCCCCGACGACTCTCGCTGCATGTCGCCACTTAGAGTCGCCAGCAGCGGAGCGCCGACTGCCGACAGCGGCGACGGCAAGAAGCCTGTGCTTGCGGCTGAGGCTAAGCTGGGCGTTGTCCCGGAGCAGGACGAGTCGACGGGAGATGACGAGGCCGAGCTTGTCAAAGAGTGGCAAGCCCGCATGGGATCACCTTGGGATGGTCCCGAGGGCTTGTCAAAAGCTCGCGCAAGATCCAAGACAGTCCCTGACATTAAAGCTGCCACCAGCGCCTCCCCGCCTCAAACCCAGTGCCTTAGAAAACCAGTTCATCGCCGTACTAGCTCGCTCAACGATCATACGGCTACCCTCGCTTCGTCATCGCCCTTGAAACTTCCTTCTCGAGTTCCCTTTTCCAGCCCCTCACAGCAGCACACTCGACACCAAAGCCTGGACGCCATCATTGAGCGGACACTGTCTAAGAAATCTAGCACCGCGAAAAGTCCTATGGCCACTCGGAATCAACCACCTATAAACACGCCAAGTACACCATCGGGGCTTCCGGCGGCCCACCCACAATCAGCTTTGCCAGCAAAAGCAAAAACAGCCCAGCCGAAACTCAGGCTCCTAACCAACCCTTCTGTTTTGCGTCAGATGGAAGGTAGCAACGTGTCTTCAGTGACCGACGACACTTATACCCGGGCTACCCTCTCTGCCGCTCCCCGTGGTTCCAAAAAGCAGCCTCTACAGAGCCATGCGCGCAAATATCCCGCTAGTGCCGTTGATGGACACCAAGTTGATTGGCAGAAGACAGGGCCCAAGACCACAAAGCCCACAATCCTGCCGACCAACCCACGCCAGACTGTTCCTATTGAGATCTCTGCGAGTCCGAAAAGGTCGCCAGTGCCAACATCCACAAACTCAAGGCCTAACCGCCCCAAGCTTTCCATCGCAACCACAGCATATGGCGCACAGCCATGGAAAAAGACTCAAACGCAGCAAATCTTCTCCGCTGTAGACCGGCCAGCGCCACCATGGCCCAGTGCCAATCCTCTCAACAACACCAAGACATCCGTCGACAATTTTGCACATACCAAATACCCGCCCGCGTCTGCCATTGCGCAGACCTCCAAGGATCAGTTCTGGGCCACGGCCAATGTGCCACAGACTGGCAACACTGAGGCCTTCAACCTGGCGTCCATCTCCTACACGCTAGGCGAAGTAGCCATAGCTGGAGTGACTCCCGACGCCGAGACAGCCGACACCGACGCCGACGAGTCCTGGTACCGATCGCCTACCGACACACGCCCTCGCGGCGATGCAAGTCTGTACCCACCAGTTCCTCCGCCGTCCTCCATGAGACCACTGTCTCCTAACAGTAACGCACAGCGCACTACATCATCTGCGCATGGGCACTCCAAAAAGCCCAGAGGTGCAGAGTACTACAGCACCGCCATGTCACATATCAACGCCGCATACCCACCGATCCCATCGCCATCAGTATACTCGTCTTCTAGCAGTCACAGGCAGCTTATAACTCGTCCGTTTGAGGTCCTGCGAAGTGCTGAGGCAATAGCAGAGCCCGTCTCGTGGGTGGACCAGTGGATGCCGCCGCCTGCGGGGGCGTACCAACAGCCACAGAGTCGCAACTATCAAGAACACCAACCACAACAGATGTACAACCACCCTCTTCACGGCCAGGCAGTAACAAAGCCCGGCCTGAATCTCCTAGTACCAGAATTCAGCAACAGCACCGAAACGCTCGTGACGCCAAGCATGCTAAATCCCAAGACGCCCAAGACGCCCGCAGACAACCTCACCGCACAGATGAATGCGCGCCGGCACCCCGGCGGCGCACCATCCAAAGCAGTAGGCCCGAGCAGCAATCCATACAGCAGCCACGGCGTGTACATGGGACAGCCTATGACGCCTGTTGCAGCCATAAATGAGAGTAGCAGTGGGGGTAGTTCAGGCAGCGGCAGTTCCAGCGGCGGCTCCGAGAGCGGGTCGGACTGTGAGCGCACATCGAGGCGCGCTCATCAGGACGGGCCTCGCACGCCCAAGGCAATGGTTTTGACGATAGAGAATGGGCGTGAAGTGGTGCGCGAGGCGAATTCAAAGGGACCGGTAATTTTTGGCGGGTCGCACACTGTTTCGGCCTGAACGCCAACTGTTTGAGACCATGGTAATCTTCCTCTGCTTTATATTTAATGTTCGTACCATAATGTTTGGTTTACTTGGTTATTCATTGAATTTTTGTTAATAAAACATGTTTGGCTGCTTGATTGAGTGTGTACTGTGTATTCCAAGTAATGTGGCTACACATGAAGAAAAGAAATCCTAATATTAACGGGACGCAACGCCCCTCAGCTTGCCCGACGACGATCACTCTCTTCCGGCGAGTACCGTCTCGGGCCACCTTCGCTCGAGAGCCGGCCAAAGTCAGGCTGCATCAACACTGGAGCAGAATGTTGTGGTGCCGAGCAACCTGGCTGTGACTGTTGCACGCGCTCGCCGACGACCTGCATCTCAAACTCTTCATCACGCAGTTGCAGACCAATTTCCCGCGGTGGTTCCATGCTTGGGATTTCCTGGGTGCCGCTGACGGGCGAGCCGAACTGCGACGAATAAGGCGAAAAGTGGCGGCCCGGGCTGGAAAAGTTCTTTTCTCCCATGGCACTGATTGGCGAATCATCCCAGCCGCGCAGGGGCTTCTGGCTCAGCGGGGTCTCGTTTACATCTCCAGCATATCTTTGGAGGCCTGCTGCTATGGATGCAGCCCAGCCCGGAGTCCGTTCGACGTTGCCACTCTGGGGGGATGTTTGCGTATTACTGTTTCGCCGTTGGGGTTGACTGGGAGAGAAAGGGAATCCGGGCCCAGCCCAGGCCACACTAGGCTTCTTCTCCAGGGTCCGTAGAAAAGCCCGCCGACGCCGGCGACCTCGGCAAATTATTCCAGTGCCGGTGATAGCAAACAGAACAACAAGGGCAGCAAATGCAATACCAACTTTAGCGCTCAGCGAGATGCCGTTGTGGACAAACGACTCGGCAGTAAATGTTGACACAGGGCTCTCAGCCGTCGCATTGACAACCTGGGTGGAGAATATGCTGCCCTCGATAGATATGGGAGTGCCATTGACCGGCAGTTGCTGGCAGCCAGCATCAAGAGTGCGGATGTCTACGAAGAAGCTTTGTGTTAGCAACTCTGTGGCAGTAGGCCAAATGCTGCACAGAGACAAACTCACAATTTCTCAGAAAGTTCTGACTTGAAGCCGACAAGCACGACGTACACATGGACACCACGTCAGATTGCCACAAAGAGCAGTAGTCATAGCTCGAGGCATTGGTGGCTAGCTTGTCAAAGTCCAGCGAGTCCAGCAAGGGCCCGCATGCTGTGCTGGTCACGCAGGGAGTGGTCAAGGCCTCGCCATCTGGCAGGCCAAAGAGGCAGAATGCAGAGGCATAGCGGAGGTTGTCTGCAGGCCAGTATCGTCAGTCATCAGGTCCCAGCGGCAGAAGCCAAACCCACGGGCTGGGGCTGTTCTCAACTCACACAAACCAGCACCAACATCCGTCAGCTCGTCGCTGTAGTACGTGCTGTCCACCTGGCAGTCAACGCAGCTTTTGAAGACCGCGCCGGCCCCGCTGCCGAATGCAGACTCGCTGCACTGGATCTCGTCGCTGGCCACTGAGGCCAGCACATTGCCGCAGTTGACGGCGCACGGCGAATCGACGGGCGACAGCAGCGCCGAGACGGCCACTGGAGGAATGACTAGGGTCAGGCGGGCTTTCATGGTGAAGTAGAGGGAAACTCGGGAGAGGAAAAAGAGAAAAAGCGCAGCAAGTTCAAGCAAGCCTAGCCCAGGGGGAGAAAAAAGCACATGAGGAGGGAAAATCGGCCACGATTCTGGGGAGCCAATCGTCCCATATATGTGTTGCCGCTCTTTCCCTTTGACTCCAACCATCCAATGCGACGAAGCAGTCGCCTATCATCACGGCGGCTAAGTCCTGGTGATAATGTAACGTTGACGGCAGCTAGGGTTGCTGACCCGAGAGGCTCGGGCCTGACGAGGGTTAGCTAGGGTCTGGAAAAGGAATTGCCAGCCCCGCCATACTCGAGTGTGGCGCTGTACCTCACCGCCCGTGCCGAAAATAGCCTAGCGCCAAAGCGGCAGAAAAGTTTCCAAGACTCCACATTGAAAAAAAATCGAAGCATTGCAGAGCAAAAAAAAAGTCACGCCTTCACGTTCGGTTTTCCTTTAATTTTTGCTTCGTGACGAAGAGCGATTCCGACCGCCGAGCGATACTTCAGCACGTTTTTTCCTTGCTGCATCTTTTTTTCTCTTGCCTCTGCCTGCGTCGCCTGCTCTTATTGTATCGCATCGCATATCTGCTGCCTTTTTCTCACCACACGCTCTCTCTCTTTCCCACAACCGCCGCCATGACTACGGACGTCGCCAAGGTCTCCAAGGACGACCACGTTCTCCAGCCCAACTCCAGCGTGCCCTCCATCGACACTTCATCGTGGCCTCTGCTGCTGGCCAACTACGACAAGCGTATGTCGCCTCTGCCGCCGGGGCTTGTTCTCGGGCTGCCCGGCCGCTCTCCGTTTTTCTGCCGGCCGCTCTTGCTGACCCGTCTCTGCTGTGCCGTTTAGTTCTCATCCGCACCAACCACTGGACTCCCATTCCCCATGGCAGCAGCCCCTTGAAGGTCAGCAGCTCTCTCCGCGGGCGCATTGTGGCCTGCTGGCTTTGCGCCTGTGCGCAGTCGATGGCTGTGGACACGATGCGCCATCGCCGACATCTCCAGTCTTAGAACGAGCGGCTAACAGTCCTACAGCGCGACCTCAAGTCGTACATCTCCTCGGGTGTCATCAACCTGGACAAGCCCTCCAACCCCTCGTCGCACGAAGTTGTCGCCTGGGTCAAGCGTATTCTTCGGTACGTTGTCCTGCCCCGCGAACCACCTAGAATCGTCACATCGACCACGTTGTACACACGGGCGAAAATTTTCCCCTGCTAATTCATGGCCCCTCAACAGCTGCGAAAAGACTGGTCACTCTGGTACCCTTGATCCCAAGGTCACTGGCTCTCTGATTGTCTGCATCGACCGTGCCACTCGTCTGGTCAAGTCCCAGCAGTCCGCTGGTAAGGAGTAGTAAGTTGGCATTGCCTGCCCTGTTCCCATAGTACTTTGGCGTTTTGCGCCCGACCCAAGAACTGTGACTGACTTGTCTTGCGCATTTAGCGTTGCCGTCCTCCGTGTTCACGGCAAGGTTCCCGGCGGTACTGCCCAGGTTGCCCGTGCCCTGGAGACCCTGACCGGTGCCCGTAAGTATTTGTCTGCTACGTTGTTTCTACCCTTGCTAGAAATCCTCTAACGACTTGCAGTGTTCCAGCGCCCCCCTCTTATTTCTGCCGTCAAGCGCCAGCTGCGTATCCGTACCATCCACGACAGCAAGCTGATTGAGTTCGACAACGAGCGCGGCCTCGGTGTCTTCTGGGTGTCCTGCGAGGCCGGCACCTACATCCGTACTCTGTGCGTGCACTTGGGTCTGCTGCTCGGTGTCGGCGGCCACATGCAGGAGCTGCGCCGTGTCCGCTCTGGAGCTATGGACGAGACCAAGAACTTGGTCACGCTGCACGACGTCATGGACGCCCAGTGGCTGCACGACAACACGCGCGACGAGGCCTACCTGCGCAAGGTCATTCAGCCTCTCGAGACCCTGCTGGTCGGCTACAAGCGTATCGTTGTCAAGGACTCGACCATCAACGCCATCTGCTACGGTGCCAAGCTCATGGTTCCTGGTCTGCTGCGCTACGAGGACGCCATCGAGGCCCACGAGGAGGTTGTTATGATGACCACCAAGGGTGAGGCCATTGCCATTGGCATCGCCATGATGTCGACTCTGGAGATGACCACGTGCGACCACGGTGTTGTCGCCAAGGTCAAGCGCTGCATCATGGAGCGCGACCTGTATCCCCGCCGCTGGGGTCTCGGCCCCGTCGCTCTCGAGAAGAAGAAGATGCGCGCTGACGGCAAGCTAGACAAGCACGGCCGCATCAACGAGAACACCCCCGCCAAGTGGAAGACCGACTACAAGGACTTTAGCGGCCAGATCGACCCCACCACCGCCGTCACCGGCAAGCCCGTCTCTGACGCCGCCCCTGCTGCCGCCTCCGCCGCCGCCCCCGAGACGCCTGCCAAGGCCGCCGCCAAGGCCGAGCCCCAGGCTGAGACGCCCGCCACCACGGCTGCCGAGACTCCTGCGGCCGACGACAGCAAGAAGCGCAAGAAGCACGATGGCGAGACGGCCGAGGAGCGCGCGGAGCGCAAGCGGAGAAAGGCCGAGAAGAAGGCGGCCAAGGCTGCCAAGAAGGGCAAGACCGACGCCATGGACGAGGACAGCGACTAAGCGGCAGCGGCCAGGGAGCGTGCGTGCTAGCGAATTGCGTCTGTGTCGAGGTGTGCTATACGCTGACAGGGCGAGCCGCGTTGTGATTCGTTCGTCGGGGGCTTTTCTTTATGTGTCTTGGTTGTTGCGAGTGCTTCTGTTCGTGTATGTCTGTCTTCGTTGCTGATTTCTTTTGGAGTTCTTCAGGCGTTAAAACCTCTTTGTTTTCCCCTTGACTGTTGGTCCCATTGGTGCCTGCAATCTGTGACTATGAATGTGAAAGTGTGTGTGTGCTTCTGCCTCATGTCATGCCCTGAGCCAATGTAAAAGTCGCCAGTGTAATACAAGCCAGCCCATTCCAGGCATATGAGGCGAACGCGTGACATGCCAAAGTCCGGGGCGTCCACTAACTGACAGCCCATCCATCAAGCCATGCGCCATGTTTCTCCTCCTCGACACTACAAGCGCCCGCCCAGCCGCCAGCAGTCTTTTCTGCAGTGACATCATCAGGAAGAAGGAAAAAAACCACAACACGTTCTTGCCAGTAATAGTAGGCCAGCGGCTAAGTCAAGGAGGGGCAGGACATGGTGGTCCATCCCGGACGTTGGTGGGCGGCTGTCTCTGATTGGCTGAAGAACCATCTCGTGTAAGCGCTGGATCTTGGAATAAATTCATTTATTTAATCATTTCTTTTTCTTTTTCTTCACGTCTGTATAATATACTCAGGCACCATCCGCGACCAGCCTCCACACGTGCCCAACTGCACCGCCAGGCTGGCGGAAATGCTCGCATGGAGCGGGCTGGTGGGCGGAAAGAAAGACTTTGGCCCTGTATATACATACCACCAGCCAAGTGTCAGGTCTGCCCGCCGTGACCTTGAGGGCGTCTCATATCTCCATCTCTAGTTCATACAGTCTAGCACAGCCGCCTGGGCTCTACCATTTATCGACTCCATAAAGTGTTCGCAGCGGGCTGTCATCTCCGCCGTTGCTTCTTCCATCAACATCAACCCAATCTGTCACACTTGTCCTGCTTGATCTTCCTCAAGTTACCCACAACCATGGCTCCCTCCCCGGCCTCCCTGCTACCATCCCATAGACAACTCTCGCTCCTCCAGACTCCGCCCCTCACTCTCCTATCTGGCTTGCTACCTCGAGCCATTGAAGCACGGGCATCCTCTTCGTCTCTTTCTGCCGGCGCGATTGCCGGCATTGTACTGAGTGGCCTCACCCTCTGCACCGTACTCATGACCATCATACTATACTTTCGCCAACCACGCACACACCGGTCCGTGCCGCCGCCGCGGCCACATTCAAATCTTTCCTTCCGGTGCGCCACACGCGTGACCCCCACCGCAGCCCAGTTTCCATCGCACCACAATGCCGAGGTGGCCGAGCGCAAGATATCGCATCCTGTTCCCTTTAGCGCAGCCAGCTCGCCGCCCTCTTCCAACGATGAGCTCCCGCTGAATCCGTGGAATGGCCAAGTCGCATGGCCAATCAAGTCTGTCGCACATTCAAGCCCGACTGTGACAACGCCTGATCCTATACACGTGGGACGGACAGCACCATTACACGATGCCGGGCTCATCCATAATGTTAACGGAGCTGCAGTTTTGACAACAGATAGGAGCAGGCCACAGAGGCCAAGTTTATGGTATAGAGAACGTGAATTTACAACAGGACCAGTCCAGAGAATAGAGTATGTCTAGCCTTTACGGCCTTGATGATCGGATACATGGCTTGGCATGGCGAATAACTAGTGAAAGTCCTGGTGCACTTGTAACTATCTATGAATGTATGTACCTAGCTATGACGTTTATACGGAGAGAAAGGAGGAAAAGAAAGACATGTAGTTATTTAGACAATGGCTCAAAGCTTGTATGTACATCCGTGCATTTCTCCGCAAACTGCGTCCGTCATCAAGTAGCCTTCAGTCTTTCAACCAAGCTGTGTTGATACTGCGCGACTGTATCGCTGCTCTCTCTCTCTACCAGGACCTCCAAAAAGTCACAAGCTCTATCATCCGAGAATGGCGCGCCGTCAAACTGTTCCTTCAGTATGCGCAGCTGAAGAGGAACTAGCGGATGGCCATAGTGTTCAGCAATACTTGCAACCGACGATGGCTGCAAGAAGCTGTAGTAGTTGTCCATGCGCACATCCCAACCGACACGCATACAATGCGCCATATGGACCGAGTCCCACCAGTCGGGCAACAGCGCCGAGTGGTCCAGCAGGGCATTCTTCAGAAAGAGTTCCAGGCCCGCGGCAACCTCCTGGGGGCTCTGCAGCACCACCGGCAGCAGATGCTCTGGCTGGTCCCAGGGCCACTTGCTGTCATGGAGAGAAAGACGGTACATGTCAATCAGCAGAGCATACACATCGGCAGCCGGCCGACCGTGCAGATACGTGCGGCTCATGAGCTGCAGAAACGGCTTGTCGTGGCGCCCCAGCAGGCCCGTCCTCGGAGTGGCCAGCATGACGGCGGGGTCGAAGCTGAGTGCCAGGGACGGGCAATAGATGCGGTGGCTGCGGAAGTGCTCGACTTGGCAAAAGGCGCTGCAGTACTCTACGGACTGGCATATGCGGCACGGCTCGACAGCCACGCAGCGGCGGCGGCAGCTCTGGCAGGTGAATCTTGGCGTGGTGTCAGGAAGCCCATCGTGGGGATACTGCGTCACATGAGACGCGGGCGTGGCTGGGAGCGAAACCGATGCGTAGCTTGTCATGAAGATGAGGCACTTGGACTAGAGAAGCAGTTGGTTGTTTTTGTGGCTGGAGTATACTGCCGCTGGCAGTACTTGGAGAGCCTAATATATAGGGGTGAGACATGGCCAGAAGAGGGTGGATGTGCTTGTGAGGTGTCACATAAGTCTGAGCATTGGATGAAAATGGCTTCATGGCACAGGCCCAAAAATTTGATCCTAGACACCCACATCAGTTTTGTGGGTTCTACTGTCATGGCAAATGAGAACAAACTTGGGACACCCTCAAGGTTGAGACGGAAAGGGAGTCCACGTCTTGTGACACGAGATATCGTCAAACCCAGGCGTAACTTTGATATCGTGGAGGACAAGTGGTTGGTATCAACTTTGATACAGGCATCCGTGTCTATTCAACAGCAGTGATATATGTTTCTCGATTAGATGTAAACATAGATGATCTAGTAACAGAAATTCAACAGAGATTGAACATGGTTACTTGACGCTCAACTCTTACGGCGCCCGAAAGAACCTCACCAACTCGGCTTCACAGACATGAAGCTCCATCTATATCCTGCCAAGAGGTCCTTATTCTCTGTGCTTGAGGCAAATAGGGGCGTGGAACAGATGGCCCCGTCTCAGCTTTACAAACCGAGTGTAGAGCAGCGAAGCAGAAGCAACCGCACCAAAGCTTATCAACGCGGGGATATAGAACTGGTCAGGACGGTGGAACACGGCCGTGATAGTAAAAGCCAGCAGCTCAAAGAAGTTCTGCGCAGAAGCCTCTATGCTTGAAAAAGACCCGCGCAACGGCTCAGCAACCTCCTGTCGTCATTGTGAGCAACACTGCTTTCCACACATACAGAATCCTACGGAATAACACCCGTGGCTTACCTCTTGGATAATCATCTGCGCCGCCAGGTCATATCCCCAAAGCCCAACACGGCTGAGCGCCACGCCACCCACCAGCCCCAAGACGCGCACATCGCCCCGAATCAAACTGCCATCGTGCGCAAAGTACCACGAGAGCCCGAGTGCCAGCCACCCCGTCTACCAGCTCAGCGCCCAGATGCCCGTGCGGACCGGCCCGATAGCCGCCACGAGCCGCGGTGCCAGCAGCGTCGCGCTGATCTCAAGCGCAGTGCTCACCACGCGCGCCGCACCGACCGCAGCCGACGAAAAGCCCTCGGCGCGCAGGAATGCGGCCATCTGCCCGGCAAACGAGAGCACCGTCAGGTACAGCAGGGCCAGCGCGATGGACGGCAGGAACGTCGCGTGCCGGGTGTACATTGGCAGCGCGCGCAGGGGCTGCACAAGCGCGTGGCGGAAGGCGGCACGCGCAGTGGTCGCGAGTGACGCCGGCGGCGAGCCCACGGTCGCCGGGAGCGCAGGGGCGCGCTGGAGGGCGGGCACGCGGTTGTAGATCTGGGCAACGAAGACCACCTCAGGCCCGACAGACGCGAGCGTCATTCCGGCAGTGGCCAGAATTGCCACGGATGTGCTCATGCTTTCTAGGATCGCAATGACCAGGGGGCTGACCAGCTTGCAGAACAGGTCGATCTGGCGCATGCGCGTGTTGAGGCGGGCGCGGGCGGCAGGCTCGTCGGTGGTTAGAACGACGACCCAGTCTCGCTCAACGGCGAGGGTAGTCAGCGTCGAGGCGAGTTTCTCGCTGCACGCAAGCACAGCGATGGCCGCAAAGAGGGCTATCTGCACGGGCGTCTGCGGTGCTTCATCTGCAGTGGCTCGAGGAACGTGCCCAAGACTATGCTGTCCGGTGTGCCAGGGTACTTGTAGAGGCGTGTGGAGGATGTACAACACGTACAATCCAGCGCAGGAAGCGGCCACCGAGAGCCGCTGAATGAGGATAGAGTAGCGCACAATAGACAGGCGGTTGGCAGTGTCGACGAGGGTGCCAAGGCCAGGCGCAAAGAGCGTGGCAGCGATTCCGCGCGCAAGGGCATACAGAGACGGCGGAAGCAGAGTTCCCGGGTAGATGGCAATGAGGAACAGGACAGCTCCAAACTCAAACATGCGCGAGTTCCACGTCGACAGAAAGTGGGAGACGTACAGACGCGGGGTCAGGCGACTGAGCGGAAGAGGAGGACGAGCACGGCCAGGCTCAGTCCATAGGAGACTGGCAGATTCAATCAGTGAGGAAGAGGGAGCAGTCATTTCAAAGACTCGATTTGCCACGGTGAGCACATCAAGAGCGAACCTTTTCGTCGTCCTGTGCCTATTGACTCAGCCATTCATTATACATGCATGTTGTACATGACCTCTTGCACGACGAGATCCTCAACAATCCTTGACTCCGCTAGTTATCGACTTTGGGTATTCTTCGGGTATACAACCCTTGATATAGTTAGTTATTCGTATAAATACACTCTGTTAGACTCTAGGTATTAGAATCAATGAAACCAAGGTATGATGCAATCAAAAAAGAAAAAGAAAAGAAAAACGCCCTCGCTTTGATGTTCTTGGACGCCGGACACGACACCATCTCATCCTCTACCTCCGCCCCCCCCCCCCCTTCCCTGCCCAATTGGCTAATACCGGCCCGGTGTTTGGCTTTGGAGCCGCGACGTTTCATCGTGCAGCCAGTCTGCGCCATCTTCCATTTCCGAGCGCATAGCACGCAGCTCCATGCGCATCTTCTGCGCCTCCAGCAAGATGCGCTTGGTTGCCGACATTGGCTCGCTCTGCGGCGGCGTTGACATTGGGTCTAGCCCGCTGCAGCCGTCGCTGTTGTTGTCGGGTTCCGCCGGACCCAGTGCTTCGTCGGCTGACCGCTTGCGGTGGTGCGTGTCGGCAATGAGCATGTCAACGGCTCTCCCGGAGGGCACGCGCATAGGCGAAACAGCGGCCCGACTCGTGTCGGCAACAGACGTGGAGCGCGGTGTAGTGGGCAGCAGAGCCTTGGCGCGTGAAATACGCATGTCGATATCAAGGTCGGCAGCTGCGGCGGACACGCGGCGTGGGCGGGTGGTTGGGCCCAAGCCGCAGGAACCTAGTTCTGTATACCGCTTCTTCTGGTAGAGCACTTGGTGCGCCAGATGGTCGGGCAGAATGGAGCCGTTGGGCATGGTGGTTAGGCCCATAGCCTTGAGGCGCCAGCGATCCGAGACTTTGCTGACTCGTTTATCAAGACTTTCCACCGGCGGTGTGGAAAATTGTGAGCGGCCGAACTGCGATGATGAGAAAGACGCACTAGGCATAGAACGACGGAGTGAAGCGGAGCGGGATAGTGCATATTGCTCCATAATCGACTGTGTCTTGCCCCCCACTGAAAAGGTTGACGCGACAGACTCTGATCGCTGGGACTGCGGCATCGCTTGGACAGCCATTGATGTTGGGCCTTTCGCCCTGCGTTTGGCTTTCTTCGACTTTGGTGCTGAGTAGGCATCTGGGGCATCAGGGACACTCCATACCGAGCCAACGTCATCCTCTTGAATTATGGCCCCTCTGTCATGACCATATTCAGACATGCCCAGTGAGCCATTAATCTTCATCAAGTTCCGTTTGCTCCTCTCAGCGACTTCATAGAACATGCGAACATTTTCGTTCTCATCAATACCAAGCTCCGACTTGCGTTTCAGAGCCGCTTCTGCTCTCTGCCTCTCTCTCCGCTGGGCTTGTTGGTGGGCCCGAAGCTGGTCGCGGCCAGACCTGCGAATGGCCTCTAGTCGTCGTTCACGCGCAATGAATCTCCAACGTTGCAAATATCGCAGACTCAGGTTGTATCTACGGAGCTTGATGGCTTTCGCAAGATCTTCGGCTGCCTCGGCCTCTTCTTTCCTTCTCTCTTCTTCCTCGATAAATTCTTGGAATGTGTTTTTGACAATCTCTTCTGTCATATATAAATAAAACTGTTGCAGCAGGCCGTCATCACCAAGCGTATACCATTTCGTTAATCCATCTATCACTGCCGACCTGTCAACCTTTGCTTTGGCTATAGGGGTTATGGAAGACCCAGAGAAAAGAGCGAGCTTGGAGCCTGGGTTGAGATCTATTATAGACGGCGTTGGGGGTTGTACAGTAGTAGGGGTGCTTGGTGCCAGATTTACAGGCAATACCGGAGCTTGCAGGATGGATGACTGCATCGTCGGCTTAGAGAGTGTATTAGAGAAAGGACCTGGTACTGATGCTGATGACAGTTCTGGTCCTAGACTTAGTGCTGGGGCATTAAAAACCGAAGCCGCTGTTGTAGTCAAGGGGGTTTTCACAAATGCAGCTTCGGTGGGCTTTGCTTCAGATGTAAAGGAAAACGAAGGAGCAGGAGGAGGAGCTGCTGTTGTAGTCGCAGCCTCAAATGAAAGTGATGGTGCAGCTGAGACTGGCGCGGATGGTAAAACCGTGGCTGGAGTAGTGGCTGCGGAAGAGGTCGGCGGCATGAAGCTCGGTGCCGTTGAGGTTCCCGTAATCGGCGTAGAAGCTGGAGCAGAAAACCCCGATGTGGTTGCACCAGTTCCTGTTAACGAAAACTTTGCAGTAGCAGAGGCTGGCTTTTCGACTAACGCCGATGGGACTGATACGGCAGGTGTTGCCGCGCTGGCAAAGTTGAACGATGGCGGAACGCCAATAGGTTGGCTGGGGGTTGACGAGAAGATCGAAGTTGATGTTGGTGCGGCATTGGTCTTATTGGTTGCAAACATGGACTTCAGAGTAGCCTGTGGCTGACTACTTGCCGTACCGGTGCCATTTTGACCAGCCCCAAAAGGGTTTGCTAGCTGTAATGCATTACCGATTGAGGGAGCACTGGACGTCTGGCTGCCGGCCGGAGGTGCGAATGTGGAAGAGGGTGCACTGGGGGTAGCGCCAAAGAGCGGAGGAGCCGCTAACGCAGCTGCAGGCTTGAATGCAGGGGCACTGAGGCTAGTAGAAGAAGATGCGGGCGTCTTGAATGAGGAAAAGGCGTTGTTGGTCTTGGAGGTAGACAAGCTACTGCTGCCATTGGGAATTGTTTTCTTGGCATTGACGACAGGCGCCTCAAAGACAGCGTTCCGGATGATGTGTGGCAGAGGTAACGAGCCACGCTTCTTATCGACCATGGTTCGGGAGAATGTGTTCTTAAGACGTGGATGGTCCAGATCTTGGCCGTACTGCGCAACTAGAACTCTGTCATCAGTGATGGCAGCCTCAGCAGCATCGGGGGTGAAGGTCAGCCCGTGCAACTCGACAAACTCGACACACTCGTCAACAGTATCGAAGCGCAGGTGCTTGTTGATATCGGCGGCCGTGATGTCCTTGGCAAAGCCTCGCGGCCGTGCGAACGCCTTGTTGAGGCCGCGGAGCACAGCTCGACGGTACCGGCCAAAATGGATTTCGGCGAAGCAGGCCATTGTGAATGAAACGTCCGGGCTTGAGACAATGTCGAAAAAGCTGCAAAAGGGCGCTGCAACTGAGCCGACGCCAACTCTGATGGGGCCTTTGGGATCGCGCGGTGATTTGAGCGACTGGAAGATCGAGAGGGCAGTTTGTATGATGGGAGAGTCTATTAGCGCAGCAATGTTCCATTCGGACTCGAGCACGTCAAGGATGTTAGTATCGAATGCTCTGAGCACTAGGTAATACGCGCGGAATTCGGCTTCGTTCTTGCAAACAATGCCCTGGTTCCGGCAATCGTCGTAGGCATAAATCAGCGAAAGTAGCGACTTTCCCAGCTGCTCGACTTCCTGCTGCTCGGAGAAGTCCTCGGGGGCCACGCCGGGTCGTGACAGGATGTGGAGAGCCGTAACGTGAAAACGGGTCAGTGTCTCCAAGCAGTAGATCTGGTCGAGCATTTCGTCCTTGTTCATGCTGGAGAAAAAGGCAAAGTCGCGACGGATGGCTCGGGTACGGTCCCACAGGAAGCCGTGCGTGTTGGGCAGGTTATCCTCAGTCTTCATCAGGTCATCGAGTAGGTAGTCGAGGGTCCGGCGAATGCACGCCACAGAGCGCACATCCATTGGCAACGGTGCTTCTTGGCCGGCGGCTGATCTGGCCAGCTTCTTGACCATGATTTCGAGCTGAGCGAAAGATGTTTGCGGGTTTTTCTCAGCCATTTTCACATCGTGTTCTGTTATTCTGAGGACCTTTTCGTACTCGGGACACATGTCTTCACACACGCCCTTGAACTCAATGGCTTCCGACAGTTTGCGCCTCGTATCGGGATCGTCAATGAGGCCGTTTTTGATGAGACTCGCGCGGGCTCGGTCCCGGTACGTCTTGAACTGTTCGCGGAAAGTCGCCATGTAACCTTTGTTTGCAGGATCGCCTGGGTTTTGAGGCCATTTCGGAGGGTATATTTTGTCGGCCATGAGCTGGCGATGTATTCTGCTTGCGTAGGAGTTGCCGATATCCATCGGCTCGGCATTGTGGCCCAGTTGAATATGAGGCAGCGGAGCCTTGAGCTTCGGCGCAGGCGGCGGATATTGCGAAGAGGCACCGGAGCTAAAAGCGGGTCGAGACCCTGACGGGAAGTAACTGTTCGATTGCTGTTGTTGGGGCGCGGTAGAAGTTCTGCTTTGGCCCCAATTGCTCTTGGTGCCAAAGGCGGTGCCGTCACCGGTTGCGGGCGCACCAAAGGTCGCACCCAAATTGGAAGCCTGCGCGCCCAAAGAGGCAGGGAAAGAGGGCTTACTAAAGGCTGTGTTGGTGGGTGGGTTAGTCTCAGGCGTTGTACATGGCGCGTTGTTTTTCAATAGAAGTTGTACCTCCGGAGGCTGTGGGTGCTGAGGAGGGAGCTGGCGGAGCCCCGAAAGACGATTGCTGGCCAAAGGCTGGGGCAGCTGAGCTTTGGGTGGTGGCGCCGGCGCCCGCCGCAAGGAACGGATTTGACGACGGCGATGCAGGCGGTAGTTTGGACTGGAAGGGGTTGCTGGAGGCGGCACCACCCAGCGAAGTCGCGCTGCCAAAGGGATTACTCGGCGCATCGGGGACCTGGGATTCGCCGGGCTTGAACGGGTTGCTGGCAGCGGCAAAAGCCGGAGCGCCGCCAAGAGCTGCCGGTTGGCCAAACGGTGACTGCGACGATGCCACGGCCTGTGCCGGGAGGGCGCCAAAGCCGTTGCCCGCGAACGTTGCCATCGTCGCTAGCGGAAGCAAGGCTCATGGGCCGTCGGCGGTGTGGAGGGAGGCGATGCGACGAGGCGAGGGGGAGGGAGGCGGATTAAATCGGTATAAATCAAGAGGAGATAAATCAAATGATAGCCGGAAATGACTAAACGCCAGTCGTGATGGACGCGGGCGCGGGCGGGTTTTAATGTCGGTGAATGTCGTGATGGTTATTGCTGCTCTGAAGGCCTCACGACAAGGCCGGTCAGATAAAAGAGAGCAAGACTGTGGGCGCGATTCGCGGCGGGAATAAATAATTCAAAGAAGGGATCGAGCCAATCAAGCCTGTTTCAGAAATCGTAGCTACAAAAATGCAGGTTGAGCCCGCCCAGCCAGACAAGAAAAAAATCTCCAGGCGCGCAGGGCGTCAAGGGAAGCTTGTCGATCTTCGCGAGGCAGCGCAAGCTAGACGAGCAGGGACAAGGCTGCGACCAGGGTTAGACCATTGGGTTAGGGTTTGTGCCTACTGGGAGTGAAAACCAACCCTTACAGACACATTTTCATCTCACCTAACTCTTGTGTCACACACAACAATTTCACAAGGGAATGCATAATTCACCAGTTACAAGTACCTTCATTTTTTTATCAGTCTGAACTAGCATTTCCAAACAAACGTCAAATCTGCTTTGTCTCTTTGTAATATCTGCCATTACTGCTGCTGTTGTAAATCATATGGCTGCTGAAAACCTTCTACCCCACCGAGTCTTTCAAAAAAAGACAAAGAAAAACGCCAGGACTCCTGCCACTAAATGCCCAAAACATGTACTTTTGTATGCTGCGTACTGCTGCCACAGCTCATGGGCTATGCCCTTCTCAGTTCCGGCCCCGCAGGTGAGCTGGGCCCAGGCTGCGCCGTAGCTCGTCCAGTCGCGCCACACCTTCCTGCTGCCGCATCTTCTTCTGCTGTTTCTTGTTGACACCCTTGGGCCGTACTTCATGGCCGCCAAGGAACTCATCTAGGATGTCGTCAAAGTCCTGGCGGACATCTCCTTGCACCGTCGAGACGGAAGACATGGCTGACATCTCCGACATGGATACATTGTCGTCAATTCCATCCCAGTTCTGAAACTCCTTGTTCTGCAGCACTTCGTAGCGTCTGTCCAGAAGCTCGAGCTGCTCGGTACGCACCAGCACCGATGATGACATGGACGTCATGGACGGTGTTGACAGTGCGCCCTTTCTGCGCTTACGGTTGCCGCCGTTCGTCGTAGCTGTCCATGTAGACGCTTGCATTTCGGATGGCTGGAAAGTGACCTTTTTCTTCTCCTTCTGGTCCTTCTTGAACTGCTTAAAGTCTTCGAGCCAGTCGCTCGACGCCGCAGGGGGGATGGCTCCATCGTTCTCATCGATCGAGACAAGTTGGGGAACTTCATCGTCATCATCATCATCGTCCTTAATGGCAGGGCCAGCGCTATCCTTGTACTCTTGGGTAGGCTTGGCAGTACCGTCAGACTCATAGCCCTCCTCGTCACCAAAAATCTCGTCGTAGGTCTCATCAAATTCGTATTCGTCCAGTTCCTCGGCGCTCTTGGTCAGGTCTTGGAACAAATCTTCATCTTCACCATCAACGTACGCATCGTCCTCTAGAGCCTCCAGGACCTCACGCAGACGCGGATCCATGTCAGGCTGGAAGCCGGCAATTGCATCAGGCACACTCTGCTGGTTTTGGTAGTTGATGGGCTGTAGATTTTGAGACGGTAGAATAGACTTGTCCAGCCTTTCCAATGGCTGCTGCTCCTGGATACTCATCTGTCTAATGGCATCCTCGAGATTCATCTTCTTCTTGACCTTGTTGGCGTCGGGCTTGTCGGCCTCAATGAAGACGGCCTCACCGGCGCCGGTACCCAGCTCGCGCATGTGCTGCATATAATCGTAGTCGCTGTCATCGTAGTAGATACCATGGTTGGCAGCCTCTCCTTCATTTTCGCGGACACGAGCGGCTGAGCCCAGCAACGATGTCAGGTCGCCCAGTGTCGTGCCGACGGACTCAGCCGAGGGGTCAGGTGTTTGGACGGGGTTAAGCACCATGCCCGGGGCGCTCTCATCGTGAATCAGTGGATCATTCTGTGGGCGGTAGACGAGCTGGAAGTGCGTCGCATTTTTCTTGTCACTGGCCAGAAGTTAGATGGCGGGGCAGTCTGAGGCGAGGGGTTGTACACTTACATCCACTTGCCCTTGGCCATGATTGCGGTAGATTAGGGTATCCAGAAAAAGAGGCAAAGTAAAAGTGAGCGGTAGATTTTAGTGGCACAAATGGCAATGAAAGCAAGTCTAGCTTGGCCGTCTTCTTGATTTTGCTGCTTCGCGACTGCGGCTCAAGTCTGAATTTTCCACTGAAAATTTCGGAGGGGCACTTGTACCACGGTACATGCAGTCCGTTATCGCTACAGTGCGGACAGTGCTATCGTCAGAAATAACACCGTGTAATCGCACATAAGGTTGGCCATCGCAAACAGTGTGCACACAGTGTAGGGCTCGACTCACTATGACATCAAGGAGCAGAAAATTGCCCCTCACAGTCAATTTATCAGCGGCTACAGGAAAACATTGACGACACCACAGACACACCAACAACCCCCGTCGCAACAATTTCTTGATCACCAGTCTCGGGCAGCTGTTGTGAATAAAATAATTACGAGTAAAATCGCTCTTGCGACTGAAAACCCGATCCCAGCTTTTACCATAACCACTCCCACCTCGATTCCACATCTCCGTCGCCCATCATGCCTCAGGCTAGATCTAAGGCCAACGTCGGCCTCGGCAATGCCTTGATGAAGGATCGCTTTGGCAAAGGCAAAGGCTCAGACCGTCGTCGCACTTCAGCTGTTACTCGTATCAACCACGCCACTGGTGAAGAGGTATGGATCATGTCTACTCTACTGCCTTGGACCCTCCATCTCACTAACTCTTCTACCTGCAGTATCTGGTCAATGACAAGCAAGAGGCCTCATGGGTTAAGATGCGCTCTGTCACTGAGCAGGGCGCTCTTGATGAGTTTTTAGCCACGGCTGAGCTGGCTGGCACCGACTTCACCGCCGAGAAGATGACTAGTGTAAAGATCATTCACACCGACCAAAAGAACCCTTACTTGCTATCTGCCACCGAAGAGCGCCAGGTTCTCGGCAAACACAAAACCTTCCAGGCCAGCCTTACTGTGCCGCGGAGACCGAAATGGGACAAAACCACAACCCCCGAGGAGCTCGACCGCCTCGAGAAGGCTGCTTTCCTAGACTGGCGCCGCGGCCTGGCTGAGGTGCAAGAGAACAACGACCTGCTTTTGACGCCGTTTGAGAGAAATCTTGAAGTGTGGCGACAACTGTGGCGTGTTATTGAGCGTTCCGATATTATCGTTCAAATTGTTGATGCGCGAAACCCGCTTCTCTTCCGCTCGAGCGATCTTGATGTTTACGTCAAGGACATTGACCCAAAGAAGGAGAACCTCCTCCTTATTAACAAGGCTGACATGATGACCGACGCCCAGAGACGTTCTTGGGCTTCGCATCTTAAGGAAGCTGGTATTGCCTACCGCTTTTTCTCTGCGCATCTGGCCAAGGAACAGCTGGAGGCCGAGGAGCAGGAAGAGGAGCTTGTTGAATCAAGTGCCGAAGAAGAGGAAGATGAGCCGACAGAGGAAAAAACAGAGGGTGCCTCAGAATCTACACAAGATGGCGAGTCTTCACAGGATACTGCCACTCAAAATCCAGTTGAGACGCCTGCCGAGCCCCCCGCTGAGGATGATGGAGCTGTCCCTGACGATGAGGATATCCGTATTCTGACAGTCCATGAACTGGAGGACATTCTACTGAGCTACACTCCCAAAAATCTTGGTAAGCAACCATGATTCATTTACCCAGATACAAACCCACTACTAACATTAAAACCTTCAGATCGCAAGCTGCAAGTTGGTCTGGTCGGGTACCCCAACGTCGGTAAATCGTCCACTATTAACGCCCTTATTGGTGCCAAGAAGGTGTCCGTCTCATCGACGCCTGGTAAAACCAAGCACTTCCAAACCATCCATCTCTCGGAACGCGTTGTTCTGTGCGATTGCCCAGGTCTCGTGTTTCCCAACTTTGCCTTCACCAAGGGTGACCTTGTGTGTAATGGAGTCCTGCCGATCGACCAGCTGCGTGAATACACCGGCCCCATGTCTTTGGTCGTCCAGAGAATACCGCAGCCTTTCCTCGAGGCCATTTACGGTATCCAGATTAAGACGCGCCCTGTCGAGGAGGGTGGCACGGGCTTCCCGACAGCGTCGGAGCTGCTAGTTGCTTACGCCAAGGCCCGTGGCTTCCAAACGCAAGGTCTTGGTCAGCCCGACGAGTCACGTGCGGCGCGTTACATCCTCAAGGATTACGTCAATGGCAAACTGATGTTCTGCCAGCCGCCACCGGGCTCCATCGACCCTAAAGAGTTCAACCGTGAGCTCTACGACGACCTTCACCTGCCCGACCGGCGCCGTGCAGCCCTTGCACAGCAGCTTGACACAATGTCCATTGCCGACACCGACGCCGTCAGCCTGGCCTACGCTGGTGGCCTTCCGACAAGCCACAAAGCGCAAAAGCTTGACAAGGGGTTCTTTGCCAGCAATGGACGCGGCGGAAGCCATGTCTCGAGACCCTTCAATTATCAGTACTCGCAGCAGGCCAAGGAGACTGGCGCCAGTAAGCAGCTAACGGGCCGCAAAGCACGGCAAATGGCTGTCCTAGAGGGCACGGTGGATGTCAAAGCTTCCAAGAAACACTTCAAGGGAAACCCGAAGGGCGGAAAGGGTAAGAACAGACAGAACTACAACGATGACTAGATTCAAAAGCCAGGCGCATGTTCTAGATGAGCATGGGGATCATGTTATGCAGATCGGACAAAAAATGAGAATGTGAATTGGTTATGATTGAAGTTATAGTACTACTCCCTTGCATGTGACTACACGGTAATATCAGCATAATGAATTCTCTCCATCTCTGGGAGCATCGGCTAGATATTCATGGGAAAACAAGAAAGATGCATGGACTCACTCAAAGGGCGTGGAGAGACGGGCAGCCGCGGTAGACGCCGTTCGTCTCATATCGCACAAGGATTCTGGGCTGGCAAGTACCGACACCGCTTATTCTAGCTGCACAGATACAAGACCCACAAAAAAGCGCCGAAAAGGCTTTTTTGCCAGCTTATGATCGGCAGCGCTCTGATTCGCCGCTTGGCCGCCGACGTCCCGCTGTGACGCTACGAAGCCGTGACTCTGCGACGCTGCGACGCTGTGATATCGCTTTTTCTCTTATTCGCCCCGACCATCACTGTCCGCCAGGAGCCCCCGCTTGCCCGCCGCTCCCCCCGAAAGTCCACCTCGCCATGGCTTCCTCCGCTCCGGCGCCCCGCTGGGCCGCCCTCTCCCGCGACACCAACGAGACCAGCATCCAGTTGGCCCTCAACCTCGACGGCGGCGACTTTCCGCCCAACACCGATTCCCGGCTGCTTGACGCTAGCAAGCAGAGCCATGCAGCCCAGAGCAACAAGTCGCAGACCATCAGCATCAACACCGGCATCGGCTTCCTCGATCACATGCTGCATGCGCTCAGTAAGCACGCTGGCTGGAGCATGGTCCTCGCCTGCAAAGGCGATCTACACAGTACGTCGTAGCATATTGTGCTATCCGAGCTTTGTCCCGGCCAAGGTCAACTCTTTCAGCCGTCCAAGTCAGCCAGTCTCGCTAACCCCCTGCTAGTTGATGACCATCACACGGCCGAGGATGTTTGCATCGCGCTCGGCTACGCCTTCCACCAGGCTCTCGGCTCGGCCGCCGGCATCGCGCGCTTCGGCTCAGCATACTGCCCACTTGATGAGGCGCTTTCGCGCGCTGTCGTCGACATCTCGAACCGGCCGCACAGCGTCATCGATCTGGGCCTTAAGCGCGAGATGATTGGCAACCTGTCGTGCGAGATGATCCCCCACTGCATGCAGAGCTTCGCCCAGGGCGCCCGCATCACGTTGCACGTGCACTGCCTGCACGGCGAAAACGACCATCACCGTGCCGAGAGCGCCTTCAAAGCTTTGGCCGTGGCTATCCGTACCGCCATCACGCGCATCAAGGGCAAGGAGGACGAGATTCCGAGCACAAAGGGCACGCTAAGTGCATGATGCAAATATAGAGGACGAGATATAGATGGTGTATATAATGGAAAACGAGCGTGTCTTTGTGAAGCCTACTGTGTCTGATAAACGGGTCTATAACCCCAGAGAGCCCTTGCTATCGTCCTCTGGGCAGCTTCTACTCTTCGTCGTCTCTACACCACCACCCACCTCCAGGCAACCAAGGTTTGATACGGCCAAATGTCACTCTTCCGCCCTTGCCGTGACTCAGTTCTCTTCTCCGGCCGGCCGCCGTCTTCCGCTGATAAGATAACGCGTCATTGTTCCTGTCCTCTATTGGCCAATGACCGTTCAGCCCCACATTTCTACCAGAAGCTGTGAAGCTCTCTGAGTTCGAGTTCACAGACTTCAGACTTCAGGTCACACACTCTTGTTCGTCTTCTCATTCTGCCCTCCATCGGCCAAAATGATATCCGCCGTGTGCTCCGCCCGGTTCCCTTCGACCGCCACCGCCGCCTGGCGCCAGTCCGTTCGCTGCTACTCGGCGCCGGTCGGCAACGCCATCCCGGCCGCCAAGAAAAAGTACGTGCCCACTAGCGGCACATATCCCAAGGGCTTTCTGGCTTCCGGCATCATTGTCGGCGTGAAGCCCAAAAACACCACCAAGCCCGACTTGGCGCTGATCTCGTCAACTTCGCCTTGTGCTGCTGCTGCCGTGTTCACCAAGAACAAGTTCCAGGCTGCACCTGTCACCTTCAGTCGTGACCTGTTGGCCAAGAAGAGCAACACAGGCATTCACAGCGTGTTGATTAACTCGGGCTGCGCCAATGCAGTGACCGGCAAGGGGGGCCTGGAGGATGCCCGCCTGATGAGTCAGGCGGCGGATGCGGCCGCGGGAGGCGCTGAAGGCACACTAGTCATGAGCACAGGAGTAATTGGCCAGAGGTGAGTAGCACACAGAATTTCAAAAACTCCGTCCAGCTCTCGTTCTCAACAAAAGACTAACCTGCCCTACATCTCCGCGCCAAAGACTTCCAATCACCAAGATTGTCAGCAACGTGCCAGCCGCCCACAGCAAGCTTGGTGCCGATCACGAGCACTGGCTTGCCGCTGCCCGCGCCATCTGCACCACAGACACCTTCCCCAAGTTGATCTCCAAGTCCTTCACGCTGCCATCAGCGCCTGGTATTCAGTACAGCCTGGCCGGCATGACCAAGGGTGCAGGCATGATCCATCCCAACATGGCAACCATGCTAGGTGTCATGGCCACTGACGCCCCTGTGGCGCCCGAGCTCATTAAGCCGTTGCTCCGATATGCTGCCGACCGGTCATTCAATAGCATTACCATTGATGGCGACACATCGACCAACGACACCGTGGCTTTCCTCGCTAACGGTGCCGCTGGCGGTCCCACTGTCTCCTCGACTACGTCGGCCGACTATCTGGCCCTGCGTGACGTGGTTGTCGCCTTCTCGGCTGAGCTTGCCCAACTGATTGTGCGCGATGGTGAGGGCGCTACCAAATTCGTGACTATAAACGTCGTAGATGCTGCCAGTGAGGCTGCCGCGCGGACTGTTGCTAGCGCCATTGCGCGCTCGCCGCTCGTCAAGACGGCGCTGTACGGCAAGGACGCTAACTGGGGTCGTATTCTCTGTGCCACGGGCTACGCACTGGTCAGCGAGCCAGGCGACCCAGAGACTCCTGTCGAGGCCATTGTGCCTGAAAACACGAGTGTGTCGTTTGTACCGACTGATGGCTCGGCTGAGCTCAAGTTGCTTGTCGATGGTGAGCCTGAGACGGTTGATGAGAAGCGCGCTGCGGAGATTCTAGAGGCTGAGGATCTTGAGATCCGCGTCCGCCTGGGCACTGGCTCTGCAAAGGCGACGTATTGGACGTGCGATTACAGCCACGAATACATCACGATCAATGGTGACTACCGGACATAATGGCAAGTACTCTACCCCAGGAGGCAGCCCCATACTATACCAGGTAGCATATAGTAACTCCGTTGATTTCGTTGATGTCAGGTTTTTTAAGCGCAGCCTTTTTTTTCATCAAGCACAATATTTGTTTTTCAAAAATGTAGATAAAGGGAGACATCAAATAACGATAAAACTAAGATCTTTGAGAAAGAAGTGAGAAACAAATCAGACAATACGTACTTTGTCATCAGTCACGGATATTCTTCAACTTTTATAACAAAACACAACACCAAGAAACTCCAGGACATGGTAACTCATGACTACTTGAAGGTTACTACAATACACTAGACGCTGAACCAACTATCATCGTGAAGCCCTTCGTCCTCTTTACGTTTTCACGAACTAGTCCAGACGGTTAGCCGAAGGAAGAGAGATATATTCAGACTAGCCTCCCAGGGCTCTTGTCCGCCTTGTGGCACAGGGCCCATTCTATTTCGTCTACAGAGTCCTAGGATCCGACGGTTCTCGATTCCCCGATTCTATGTACAGAGCCGGGCTTTTTCAGCGTCTTCAAGTGTCGTGGTCCGCCTTTCCGTCTCCATGAGACCAATGTCTTCGGCATCGGCCACTTCCATACATCTCCCAACAGTCATATCTTCTGCTTCGGAGGCAGCTATGTCCTCGTTGTTCACCCACTCTACATCCGTGTTACTACTGTCTTTATGGTTTGAGCCGAGCGAGAAGAAAGTTTCCATCAGACTTGACTGTATTGAACCTACACAAATCACTTGGATCAAATGACGCTGGATTGGTAACCGGGGAAATATTTGGATGTCCTCCGCTCGACACGCCCATCGTTTCTGTGTGTTCGGGATGGCGCACCATCCCCAAGCCCCGAAGAACCAGTAGTCCACACTCCGCTATGAGCAAAAGAAAACAAGTAAAAAAAAAAAAAATCGGTTTAGCGAGCTCCGGCAGCTTATAATCGGATACAGAGGACGTATCTAACATCATTAGGCCCTATGGCGCAACGGTAGCGCGTTTGACTCCAGATCAAAAGGTTATCCATTCAAATCGGGTTGGGGTCAATGAGAATTCACTTTTTGTTACTATCTTGAAGATAGCCCGGCATACCGCGTACGCTCCTCTCTTTTTGCCTGTCTACTCGCGCGGCGGGCTCAGCGGTCTGTTGAAGCCGCCCACGCGGTTCATGTACTGCCGATATTGCGATTTCTTCTCCTTGCTCACTCCACCAGCATTATTGCCGGCAACCTTCTTGTTCTTTGTAGTGCCGAACCCCCCAAAACCCAACATGGCTTGCATCGCGTCCATGCCATCACCGTCCACATCAATCTCAAGCTCCTCTTCCTCTTCATCGTCTACCGCACCCGCCTTGGTGGTCGCAGGCTCCGCGGAGTCCCGGTGGCTGCTGGTACTGCCATTGGTGCCGTTCATGCGGAATGACATCGGCGCCGTTTGCTCAGGCTTTGTTCGCGTGGGCAGTGCATCGGGCCGGTCCATGGGTGATGCTGAACGGCGCACATTCGACTGTGAAGCTGTAAAGAGAGAGACGGTCAATATAATTTCTTTGTCTTACCCATATACATACAAAGCATAACAGACCACCAGTCTAACTGTCTAGCTATGATGGGGGGGACTCTGTACATACCTTGGTCACCTCGACGGCGCGGCGACGCAACACTGTCGCGCGTGTCGCGCGTGTCGCGCGTTTCACGATCGTGCTCTCTGTCTCTGTCTCTGTCGCGCCCACCATCGCGATGACTGCTCCCGCGATCGCGTGAGCGCGAGCGATACCGCCTCTGCCCACCGTGTTGGTGGTCGTCGTTGGGGCGACGGCTGCTCCTGTGGCCATCTCTGTCCCTCTCCCTGTCGCGATCTCTGTTTCGGTCTCCTCCCCTTTCGCGCTCTTTACCTCTGTCTCTTTCTCTTTCTCGGTCTCTATCCCGGTCTCGTCGTCCGTCTCGGTCACGAACATCGCTACGCCGTCCTGTGTGGCGCTCCGAGTCGTCCCACATGCTGCTGCTGTCGGGTCTGCGCGAGCGGCGGTATGAAGAATCGCGGTCGGCCATTGTCGAGAGTGGCTGAAATCGGGGCTGATAAATAAAATGAGATGAATCAAATCAGCAAGGTGTTTTTGGCCGCGAGCCCGCAGAAAGTAACAAAAAACAACGTAATAGCAAGCGACGATCGCAAAGAATATTCTAGAGACAAGATCGCTACTGAGTGCCATTAAAAGTGGATTCATTGTCCTTGTCTTTTGTAACCCTACCGAACCCTAATCTATATTTCATCTTCCTCGTCATCAAAGTCATCCTCCCTGCCCATCTCATACAAGATACGCCCGCCCTCACCACCGCCGACGTCTGTCTGTGCATCAAAGTACGGCAACACAATCTCCTCGCGATCGCGCTTTTGCTTGTCGGTTAGTCCTAGACTAAACGTCGACTGCGGAACCTCTGCATTTGGCGCATCTCCATGCTCATCCTTGCCCTGCGCTAGCAACGGATAGTCATCACGCAGCATCAGCGCTGCTAATCCAACTGCCGCACGAGGATCAGACACGTCGCGGGGGCACAGCACAAACGTTTCCGCAACCTGGCGGCCGCTCTTACGCCGCAGTTCCATGGCAACCACGGCACTGCGGGACGGGCCCATTGCGGCGCTGGCGCTGCCACGCAGCCCTAGCAGAACGCCTTCTTTGCCCTCCCGCAGACCAATCTCGGGGTCAAGCTGGGCACGCGCACGTGCCGCAGCGCAGTCTACTTCGTGCGCAAGTGGACGCAGGCGAAGAATAGCGGTAGCCAGGTGGGCTAGCACGGCGAGCGGGTGCGGCGCGTATTCGTTGTGGGTGGGTGGCAGATGTGTAGGCGTATCGACATGATGAACAGCGATTAGCGAGGCAGTAGGAGCAATCAAGCTAGATAGAAAATTCACAATGGCAGTAGCATCTGTGTTGATGACAGCGTTGAGCGAATCAATAATAACAACAGCACCTGTTCAAATGTTAGATTAGGGCCATGGTTGAAGCGATTGTTTCAAGGAGAAGCCTACGAGGTTGTGTCTTTGATCTCACTGCTGCTTTGTCAATGGCTGGATAGTGCACGGTGATTTGAGGCCGTAGCGCAGCTAACTTGCGGCCCCAAGCAGGTACAAACACATGAGCATACGCAGGCTTCTTAAAGGTTGTAAAGGAAACAAAGATGACCTTAGCCTGAGATATCTACACGATGTGTTAGCAGAAGAACTGGTCGACGAAGGGCCAACAATGCTATGGAACTACAATAGTAGATGTAGGCGAGGCTCAAATATACCTTTGCACGAGCTGCAAACTCACATAGCAGCGGCGCTGCTGGCTGCTCCAAGCTATCTTCGATAATAGTCAGTGGGCTTGCGCCGTCGCGCAGGTTCAGCAGCTTCTGCAGGAGCAGCAGGCTCTTGGATCGATGGTGCTCTTTGGCCGAGGGCGCCATGGCTCCAGCAGTCAGGCAGGAAGTGAAGCAGTGGAATTTAAGATTGAGCACCAGAAACTATGTAACACGCTGGGGAGACTTTGATGTAGCTAGGCTAAGGTGTGTGGGTAGCTAGAGGAAGTGGAAGGGTGGATTGCCGTTGAAGTTATCTCATCATCAGTGTATGACAAGAAGTTGAAGTGGTGGGGTTGTGAAAACCCTAGCGACAGGATGAACGACTTAGGGTTCTTGGTATCTTGCACATCATACTACTTGCAGCACTGAAAAGTATGCAATTATATTCATGAATACATGGCTCCATTTGTTGACCTCGAGAAGATCTTTGCGTCAATCAACTAGCTACACTTTTTAATTCATGGAATATTTGTGGTCAAGTCATACACCTTCATTTACACCAGCAACTTGACCGAGCGCTATACATAAAGATTTCGGACTTAATGTCCGAACCTAGGCCTTCAAAGCGGACTATAAAGTGTTAGGGTTCATTAACCCAGGATGCGAGTGACCTCGGAGCAATCCTCCGAAGGACTTTTCTTTTTGTTTGTTTAATTTTTATGCTTTTCTTTTGTTTTTTCTCATGCGTTTTCATCTCTCAGCGAGCAGAACGCAATTGAAGTCTCTAGCCGCTCTTTTTTTTTCTTTTTTCATTTTTCGGTAGCGGCTAGCGAAGAAAACAAAAGAAAGTGAAACAAAGAAAACATCGGGAGCACCTCTCCGGTGGTACTACAGTCCTGGCCGCCGCCCTTCACCCCCCGGACACCCTGCCGACTCGTTCTTCTGCGGCTTCAATTAAAAATTTACCCAAGTCCTCTGGCCATGGCTCCCTCTCAGCCGCAAGCGCACTCGGCGCGGCCCGAGGAAGCTACTAGTACCACAGGCCCGGCAGCCGGCAGCGGCATCTCGAAGTCGCCAAGCCGCACTCGGGATGCCAGTTTTACTGCGTGCGTTGTGTCTCACGCTGTTCTCATTATACCTTGTTGATTTTTTTGTTCACTTGTATACTTACTATATGCGCTGTGACACTAACACCCTGACCTGACAGATGTCTAACATGCCGCTCAAAAAAAGTCAAGTGTTCCGGCGGCAGCCCCTGTCAGTACTGCAACAAGCGCGGGCTAAACTGCCAGGCCACAGCACCGGGCCAGCGCCGGGCGTATTCTGTAACGTATGTGTGTCTTGTATTTCGCGGGCCTGAACCGAGGTCCTGCCCAGGATTGAGCCCGGAAACAAGTCTCAGATTTCTCTCACTTCGGGTAGTCGGCTAACATCTCCGACCGCAGTCGCATCCAGGAATTGGAAAGTAGACTGGCAGAGTATGAGAGATCCATCTCCATCCCGCCATCACTGCCGGCCGGGCCCCAGCCCCGACCGCCGTCGCTTCCATTATCACAGCCTGCGTCCCAGCCTCCTTCTCAGTCTGCGTCCCAGTCGCAGTCGCAATCGCAGTCTCGAGCCCAGTCTCGGCCACAGTCCCAGTCTCGGACTCCAGTTCAATCACAGGCTCATACGCCACACACCACCCATGCCCACCTCCCTGTTCAGACTCCTTCTCGGCAGCCAAGCAAGCGCAATCCGCTGCTGGCTGAAGTTGATAAGGAATGCTCCTCGAGGAATGATTCTCCAGATTCAAGTAAGAAGTGCCCCTCGCCCAGTAGCAACAGCCCTCACAACTAACATCCATGACTTAGCTATTTTTGCCGACGCTGCTCTGAGTTCAAGCCACACATTTGGTTCGCGACTTGAAAACATCTTCAATCGTCGTTCCACAGCCTCTTACGGTGCTACCGACAGCAGCACCGGTATCAGTGGGCCTTGTGGTTCATACAGCGGGGGCCCTATGACGCCGTCGAGTTCGGCCATGAATAGCGCAAGCGATGCCGCCCATGGACCACGGCGACCGCCTGGTTTCCCCGTTCTTCCCAGCGAACAGGAAGCCTTCCATCTCCTGGATGTGACCATGTTGCACCTATGCCACATCCAGCATCACTTTGATGCACGTTTATTTGCTGATAAGTTGGGAACATTTTATAGCTCGCCGCCGCCACTAGATCCAAACTACTACACGTCGCCATGGATTGTGGAGTTGCTGTTGTTGTTGGCTGTCGGAAAGTTGTTGGCCGGCACCTTTGAATATGAAGACGAACATGGCCGTACCATCTCGGAGGAGTTACCCGGGGCCGAGATGTTTCGCTATGCGCATGCGAACTTGCCAAACCTTAGTCATATGCTGGGTCTGGAAGCCCTTGGAGTTGAGCTATTGGCATTGACGGCCATGTATCTGCAAAATTCAGGACGCAAGGAAGAAGCCTATGTATATGTAAGCCCCTAGAAGAGTGAGAGTAAATGCGCGAACAGGTAGACAAACTAACGGCCCACATAGATCAGCACCGCCTTGAGGTTGTGTCTGACTCATGGATATCACATGGCATCCACCAAGAAACCAATATTGCCAAGCGAACGTACACACATCAACCGATTGTGGTGGACGGTGTACATGCAGGAGAGGTAAGAGCGACCCTTGCAGACGAGAAGCCCGAAGATGGAGGCAAGAGACCTGTCGCATTACACGTGAATAGAGGGACGAATATGAAGAAAGAAAAACTAATCCTTTCGTAGACGAGTTGCTGCTGCGACTGGTAATTTCTCTAGCATTGCCGATGAAGCTATTGAAACGCCATTGCCACGTAGCGCACCCGGATTCTTCCATCCCGGCGCTCTGAGCACAACTATCAAGATTGCACGCGTGACGGGTCACATCATGCGAGTGCTATATGGCCCTGGCCTGCGCACCGAAGAACAATTTGTGCCAAACGTGCAGGAGATTGTGCGTCAACTGTACGATATCTCCAAGGAGATTCCTGCCGACTTGATGGCCGAGTATCATGGTGTAGACCCTGATGTGTCATTCCGCACTGTGGCGAGTTTGCATCTGATGCTGTACCATGTAAGAGATCTTTGCCACCCAACAATACCCCAGACCACGGACACTGTGCTAATTGGTGTTTACCATATAGACCATCATCCTGACTATCAGACCCATTTTGTTGCATGTTGCTCAGTTGATCCTCAGTGGTCGGGGGCTTAAGCCTGAGCAACTCACGACTTCGCCGCTGGGGAAGCTATCCCGTACATGCACTGAAGCGGCACGGCGGTCACTGCGAGTGTTGGTTGCGCTGCAGAAGCGTGATATGATGTGTATGTGTGCCTCCAGTCTTTTACGCCTTGTGTTTTCTTTTGTCATAGATACTCCATTGCTAACCTTGGAGTCGCAGTATCATTTGGCTTTTTTGATTCTGATGCTCTCTTCTCTGTTGGTTTCATTCTTATCTTGGCAGCTGTGCTGGATTCTCAAGAGCCAGGCGCGCGGGTCAATCAGTCGCCCGGCCTGGACGATGCTATTGGCGTAATGGAGCACATTGCATCACGGGGCAATCGCAGCGCGCTCGAGCGCACCGAAGCCGTCAAGCGAATCTGGTTCAAAGTATCTGAGTATCTTGAGGGGCAACAAGTGCAGAATGCAGATGGATCAGAAAGCTCAAAGGCAAGTCAGACCGAGAGTACCGATATGTCTGATCAGACTGCTACCGGTTTGCCTGTCGGAACAGCAGCGGCTATAGCCCCGAATGCAGCGCCGGCCAATGGTATGACATATGATGACCTTCAGCAACAGCAACAGCAACAACCGCAACAAGGCGTTGAACCCTTCTTCCAGGAAATGCCAATCCACACCGACCTTCTTCACGATATATCGCATTTGTGGCAGGCTCCAGTTGATTTAGGGCAGACAGGTGTTCCGGAGCATCCGAACATGACTATTGACGACCGTTCATACTTTTCTCTGTATATGGATCAAGACTGGACGCTGGTAGGTGAGGGAGAGACCGACTTTGCTGAGCTGAGTCGACAAATTCTCGAGTGGAGTTGAGAGGACACAGGGACAGAAGGGTGTCAGAAAATAAGATGGCGAGAAGGGGGAAGAAAGGGAAAAGAACTTGAAAATAGACGACGAAAAGGCAAATCCCCGAGATAGACCATAGACCATCACCATAGACTACAATTTCTGCTTAGCCTCGGCCTTTGTCTCCGGCGCATCAACGGTGGTGCCGGCCCCACTCCGTGACGCACTTTGCATTTCCACATCCACGCCCCAATCGAGATTCACCTTGTCTTCAAGGGCCTTGTCATAGTAGCCTTCGATGCGCCGGCGATGTGCTGCCCAAGCATCCTCTAGCCATAAAGGATTGTGGCGACCGAGGTGGATATTTTCTTGATACCGTGCCACGTCATAGCGAAATGTGTTGTTGCTACGAAGGGCAGCGGCACAGGGCCGCTTGGATCCATCTGGCTGTATGGTAAGGTACCTATCTCCACCGGGGAACAGGCTCAGAATCTTGTCTCGGCTTGCCTGCGGAAGACAATCCCATGAAGCCTCTAGCAGAAGGATTTCCTAGGAAAAGGGTTAGAAAAAGGGTAAATGTTAAACGCAGCATACGGTAAACCGACGCACTCTGAGGTTAGCTTTAATTAGTGGCGATCGCATCGATGTAACAACACTATCGGCAGACCAAGCATTTCTTCGCTTCACCGGTGTTGACTTTTTCTGAGCTTTGTTCCCGGACCTCCCATCTAATGCGGGTAGGTTTTGTGGTGACGTCACTGGTAGCAAGTCCTCTTCATCTACGATGTCGTCACGCCCGTGATGGTCAAGAAGTTGAATCGACTTTGCAGCTCGGCGTGCTGATGCCCTACGTAGCCCAGGCGATATGGGCGACAGCTGACTGGGCGATATGGGCGGTTGGAGAGTGGTTGTCTTTGTGGAGCGGCGTGAGGTACAAGATCTTGAAGGGGTTTGTTTGGGATTGTTGCAAGGGGTGATATCACCAAACTTTGGCTGCGATGGTGGCGAGCTGGGCACCAAATAAGGGTCGCCAAGAATACGCTGTTTCAGCACAGGGACTGTTACCAAGGTTGATGAAAGGGCCCCGGAGGTAGTTGTGGAGTTTTCAGTGAATAACTGCCTGTTCGTGTCGGCATTTTGTGTTGCTTGCGATGGACCAGCAGCTGCGTCAAAATGGCATGATCGAATCTTGGCAGGCCGCTCAAAGAGACTGACGGGATCTTCTGGCTCAACGCGTCTCTTCTTGAGCGCGGCGCCAGACCGTGATGCGACCGGTGACGACCACGTGGGTCTCTCCGGCGTGGATCCGAGCGACGAGAGCGGCGATGACGACATTTTGAAATCGCGCTGCGGTGGCGGCGGCAGCGGCGGCGGCAGCGATGGGACAGAGAAGAAGTTGATGGATAAAAAAGACAGAAAAACAAGAGCAAAGTATAATGCTTCCGGGTGAAAACTTCACGTGCGACTTTACCTGCGTTTAAGGTTGTGTTCCTGCCACTTTCGAGAACTAGTTATTTCCCCAGTAGCACCTTCGATAAGCTTGTGATAAGGCTGCAGCTGTCGCCACACTAGCCCAAGCTCTGTCTTGCGCAGGGGCGCCACATACCTGTGGCTGAATCCCCTGTGCACCATGAAGGAAGCTCGACGACAACCAGGAGAAGAATCTCGTTATTTTTTCTAGTTATTCATGCTGATGTTGTTTGTTTGCGCTGCCTGCACTTGATGTTGCTTGTGATTATTTTGCTACTGCCTTGATTTGATTTTACAACATTGGGTACTACCACGGTCACCCTCAAATATTACTGCTACGCCCAACTCCGCCGTCGTCCCGTCGTCCACATCGGCTTTACGTGTCCTTGCTTGATCACCACATCAAGCCTTCTGCCCTCCGACTTCCACATCCCCCACCGCCATGATTCGCTCAACACAAATATCCCGCCTCGATGGTGCGCCTTTCCTCCAACTCTCAAGCCCCCACTCATGTCTGCCTGCCACTAATCCACTCCCACCTTCGTATCTAGGCCTCATGCTTTGCGCCTCAGTTGACGACGATGCCACCGCCACCCAACTGACCGAAGTAAAGAATCAGGTTAAGCAGGTGCTCCGCAAGCTGACCCGCAATTCGGAAGCACAAGCAAGCATCGACTCCGGAGACTTGAGCATCCAGTAGGCACTCGACTTTCACCCACGCCCACCACCCAGTAGCCACTAACCTTTATCCCCCAGCTACATGATCGAGAGCGACATCGTCTTCCTCACCATTTGCTCACATTCATACCCGCGCAAGCTCGCCTTCACATATCTTGCCGACATCGCGCGCGAATTTACGACTACATACCCAGCGCACCAGGTCCTCTCGCCGTCGCTGCGGCCGTATGCCTTTATGGAGTTCGACACCTTCATTTCGCGCACGCGGGATACCTTCTCGGACGCACGCGCTTCGCAGAATCTCGACAAGGTCAATGACGAGCTGCGCGATGTCACAAAAGTCATGCACAAGAACATCGAAGACCTGCTCTACCGCGGCGACAGCCTCGAGAAGATGGGTGAGCTCAGCTCACGCCTCAGAGATGACAGCAAAAAGTACCGCAGGGCTGCGGTACGCATCAACTGGGAACTAATGCTGAAGCAGTACGGACCATTTGCCGGGCTGGGCTTTATCATTCTACTGTTCATTTATCTGCGGTTCTTCTAAAGTTCGCGTTTCCCTCTGGCCGCCCTCATCCTCCCAAAATACATCGCCGCTTATTTCCATCTCCACATACTCATTCTCCTCCTTCCCCCTTCACATGTTCTGTTCTAAACGATAAACCTACTTCACATCACATGTAGCAAATATTATTCAATGCTCATATTATGCGGAGAAGTAAAAAGGCTAAACTAAAATCGTAACTGTCATGACAAGTAGCGACAGAGGGAAGAAAACATTAACACCAAGAGTCTATCTAAAAAGATACCATAATAATAACCACAACTAACAGGGGAATCAAAAAAAAGACACATTATACAGGCGCGAGATATCAGGCTCGCTGTTCTTTCACTCTTTACATCACCGCACAACTCTCTGGCACACTTGGCAACCCCACAGATGGCACCTCAACAGCATACGGCGTGTGCTGCCAAAGGAGATGTTGGTGAAAGTCGGCCAAGTCAGCAAAACCTGGCCCCTCATCTGTCGCTAGCGGTTCAAGATCATCGTTACCCTCAGAAATTTTCTTCTCCGAGTCAAAGGTTTCGTCACAAAAACGGCAGATATGACTTGCGCGCCACTCCATTCCAACGGGGGCCAGATGGCTGGCAATGGCCACCGGCGCAAAGATGACGTCCTTTTCGAGGTGCCCAATAGCACTGAAGCCAGTAGCTTTCCAGTCGGGATAGGGAAGCTCGGGGTTGCTCAGATCGGGGCTTTGAGTGTTGTCAGGCTTGGGGCTGTTGTTCGTTTGGGGATTGTAACTATATCCATGGGTGGTATATGTGTAGCCGGTATTTGTATCGTTTTGGGTTTGGCTACCGTGGCTGCTGGTGTGACTGCAAGGAGGTGGTGGGGAGGTATTGGAAGCTCGAGAGCTGTTTGATTCGTCTCGGGTGCGCTGTGGAAACTCTGAATCCGAGTCGGTACCGGAATTTTCCGCAGCCGATGCTGTCGCCAAATCATTTGCCGTGAGCGTTGAAGGCATTGACTCCAAGTCGTCCCAAATAATATAGCCATCACAAAAGTTGCAAACAAAGGCAATGTCGCAATCTCCAAAGCGCTCAAAGCGACCAACTGTATTGCAGGCCGCAATAACATCCAAGCAATGACGCCGGTACGCGGGATTGCGCGGATCCTGGAGACCAACCCAAGAGCGCTGTTTGCGATATACAAGAAAAGCACCGAGGCAATGCGATGCAGCTTCTTGCTTAGTTTCAAAGATACGGCGTGCGGCACGGCATTGCGCGTTGTGTAGATCTTGCTGTATATTTCTAGTATCGTTAACCCACATGGGATTGATAGGGCCGCCGGTACGCGTCCACATGCGGAATATCTCGATGTGATCTTCTAGACGGTCATGGAGCTTAGCCAGTTCGACTAGGGAAGCGCCTGTGGTGATGAGGGACAGGTTAGTAAGTAGGTGGCGCATGGGAAGGGGAGGTAGCTTACGCGTTCGGTCATTCGTGTAGTAATGTGCTCCATCTAGCAGCGTAGGAAGTTCTTGAAAGTCAGCCCGCGCTTCATCCAGACACTTTTCCAGGGCCCGCAGCTGCTCAAACTCGTCGGGGGTCCAGTTGCGTTTGTCAGCAAAGTGAAAAATCTTGATGCCATCATCCAAAGTCAAGGCGAGCTTAGCCAGGAAGTAGCCAAGAGTTTTGGTCCGTATTTCCCGGTCGCGGATCTGCTCTGGTGTCTCATGGTGGAAGTTGATGTTGTTGAGGTCGATGCTGCGGCCCTTGTCGCTGGCGTTGTCGCCGATGACTAGCGACCCAAGAGAGTCGGCGCGGGACTCGGGCCGTTTCCCGCGCGGCCGCAGCGTGGGTGTTGCTATTGCCGCCCCCGGCGATGTGATGGTGGTGGTGGTGGTGGTTGAGGTTGGTGTGCTTGAGTCTTGGTGGTATTCTTGAGGACTATTGGCAGCGGCCCTTTTGGCCGGAGAGGCGCTCATGGATCCCGATACAGGAGCCCTGTAAACGAAAAACTGTGGGAGAAGAGCCCCAGGTTTAATTTTCTATCGTGGGTATTCGCTTTTTTTTATTCAGCAGGCAGTGGCAGGGCGAGGTGTTTGTTGTTAGGGGGAGGGGGAAGAGACAGGCGGGGGGTGTGCCGTTGCAGGTTTAGAGTTTGATAGCTTGGACAAAGGAGGTTGAGAGAGGAGCTGAGCCGCAGCTGGTGACGAATTGGGGAGCAAGAAGACTGCGGTGACGTGGAGATAGAGCGAGGAAGAAGAGGAGATAAAAAAAGAAGGTTGTCTGGGAAAGCCGTTGTTGTTATTGATTTGACGTCTGGATAAATTTAGAAGCACAACAACATAGTACGAGAGATGCCGAGACGGAGTTCCAGGATAGGCCCCATATAAAGCTTCCACAATGTTGGGGGTAGGCGCTGCAAGGAGCACAAGCTTGCCAGTATAGCCGGTCGCTACAGCGAGCAGGGGTCCGTGTTGGAGGCCTATTAACGGCCGCTGTACATTTGTAAATTGGCATACCGAGCTTCTGGGCTTCTGTGCCAGGCTCCTACAGGCCTAGCGCAGGGGACAAACCCCCGGCGATAGCGCGCTGACAAGCCCCTGTAGGGGTGCTGACAGGGCTTGTTACGTCCAGGCCGTAAGCCCACCCACACACCCACCTCGCCATCAAGCGAGCGAGCGACGAAACAAGTGCCCACCAAGCATCTGGCTTGCGTGCCAAGTCGAGTCTGCCCAAAGCCCCCAGGCCCAGCCAGGCCAGGCACACACGGCCAAGGCCAAGTGCAAGATACACATGTACCAATGTACATGCATACACGTTCGTTCCAGGATTCCAGGACAGGGCAAGCCTTGGCTTGATGTCTGGAACAAAGCACAGCGAGCACAGACCAGTTGCCCTGTACTGACGAAAGGATTGGCCGGGCAGACATGGCGGTTCGCAGGCTGTACCATGAGCGAGTCCAGGCTGGGGCTTTGCTGAGCTGCTGAGCTGCTGTGTGCGTGTATCGACGTATGATTGCGCGCGGGGGGAAGACGGCTCAATCGTCACCCACAACATGCTGGCTACGCCCATTGAAGCCTAGCAGGGCCGGGCTAAAGGCTAGGAGCACCAGGCGACAAATCCCTCGCCTGCACGTGTTGCACACATCTGCAGGCTGTGGATGTAAGTGAGTAACTAACTAGTTAGTACGGTTAGTTAGTTATACGTTTATACTTGTACGCATATGCATGTGCGTGCTCATCTGCATGCATATCCAAACAGATTGGCTATAATAACTGGTGATGCTAACATGGGTTGATATAGCCGGCTAAGAGGGCGGGCTGTTGTGACAAGCTTACGCAGCCAAGTCAAGGAGCAAGCAGGGATGCAGGCGGTCCGGAATCTCTACGTATGTATGTATGTGTCGATGTATGTAAATACACACACACACATACAAAAGCTGTCGGCAGACGCGCCCACATGTTGTGTGTCTGTGTCTCGTTCCGATATGCATTTGTGGTGCCTTTTTGCGTCTGTATGTCTTCATGCTAGCTAAGAGAATAATTAAGCTCGCGCAAGCTTCCGATGTAGTGTCTTGTTTTCGTGGTAGATCAATATCTCCGTAGTGCTTGGCACAGGCCATCATGACCTTGGTGGACGACGATGCAAAATTACAGCGCCGAGGACAAAGTTCTTTGCCTGCTATGGCACCACTGACGTGACCTTATTAGCTTGTGCGACTTTCATCTGTTCTTTGTGCATAATCAACTCACTAACCAACGACATGAAATGCGTAGTTACATATGCACGGGTGGACATTACTTCCACACGCATACTTGTCCTTGCTTCACTCATCTCGTTACATACTTGTCCTCATGCTGAAACAATCACTATCAGGGTATATCTTCACCAAAAAATACGTCTTGTAGAAATACTGACACATCACGCCGCCTTCCACGTGGCTCGGTCCCATCTCCGCCCCGGCCAGTACCAACATACACACACCTGTACTTCGCCACTAACATCGCCGCCTAGGTGTGAGCTAAATTTCTGACACAAATTTTTCCAAATCTTCTTGCGTCGCACTTGTTTGCCTTCATTGGTAGATTTGTATCTTGCAGCCCGTGCCAGCAATCGCTCCGGCAAATCTTTTCTCCATGGCCCGTCATGGCCTATGTTCTTTTTTGGGCTCCAGCACCATCCTCACGTGATTTCAGCACCTCCGCCCAAATGTTGGTGCATGACGCATTTTACCTTGGGCTGAGAGCCTGGTCAATCTTTGCTTTCTGCCCCGAAATGAGCATTGTATAGCTGGTGCAGCTTGTGCCACTTTGACCGAGCGAAAACCCAGTTGCCCTTGGAGAGCATCATGGCTTTGAATAAGTAATTTTCTTCTCATACCCATGCACTATTGTCAACTCCCCGCTCTTGCGGCCTTGTTGAGTATGGGGGCAACCTCATTTCCAGAGTCTGAGCGCACGGTATGTATGGATGTATCATGTTCGGTGGCATTTTTAGAAGCAGAAACAGATCCGCTTGAACTTTTGCGCCGATCAGCATTTATTCTTTTCTTCAACCTCCCAAACTCCCTCGACCAAGCCTATGGAATCACATCAAGAATGGCTCACGTACCAATCAATCAGATATATACTTATCACCGCACCCATTCTATTGCTTACCTTATTGCAACAACCATCACCCTCTGGTCTAAGCTTTCATGAAATGCACCGCCTCCAAAGTGGGGTCTTTATCTTTTGTACATGGCCTATCCGGCCTGGGACAGCCGCCTCTATGATCACATGTCACCGCATCATAAGAGACTCATCCAAATTTTCGTTCATTCACCACACTTCTAGAAGCCAATGCGCGTAGCATTAAGCATGGCATATCTGGTCCAATATTAAGTCGTAATGTAATCTCAAACTAAGCCTTCTTCAAGCTACTTCTTCAAGTGCATGTTGTTGCTAGTGCTGTCTTGGCTGTCTCAATCTTCCTCGTCGGTTTCCAATGCAGGTAACACAATGGCCTAGTCGAAAAGCGAAGACAATGCCTGGCTGTGGTTACACAGGCCAAAGCTTCAGCCACAGTTCTCAAACTAGCGCCACATCTGCAATCAAAATGTGGCTGAAGCTTAGCGTTCGTACCTGTGATTTGTGGTGAATTGTAGCATTTGACAACCTCCTACGTCAAGCCTTCTCCACGGCGACTGACTATCGTTGCCATTATCCAGAACGCGCTTTTTACAATCTCCCCATATCGTCACATCTCGTCTATACTTCAAAAGACCACCACAGAATTATTGGTGTCCTTCAATTATGCCGGAGCAAGAAACCGCTCCCGCCGCCGCCGCGGGCGGTGTATGTGTCTCTTTCTCCGCTATCTCTGCATATGCGCTGCCACTAACTCTTGCTCTTTGTAGATGTCCCTTTTTCAACGTATCGTCCTCGGGAGTGCCTGCTACTTTGCCCTGAATGCTGGCGTCAATCTTTTCTTCAACAAAGGCCAAAGAACCGTCCAAGTTCAAGATGCATCTGGTCGCACCATCAACGTTCCTGGCAACCTGGACTCCATCCCTGCCTACCAGTTGCGCCCCGCCAAACTTGACGAAGGCGCGCAATATGCCTCTATTCCCCGCAAAGTCGCACCCATCTGGCCCACCGACAGCCTCGTTGATATTGTTGTCACTGTCACCCCTTCATCCGGCATCACGCCGCTGGACCGCACCCCATCCGAATTCATTGTTCTCAACGAATCAGCCTTCCACCTCAGCGACCACAAGGACCAACGCGTCATTGATGCTGAATTCCCTGTGCCTCGCAGCGTCCAGAATAACGGCACCCTCTGGGGCCATTTCTTCATCGGTCTGACCGGCAACGAGATCGACCCCACTAAGCCCAACTTTAGCCCTGCCTCCGCCTACCATTTCGCCTACCCTCTGACACAATATCTTCCCAAAAAGCGCGAATCACGCACGCGCAATCTCCTCGATGATGCACCACCGACGCCAGAGGAAATACAAGCCGAGGAAGAACTGCGCAAGCTGGGTCCACTAATTGCCTCGTATTATCACCCCAATGTTTCTTTCGAGTTTGTTCCGGACCTCGGCGTCATGGATTACAGCCAGGCCCATTTTTCTGTGCGGGCCTTTACTGTTCTGGAGGCTACTGGTGCCCGTGATGGTAGCGGCCAGAATAGCTGGTACTGTAAGTAAAGACCAAGTCTATGACTCACGCTTCTATTTTCTAGTAACAGATGCTAATATTTCTGAAGACCCCGTACTCTTTGTCAACCAGTTCTGGCAACTCATTGAGCATATGAGCGTCGTCAATGAAACTGTCACCACACTACCCATTCACATCAACTTGAACAACATTGCTTCATGGAAGTTCAAGGCCATTGCCTCTGTTGAAATCAGCAACAAGGAGACCCTGCGTAGATCTGCCTGGGGCCAGTCCGCACCCGGCGGTGGTGATGGCACTGAGATCGAGATGATCAAAAACGTGTTGCTAGACAATAACCCCGTCTTTCTCGCCATCACCGTGGTCGTATCCATCGCGCACATGATTCTTGAGACCCTCGCCTTTGGCTCTGACATTGCACACTACCGCAAGAAAAAAGACAACGTTGGTATCTCTGTGCGCTCTATCCTAGCCAATGTCTTCATGCAGACTGTCATTTTGCTGTATCTCATCGACAACTCGCAGACCACTAGCTGGATGATTCTCGGTTCACAGGCCGTCGGCATCGTCATCGAGCTATGGAAGATCACCACGGTCGTCAACATTGTTATCCAGCCCGGTGGCCCTGGGTCGTTGCTACCGTATCGTGTCGGCTTTGAAGACAAGAACAAGCTATCCGAGACCGAAGCCAAGACCAAGGAGTACGACGAAATTGCCTTCAAATACATGTACATTGCCAGCGTCCCGCTACTGCTTGCCTACGCTGGCTACTCACTAGTCTACGACAGTCATAAGTCGTGGTATTCGTATATTATTGCAACGCTTGTTGGCTCCGTCTACGCCTATGGCTTCTTGCTCATGGTTCCCAGTCTATACATTAACTACCGCCTCAAGAGCGTCGCCCACATGCCCGGCAAGGCCATGATGTACAAGTTCTTCAACACCTTTATCGATGACCTGTTTGCTTTTGCCATCAAGATGCCCTTCCTGCATCGCCTGGCGACGTTCCGTGATGACGTCATCTTCTTCATTTACCTTTACCAACGCTGGGCCTACCGCGTCGATTACTCGCGTGTCAATGAGTTTGGCCAGGGTGGTGACGACGAGGACCAAAGCGAACCGACTTTGACTACTGAAAAGAAGGATGCTAGAGAGACTGAAGACAAGGCGGATAGTGTTGTCAAGGCTAGTGGTGCAGACAAGCCCAGTGTGAAAAAGCGCAAGTGAACAGACTAGAATGATGTCACATAGCTTAGTGTTATGTTAATTGTAAGGTTAGGGTAGATATACCATACATCGTTGCAAGATGACTTCAACGTATTCTCATGATTATATTTCTAAAAGATAGAGATGTATACCACTCTCTAGCCTATGCTTTCAGCACTTTTCTTGAATTGTTTTAAATCCCATGTCTACGAGGATCCAGCTCAGAAACATTAATAGAGCTTACTGAGCCGTCCATAATATATTCTGCCATGACACATCCAGTCGCTGGCCCATTCTGGATACCCCAGCAAGTATGGCCAGCAGCAACATACAGGCCAGTGGTCTTGGTCGGACCGACTAAAGGGTTTGTCTCGCCGTTGTTTGGAGAGTGCTGTGGCAGGTAACAGGCCTGTTTGGCGCGGATGGGCGCATGGCGGAGTTGCGGCGATATCAAGCCCAAGTAGGCGGTTATATCGTCGCATTGGTCAGTGTCGATCTGCACTTGATCTGCGAATTCAGGCAGGGGGACAGCCGAGTCGGTCTCGCCTAATTGCGTGGTCGTGTTAGTTGCAGGGACAGGCAGAATGGATCAAAAGCTATATGCAAAGCTCCTGGGGGGAGGGGCTTGAAGAAAACTGATGGCCAAAAAATGACCGAGTGATAGGGCGGGCCTGTTGGGAACTACAGGTGTACTTGTACAGATGATACGCATGCTGCAGGACTTTACTTACCACATGCATAGACTTCGCTAAACGGTCGCGCATATACCTCTGGATCTGCAGTGCGCTGATGCTTGCGCTTTTGGCCTGCTGCGCGACGGTGTGCCGGTACCCACTTGGCGGGGAGTGTGATGCCTGTGAAGATGGCGTAGGGCGCAACGGCGGCGTCGTACACGACACTGTGCGCGCGCACACTGGTAATTTGCGCTACAGGAAGTAAGCGCTTCGTCCATGGCCCGGCAGCAACAACAACGTGGGTAACGTCGGGAATTGTCTTGGTCGTGTCGCTGTCCCGTTCGCGGTATTCAACGGCAGTGATGTGTGTATTGGATGCGTTCTTGATGAGGTTTGTTGCATGTGTCCGGGTTAGAATGGTGGCGCCAGCGGCGGTGGCTAGCTCAGCCATGGCAGAGGTGAAGTGAAAGGGGTGGACCTGGGCCGTTTTTCCGTCCATGGCATCCCACCAAATCATAGCCTCGGGATTGATGTAGTCGAGATCGGGCGGAAAGTTGCTCGGGGTGAGCAACGACCGAGCCTTTCCATCCTGCTTAGGAATCTTCTTCCATTCAACGCCGCTGTTCTCGCCCGACTCTTCAGCAGGCAAGGCCACTGGCACAGGAGAGACCGACGGGTCACCGCTGCCATGGGCCTCCTGGCGCGCAACCATCTCGGGGGTCACACGAGCGCGCACCGTGCCACAGGACACACCACGATACCCCCATTTCTCGGGGCCATTATGTGTCTGGGCCAGGCGGGCATGGAGATCGAAAGAAAACTGGGAGATGCACTGTGGATAAGCCCACTCAGCAAGAAGCCCACCAGCACGACCGGATGCGCCGGCAGCGACAGAGCTAGCCTCTAGAATTGTAATAGAGTGTAGGTCTTTTTTATACTTGGGATGGCGGGTCAGGAAGTAGGCGGTGGTGCATCCAATGATGCCTCCACCTGCAGGAGGGATGCATAACGGGCAGGTTAGAGTTGGTTGGTCTGGCAGTTGGACCGGGGGGGGGGGGGTTTAGACTCGGCAAATGTGCATGAGAGAGGCGTTTTGAGTCCAAAGACGCGGGGAGGGCGTACCGACAATGACAATGTTCTTCTTGTTACTAGACATGTTGTATGTGGCCGGGAAAAGGCACGATAGCTGATACGGCCCGAGATTGGAATCTTGCAAGCTGTTGTGGACGGGGCGGGGCGGAACGGAGATGAGATGTGGCAATCTGTGGCGTGACAGTTATCTGGTAGTGGGATGTCAGACAAAGCAGGAGCAGCAGGAGCCGGCAAACAGTCGGCAGAACTCGAGCATCAGGATGTCTCTAGAAGGGTTGACAGGGTTTTTTTACACAGGATATTTTTTTGTTCCCTTGAGATCTTCACAGAGATAAGTTTTTGCATCAAGGTCGTTGCCGGCTCCGTGTGAGCTTTATTTGACGTCATAGAAGGGGTCCCGCAGCTCCTCTGCGCCCAACCCCAACGCTCGAGTTTAACACTTGACGCGCCTATGCGTGCGCCTGAATAGCCGCGCCGCGCCCTTTGAGTCAATATTTTGACATGGCCAAGCCTTAATTTTTCCCTGAAGCTGTTGGGAGCCCCAATTTTAATGCTTCGTGTGTTGGTGTTTTGGTGGGGCTTATCATTCTGGAGCTGGACAAGAGAAGCCATGATTAGATAGGCGTAGTTGCAGGACAGACTTGATTATCTACAAAGAGAGGTAGCCTGCATTACTTCACAGCTTTCGAGTTATTTTTTTCGCCGCATCTCCCGTGTTCGCGTCTTACCCATTCAAAGTCAATATTCGTCACGATTACTACAATGACCTCCCTTCGACCCTTGCCGAAGCATCTCAACATTGTGGCTGTAAGCAGCAACTACTGCAGCATCCCTGCGCTAAAGCTCCCGGAGGGCTACACCTTTACGCTCACTACATACGAGCGGTCGACAGCCGAAGAAGCCCTTGAACGTATCCGAGACGCTCATATCGCCATCACCATTGTTACTCCTCTAACGGCCGAAGCCCTTTTCGAGGCCAATTCGCCGCAGCTGCGGATGATCCACTCGATTTCCGTAGGGACCGACCACATTGACCTAAAGGCTTGTGCTGCCCGCGGCATCACCGTGCTTAACACGCCTAACTGCAACACAGTTACTGTTGCTGAACACGCGCTATCCCTTTACTTTGCCGTGCGCCGAAGCCTTGTGCCATGCATGCAAAAGCTGAATCGCGACGAATGGGTGCGCACGGGAGCGCTGGTCAAGACAATGTTCTCCAACGGCGCCACTGACCCCCCGCGCACGCTTTCCCAGGAGGTTGTGGCTATTGTCGGGTACGGTGCGGTCGGAAAAGCAGTTCAGGCGCTCTTCAAGTTGCTAGGCTCAACTGTCCGGATAGTGGGGCGCAAAGGCGCCGTACCGGCGGCCAACAGTGGGCGCATAACCTTTAACGAGGCGCTAGCCGAAGCAAGCGTGATTGTGCTGTGTTGTCCGCGCACAGCAGAGACGGAAGGGCTACTAAGTACTGACGAGTTTGCGGCCATGCGGACCGATGCTGTGCTTGTGAATGTGGCCCGAGGAGGAGTCGTCGACGAGCAGGCATTGCTAGAGGCTCTCCGGAGTAACAAGATTGCTGGAGCCGGCATCGATGTGTTCGATGTGGAGCCGGCTGGAGCAGACAACTCAGCGTTGGTGGGGCATCAGGACGAGGAACTGAATTTGGTTTTGACACCTCACACGGCGTGGAACTCTCTGCAAACAGTCGAGAACTACCAACGGGTGTGCCAAGAGAATGTGTTTGACTTTGTGAAGGGGCAAGTCAATGTGGAGCGTGTGGTTGTGTAGAGAGGTTGGACCTGTACAAATGGAGAAGAGTGTAGGATAGATAGTGTATTAGCTAGTCACAGCGCTTAGGTCCCAGAAAGATGTCGGTCTAGATGCAAGCTATAAAGATGAACGTTGATTGGTGAGATACAAAGGTGAGGGTGAAAGCTGATTTGCGAGATGTCAAGATGACTGATATAAGCAATAGTCAGACTCAGCCGATGGCATTTAGTCCAGTTTCAGAGGCTTCAAGGTTAAGGGTAGCAGCTGGCGGTCGTCTACAGGGCCTAGAGGGCACAACTACAGAGGGCACTGTCACTAGTTTACAGCGGCCTTCGGATATGTACCGAAAACAGGGCGCGGCTCCATCACGATCGACGGCGGCGGGCTTCTTTTGGATTCCTGCTTTGCCCGACTTGGATAGACGAGATGAAGAGGAGACAAGTACTGGAGGAAAAAAAGGAGGATGAAGGAAGGCGACAAGAGGGTGCATGAGGACAAACGAAGCTGTCAAATCTGGGCTCTCGTCCTCGCGAGTTCGAGTCGTCTTCTCTTGTTTTCCCTTGCCGTGTGTGCATGTGGTGCTCCGTAATTACAAATAGCTGAGTGGATAGATCGGATCGTCCTGAAAAGCCAGGCCTAGGCCTCAGCTCTGGGTCTGTTGAGCGAAGCTGTGGGAGAGCGAGCGGGATGAGCGGTTGGCCCGCCGTTCCTTTTGGCCATGATAAGCGCAGAGGCAGCGTAGTATGTACTATGCATGCAGACAGCGGTATGGTTGTTCTATTTTGTTTCTAATTCTGGGAGCACAGTTGGTGCGAGAGATGCAGTGCTACAACATGCTGGGCTAGTTATGTGTGTACGTCTTGTTGTGAAGTAATTAGATGTGGGCAAAAAGCTTGCCATAAGGATAAGGAGGCTGGTCCCGCTTTTGTTGGTGCTAAGCTAAGCCGAGCACAACAAGACCGAGGCTTTTTTAGGCTGACGAGGAGGGGCAGGGGAGAAGGATGGCGGAGGGGGGATGCAGAGCAGAACCGAGGATGGGCGAAAAAGTCGTGGTGGTGGTGGGTTATGGAATGTGGGATATGTGTGTTGTTTTTGTTATTGTTGTGTCCTTGTTGTTCTCACGCTGGTGTTCTTGGAGAGTAGCGAACGTCTAATTTCTGATATGTGATGAATGCCAATGTGCGGTGATGATGGGCGGGTAAATCAGCTGCCCGCCAGCTGTACGGACTGACCGCCAGCTGCCACCGCCCACCAACGGCGGCGACGGCGATGGGCTGTGCTGAGCGCTGAGCTCTGAGAGTTGGATCGAATGGTGTCCAGTGGCCAAGTTTCCCTATTGCCAAGTATGCAGTTCGTGGCAGAACCACCAAGCTAAGCAAGTACAGCGAAGCAGAGGGAAGCAAAAAAGAAGAGAAAAAAAAAGCTTAGGCGTTGGGCTGGCAGTGTGCAGTAGGTGGTGGTCTGAGCTTAGAGCCGGGAATCTCAAAATTGCAACTACAAAATATTTCCTTTTTTTCCTCGCTATTGTTCTCCCATTTTCTGCCTCTTTTCCCTGCAATTTACTTTATTTTACCGCCGCTTTTGTTTCCTCAGTTCGACAACATTCCACAGTCGACCGAAAAAAGAACGCCAGACAAAAACAGCGACTGAGAACAAGAGAACTCGCGAGAGTCGCTTCTTCTTCTTCTTCTTCTGTGCCACTCTCACTCACTCTGTGCTGCTCTGCTTTGTTCTGTTTTGCCCTGCCGCCCCCCCTTCTCGCTGTCTCTTCTGATCTGATACACACCCCCGCGTCCGCCCCTCTCTCCCTCCCTCCGTCCATCTTGTGACAACCACAACCTCCGATATACGCAGGCTCTGCTGCTTCTACCCAAACGACGTCTTTTCCCTCAACCTGTTGTTCCATCCTTTGCCGCTATCAGCTGTGTTTGTGTTCATCCCTTCAACTAGCCTCACAAACTCGACCCATCCGTACATCTCAACGTCATGGCTACCAAAACCTTTTACGACTTCAAGCCTCTTGATAGTGAGTCAACTTTCTTCTATCGTCTTTCTGCAATATCCCTTGCGCCGCCTCCGCCTCTCCGCTAACCGCTCCTCTCTTCTCCCACAGAAAAGGGCAAAGAGTACAACTTTGAACAGTTCAAGGGTAAAGTTGTCCTCATCATCAACACTGCCTCCAAGTGCGGCTTTACTCCCCAGTACGCCGGGCTGGAGAAGCTCTACAAGGCCCTGCGCGCCGAACACGGCGATGACGTGCAATTCCTCGGCTTCCCGTGCAACCAGTTCGGCTCCCAGGAACCCGGAAACGACGACGAAATCCAGAGCTTCTGCCAAATCAACTATGGCGTCACCTTCCCCATCCTCGGCAAGATCGACGTCAACGGCGACAACACGGCACCCTTTTACTCGTGGCTCAAGGACCAGAAGGCCGGTCTTCTGGGTATGCGTCGTATCAAGTGGAACTTTGAAAAGTTCCTGATTGGCCGCGATGGTCAGGTCATTAACCGCTGGGCCTCAACTACGAAGCCCGAGGCCTTGAGAGATCCCATTGTCGAGGCCCTGCAGGCCAAGACGGAAGGCTCTTCTACCAAGCCTCAGGCCAAGCCCGATGCCGAAACCAAGGCTGACACCACTACCACGACCACCGCCGCCGATATTGAGTCCAAGCTTCAGACCGCCCTCAAGCTTGACGATTCCGAACCCAAACCCAAGCCCGACTCTTCCGTCCCCGCCACTACATCCAAGCCCGATTCCGAGCCAGTATCCGAAGTCAAACTTGTAGCCCAAACGTAAAAAAAATTGAAACAAATGAACAATCAAAAATACAAGAAACGACACTCTCTCCCGCTGGGATCATTCACTTCTAGTAATGAAGGGCAGGGAACGGGAACAGAACATTCATCATTATCGCCACCATCAACATTGCAACAACACGCGCGCTTTCTTTACGACTTTAATTCTTCCTTCTCCCATTTTTCTTCTTTTTTTTTTTCAACTTGATTTCTTATTCTATATTTTAAAGATATCCACAGTTTTTTGCTCTGATATTGTATAACTCTTTATTTGTAACTATTACTTACATTGCGTGGCTTCCGAGGGACGGTGTTGCTCTGAGCGTGTGGCGGTTATTGCATCTCTGTGGCTGTAGATGTGGCTGTATTAATACGCGTGGCCGACAGCTGCGTCGTTTATTTTTTGTACGACATCATAGCTGTCTGTGTACCCATGAGTGGTGACAACTTGTCGTGGCTTTGGAAGATTTGGTTAATCTGAGATGACTTGTGTGTATCACTTTTGCTTTCGTACACACCTGTCTGAGTCGAGATATATAGCTTGTTGGGTTTGAACGAAGATGTACACTTGTGTAGGTCAACTTCCATGACAGAGTGATGGGCGTTATTAATACAAATCTTTCGCTCTTGAACAGGCGGGCGGCAACATGAAACTGCAGTTCTGATGTGCATACATACATCTTTTCTGCCACTACCGGGAAGCGCCAAAGTAAGGGCTCCCAAGGCAACCACAGATGCGTGAGGCCATGTAATATCAAACTACATATGTATGCAGTGTTGGGATCATGTTGGCCATCAAGCCCTCTTGAAAAAGTTCGATCTTCATGGTCAATAGCCTCACTGATGTACACTGCATATGAGATATAGTCTTTTAGGTTGATTATACTGCATTTCCACCCTCAAGATACGGATCAAAGACTCCCGAAGCAAACCCCGAACTGAGAGCGACCTTGAGCTTGGGGCAAGACGTACGTAGATTGACGTAATATATCGCCACTCTAGCTGAAAATTAAACAATTCAACTTGAAAGGCAAAACGGCGATGTGAAGCCGAAAGGTCGTCATCTTGAAGATAAATATCGGCTATTTGAGGGAAAATAGAAGCAACTCAAACAGAGTTCACGGGATGCAGGAGAAGACTTACAAGCTTCAAAAATACAATCATCCCACACAATCTATTCTATTCCCTCGTGAAATAGCTCAGTGTGCCCCCAGATGCCGACTTTCAGGCCGAACAAAATCAGATAAAACCTCGAGGCCTGCACTCCTCCCCCTTGTTCTGGATAGCATCTCGTCCTCATCCATGCCTTTGATACAAGATATTGACAAGGTAGTTATGTCTCTTCCTTGCTCATTTTTTCTAGTTACCTCCCTCTACGTATAGTCTTCTAGACTTATCCGTGGTATGCCGTCTTTTCTCTCCCAAGTTTGGAAATTCTTCTTCGCCATGTTCAGAGTTTAGCACATCTACATGAAACTCTGCATTACATGAATGGCACTCAGTCAGCCTCCTTTATTTTTCTCGATTAAATAAAATTCTCTTCAACATCCAACTACCGCCTGAAGAATGAGCACAAGCTACAACACAAATGTTCCCTCATAGGGTAGCTCTTGGTGTGGCTCTCCCAAGATCATACCCTAGTTTACGCTCTACTAATTCCGCTGTTATTAGCCGAGACTGGGTTGACTCAATCCTGTCGAGTTTTCTTGTCAAGGAAAGATCATGTCGTCTAGTAATGTAGATCTATCAGGACTCGGTCAACGGCCAGGGGTTGTCTCGACCTAGGTAGACTTTCATCCGATGTATGCCCTCCCCTTCTTTGTCATAAAGTGTTCAATATTATTCTCCTAGCTTAGCATGATATGCTATTGCTTTTGTTTACGTAGTGGGTTGATCATTCCTGTTGCTTATCGTGAGGAGTGTCATGGAAGTTTAAGTTTCACATGGCGTGAAGTTCTTTAAATTTAGGGTTGGGGAGGGTTTGATCCACAAAAAAGGTACTAGTGTAACCTTGATTTGAGTGACGGCGACATCCATTCCAGCCCTAATGGGACCAATGACTACAGGGAAGAAAAAGGATTATCCTGCTCGCAGGAGAAGCTAGAAAAGAAGTGTTTTCTGGACTATTGGTCTGTCCGGTGGCTTGAAAGGCGTGTGGCGTACTACTCAGGATCCGCCGTACAAGCCGTATACAAGGAAATATAGTGTAGCGGCAGTTTTGTGAGTGAGTCTTGATCTGATGAAGAGAATCATGGCTCTGCTGTACATATTATGCCACAAGAGCTGAGAGGGACTGAGGCTGTGGGCTTTCCGGTCAAGTTATGCTCTGTGCGAGGGCTACAATGCTATATGTATATAATAGTAGAGCCGATATATGGTTCGTATCGGTCAATAAAAGTAGATAGATCCATCTATGGTCAATAAAAGACTCGGGTCTTTGTTATAGTATCGAAGGGGGACAGTCACGTGATGCAATACGGGGAACAAATGGGGTACGTATCGGGTCCTATGGTGTTGAAGATTTTATGTGATTTTCTTTTTCTTCGGTGCTTCCATCTGAGTCGTGAGGAGACCGGCGGAAGAAGAAGAGAGCGAGAGGATAAAGAAAGCCCGAAAGGGGTGCTGCAACACCACCAACGAAATGGTGCAGTTGGCAGCCGGATGTTGACAGGGTTCAGGGCTGCAGACAGCGCAACAATGTTGACACGGAGAAAAGAGAGGAGACAAAGAAAAGCCAAGACCTTTTGTTTGGCTTGTCAGTTGGTGCAAAGGGGGGGGGGGGGGGTCGCGAGGAGAGAGAGGGGGGCAGGCGGCAGCTGAGAGTAAAGTGTGGATAGTGAGACTACGAGGTGTGAGGTGCAAAGATGTAACAGAGCGCAGCAGTGGTAGATGGCGAGATAAAGAGGAGCGAGGTAAATGACATGGACACACAAGCTCGGCAGTCCAAGCCGAAAACAGGCCTCCCTTCCGCGCCCAAGTCCACAGGGAAGACCAGTGCCCATGGTCCAGTTTCGCTCGGCTGTCGCCATTCTCGACCGACACACGACAGCCGGCAGGTTGCTGAGTGCGCCGTCTGTCTGGCGCTGCTGTTGGTTATTCTCACAGGCGAAAACAAGGCCCAGCATGCATGGCTAAGGCAACGAAAGGCTGTTCTGTTCTGTTCTGTTCTGGTCGGTCGTGCTGGCTGCTCTGTACGCGCGAATGACGCCATGTGCGTGGTTTCCGAGTGCAGAGAGCCGCCTTTTCTCCGGCGCTGTGCTGCTGTGGGCCTCGGTCGTCCTTCCTCTTGGTGGCACTTGTCTCTCCTGCTGCAGGTCTCGCGTGGCCGTGAGGCCCTTGTTGTGCTCCCATGGTACAGCCTGTGTGCGGCGCCAATATTAGATTGGTGTCAAGTGGTGGTGAGCCGGACGTACGTATGTACGAGGAGCTATATAGTTACTGTACGTCTGTCTACGTACGTATGTACCGTGATACCCCACGCCGCCTCGGCTATGGACTGCGGCCCTGGACAGTCGCCAAAGCAGTAAAGAAGGCCGGTATCGACACTTGACACTTGTACCAAGGCCCCCTCCCCTTCCCTTATACAAGTAGCTGGGCTTGCTCCCTTCTCTTCCTTCCCGCCCACTACCTTGTTCCCTGCTCCATTGGCGTACCCCTTCCCAGTCCTGTCGCCATACTCTTTTGGGGTGGTTCTTTTGCTTGGCTTCTTTTTGGCTTCCTTGATGCACTTTTGCGCTGCCGCCAAAATAAAAAAATAAGCCCAATGGGTAAACGGCTTAGAAAAGCAAGGAAGAGAAGCCGAAGATTGTGAAGAACAGACCCCGATAAAGCCAGAGAAGCTCCTTCGTGTTTGTTCCATAGAAACTGCAAAAGAACCCTTCCCCTCTTCTCTCAATCTTTGTTCGTCTCTTGATATCATTTCTTTTCTGTACGTCTCTTCCGACCGCCACCATGACAACCGCCATATCCTCTCCTTCCGACCACAAGCCCTCCGCCACTCCGCGCAGACGCCGTCGCCGTACGCCGCTTGGCGGCGGTGCTTCCGACGACTGCTTTTCCTGCGCCAAGAAGAACCTTGCATGCGACCGCCGCCGGCCCTATTGCTCACAATGTCTGGAAGTCGGCTCCGAGTGTTCAGGTTACAAGACTCGGCTTACCTGGGGCGTCGGAGTAGCGTCGCGCGGGAAGCTGCGTGGCCTGTCACTTCCCGTGGCCAAGAGCGCGGCAGCAGTACCGGAACCCCGTACACAAAGGCGAAGCTCAACAGTCGTCCCTTCAGTTGCGAGTTGGTCAGAAGATGAAGTGTCAACGTTGGCTTCGAGTACTATTAGCCCGGGACAACTAGCAGATTACCCATGTGCTATGCCTATGCCTATATGTGATCTGCCATACGAATCAATGCCGGCGTCACAAGCAATGGCAAAACCGCTGTCCTGGGGGTGGCCACACAGCCAACAATCACCGCAGCCTCAGTCCCGATCACACTCACCACAGAGCATGCAATGTCCATCGAGCCCAGCTGTCTTTAGAGACCGCTACACCAGCTTCCCGACGCCGTATCCGCCACCTGTCTCGCGCCTGTCTGTCTCATCATCTTCCTCGTCATATATGCCCGCCACGCCATCTTCGTGTGCCTTTCCACCGAGCCCACTGTCTTCATCCTTTACCATGCCGGCAACCCCCGTGGTATCTCCACCTATACCCCATCGCACAGCCTGTAATCCAAGACTTCATACTACTGCCAGTGTGACAGGACCCCTGTTAGAGCCCAAGATGATTCACTGTGGCGGCGAGTTTCAACCTCAGGTGCGTTTGCCTGTGGGCGAAAGTTCATCGTGGGCCAGCACCTACGGCGAGTTCAGCAGCTTGGAGAGCTACAATCCATACGGAGAATTTCCGATGGAGGAACAATTCTTGCTGGGGATAGGCTCTGGAATTGGCAGTGGAAGTTCCATGAGGCAGATACAGCCCCAGACGCATGGGTATCTGCAGTTTGAAGGCTATCACCCTCACGGTTATCCCATGGGCTATTATCATCGTCATCATGGCGATCGGTGAGAAAAATGCGGTGGGCATCTGTTGACTATCTGTGTTGTGTGGGTTGGGATTTTGTGTTCTTTCTTTTTGGCTGCGTTACTTCATGTGTGTGTTCAAGACTGTCATTGTTATTAGTTATAGCGTGTCTTCATTTATACTCGAAAACAATCTAGTTAACTATCTAGTTAGTAACTAATGTACTTTGTAACTGTCTAAATGAGAGTCGATGGTTGATCCTGCCCTGTCGTCCGGACAGTGTCTATTCGCACTATTCACACTCTTAACACGGTCTCCTCGTGCTGTCAACTCAGACGTCATCTCATGTTCAGATGGGAAAGCACGCCAAAGTTGACATTGCAGTTTCCCGCTGCAGTGGTTGCACACCGCATAGATTGGCCCAGGTAGTTCTTGCTCTTTCCCGTTTGCAGGACTGAAGAGTTTTCGCTTCTTTCCTAGTGTGATTGTGGCGCTGTTCAAGTCTTTTTCGAGCTTCAAACTATACCAACGCGCTTCGCTTCGGTTGCACTTTGGTATTCATCATTGCGACTTCTCCAGGCTCTTCATCACCTCCAACATGCGCTTCAAGACTGACATCCGTAACCCGCGCATCTTTTCAAGTACATCCCCGTCCATTTGTTCTCCTTGATATTTCCACGACTGACGTTTCTCCTAGAGCTTACTGCCGCTGTTGGTTCTCTGGAAAAGATTGCCTGGGTCCGTCTAGACGATGATTCGGTTCGAATCACAGTCATCCCGGATGTCGGCAGCCAAGTCTGGGCTTCCCTCTCCGCCGACTTAATCTTTGACAACTACAGCATCCAGTCCGCCGAAGAGAACAACACCATTAACCTCGAACTGCCCATGCAGCCGTTACAGCGCGCCCTCAAGTCCGCCTCCGCGCCCAATGCCATCAGCACCACCCTACGCCTCACAAAAAAGGGCGGTCTTCCCGTGCTCTCCATGACCATCACAGCGGCCGGGACTGTCTCTGGCGGCGCGGGCAGCGGACCCGTGCGCCCCGGTGGCGCGGGCGTCGACGAGTTCGGCTTTCCAGACGACGACGACCCTGCCGCCATGATGGAGATGTCGCTGCGCCGCGAGCGCGAAAAGATCATCACCCAAGACATTCCCGTGCGCGTGCTGCACCCAACGACGGTCGAAACCATCATGCAGCCCAAGGTGCGCGAGCCCGACGTGCACATCCAGCTGCCACCCCTGCTGCAGCTAAAAGCCATCTCCGACCGCTTCACGCGCCTTGCATCGGGCGGTGGGACAAGTTCAAGCAGCAGCGCACTTGGGGCCGCTGGGTTTGGGGCGGGGCCGTCATCGACGCTGGGCGGCGGCGTAGGCGGCGGCGGGAGCGCGCAGCGCGCGCCCAAGCTGGCGCTCAGTGCTAACATGCACGGCGGGCTGAAGCTGCGGGTCGCGACGGATGGCAGCGCGGTCGAAAGCGAGTGGCGCGGGCTGGTCAACCCCGCATTGGACCCGGCGCAGCTGGCCATGCCGCTTGAGGAGCATCCGAGCACGCGGTTCCGCGAGGGCGGGCCCGACATGTGGGCGACGGTCCATGTGGATGGGCGGGATTGGAGTAAGGTGTTGAGTGTGGGGCGGTTGGATGGCCGGGTGATTGCGTGTTTTTCGCATGACCATGCGCTGATTCTGTATGTGTATGTGACGCACGTCGATGAGCCTGGGTCGGATGACTCGGTGATTACGGTGAGTTTGAGTGCTAGTGGAGGAAGGGGTACATGCAATATGCTAACGGGCTGCAGTACTATGTGCAATCATACAGCATGTGACACTTATATATGCGCCGCAGGCGATGGGACGCACCACATTATCTTGGAGATACAGGAAAAGGAACAGAGTGCCAAAAAACAATCTTCTAATTACCAGAGCGATGCAAACAATGGAACCGATTTGGGTCATGCGAACCACAAAAATAAAACCCCAAAAGAAAACCAAGTAAACAAAAGCTTTGAAAAATTGCAGCGCATAATAGTACATCCCGTTCAAATTACAGTCCCGCCGGCGACCCATTGGCCATGACATCAACATACCGACCGCCCCGCTTCTTGTTCTTAGCGCCCTTAGAACGCGGCGCCACACTTAGCAAATCATCAATGCTGCTTGCGTTGGACATGCTCGTACCAGGACGCGACGGCGCGCCAGGCGCACTGTTGGCGCCCGGAAGAGGCGGCGGCCCGCCACTGACGCCAGCGCCGACGCCGGCGTTTGCGGATGCCGCCAGGTTCGCCATACTCGCGCTACGAGGTATGCCACCGGGCGACCCGCGCGCACCGCCCATGGGTGGTGGTACGCTGCCAGTTCGAGCAGGGGGAGGCGGTGGCGTGCCGCGGCCTGAGGGCGGCGTGCCTGCGGATGGAGTTGGACCCGAGGAGCGTGGCGGCGGCGGAGCGGGCTTTTTAGCCTCCGGAGTGTCGGCGCCAGGTTTCTTATTGATCCAACGCTTGAGCTCAGGATCGTAGACGAAGGATGAAGCCTCACCAAGGTTGGCACGGGTGGCCTTGGGGGCCTCGCCAGGTGCACCACCCGAAGGAGCGGGTGGCGTATCTTTCTTACCAGCAAACCAGCCGCCAAAGCCCCAGCCCTTTTTGGCCTTGGCTGCCTTTTCTTCTGCTGCTTTTTTGGCTGTAAGTGTGTTAGCAACAGTCTCAATAAAACAATGTATTTGTGCTCAAAACAACAAAACTTGCCTTCTTCCTCTGCAATGCGGCGAAACATTTCCTCATTTTCACGGTCGCGGTCTGACTTGGACTTCTCCGGTTGCTTTAGACCCAGAATATCATCATCGTCGTCGACGTCCATGAAGCTCTTCTTTTTCGGTTTGGGAGTCTCGTTGTCATCTGCATCTGCAGACACCGAGTCGGGTTCATACGAAGGCGGCTCGTAGCTGTATGGTTGGAAAAACGGAGGCTCGAAACCACCTCCGCTAGATTCAGCAGGAGCCACATCTTCAGCAGCAGAGTCAGTAACAGAGCCGCTGGCGGGCTTGCTTTCTGATTCAGGTTCAGAGACTACGGGCGTCAAGGAAGGAGGTTCGTAGCCGAATGACGGGGGTGCCGAAATATGGAGATGGTCCTGATTGATCGAGGGCGGCGCCGACGGTTGGGTTTGTTGCAGTTGAGATGGGGTTTGGGGAGGAGCAGAGGTGGGATCAACTGCAGAAACGGGCGCATAGGGCAAGGCGACACTCTGGCCCTGGCCGGAGAAGTTGATTGGTGACTTCAGCGTAGGAGAAAGCAGGCCTGGTGCAGGTGCCAGTGCCGACGAACTATTACTACTACTAAAGTAGCCCGTCTGGCCATGGACAGCAGATGAGGCACCATACGACGGAACCCGGCTGGATCCATATTCTGACACAGACTGCCCTGGAGGGGCCGGAGAATACGGGTTGACTGCTGGAGCAGAAGAAGACAGCATTGGAGACGGGGCATAGCGCGAAGCAGCGCGACCTCCAGGGGGAATAGTAAGCGCAGAGGGTGGCGAAGCCATGCCGCCGGAGAAAGCAGCCTGTAAAGGGCCAGCAAGATTAGGCATACCACTAGTGTAGGCGTCGGCAAAGTTAGCGACGGATGGCGAGCGGCTGATGGTCGGGGTACCACCTGTGATGCGCGCAAAGGGGCCAATGTCAGCGCCGCCAGCCTCAGAGCCAGAGGCGTCACCAGTTCCATCTTCGCCGTCACCAGCAACAAACTTGTTAAAGCGATTCCACATCGAGTCAGAGACCTTGTTGATGCTCGGCTTGGGCAGCCATGAGTTCGTTTCCTCCTTAGGCGCACTACGCAGACGCTTCAGCAGATCATCAACAGTGATTTCCAGGATGGGATGATGATACGGCGAGCGGCGGGTCTGGGCGTTAATGGAGGTGATGATAGCCTCACAGTACTGTAATGCCTTATCACGGTAGCCATATTCGGCTAGAATCAAAGCCAAGTGCAGCTTGTAGGCTGTTAGATGAGGGACACCGGCATGCGCAGCGGTGGTAGCAGCCGGGGAAAGCGAGAGCGCATACTCGAAAATATCGCTGAGCAAGAACGGTTCAATCTCCTTGGCGAACTGGTCGACTTGGCCGCGATGGTCAGCACCGACCAACACAAAGTTGGCCCGGGGGTCGTCAAGACCAGAAAACACAGCAGCGCTTTTAGCAAAAAGAAAGCACACGTGTGCTGCTTCGGCCCGGCCATAGCCAATGAGCAAGTCACCTAAGGCCACAAGCGCGCGGAGGTCGTCGGAGCTGCGGTTGCTTAGAATCAACGCAACTGTTTCACGCCACTTGTTCAAACCATCTAGAGAGTCGGATGAGAGACCATCGGCAGTTGATGGAGCCGCTGCAACAAGTTTCATACCCACACGTGCATGTGACGACACAAGCTCGTCGACACACTCTTCTGAGTTTCCTGACAGCACCTTGTACAATGCAGCCAAAGACTCGTTTTTGTGGCCAGCTGAGTTCACCTCCTTGCGTACAAACTCCTGCGCCACCTGCCTGTACAGCTCCGGAGACGCAGCGTTGGCAATAAGCATCGCATGGGCCCACAACCGTTTGTCAGCAGCGGCCCACACGGCTTTTTCGCGATCGCCGATGGCAAGAAAACGCTTAATCTCATGTACAGCTGAAGGGTCCACAGCTTCGGCAGCAAGACTGCTGCTGTTTCCAATGCCGTTGTTTGGTATACCAGACATCGGGTTCATGATGTACCCCGATCCCGAGTCTGTAGTCTTCCCATCTTCATCAGTTGGCTTCCCTAAGCCAGGAGTGAGCAGCTCGCGAACGGCAGCTTCGACACTTTCGCTGCCATCGACAGCACCATCGTTCTCAACCATGATACGCAAGAGCTTCCACAACAGGATACGCTCAACGGCACGGTGTTGTTCGGTGGAAAGAGTTCCGACAAACTGCAGATCTGGAAGCTCCCGCTCCAAAGCCTCAATACCTGAAGTCAGCCAAGCAACGACTTCCTTCTTCTTACCCTTGCCCTTGAGCGGACCAGGGAACCGAACGACTCGCTCATCCAATGGGATCATGTCTTTGATGTGGTGCACCTTGATCTCGCCAGCTGTGCGGAACATCGTGGGCGCCGAGACACCAGCAGTGTAGCGAGGGATATTTTTGGGAAAAGATGTAACGATATTGCCACTGGCACTCCACGAGATAATCGGGTTTCCTTTCCACCGCTGAAGGGGGTCATGTTCACGGCCGTCTGTCGGTGCCACGAGGTTAAGCGTCAGGCTAGGCGCTCTAGGACGTTGCGCGGGCTGATGTGCAGGCATAGAATACTGACTTGCTGTACCGGTAGGCCCAGGTATGGCTGTTTGGCCAGGGGCAGCCTTAGGGGGGAGAGGAACGGGAGCAGTAGTCGAGGCAGCTGCTGGGATTGGTGCGTACGGGACCGGAGACACGGGGGTATAAGGTGTTGAGACAGCCGGGGCATATGAGCCTGATGTCGGAGGCGGCACAGCTGCTACAACAGGTGCATACGATGAAGACGGGCGACGCTCAGTTGACTCTCCCGCAGCAGGGGAAGCATAACTCTTTCGTGGAGAGGTCGAAGTCAGACTTGGCGCATAGTTGGCATTTGCCCGCTTTGGCGGTGAAAGGGTAGACTGAGCCGATGGATGTAGAGGTACGTGGTTCTGAGACGGTGGTGGCGGTGTAGAAAGCGCGGGCAACGATGAAGGTACAGCGTGGGCAGGAGCTGGGCTGTACCGAGAGTCAATGCTGGAGTTTCGCACAGGTTGAGCTGCCGACTGACTCGTCTCCTCATCAACTTCCCAAGTGGGCGGCAGAGATGGCACACGAGTCTGCTTAGACTCGTACTGAGAGCTATGGGAACTGCGGCGCTCCAGAGTCGGGGGTTGCGAGTCGTTTCCAGGCATTTCCATGTAGGCTAGAGGGCTCGATGTGCGTGGCTGATGTGGGAGCATAGGGTTGGAGCTAGCAGGAGCATATGATTGAGATGGGCGGGGTGCAGGTGGCGCCGGGCTGTATCGATTGATAGGAGCTGGAGGAGGCCCAGTAGAAGGTTGTGATGAAACTGGGTGTTGGCCAGCGGGCGGGATGGCGTTGGGAGGAACAGACGAATATCGCGAGGTTGACGGGGTGGTTGCCGTTGTATGACTGGTAGCGACGGGTTGGGGAGCATATGGGTTTACCCGGTCCGGAGTAACAAGTCCAAGACCAGCGTGTGGCTGAGTCGAGGGCAACTGCACTAGTGGAGAGGCCATATGAGAGGTAGCATGTGAGACGGCTGGATGGGGATGGGGGTGGGGCTGGGCCTGAGCCTGACTAGGATGACCCAAGGGTGATGGCTGCACGGGGAAATACCCAGCAGCGCCAGAAGCTGCAGCGGCCGGAGACGCAGCGCGCGCAGTAGGCGCCCTGGAGCCGGAACGGGGCTTCGACACTACGGGAAGATCCTCAAAGAACCCACTACCCTTGCTCTTGAGAGATGGACGAGCCGAGGGCGGGCCACTGCCAGAGATAGGAGGCACGGACATGGAGGATGCATCGCGAGATCCTGGAGGGCTTATTGTTGAGCTAGCAGCGCCAGGGGGTGGCACACCAGCAGTGTAAGGAGATGCAGCCATGACCGAAGCCGCAGGCGGAACGGGTGAGTAGGCTGAAGAGGAGAAGCTGGAGCTCCGTACCGGCGGAGCATTCATCTGAGGGGGCACAGCAACAGCGGGGGGTTGTTGACTACCGGAAGGAGCCAAGGCAGAAGGGCCCGGGTTAGGACGCACCAAGGTCTGGGTGCTAGGTCGTCTACGAGGCTTAACGACATCCATGGGCAAATCATAGGGAGAAGTATATCCGCTCTTGGACTTGTCGGCAAAGCTAGAAACCTTTTGCAATTCGGGTCTAGAAGGAGGAGCCATCGCAGTGTATGTAGAGGGTTGAGCACTCGGCACAGCAGTCGTCGGGGCATGGCTGTACGGATTTGAGCTAGCGCTGGCGTGTGCTGTAGGCGTTCTTGGGAAGCTCGGTTGTTGGGGAGAGGCTGCTGTAGGGAGATAAGGATTGCTAGGGACAGGAGCATCCTGTTGCTGACCTGGTGCTGGTGCAATGTTGACACTAAGAGCAGCGGTCTGGGCCGCCAGAGCGTTCACATCATCGTCATCGTCATCCAGCAAACTATCGTCGTCGCTGCTGAGGAAGCCGTCGACGTCAACTCCAGGCGCAGTGCCATCGAGGAACCCAGCATCGTCATCGTCGGCAAAAGCCTCTTCCCATTTGGCCTCGAGGTTGGGGGCAGCCTCTGTATTTGCCTGGGAAACTTCTGGGTTAGCTTGAGCAGCGACAGGTTCAGATGATTGGTGCGCAATCTGGTCAAAGAATCCACCTTCTTCAGTATAGTCATCTGCGGTGAATTCTTTCTCGGGGGAAACAACTAGAACAGGCTCAGGCATCTGATCTATCTTTTCCTCCTCTGTTTCTTCGACCATTATGTTTAGGCTGGGCTGGGCCATTGTTCTCGAGTCGTTAGGCGTATCCATTGTGCCCATAGCCTGCATGGTTGACTTGCGTTCAAGGCCCAGCGGGCGAGGGTTTCCTTCACCATCCTGGGAGACATTTTCAGTCACCGTAACAGCAGCAGCGCGATTGAAGAAATCGTCGTCATCCCCGTTCGTGTTGGCTTCGCGCGCAAAAGCATCTTGGATAGCACTCTCAATAGCAGGCGTAGCAGGCGATGTGGCATTGTCCTGGCCAGTAGGCGCCGCAGCTGGCGATATCAGCGGCAGTCCCTCTTCAAAACGCGACGCGGTATTGAACCCATGATCGTCGGCCACAGCACCGCCCAGAACCTCCTCATTGGCAGGCTTTAGATCCCAGGCGTCCTCACCATTGTCATCATCGTTGTCGTGATCATCGAATGAATGGACTAGTGCGCTGTGCGCGCCGTGCGGGGTATCAAAGTGGTCGTCGGCTCCCGAGGGCACAGACATCAGAGCCTCAGTAGCGGCATTTGGCATGGGCTGAGCCTCTGAGGCTTGTCTGCTGTGGTGGGCAGATGGAGGCACAACAGGAAAGGAGTTGGAGCGTTCGTTGGGGGCCATGAAGCGGAATGGATCGGTACCGGTTCGTTGGAGACCCCATTCGGCGCCATCCTCGTCGTCAAAGTTGACTTCCTGAGCGGTGCGGGCAAACGACATGCTGCTCCAGTGGCCGGCCTTGGGCCCTACATAGTGCGGTGATATCACGGGGGAGGGATCGTAGGTGTCTTGGGCTTCGGCGGCTTCTGCTTCGGCATCGGGGTCAGAGTGTGCTGCAGGGGTGGGATTTGTAGGTGTAATGGCCTCAGGAAGAGGTGCTGATGGCGAATATGGAAGCGCAGTGTCTATAGCGGTGGCATTGGTCTTGATTTCGGCTGGGCCCTCCAAGGCAGTTGACGCATCGGGAGCTACAGCTTGGTTGTCTAGCAGTGTCCCCGACGGAGAGACAGTGGCAGGCGGTTGAGTAGCGTTTGGCATAAAGGCCGGATGCCACGAAGATGACATTGCGGCAGAATTTTGTGTGGAGAGCACTGGTGGTGGCGTGTGTTACAACAACATGGGCAGTGTGAGCTTGGGAGGCAGAAAGATAGGTAGGCTACTTGGAACAGAGAGTTAGCTATAAATTGGGAGTCCGCAGATGGCGAGTTTACATACAAATAGGGACTTCGGCTGTTATATGGCCGGGAGATGGTGAAAGCCGGGATGACGGGTAGCCAGCAGTAGAAGAGCGTAGAGTTGGACTTGGAGACCAGACGAAATAATGGCTGACTCAAGCCACACGGAACAGTTCAAAGCAAGAGTTCGGACTATTAGAGCATCAGCAATGGGCGCAGTTGAGAGCAAATAACAAGACAAAAATAGACAGAGATGTTGGCGATGGCAAAGAGAGGATGCACAGAGAAAGGCAGACCTGGAGAAGAAGAAAAGAAGCTACACGAGGCTTAGCAAGTCTCAGTCTCTGGAGTCGCGGCGTGCCTCAGGCCTGCAGAGCCCTAAATTTAGCACAGTTCTAGGGGTCTGATCACCTGAAGCCTAGAGCTCAAGCTTCTGGTGAGCTACCAGTTCCAGGGCTCGAGCTTAGTCGATGCAAGGTGTCTTTGCTGGCCAACCGGGGATCAGCCGTGTCGCCAGCTGTCAGTAGTCCTGCCAGGTGCTTTCTTTGGCGGCCAGCTGACGCTATCCGATAAGATAAGCCTCAAAATTTCTGGCTTTCCATCGTCAACCTCACGCACTCTATGCTAACATTGCCCATACGCAGCACCTTCTACGCAATTCATTTCCATCCAATCCAGCCGGTCTAGTCTCAATCTACGCAGCTACTCTCTCTGAGCCAGAATCACTCATATCACATCTACACTCTACACCACACTTTTACCAGACATCTAGCCACCATGGGCCGCGAACTCCAGAAGCGCAAGAACCGCTCCTCCAGACCCAAGGTCGTGGTACCCAACAGCCGCAAAAAGGCACTGAACCCTATGGGCAACAACATCATTGCCAAAAACTGGTATGCCTCTCACCCTGTCTCTCCATTTGCGCCATGATCTAATCAACCCCGCAGGGACAAGAAGCAGACACTTAGCCAAAACTACCGCCGCCTGGGCATCGCTGCGCGCCTACAAGCCCCAACTGGTGGTGTCGAAGTAACCGTGGCCGAAGCCTCCAACCCCGCCGCCAAGCCCAAGATTCCCACCACCCCGGGTCTTCCCTCCGCCTCTACTGCCGCGCCCATCATCCGCGAAGCCCGTGTCGAGCGCGACGCCAACGGCCGCATTGTGCGCGTGATCTCCGAATCAACCGCGGCGCCTCCCGCATTCAAGCCGCTCAACGACCCGCTGGCAGCCTACGACTCCGACTGCGAGGTCGACGCCGACTCTGGCCCCACGGCGAGCTCCCAGGCCGCCGCACCTGTCACTGCCTGGGAAGACTGGGCCGGCATCAGCGATAACGAGGGAGATAACGAGGTTGTTAAGGCGCTTGTGCGCCAAAGTCGTATGCCCGTCGCCAAGCACACGCGCTTCCAGAGCGAACAAGAGTCGGAATGGCTCGGTCGCCTTGTCGCTGCCCACGGCGACGATGTGCGCGCCATGGCCTGGGATCGCAAATTGAATCCGTTCCAGCAGACGGCGGGTGATTTGGCAAAGCGGTTAAAACGCTGGCGCAAGGCCCAAGCAGCGGCGGAAAAATAGGCGTAAAGTTATTACTGATGGGTGTGTATCAAAGACAGAAAGGAAGCACGGCATGCACGGCAAGTAAAGCTGCGGCGCAAAATAAAAGAGTAGTCTTGCAGCTTCATTGGTAGGGCTAGGGTTAAGGGTTATGTCCATTTTGTTTCATGTTTATCTGACTAGTTCATTACTTTTATTGTTTCTTTTCCGTCACAAAACTATTACATCATGCGATGATGTATCTCTGTATTTTCAATGTTGATTCATATATTGAAAAAAAAGTATCCCGTCTCATCATCTATAAGCTAAAGAAAAACTCCTCACAATGGAAGAAAGTCTAGAGGGAGGGAGTAACCAAGAAAGAAATAATAAAAAAAGGTTCATGAAAAAAAGCAAAGCCCACGCGCTGATATCCATCCACACATGTCAACACATCAAAAGAAAAAAAGAAAGCAGAGACGGCTGTCCCCTATTCGAAACAAGAGATCAAAAATATACGCTTCATGGCCTATGCCATGCGGTCGTAATTCCCAGTAGGAAAGCGGGCAGCGGAAATGTCATCAGGGCCATACGGCGCCGAGCCATCAGCATAGCCGTGGCTCTGGCTACCGTAGGTGTTGTGAGGCCCTTCTTCATGCACAGGGCTAGCGCCATATCTGCTGTTCATAGTGCCACTGTACTCGGTATTGCTATCAAAGATGGGGGTAGTGGTTTTCCCGCCAGCATCTCCGTAGCTGCCGTAGCCGCCACCGTTATGTGTGTTGGTCATGCCGCTGACGTGGCTGTCACCCTCATCGTAGAGCTCAAGGCGGGACGGGTCGTAAGTGCTGTTGCCAGCGTAGGCGCCTGATGCATACTCGTCGCTGCGGCCGGGATCACGGTCGTCATCGTTGAGCGAGGCGTAGGCGTCCTCGTCATGGGGGTTCATGGAGAAGGCGGCCTTGTCGGGATCAATGGACGAGTCTCCAAAGCGGCGTTTCTGTTCGTATCCAGGCAGATAGTTGCTGTTGTTGTTGTAGTACTGCAGTGTGAACATGCTGAGGATGATGCAGGGAATCCACGAGAGGCTATGAGGTTCTGGTTAGTCCACGAAAGCCGCACAGCAAAGCAGCGAATACCACAAGACGTGAGACTTACCAAGTCAGCACACCGAAACCGACAACAGCCTTGGATGCACCGCAGGCACCCGAGCAGTTTCCATACGAGTTGTAGGCAGCCTGGGCGGCAAAGCCGGATAGCCACAGAATAGAGAAGATGACATCAAGGGTCAGCATAGCATGGGGCTCTGCAAAGCGGCGGGTCTTATCGAAGCGCGGCGTCATAACAAGAAATATCCAGGCGGGAATAGACAGGAAGCACTATTAAGACATACATTAGCAGTGGGTTGGCGACAGGTGTGTCCGAGCTTAGGAACACGAGAGCAGCAGCCTTTGGAGGAGCTTGGGGACACAACAGCCCAAGTCCAAGGGGCACACCAGGGGAAAGAAAATGCAGCGACGTAGACGTACAAGGCCAAACACCCAGCCATTGTTGCTGGTGATCTTTGCGTTTTTGAAGACGATGATCTCGCATATCCAGGCAATCGAGACACAGAAGATCTGGAACGAGTGGAGCAGCAGCTTGAGCCTGGGCACGTTGTTTTCGTCAATATTCAAGAGTGCCATGGCGGACAGGCGGGACACAAGAAGGGTCGAGACGAGGGTTGGATTTGCGGCGTGGATAGGCCGGAGAGAAGCCGACGATGGCTTTGTAAAAAGTATTAACTAGGAGAAGAGGCCGATACGGGAGCGACAGAGAGCAGCGGCGTGTCAGGAGAATCGGGGGAGCCCGCAGAAGAGGCGGCGGCGAGAAGAGCAAAGAAGGAACGAAGCCGTCACGTCACAAAGGAAAAGAAACAAGAGACTGGACAGGCAGGTCAAAGAAGAGGGAAAAGGATCAGAAACAACGTTCCTGAGAGGGCCAGCCAAGCCACGACGACCGTTGTGGTTTAATATTGCGACGGGGCGGACTTTGCGGAGACGTGAATTTCGAAGCATGCACACATACTGGCTCAAATACTTGGTGGGTTTTGTTGCCGTGGAGCAGAGCGCACAGCGGGTCAGGGTTCTGTAAACTCTGATGATATCCGGTAGGCAGTGCTGTAATGCTCAGTCAGTAGAAGCCCCTCTTACGCGCAGGGGAGGGGCTCGTTCTGTTGAGCAGGGAATGCAGGCCAAGCAGAATTACAGCAGGCAACAGGGCAGACAGGCCTCAGGCTGTTTGTGCAAGAACTTGGTACAGCCCAGCCACGATCAATGTTTACGGGGCCGGGGGTTTCTTTTGGGTTTGGCTAGGGTTGCTGTTGCACCGGGCGACTGACGCAGCGAAGCGGAGTTTGCAATATGAGACCAAATGTGACACGGCGATACGAGTAGTGTGAGTGAGAATAACAACAGTAGAACTGATCCTAGAACTGTCGACATACATAGTTATGTACATACATAGTTACGTGTACGTACGTCTAGGCATTGAGCATGTATTTGTTCACGCGTATGTACATTGTAAATATGTAGCTCGTCATATACATCACTAGTAGCACACACAGCCATGTAGTTACCTATAGTTATCGAGATCTTGAATCCCCTACTTCACCAGAATCTCACTCAATCCTTGGCCCAGCTTTGTTTCCTCCCGTTACACCCATGCTGTGATTGGCTGATGTCAAGAACGCATAAACCCCAATCACCCAAGCCAAGCATAACTCTAACCACCAGCCACACTGGGCAACCTGCTCTACACACGAGGCGCAGCATTCCAGCTCCAAGGCACGTCGATTCCCTTGAATCGGAGTCACGTGAGCATCACTGTAGTGGCATTGGGATTGCTGTGCAAGTGTAAGTGGGCTCTCAGTCTGTGCTGATTCACCGTTGCGACTCGTTCCCCTCACGTCGGTCAAGAGTCGAGTGTAGATGGTGCTCCTTCATCAGGCAAACACACACCAGCCCGGCCAATCTATAAGCGCACGCCATTTGAGTTAGCCATCAACACTACCATAATCAATCCGCGCGTCAACTAATCACCACTAGTAGGAGGACCACTCACCCAATCCCAAACATGCTAAACCACACGCCGCGGAACGCTTGCATGTAGGCCGCCATCGCTGGCCGCTGCCAGCTCGCTGGAAGATCGTGCAGACTGTCAATAGACTTGGCCATGCGCTCAATAATCGCTGCTGCATCAGGCTCGGCGCCAAAGACAGCCCAGAGCCGGTTGCTCAAGATGTTCTGGAAGACGACCGAGGCAATAGTGATTCCGATAGTGCTGCCAAGACTGCGGAAGAGATCTGTCAAGAAAACGCAACCAGGGTTAGCGATACACTCATAAGATGCATACCCATACAACAAAACATGTCTGGAGGAGGACGCCGTAGGTCCGATTGAATCCCTGAATCCCACTGCCCGCTATAATAGTATCCCCACCTGGGTACCTAACCACCCACACACACAGAGACTCGTACACACTTACATGTCGATGACGTAATCACGGCTTGCTGGCTATGGTCAACTGCTGAAATGCACGCCAGCAGTGTCACGGTTAGCATAGCCCCGTAGCCGCCTCCCATTAGGAAGCACGCGCTCTTAACCCAGGCCAGCCGCGTGGCCAGCCCAAAGGATAAAGTGATGGCCGCACCCAGCTGGAACACAGCCACCATGACAATGCCGAGATAGAGATACCTTCCCGTTCGCTTCATGATGTATCCAGCGCTCAGGGAGCAGCATGACACGCCAATGGGGGCAAAGAGAAGCACCACACCGGCTTCCGTGGCCGACCGACCGAGCACCTGAAGATAAAGCGGGATGTAAAAAAGCACTGCCAACATAACCAAGGTCACGCACAGGTTTGTCAGGCACGCAAACCCCACCGTGCGGTTCAACAACAGTCCGACGGGAACAATTGGCTGTTGCGCTCGCACCGTCTCCCAGTATACCAATGCGCCGAACATCAGCACCGATAGCACCAGGGACACCAGCACCAGAGGGTGCGACCACGGAACCAGGTTTCCGCCCGAGTTCAGTCCCAGCAGCAGCAACACAAGAAAGGCCACCGTCAACGCCGCGCCGCCAAAGTCAATGCGGCGCAGGTAGCTCCGGCCTGATGCTGACACCTTGGGCGGCACTTGTACCAAAGCTGCGACCAGCGCTGCCGATGCTAGTGTTGGCGGTACTAGGAGCAGGAAGGCAACGCGCCAACCACCCGCTGTGTGGTCGTTGACCCAGCCACCGAATAGCCCACCCAGCATGGCGCCGCTCCCATAACATAAATTGCCGATACCTTGTATCACGCCACGCTGTCGCAGCGGTACCAGATCGCTCGCCAGAAAGGTCCCGATGGCCATGATGCCACCACCGCCAATTCCAGCCACCACGCGGCCGGCAATCATGGCAGCCTCCGAGCGTGCCAGTCCGCACATCAGGTTTCCTAGCGCAAAGCAGAGGTTACTGAAGATGAGGCCTGGGCCACGACCAAAAATGTCCGTCAGCCGGCCCGAGAGTGGCTGGCAGGCGGCATTGGAGAGAAGATATGCCGTAGCAATCCACGAGAAGAGTTGCATGGAGCCGAACTCGGACGATATGGGTGCAGAAAGAGTGGCAATGACTGTGCTGTCGATGGCGCCGAGGAAGGTCCCAACGAACGTCGCGCCGAGGATCAAAGATAACCGTGTAGTGGAAATCTCCGTAACAATGACTGGAAACTCATCATCGCCGATAGTGTCTGGAGCCGTGGCGGCGACGGCGATGGCGGTGGCGGACACCGGCGCTGGCGATGAGTTGCCGAGGAGAGGCGAGGTTTCAGTGGGATCAGAATGTGAGGATGCCATTTTGAGTGGTTTAGATCATCGTTAAGTCATGAGAAACTGCAGAGAAGGGCAGGAATATATATACGTCCAATAAATACGACAAATCTTTTCGAGTTAAAGGCTGGCATAGAACCGGACGCATGAGCGGATGTGACGCACCTAAAACTAAACGGCTAAAAGCTGTATGAGTGGGTGGAGCCGGCGAGTAAGTCACAGCCCTAACCCTAGGAGTGACTCAACTCCGCTTTATTCAAAAGCTAGAAGTCGAGACTTGACTCGGGCTAGAGAATCTTTTGCCATTTGCGACCGGGAAGTCTCGGTCTCGTCGTTACATTCTTGTTATACTCACCTGCTGTCAGGCAAATGGATCCCCCCTGCCCTGCCGGTACCGGCATCCAGTTCTCGGATCTGATTTTGCCACACCAGGAATCACTGTCGCAGATTCTCGGCGATCTCAAGCGGACTAACACGAGCATCAGCAACCGCCTGCGATCAATTGCACAGGACGCGTGCTTTGTTGAACGGGTGGCCGCCAGTTATGCGCCGCGGCCGTTGGTGGCTAACGAGCGCTGTGGCAGCTGGTACGTTGATGTGGCGCGCAAGGCGGGCAGCGCGTACTTTAAGAGTACCGACGGCCACACGGATGCGTGGAAGATTAGCACGCGCCGACTGAATGTGCATTTGCTGCGCATAATTGAAGAGAATGATGGGTGAGTACGGGCAGTGTTGCTGTGGCGCGAATAACTAGTGGTTGCGATCAGCCGGGAGGTTGCCAGAGGTGCAGCAAAAGATGAAAACGGCGGGTGAGTCATGGTCCGCTAATAATAATCCCCGAAGATGCATTATTGTAGACTCTACACGACGAGGAAAGCGTAAGTGCATCTCAAACACGAGGCATAGGTCCGGATAGACAGCAGAGTCCATATCACATAACTAACTCCATCTCCAGGTATGCCTGATGCCCTCAGCAAAACCATTCCCATCTGGTGTGCCGTTATCAATGCTCTTCTATTCCCAGACAACAAATTGTCGCATGAGCTACACACACCACCAGCTGTCGTATCAGCCTCTGAACACGCGCAAATCAGCGCCCTGCTTTCATCCTTTGTTGAGACACTATCAGGCATCTCTCTTGACCTGCCCACGCTGCGCCAGGCGCTTAGCCAGCCACTGCGCCCGCTCTGGGTGACGCCCGACACGCCACTGCCAGAGGTGTCGCCGGCGTGCGTATTCGATGGCTTCCGGCCCGTCATCTGCTGCACGGCGTCGGCGCGCAGCATGACGGCTGGGGGTGAGATTTTCTCGGGCGCGGGGTACGTGCAGGGTGCAGCTGACGACACGGAGATGTGGGCACATGGGTTGACGGCGCCGTTGTTCTGGGCGCATCGTGAGGCACTTTTGGCAACGCCTGAGGCCGAGCTACCAGGACTAATAGCGCAGCTGACCGCGAGCACAGGCAGATTGATAGGTGGTGTTGGGGATGACCTAACGGAGGTAATTCGTAATATTTTTGTTGCCGCATTGCCTATTGATAGCACGTCACTCCTGGATGAAGATCTACGCACATGTGTGGTGCAGCTCACGCCGGACTCGGCGGCAGTTGTAAAAGGTGGGTCACGACTCTACTCACGAGGCATTGGACGGCACAAAGTAGCCAGTCGGAACCTACGCACGGAACTACCAAAGATATGCGAGTTCGTCGAGGCGTTTGTGCGCGGAGGAGATGGCCAGGAGAAGGGGAAACCTGAAAAGGGAGCAGGAGAAGAGGAGCCACCAGAAGTGACGGCGGCGGAAGGCGCAGACTTGAGGTCTGGCTTACCACCGACTCGTATTGTCATTGCGTGTGAGAGCGCCAAGGATATATCTGTTGGAACGGCATTGGCAATTAGCTGCCGGCTCTACGCTGACGACGGGGCACTGCGCACGGGTAGCGCTGTGGCTAATGATTTCAGCAAAGCCGCGATTCGCGTGCGACTGGGGAAGATTATGGTGCGATGCCCAGAAGTCAATCCCAGTCGGAACACGCTACAGAGTGTTAATAGCTATTTGATGGGAGGTTAGTAGAGACAGACGTCAAAGAGAGGCAACTAGAGAGACCAATGCGTAAGATGAAAACAAATGTCTATACAACATAACTAGTATGTAACGCGTCTGGTTGTTAATATGAAAGACGGAAGCTGAGCTTTGTCTATCTAGAAAAAAGAAAAGGAACAATAAATAACAAGTACAAGTATAAGAACGAAGGCATCTCGTAGAACAGGACGACAACAGCACAGGGCTCCTTCAAGCGAGTCCCTTCAAGTAGCAATCAAAACTCGCAAAGCAAAGGCAAAGCTATTCCAATGAGAAGAAAACACAACACCACACGACCATTGCCGTTTTTACAGGGCCTGGATGTCGGCCAGCATGCTAGGGAATTGGTCCCAGTGGTCCATGATGACATTGGCGCCAGCCTCGGTCAGCACCTTGGCCATCTTCTCCTTTTCGTCAGCGGGGTAGGGGCCAGTGTAGCCAATGACACGGATGCCGGCTCTGTTGGCAGAGGTGGTGCCGGTCTTGGAGTCCTCAACAGCCACGCATTCGCCGGCGGTCTTGCCCAGGGTCTCAAGGGCAAACAGGTAGACGGCCGGGTCGGGCTTGGAGGTGGGCTTGGGCAGCGAGGTGGCAGCGCTGAAGACCTTGTCGTCGGGGAAGTACTTGTCCTGGCCAACCTTCTTGATGGAGGCCAGCACACGGCGCTTGGCGCTGCTAGAGACGACGGACAGCTCCTTCTCGCCAGCAGCAGCCAGCAGGGCCAGCTGGTGGTCGACGCCGACGCAGGGCTTCAGCGAGGTCTCAATCTTGGCGATGACGGCACCCTCCTCACGCTTCACGTAGTCCTCCATCTGGGCGTCGGAGATCTCCAGGTTGTAGCGGGTCTTGAGCGAGTTGAGCATGCCGCGGAAGTTCTGGCCGACGAACTCGGTGAACAAGCTCTCGCCCGTGAAAGGAGCGGGCAGGGTGACATTGAGCTCGGCGCAGATGGTGTTGATCAGGTCGGCGCAGGCCTCGAAGGCGATCTCCTCGGACAGGACAAGGGTGTTGTCGCAGTCGAACAGGATGGTGGTGACCTAGAAGACGTACCAGGGTTAGCAATTGACGGGGAGGGGTTTCGGGAAGAGAGAGAGACGACATACGGGAGCCATTGTAGCGAAGTGGAGGGGATGGAGGTGTCTTGGTGTGTAAGAAAGAGTAGCAGAGACTGTGTACAAGAATTGAGATGAGACGGAAGACGATGAAGACAATAATCCAGGAAAAAACAAAAGAACAAAAAACTGCACGGAGACAGGGACGCGGCCGGCTGTACTTATGGGTTTCCGGGCATCCACCAATGACAGCACCAGGGGCGGGCAGCTGGCCGCTGGCGAGAAGCTCGCGGGTTTCAGCGTGTTGGTTCCCATTCAATGTACAAGTCCGTGTCATGGATTGTACTTCTTCTTTTGGCCCAGTCCGGCTGCCTGTTGGATTCTGCCGAGTTCTAATGGCCCCATGCTTTTTATTATTATTTCGGGCCTCGAAGAGAGAAAAAGAAAAGGGCGCTTGGAGCCATTGACGGCGTTTGTGGATATGGGTTCACGATGGACGGTGCCCCGCTTTTGAGCTACAAGTACAGGTACAAGCGCAAACATGGGCGACTGGCTGCGTCGGGCTTGTAGCGGTACTTGCAAGCTTCACGCTAGGTTGTTTGTGGCTAGCCGTGAAGATAGCTTGGGAGCTGTTTATCGAGAGCTCATGATACAAGCGCTAGCGAAGGTAATAGCGAGAAGGGGGCTTCCAATTGCAAACAGGAGCAATTGGTGATACCCTGCAAACGGTGCAAGCAAGTAGTTGCCATTGCACGTGTATCCAGATGATTCCATGAATAGCGGCCAACCTCTATCTCCTGCTGGCATATCCCGCCACAAGCGCCACACCTCCACATCACGGGCTCCAGTGAGCGAGCGGCCCGTAGGCGTCGGCTTATTGTGTTGTGGACGTGACGTTTACTTGAATTTGCACCCCTGCGCACTCCTCTTCTCTTCTCTTCTCTCCCCTGCCCTGTACCCTGCATCTGCGATTAAACACCGCCGCTTTCCCCACTCCCCGCTTCTCTTTCCCCGCCCGATGTCGTCATAGGCGGGACTCGCCGGGAAGAAAACAAAACGTGCCAACTACATCACTAGCTACGCGAAGACAGCAATCCGGAGTCCCTGACAGGCACAATGCACACTAATCTGTACAGGTCGGCATATCGTTTTCATGCCTCAGGCTGCATTTCAACATTGCATGCACTCGCCTCACTTGCTTGCCGACTTTTGTGGCCCGGCGGTTGTCTATCATGTCATGCAAGGTGTCAAGGCCCAGCCGCTGCCGCCTCGGCCCGTTTAGGGTATACAGGTGTGCTGTGCCGTGTGCTGTGCTGTGTGCAGTCCCGGCAGGCCAGGCATCGACTCTCACTACCAAAGCTTGACAATAGATCAACAAGCAACAGGAGACGCATTGATAGCCCCGCTGGGCAATCCGCCCTGCCAAGCCAGATTAGGCCCGAGGTGTGGCAGGGGGGTGGGTGGTGTGTGTGCTTGTTTTGTGTGTGAGTGGCCGACACGGGTACGCACATACAAGTACGAACCAGTCACAAACTCTCCTTCACTACAGATTGAGAGACAGTCAAGGTCAATAAAACAATTGATTAACTAGAAAAAAGAAGATACAGTCTGAATGTCCCGCCTGAACGCCCCAAGCAGGTACAACAAGTTAAGATAAAGTAGAAACAACAAGGGACAAAGAAAACGCCAAGTAACCCCACAGTAAATACAAATGCATCACAACGTCAACAGTCAGTACTCATCCGTCTAGCAACCGACAGCCAGACATGGGCCGGATAGACCACCTAGTATACAGCTTGACCTTCTTGGCTACTAACCGCCGCAGGTGCCATCTGTGCCTCCCTTTTCTTACAGAATATCACGCAGCGCTTGCTTCTGTGCTTGTGTCAGCGTTTTGGGGAAGTCAACTTCGATCTTGACCACGAGATCGCCGCGATGGCCGGGCTGCTTGGAAATCGGCATGCCGTGGCCGGGGAAGGTTTCTATGCTGTTGGGCTGCGTGGGCTCGGTCTTTTCAAGCTTAATGGTCTTATTGTCTATGAGGGTAAGATTACGGCTCCAGCCCGTCAGTGCCTCTTTAAGCGAGATGTGGACCGTCATGTGAAGGTCGTTGTCAACACGAGTGAACAGGGCATGAAGTTTCTAGAATTAGTTAGCATGAGGTTCACCTATAAATAATTCATCAGTTATGCGCGACTTACCTCGTCGATAATGAAGTGCAGGTCTTGACGGCCGCCCTCAATCTGATCGCCGACGTCGGTGAATTTTATCTTGCTGCCCTTTTTGAGACCAGCTTTGATTGGCACCTCCAGGATGTGGTCAACGCGGTTCATCTTGCCCGAGTCGTCAAACACCTTGCGCTTGATTCTCATTTTCTTGGTGCAGCCCTTGAAAAGTTCCTCAAGCGTCAAGGCCAAGGGTTTCTCGATTGTAGTGACTTCAACCTCAGACGACCGGGGCGAGGGCGGGACGTTGAAGAAGCCGGGCATTCCGCCGGGCATTCCGCCGGGCATTCCGCCAGGCATACCGCTAGGCATACCACCCGGCATGCCACCCGGCATCCCGCCTGCCGATGTGAAGCCGTTGGTTGTGTATGACTGGCGGGGCTTGCCGGCGCCAGCGCCGGCTTTGAAAAAATCGGGCATGCCTCCTCCCATGGATCCCATGTTCTGGCCACGGAAAAACTCCTCAAAGATACTTCCAGGGTCAGTAGCAGTGAATGGCATCCCACCTGGACCGCCAGAGGACGAAAATGAAAAGGTGGCCCCTGGGCCATTGGTTGTGAAGGAGCTGGCACCGCCAGGCATGCCACCAAAGCTTGCGCCAGAGCCGGCACCAGTTGGCGGGGCAGGTCCGCCGCGCAGAATGAAATCTAGGCCATAGAGATCATATGTTTTGCGCTTCTCGGGGTCGGAGAGGATCTCGTAGGCCTGGGAGATTTCTTTAAACTTTTCAGCAGCTTTGTCGCTGTCTTTGTTCTTGTCGGGGTGCCACCTGAGGGCTTGTTTCCTGGGAGAGAATAATGTTAGCGGGAAGCAATGGAGGGGCAAGAAACAACTTCATACCAAGTGGCGATGGAATTGAAGTTAAGGACTTACCTGTATCCCTTCTTGATATCGTCTTGCGTGGCATCGGGCTTGATAGCCAGCAGATCGTAGAGCTTTGACTCTTTAACCATGGTAAGTGAGGGAGAGAATGTGCTTGTTTGTGTGAAAACAGGGTTGTCGGTGTGTTGTTAGTGATAGCGGTGATGGCGATGATGATAATGAGGGTAGTGGCAAAAAGAAGAAGGAAAAGAAATTGGTGGTGCTAACAACTACTCGCTCGGATAGGAATAGCAAGAGGAATTAAATATGAATCAGAATCGCTGTGATTTGTTGATGTTGCTTTGCTGGCTGCTTGTTCTGCAGTCAAGGACGGACCTTTTTCTATCAGCTTAGCCGTCAGCGAGCTGGTGGCGGTCTGACCAGGGCCTAGCTTTATAAGGCAGGATACAGGGATGGGGCCTGGAGTTTTCAGCACGGGAAGATGCTAGTAGGCCACGAGAAGGTTCAGGAAGTTTCTACGAGGGAGTTAGGGTAATCTTGAAGAAGGCAGCCAATGAGTTAGGGTCTATGACCTAGGATAAGGGGCTGTGCCGTCTCTTGTGTACACCACCTGGTGGCACTTGGTGACACCTGTCGTATGACAACAAGCTATCAACTATCATCATTGAGACCATGATAGCTTCTACCTGGACGAGAGACAACACAGCTTGACCAGAAAGCAATTTTCAGCCCTGTAGCCGCCCGATCTTCTTATATTTCCTTCAGGTGCTCTCTACTGTTTCCCGATTGTCTCTTGCACACTTGCAGTAACCCCCGGCCCTCTTCCCCGGTCCGCCCTCCGCCCTCCTCTCCCCTCATATTCGCCATGGCCGCCAAACCGCCAACCCTCCGCGATCGCCAAGTCGATGCGCTCAAGAAGATCCTCAACCTCAACGAAGACGTTGCGCCACAGGAGCCGGAAAACTCTGATGCCCTGGCATTGACCCAGACATCCGGCGCTGTGCTCAACGCCGACGGTGATCCCATATGGAAGGTCCTGGTTTTTGACGATCTGGGCCGCGATGTGATTAGCAGCGTGTTGCGCGTTAGCGATCTACGGGCGCTGTGAGTACTGCCCTGCGCTTTTTCTTCGGCTGCCCTCCTCTTACTGACTGCCTCCGCCTAGTGGCGTCACTATGCACATGCACCTCGCCGCTGCCCGCCATCCAATCCCCGACGTGCCGGTGGTCTATCTCGTCGAGCCAACCGAGGCCAACCTCAAGTCCATTACCGCCGATCTCAAAAAGGGCCTCTACTCGCCCGCCTATATCAATCTCATGTCATCTTTGCCGCGCCCGCTTCTCGAGACCTTTGCCGCCGACACCGCCACCTCCGGAACTGCTGAGCACATTGCCGCTCTGTTCGACCAGTATCTTAATTTCGTCGTGGCCGAGCCCGACCTCTTCAGCCTGGGCATGCAGAACCACCACACATACTGGGCTCTCAACAGCGCCAAGACCCAGGACGACGAGCTGGACGCCATCATCGATCGCATTGTCACTGGTCTCTTTAGTGTTGTAGTGACCATGGGTGTTATCCCCATCATCCGCTGTCCCAAGGGCGCCGCTGCCGAGATGATTGCCCAGAAGCTGGATCGCAAGCTGCGCGACCACATTCTCAACTCCAAAGACAACTTATTTAGCGGCGCATCCCGCGGCCCTGGCGTCGGCTCCGCATCTGGCTCCGCATCCACAAATTCGCGCCCCGTGCTCGTCATCCTCGATCGCAACGTCGACCTGACACCCATGCTGTCGCACTCTTGGACGTACCAGTCGCTGGTGCACGACGTGCTGAGCATGAAGCTCAATCGCATCACTATTGAGAGCCCCGTCGATGAGTCCGCCCCTGAAAAGGGCACCACTAAAAAGACCTACGATCTGGCCACTAACGACTTCTTCTGGGCCCGCAACGCCTGCCTGCCGTTCCCGCAGGTTGCCGAGGACATTGACGCCGAGCTGACGCGATACAAGGAGGACACGGCTGAAATCACGCGCAAGACAGGCACGTCATCGCTCGAGGATCTGCAGAATGATGTGAGCGCGAGTGCTAGCGCCCAGCATCTCAAGGCAGCCATCACTCTGCTACCTGAACTGCGCGAGCGCAAAGCTGTGCTGGATATGCACATGTAAGTTTCCCAGTTGCCCAGGGCCCAGGAAGTCTTCTGAATCTTGGACCTCATGTCTTGACCTCTTGCCGGCCCCCGAGGTCCCCCAACTAACACTTTCTATAGGAACATCCTCGCGGCCGTACTTGCCGGCATCAAGAACCGCCAGCTCGATAACTTCTTCCAGATAGAGGAGAACGTTGCCAAATTGACAAAGCAGCAGATACTCGAACTTATTAACGATCCGGACAAGGGCGACCGGCCACTTGACAAGCTGCGACTCTTTATTATCTGGGCTCTCTCGACCGATCTCGAAGTCAATCGCGCCGAGTGGACCAGCATGGAAAATGCCTTGAAGGCCGCTGGCGTCGAGAACGTTGCATCGCTGCCATACATCCGCCAGTAAGTCGTGTGTCCTTCGCCCTAACCAATACTAGTAATCGCTAACACTCCCGTCAGAGTCCGCGCCACCACCAAAATGACCCAGCTTACCACCATCAACGCCAACCCGTCCGCCACCTCTGGCTCCAGCGACCTCTTTGGCCGCTTCTCCAGCATCTCGTCGCGCCTGACCGACCGGCTGAAGGAAACAGGCGTCTCGTCTAATTTAACGGCCAACCTCGACAGTCTGATTGGCGGCATCAAAAACTTCCTCCCACAGAACCGCGACCTCACCATCACCAAGATCCTCGAGTCCATCATGGACCCGCCCGCCGCCTCCTCCTCGGCCCTCGCCAAGACTGAGCACTACTTGTACTACGACCCGCGCAACGCCCACGCCCGTGGCTCCATCCCCCCGCCCTCACAGGCCCGCCACCACCAGTCCGCCACCGCCGTGCCCGGCAGCCTGCCCGGCAGCGGTACAGGATCGCTCGGCGCTGGCGCCGGCGGCGCAACTGGGCCCGGTGGCAGCGCACCGACAGCGTCGTTTGGCCAGCGCCGCCAGGGCTTCAGCGACGCCATTGTGTTTACCGTTGGCGGCGGCAGCATGGACGAGTATGGCAATCTGCTCGAGTGGGCGACGCGCACGGCCGGCGAGCGCGGGCGCCGCCGCGTCGTCTATGGAAGCACTGAGTTGTTGGCGAGCGAGGACTTTATTGGCCAGGAGCTGGAGCGGCTGGGTGCTGAGATTTAACAAAGAGGTAGGGGATAATCAAACGTTTAGTCGTTTTCTTTTTCTTCTGGATGTCGCCTCTTCAGGCTGGGGTAGCCTGAATAGATGACAAAAAAAGAACTTGCTCTTTATGATGAGGTTTTTTCCCTTGTGTAACCGTGTAAATACGTGTATAGTTAAAACACAATCATCCATTATCATGAGTTCATTAGTTAATTGTAATATTCCTTTTTTTTCTCTTTCACCTCTATTCCTCCCTTACTCCTTTGCCGGGCGCCTCTCGGGCAACGGCGGCGGTCCCTTGTCCCCACTGCCCTCGTCCTCGCGCCGTGCTACACCACCCATTCCAAACACGGCTTGTGCCCCGTTGTTCAGCTGCGTCATTTCCACTCCATACGGCCTGTCAATGGTGGCTGCCGCTGCTTCGTCGGCTGATAGACTGATCTCGTGCACTGGTGCAGCAGCCACGTCCTCGCTGAGACCAGCGACGAGGTGGTAGCTGGGCGGCGGGGTACCAGCACCAGCACCAGCATCGGTTGCAGGGACCTCCACGTCCATGTCAGCGCCCCCGTCAGCGCTGGCAATGCTGGCGCGGACCGAGTTCAACGAGTCTGTGCTGCCTGAGCGGTGCTTACGCTTACCAGGCGAGCGTACATTTGCGCCAGTCGTGGAGTTTGAAGCGGCCGAGCTAGAGGCAGATGTGATGGCGTCCTGGACAGCACGCTCCGCCTCGTCGGAAGACTCTTGGGCGAGCTCCTGGTGAAATAGTCGATTGTCAAAGCGCACAAATTTGGCGAGCGTGTCGGAGAGCGGGAGCGGGGTGGCGGCGAGGGCAGCCTCGGTGGCGTAGATTAGCAAGGGATTCTGGCCTTCATGCCACACACTGCGGATAATTCGTTCCCATTCGACTTTCTGTTGCGATGAGAAAAGGGCTAAGATCAGTATTGGGGATAGGACGCAGTGAAACAAAAAGGGGCTTACCTCGGACTTGACGGCGGGAGTAGCGTCAGGCATTACATGCAATCTCCACCACTGATCAACTGGCCCGACGTTGGATTCTGTGCTGAGGTCGACCAACTTTGGCTCCTGACGTTGACAAAGATACACTACGCCATCATCACATACAACACCACGCAGGTGCATGAGCCGTGAAACAAAAGGTTTAGGCCGAGGCTTTTCTGGATCTGTGTACATTGTAGAAATCTGGCGCAGTTGTTCCTGATGGAAAGCAATATGTTTTTGGAGGTCTGTGGATATGCAAGGTCAGCAGGGAATCGGCGAAGGTCAAGGTGGCCTGGGAAATGCCATGATTCTAACTTACTCTCAACATCCATGGTCACATGCGCATGCTTCTTCTTCAGCACATCGACAGTATGTGTCAAGACATCCATCAAGCTTTGTTCTTGCGGTTCGAGGTTTAGAGGCGCACTGTCCAAGCCCAGTGGAAACTTGCGTTCATCGAAATCCGCTTCGGCAAACGTACGAAAACGTGAGCGGTCGCTGATATATCGCATCTGTGCCTCGTAATCGCGGATCTGTGTCTCATAGTGGCTTAAGGCTGCCGCTGGACTGACAGTGCCACTGGCAGAAGAGGGCCCAGTGTTCGTGCCTGAAGTCTGGGATGGGACTGCGCAGAGGCTCGCAAGGCGTTCCTCGGCCTTGATCAAGCACTGCTTGTGATCGACTAGCATCTCCATCAGGCCGATGGCCTCTTTGCGGCGAGAGCTCATATAACGCTCGACGCTGAACTCGCGTGGAATTTCAAAGGGCGCCTCGCGACCTTCGGTGTTGATATGCATGGCCAGTACGTCGCCTTGCTTTTCGATTGATGTCATACCCGACTTGGCGTGCGGTCGGATGTTGAAGTTGACCGTGTCGTTCCACATGACGTGGTCCCAAATGTCAGTTAGTGATTGCACATAAGGCCAGCTGCTGGTGTTAACCTCGGCCTCGATGTATGTAACCTGTGTTTGTTGGAAGTCGTCTTCATTATTCACGTCAGGATCATCACTTTCTAGAGCCGAGTTACTGTCTTTTTGACCTTCTGTGCTGGGCTGTTCGAGGTTCTGAAGATGGGATATCTCCCGATGCCGCACGACAGTCAATAGAGGCTGAGCAGCTTTGCGGTCACTATCGGCTAGAAAGTCGAAGAAGCGAGCCTCCAGGTTATAGTTGCCACCCAAAGCATCGCTGAGACTGTTGATGGTACCGAAGCTGCGCTCTGACATTTCTAGAAGGCCCAGAAGGCGATGGAGCTCATCAGTGGCTGACACGCCGGCACTTTGTGCGGCCCAATCCATGTCTGAGTCGCTACGCGGCAGTGCATCAGGATCGGCATCAGCATTAGTAGGCGGTTGTGTGTGTTCTGCTGCGGCCTTGAGAATAGGCGCACCTTTCCACCAGTCATGGTGGTGGCCATAACTATTGCCTGATGCGCCGCCAAGCAAGATATTCCGGGCTAGTGGGATAGAGTGTAGCACAGTGATGATGCCGCCAAGACGGTCTTGTGTTGAGATACCGCCAGATTTATTGGCCAAAATGAGCACAGCCGGGGCATCATAAGGCCGACGCCGAGCAACTGGTTTGATGGTATCGATCTGCGGCGCGGCATATTTGTCAACAGACACAGACACCATGGCCCAGTTGTTTTCGGGGTATTCTTCCATGCGAGCGGGACCAAATGACACTGTGGGTGGTGGCGCAGCGGCATCGGCCATGGTCTCGGTAGAGTGTAGTGGTGATGCTGAGTTCATGATGCCCATTTCCTGGTTGTCGATGTCAATGCCAGACTCTTGGGCCGATAGTCGCAAGGCCTTTTGTAGGTCATCTTCTTCTTGGGACATGGCGGGCGGCAAGCTGTCGTCATGGAGGGGGTTGTATTTGTAGTTGTCTAGATTTGAACTGTCCATTCCCAAGCGCCAATCCGATACGCGGTTCGAATTCACAGGTGATGGGTTTGCGGTACGTGACGGTGGGCGTGAGAGAGCCAGGCGCTCGTAGTAGGCATCGTTCTGTTCGGGAGTGGCAGGCCGTTCGCCGGCAGGCCGGGCGGCAGATTCAATATGGAAGGCTGCAGAGATAGACAGAGGCCGGCTGTGTTAGTAGAGCGATGGACAGGGTGCAGATCTTGTTCTCCTCTCGGCTTACAAATGCCCTGTTGCGGGGTGCTGTCGTTGTCGGTTGGGAACACGGGATTGTCCCAGGTATATTTCATCTTGAACTACGATAGAAAAGGTGGTCAGCATAGTACAGCCTGCCGGCCAGCCATGGGCGACCTGTAGACAAGGCAACTTACAGCTTCGGCATCTTCAAAGTATTCTTGGACAACGCGCATAGTATCGTTGTTGTTGGTCTGGGAGACAGTATCAGCGTCTGTGTGTGTCTGTAGCAGCAACGCACGTGGCAGCCCACCTTTAAGGCCCGGGAAATAACGATCCGGTCGCCAAAGGCCGTGAACTCGACCACCTCTTGGATGGCCCCATCGGACGGCTCGGCGCTCATGTCAGGCGGCGGAGAGGCGGCGGAAAAGCCCAGATGGCCATGCGACGGTCACGAGAAGCAGCAGTTCGAGGGCAAGCTGCGGAGCGGAAGCCTGTGTTGGAGGAGCTTGTAACGTGCTGTCTTGGACTGGGCTGAGCTAGCTAGTTCCGGAGATCGTGGCCGCTCAGGGAGGGCAGGGTGGATTCGGGTTGGGGCTTGGGTCGGCAGGCGTCTTGGGCCGTCGTTGTTGTGATTCGTTGTTGTGTTGGTGTTGTCGTGGTAGATTGTTGTTAGGGTTTTGACTATGGATGCCTGCGTAGGAAAGCTTGTTTGTGCGAGACGGTGAGGGGCAAGACGAGCGTGTTGAAGGATGCTTAGTCACAGCAGCTACAGTGGAAGGTTATAGAAGACCAGGACTGGCTCCACTGGCTTCCAGCAGTCCACCTCGCTGTAAATACAGGGCAGCGTAGTTCCGCCAGGCCCTCAACAATAAAGTCATCAAGTCGTGAGTTGCGTCATATTAATCGTCTAAAATATTGGTATGTCAGTTGGGCCTCTCTAGGCTAGGCCGACCCGAATAAATTCTCATGATCGGCCGTTGGACAGTCTCACTTCCACTTTGGCCTCTGATCGCCTATTTCCTCCCCAGGCCTTTCCTCGAGCTCACCGACCCAAATCATAATAAATGGTCAATCCCGTCCGGAAATTAAAAATAAAGGAATGCCGCGAAGCCTGTGCGTGCAGGTACTGAGCCCGAAAGTCTTCCATGGCCGAATGCACCTCGCGGATGTACGACCGCTCATTCATCGGTACAGCCTGCTCCACGCGCTTCCAACTCTCCTGGTCGGAAAGGGAGGTCTCGCTGACTAGCTGGAGAACACGATCCTGGGTCTCGATTGATAGGATGCGTCCCTCAAGGAACGACTTGGTGAGCGCTGCCGCGCCGGCGTTGGCCTGTTCAATAACGTCTGTAAGACGGGTCACATGTTAGCAGATGGAAATCGTGATGCATACTGGCACCGAGAGATTTAAGGGAGCTCCTTTGTGCCCGCCGCAATCGCTGTCGCCAATGGGGCCGTTGTAACTTACTCAGCCGGTTAAACTTCTTGCTTCTAGTCTGAGCAACCAGTACCATGACGCCCTGATCCCGACTGCGCTGTCCATTAGACACACCCATGTCCGTGCTGTGTTGTTGTTGTGTCACCATGTTCTTCATTTTGAACAGCATCTTGCTATCCTTCTCACGTTTCTCGGCTCGCAAGTGAACAATCAACTGCGCTGGACTAACTTCCACGTCGCCCACGTCCTTGGTCCAAAGACACTTGACTTTGAGCTGCTCTGGCTTGACAATGACAATCCACGAGATCGAGTCGTCACGGTAGCGGGTCATGAGCTCTTCGACTGTGCGCGCATCCGACGCAAGCTCAGCACTGATGTTGTGTTCCCAGAGTGTCTGTAGTACTTCTAGACCAGTTGACCGCAGAAGCGCAGGGTCGAAGCTGGCCACCAGGACCTCGCACTAGATAAAGGGGAAAAGAGTAAAGCTCGTTAGTCTTGCATTCACTTCGAGAGTTATCTCAGTCTCACACTCACCCGAGTCGATGCCATGCTCAGCATGTCTTCTGTTGTCGTCATTCGACCAGCCTTCTTTTTGAACTTGTTGACTGGCCTTTGGACTCTTGTGAGCCGCTCCCAAGCCAAACTAAAGCCTACTGCGTGCCGCACCTGGAAGCCACTGGCCATCTTGGGCCGATGAGCCTTGATCAATCCGTCGTAACGTCCACCAGCTGCTAGCACTTGCTTCGGACCGTCCTCTGAGATTAGCGAAAACATGATGCCACCTGTGTAAAAGTCTTCTTTGATGGCTCCTAGTGGGTGGATGTGGATCTTGGTCTTGACTTGCAGTCGCTTGCAGTACTCAAGCACCTCTTTGATGTGTGCAATCGTCGGGAGGAGCTGTCTGTAGTAGTTGGTGTCATCATCGTTCAATAAAGCTTTGAGCTGACTCAAGGCAGAATTGGGCTGGCCTGTTGTAAAATGAGAGTTAGTTTTTGAATCTCATCATACTTGGCCTCCTGCTGTCCATATTGCTTTCCCCCCTTCTTCCTTCTATACTAACCTGTCCAGTCAAACCGTGCGAGGACATCCACGCTTGTTGCCGATACACCGACTGACGGGTCACGTAGCTGGGTTCTGAGCGAGTTAAAAGTGACTCTGCCAATATTTAACGACGTCAAAATCTGTGCTACCCCACGCCGTGAGCCTTTATCAATCTTGCAGTAATCAAAGATGGTTTGAAGAATCTGCGAATGGCTAATCATGATCCGCACCTTTCCTTGCGCTAACCTCGGAAACGCCGCAGCAATCTCGTCCAGCACCTTGATGGTCTCAGCTTCCTTAAGAGCTAAATCCAAACTATCTATTGTGACAATGTCAAAGTCGACTTCTCCTGTGGTCTCTGGCGGCGCATTAGTTAGGCGGTTGCGATAGACAGAACCAAAGGTGAATGTACGTGAGGCCACAGGGCCCGGGTACGTTGCTAGGAACCGCGCATGGCCCATTGTTAAATCAAACGGCATCTGAAGCAATGTGCCATTAGGACCGAGAACACAGTACACCGTTGAGTTGTCTGGGTAGTAGTTGCGTGAGCGTGGATAAATCTCCGACTTGGACACCTCCAGCGCGCCATGCCGCCGAAAGATTTCACTGAGAGTCGCGCGTGCCACAGACTGAAAGAGTATTGACTTCGGGTCCGGGCTGGCACTAGCACTAATACTAGCCCAGTTGTAGTCCTTGATCGCCTCTACAGGGCGCGCAAAAATCGTCTCCAACATGCCCTCGTAATATTGAGAATTGGGGTCTGCGATACCAGCTAACGCCCGTTTAATCGCCTCGCCCTCCATCTGCACCGGGAGAAGCCCGCTCTTGAGAAGCTCTCCGGCTGATGGTCGGGTCTCAGGATCATGCGATAGCAATGACAGAATGATGTTCTGCTGTATCTTATCTTTGGGTGTATGTGACTCTGGCAGAACCGGTGGTGATAGACGCAGTGAATCTGTCACCTGAATGCGCTCCATAACAGCCTCACAAGGTGGAGTGCACATTTCGAAAAAGATAAGGCCGAGTGAGTACATGTCGACCTTGGAGCTGTAAGAGCCCCGGGCTGCTGATCGCACTTCAGGTGCAGCGTAAAAGGCTGTGCCAATGCTTTTGGTGCCCATGTCAGCCAGAACTTGCGAGTCGTTACCGCGCTTGTCCACAACAAAATGACCACTGGTAGCAAGGCCAAAGTCGCCGATTTTGACATTGTCCAGTCCATCGTCGCCCTGGCTTATGAATATGTTTTCGGGCTTGAGGTCGCGGTGAACGATTCTTAGGGCATGGATGTGAGCAAGACCCTCAAGAATCTGCCTAAATAAACGCCAGACCTTGTTGGGATGATTGTGGATGTCTCGAGCAATGAGATAACGTAGTGTTCGCTGGTCGCAATATTCCATGGAAATATACAGAATGGTACGGAAAGGATTGCGCGGGGGGGCATTGTGAATTGCAGCATTGGTCTTGCGTGGCGGAATCCGGATCGGCATGGACTTGACCTTGAACGTGGCGCTGCGACGGGCCGAAGACGCAACGGAGTCTGTTTCATGATCTTCATCATCAGATTCGATGGCATTATCATCGGCATCATCCTCTGTTGTCTCTTCTTCATCATCATCATATTCTTCTTCGTCGTCATCTTCATATTCTTCTTCTTCTTCCTCGCATTCCTTGTGGGCATCTTCATCATCAGTGTCGTAGCCAAAGATGACGTCGGGCTGGCTGGTCGAGATAAAGTCTAAGCCTGACTTGCTAGCCTCAAACACAATTTTCGGAGCGGCAGAAACAGTCTTTTCGGATCCCCGCGAGGCGTGCGAATGCGAGTCCTCCTCGATGTCAGACAGCTCGCTGCCGTCTTCAGCACTTGCGTTGCTGCTCATGTCAGAAATATCGGGCACTTCTTCAACCCACGTATTGTAGTAGCGCACAACGGCAGGGTGGCTGATTCGGGACAACAGACGAACCTCTTTGAGTGTTTCGGTTAGACTGGAGTGGCTACGCTGGGTGACCTTCTTGATGGCGTAGAATTGGCCATCAAGCTTTTTACGGGCCTTGACAACTTGGCCAAATGCACCCTTGCCCAGAAGTCCTTCCTCAACAAAGTCCTCAGCGTATCGTGATTGAGTAAGACCTCTAGTCATGGAGTCACGGCGCAGACGAGTTGGAATTGAGGAAGAAAGAGTAGCAATGGTGGACATATCGGGCATGGGTGGCACATCACGAGCCATGACTGGGGCATCGGTGGCCAGGAATTCGCTAGAGCTAAGTTCAAAGGCACGCGGACGCTTCTTGGCATTACTCTTGAAAAAGCGCGACACGAGCTCGCGCAGCGGTGGCGATAGGTCGATGGATTCTTGGAGCGACATTGGAGATGTATGCTTGAGTGGCACATCGAGACCAAATATGAGTTGTAGGAAGACGACGCCAAAGTCCCAGACATCAGACTTTTGGGTAGGCGTTGCACGAGTATCGACAGCAAGCTCCGGGGCCAGCCAGTAGGCAGAGCGCGCGGTTCCAACACTAGGAAGAGACTTGGTTTGATCATTGATGTGGTGAAATTCGTGTTGGTAGGAGATGTCGGCCAGTTTCAAGCCAACATCATTGGTCCGCTCATCCCTGAACATGAGAATGTTGCGTGGATGAATATCTTGGTGAATAATACCACGGTTGTGAAGATACGACAAAGCATCTAGTAAATCGCGAGTCCAGGCACGGACTTTGATGATGTTGAGACTGCCTGTTAGCTCGAGGAGCTCTTCCAGCGAGCCTCTTTCGGCAAGCGGCATTAAAATGCTGACGTTCCATGTGGGCGTGTCTTGAATGGCACGATCTCTTTCAATCTTGTAGGCCAGAAGCTCGACAATGCGTGGATGTGCCATTTCCTGGAGCTTGGTCAACTTTTGCTCGAGGTTTTGGATCTGATCTTGGGCCTGAGAGGCCGTCTTGCCAGCACAGCGAACAGTAGTTTCTTTGAGCAAAAGAGATGGAGCATGACGACCCTCGATGAGAATAGGGCGGACTTTTGACAGCTTAGACACAGATCCATCCTTGAAAGGCGTCTTCTCTGCTACGCCGAGGAAGGTGTTGGTGTTACCCGACGCATCCTTAACAGCGCAGAGCTGATCGAATACCAAGTCCGGATCATGTTTAGATGTGTTTTTAGTAGAGTTGAGAACTGAAGCCAGGGTGCCACGCTGGCGCTGGTTCTTTTTGCTGGACTCAGTCTGGCGCTTCTTTTCATCCTGGAGCTGGCGCTCCCATGTCTCTTTCTCTTCTTCTTGTTCCTGGAGACGGCGCTTGTTGGCCTCTTCCTCCATCTGCTGGGCACGCTCAGCAAGGCGAGCCTCGTGATCAGCACGCTCTAGTTCCAGTGAGCGCTCGTTGCCGTCAAGCTTGGCCTGGGCAGCCGTATTGAGGATCTCCTCAATACCCATAGCAATAGTCATCATCATCTCGTCCTCATGAACATGGTTGCGCGGCTCGGTCTCAATGTACTTTTGGACCTTGAAGAGCGCGCCGGGGCGTAGATTAGAGTGGTTCTTGAGGGTTAGTAGAGGCGGTGATCTTGGGTAAGTGGCAGTGAAAACTACATGAAGAGTCAGGGCAAAATCGGCGTCAATGTTGGAGGCAAGGTCGATTTCAAAGCTAGGCTCGGTTTTCTAGTCAACGGTGTTAGAAGCAGAGAGAAACAGCAATTGTAGAAAAGAGACACTCACTTTCCAAGCCGAGCGGCCTTCGTCCAGGCGGCGGAAGTTGTCAAAGTAGGCAGACTCAAGCACAATGATTTCATTAGACTGAAGCTCTTCATAGTTGAGCTTTTCAGGAGCTTGATTGCGGGCCTGAAAATTTGGGAAGATGTTTTCTTTGCCCTTGCTCACAGCAGGTGTGGCCGGGCCGGAGGAGGCAGACGCGGTAGCCGAAGGCGCATTGGCGGGAGTTTTGCGCGAATGGAGAGGGCCATTCTTGGCCCCTTTCTTGGGCGTCTTCCAAGCAGTCATCCTGGAAGCTGACAATCGAAATGGAATGATTATTGAACAATGGATATTAGCAGCCGCAGACTAGAGCCAGAAACATCCAACATGCGTAAATGGGCATATGGCTGGCTGAGACTGGCAGCCGGCGCAAAGGCCGGGATGTGTTCCGGGTAAGAATCAGGAACGGAGTAGAACAACAGGAAACTATTTGTGTGCTTTGGAAACAATCACAACAGACAGCGTCAATGCCTCCCGGGAATTCAACAGTTTGTGCGAGTTGTTAAAAAAGAAGAGAAATCTAAGGTTGGTTTGCTAGACAAAAGAAAAGAACACAGGGCCGAAGCTTTCACAGCTTAAAGCTTTTTGGCGGGGTGGAGTGCTACTTGTGGGTGAACAGATTGCAACTCACACTGTCCAAGCCGCCTGGGTTCGGTGAGTGTGTACTGTATGGGCACAGTGCGTATTGTTAGGGTTCCGAGGCAGGAGAATGAGGGCTTTGTGGCTTTGCCAGACTTTTGCCAGAACTTGTGTGCAAGGCGTAGTGCTGAGTCAGATCAGGCATCGCAGTTGGTGGCCTTGTTATGAGATTGGCGTTGCTGGCGGCGGTTGAGAGATTGGGCATGGAAGAGAGAGGCTGAGGCAGATGAAGAACATCGCGAGTTGGTGTAAGCCTGGAAAACCCTTTGGGAGTTCGTTAGGGGGCCGGCCTGTATTATAGCCTGAGTTACAGGGGAAAGAGATAGGGCGCATTGTTAGTGGGCCGGGACTAACACTAATACAGATGAATACGTCACAAAAGCCACAACTAACTGTGTACCACTGCTAAAAACTCTACTTTTGCCACATTATAGAAAGACGTGAATGGGGACAAGCTTGGACAACTTGAAGAGCGCCAAATATGCAAGTTCTTGTAAGACTTTCACCCAGAGGTGGCGCTGTAGCGTCATTGTTTGCGCGTGAAGCTTACAAGCTAGTTTGACTATCTACCAACTCAATAGTGGATTATCTCCCCTATAGCTTTCCGCCCCACGGTCCGCTAGCCAGCAAGACAGCCCCATAAATATTCCATCAGCCATTGGCCCAGGCCAAAAAAGTAAACAAGCCGCCCCGTCACCGCCGCCGCCCGCCACCGCGACAAACATCACCACCACGGCTTAATAACACCTACGCTCACATTGCCCCACCCTTGCCCGGCCGAGCTCTGCTTCTGCACTTGGAACCCCCCGCGAGATCCGCCATTTCCGACGTGTCGGCCGTCCTGTTTCATTGCGCACACCGCCTGAATCTTGCCCGTCACCATGTTGGGGTGGGTAATGCGACGCGCCCAGGGCAGCGCGCCCAACGATGCCGATGACTATGGTGAGAACTGCTGGCCTCAACCCCCTAGAAGGCGCAATCGTGTTACCAGAGGTTTTTATTGTGACATGTTATTGGGCAGATGCAATGACGTCAGCACAAAATGTCGCGATTGTTTCTTCCCGCGCTGAAACTCACCGGCCACTGCTAACATTCTGTCTGGATGCTTCTAGGCGATACTACGCAAATAGACCAAGGCGCCGACACACCCGCTCCGGTATTTGCTGCGCGAGCCTTTAAGAGCGCTATCTTCGGCACACCAACGCCTGCTGGTAATGACGACACTACATTACAGTCAACTTTGGACTACACCGGTCGGTCACAAGACACAACCATGAGCATAAACAACCGGACCCCCACGAAGCCCACCGGTATTCTCCTGACACCCGGAACCGGTACATCACGCCGCAAGAAGGTTTCCTTCAACCAGGAAGTACTGCAAAAAAACGCGTCGACGGGCAGTCTGCGCAAAGAGACACTGACAGGCCGCAAGCGCACGCCGCTACTTGAGGCACTTGAAAATTCGAAATCAAAATCCAAAAAGGCACCAATACCGCGATCATCGACTATTTCCGTGCCTGACTCAGACAGCACGGATGAGTGGGAGGACGAAGAAACCGGTGACGACAAACACAGCCAGCGTGACATCACTCTTGACATGGCCGAGCCCCGCTCGGACTCCGGCAAGTACTGGAAGCGAGAGCACGACAAGTACCGTACCGAGGCCTTGGCCACTATGGAAAAGCTATTAAAACACAAGGAACTGTCCAAGTCATATGCCAAGGCCAAAGACGACGAAAACATGGAGTTGTCAACGAAGCTTGACCAGGAGAAATCCAAAGTCGAAGATCTGGAACGCAAGCTTGCCGACCTGACGGCCCAGTTTGCCGGCCGACGACCCGGAACTTCAACCGCTGATGACGACAACTCCGCAGAACTTCTCAAAAATCTTGCAGCACAGACGACGCTTGCTGCTGACTACAAGCGCCAGGTCAACGAGCTTGAAGCATTACTTAAAGACCGGTCAACGCGCAGCTCATTGACACTGCGGTCCTCAGGCTCACAGCTCGACAGCCAGCGCGAGCTCCGGCGCGCCAAGTCGCAATTACGCGAAGTCAACGAACTACGTCGTGAAATTGACAGGCTCAAAGCCGATCTGGCTTCTTCAGAGCGCAAAATCGGGCGCCTTGAGGATGACAACAAGAGACTCAAGTCACAGACTGCTGGGCGTACAATCGACGATTCTAGAGTCGACGATCTTAAGCGACAACTCCGCGAGGCGCGCGAGGAGTCGCGGCGCAAAGATGACGACCTTCGTGAGGTCAAAAAGGAGTTTGAAGAGTTTCGTGACGACTCACATGATCGCAGCGAAGACGCCAAGCGCGTTATAGACCGGGCGACGGACAAGATTGCACAGCTGCAGAACGACATCCGCGCGCTAAAACGAAAGTCGATACCAGACGTTAGCCATACGTCCATGTCCGCGGCCAAAGATCGAGTCCGTAGTAGTATGCCGCCTCCCAGCGCAGGGCCGACACTCCCTGTGTGTTCTGACAACGACGATGAAAAGACGAGCCCGATCCGCACTCTGACGCGAAATCTAACGCGAAAGTCCGGGTCGATCTCTGCAAACACACACAACGACACGGCTACTCTGACGCTCCCCACCCCGGCGGCTCCGAGCGACAGTGCGCTGCCAAAGGACGACCTTTCGCCACTACCAAGATCCCGCTCATGGCGTCAGTCACGCGATCCCGTCCGCGACGACACCGAAATTTCCCTAGACTTCCGACCCGATGCCACGGCGACAGACAGAAGCAGTCCAATTAGACCGCCCGCCCAACGCGCGCCTCCATCATCATCCCGTCTGCACGAGAATCGACCCCCAGCTAGTGAGGACCGCAGCGAAAAGATCAAGTTTGACGCAGTACCAGCGCTACCATCACGTCGCGGACATCATGGACGGTTACGCAGCAAGGACTTTGAGGGAGAGAGAGAAGCCGAGAAGCAGAGGGACAAGGGTAGAGACCGAGACAGACTAGCTGCAGACCTTCCCTCAGCCACAGCATCACGTAGCGCCCTCCCGCCGGAGCGGCGCGAGGCTGCGTTGGCCCGCATTGAGAAGCGGCGCGCCGAGAAGTCGCGCTGGGATGTGCGGCGGCGCTCTGACAGCGATCGGTAGCCCGCAAACGGAGGAATATCCCGCAGTCACGGGGCAGACAGAGACAGCGCGCGTCTTTACACATGAATGATGACGGGGTTTGTGTGTTTTTTTGGGTTGAGATTTCTGGGTTTTTGGGTGGTGGCGTTCATGGACTGTTGCTTGGAGATGGAGACAGCGAGGGTTTCATATGACTGCATCTTGGGGCTTTTAGGGTCTTTTTTTATCAGTGGATTTGCACTGTTTTTGTAGAGGGTTTTTGTTAGTCCTTATCTTGACAACCGCTTCATCATCACAGAACATGAGTCTCGTTGAAATTCTCTCATCCCATTAAACTTGCTTCCCCCATCCCCAATTTGGCATTTCCTTTCCGTATGCATCAGCCTCTCGTTTCTCTGCCCGGCCAAAATGCTGCCGTCCTTGCGGCCGAGGCAGAGCTGCGCCAACTGGAAGCACAGGTCCAGTCTGCGCGCCACAAGCTACAGGCCCTGAAATCCTCTGATACCAGTGCCCCATCACGCCCGTCATCGCCGGCATCAGGCTCTGGCGCCGCCTCCTCTTCCCTCAGCGAGCACTTCCTGCTGCTCCTCGCCGACTCGGCCCTGCCCCTCGGCGCATTTGCCTTTAGCAGCGGGCTCGAGTCGTTCGCCGCACACACGCGCCGCCCGTTCAGCGCATTCCTGCCACACAGCATCGACGCCTTCGCCGCCACCACGCTGCCGTATATGCTGGGGGCGTTTCGTGCGCCGGCCACCGTCGCAGCTGTCGACGACGCCCTGGACGCTGCGCTCGTGTGCACCGTCGGCCGCCGTGCAAGCACCGCCCAGGGCCGCGCGCTGCTGGCCGTGTGGGAGAAGGCGCTGGCGCCGGCGGCGGGGCCCGAGGCCATCGAGACCCTGCGGCCGTTCTGCGCGCTGATGAAGACGGTGCCTAAGATGCACCGGCCGGGCGAGATCCCGCCGGCCGCAGGACACTTGGCGCCCGTGTTTGGCGCGGTTGCGCGGCTGGTTGGCCTCGAGGAGCGTCAGGCCGCTTACATCTTTGTGCTGGCGCATATCAAGGCGCTGCTGTCGGCGGCTGTTCGAGCGAATATGTTTGGCCCATTCCAGGCGCAAAAGATCCTGGCGAGCGTGGAGACGCTGGACTTGGTGAATCAGGCAATTGAGCGCGAGGCAGATACGCCGTATGAAAAGGCTGGACAAACGGTCCCGGTAATGGATCTGTGGATGGGGAGGCATGAGCTGCTGTACTCGCGCATTTTCAATAGTTAGATTGCGAGGTGGTTACGCGTATTATTAATAGATCGGTTGCTCGTGTTGCTTGAATTATTTTATTACCAGAACAAAGACTCCCAAGACGCCTAATGTGTGTGTATACGCAACATGTCCCCAAAATAAGCCGCCCGTTTTCACTCATCCTCGTCCTCCGAGTCGCTTCCGTACGCAACCAGTGGCCCAGAAGCCTCCTTTTTCGGCTTCACTGCCACTGATACCGCACCTGTTCCTAAGGCTACCAGAGTGCTACTCGGCAAGAATCCGGCCTTCTTTTCTGGCTCCGGCTCCTGCTGTGACGCCTCCTCAAGCAATAATCTACCGTCGTGTTCAATCTCGTAGCCTTGGCGGCCGTGCGGGTTGACCGCATTCTCGCCACGCGCAAAGTACACGTCATCCGGCGCCTCGTAGCCTTCAAGCCCGTAGCCGCTTTCAACCTTGCGACGCTTGCGCGCCTCGGGATCGCGGCCTTCAATTTCGGCTACAAACTCGGCTGGCAGCGCACGGCGGATAGCCTCGGCTGCTTGTTCTTCGATACGGCGGGCCTCACGCGCCTGTGCCATGGGATTCGGGTCGGCTGTGGCCCAGCGCACGTTTAGCACTTCATCGTGGTCGAGAGACTGGTGCGCCATAGATTCCTTGGCGAACTGTGCGTTAGCCTCATTGGTGTATGTGATGAAAGCGACACCGCGGGCGTTGAGAACACGTACTATAATAATACAAGAATATTGTTAATATCGTGCAACAATGAGTTACCAGCAACCCAGAGACAACGTGACCACCTGACTGTGAACTTACTGCGCTCAACCTGGCCCCATTCAGCAAAGTGCCGTGCCACCACCTCCTCTACATCATCTGACACGTGTATTCTTCCGACATAGATGGTGCGGTTCTGCCGCATGAAGCTTCCCACACCGCCCATGTCATCACGGTAGTCAGAGAACTTGTCGCGACCAAAACAGTCGACATTGGGATTGAACATGTCGTGAATCGTCGGTAGCCGATGCAAATACGGGCAGTCTTGGCCCTTGGGACAAACGCCGCGCGCAAAGAAGAGACAGAAGAAGCTACCTGCTACACCGTCGGCGCGCGTAAAGCCGCTGTCATTTGCGACATTGCAACGGCCCTTTGCGTGCGTTTGGGAAAGGAACTTGTCTTCGCGATCGCCACCCGCCCACTTGTTGTACCAGATGTTGAAAGTCGTTCCTGTTTGCGGCGGTGGCTCGGATGTGATGAAAGCCGGATCGACCTGTGGCCGCGCGGGCCGCCGCTTCTTGCGTATAATCTTCTTCACTTTGCGGGTGCCGGATGCGATCTCGCCGGGAGTTCCGTCATTTGTGACGGTAGGAACAAGGTCCTGTGTTTCGGTAGGCGCAGCGCTAGATTCAACCTCTGTATCGGTCATGGCTGTTCGTGCTGTGTGGATGATGGAAAAGGTGAGGATAGCAAACAAGAATATCCAACTTGACGCCAGCGCAACTCAGCAACCCAAAAAAAAAAGCGCCACATGTATGTGTGGCGTTGATATGTGGCGTCCGATAGGAAAAGTTAGAAGCCTGACCTGATGATGCTCTTTGACGGCGTATGGCACTGATTTGCCGCTCTTCAAGTAGAAATAATCAGTTATGCCTTTGTAGTCTTTGTAAAATTCCTATGAAGTAATCTCCCCGCCCGATCTGTTCTGTTGCCGTTCGCCGTCTCGCATCACAAGCTCTATACAATCCATGATGCCCTCTGTATTTATTGTGGGGCCAAGGACAGCGCCCCCAGAAAATTGCCCAGACGAGCACAACTGCGACTCGAGCCGTACACCACTTTGTCGCTCTCAGGCAAACACTGCCGCACTTCTCTACCATCTTTACAGACCAGACCGCGAGCGGCTTCAACAACGGCACCATGGTGAACATTACGGAGAAGATCAAGGAGTATGTCCCCCGACCACACGCCGCTGCTCAGCCCGGCCGCGGGGTCGGCTGCGGGGCAAATCTTGACCATGAAGCGAGCTAACAACTCCGGGTGTCTGTTTCAGGATCGAGGAGGAGATGCGCAAGACGCAGAGTAAGACTTCAACATCCATTTCCTCAAGACCTAGCGTCCGTCCAAGGAGCCCTCGTGTGCGATGGCGTCACGACGTGGTTGTCGACCGTCTAATTAGGGTTCAGGGTTACTTAACTAACATCCGCTTTCTTTGCGACTCACAGAGAACAAGGCGACGGGTAAGTGACTGATGTTTCCTTTTTTTCTGGGTTGAGATTTTTTTGACTGACACGACTATTTAGAATATCATCTTGGTCTACTGAAGGGGTGAGACAGGAACAAACTTCCTTCGTGGCCATGTTCCTCTACTAACGAGACAATAGTAAACTTGCCCGTCTTCGCGCGCAGCTGCTTGAACCCGGCCCTGGTAGTGGTGGCGGTCCTGGCGCAGGTTTCGACGTCAGTAAAAGCGGTGATGCCAGAATATCACTCGTTGGGTTTCCATCCGTCGGCAAATCGACATTCCTATCTAAAGTGACAAAGACGCGGTCAGAGGTGGCGTCGTATGCCTTCACTACGCTAACTGCGATTCCCGGTGTTCTCGAGTATGGCGGCGCCGAGATCCAGCTACTCGATCTTCCGGGAATCATCGAGGGTGCCTCGGAGGGCAAGGGCCGTGGTCGTCAGGTCATTTCAGCCGCCAAGACAAGTGACTTGATTCTGATGGTGCTGGATGCAACCAAGCGCGCTGAGCAGAGGGCGCTGCTGGAAGCTGAGCTCGAAGCTGTGGGTATCCGACTGAACCGCGAGCCACCGTAAGTCAAGACTCTGTGTGCAGTGTATGAATGGAGATGGCAAGGTACTGACCACCGACACGACAGCAACATTTACCTCAAGGCCAAAAAGGCTGGTGGCATGAAAATCACGTTCCAGTCGCCGCCCAAAGCCATGGACGAGAGGATGGTCATGAACATTTTGCGTGACTACAAGATCCTCAACTGCGAAGTGCTTGTGCGCGATGAGAACTGCACAGTCGATGACCTGATTGACGTCATCATGAAGGACCACCGCAAATACATCAAGTGTCTATACGTGTACAACAAGATCGACAGCGTATCGCTCGATTTCCTAGACAAGCTGGCGCGCGAGCCGCACACCGTCGTCATGTCGTGTGAACTGGACCTCGGCATTACCGATGTCATCGACCGCTGCTGGGAGGAGCTCCAACTCGTGCGCATCTACACCAAGCGCAAGGGCATTGATCCGTCCTTTGAGGAGGCGCTGATTGTGCGCAGCAACAGCACGATTGAGGACGTCTGTGACCGCATCCACCGGAGTCTCAAGGACACTTTCAAGTACGCATTGGTCTGGGGTGCCAGCGCGCGTCACATTCCTCAGCGGACGGGCTTGGGTCATGTTGTGTCGGACGAGGATGTGGTGTACATCTGCAGTGGATGGAGGGCTTAAAGAACATGAAGAAAAAATAGAATGGTCAAGTCAGCAGTTTTAGGATAGGTAGATAGAAAAAAAGCCAACATTACTTCTCAGATGATCATGACATCCTTGTTGTGTGTATCTAGTGTATACCATTTATATCCAATTACTCCCCAACGCCTGAGAACAAGCCGGCGATCTCGAAAGACAGCTCTAAATGGAGCAGAGGCAACACGAGCGTCCACGAGAATCTTGGCCTTGAGAATGAGTTGAAAGCAATCAACAATCCCTCCAAAACAACCAAAAGTAAAACAAATCCGTGTCAAAAACAAAGCAAGCGAGGCCTGTGTCGAGTCAGGCTACCAGCGAGAAACAAAATAACCAAGGACGGAGAGAGGGTGCTTCGAAGACGGCACGCCTCCAAAGACCGATAGTAGCAAAGAAAAGAATTTACGCCGACTTCTTGGGTGCAAACATGTCATCGCCCTCAGCCAACTTGCGCGCCGACGTCGCAGCAAACAGCGAGCGGGGCTTGATTCTATACGCGGCGATTCATAGAGGCATTAGATCCTGCATGTCAAATGAGATTGAGACGGAGGCGGAGAGTGCGTACCTGGAGGCCTGCTTGGTGCGCAGAGCATTCAGCTTCTGTGTGCAGGGGCTCATGACGTTGTCGGAAGGTGAGACGAATTTCTGGGACCTGCACGACGGCGGGTTAGCACTGGGCTCTCTCTTTGGGGCCAATCTATGCCAGCTGGCTGGAGACGTACTCTTCAGCCTGCATCTTGTCCTGCAGCATCTGGCGGTGATACTCCATGCTCTTGATGCCGGTCTTGGTGGTCGAAGTGGCGTCGACGAGGGAGCCTGCCACGTTGGGGCGGGGGGCCGTTTGGTCGGAGAGAATAGCCGACATTGCGAGGATGGGATGGCAGATGGATGATTGGGATCGTAGAGTAGTGGGTAGTGCAGCAAAAGCAAATATGAGCGTCGGTAGCAAGGGTGGTCGTTGAGAAGAGCAGCTGTTGGTGTCTAACGGTGTTAATACAAGTTTTGAAGGGAGGTTTGCTAGAAGTGAAGAAAGAGTGTTTCGCAGGGTAGAAGAACGAACCAGTTTTTCTTTGTATCTGCAGATAGGCGTGTCCGTCTGTGTCATACACAAAGAAACAGTCAGGAATGTTTATGCAGCACCACTTCATGCTAAGAAGCCCGCCGCCAGGGAAAATATGAGGCGCTTGGGGCGGCGTATCAGAGCAGGGCGGACGGGTAGTTGCCATGGCGACGGCGGGGTTTCTGGCATCTCACGGGCGTAGACCCCTGTCACATCCATGATCAGATCTTAACCCTAATCCTAGACACGAACGTCACAGAGTAATTCAACTTCAGATTACACCGTAGCTGTAGGCAAGTCTTTCCCGGTAGCCTCTCACCGATTCTCAAGGGCCAAAGCTTGACTCGACCCTCCCCTCACTGTAGATAAACACCCCATTGGCAGCCTCTCTTACAGCTTGCTCCCGTGTCGGTTAATCTTTGTCCCGGGTTCAAGCCGTTCGATCTTCCACGTCTTCAGCAGCTCCTCCGTCTTTGCCTTCTGCCGCAGAATCGTCTCGGCCACAGCAGCGCCGCGCTTAGCTTCGTTGCGGCCCATCTGCTGCAGATGCACCTCATCGGGGCCATCAGCAATGCGAAGTGTACGGATGCCGGCCCAGCTGGCTGCCAGTGGGGTGTCTTGGCATACGCCAGCTGCGCCAAAGGACTGCACGGCACGGTCGATGACATCCAGGGCCATCTTAGGCGTCAGGATCTTGGCCTCGGCAATCTCCTTGAGCGCCTTCTTAGGACCGAGCTCATCCATTTGTGCCGCAGCGTTGAGTACCACAAGCCGTGCTGCGTCAATTTCGAGCCTCGATCGAGCAACCCACTCGAGCACTACGCCGTGCTCCCTGAGTAGTTTACCAAAGGGCGTCTTCTTGGTGTCATTAATGCGCATAAGCATCCAGTCGAGTGCTTGTTCAGCCTGTATGTAGTCTCTGAGGTTAGTAAACCGGCATTTTTACACCTGCTCCGTCCCCCACAGCCAACTTACTGCTCCGATGCTGCGCATCGTATGGTGGATGCGACCCGGTCCCAGCCGGCCCTGAATGATTTCAAAGCCGCGACCCTCTCCTAGCACGAGATTGGCTGCTGGAACGCGGACATTTTTGAACGTAATGTGGCCATGTCCATGAGGAGCATCATCGTAGCCATAGACCGAGAGCATACGGTTGATGGTAATGCCGGGGGTGCTTGCCGGAACCAGAATCACTGACTGCTGCTTGTATGGACTGGGGTTTTTCTCATCGGTTTTGCCCATGACAATATAGAGTTCACAGTGCGGGCTGCCGGCACCGCTAGACCACCACTTTTGTCCGTTCAGCACGAATTCATCACCGTCGCGCCTGATATCCAGCTGGATATTTGTCGCGTCCGACGATGCCACAGCCGGCTCTGTCATCAGGAACGCCGACCGGATCTTGCCATCCAACAGCGGCTCTAGCCAGCGCGCCTTTTGCTCAGCGTTACCGTACTTGGCCAGAACTTCCATGTTGCCGGTGTCGGGCGCTGAGCAATTAACCGCCTCGGATGCAACTTGCGATCGCCCCAGCCACTCGGCCATTAACCCGTACTCGAGGTTAGTAAAGCCAGCGCCTTGGCTGTACGAGCCTGCCGGCAAGAATAGGTTCCATAGCCCCAACTTGCGTGCTTTTGTCTTGAGCTCCTCGATAATGGCTGGCTGCGATTCCCAACGGGCATCACCAACGCCGGTCTGCGTGTTGGCAACTGGGTCGGCCCTGGAGCATTGGTGTTAGTGAATATTTGGCATAGCGGTGAAAGGGTTACTTACGGGATGCATTCTTCAACAACGAACTTGGCCACGAGATCAAGCGTTGTTTTTGCGCGGTCGCTGACCTTGTGGCGAACCTAGAGTAGAACATGTTACAAAAGCCCTGATGTGAAGAGGAAGGATATCGACATACAAGCGCTGGGATTCTTTCTGACATGGTGAAAGCTGCCTTCTGCAATGAGGGATAACAAAAGCAACGCTAATTGCTTGGAGGCGAAAGTGTGTGGGATGTGAGGCAAAATAAAGACAACAAACCCTGATATTTTGAGGATTATTCGCGTGTGTTGCTTGCTCTCTTTAATATTTCCTTCCATTCAGCGACTCCAACAAAACATGGGGGCCAAGCCAACCTCCAACTCGCTCCGGCTTACGTTTTTGGCGATGAACCGAGGCATCGGAACGCCAAAAAAAAGAAAAGAAAAAAAAAAAAGAAAAAACATCGCCTCGCCTGCTAAGTCAAAAGGTTAGGGTCTTGCCGTGGATCGAACACGGGACCTCTCGCAAGCTTTGCTGTAGAGTGAACCCTAAGCGAGAATCATACCACTAGACCACAAGACCGTGGGTTATCGTTGTAACGAAGCCTTCAATTTAGGGATTTTGGAGCAAAAAACAAGACTGTTAGGGTTACTCGACCAGTGAGCCCCGGCCTGGCACACAGCTTTAACATGGACAAACAAAAATATATCTGGACGCTGCGCGCCTCCGCGTTCTCAAGCGTTAATTGTTTTTGTTCAGACGTAGACCTGCTCATTTTATTGTTTTACTCTTCTCACAGACCGAACGGACAAATTGATCACCGGGAGTTTCTTGGACAATACACGAGGATATGTCAATGGTAGTTATTTAAGATTGGCCTTTGTCAAGTTTTGATAGTGATAACTACTATGTCATAAGTCGTGATGGCTACTGTATTAAGAGAGGAACGCATCGTTACGTTTGATGATTTCACCCACAAGCTCCTTTCCAGGGAAGTCCATGACAACAATTCCAGTACGACCAATATTGCCACTATTCAAGTATCCACCAAGACGATCGTTCAAGCCCTCACCAGGTTCCTTACCAGCAGCAGCAACGATAGAAGTAAAACCAAGGTTCACACCGGTATGGGTGATATGGAGCTTGTTCTCTCTTTCCACGTTAGCCGCTGCTAAGCCTGACTGGACCGTATCCCACTTAGAGGCCAAGCCGGAATCTCCAAGAGTAAGCTTTGAAGTTGACACAACCACCGCATTTGATTTCCAGGGAATACCATATGTGTCAGGGGTCTTGACTTTGAAATCCTCCAGAAGCAGAATTTTGCCGCGAAGGCTTCCAAGCGTGGGGGCCGCCAAGACAGTGCCTGAATCGGTCGTGTAGAGATGAGACTTGGCTCTCTCAGCTCGGATACCACTAGCCTTCCAGTCTCGAAACATGGGCCTTTCCAACCGCTTCTTAGAACCAGTTCTCAGGGACTCCTTGTGAATGCGTATTATTAAGGCTTCAGTAGGGTACTCATCGAGAAAGTTGCACATAAATCCGATGACATCTTGCAGACTGAACTCGGTATTGACGCCAGCGTGGTAGACCTCAACCATCTCGTCGTTCAGACGAAGGTTGAAATCAAGGTATCTGATTCCAGACTTTAGTTGTTCTTCTAGGTAGGTATTCTGGCACTGAAATGGCGATCTTCTGATAACCTTCGTCATGGTGTTGTGGGTGCCGGGGATAGAGAGCGATGACACTAGAACGTTGTCCGAGATCTTTGACATTCAATTGATGTTGGCGTTATCGGTAAGATCAAAGCTGTACTTGGAGCAAACGCCCTTGAAACATTCAGCCTGGATAATGGTGGCCGAGGCCAGGGTCACGAGAAGAGAGAAACGCATAGTGAAGGAGCTGGAGGCAGCACGAACGAAGACAGAAGTAAAGATGAAGAAATTAGCTGTGGATAAAAGACAAGAGAAGAGATGACTCAAGCTGATGAGATGGAAATGAAGAAAAGTCCAAAACCCAACAGATGGTGATGTGCTAACGTATTAATACACAATCGAATGTCTTCGTTCTCGCTAGTTATTCTATCTTGATTAACTCGGTTCGGAGCAGACGATATGTTTTTGGCCCCCATCTTCATCCCATCACCAGTTCAAAAGAGCATCCTTTTTTCCACCGATATGCGAAGCTTGTATAGACAGATGAAGATTCTGTACATGTGTGTATAGTACAAAGAATCAATCTTGCAGAACAACCAACTCGTCCTGGTCACCCCCTGTCATGGGGATAGGCCGGACTCATAACCTCTTTCGTCCTTTTTTCCTCTTTTGCTCATGAATTATGAAAGAAAGAGTCTTAATATATTTGCTTTCCTATTCATTCTACCTAAAATAGTCTGAATCGCGATCGTGAGCAGATAGTCAAGTCATCTTCGTGCTCCGTGAGGCAAGATATCCATGAAGTTACACAGACTGGCCCTAAGCGCGCAAACACCATCCTTTTCGGGCCCCCAGTATTTGGGGGCGCTTTTTGTTCCTAGCAATAGGATAAGATCCTGTCAAAATCAGGGGCATGTTGAGATTTTGCATGGAAATTAAGTATATTCAAGAAAGAGTTCTATGTAGCAGGGCACGGGTTCATGTGTGTCTAGGGGGAGCAGGTGGGGTATGTAGTCACGTGATGTGGCTGAGCCGTGGCTGGCTTTGTGGCTGGGACTTGATATCACAACAGGGCACAATATCCTGACTAAGCATTACAGGAAAACTCCTTCCGCCTAATAACCCATGCAAGAGAGGGGTAAGAGCGGAAGACGGTGTAAATCTTAGATCTGTACATACTTGGAATAAATATACGATTCACACAGATCCATGCCAAGGTAGGGATACTCATGTATCTACCTACGGGCCTGTAGGTAACGATATGTAGCTAGTATACATATCCGAACAGATATTTGGCTTGAATTCAGCATATCCATACCAGGTCAATAGTTTCTAATGGCATGAATACAACAAGCAAAATCTGTGAAAAGGGTGTACATCACCTGACCGGACAAACGATGGACATACCCCGGGGCGTTCAGGAGGAAACGGACAGCCACCGATGAGTCAGCCAACGCCACACCGACCCACAAATCACCAGCCACAGCCAGGAGGAGGATAAAACGGCCAGCGAGGCCGAAGATGGGAGAACGGAGAGAGAGGAGAGGGGGGGTAACCATTCAGAGTCTACTTTGGGAGAGAGAAAGAGATTTATTTATCGACCCCCATATTTATAACTGATAATTGCTTGGAACTTATCACACCCTACCCGCTTTCCACAAAATCAAAGAGACGCTGAAATATCTGACAGCATGATCTCATGTTTAGCCAGCCATGGAGGTTAAAGGTTGTCCGGATTAACCCAAATGCGACGTCTAGGAGTAGTACCAAGTGAACCGATTTCTGTATTCTTTCCCTATCACTACATATTTCGATTTCAAAGTCACATCATGATGCTGCCAATTACAATGCGTCTTTCAGCAGCAAATCTTACAATTCCATAGCCTCTTGTGCATTTGAGAGCAGGGTACTCGCCTTTACGTCCGGTAGTCACCATTGATTGTGATGTATTCGTGGCTGTAGTCGCACGTCCAGTACGTCGCCTTTGCAGAGCCAGTGCCCAGGCGGACGCGGATCTCTAAGTCCTCAGCCTCTAGAATCTCAGCAGCGCGCTTCTCATCAACCGTCTCAGGCTCACCGTCGACAAGCAACTTGAGCTCAGCCGAGCCATCAGTCGGCACAAACGACACACTCGTGTTTTCAGGCACAATGGCCTCGACAGGAGTCTCTGGGTCGCCTGGCTCGCTGACTAGTGCGTAGCCCGTGGCACAGAGAATACGACCCCAGTTAGCATCCTTGCCGTACAACGCCGTCTTGACGAGAGGCGAGCGCGCAATGGCGCTAGCAACAGTCCGCGCGGCAGCCTCACTGGCAGCATCTACGACGTTGATAGTCACGAATTTGGTAGCGCCCTCACCATCGCGCACAATCAGCTGGGCAAGCTCAGCCGAGAAGGCGACAACCACGTCACGCAGGGCCAGATAGTCGGCCGACGTAGTCGAGGAGACAGTGGGACCGCCAGCGGCACCGTTAGCGAGGAAAGCCACGGTGTCGTTGGTCGATGTGTCGCCATCAATGGTAATGCTATTGAATGACCGGTCGGCAGCATATCGGAGCAACGGCTTAATGAGCTCGGGCGCCACAGGGGCGTCAGTGGCCATGACACCTAGCATGGTTGCCATGTTGGGATGGATCATGCCTGCACCCTTGGTCATGCCGGCCAGGCTGTACTGAATACCAGGCGCTGATGGCAGCGTAAAGGACTTGGAGATCAACTTGGGGAAGGTGTCTGTGGTGCAGATGGCGCGGGCAGCGGCAAGCCAGTGCTCGTGATCGGCACCGAGCTTGCTGTGGGCGGCTGGCACGTTGCTGACAATCTTGGTGATTGGAAGTCTTTGGCGCGGAGATGTAGGGCAGGTTAGTCTTTTGTTGAGAACGAGAGCTGGACGGAGTTTTTGAAATTCTATGTGCTACTCACCTCTGGCCAATTACTCCTGTGCTCATGACTAGTGTGCCTTCAGCGCCTCCCGCGGCCGCATCCGCCGCCTGACTCATCAGCCGGGCATCCTCCAGGCCCCCCTTGCCGGTCACTGCATTGGCGCAGCCCGAGTTAATCAACACGCTGTGAATGCCTGTGTTGCTCTTCTTGGCTAACAGGTCACGACTGAAGGTGACAGGTGCAGCCTGGAACTTGTTCTTGGTGAACACGGCAGCAGCAGCACAAGGCGAAGTTGACGAGATCAGCGCCAAGTCGGGCTTGGTGGTGTTTTTGGGCTTCACGCCGACAATGATGCCGGAAGCCAGAAAGCCCTTGGGATATGTGCCGCTAGTGGGCACGTACTTTTTCTTGGCGGCCGGGATGGCGTTGCCGACCGGCGCCGAGTAGCAGCGAACGGACTGACGCCAGGCGGCGGTGGCGGTCGAAGGGAACCGGGCGGAGCACACGGCGGATATCATTTTGGCCGATGGAGGGCAGAATGAGAAGACGAACAAGAGTGTGTGACCTGAAGTCTGAAGTCTGTGAACTCGAACTCAGAGAGCTTCACAGCTTCTGGTAGAAATGTGGGGCTGAACGGTCATTGGCCAATAGAGGACAGGAACAATGACGCGTTATCTTATCAGCGGAAGACGGCGGCCGGCCGGAGAAGAGAACTGAGTCACGGCAAGGGCGGAAGAGTGACATTTGGCCGTATCAAACCTTGGTTGCCTGGAGGTGGGTGGTGGTGTAGAGACGACGAAGAGTAGAAGCTGCCCAGAGGACGATAGCAAGGGCTCTCTGGGGTTATAGACCCGTTTATCAGACACAGTAGGCTTCACAAAGACACGCTCGTTTTCCATTATATACACCATCTATATCTCGTCCTCTATATTTGCATCATGCACTTAGCGTGCCCTTTGTGCTCGGAATCTCGTCCTCCTTGCCCTTGATGCGCGTGATGGCGGTACGGATAGCCACGGCCAAAGCTTTGAAGGCGCTCTCGGCACGGTGATGGTCGTTTTCGCCGTGCAGGCAGTGCACGTGCAACGTGATGCGGGCGCCCTGGGCGAAGCTCTGCATGCAGTGGGGGATCATCTCGCACGACAGGTTGCCAATCATCTCGCGCTTAAGGCCCAGATCGATGACGCTGTGCGGCCGGTTCGAGATGTCGACGACAGCGCGCGAAAGCGCCTCATCAAGTGGGCAGTATGCTGAGCCGAAGCGCGCGATGCCGGCGGCCGAGCCGAGAGCCTGGTGGAAGGCGTAGCCGAGCGCGATGCAAACATCCTCGGCCGTGTGATGGTCATCAACTAGCAGGGGGTTAGCGAGACTGGCTGACTTGGACGGCTGAAAGAGTTGACCTTGGCCGGGACAAAGCTCGGATAGCACAATATGCTACGACGTACTGTGTAGATCGCCTTTGCAGGCGAGGACCATGCTCCAGCCAGCGTGCTTACTGAGCGCATGCAGCATGTGATCGAGGAAGCCGATGCCGGTGTTGATGCTGATGGTCTGCGACTTGCTGCTCTGGGCTGCATGGCTCTGCTTGCTAGCGTCAAGCAGCCGGGAATCGGTGTTGGGCGGAAAGTCGCCGCCGTCGAGGTTGAGGGCCAACTGGATGCTGGTCTCGTTGGTGTCGCGGGAGAGGGCGGCCCAGCGGGGCGCCGGAGCGGAGGAAGCCATGGCGAGGTGGACTTTCGGGGGTAGCGGCGGGCAAGCGGGGGTTCCTGGCGGACAGTTATGGTCGGGGCGAATAAGAGAAAAAGCGATATCACAGCGTCGCAGCGTCGCAGAGTCACGGCTTCGTAGCGTCACAGCGGGACGTCGGCGGCCAAGCGGCGAATCAGAGCGCTGCCGATCATAAGCTGGCAAAAAAGCCTTTTCGGCGCTTTTTTGTGGGTCTTGTATCTGTGCAGCTAGAATAAGCGGTGTCGGTACTTGCCAGCCCAGAATCCTTGTGCGATATGAGACGAACGGCGTCTACCGCGGCTGCCCGTCTCTCCACGCCCTTTGAGTGAGTCCATGCATCCTTCGACCTTGAAAATCCGGCCGATGCTCCCTTGGACCGGTTTCAAAATTAGTAAGCCGAGCCACCTTCGCTGCCATTGGTTGGTCTCTGGAGCTCCACACCCTCCTCTCCTCTGTGACCGGGCAGGTCGACGGAAACTGAGATAATAGACGTGCAATTGAGACTCCCTTTCAAAAGACAAACGAGCAACAAGCTGCATCCTGTCGAATTCAAGGCGTGTTCCCGTGTTAACCGTGAACTTTATAAGCCGCCAGTCGCTGACTCTCACACAATAAAAGGCTAAATACAAGGCTTACATGTTTGCCCAGGAGCCTCACCTTCCTCATCTTTACTTGAGTTTCAATTCCTTGCTCAACACTTCTTACCTCACATCTATCTACCAATAAAATGCATCTTCTGGCCTGCCATGCGGAACACCGCCCTGAAGTCCTGCACTCGTTTATCCTACAAAACCCTCTCGGAATCCTAACAACATCAATCCGATCTAACACGCACCCTTTGATTCAATCCAGCCACGTCCCCTGGGTCCTTGACTCGGAAAGAGGCCGACTCCGTGGCCATATTGCTCGTCAAAACCCGCAGTCCAAGGCCATCATTGAAAGTCTTGCCAATGCCGCTGCTACGGATGTCCTGGCGGATGATGTCCTTGTGCTGTTCAACGGATCTGTCCACCACTACGTCACCCCCAAGTTTTACAAGAAAACAAAGCCTGAGACAGCTAAAGTAGTGCCAACATGGGATTATGAGGCGGTCGAGGCATATGGTAAGGCTTACATTTACCATGATACAAAGACACCCGAGTTCAAGAGCTTTCTTTCGGCTCAGATGGACGACTTATCCAACTACTGCGAAACGGTCATCATGGGCTACGGCCAAGGAGACAATCTTGGGCCCTGGAAGGTATCCGATGCTCCTGAGCGATACATTGACTTGATGATGAAGAATGTTATCGGCATTGAGATTGAAATCACATCGATTGCTGGGCGTTTTAAGTGGAGTCAAGAGAAGATGAAGGGCGATCGAGACGGTGTTATTGAAGGCTTTGCAGGCCTGCCAAGCCCATTTGCCGCTGAGCTAGAGAAGAAAGCTACGGCTCGTGCTGAGATTTATGACGCCGACAAGGCCAAGAAGCAACAGAAAGATGAATAGAAGAGGCCATATTCAAGTAGCCCATGATTGATGAACTCCAAAAATGATCAATTTCAGTATGCTAAGCAGGAAATAACCCTAAAACGACCGTGGACTCACAGACTTTGACGGCAGTGCAATCTCGGGGCCATGTTGTATCGTGGATATGGGACTACACCAGTGACGCTCAAAATTGAAAACAGTGTACAACATTGTAGCTAAAGTCGTCAGATCCCAACAGCCAGCACCCAGCAGCCATAGGTATAGTTTCGCGTTGCTAGTTTATCTTTGACGTCTGTTTGATTTCGTGGTCAAGCGCTAGTTATCGGAGTTCGGGTTAAGCCAAGTGAAGCAAGTCTAGGACAATTTCTGGGATAGAAAGAATAAAAATGTCTCCTCCACAACGACTAGTAGTTCCATGTAGTTACTACATATGGACAGCCCCACTTCAACCATTAGAGCAAGCATGCTGATAAGGAAGCTGCAATCGGACAAGCTTGACGCAAGCTACCGGCCAATTTCAGTTGCTTCGGATCTTGGATGTAGGAAGCTACGATGCCTGCCTGTTGTGGAAATGTGGAAATAACGGCATGCCCAGTCGGAACGGAAAACACTAAAAGTGGGTCTTGTACCCGGCTACAGAGGAAAAAAAGTGGCGACTTGGGTTGCAAAGCCGGTTCCGAAGTCAAAGCTAGACGAGGCTTTTTCAAATTTTTCAAGTGTGTGTTTATTGTGTGCTTCGATTATTCTTGTCTTTTAGACTACTTTGGTTCTGTGCAGCCGCATAAATTTTTGATTTATATTAGCTACATACATAGTAACTCTCGGGGATCTCCCAACTTTTTGTCCTTTCGCATACCTGCATTTCCTCTGTCGCGTTCCTTCCTTGTTGTCTCCCTGTGACAGCCTTGCGCCGCAGCCTCGCCCTTCATCGCGCCACAAAGCTGTCTACCGCTTGTCTCTTGCTGCTTCTGGCATTCCCACAAACCAACCCACTGCTTTTGTTTCCCGCCGAATACTCCAAATCCCTGCGACGAATAGGCCCGATCTGATAAGCGCCGCCATCATCGACCATGGCCACGGCTGTCCCCATTCAGATTGTCGGCGCTATCGCCGCCGACGGCGCAGCCATAGCATCTGCCAATGTCCCCCAGCCAGACACGCCGGCCGCTCCGACATCAGCCCACCGGATGACAAAACACCGAATGTCTCGTACGGCGACAACCCTCCTGCCGATCCGGCGCGTGTCGTACATAAAATGGCAGCGCTTCCTTGTTTTGATGCTGCGGGACTTTGCGCCCGAGGAGACATTTGATAACATGGCGGGTGACCTGTGGAGAGACCACTACATTGCGCCCGATCCGCTGGCCGTTTTGATGTTGACGCCGCGGCTGACCGGTTGGGTGATTCGCCCGCGCATGCTCATGTACATTTACTCGGCGCTCAAGGCCGGCTACGTTGACATCCCGTCTCTCCTTGCCGCCATGCTGCGCTTTACGTCTCTGGGTATCGTGGGAAAGCCGCCCGACTCTGAAAAGACGCGCTGGAAGTGCTCGTACAATACCGACCAAGCCATTTTCCACCGCCTGACCAAATGCATGTCCCAGCCACTTGCTTCGAGCACTGGCCCGACGCCGCGGCCCGAGCTGGCCATCGACACACTCCTCCACATTGTACAACGGCTGGCCGGTTGGATTGAGCTCTTCATCCAGGTATATGCCGTCCTGGCCGGCGACATCATGGGCCAGGTGGTTGACGTCACTACTCGCATGGAGATCGACTCCACCCACGCCGCCTTTGTGTTGTTCTTGCGACGGACATGCGACCACCCCGGAGTCCTCCGGGCTCTGGCCAAGCCATATGCTGCCAGTAAGTTTCCCTCAATGTCCTGCTACCATACGACGTTCTGACTAACGTTGTCTCTTCTAGAATGCCGAAAAGCCATCACGCAAAACCTCCAGCTCTTCATTTCTTCGACTGTGCAGAATCCACAGGTTGTCGACCGACTAAATAACTTCCGGCTCAAAATAGCCGAACTGGACCCCCCCACTTCCATCAATGAAGCCGTAGCCGAAGAGGAAGAGGCTGCAGCTGCCACGCTTGCTCTTGAAACTCTGACGTCAAAGCACATTCCGCCCACGAATTCACGGGCAGCTCTTTATATATATCTAAGTGCTTGTGTGAGTTAAACTTAGCAGTCCGTGGCAAAGAGCGAGAAACCAACGCCTGCTAATGCTTTATTCAATGCGCAGCTTGTAGGACGGCCAATCATTGACGATGCGATTCTATGCAACATCATCCGCAATAGATATCAGGTATGTTGCTGGCAAGGCCTTGGATCTCAAGCCGAATCCATGCTAACTTGGGAATCACAGCACGACATTCAGAACGGTATCGTGGACCTAATCCTCGCCTCGTTTGACGTGCTCGCCAATGCGGCCTTCCAGAACGAGCACAAGAGTACAGCGCAGCTGCTGCGATCCTATCTCACTAACAAGCTGCCACTGCTGATCGTTGCGCTGAGTCCTGGTCTTTATCCAGCCACCACCCCCGAGTTTGTTATTCAAATGGCATTGAACCAGGTCGACCCCAACACTTTCCCTACCTTGGCGGCCATGTTCGATGATACACGCAGCAATAACGAGTTTACCGAAAATATGCGCGACGAGTTTTGCTTTGCTTGCTGTCTGCATGGTCTCATTGCCGAGTCTAGTATTCCAGCGCTTCTCGGCGAGACCTACAGCACACTACCGCCCGGCGGTAAGTATATCAAGGCTACCCTCGTCCAGGAGGCGCTGGCTGATCCCGAACGCGCGATCAAGCTTTTGGACGAACTTGACAAGACCAACGGCAATGTTGGTGCTGTGTGCCAGGCATTAGTCGAGATATTTGGGCACCTGTGTGCCAAACGTGACACGGCCTTGCTCAAAACACTCTGCAGCCAGCTGGCTCGCCAACCGCGCGCGCTCGACGTAATCCAGCTCTTCGAGACACCAGTAACGCTACTCCAACCGCTCTGCAATCTTCTTGACGGCTGGCAGTATGATGAAGACCAAGCCGAGTATCAGCCCGTGTACGAGGAGTTTGGCTCCATTCTGTTACTTGTCATGGCCTTCGCTTACCGCTATAATCTGTCACCACCAGAAATGGGAATTCGCTCGCCTGACTCATTCGTGGCAAAGCTGATACGCGAGGGCCACCTGAGCAAGACCCTAGACGAGCTAACACCGACCGAAGAGGCACACCTGTCTGGCTGGACCCATGGACTGTTTGGTACTGACACCGGCGGCCTGACGGATGAGCTTATGGCGTCATGCCCGCCCCAAGACTTTTATTTGTTGGTAGCCACGCTTTTCAAGAATATGGTTGTAGCTAACAGCGAAGGCACGCTATCTGACGAGGCGCTTAAGGGTGGTATCGAGTATCTAGTGGACACCTTCCTGATGCCATCGCTCGTTCCGGCTGTTTTGTTCCTGGCTGATCAACTGAGTGTTGATCTTGAACAGGAGCAGCTGGCCATGGTCAAGATCCTCCACCTAATTCTGCAGCCCAAGGCAATACATAACGACACGGCGCCGATGCTTGTTGCCGTCATGAATCTAACGGCAAAGCCTTTGGAGCGTGCTTTACGCCGCTACCAGCGCCGTTACCCTACGAGTCAAGCCGTCGATCCACTTCTCGCAGCTATCAAAGATAGCATCCCGCTATCACGTCGTACTGGCGGCGCCGACCACAACGAGCTTGAGGCTTGGTGCGCCACGCCAAGCGGAGGTCTTGCTATCGCTGTGCGCTCCACTATCCACGGGTTTGTTCAATGGAGCTTGAACCCCATGGCTGGTGTCTCACCTACGCTTTATACCCACCGCCAGATCCTAGTCGCTATTCGTCGCATGACAGCCCAGCACGTTATCCGCCTTATCATCGACGAAATCAAATCTTTTACAACCCATAGCCCACCTGCGCAAAGCATTGTCTACGATGTTGCCCTTGCCCTAATCGTGTCTCCCGAAGTTACCAACTATCCGGAGCCCGTGGCCCACCTAGTCGACGAGGCTGGAAATATGCCCATTCCTACTCAGCGCCGCCTAACGTTGCGCGAAGTCCTGAGCATGAAAGCTGCGAGTTTCCACGAAATCCACCGTACGGATCCCGAGAAAGCCGAGATTGTCGTACGTCTTCACCGTTATGTGGAGGAGCAGATGACACCAGTCCCCGTACCGCCCCTAATGGAAGTCGACATGGCGCTGCCGCTTGGTGTTTCTACAGATGCCGAGGCTGCGGCCGCGGCTGCGGTTGCTGCAGGAAACGCTTCCGGCGCTGATGGCACAGTGCAGGCCGCAGTCACCGACGCTGCTGCCAAGCAACTGGCAGCGCAGGTGGCCGCTGTCGATGGGCTTAGTGACAGCATGGATCTTAGTATGGATATGGGCATGGGCGACATGAGCGTGGTAGGTGGCGGCAGTGGTGGAATGGATCTCGGTGGCGACGGCGACCTGTTCGGTGGACTTGGTGGCGGTGACGATTTCACGTGGGAAGGAATCGACATGATGGGTCTGTAAAATGCCTTAGACCTTTCCTGTGGCCTCAGAGCAGAATCAGCCCTGGAACAATGTCTCGCATCGACAGCCACATCTTCTTTTCTTTGTGTACTTTTTTTTTCATTTTCGATAGCCCGGCGTTTTTGCGAAGCTCCGATGACAGACGGAAGCAGGTGGAAGTTTGTGTTCTTTATTGTGTTTTTACGTATACTAGTTAAAATATGAATGAAAGGGGTCTTGATCTACATGGAACAAAGCGCGCGAATCTGGTATCATGATACAGGAAGAAAGAAAAAAAAGAAAGCAATAGCCACATGAGAAAAGCCCCTCTAAAGTCGTCTTTCATCGTCCTTGACAACTCAACCAATCACTCGCGCCGGCACAGCATCGACTGGCGCCGGCTGCATCTCGGATCGAGCAACAAGTGCAACCTCATCCGCCGCAAACGACGTCCACCAGACCAACACACTGTCAGCATGCGCCGCATCACAGCTAAACGACTTGACCATGCGCGAGCCCCGCGAGTGGCCAGGCGGGAATGCCGTAGTTGTGGCGCTAGGTACCGGGGCCGCATCGTCGTGTGCGTGACGGCACTCGATGTGTGAGATGATGAGCAGGTTGGAGCGCGGCGAAAGCGGCGTCTCAAGATCGCGCATGTGGAAGTCAAGCGCCGCCAGGGCCGGCGTGGCGCCCACGCGCTCGTAGATGCGCTGGTGGCGCCCCGCGCCGCCGATACTGCCTGTGTCGCAGTGGGGAGGTAGCCACTGGCCGAGAGCCTCGCGCGTGCCGTCGCCATGGGTGACAAGCATGCCGAGGATGCGCGCGCCGCGCTGGCGTATGTCGAGCGCGCAAATATCCTGCAACGCTGCGGTGCTGGAGTACACGCTGTGCGCACTGCTTTCGGTGTACAGTCCGCTGGCGATAGCAGTGGGCACGCGACATGCGGCAGATGGCGTTGGGACGGGAACTGTGGTGGTGGCGGGCGAGGAGGGTCGAGCGCTTCTGGCGAGGCACACGCCAAGTTCCTTGGGAAGCGCGGGCATGATAGTATCGGGGTTGTCGGGGATGTCGGGTGCATGAAAGAAGATGCCAGTGGCAGGTACATCGCCAGGGCAACTGAGCCCAGCCCAATGCTCAGTGAAAAAATGGTCGTTGGGGAGAATTTGACAATATAGATGCGGGCCAAAGTTGAACTTGCGGTCACGGCTTGTCGTAATCTGTAACAGAGAAGTGAGATTAGCGGGCGTACTAGGGATGGAGTTTGCTCCGAGCACGTACCGATATAACCGGTGAAGACCCAACACTCCCGCTTTCCCGCACATGGAAGGCCGTAAATTTTTCTCCGGCGGCCAGGGCGAAATGTGTGGCAATGCCCTCTTTAGTCCCCAGCGTGACCGTCTCCGTAAGTCGTTGCTTGCCGTATCGCGAGTCGGCGACTGTTGGCATAGGGCCGTGGACCGTCACTCCACACTTGCCCCTGCGGTTGTTGTAGAAAGTCAAGCCAGAGGCATAGCCATCCGAAAACTGCAGCGGGAGATAATGCAAAGTGCGCCAGTTGCGATAGTACGGAATCATGATGGAGAGAGAGCCGGTTTCGAGAGGGCGGAAGGCATGGTAATGGCCGGCGTCAAAGAACAGCTCCCGGTCCCATAACGGGTGAATCACCTTCTGGTGGTTGATGAACTTGTCACCTTCAGATTGTAGGTTGGATGCGCCAAAGGCAACGCGGATGACGGTGAAGGCCTGGGTTTCATGTTAGGGTTGAGGATCGAATCAGCGATCATAGATGACGTCATTGACATGTGACTGACTTACCGACTTCAACATGCACAACTGCTGCAAGTCTGTTCCATGTGCTGCGCCAAACAAGCAGCCTTTTGTCGATCCAAGCCACTGTGACTCAGACCCGTCGGCGTACATGATTTTGAGCCCACGGAGGCCATGCTTACTGACAGCAAAGCAGATCCCACGTGTTGGCACATCCCGCACCGAAATACTGAGGAGTCCTGGCCCGTCCTGGTTAAAGCACAGATCTTTAACGTAGTTGACAAAGAACAAAGTTTCTAATCTGGCCGAGAGTGTATGAAGAGGCCCGTCAAGCCCACCGCGGACAGGTTGCGTAACGGGCCCCACATCCAGGTTATGCCGATCGGCTTCGTGGATTAGAGGGACGGCTTGCACGCGCGTATGCAGCATATGCCACAGTGGTGTGCCATGTAATAGTAGCATGACTCGGTTCTGTAGTTCGGTCGGCAACGTAGTTTCAACGCCGACAAGCAAGCGGCCAAGGCTTGTAGCGCGATTAGCCCAGGCTGAACAGCCGTGCAGCGAGATCAGGTCCTGACTAGGGTATGCAGCTGGCTGGGGGAATAGGGCACGCGTAGATACGGCGAAGCGCAGGAGGCGCTCAAGTTGATCGGGGAACACAGACCGGGAAACCTGCCAGCACTGTCGGTGTGCGAGATAGACACCGCGCTCGGGCAAGCAACGGCCGCAGTCGGAGTGCAGCTCCATGGGGATGGTGTTCTTGAAGATGACGCGCCGGCGAGACCCAAACAGCGTAATTTCGCCGTCGGTGCGGCGGCGGCTAAAGAGGATTGCATCCGAGACCTGGTGGAAAGTGGCAATATCATGGCCATCCCAGTACACTGAGCGGGACGGACAGGGGCAAGGGGCGGGTCAGTTAGCATGCGCATGTGCAGGAAAGCATGTGGGCCCGGCTTCGGACTCTGGCAGCGATAGTGGCAGCGGCACGTCCGGGCTGTCGGTGCGGCTACTCACTCGCAAACAAATCGAACCGGCGCTGATGCATTGTCGGAGACTCCAGCACCAGGCGAAACTTGCCGTGGCGGACCAAATCGCGCTGGCATAGGAAGCAGCTCTGGTCGACCTGTACGCTACGATGCTCGTCGAACGGATCGGAAAAGAGCGATCGGCGGCCCTTGTGTGCACGGCCATAGGCCGTGGTGGTCGTGGTGGTCGCTATCATGGTCGGCGCGGCAGTGAAAAGAGCGTGGGGTTCGTAGTGTTCATTCACGATGAAAGACGAGGTGAGGGCTTATCAGATCAAAGGAGGGGCGTTGTTGTTGACACGTTATAGCGTAGTACCTCGTTGTAGATATCCGGTCGGTTGCGCTAAGGGCGCGGGAGATTGACGACCCCACGGGTGATAAACACCGTGTAACCCCCTAGAAATACAGGCAGTGAGGGGTGCCCCAACAAGAAACGCCTGTCAATACAGGGGATGTCTTGAGCTCACAATAAAATGGAGATCTTTCCCAAGCTCCAGCTCGATAAGCGATAAGTCCCGATAAGATAAGCCTGTGTGGCCAATTCAGGAACATGTGGCCTCCCGGAAGCCCATGCGAAGCTTCTTCTTGCTTCATACGCGTCTCGCATTCTCTTCCACACCATCTCTATCTTGCTGTAAACCATCTCTGCGTCTCCAACCTTGCTCTAGTTACCATGCTCTTCAAACGTTCTATGCTGGCTGCTCTAGCCATGTCCGTTCTCGGCGTCGCGGCCCAGGACTCGGTACGTTGATACTCACATACGATCAGGCTACACCCGCCACTAACACATGTGTCTCTGCTCTCGCAGCCTTCTTCTGAAGTCCCCGTTGATGCGCCCGTTGACGAGCTGCCGCCCCTGCCTGCGAAGATCACCACGTCGTTTCCCAACTCGGACTCCACGCTGGGCCTCAAGTTGGTCAATGGCAACCCGACAGTAGCGCGCATTGAGCTTGAGAACCAGGCAGCTGAACCTGTCCAACTGGCCTTTGTCGGCGGCCGTCTCGCGGCCCCGGCGTCTCCTGATACCGTCATAGTCAACCTGACTACTACCCAGTACGGTCAGCTCGTGGCTGCCGGCGAGACCAAGGCCGTTGAGTATGCTTTTGAGCTCGACATGAACGCGCAGGACGTCCTGCTCAACTTGGTTGCCGTTGTGGCCGATTCACAGGGCCAGGTGTACCAGGTCATGGCGTACAACAGCACGGCGAGCATCGTTGAGCCGCCCGTCAGCCTTCTGGACCCTCAGATGTAAGTGTACTACAAGCGTGTATTTTTTACAGCATTACCATGCTAACCATCGCTCTTCGCCTCCACAGTCTCTTCCTTTACCTTATTATGGCTGGCACCTTTGGTGGCATTGGTTATCTTGTGTACAAGACCTGGGTCGAGCCTATGGTTGCCCCTCCTGCCCCCAAGCGTCCCCAGAAGGCTAAGAAGGCAGTTCCCGTCGTTATTGAGCCTACTTCGGGCGACGAGTCTGGTGCTGCCAATGCTTCCGGCTACGACGAGAGCTGGATTCCTAACCATCACATCACCAAGCCCGTGTCTAAGCGCGTCAAGGGTGGTTCCAAGGCCAAGAAGGGCGAGTAGGAGACCATCGCTTGAGGTGTCTCGGTTAGGGTTACCATGTACAAATAGTGAAGACAATGAACTGAGTCAGTTGGTGATGTACAATATTAATTCTAAGATGTGATTGTGCCTGCATCCCTGTCGACATGACTACGTGAATCTACTGGCTGCCTTCCCCGATCACAGCTTCTTGTTGGCTAGCTCTTTGACCTGTTCTTCAAGCTTTGCGACTTCACCTAAACGCATTTGTTAGCGGGATCCATACATCAGCCAGCACAAAATGTCACCAACCATTACGAGTTGACTTGATGTCATCGTGTTCCAGCTTGGTCCAGCCCAAATATAGCAGCTGGTATGTGAACATGGCTACAAGAAGAACCTTGGCAATGGGCCGGCCAAAGGTCTTGTAAAAGTCGGTCTGGTAGTGTGCAAGGATGATTAGCCAGGTAGTCAACCACAGAATCAGAAGACCGGCCACTCTCAACCTACATGACTCGGAGCCGGCTTCTCAGTCGAGTAGCGCATGGCGTGCCGCAGCGTGGGAGCCGGCGGCAGCGCCCGGAGCACCGCCGTGGAACGGGGCATCCAATAGTCGCGCGACAGCGTGCGGCCAGTGGCGCGGACGGCAGATAGTAGCAGCGGCATTTCAAGTAGCCGGCAGCGGGGGGGAGGAAAATACAGGCGCGATTTCGTCCACAGGATGCGATTGGCGGTTCGGCGCCCGTGGAGGGCTGCATGCTCGCTTTTGGGCGCCACGGACAGAGGCGGCGACAAGTGATTTTCAGCAGGAAATCTCGGGTGTCTGTAGACTTTTAGCCGTCTAGTGTCAGCTACAACAGGAACACCATGGCCTTATGACGAGCGTCCTTGGGAGGGACTAGCCTTCAGGTACTAGCTAGACTTTTATTTTCTTCCCTTTCTTGCTTCTATTTTATTGAAAGTTTGCTATTGTTAGACCCTTCTTTTCACTTTTTGCCATTCATTCATTGATATTGATTCTTGTCTCTCGTTGCCCTGTAAAAAACAACGCAGCTTATATCTCCACCCGCCCATATACGCACACCGCACGCCGGATCACGCTCCTCCTCCTGCCCCGTCGCAACTATACACGCGCTCCCGCCCGAATATCCCATCGCTACACCCACCAAAATGGTGAGTGAAGATCTAGCCCGCACCGGCTGCCCCCCCTTCCACAAACAACCGCCCGTTAACACTGCCTCCGCCCCCTTAGAAATCCGGCCAAACCCTCGAACAACGCCGGCGCAATGCCTTGTTCGCGAAGAAACAGGAGTCTCGCATGGGCAAGAGCGAGTCCGACTTCAACAAGAAAATCCAGGACAAGCCCAAGGCGGCTGTATCGCCCATCGTTCTCGGTAAGCTGTCTTCTTTGCTGCCAACTCAAGTCCAAGTCGCCCCCCTCCCTTCCTTGTAAATGTTTTGGCGTTTCGTCCTGTCCCACGGCCCAAGCCCACTGTCTGCGCAGTTTTTCTAACGCCTACCTTTTACAGCACTTCTCGCCTTCGTCGTTATCGGAGGTCTTGTCTTTGAGCTCATCGCAATGTTCACGTAGACGCCCGCTACACCACACCAGCTACCCCCGGCTTACATAATGAACATGTCCTCGATTATATAAGCAATCCTGCTCGTCACTTCACAACTTGCGACACTGGCGGATCACGGCCGGCCGTCGCTTCCCCGGTCGACGGCGTGCGGAGATTCTTGTTGAGCGACACTTTTGCTCTTTCTTTTCGCCTCTCTCTTTCTCATAATTATATTTTTTGTTTATGTTAGAGCAACACCAATACCACGATTTTTCTTTCTTGCTATCTGATCAATCAAAAACTGGCTTTTAATACTAAGACACCATGAAACAGGGACAGAACCATGTGGACTGGAGATCAGTGGTGTGTGTACCTTAATATAGAATAAGAATAACGTGCGCTAGTCATCCATGTGTTGCTGTAAAACAATATGCGCTATGACAATTGCCAGAATCGTCCCCCACCTAAGCCCATCTTTGTGCTTCTATGGACCACCGGTCCGCCCGCCCGTATCCATACATCCATCCATTCCCGCAGGACTTGGGCTTTGTGCGCCTACATCCCCAGTGCGAAACCCTTGCGTCCCTCAGTCTTCATTCGCATGCCGGCCTCATACTGGCTTTGCAAATCGGATTGCATACGATCAACCTGCTTCTTGCTGGACTTGTCCATGGCACCTCCAGCTGATGCCGCAGCCTCCTTGCCAGCGCCAAGCAGTCGCATGAACTTTTGTTGCCGCTTGGCACCACCGTCTAGCGCACCCACACGCCAGTTGGATTTCGTCTCGTCAGACTTGGTTGTCCCCGGAGTGGCGAAGGCAGCGGGCCGGGGTTGAGATTCGGGCTCCTTGGCCTCTTTGGCCTTCTTGGCCTTCTTTTCCTTCTTGGCTGGTTTCTTCTCTTCTTCCCCTTCCTCGCTGTCTTCCTCTTTTTCGGAAGAAGAATCCTCTTTTGTCGCCGCATCCTCCATCTTCACATCGGAATCAGAATCGGCCTCTTCATCCCCCTGCGTCTTCTCTGTAGTCTTCTTTTCTTCAGCTGCTGCCGCCATACGCTCGTACTTTTCGCGTGCAGCCTTGCTCTCTGCCATCAGCTTGATAGCCTGGGCCTCAAGCTTCTCAGCACGTTTCAACAAGCGCACACGCTTCTTCTCCGTCTTGCGCTCGTTTGGCTGCGACTTTGCTTTGCTTTTTGACTTTCCCTTGCTCTTGCTCTTAGTGTTTCCAGTAGTTTTGCTATCAGCCTTTGAGCTGGCTTTCGCTTTAGCATCGGGCTTAGCCTGGGGGATGTTGGCCTTGACGGCCTTGCTGGCTTCGTGTTTCACTTCGTGTTCGTCCTTGCGAGCGGCGGCGCGCTTGGCACGTTCAGCCTGGCGACGGGCTTTACGCTCTACAGCAAGAGCAGGAAGATTGAAGGTTAGAAATGTATCTATCATTGTATGAGAATGGAGGTGGAGCGAAGCAATGGGAGCTTACCGTCGACAAAAGGCGCAGCATCGGACTTTGTAGAATCAGTCATTTTGTGGCGATGTGATAGGGGTGACGATGGTTAAAAGGGGACCGGTGTCAACCACTTGTGTATTAGATGAAAAATTGACACGAGGACTGGAGCTAGTATGTAAACTGTAGCTTCGCAACGCGCCTCTCTCTACTTTGCGCGGGATTACCCAACGGACAGGAAAAATAGAAAAAAAAAGTTAAGATTCTGCCGGGCGGTAAAATCGATAAGATGTTATCATGAAATATAAGTGGGCTCATTGTGGATTTCCTCTTTAGGCGTCACATTGTTGATTTTGACATGGGCCTGAGTGACCAACCACATTTGACATGTGACACATACGCCAGACGAAACGAGGACGAGATGCCACGCAATGGATGAAGCGGTGATACAAAGAGGTCTATGAATATGCAAGATCGCAAAAAGCATGTGCTATCGAGGCTAACGAAACACTAATGCAGAAAATGAATGGGGGAAGAGAAGAAGGGAGTGGATATTCTCAAACGGACACCGGTTTTATACCATACCATGCAGTCATTGGTTCGGCCCATGGTCTTTGCTGTTCTTGTCTCTTGGAACGTGGTACACAAGTTCTGTGACATCCTGGAACCATGGGATACCGAACTCATCAACCCCCGCCGACTCGGGTGTCGGTGCTGGCACAGGTACGATGAGACCTGTCGAGAATGGAATCTGTTGATGATACGGGCTAGTCTGCGTGGGAAGGGGCGCCGGAACCGGGACCGGAACCGGCGTTGGCACTGGCACAGCTTGGGTAGCTACAGTTACGGGTGATACCGAGCCAAAGCCAGAGCCAGAAATCCCAGGCGTTGCTCCCACTGATGGCGAAGGGGAGGCCGTTCTGTGTGAGTAGTTTCGACGTGAGGCATCAGCAAGCCCACGTGACACCACGTGGCCAATGTTGATGGAACCCCACGGCAAGCCGGATACCTCGTTCTCAGGGCCAAGGTCGCACGGCGCTGGGATTCGGTAGCTGCTGGATGCGTGGATACGGTTGCGCTCGGCACGTTGCGCGTGCTCCTTGTTTTCGCGGTTGCGTTCACCTAGTATGGGAACACAAGGGAGAGGACACCAGGTCATGGGTTAGCGGCGGCTCAGTAGTAGCGGCAACAGGGCGGCAGGCAGTAAGACAGCCAAGGAAGGTATTGACTCACGGAATTTACGCTGAGCTATCCGGTTCTGGATACGACGGCGCTCCTCTGGGTCAGTTACCTCAGACCAGTCGTCGTTTTTGGGTTGCCGCTTGCTTTTGGCTGTAGAACTGCCGCTGGCGCTTGGTTTCGAAGACAATTTCTGGGGCTCTTTGTCAGGGTTAGATGACATTGCTCTGAAGCGCGGGGTTACAAAAAATGAGAGAAAAATGATATGGCCAATAGAACCTGTTGCGTTGAAGCCTGAAAGCCGAGAAGTCGGAGTCGGATTTGAGATAAAGACCAGAACAGTGTGGAGGGCAAGATGGAACGGTGTCAGAAATCGGACGGGAAGTGAACAATTAGCCCGTCTGACGTGCTGCTGAACCTGGCGCTGATGCCACTACCAATGCCAGAAATGTAGAATTGAGAATGGAGAACGGAAGGTAGAGAATGCAGTGGTGTAGACAGACTCCGTACTTGTTGTGCTCTATCGTGGTAGTCTCTAAGTCTCGAGAACAATTGATCTGGCTTCAGGCTCAGGCAGCTGCCAGCCTTGATGCCACACTTGGTCCAAAGCTTCCAACTAGTTGCCAGCAGTTCCGGTACGGAAGGTTTAGGGGTAGCTGTGTGTAGTTTGCCGCGTGTATGTATACTTTGGAGTTCTCTCGGCCTCCGTACTAGTTCTGGTAGCTAAAGCTAGAACTATGATGCGGTGTAGGTGCGTAGCCGTGTAGTTTGTAAGACGGCAGTGGGAGGTTGTGGTTAAATCCTTGGCGGGGGGAATGGGGCCTTCTCGGATGGCCACAGGGTTTTCCAGCTTAGTGATGATTATGTCGGTACTCCGCCGGCTGTAGGGTAGGGACCACAGTGCTAAACTTCTAATGAATACGCGGAAAAGAGATGGCATTGAATCGAGCCGGGTCTGGGTTGGAGGGAGAGACAAGGCAAGCAATGTGAAGAGAGACTCTGAAGGGTCTTGTCTCTGCACTGGCAGAAAGTATGAATGTAAAAGATACTCGGTATTTGAGCCAGGAAAGTCCCAGCAACGCATCGCCAGACAATTGAGAAAGAGTGGACTTGGAGCTTGTTATATATTTGCATTCCAATCTTTGTTTTATACGGCTAGTTACATCTAGTTATAGACAACGGGACTCATAAATACAGACATAGAGTGTAGCCAGCATACAGGTACCCATAACTAGTAGTGGGTGGTGACAAGCCGCTTCCACTAGACCTCCTAGTGTGAGAAGGCTTCCCGGAGCAGCTAAATTAAATGACATTTTACTGGTGGCCACGCCATACTACAAACCCACCTCACGGCGTTAAGAACGCTTGTGAAATTGTGCCCCTTGGTCTTCTCTGCCAAGCTTAGCGTAACTCCTAGCCGCCTCTGCTGGTGTCTGCCTCCACACTGCTGCCGCTCATGGTAACAGTGTAGTTTTGTCGCTTGTCCTGGCGTTAAGCCCCCTTGCTCATCCGGACGTTTGTGCATGTCAGTAGGTTTGAGGCTCTGGCATGCTGACAATCGGGGTCATTCACGACGCTCGAGACCTTCTCTTCGCTCGGGGTTGAAGAGTAAGTGGGTGGGTGTTACGTGCTTATTACTTGGCTATAGACCTGGGCCCATACTCCCTGCCCCTTCGCAAGTTAGTGAGGGGTGTGAATTCTTCTTTACGTATTCGGGTTGTGAACCACGTATACATCGGCAAAGGTGTCGTCTTCCAAGCACGACTTCCGGCACTCAATATTCCGTGATTCAGCCATCGTTCTTTTTTGAGTCTATGGGCTTCTGCCCCCACGTGGATGAGGGCTTGCAGCAAACATGTTCTGTGTTTTGAGGACTCGAAATTAACAACGATCCCGTTGAGGTCTTGATTGAGGTTGTACGTCCGGTGCTGGTGAGCCTCAAATACCACGGTGTCCCTAATGAGATGGACCTCTTCCCTCTTTCCCCTCACGCCTCACAGAGGACCATCTGATGGCTTTGGTGTTGGCAATGCTAACAGTATTGATCGTGGTGGTGGCGATAGCAGGTATGTGACACCCCTTTAGAAATACAAGCAACTAGAGGATCCACTAACCGTCAGAATCGCCAATGTCAGGTTTGAGGAGAAAAGGAGAAGCTTTGAAGAAGAGGGGTTCAACGGGCGAGATACGGATTTACGATCTCCTAGCCGCTAAATGAGGAGAAACTAAAAGAACCCAAGATAATAAGATGCAAGTAAGAAAGCTAACATGAATAGCTATCGAAGAGATGAGGAAACAGCTTCATTCGCCCATGGCTCCTAGCTCTGGCTGCATGTATGTATGTGTGTAAGGATGGATGTATGTATGTACATATGCACTCAGGTATCTATAGTAACAATGGGCAGTATTTTAGCCCTGAGCTTAGAGGTGATGTCAGTTGATAAGCAATCCTTCCAGCAAGTTTAGAAGGAGTCTCCAAGACCCTGGACCGGGTAAACTGAAGCCGATTGACTCCACCCTATCGAAGAGCTTTGACCAGGTTCTGCAGGTCTTTGACTTCTAAACAACAACGGCCAGCGTAGATTTCGTGGTCAGAAACAGAACCATAGTGGAGGCCTTTCCATCGCTTCAGCTCTAGTGTTTTTTTTTCTTGGCTCTTATTGCGACCTTCCTACTTGCCGACTAGACATGGATTCTCTTCATCTTGTCGAATTTTAAGAATCATTTGGAATGCCTAGTTCAGGTAAACGAGCCAACATGGCTACAGGGTGTGTAACACTAAACATAGGTTGTGAGCTGCACATCTTGTCCTCCCTTGTGCGGCGCATTCTCTGCATGTCTGTCTCAACAAATACACATGTGTCGGTAATGATAACGAAACACTACTTTGTTGGCTGCCAAGCCATCGCAATAAGCAAGACACGAGCCTGATCAGATGAGCAAAGGCGCAGTTGATGAGCTGGCTTTGGGCTCAAGTCGCACAAGAACTTAGAAACCCGAGAACTTGAAAACGTGGGCATGTGGGAGATCACGGCAGCCGTCGCATCATCTGCAGATACTTTTGGACGCCATTAGTTACAGGACTCGTGGCCGATGTCTCGAGTCTCGATTTCCCTTGCCTAGTCAAGTCACGAGGTCAACTGCCTAAAGCGGACTATAGTCTACTATAATGTGCTTACGGGATCAATCCTAGCGCATATAAACAAGCAACAAGCAAAGACGAAGAAAAGAAGAAGAATCAAAGAAGCGCGACAACCGCCCTTCTTCAATCGACCACACGGGTAATTATTTACCAGGGCGTCTGCATTTTTTGACGACGGAACCCGCCAAAACTTTGACAGAAAACGAACAATAAAGAACCTGGTAATGAAGGATTAAGAGCCCAATAAGGGGAAAGTCACGCTCTAGCGATCTAGGGATGCGCTTGCGACAGGGGGGACATGGGGTTCGGCCTTTGGCTCAGACCAGCATAACTAGCATATAGTAGAGTTAGTTGTGACATGCTTGCATTTGCCCAAGTACCAGCAGCAGTGCCCCCCCCCTATCGTCCTTCTCTCTTCCCCTGACCTTCTCAGTGTATGAATGAATGCAGCTGTGTATGTATGTATGTAGTCACTCACAAATCACACAACCACTGGTTATAATCAACTATGCTTGTGCTTAGTTGTGCACTTATGTGTCAAATATGTACAGAAATGGCTCGACTAGGGGAGGGGGGAGAAGCCTGTAAAAAAACCCCAAATTGTATGCGAGCCGCGCTTCCTCAACCCACCCAACTCGTCCTGCCCTCGCCATCCTCGAAGGATTTTCCTCCCCCTCCGATCGGTGATTTTACCCTCCGATCGGCCCTGATGAACTCCAACCCTGCAGAACTTCTACCGATATTCTTGCTGTGTTCTCGCCGCGCTTCACCGTTTAGACAAAGTAGCTGGCTCTCAATGGCGCGAGTGCCTCCTCATCTATTCCTTCGCCATCGTGCTGTAACAGCCTGTCACAAGTTGTCTGTGTCAATTGGACCGCTATGATACAAGGGGATAAGACGATTTGGGGAAGCTGCGCCCAGGGCCATGAACTCCTCAAAACTCCCGTTAAAATAAGTGTTTTCTTTTTCTTGATTTTCTGGTCGATCGAAGATGAACAGGGCACAGTGAGGCCCGGAAGTCGATGAGTAATAAAAAGTCCAGCATTAGACTAGTATCCCACCGCTCGGTTTGTTGTCTCCCCTCCTCCCGGCGGCGTGAAGCGGCCTGAATCATTGGTGGAAAGCCCCCCATCACCACACCCCGCACGTCACATAAGACATCAGAAAGAGACAGGCGGACATATATACTGGCTCTTGTGCATCCTTAGAGTGTTTCGTCCGAAGAAACTTTATCAAGAATCCGAATGGCTACATGTGCCAGTCCTATTTATACACCGCCCACCTCAAGCCAAGAGAAGGGGACACGACACATCAGGAGCAATCAAGAAAAAGAAATGGACAGTGCGGTTTAATGAGAGCGTAAGCTCAAAAGTAAGACAATGCAGGCACTGCCGTAATGACTTGAGTGCCGTGCCATGTCGCATTACAAGCTACCGTCCGCCAGATGATACCATTCCCCCAGTTGAGCAAGAAATATTTAAATAAAAATGGAGTACTGGAAAAAAAAGTGATAGTATTGTACACTGCGCCAGCGATCAGCACGATGGAGGTTGCTAAACAGGAGTATGGGGGTGCGGGACACGGGCTAGTGAAGATGGAAGTGGGAGACGATACATGGGAGAGAGCGTGTGCCGATGGGATCAGGGGGATATATGTTGGTTAACCGGGCGTTGCGAGTAAAACAGACCGGTAGATGGACAAGGACAGTGCGTCAGGCTGACTGTAATCAGGAACGAAGCCCATGATGTCGAAAGCAGTGCAAAGGCTAGACAAAGGAAGAAGGGAAGCAAGCCACCACAAGCAAGCCATCTACAACCAGTTCCTTACCGGCTATCCTAACCCTCGCGACGAGATTTTCTCTCGGCAATCCGCTTCTTGAAACGGATTTCTGTCTTGCGACGCTCTCCTCCATCAACCTTTTGCCCCTGACGAAACTCCCACATTCTATCCGTTACGGTCAACGTAGCCGTCGCACGACCAGAGGGTAGTGCATAGGGTCCGGAGATAGTCTGAGCACCCTTTACGGCATAGCCTCTAACGCGGACCTTTTCGTCAGCCAGCTCCTCTGGTGCTGTGCCGTACGGCACATTAACCACCTTTTTGACGTCTGTCTCCAGATTGTGGTCGACGACAAGTGTGGCCTTGCCGTCCTCCACATACTTGAAGTCGCCACCGGGGCCAAGAAGGCCGTTGCGGTAGCGCTGCAGCCACTGCAACAGGTACTTGCGCGAGCGAGCAGGCTCGACTCCGAGCTCGCGGAGCTGTTCCGACGACAGCGTAAACAGTGCCTCCCATGACGGGAACTTGTCAGCGTATTGTGACAGGTTGCGGCCAATTACGCGCAGGAAGGTGGGCACATCGGGGATAAGGGGAATGGGTGCTGGCACACGCGGTACTGCTGAAGAGGACGATTGTTCATTTGGCGCTGCAGAACCGGAAAGGAGCGTTTGTGATGCGTGCAGCAGCCGGGTTTGTGTGCCTAGTGCAAGCGCCGGAACGAAGACGGCGCCAGAACGGACAGGCGCCGAGACAAGGGAGCGCGCGAAGCGGAGGCTGGCCATGACAATGGATGTGTAAGACAGGAGAATATCAAGATATGGCTATGAACTAGACGTCAGCTCGAGTCCAAGAAAAAAGCACTGCCGGGTATCTGAGTTAAAGCTTACAGGGCAGAGTGGGCAGGGTTCGCTGTTCCAGGTCAATTGGCCGGCTGTTCTGTCCGGCCGCCGATAGATTACAAGTCGTGCCAAGACGCCGGGCACTTCCAACTAAAGCGGATGCGAAAAAAAAGAAATGCGGATATTGTGTCGTTCGCGGCTGAAGCTGAGGCTGCTGCAACGGCTTCACCCGCGGCACTGCAAAAGCTCCAGCTTCCGCAAAGCCTCTCGGAAAATCCAGCCCGCATCGCGAGTCACGTGGTGATATGATAAGCTTGTTAGACAGGGGTGTCTGATGTTCCGGAGGCTAATCTTCGGCAGTTCGGAGTGGGGCCGATGGCTAGCACCACAAGTCACCATTACTAAACCCCGGCATCAAGTTCGTGACCTCCGAAGTAGTTAGCTTCCCTCTTGTTAGAGAGTTGTCAGTGGGTCCAAGACCGCATTCGAATGCCATGGTCCCAAAATGGATATGGGCCACCTCTCGTGAGGCGATTCCAAGACGAGTTACGTCTAGCCTCGAAACCATGGGCAAGAGTTCATAGTGTGACGGCTTTTGTCATCCTCTACTTGGCCGCATCAGAACATGGCGTTACTACAACTGTGACGATGTAAACCTCCTCACGCTCATCCGGAAGCATATTAGAACTCTTGTCTTGAACCATTCCGTATCATCTACCATGGTACTTTTTAATCTTCTAGTCCTCTGGTCTAGTTTTCTAGTCTTCCGGTCTTCTATTTCTCTATTCTTTTTGCCTCCCACCTTCTACCCTTCTATTCTTCTAACCTTCTATTCTTCTATCTCTCTATTCTTCCAATCACCCAACCATTGTTTCATCATTCTTCTCCCGTGATATTCAAGTAGAATATCATAATCTCAACCCCACCACTTGCATCCTTTTTGGTGCTTTGACATCTGAGACCATGCCTCGTCCCAAGTCATCCAATAGGCTTCGGGCTGCTTTGGAAGGAGAAGCCCTGTACCACTACAACTTAAACCACTGCTTCAGTAAAGGTGAGTCTCTTCCATCCCGATCACACGGGAGATCACATGCCAATATAATCGTGTTACAGGCCCTTTTGACGCTCAAGTCTTGAATGATCTACAAATCCTGGTGTCTTCTAAAGATCATCCAGCCGCGACCAGAGCCTCATCCTCGGATCTTGCGACAATCCAACCAGTACTTAAAAAGAGCCGATCAGGCCACAGCAGTGATTTGCCGTTCATTGTTGCTCTCCGTAAACATGTAACTATTACGCGAGAGTACGTTGGTGAGCATACAGCTCAAGACAACTTCCACTTGCCCAATGTCGAGGACTACCTCAGCTTAAAGACCCATGACAAGATGTCTAAAGTCTCTGCCCACCTTCCCAACTACAAACAGCTTCTAAGCAAAGATCCATCGCTGGCTCGTGAGTTTCCAGCGCTTGTCGTCTCTCCAGTCTCCAAGCTTCGGAAGTTCATGACATCGTTTTGTATCGAAGTCCAGCCAGTCGAGCCCATTGAAGGTTTACTCTCTGCGGCCCGGAGTCTTGGCACCAGCCGCCTCGGACCCTCTTCTCCGGGCGCTATTACACCAATCATTAGTCTCGCTGTGTCATTTAGTCCAGGCACCGTTGACTTGACTTTCGGTCTTGAGATCCGCTGGAACGTTTCTAGCTCTCCATGGCTGTCATTACGCAGCTCCAAGGAGCGTGTTGCCAGTCGAACGCTTATCCATGCAGCATTCCCATCTGCGGCATATGAAGACATTAGCCCCGAAGATGCAATTAAAGACGTCAACTGGGCCGATTCGCCCAACGGAAAGTCTTCAGATTCAGATCTTAACAAGCTGCTGCGGCCAATACCGGAGCCCTCGCCTAACATCTTCAGCCCTTCTCAGTTCTACGAGGCAACCTACATGCCGAACGAGAATGACCCGAGCGCGCATGCCATTACTGTTCCTGGTCTAGCTTACACGCTTTATAAATATCAAAAGCGGAGCTTGAAGTGGTTGCTTTCGCGTGAGGGCGTCGCCTGGGAACAAAGACGTATCGTCCCTTGTGTCTCATCGCATCCGACACTTCCTAGAACGTTCCGTAAAGCTAAAGATGCCGAAGGCAAACCGTTTTACATTAGCGACGTCTTGCAACTCGTCACTCGGGATCTCTCTCAGTGGAAGGCTGCTGATAACATGGCCCAGGGCGGCATCTTGGCTGAAGAAATGGGCCTTGGTAAAACCTTGGAAATCATTAGCCTTATCCTCTTGCACCGCCGCTATTTGCCCGTGTCTCCATCTAGCCTTGGCCCCCATTTGTCTACAAAGGCTACTTTGATCGTTTGTCCTTCATCTTTAGAGGCCCAGTGGCTAGACGAGTTCAAAACGCATGCACCTCAGCTAAAGGTTACAATTTATGAAGGCTGTCAAATCGGAACTCCCGAAGAGAAAGAAGCCAAGGTCGGGTTCTTGGCTAGCCATGACGTAGTCATCACCACTTACAACATTTGCTCTAGCGAGATATACTACGTCGATGATGCCCCAGAACGCCCGCGTCGCTTCGAAAAGGTGTACGACCGGCCCAAGTCTCCCTTGGTGCAACTGAATTGGTGGCGCCTATGTCTAGATGAGGCCCAGATGATTGAGAACGGCTACTCCCAGGCCGCGAAGGTTACCCGGGCTATTCCACGCACATTCTCGTGGGGTGTAACTAGCACGCCTTTCAAGAACCAAACCAAGGATCTTTTAGGGCTCTTGTCTTTCCTCAACATAGCGCCTTATGCCTCCCATCCGCCAGCATGGAACTCCCTCATCGGTATGCACCACCATGTGTTTAAAGCCTTGGTCTACAAGATTTGTCTACGCCACACCAAGGCCCAGGTGGCTCATGAAATTAAGCTTCCTCCGCAGCGCCGATACGTCATCACCATACCCCTTGGCAAAGTCGAGAAGCAATATTACCAGAGCCTGCTCAAAGAAATGGCAGATGCCTGCGGTCTCAGTCTGGCCGGCGAGCCCCTGGCTCCCGACTGGGATTTGGCCTGTCATGAGGACAAGATGCGCAAATGGCTGCACACACTGCACCAAGCCGCGTTGTATCCCCAGGTTGCCAAAAACTGCACCCGTATCAACCTCTCTGAAAGGGCGGAAACAATTCACCATGTGCTTGAGGCGATAGTGGAATCTAGTGACAAGGTCCGCACTTCCAAACAGCGACTTTATATGACTGCTTGTCTCTACCATGGACAGTTGTTAGATGCCACCAATAAGCCCGAGGAAGCGCTAAACATCTGGGATCCTACTCTTGAGACCCTTGGTGCCATGGCTCAACGCTTGAGAGACGAAGTTTCTGATGCCGTTGCTGCTGACAGACTCTTGATCAAGTCACACAGCACAGACAGCTCAAACAATGACGAGTAAGTTCCATCCTCTAACTTGGGTTTCTGCCACTCCTGATAACATCACATCTGCTGACGCTCATCCTTAGATCCCTTGTCTTGACCGAGGCTCGCCGCTCCCTGCGCGCTACACTTGAGCTTTACCACAGAACTGTATCCTCTTGTGCCAACGCCTGCTTCAAGATCAAAGTCTCCAATGAAGACCAGAACCGCTCGGACCCCATATTAGATGAGCGTCTCGAGACTCTCGACCGCAAGGCCAGAATTCTCCGAAAGGAAATGGCCAAGGATACATACAGCAAGGCGTGGAAACTCATAAAAAAGGTCCATGGAAAACAACTTGTGGAATTATCTGATCTCCCTTTCCTCAAACGTGCTGGCATGGGAAGAACCAACGTCACCAAGCAGGCTCAGTCCATCTTCAACTCCCTCAACAAGCAGAACCACTACATAAGCGAATGGCGCGCCAAAGTAGTCAAACTAATTCTGTGCCCATTGGTCGACGAAGACGATGGTGCTACAATCGATGATTTTGAAGACGAGGCCACGACCAAATTGGAGCTGTACTCTTACATCATGTTCTTGTGGATTTTTATTTCAGACCGTGAAGACGCAATGACAGGTGGCACCAATATGATCATGGCTAACGAAGTTGAGAGCGCCAGAGCGACGGTGTCTTTGAATCAAGCATCAGGTTCATCCCTTCTGCTTGAGCTAATGTCTATACGCCACAACGTGAAGCCAAGCCCTGCAGATGGCTCGATGAGAAGCGCCATGTCGAAACTCCGCAATCTAGCCAACAGTTCGGCTCTGATGTCGCCGGACGACGGAGTCGAGTTCTCAGTCGCCAAGGCCCACGAAGAAATGCTCGGCCAGATAATCACGGAGCAAGAAGCGCTAATTGCGGCACTGAAAGTCGAGCTGGACTTGTTCAAAGAAGCCCTGGCCGCCCGGAAAAACTTTTACAAGCACATAAAAACAGTCTCAGACTCCGTCCGTGAATACGCAGGTCCAACTTCGGCTATGACCTTGGCTAACGCGATAGACTATGAGGAGATTCAGAAAGATATGGCAAAGCGCAGCGAGCGCCGATTCCAGTACCTGCTAAATCTACAAAGCGAAATCTGTGAGAACGATACAGCTGACCAGGACTGCCTCATCTGCCGAGAGCCCTTTGCTATTGGCACGCTCACAGCGTGTGGTCATCAGTTCTGCCAGTCCTGTTTGGCGGAGTGGCACCGGGACCATAGAACCTGCCCTTTGTGCCAATTTTATCTACGACCGTCGGATCTGCACAGATACACCAAGGAGCCAGAGCAGCCCCGCCTGCATATCACGCAATCCGAGGGTAGTAGCACTAATGCCAACGAGGCTGCTACCGGCCAGAATATCATAGGCAGTTCCAGCCAAGCCCCTCCCCAGGACGCCATTCCTGACGCCAGTGCAATCTACGCGACCTTGGATGAGGGGACACTCGCTGAAATCAACAGCGTATCGCTTAATGGACACTCATACACGGCCAAAGTCAGCGCAATCGTGCGCCACTTGATCTGGTTGCGACGGACCGAGCCGTACGCGAAATCCCTCATCTACTCCTCCTACACGGGCTTCCTCAAAGAGCTCGACCAAGCCCTCAGCGCCCTCTCTATTGACCACGCCACTCTGGGCCAAGCGGGCGCGATCGCGCGCTTCTATGAAGACTCACAGACAAAAGTGCTGCTGCTGGACTCCCGGGCAGACAGCGCGGGGCTGAATCTCGTCTGTGCCAACCACGTGTTCCTGTGCGAGCCCCTGGTCAACACGGCGCTGGAGCTGCAGACTGTTGCGCGCGTCGACCGCATTGGCCAGACGAGCGAGACCACGGTCTGGCAGTACCTTATCGAGGGGACGGTCGAGGAGGCCGCGTACCGGCTGGCTTCCAAGCACCGGCTCGAGCATATGCCGGCGAGCAGTGGCGATGGGCAGGGCGAAGAAGACGATGGTGATGCCAGGATGAGATTGGAGAAGGCGGATCGCTGGGTGGTGGAAAATTCGAAATTTGCCTCCCTGATGAACAAGGACCGCAATATGGCTGAGGCGGTGCATAGAAACGATCTGCTGGCATGTTTGTTTGGTGCGACTCCAGGCGAGACTTGGATGGCGAGACGGTGAAGTTTCTAGTGAAGAGAGGTGAAAATGGGTTTAAACGGAGATGAGGGCAATAAGTCTTAATGAGAATGCAATTATATCAACAATTTACATTAAGTACAATCTAATGCACGGTGAAAATGAAACAAAACTAAGCAAAGACGACGATACATAGCAAGACAAACACAGGCTACAGAATACAAGATGCAAAAAGAAAACAAAGATGCAGGCGTCGCGAATGAAACAAGGAAGAAAAATCCCAAAAATGCTAAGAGGAAAACAAAGAAAAGAAAAGCCAGTCTAGCCAACACCGAATGACACACAGCACCATCGCCTACTGTCCCGTTCACACCGCCAACACAGCCGCCAGGCCGAACACCAGTGCCACCAGGGCACCCGCGCCCAACGGGCCGCTGCGACCAGCTGCGTGCGACGCCTGGTGCAATGCGCCAGGGAAGTTGCAGGCGAGGGCCTTGGAGTTGTTCTTCATGGCGTAGCTGCTGGAGTACTGGGTGCTGCCGCGCAGTGGGCAACCAAACTCCAGGGCCGAAGGGCAGCTCTGGACAATGTCGTAGCAGAGGTCGTCGCAGGGCAGGATCTCGCGGTACGGGCCAGGGTCAATGACCTCGTTGATCTCGACGTTGCGCGCGGACAGGAAAGCTGGTGCGAGCGGTTGTTGGGATAGGTCGTCGATGATCTCTTCGGACAGGCGCGTGCCATTGGGGAACGCCATTTCAGCGTTGCGCACATGGCTGTCGGGGTTGCTCGAGTCGTAATCCTCGCAACGCGGGATAACCACTGAGCACAGCCACTGCTTGTATGCTTTGCGACAGTCGTCGCAGTTGCGAACAAGTGAGTAGCGACCGGCCGGCTTAGCCTCGCAGGCTGTCTGGGCGAGTGCCTTTTCAAAGGCTTCGTACTTTTCAGCGGCATAGTTGTCGTACAAGTTGGCAAGCTCAGTCATGTTGTACTTGAGGATGTTAGACGGGACAGCGTATTCGGTGTCATTACAGAATTCGAGTCCAGTTATGATACGGCAAGTGGTACCTGAGGAATTGTCAGCTTGTGGAAAACATAAAACAAGAAATTGAATAAACACTCACTCTCTTTGGTCTCAAAAGGCGTCCGCGCATACACTACACCACCGCCGCCAATACGACCGCTTGAGCCAGCCAGGTCGCGCGTGTTCTTGACTTTGATGTGCTGCTGTGTCGCATTGCCGGAAATATCAGCCACCTGCACGGGGATAGCGTAGTATGTGGTCTTGGCCGTCAGGTTGCCAACGTAAAACTGCTGCTTCGGGTGGCCACCACTGCGCCTGGTCATGGTAATTGTGACATCGCCTGTGTCGTCTTCATTGCGCTCCGAAGCAACAGCGGCATAGTTTTGCATACCGCAGTACGAGTAGCGCAAGCCCTTGAGGTTGTCGCCAGTATCGGCGAAAAGCACATAGGGCGGCGTACCCTCCATAATCTCTTCGACAAGCGAAACGTTGCGGTCCATGGTCAGGTTGCCGGTAGTCAGTAGCGCAGCCTCGGCGTCACTGTCGACCCAGAATAGGCGCTGCTCGGTGGTGACATAACGGTGGTAGTAGGTGTCGGTAGATACAGTCACTTCAAACTGCCAGTTGCCGGTATGGTTGGTCAAGTTGGTGGCAGCAGCGATAGAAAAGTATACAGAGTTGGATGTACTGACATTGTACATGACAGCACCTTCGGTAAAAGCCACAACGTCGGTGTTATTGGTATTGTTGGGCCCAGGGCTGGTGTTTTGAGTTGACGTAGAGACATATAGAGTCAGCTGGGGTGGCGCAAAGGTCACATTGTCGTTGTTGGCCGATGGTTGCAAGCATGTGTTTGCCGAGATATAGACAGTCTCGGTGTCTCTCTTGACGAGACCCTCGGGACTCCAACGTTTCTCATAGTCATCGTCATCCTCGTCCTCGAAGAGTTCGGCTCGCTTGGCAAGATCGGCCGATGCCGATGTTTCCGTGGCAGAGGCGGACGACTCGGACGGCGATGCGGTTGCGGTTGCCGATGCCGACAACGATGAAGTAGATGTGGCCTCACTTCCCGCCACCTCAAACATCAGAAACACGGTCTCGTTAGCCTGGATCGTCAAGCGCTGGGGCTCATTGTTGGGAATGACAGTAGCAATGGCGTCGGCGCGGCCCAAGATGCTGCGATCCAGCAGGCCGTTGATGGCGAACTCGGACTCATAGCGCGGCACAGGGGAATTCTGGCGGTCTTCCAGCCATGGCTCGGCGAGACGAGCAGCCAGGCGTAGGCTGTCGGCGGGATTGGCGGACAGTCCTGTTGCGGGCTCCACTGACGGGGAGCTATCGGAGGCGGACACGAGGCCGGTCGAGAGAGCTAGCGCCGCAGCAATGAGCTGGAGTGGCGATATCCTGGGGCTCGCGGCTAGCGGCATGGGAGGAAGCGATCTGAGATTCATGGCTGGAATGGGAGAAGGCTTCGTTCTATGCAGTGCCAGGGGGTGAGGGTCTAGAAAGGGCGACTGCAGGAAGAGAGGAGAGGAAGGGTGCTGTGAGAAAAGCAAGGGACCATGAGACAGAAAGAAAAAATAGAGGAAGGAAAGAAACGGCAGATCCAACTCTAGTAGCAAGACGGGGGGACGACTCCATACAAGTACGTCGCGTGGTATGCTCGGAGAAGCGATCTCGCCCAGGTGTCCGACCGGGGGATGCAGGCCTGGCCAGAAGGCCTCGAGCGTCCTTGCTGGTCGCTATGCCGTAGCGCTGGGAGTGGGCGGACGGGTGGGCGGACGGTGGGTGGTTCTGGCGGTGGTTCTGGCGGCGATTCTGGCAGTGCTGGCAGTGCTGGCGCTGATTGAGGTGCTCGCTCTGGTACTGGTGCGGGTGCTGCTGGACTGGCTCCCAATGCTAATAGAGGGAGGGAAGACTCGTGCTTGTATGTGGGTTCTGGGCTTGTGCGCTCTCGTATCGTTGCGTTATTGTGGGCTTTACAGAAAGCGGACGGGTGGAGTTGAGCCTCAGAAGCTGGCAGCCGTCATGCTTTTTGTGCCTGTTTTGTGCCTTTGGCTGTCTTGTCTCAGGCGTCTCGATATTGTCTCATGTGTCGTGGTAGTGGTGCGTGTGCGCGGATCTTCACAGCCTCGTCACCAGGAGAGGGGAGGCCGATGAGAGAGAAGCCCGACAGCAAAATAGAGAGGAAATGATGCAGAAAAGCGAACGTGCAGAGGCTGAAGAAGCAACTGAACACAGAGACGACAACGAAAGAAGAAAACGCTGTGTCCAAGTCAAATCTCGGCATAAGAAAAAGACTGAGGAAACAGCAATACTGACCCAGCATCACTGCGGTCCCATGTTCGCCAACCCTAACCCTAGCTACGGCACAGACGTTGTCCTCTTGTTCTCTGCTGGTCCCGCCGCGGGCACAGCCTCTGCATCACCTTTTTCTCCCAAGCATAGGCCCCAAAAAGAGCCGCTCCTCACCAATAACAGCCCTCCATATATGTCCTGCAAGAAGACCATAAAGAGACAACAAGAGAACCAAAATTCCATAGCTGCTGCCCATTTCCACGTGAATCAAATAATTAGGTCAACGAGCCCGCATAGTAGTGCGTGTGTATATAAATGGCGCCAAGATATTTCTATAAGTCATTTAACCCCCCGCTTTTGCTTGCCTTGGATCCAATATGCCGGCAGAGCCACCCAAGGCACTGGCACAACCTTGACCATCGGCTTCCAGTGTCGCCTTTTTGTTCATGTTTTGTTGTTGATTTTGCATATAAATCCGTATTTGTATCCATGTACATTTGTGCACGCGACCAGTTTCTGCTTCTTAGTCTGACTTGGACAGACCAGCAGCCTGCGAGCGGAGGTTCGAGGCAGTCGAACTCTGGCGGAAGTGGGGAGCCAGCATGGGAGCCATGAACGAGTTGAAGACGAGCTCGGCACCACTAAAGATTCAAACCAAGTCAGTCAAGAATCCACACGCGGAAAAAGAAAAGCTTTAAGGAGAGACTTACCGGAAAGCGGGCAGCGACAGCCACAGCAGAAACACGAACTTGAAGGTAAAGTAGAAGGGGAACCAGTACACCACCTGGATGAAGCTTTCCAGGACAGTGAAGGACGAAAACACAACCCAGTAGGTCAGCCACTGGCGGTCATCATCGGTGCTGGCCGAAAACAGAGCGTTCAGCGAGTAGTAAGTGGGCACAACAAAACCAGCCAGGTTGGTCAGAAGCTGGCCACCCAGGTTAAACACGATAAGGAATAGGTACAGCGAGATGAACCCGATAGCACCGTAGGCCTTGGGGACACCGGTAGCCTTCTCGAGGTTGCGGATGGCAGGGTACTTGGACAGCTGCAGGCGAACAAAGGTTAGCTAGCACTCGACACAGGGTGAAAGGCATGGGGGTGTGGAGAGAGGAGGGCTGGGGCATGGCCTAGGGACAAAAGCTTGTCGTTGACATTTAAGTGAATGTCTCTGCAGGTACTTGTTTCGATCGCTGTCTCGATATCCTGATAACTATTCCGATGTCCTGATGTCCTGATGTGATGACCCAATGTCTCGATATGGTATGCAAACACGCAAAACTCACTTCCTTGTCCAGGCTAGCCACAACGGCGTTCACACGATCCTGAGGAGCCGACATTGTTTTGATTCTTTCTGATGGATAATAATAGCTTGTCGAGAGTCTCGCGATGGTGATGATGTGTTAGCGGAGGAAAGTTTTGTTCGCCGGCTTTGGACCAGCAAAGCAAATAAGAAAGCTTGTGTGGGCTCAGCTCCATAGGCCAAAGGCAAAGGTGGGCGGGCACGCCAGCAAAGGAGGGGTAAGCCGAGAGTTTCCAGCCAGTGAGAGGCCGGCAAGATCCTAGCTTGGGCGGAGCTGTAAACCCTAGGCAGATAATGAGGAACAAATGTGGATAACTGCAAACTAGCTTCACCGTAACACTACAGAGCTAACATGGCGGCAAGATATATAGTTATCAACTAATCAACTAACCAACTACCCAATTATCTATTAGATAGCCGTGAGTGTACTCAGTTACACATATTCATGGCTACGTATTATACCGCCGCAAGCGGTCTCTGATGCTGATGAGACGTGCCATAAGCAAGATCCAAGCTTTAGCTAGTGGCAGGCACCTCATCAGTAAGGGTTAGGGGTGTCTTCCACTCTCGATCGCCCACACTCCCAGGTATAGCACACTTCTCACTTATGTAAAAACTCACGGGGGCTTTGTTTCTAGCCAGTGACAACGGCCAAAGACGAGTCAACAGGAAAGTTTATGTTGAAGTTCTTGGCGGGTAGAAGCTTTCAAAACTTGCAAACCCCGGCTGTTTTTTTAGCACAAACTAATTGGCTAGCGACGGGTGTTTGCAAATGAGGTGCAGAAATGCACAACATAGATGGCTAGTTATTACAAAAACAAAGGGAGAAAGATTGCGTGGGCCATCGAGTGCATGACTAAGGCGCAAAAGTGGAGCATATTTTTGTTTGTGCGTTGAGTCCAAGTAAACAAGCAAGAGCCGGAGTCAAAGCAAGACCGCACGAGAGAGATAAATGGGAGAACAAGATGCGCGTGTTCTACTAATATGGGAGCCAGATAATGAAACTCGACTACAAGCATACAATTCAAAAGAAACAAAATCACACAATTACAATCCAAAATTGCCTTCAGAGGCGCTCACAAAGTAAACACACACACGCACAACTCTTCCGTCGTTGCCTTGTTTACTTTTCGTACCCGCTTTTATTGATTTTATTTCTGTTTTTGTTGACCGGCCCCACTTTTCACACTGCACCTGCCTCGTTACCGCATCAACATTTTTTTTTTCATCAAAATAAACCAAACTCTTATTTTTCTTCTTGTTCTCACAACAACTCCAAAATCAACAACACCTTAGCATCACCTCTGTCGCCAACTCCACCGTCCATCGACATCCCACCCTCGCCGCCACCAGCTCAGCGTCTGTCACGGCAGCCAATCTCCCTCTCCGCCCGCGTCCCCGTGAGCTGAGCCTGGGACGTCCCTTTAGGCGCCTTTATTTTCGTTATTCTTGCTCCCCTGGAGTCGCCATCCCATCCCATCCCATCCTTGCTACTGGCCCTGCTTCTTCACTGTGCACCGACCTGGCCTTGTGTCCGTGTCCGTGTCTGTATGCCTGTAATACATAGCCTGTAGCCTGTCGCCTCTATTATTGTTGTTTTGTGCATTCTTACCCGCTATTTTGTTCTGCTTCCAATATTTTGCCTTTCTTTTCTTCCGTGTCGCTGCACGACGCCACCGGTGTCCTCTTCTTCTCGACTAACTAGTCACGTATTGCGGAGGCCTGAGTTTTTGTTGTCACGGGCAACACCTTTTCTTCTTCTACACATCGGCACCAAACCCGTCTGACTGGCCTACCACTCCCCCGGCCGCCGCTATCGCGTAAGTCCACCACGTGCTGCATGTCCCCGTTGCGAGCCTACCGTGTCGCCGTCACCAACCGCTCCATTTAAGACCACCCAGCTAATATTTGCCGCTCTAGATTGCGTGTTTTAGTTGTCCTATCCTCCTCATTGGCGTCCTGATCACGTCTGCTCGCTGCGCTTACCAAGGCAGCCTTTCGTACTCGCCGAGTTACCTTCCCTTACGACCTGTCCTGCACACACAATGGCTCAACCACAGCCAGACCAGGCTCTGGCACACATGAATAACATGGCGGTCCCTGTCAACTGGAACAACTCTCAGATGCAGTCACAAATGGTTGCCGCCCATTCCCATGGACATCCACACGGGCATCCTCACGGCCACCCACAACAACCTGACCCGGACATGGCAGCCGACGCCGCGCACCTTATGACCATGGCAATGCCCGACCAGATGCAGCAGCAACAACAACAGCAACAACAGCAGCAGCACATGGCCTTCGTGCAACATCACATGCCTCCCCAACACCAGCACCAATTACAACAGCATCAGCATCAGCAACAGCATACTCAACAGCACCAAGTACAGCACCACCCGCAAGCGGCGCAGATGCAGCACCACCACCAACAGGCCCTGCAACAACAACAACAGCAACAGCACCTGCATCACCAAGCCATGATGCAACAGCACCAGACTAATGTCATGGACATCTCAGCGTCCTCTATTAGCACTGCCGGCGGCATGTCCTTTGTTGCCGACAATGATGATACACGCAGTGAGAGCGGTAACAACCATGTATGTCGCTTCATGCTGTCGACTATTGCCACGGAAACAATAAAGCTAACGCGTCCACTAGGAGATGCGGAACCTGCTGAACGATAACCGCCATAGAGGGCTAGATGAAGTCGCCAGCCTGCTCCACGGAAATGATAGAGGCCCGCAGTCTGAGCGTTTGCGTCAAGTCTTTGCTATGCTCTGGTGGGTTTGTATTTGATACGACCTTGAGGGTATGCATACTGACCTTGAATTTATTTGTTAGGCTTGATCGCCTATGTGAGCGCAGTCGCGCATCAGTTCCCCGTGGTCGCGTATATGCTTCGTACGCTAGTCGTTGTGCGAACGAAAGGATCACGGTTTTAAACCCAGCAAGCTTTGGAAAACTCGTCCGCATTTTATATCCCGGACTTAAAACTCGCCGGTTAGGCGTGCGTGGCGAGTCCAAGTATCACTATGTTAACTTTGCTCTCAAGGAGGACGCCGACCAGGTTGGAAACGATAGTAGCGGAGTAACCATGAAGCGTCCTCTAGAGACCACATCCACCGGTGCCATGTAAGTCAATTTTCGTTCAATTGGGCCTCCCACCTTTATTCTGGCTTCTAGCCTGGCAACGAGTACAAACCATAAAGATCTTGCCAGCCTAATAGGCAGACAACTAGACAACTGCATATCCTTTCAACCTGTTTGACTGGCAATGGTACCCTTCCTCCCTACCTCTTATTCAGATGCGATCAAAACATTCCATCTGGTCCCAACGTGACAAGACTTCTTCTACCTTGCACTCTAGCGCAGTTGCTTGCCTCAGCCTCCTCTCGCGCAAACACCAAGACTAACAAATGGGTGTTCCTTTTTCCAACAGTCGCGAAGCTTCAGTAGCTACGATTGCCTCCGTCAGTTCCATACAAACTCGTGCCATCCAACCTGAAGCCTCAAAAACCGGACCCTCAGCCCCTCCGACAACATCGGTAGCTGCCATGTCCAGCAATCGAAATCTTTCACGTCTCGACAAAACGAGCAAACGAGCCAAGGCTGGACGTGTGGCCTTCGAGCCTGGTCAAGACCTACGTTATGTCGTTGACCAAAGTGTGAAGGCACCCAAGGTGGAGATTGCCTACTCGCGCAACTTTCCAGTTCATGAGCAAGTCACCACCGAGCCCATGGTGCTGCCTAGCATGGCATCATATCTTCCCGAAGGCATTGATCAGGATGCCTCGAACACCCTTGAAGCCCTCTACCGTGCACACTGCACATCATTGATCGAGTGTGTGCGTTACTGCAGAGAAAAAGCCTTCTTCCACCAAATTTCTTCGTTCCAGGGCACCCTGACTGTTCCTGTCCAGCGCCTTTTGTTCCATCCCCGGATGGCAGAATGGATCGAACATTGTGATACGGTCTTATACCAAAGATTGATGAGCATTGTTGGTTTTTTGCTTTTGCAGGTGATACCCAAGGTGGTGATTGATTCACTGTCTAACATTGCGGGTAATCTTATCCCTCACTTACGAAAGTCATTTTCTAGCTTCCCGGAGCATGCCATGGTAGCGAAGATTGCGCCAGCGTCTATCTTTTGCAGCCTTATTCGCCAAGCACTTCGGGTTAATGTGACTGCACATGCTGCAGCCAACATGCTTTCTCATAGTTCCAGTCGTGATGCCATGTATGTAGACATGGTGACAGCAGTCGATGTCCGCCGCATCATAGAGTCGGTGCCGCGGAGGGCTGTTGACGATGTTATTCGGATGTGTATGACTAAGATCCGTAAGGTCATTGACCCGGTGAACATCAGCCCCGAGGTGGACCAGGCGACAGTTTTTGGGATGGCGCATGTTGCGGGTGAAACCACTCCCAACGAGGCTGGCGAGAGCCCCCTTGACATTTGGAGCAAATTTCTCCACGAGCTTCCTGAAATATTCCCTTATGCCAGCGCAGAGGACTTGGTTGTGTTCACACAGTCGATCACGTCCTCTGTTACCCGTGATATCACGCTGTCGCAAGGTTCCAGCTTTGGCACATGGTGGGTGACAAAGTGCTGGATCGATGAATATGTCATGTTCCTTGCATCGTCGGGCGGTTTCATGGACCGCTACAAGGATGTTGACAACAATTCGGCACAAAAGGCAGCATCGAAGCCGGCGGACCAAGAAACTATCAAGTGCGAAGCGGGTGCTAGCGAGCTGGCGGACCAAGAAGCTCAGAACGGAACAACGGCTGGGCCTGCAGATGGCGCGGCGGTTGAAGATGCGTCGCAGATGAGTATGGACGGGGATCTCAGCGTGGTGTCGACGGAGGTGATGGGAAACGCCGCGACTCTCACCGTCACGGACCGGGCCAAGTTCCCAAGTCCGATCCCCCGCGATTTGATAGCCGAGGTCAACAGTGGTGACGACAGTGGAATAGGCATCCGCACTCCTGAGGAAGATTGCCGCTACGAGTTTGACCATGGCGAGCGGGCTGAGATGGGGGCGCCTCAGACACAGTAAAAGCCAAGTCAGAGATGCTCTGCCAAAATGACTGTTCTTTTCTTTTTTCTCGCTCTAATTTTCCATCTTGTTGATTGCATAGGTTATGGTAAGGTCCAATGCGATGTTCACTTACAGGTTGGTTTGCTTTATGATTGGAATAATACCCCTTTCATCTTTTTTTGGAGTTGCAACAAGGTCTGCGGACTGATATTTGATTGGGGGTTTATTTTCTTGTTTTTATATTCTTGATTTGCATTTTTGGGATACTTTTGTTGCGGCGCAATAGACGACCGGACGGACATCTTTGACCTTTTCACATTTGGCAGGACTTCTCTAGAAGTATAGCTAGCTAACAGGAAAATTATTATTATTACGTTTTACGTCTGTCTGTGGGTCACGTGGGCCCGACCCTATTGGATCGTTAGACGTCGAGGCACCCTAGGGTCCTCGAAAATCCCTCCAAGATGAAGGTCCGGAAAACAAAGGAAAGGTTATGTGGTACATCTACCCCGGGAAAAGAGGAAAAACCGGTCGGAACTAGGGAGCGGAAGGGGACTCGAGCAGCGCTATCCTGGCTAAGCTTTCTCTCCTACCGTCCGCCAAAACAAGGCTACAGGCTACAGGCTACGGGCAAATATCTACGAAGAATTTTGTTTCCTCGACAAACCTGCGGAAGTCATGTGCGCCCTGCTTCGTGGTTAGGGCATCGTCAATCGTCGAGTGCATGGGCCTCCTGGCGAAGACCTTCGACAGACGTTTGCCTTTCCAACAGAAGAAGAAGTGGAGGGGGTCTTTGCGTTTCCCACATAAGCAAGTGGCTTTGAAGTTGGTGTGGTTCATACGCTCGTGGTATTCTTCAAAGTCCCCGTGGTGGGAACGAGCAGCGAGCAGCCAGCCAAGAGTCCTTCTGGGCATTGTCAGTTCGAATGGGGCCTTCAGGGCCGCCGTGAGCCCGAGGTCCTTATATGACGTGGGGGCTGATACAGCCCGCCATTCTGCATACGCAACGCGTAGCCTTTCACGTGCCACACGGTGAACGTGGGCGATGGAGGGGGTTAGGTCGGGTGGTGGAGTCAGAGTCGCGCCTTCCTTTGCCAGGGTGTCAGCCATTTCGTTGCCGGGAATGCCCTTGTGTCCAGGGACCCAGAGCGGGAGGACTTGTCCCACTTGTACTCGAGGGTAGCGGTGTCGGTTGGGCCAAGTGCTAGCAAGTGAGTGGAACTCAAGGATGCGGTCTTGGCTGGTGTCTGTCGGTGTGGCCCCGGGGAGGAGGCAGTCATGAGCGGCCTGGTTGTCTAGAATCACCAGGATATTGTCGGCTAAGTAGGTGCAGGGGGTCCGGAGGGCCATCCTCAAACCAAACAGCGCGCCCGCTATCTCAGCGTCATAGACTTCGTGATTCGTCCCAAGGGAGCCGCGTCCGCTTCCGAGCAGATGGCCACCTTGGAAGATGACAAATCCCCAGCCAGTGCGGCCGTCATCAAGCTTGGAGCCATCTGAGTACACCAGGATGTCACGGGTGGCGGCTGCCTTCCGGAGCGGGGAGAAGTCGTAGCCTTCCTTGGTTTTCTTGGTCGGTTGTGCCGTCTTGGGCGGGGGCATCAGCTTGGGTCTTGGAGGCTTGTGCTCGATCAGAGAAAGAGTTCGGCCAAGTCTAGTTTCGGGGCTGGCGTCGGCTCGGGTTACCAGCGGGTGAGCGGAGTCCAGGCTTGTCCACCTAGCGGCTAACCTTTGTCGTTTGTTTTCCAGGAGGAGCAAGGCGGGGGCGATTGAGGCTTTGCGATGAAGGGTTGAGGACGGCGTGGTCTTCCAAACTGGCAGCACCGCTCTCATCGCGACTCGGAGCGTGCCCTCTATTTTGCTTGCGAGGTGTTTAGCCCCAGTGGAGACTTGATTGCCCCTGGAGCTCGTCTGGTGGAGGCCTGGCCAGTACGCTTCTGCACCATACGTTGCGGTAGGGATCACACAAGCAATGACCGCAAGTCGGGCCATGACAGGAGGAACGCCACTCTGCGTGTTCGAGATGGACCTCAGAAAGTTGGCTGCTTTGCGTCCCTTGGTGGACCATGTCTCTACGTGCTTGTTGAACGACAGCTTGGAGTCGAGCCAGAAGCCAAGCCATCTCATAGAGCTCTTCGGGGAAGTTGTGGTTCCACCAATCGTTACCGGAGGGTGGGGTGGAGGCGGGATCGTGTGAAGTGGAGCACCTCAGTCTTGTTTGGTGCAAACTCTACTCCGTTCTCGTGAGCCCATTTTCGCATTTTCTCGGCAGCAGACTGAGCCGAGGCTGCAGACTCCAAGGGTGACCGGCCGCTGGCGAGAATAGCCACGTCGTCTGCGTAGCTGAATCGGTGTTTGGTACTGATCAGAGGCTGAAGGAACAGCATGAATAGAATGGGGATACCGGAGAGCCTTGTGGGACGCCGCACGATATGTCTTTCCCTGTCGATCGGAACGAGCCCATCCGCAACCGGCATTTTCTGTCGGATACAAAGGAACCCACCCAGCTTGTCAAATGTGTGGGCCAGCCTTGTTCGCGGAGCCGACATTAGAGTCGACCGGGGAGGACTGCGTCGAAAGCGCCTTTAACGTCCATGGTCAATAAGGTACTCACCTTGCTCTCCGCCCAATTTCTTTCGATGTCATGGATGACGCAGGCCACCAGATCAGATGCGCTTCTTTTCGGCAGGGCGCCAAATTGTTGTGGGTGGAGAATTGAGTTTTCGAGGGCTAGGAACGTGATTTTCTTGGCGATGAGCCTCTCGAGGCCTTTGCCGAGGCACGGTAATAGGGCGATGGGACGCCATGAGCCGGGGAGAGAAGGGTCTTTGTCGGGTTTGGGGATGACCACGATTTCGACATGTTTGAAGGGTGCAGGGTGATGCCCCCATCTGAAGCACAGGAAGAATAAGGATGTCACGAAGGTTTCGAGTTCACCCCAAAGGGCTTTCAGAATAGCCACTGATACGCCGTCACGGCCGGGAGTTGAGTTTTTTGCTCCTATCACTGCTCGGCGGACTTCTGCTTTACTGAATTCAGTGTCCATATCGACCCTACGGGCAGGGGCCGTGTGATAGCCTCCTGGGTCTAGGTCCCTCGTCAGGTCACCCCGATCGAGGAGTCGACTCGCCAGCAGGTCCTTCTTCTCCAAGGGGGTCACTACGGTTCTGTCGCCGTCTTGCAAAGGGGGGCTTCCAGAGAGGTTATTGGGCTTGCGCCATCTAGCTATTTTCCACAGGCTGTCGGGGGTAGAGGCGTCTGCGATTCTCTCTTTGTTTAACGATCTCTTGGCGCGGCGTACAGCGTTGCGTAGGTTCTTTTTTGCTTTGATCAAATTGCCGATTTCAAAGGTCGTTGTTTGGATGGCGTCCTTGTAAGCTCGCTCGGCATCCTTGCAGTCTTTGTTCCACCAGGGTGTGCCTCTGCGGGAGGCTTTCTTTCGTCTCTCCATGGTGGCGGCCAAGGCGGCTTCAATGGACAGGTTCAGGCACTCTACGGCCTCGTCGAGTAACGTCGTGGTGGGAGGGGAGTCGGGGTGAGGGAGGTGGGGTAGAGGGAGCGATCTGAACGTACGTCTAAGCTCAGGTATCTTCTCGGGGGCCAATGTGTAACCGGGTAGAGGTTCGGGCGGGACAGGCTTGCCAAAGGGGATCCTTGTCCGGATTGTGGAGTGATCGGAAGTAGTGTCAAGAGTGCTAGCTATCTCGGACTCAACACCTGGGATGTTGGAGAGACATAGATCTAGGGTGTGTCCTCTGGCATGTGTCGGGACGCCGGGAGGGCTGGTCAGAGAGAGACCCACCTCGTCGATCCAGTTGGCAAAGACGCTCGCTTCGTTCGAAATTGACACTCCGGGTTCCCAGTAGGGGTGGTGGAGATTGAAGTCTCCTGCTATCAGACATTTCCCGAAGATCGGGTCCAGCCATCTGATCAAGTCAGCGGCCGGGATCTCTTGGTGGCGATATACGTTAACAATTTAGATTTCTCTTCCGCTCCTTTCCAGTTGCAGCCATACACAGTCGCCAGTGCGTGTCGGGCAGAGCTGGATCGGGTGTAAACCTTTTTCTTTGCGGATGAAGGTTATAGCCCTGGGTCGGGTTTCAGGGTCAGCGACAGGCAGGAAAGTGTCCCAATTAGGGTGGCATTTAGTACGGACAGCGCCATGCCTGTCTTTGAAGGTGTACGGTTCTTGGAGGAGTACGACATCCGCCTTGTTCTTCTCAGCTAAGTGGAGAGCAAGATCGTGTGCCGGGCCGCCCCTGCCCACGTTCGCTTGAAAAACACGAAGGTGGGGGGGCGGGAGTCAGTGGTCTCCTGTTCTCGGATCGTCCTGATAGGGTTTCCTAACATGTAGACGAATCGGGGGAGGAGTGGGTTTCGGAATCGGAGTCGGAGGATACTTCCATGACATCCGACTGTGTCGTTGGGGCGAGGGGTTCCTCGGTTGGAGAGGGGCTTTTCTCGTTGGTGCCGGTCTCCGGGGCTGTCGGGGTAGGCTTCTGGGCGAAGCCGGCGCAGATTTTCTTTATCGCTTCCGCGGGGAGCTGGCGCACAATCCCATTCCTGACATATGGTCGGACCGGGCAGCCCAAGTCCTTGGATGGATGGGGGCCGTGGCAGTTCACGCATGTGATTGGCCTTCTAACAGGAAAATAAACATGTGGTGACACTGGATAAATAGCACCTCGTCTAATGCATCATTTTTTTTTTTTATTTATTACTTTTTATAGTCGCGCAGTGAGCTGTCACGTGCATGGCAACCCTAGGGGCAAGGCCCGGGGAAGGTGCTCGTGAGTCACAACCTCATCCTGGTGGGGACATGCGGACTTCTATGAAAACTAAGGCCAACACCCGCGATGCGCAGGGTGCAATGATATAGCTACACGAGAGAGTGGAGGCTACTACTTTAGGGAGATGGTGACTGGGGCCTTTCGGCCAGGCCTGTCACAGGCAGAGATTCATTGGGGTGAAAGTGGACGGGTACGGCGTACCGCGTCAGGAAATTTGATGCCCCTAAGAAGCGAGCAAAGAGTATGGCGCCTTTGGGGGTGCCCAGGAGGACGTGGATACTACCAAGGCGGAGTTTCGTCTAATGCATCATTTTTATTTATTACTTTTTATAGTCGCGCAGGGAGCTGTCACGTGCATGGCAACCCTAGGGGCAAGGCCCGGGGAAGGTGCTCGTGAGTCACAACCTCATCCTGGTGGGGACATGCGGACTTCTATGAAAACTACGGCCAACACCCGCGATGCGCAGGGTGCAATGATATAGCTACACGAGAGAGTGGAGGCTACTACTTTAGGGAGATGATGACTGGGGCCTTTCGGCCAGGCCTGTCACAGGCAGAGATTCATTGGGGTGAAAGTGGACGGGTACGGCGTACCGCGTCAGGAAATTTGATGCCCCTAAGAAGCGAGCAAAGAGTATGGCGCCTTTGGGGGTGCCCAGGAGGACGTGGATACTACCAAGGCGGAGTTTGGGCTCGGCGATTTCCGCCTGCCTCCGGGCGGGTCTGCACAGCAGGAAGTGCGTGGGAGATTTGGCAGAGCCACAGGCGCATGTCCTCCCTTCCGGAGGATGCCCGAGCTTTTCATGATAGTAGGCGAAGTCCCCGTGGGCTGTCCGGCATTGCAGGAGGTAGCTCAGGTAGAATCGGGGTAGATGGAGTTCAGGTGGGGCTTTTACGTACCATGGGATCTGCAGTTCCAGGTATGTTCCTGGGATGTTGCCGTGCCAGTAGGCGGTGACGTTCTTCAGGTGTTGTGACCGGGCCCACGATGCGAGGGCCGCCAGGCTGGACACAGATTCATGATGCTCGGGAGGAGGGGTGGATGCGGCTGCTTTGGCCGCCCGATCTGCAGCTTCGTTGCCGGGGATGTCGGTGTGTCCGGGGATCCACTGTACCATGACCTTCCCGGGGCCAGGTGACATGGAGTTGCGGGTGCGTAGTGGCCACCGGTCGGCGGTGGCGCGGAAATCGAGAATGATGTCTTGCGACGTCAGAGTGGGTTGGCCGACCAAGAGCCGGTAAGCAGCTTCCTGGTTGTCGAGCATGACGATGACGTTTTCGGCGAAGGTGGCGGCAGGGGATTGGAGTGCAGCTTTGAGGCCTGCGAGTGCCCCGATCAATTCGGCGTCGTAGACCTCCATCATTTTACCCAGATGGGTGGAGACCGTTGGGAGTTCCAAGCCTGCGATGTAGAGGGCCGCAGCGGCTCCTGTGGAACCATCTTGTAGCTTGGACCCGTCTGAGAAAACCTGCAGGTCGCAGTAAGGGATTCGGGCGATGCGCGACTTGGCGGCACGGATGCGCCGGGCATCCTTGGGTTCTGGCGGTTTTGGTGGTGGGTAGGCCAGCGGCAAGATGCGTGTGGCGGGGGGCGCTCGGGGCAGTTCTCTGTGTCGTAGCGTCAGGCGCGTGGATGTGCGTGCTCTAGCTAATCGCGCTAGAGGGTGGAGTTCGTCGAGGCTTGCAATGCGCACGGCGGCCTGACGGCGGCAGCGGTCCAACATGACGCGTGCGGGGAGGATGCCTGCTTCTCTGAACAGGGCCGCGTGAGGAGTGGTGCAGTACGCAGGGATAATGGCTCTGGCTGTGCGTGCGACGGCCTTCGTGACCATGTCGACGAGTTGCTGTTGGCGGGCGGGGCCCACTCTACCTTTGGCCAGAAACTTCTGGGGGCCATGGAACCAGACGGAGGCACCATATAGCAAGACGGGGAAAATAGCAGCGCACGCCGCCAGGCGCAGCAGGTTAGCCGGGACGCCGCGGATGATGTTGGCCAGCGATCGGGCATGAGCCGCAGCCCGTGTGGCTTTCGCTGTCATATGCTTGACATGGGCGTGGAAACTGAGTTTGGTATCCAGGTGGATACCTAGCCATCGGGTTTCCTTGTTGGGCTGAATAGTGGTTCCGTCGATAACTACTGTCGGCCCCCGTCCCGAGGACCGATGGAAGTGTTGTAGTTCAGTTTTGCCTTGAGAGAAGCTGAGGCCGTTCTGGGCTCCCCATGCAATGGCCTGGTTAGCCAGCTGGGCGGCTTGTGCAGCAGCTTTAGCGAGGGTGGGAGCGCGCCCTAGCATGGCGGCGTCGTCTACATAACCGAAGAGCATCTTACTGTCATGCATGGGAGCAATGAATAGAAGGAAAAGAATGGGAGATACAGGCGATCCCTGTGGAAGGCCGTGCTCTAGCTGTGTGGTAGGGGCAATGAAGGAATCCACGCGCACGTGAGCTGATCTATTTGACGCGAAGGATCGTGCCCATCGACAGACCCAAATAGGGAAGCCGTAGTCGAGGAGCCGGCAGGCCAGACGTCCTGGGAGCACGCTGTCGTACGCGGCTTCGATGTCAAGGGTAACCAGGGAGGACACCTCTCCGTTTTGGAGGCCGTGTTCGATGCGGTGCACCAGGCTTTCCACAAGGTCCGTGGCGGAGCGCCCCGGGAGACCTCCACAGAGCTGGGAGGAGGTCAGGCGATGGATGAGAGCCGAGTTAGAGAGACGCCGGGCGACGAGGCGCTCAATACCTTTACCAATGGTCGGGAGTAGGGAGATGGGTCTCCAGTTCGCAGGCGAGGTGAGATCTTCTTTGTGTGGTTTTGGGATGGGGACCACTTGCGCTTCACGGAATGGGGTGGGGTGGTAGCCTGTAGCGAGGCAGAGGTCAAAAAGTTTCATCAGCCAAGCGCGCCATTCAGGCGCCTGCCAGACGGAGCGGAGCGTCACCGCATTTAAACCATCTGCGCCAGGCGCAGAGTTGTGGACGTCTATGAGGCATTTGTGAACTTCCCGCTCAGACGCGGCAGGCGGGAAATCAATTATGCGTAGGGAGACGGAGCTATAGTCATCGAAGTGGAGGTCGCCAGTGGAGGCTGGTCGTAAAAGTTTAGTGCGTAGGAAGATGTCGGCTCGTTCGGCAGGCGTGCAGTAGGCGTGTCCTTCGTGTACAAGGGGAGGCGGGGCAAACCGGGAGTTCTTTTTGTAGTAGCCCATGACTTTGTGGGCGGCTTCCGGGGTTTTGACCTCGTCCATGTGTCTCCGCCTGAATGCTCTCGCCGCGCGGGAGGTTGCGCTCCTGAGGGCCTTTGCCAGGGCTAGGTATTCCGGGCTCCAAATGCCGGACCGTCGTCTCTCGTTGTTGCGCTCGCTTCTGGCTGTGGCGCACTCCTGATTCCAGTATGGCTTACGCGGGGCGCCGGGGGACACGCGTTTTGGGGGGCAAATCTCGACCAGGGTATCATGTAGTGTCGCAATTCCCGTTCGCACCGCGGTGTCCAGTTGCCCGGGCGAAGCGGAAAGCGGGGGTGGAGGGATGCGGTTGAGTCTCTTGACAAAGTCGATGGCCATGTGTGGGGCCATGTCTGGGATGAAACGGCTCCTGGGTGGCTCGAGCCGCTCAGCAAGGTTGACAGTGGTGACTACCGTTGAGTGATCGGATCCAGAGTGAAGGTCGTGTTCTACGTGGGAATAGACGCCCGGCATGTCGGACCAGACCAGGTCGATCATGTTGCCCCGCCTGTGAGTGGGCGAATTCGCGGGCATGCACAGGTTGAGCGCGTTGTCGTCCACCCATTCCTCAAAGGTGCCGATTCCGGCTGACGGTGGGCATCGTTGATTCCATCTTTGTGAGACTAGGTTGAAGTCGCCTGCGATTATGGAGTTGTGGCGGATCTCCATGGTCAAGAGGGGATCTAGACTGGCGTGGATGCCCTGGCCTGGCTGTCTGTACACATTGGTGATATGGATTTGGGGGTTTGTGTTGAGACGAAGACATATCATGTCGGTGGTGGCTGTGGTGTTTAGCTGTTCCGCATTGAGGCCAGACGCCTTTCGCACGTAGGTGAGGCACCTTGGGCGGAATATTGAGGAGATGGGGGAGATGGGAGCGAAGAGGTCGTACCCTTGGCAGCTCTTGGACAGGCGTCGGTGGCCTCGGGTGTTGGACCATGGTTCTTGAACGAGGACAATGTCTGCTCCATGCTCGGCCGCGAAGTGAAGGATTGTGTCATGGCATGGGCCTGATTTCTGCACATTGGCCTGGAAGATTTTTAGCTGGGGCGGCCGGTTACGGCCGCGTTGGTATTCTCTGGGGCGCCGCGAGGGCGGAGGGCTCCCGTGGGGGACTTTCACAAGCGCCTGGAAGGCGCAGTGCCTCCCATGTCGCAATCGTCTAGACTGCTGCCGACGATGACGCAGTCGGTCGTGCGGTCCGCGGAAGAGCCGCTGGGTCTTTGGGCGAAGCCTCTGGTTTCCCCGGCAGCTACGCTCGAGGAAGGCTCAGAGGGAGAGGGGGCCGGAATAAAACCGGGGATGGGGGCCGAGGCGTTGGCGATGACGGCTGCAAGCTCGTCCTGCTTCTCGTTGGAGGCGGATTTCTTGTTGGACCTGCGGTTAGCCCGTCGGACACGTCGGCGTTCCTCCGCAGACGGGGAAAAGACACCGCCGCGAACGATGACGGGGCGCAGGGGGCATTTCTCGTAGTCAGTTGAGTGTTCCAGAGACAAACAGTTAACACAGCGGGTGGGAGATACACAATCTCCCGCGTGGGCGTGAAGGCCGCACGAGTTGCACATCGGCACGCGTCTGCAGTACCTGGTCGGGTGGGCGTAGTCGTGGCAGATGTCGCACCTGTTGACGCTGCAGCGAAGCTGCTGCGCACGACTCGGGGCGGAGTTGAGGATGTGGAAGCAGCGAACCGCTTCCGGGAACGAGATCACGGCGGTAATGGTGGAGTCCACCTCGGGGTCGTAGTGCTTAGACCACAGCACTTGGGTGGGCTGGACGCCGGTTTCGTCCTTGGCAATGCGGGCGACAGCCGTTTCGGTAGTGGCGGTGATGCAGCCCGTCTCAGGGCAAAACACCTCTTTGGGGATTCTGGATACGATGTATCCGTGGGAGGGCGGAACGACGCGGAGTTCCGCGGACAGAGCGCTCATGATGGCGTCCCTGTTCTTCGCGAGCTTGATCAGGGGTCCGTTGTCAGCCGCCACGACGGGGTCGATGGCGAAACCCACTTTCATGGGGTGGACCCTCAGGACTGTGTCCTTGATCGAGGGAATGTTGTTGAGCACCCGGGTGACGTCAGTCGGGGCGGCATGGTTGAGCGGGGAGCCTTCACTAGGGTAAAGGCGAATGCGGGTGTTGGTGGGAGTGTTGCGGGGGACATATACATGGGTGTCCTGGAGGGGGCGTCGTTGAGCGGGGGAGTTGCCGGCTGGGGCACTGGCGGTGTAGGCAGCGGGGCGGCCGCCGTTCGGGATTTTGGGAGGGAGGGGGAGGCCCGTTTTCAGGGCGTCACTGAAGGATCGAGGCTGGGGCCCGCGCTTCTCAGGCTGGTCCTTCGGGGGGGAGCGATTCTGAGCGGCTCGACCTCCTTTGGGGTCGAACTTGTTGTCAAAAGTGCCATCGGTGATGGCGCGGTGCGCGTCGAGAAGCTGTCGAACAAGCGAGTTGCGGGCGGCATGGTCCGTGATGGACGGGAGGGCTGACTGCATGAAGGCATGGGCGTCAACAAAAAAACGAGCCACTTGGGTAGCTGTCTCCGCTCGCACTTTGACAGCTTCAGCTATCTCAGCGTCGAGGGAGAGGAATTGGGAGAAGGTAGGTGTAGGCATGGTAAGTGTAAGAAGGTTGCGTCTAATGCATCATGTGATGTTCCGAAAACCCGAATGTGCCATGTTTCATTCTATAGGGTTATGGACCCTAGCATGTTAGTATGTAGTTACAATCGGGGGGGAGCCGCTGCCCCGAGCATGTGTCAAACTTCCATCCTGAGCAGATGGAATGACTTATAGCACGGTCAATCAACATAGAATAGAAGCTGCTAGACAGGGGGTCTTTGAGTCATGAGTGGTGCGCAGGTGGAGTGACGATTCTGGGGGCAGACTGAATAAGGATTAAGAGGCCAAATGAGCCCCTGGCAAATGGGGTGAGGTCGTGCACTGAGGTGAGGTGAGGTGAGGTGCGAGGTGTGACTGATAACGAAGGGTCCGAAGATAGGCCGGGCCGGACTGGGCTAGAGCGAGACGGGACCAGCGCGAGCCAAAGAAGACAGACCGAGGGCCAGGAACGGCCAGCCCGGTGCACGAGGCTGGCGATAGCGGCTGAAGATAAGACGGCACGACAAGTGGCGAGCGAGTGACGACTTTTTTTTCTTCTTTGTTCTCTGTAGTTATTTTTTTGTGGTGTTCTTTGAAGCCAGGAAAATAGAGGAGAAAGAAATCGACGTCCCTGTTTTTCACCCATTTTCTGCAGGTTTTCGTCATTTTCTTTTCTTCATTTTAAACGAGAAGCCAAAAAAAACTTAAACGCCGCATTGATTAATTCTTTTTTTTGCTTTCTTTCTTCCAAAACTTTGGGTTTCACGCACCAGAGCAAAAACCTTCTTTGTCCTCTCCTTCTCCGATACCCTCTCCCTCACTCCTTCATTCTCTCCCTCTTCTGCCATGTCGCAAGTACTAGACAACTTGGGCGACCTCGGCTGGGTCGTGCAAAAGTTTGGCGGAACAAGCGTCGGCAAGTTCCCGGACAAGGTGCGTTGCCACTCCGGCCCCTCTACGGACGACATTCATTCCCCCCCTCCATTTTGCCGTGTTAGTCGTGTTTCTCTCTGCTGACTTTGCCGTGGGCCTCTCTGCTTGGTCTCTATGTAGATTGCCGTTGATATTGTTCGGTGAGTTGGTCTCCTCCCTCTTGGTGAGACATGTGCGCTGTGATTAACCATGTCATTACTGTAGCGAGTATCTGTCCCGAAACAAAGTCATTGTTGTGTGCTCTGCCCGGAGTACTGGCAAGAAGGCCGAGGGCACTACCAGTCGGTGAGTCCGCATCTTTCTCCCTTTACTACCTCCATGCCTCTCACTCACCCCGCTAACTACCCCCCAACAGTCTCCTCACTGTATTCAGCAAATTGCTGTCCATTGGCACCCATCATCACACCGAGGAACGCCGCCAGGAGCTCGTCGATGATGCGCGCGTGCTGGTCAAGGCTATCTGCGATGACCACCTGCACGCCGTGGCCTCCTTCATCAAGAATGCTGAGATCCAGGCTAGCCTGAGCGCCGACATCACGCGCGAGTGCGGTGAGCTGGTTGAGTACATTGTGGCCGCCAAGCGCTTCCACCTTGAAATCAATGCGCGCGCCAAGGACCGTGTTGTTTCATTCGGCGAGAAGCTGAGCTGCCGTTTCATGGCCGCCCTGCTGCAGGACGTCGGTGTCGATGCTGCCTACGTCGACCTGTCCGATTGTCTGCACTTTGACTTGAATGCCCGTCTGGATGCTTCTTTCTACGCTTCTGCCACTAGCGGCTTCCGCAATGCTATCAATGCCTGTGGCGCCAAGGTACCCGTGGTTACTGGCTTCTTCGGTAATGTGCCTGGTTCGCTCATTGACGGCGACATTGGCCGTGGATACACTGACTTGTGCGCTGCTTTGTGCGCTGTTGCGGTAGCTGCTGAAGAGCTGCAGATCTGGAAAGAAGTCGATGGCATCTTCACAGCTGACCCTACCAAAGTGCCAACCGCCCGCTTGCTGTCTAGCATCACTCCTAGTGAGGCTGCAGAGCTCACCTTTTATGGCTCTGAGGTCATCCACCATCTGACCATGGATCAAGTCACACACGCCCAACCGCCTATTCCGATCCGCATCAAGAACGTCAAGAACCCTGCTGGAAAAGGCACCATTGTGCTGCCTGACGCTAGTGCGCCATGCGGTAAGCGTGTGGCTTCCAAGGCTACCAACGGGATCGCCTCCCCGGTCGCCGAAAGAGGCCACCACCACCTGGAAGAAGGCGCCGAAATTCGTGCCGAGAACGAGGGCGACGATGTTGACAACCCCAAGCGGCCGACGGCCGTCACCATCAAGGACAGCATCACTGTTATCAACGTGCACTCCAACAAGCGCGCCATCTCACATGGCTTCTTTGCGCGAGTCTTTAGCATTCTCGACCGCCACCAGATCAGCGTCGACCTTATTTCTACGTCCGAAGTGCACGTGTCAATGGCCGTACATGCGGCATGCATTGAGCCTGCTGTGTTTGACGCGGCCGTCAAGGCGCTGCAAACCGAGTGCGGCGAGGTCAGCGTACTGCCGCGCATGGCCATTCTGAGTTTGATTGGAGCGGACATGAAGAACGCCATTGGTATCAGTGGCAAGATGTTCACGACTCTTGGTGAGCACCACATCAACATCGAGATGATCTCCCAGGGCGCTAGCGAGATCAACATATCTTGTGTCATTGACGCAGCGAATGCTACGCGCGCTATGAACGTGCTGCATACCCATTTGTTTACGTTTTTGGACTAATCTGGCCGGCTGGCTACTTGGAGAGATCAAGGTAGACATTGGGTGGCGAGAGAGGAGACATACAGGGCTAGACATGGGTTATTATATACTGGTGATACTTACAGGCCATGGTGTTGAAAGAACTATCAAAATAGAACAAGATTACAAGGACTAATTCTACGGGAAAGTCAAGTGTTGACAGTTTGCCGCAGGGAACTCGTCTGGGTGTTGTTTGGCGGTTGTCTTTGGCGGCTCTGGCCCTTGTATAGAATGTACAAATATACATGTATACATGTACATAGATACACATTGCCGCCTTACCGCCCGCTGTATCGTGTAACCTTGCAAGTGGAACCCTTGTCACGCTCTTACTGATCCCAAAAGCGGGGATTGCGCTGACTCAGCCACCAGTACAGGGGTTCGCCCCCACGGCAGAACACAACTTGGCCTACAAGCTTGTGCTTGTGCCGTTGTCCCTGACTGCCGGGCATGAGATCTCAGCGCGGCTTCCGGGCACAGCCATGCATTCCGACTTTCTTTTTCATTTTGTTTTACTGATTTCGCTTGCTGGCTTTTTGACTACCAAGTAGGCCTTTCCTTGGCCGCATAACAGTACAACCAACCATATCTTCTCCTTGTCCTCTGTCCTGCTCGCCATGTATAGCCGATCGGGTGCCGCCCCGCTGGGGCCACCTAGCTTTCTCAATGCCATGAAGAACATTGACATGACGGATCTGCGCCCGATACTGCCCGCAGGTAAGTTGCCTGGATCTCCCATGCTGAGCCTTGGTCTCACTCCACGGCACACTCCTCTTGCCCCGTCTCTCTGCTGACGCCTCCAGAAATTACCGAAAAGATCCTCGGCTACCTCGACATTCCCGATCTCATGCGATGCGCCTGTGCGTCCCGCCGCATGCGGCAGATGGTGTACGAGGACTCGCAGTGGGTGGCCCGACTAAACAGCATGGGTTGTTGGAATGAGACTGAAGCTCGCCGTCGCTTCGAGCAGGATATCCAAAGACAGCGGGAGGCTGCAGCGAGACAAAAGGCTGCAGCATCTATGAAATTGGGAGCGACGACTACCCTTTTTGATCAGGCCGCCGAGGAAGAGAACAACCGCCGGCGTGCACAGGCCGCTCCTACCGTCTCGGCGCGACCACTCAGAGACCTCGATGGCTTCGAGACGCTCAGCATAGGCGGAGGACAACCGCACAACTTGAGCAACATTCCCGCCATGCAACCGGGCCACTCACAAGGTAGAGACCATATGTCTCCAGTAGACCCCAGTCAACCACCCGGCGGCTCGACCTCAGACCCGCTGTCTATCCTCGACGTCATGAAAAATGTCAAAAGCAAACGCGGCTACGCTCGCCAGGAGTATGGCAAAGTATATAGCGCACTATCACCATTTTACAACGACCTTGTGCGCTCTAGGAGCCACACGGACCCAATCATATTCAAAGTCTTCCGAGATCCCGAACGCCAGGCCCAAATGCTAGCCAACCTCCGTGCCTTTTCACGGAGTGACTGGTCGGCCGGTGCCATTGAACGCGAGGAGCGTGTCTTAGCCATGATGGGAATCTTTGAGAGCGCTGTTTTACGCGAGTTTGAACAAGGCTACGAATTTTGGGATGTTGACGGTCGGATGAAGCGCTATGCTACGGTGCTGCATTTGCTCAATGGTGGCGGTGCGGGTCGCACGTTATTCATTGATAAACACCCGATCTTTAGCGATCCAGAGCTTCTCTCCAAAGACTGGGCGGAGTGCTTGAGTGGTGCAGCCGATGGGGTTATGTTGCTGGAGCCAGCGCATAAATTCTTTCAGACGCTACTAAGCAAAATCAGTACGCAGGCTGAAGTAATAGAGCGTATATTCCCCGAGCCTAAGGGTGTATTTTGGATGCTTGTCGACCGCTGCCGCGATGAGCTTATCAACGATTATATCACGCCATTATTTGACGATGCTCACGAGCGTAATATTGAAACCTATCTCAAGGCCGTATCAGGGGTTTTCGAGCAGTGCATCGTGTTTTTTCAATCGATTCAAGTTGCAGGCCCGGCGGCTGCTTCTGATGAGGTCGTCTCTACTGAGGCTTCCGGTGAGGGAGAGGATGGAACAAAAAAAGAGGCAGCAGCGAATGCAGCTATATTAAAAAAAGCCCAGGAGATGACATGGCGGTTGTTTGAGCCACACCTCTTCACATACCTTCAGGAAGAATTAGACTTTTTCACAGGCTACGCAGACACTAAAGTGGCGGAGTGGGAGAAGAATCTTTCAGAACAAAATGCGAGTGTCGAGTCATTCTTCATGGGCAGTTTCAGTAACCGCCAAGCTGCCAAGAAGGACTTTCTTAGCTCGTTCAAAACGGTCGTCATGATGCCTGTAAATGTGCTCCCTAGCTTTACTTTCTCCTCCTCCACCACCAAAACTACGGACGCATCTGCCGACCAGTCTGTAGAACAACCAACAACTTCCACTACCGCAGGCGATGGGGCTTCCAATAACGGAAACACGGCAAAGTTGCCCAGTCTCCCCGCACAGGCACCCACCGATGAGCTTGCCGCAAAAGCTGCGCTCATGGCATCGCGACTCGAAGGTATCAAGTCTCTCTTTAGCATGGAACTAGCCGTTGATTTAATCCACCATGCCAAAATCAGCATCGGCCGTGCTGCAGTTTTCATTCCGCTTGGAAACCAGGCTGGCGGCGAGGCTCGTGAACAGTGCGAAGCAATCTTTGTTGCATTGCTACGTAGTCTTGGTACGCAGCATATGAATGCTGGTTTCCAACAAGCTATTTCCCACCTGGCTGCGTACAACCCACGCGAGGCCGCCGCGTCTTCAACCAGCCGCGGTTCAGGCGCTAGTTCTCACCCTAGCGCCAGTACTACCGTGGCCCCGTTAGTCATGTTCATTGAGCTGGTCAACGTCGGTGACCTTATTTCTCAGATGGTTGATGTATTCTACGAGCAGCAGCTCATGTCCACTGACATTGTTGACAAGCGGGATTTCCTCGACCCTGCTGCAAAGGCTAAAAAGAAATTTGAGCAAATGCTCGACGAAAACGTTGCCGCCATTCTCAACAAGGGAATCGACGTGCTCATGAACGAAGTCGAATACCTGCACGGCACAACGCAATTGCCGACGGATTACAACCCCCCGGCTGCCGACGCCTCCGCACCTGCCAAGCGTAGTACACTCGGCACCGAGCTCGACATTGGGCCCACGGCCACGGCGCAGCGCATCATCGAGCTCGTGTCATCGCACACGAGCATGCTGGTCGGCACGACGGACAAGGCCATGCTGGATGTCTTTAACGGCGAGGTTGGCCTGCGTCTCTTTACCGCCATCTGCAAACACCTGAAGCGCCAGCGCATCAGCACCGCCGGTGCCGTCAAACTTATTGCCGACATGAATGCGTACTGGGCCTATATCCGCTCGCTGAAAAACACTGATTTGCAGGTCTATTTCGGCGCGCTCCGTGAGCTGAGCCAGATTTACTTGATTGACGGGCGCCACGCCAAGGAGATGGCGGCCGTGATTGCCGATAATGACCGGTTTGGTGGCATATTCCGCGCTGAAGAGGTCTACGAGTATGCTCAGCGACGCGCAGACTGGTTTATCGTGAAGAAAAATGTCGAACGTGCCATGTACGGGCTAGAGTGTGCTGTGATGTAGAAGCGGCAGATGGACTGGAATGAAAATTGTCTGTAAGCTCCGCTTGAGAGTAAAAATATATGTTCCAAGACGTCATGACTCGAAATCTTCCCTTCCTTATTTTCTTTCTTTTTTTTTTTTTTTTTTTTTTTTTTTGGTTTTGTTGCGAGATTCAGCGACATCTGACAAAAGCTTCTATGTTTTGCTTGCTGTCTTGTTAATAAGCGTTTTTGTTTAGAAATGTGGGACTAATTACAGGATCCCCGCTTAGTTGAGGCTACACAGTCCATACGTGTAACTCTGGAAAATCAGGCAACCTAACACTTGGGCGCAGACGCCGAGGATACAAGGCTTCCTCCCTGTTAGAACCAGAAAAGAAAAACCACCACCACCACCGCTACTGCCACAAAATATACGTCATCTAATAAGAAGAAATATATCAAAGAGAAAAATGGTAGAAGGTTAACATCAGTCTAAAAGATATCCTAATTCGTTCTAACATAACTTCGTGTCTAAATCATAGCCCCAGATGTTCATGGTCCCCGTGTCTCATTCCATTTGAAGATGATTGGGGGTGGCTAGAGACTTTCTCTGCCGTTAAGATGTTGTCGTTGTGATTGTTTGTTCTGCCTTATCTGTCACCCCAGGGCAAGATGCTCCTACGCGTTCAAACAAAGCCAATAGTTTGAACCCAGCTGAAGGCTCAATCTCTGTGCCGTCGCGGGCAATTTTCACGTCTCGATTTCCATTCCAGGCATTCAGAATACCCTTAGTATGGTGGAACGGGACCTTGGCAGTCGATAGCCAATCCAGCTTAAATGGCTTTCCGAAAGCCTTGGTCTCATCCATGCTATCATGCACTGAAATGGAAGAGTCGGCTTGGTCGTTTATACTGTCTTTTCCATCCTGGCGCTGAATCTCCCAAAACGTTGTCCCACGAATAGTGTCACTGATGATTCGACCATCAGGTACCTTGTCGTTTGAAGGTACAAGGACAGCTGTAGGAACGCCGACATTGGCCAACTGTGTGCTCAAAGAACCGAAAGCTATCGCTGCATCAGGGTCGTTGTTTAGTGGTGAGCTCATTCGAGCATACCCAAAGTATTCTCCTGACTTATTAGCCGAAAATATCAGGTAAACATTGTCTGCATACTGTAGTAAAATATGGTTAGTCTGGTATGTAAGGCATGACCGAGACATATTACACCTACCTCAAATGCTTCGTTCAAAACATCTTCATTGTGGGGTTGTGTTGCCCATATTCCAGTCCGTACACTAAGCTCAAGGTCGTCGGCAGTCAAGCTTTTGAGCACGAAGAAACGACTCTTTGCTCTATTCCTGTTACCAGACATCGCTGTATCTCCCGCAACAGAGCTAAGCTGAGTCGAGGCTGATGAAGGCTCATCGGTTTTTGATGTCCCCAGATCCCCCGTAGAGATAAAGAGGTTACCTGTGGCATCTGCTTCCAACGATGTGACCAACGGGGCTCCGGTGCTGGTCCGTCTATGTCGGGCTACTAGATGGGTGTTGTTAAATTCCGCTTCATGAATCTTTTGCAAGGCATTATTCCAAGAAGGTTCGTCTTCGAAGTTTGCAAACGCGCAGTTACTCTTGGCTATGAGAAAAAGAGATTCGAGACCATCGGTAAGGCTGCATACGTGGCGAACAAGATCCATGAGATCAGTCTTGGTGGGGAGATTACCAATCCATAGGGCATATCCTGTAACTGTTAGTCGCCCAGTCAGAACCAACGTCTGTTAGTCCCAGGAGAGCACTTACCACTCTGCCTAGGCTTTCGAGGGGGGCCCAACACAAACTTTGATTTGGTATCGGATGGGTCACCACTTTCAATCGAAGAGACTTCAAAATTATGTTAGTGTCAATACTGTGAGGAGGTGCTTCCCATTATCCATTATACTTGTACTATTTGATGTACCTGTAGTGGAAGTCGTCGCAGAAGACCCGTGGCGAGCCTGAGGTAGTCGAGGTCGAGGTATTCGTGAGCCAGATCTTGCTGAGATTGTAGATTTGTTTCGTGAGTATCCAGTCGCGTCATTCGATGGGCGCCTAGACTGAATACCAAAAGAAAGCCCTGGGCCCATTGGGGCTTGGGGGTAACTGTAATGTTGCTGGGTCTGGGAATGATTCTGAAGCCGATTGGAGGCCCCTGTAGGATAGCCCGTATACTGGTCCGTCTGAAGACTACTTCTAGAAACAGAACTGCAATACTCTTGATACTGGTGAGATGCCACCCCAGGCCTTGGTGGTAGTTGGCCAGAACCGTGGGGGTAGTCAAAGTACTGGTGTTGGCCAGAGCTGTGCGGGGAAACTGGAGAGTTGACGTATGGAAAAGCTAAACCAGGCGATGGCAAAGGAATCTCGGGGTGAAGATGGGCTGCCGGTAGTGTGTGAGCGGCAGAATGAGACAGGCTATGGCTTGGGAATCCAGTTGGTGGTAGTGGTTGATTAGGCGGATAGTAGGGCGGCATTATTTGACATTGCTGAGGGTATGGTGAACAAGCCGTCTGAAGATTGGGCCCGGAATAGCCTATTTGGTGCCCATTGCAGACGCCGGGTGAAAGAGGGGCGTTTGAGACTGCGAAGAGATTGGACTCTTGTTGGCTGGTGACGGTCTGAAGCGAGGCATGTTGGTGGTAGTGTGGCTGATAGCTGGAGACTATCTGGGGTAGCTGTTGGTGGGCTTCTTGTAGATGCTGGAGCGGCTCAATTGCGGCCGGAGATGACTTTTTGCTGTAGGTATTCCCATCCACTATTAGAGGCGGATCAGTTTTATTATTGCTCATCTTTGGGTCCGTGGTTGAGTAGGGGACGTTTCGAGATAACGATGCTACCACAAGACAAGAGTCCGAGGAGGTGTTTCCGGCAAAAGAGAGCAATGGAGACTTTCTACTAGAGGGCCAACATGGAAATAAAGAAAGTATCACAAGACTCGGACGAAAGTGAGAAGTGCCCCGGCCAGCGTGCGTGGGGTGGGGGGAGAGGAGGAGTAAAAGAGAGAAAATTCAGAAGAGAAAAGAGGAGAATGCCACGATACATATAGGAAGCTACAAAGAAAAAGAACACTTGATGCTAGCACCGAATATGAAGGAGCCCGGGTAGGGGCGAGATGGGTGCAAGGCAAGAGACACAGACAGGAACAGGCAGGAACAGTCAAGAGTGGAAGGAGACCGGCCACCCCACGCCTACCCAAAAGCGACAACTGCATCTAATGCACAGAAAGCACGCCATGGAAACATGGCAGTAGCCGCCTCGGCCTAAAATGGCCACAAGGTAACTGCCGCGAGCGTTTCACTTGGGGCGCCTTCGAGTGACGCCTACTTCCTGCTTAGCGTGGTGAGGGAAGCTACCATATATGGCCTCTGTATGGCCTTTGTATGGGCATACTCACACAATTCAGGCATAAAAGCTACTCCGAGGACCTTAGAGATGCACTTACAAACAAAGTAGTAACTCAGAAGCCCTGGGCGAGAAGGAGCCACGACGCTAGCGACTTCAACAGCCTCTAGCAACTGCCTTGAGGAACAAAGAATGGCGATAAACACAATCTCAACTTCAGCACTAAATTGGAGTTACCTCCCGTAAGGACGAGAGCCCCGAGAATGAACAACTTGAGCTACTTTTTAGGAGGTCTCCCGTCCTGATCTCAATTATTGCTAGATCAAAGAACAAAGTCTGATACGGAACATTCACACACTCTTCTCCCTCTATCCGATATCTCGGCTGGACTACCACATGTCCATGTACTTTGGTGAGGCGACAGGGCTAGGTTCATGGGGTAGACAGCGGTCATGCCGAGTGGATACACGTATGAATGAGACGGATGCTCATGTGCATAGGTGGGTGGGCAGTACCGGTTTTTTTTTCTGATTGGGCCACCACACGTTCAAGTGCCGGTTGTAAACATCAAGCCTGCTGGCTGGTGGGAAACCGCTGTACACACATTGTGAATATCTTTGTGGAGCTGAGAATGAATAAGTTCCGTTTTTGCTCCGTCATAGTGCGCTTAAGATACGCAGCAGCTTGTAAAATCCAAGGTCAGGGCAAGAAACCAAAAAAAAGGAGGGATTGAACCGGCTTTACTCCCGTTTCACCCATCGCGTTGCCTCTTTACTTTGGCATTCCTATCTACAAGGACACGACGTATGTGCAGACATCTACTTGTAGCTTCTCACTCTCCCCGCACCTACTCGTATACAACAGAGTACTGACTAATGACTATGAAAGGCTACAAACACATAAGACTACGTAGTTACAGGTTACCAGTATGGTACCCCGTGTCAAAGGAATTTACGGTGTAGGTTGGATCTTTCAGTCCGGAAATACTCGACTCGAACCCAGTGCTAGCCAAGTTCCCCTATCTCACCAACCAATTGCATTAATAACACAGTGCACATACAAATACACACAACACAGCATCTCTTGGTACTTCTAGGTTGGCCAGAGCTCTGCAAAGGTGCTAGAGGCTTGATTGAGATTATGTACATACCTGCCGGGGGACTCCAATCTCCACCCGTGCTCATCCTCTGGACCCAGCAACTGTTTATTCTGGGGGTTTAAACAGACATGCTCGTCTACCGTACCATGGCCCTCCTAATTGGGTGTATGTTTACCCTTCCATGTACATTAACCCAGGAATATTAACCACACCACACATAATGGTGTCTGTGTTCATAGCATTTCCACGTATGTACCTCCAATGCTTGCTTGCCTCTTCAAGTAGCTCTGATACCAAGGCGATACAGCATGTACAATCTCATAATGCAAGACATTAAGGGGAGATGAAGACTCGAAACCAGGTACCTGGGAGAGACACTACCTTCTCCAGTACCACCACTCTCACCTTGACTGACTTACCTTATTAGGGCCCTCTACACATTCTCAGACCTTCCCTAAATACATACACATACACACACGTACATGTAGCTTGTTATATATTTGGGTCTTCATTTGGCTCCTCTAACTTGAGTTCCTTTGTGGTAAGACGCTGTAAGCTGTCACACTAATTTGGCTCGACAGTCTGTGCCTTGTGGTTGTCGTTGTCGCCTTCAGCATGGTTCAAACCTGCGCGGGATTTTGAGAAAAAGAAAAGACCCAAAAGAGTAATTTGCGGAAGCTAGCAGGTTTCAGATTAGCTAGGGAAACTGGCGAAACAACCATACCTTGTTCTGGAAGTGGAGTAGAAGGGAGAGAAGGGGTGCGTGAGAGCGATGGAGTGATGGCTCAGGAACACGCCGCCACAGGTAGTCAATCATCCATGCTAGGTATAGTTAGTTAGATGCTTGTGCAAGTATGAGTACGAGTAGTACGACATATGGACCTTAAAAAGGTATGAATCTATGTGCACATGGACGAGCTGTTGTGAAGAAAAAAAGAAAAAAAAAAGAAACTGGTTATGGCCCGGGCAAGACAGAAAGTTAGTTCTCAAGCATAGCTATAGTTATGGAGCTTTCGAGACTAACAATGAATGAATGGCATGGTGAGCTGAGAGCATGTATTGTATTATTTATAGTGTCATGAATCTTTGTACATACACATGTACAGGTGCTTACTCCCATGTGGATGGGATTCGGATCATAGTAGACAGTTTTCTTCCTCTCTAGGACCCCTTGCTTCTCTAAAACTCGACCAGATTTTGGATATCTCTCATCAAATCCGACCTACGTGTTCTTGTATCGATACAGTGTCGCACAGGACTCATTGGTGATGCACATGGCTCAAAGCGGCAGTCGTTTAAGCAGTGCATACTCGAACGTGTACCAATCCATAACTGTGTAGTTACATATGTATGCACATGTGCACATATTCACATATTCTCATGTGTACATAGATATGTAGTTATGACTAGTTAGTTATAGTTAGCGATAACCAACTATCCAGGCCTACTTCCATAAAAGAAACACCATGCAAAGGCGAGGCGACATCCGAAGTGGAGCGCCCAAAGGCTAGAAGGAACAGGAACTCAAGGCAGGTGGGGTACAGTGGAAGGAGTTTGGGCTCCTACCATTCATGTCTGCTCGCTCTTTCCTTTCGCATTGTACATCCACAAGTACCATTTGCACCATTGTGTAGTTACAACTAGCTAAACATCCAAAACTTGACCTCTGCAGCCCGCTGTTTCTCTCCCTTCGGCGTGTCTTGTCTCTTAAACAGTGTCGAACAAGGGACTAGATCCTCACCCGCAGCCTCACATCGCCACATACCCTGATCCTTAGCCAGTCGTCCATATGTCGCAGCACTTCTATCCAATCACACGGCACACTCGGCACGGCACAATGGTTGCCTTACCTGCCAATTGGAGCTGAAAAGAGACAACTTGAAGTCAACATCACCCACGCTCACACCCACTGCACCCTGGAACAAACAAGATTACGGGTCCGATTTAATGTGCAGGCATGTATGTGGTTACAGACAATATACTTGTATGTAGAGGTACCTCCGTCTCTCCCAGTCAGTCAGTGCCTGAGCATGAACCATGGGCAGCGACATTGGCCCCTTCTTCTTCATGAAAACTCGATCCTTCTCTGCAAATGGGGTTGCTCTGTGCTGTGAGGCTCAAGAGGGGCTACGTACGGACAAGAAATCTAGAAATGTTCATGTCTTCTCATGCCATCTTGACCAAGTTTAGCCCTTCTTAAATACACACGTGAAGCACGAGCAAGAATCTGCACACGTCCTAACTAGTATCAAAACACAAGTGATTTTACGGTCACCAGGCTCATGTGAGATGTGTACATGTACATGCTCCAATGCCTACGCACAAGTGTTCATGCTGAGCCCCTGATCCCTGAGGTCCAGCTGGACAGGGGTTCACAACATCTCCACCTTTGTTCAGATGGCACTAATTAGGAAAATGAAGCGAAAGCAAAGCATATGTTGCATTGTATGGCGACAACTAACTACCAGAACATGAAAAAGCAGCATTCTTCTTGAGAGAATACATGACTACTTGTGGAAAAGAATCGCGGCCTAATGAGATCCGAGGTTGTTGTATTACCGGCGTGCAATCAAGATAGATATTGACGCTATAGAAGTCACATGTAATTAACTATATATTCATACATGTGCGCAAATAGCATGATTATCACAGCTGTCATGCGTTTGTCACAGAAAATGCCGTCTCAAGATAGCCTTGATAACCAAGCGTCATCGCAGGTGTGGCGTTGGGTACTAGTTGCTAAGCGCCACTTTCTATGAACGCCACAATTTAGCTCCACCAAGGCTGTACTGGCAAGGCTATTTCGAGTCAACATCGCCAACACACTGCTCATCAACTCACCAATGGTTGGCTGAGAGTATATTTCCCACTTGACTCCTCCCATTGCCACCCTCATCTTGAACATGACGGGCTCTCCGCTTGTGGCGCGCCCGACTTCGGCGCTGGCTCCACCGCTCCCCGGGTCTCCGCTCCGCTCACCACTGAAGCCAGCCCAACTCGCAAGCCCTGGCCGTCTTTCATCCTCCAATGCCACACCCAAGCCAGCAAACTCCACTGCAGCCTTGAGCTCTTCTGAGCTAGCATCACGGCTCCCACAGACCCTAGACTTGTCTGAGCAGATGAACGAAGTTGAGAAGAAAAAATACATCAAGGGCAAACGCCTCGGAGAGGGTACCTATGCTGTCGTATTCTTAGGCCACCTCCGCAGCGATCCAACACAACGTGTGGCTATCAAGAAAATCAAAGTGCAAAAGGAGTACACCGATGGCCTGCCGCCCGATGCCGTTCGCGAAATTAAGTTTTTACAGGAGTTGAAACACCCCAACATCATTTCGTTGTTATCTGTGTTCTCGTCAAAAGACCAAAATCTCAACTTGGTGTTGGAATACTTGCCACTAGGTGATCTTGAAATGCTCATCCGCGATACAAATGCTGTGCGGTATGGTGCCGGTGATATCAAGGCCTGGATGGGCATGCTTACTCGTGCTGTGTGGTTTTGCCATGAGAACTTCGTCCTACACCGTGACATCAAGCCCAACAATTTGCTGATCTCTGCCAGTGGAGATATTAAGCTTGCTGATTTCGGTTTGGCACGTGCCTTTGCCGATCCCCATCAGTACATGACATGTCAAGTCATCACTCGCTGGTATCGACCTCCCGAGCTGCTATTCGCCGTCAAGCATTATGGTGGCGGCGCTGATATTTGGAGTGTTGGCTGTGTCTTTGCGGAACTTATTCTGCGCGCACCCTATCTTCCTGGCGACACAGACATTCACCAACTTGCCCTCATCTGTCGAGAACTCGGCACCCCGACCGAGGAGAATTGGCCTGGTGTCACGCGTCAAAAGGAGTACCATGCGATCCCATCTGAAATCTATCCCCTCAAGCCGCGCGAGTACTTTCAAGGCCGCTTTGGAACGGTTGGAGGTGCTGGAGTAGATCTGCTTATGCGCACGCTGACTCTGGACCCCAAAAAAAGAATTAGTGCCCGCGAGATGCTGCAGCACGAGTGGTGGCTTGCCGAGCCCAGGCCCACCCCGAGACAGGATCTACCTACAAAGGCTGAAGCCCCACAGGTAACCGCCGCCGATCTTAAGAGACGTCCAGGCATTGTAAGTGGCGAAGGGGAGGAAGAACCGAACCGTGGCGCAAAGGTTGCTCGTCGGCTAGACTTTGGCAATATGCGGTAAACAGACATCCAGCCTTCGAAAAGGTCTATGTTACACACGAATAGTAATACTACATAGTTGGGCTTTGCATTATCATGGAGTTATGGGGTCTTAAATTCTAAAGGTCTTCCGACATTGCTTCAGCATAAACTAAATGTGTGTGTGAGTTAGTTCGTAAATGTGTCGTCATGTAGGTTCCAAAAGGCAGTGAATGTGGTGAACGGCACTTTGGATGAAGTTGAAGTTATCTATTAAGGTCTATCACTTATGGCTACCTCCTGGACAGCCGCGCGCTACTTATACTTCTGAATAAAGGGGCTGTTAGATTAGGGCATTCCCTTTAATCATATTTGTCGTCTGCGGTGTTTAGGATAAGTTGTAGGGTTGTGTAGTCACGTGATAGGGGTTATGGTGATGGTCTTGGGATCATCATTTTACACTCCCCTGGCAAGCATGGTGAGCCCTTCAGTGAAGTCTTCGAATGCTTGTCCCGTCAATGGCTTGGTCAAGCCATCTGCCAGCATCCGTCCTGTAGGTATGTACTCCACTCGCAGTTTGTTGCGCGAACATTGTTCTCGGACGAAGAGATAGTGCATCTCTATGTGACGGATGCGTCCAAGACTTTGTCCACCATTCGCTAGGGCATTGGCACCTTGGTTATCCCCGTAGATCAGTTGGGTAGATTCCTGTCCTCGACTTCTGACGGTTTGTTCGTATGTGTCTGGTAGAAGTGTTGGTGCGTGTAGGAATCTCGCGATTTTGGCTAGGTACTCGGACTCCTTGGCTGCCTGAGACAATGCTATGAATTCTGCATTGGTCGTGGAAGTTGTCAGACATTTCTGACGTTTGCTCTTCCAGCTTATGGGGGCACCAGCGGACATGAATATGTATCCTGTGGTGGAGTATCGTTCATCCCATTCGGCTCCGAAGTTTGCGTCTGAGTATCCAAGTAATCTGGGGCCTTGTTCTGATGGGGTCCCGTATGTCAATGCTCTAGCAGGGTGTGAGCGTAGGTATCTGAGGATGTGTTTGGCACTTGACATGTGTCGGTCGGTGGGAGCATGCATGAATTGGCAGTGTTTGCTCACCGCGAAGGCTATGTCAGGACGTGTCATGGTAGCCAGATAGTTGAGTTTACCCATAAGTTTCTGGTACTCTGTGACATCGCATAGTGCTTCGTGATCCTGTCTCGGGCGCAGATCGCATTCCTCAGTCACTGGTGAATTTACCGGTCGTCGTCGGTTGTCAATGAAATCATAGTCGTGGAGAATTTCTTCGACGTATGGTTGTTGGGATATTGTCAGTGTTCGCTTTTCTTGATCTCGTCGAACTACCATCCCCAGGAATCGGCTCACTGGACCTAAGTGTTTGAACTTGAACCGATTGTTCAGTTTCATGTGGTACCAGTCTATCGCTGCCGTCTTCCCTATCACCAGTATGTCATCTACATAAAGTAGGACTATGAGTTGCTTGTCTGGGTTGTAGAACAAGCATGGGTCTACTTCTGATATGACGAAACCTACACTCCGGAAATATTCGCTCGCAGTGTTGTACCATTCTCGTGAGGCCTGTTTGAGTCCATATATGGCCTTGTTGAGTTTTAGTACTTGTCCTTTGGGAATATTCCTGAGACCTGGCGGTGGGTGCATGTAGATGGTTTCATGGAGGTCCGCTTCAGTGAATGCATTGTTAATGTCAAAGTGTTGACATTCAAGACCAGTCTATGCCACCAGCGATAGGCAGAATCGCAGTGTTGCCATGTTGACCGTGGGTGCAAATGTTTCGAAAAAATCAATCCCTTCCAGTTGTTTGAAGCCATGAGCACATAATCGGCTTTTGAAGAGTGCGATGGTGTGGTCGGGATTGTGTTTTGTTTTGTACGCCCAGGTGCTCGTCAAAATGTTGCTGTTCTTGCCTGGATGTGGTACTACATCCCAAGTGCAGTTGGCAATCAGCTGCGTTAACTCCCGCTCATTCGCCTCTACCCAGAAGGGTCCCCATTTGGAGTCATTGACGGCTTCCCAATAGTTCTTGGGTTGTGGGACTTCCACCGGGTAGTTCGGGATCGCCATTGTTATCGCCGATGCATTGGCGGTCAACACAAATTCGATGTCGATCGGGCCAAGATTCACCTTCTTGTGATGGGGTGACGTCGGTGGAGTTATCTCTGTATCGTTAATGGTTCGCTTCTGACTGATGATAGGATTGGTTTGATATGTTGGACCATTATCGGATGTGTCGGGTCTGGACAAGGTCGCAGGGTTGATCTGTTGAGTTGGCTCCCCTATTTCCTCAACCGTGGTTGTTGTTCCGGGATCGATCGGGTCCGGGAGCTCCCCTCTTTCTTCAGGCTTTAGGTTGGGAATGTCTTCCAGCATGACTTCTTGTTGGGGCTGCATGTCCTCGTCAGCGGGCCGTTCGGTCACAATAGTGTCTGATGAGGTGCTGTTGTCTTTCTCAGCTTCCGATTTCATCTTGTCGGTTGTTGCGGAGCCTAGCTCAACGTTCTCATTCCTAGTACTGTTTTCAATGCGCTCAACGATTAGTTCTTCCAACGATGAACCTTTCTCAATTGGAATCGGAGCAGGTGGTTCGTTTTCTGGTTCATTGGTGGTAGGCTTCGGTGCGCTGTTCTCTTTTCTGGGACGGCCAACTGGTCGGCGAGCAGGGGGTGTGTTGCTCGATCCTAGACCTGTATTGCGAGTGGGCAAGTTGAGGTGCACTGTGTCTCCAGCTGGTATTTCTTGTCTGAAGGAGACCTTGTGTGCCTTGATCACATGCTGTCGGTCTGGTGCCCATACTAGGAAATGCTTGTCGGTGTGGTCAGAGTATCCTACGAAGACGACTTCTCTCGCGTGGTGCATGTTCTTGTGCTTTGTGCCTGTTGGTAGTGATTCATACTCCATCAACGAGAAGGCTTTGCAGCCAAAAACGCGTAAGTGTTTGGTGTCTGTAGGTTTGTCTGTGAAGGCTTGGTACCGAGATTTTGAGCGGTCATGTGGTGGGGAGAACGTGTTGTACGTGTGTGTCGCTGCTGCCATGGCCATGAACCAGAATTCATTGGGTAGTTTGGACCATGTGAGCATTGCGTTCCCAGCCTCCTGGATGGTTCTATTCGCTCTTTCGGCTAGTCCGTTCTGAGAAGAGTGATGGGGAACCGTGTGTTGATTGTCAATTGAATATTCTTGGTTCCATTCCAGAGTAGTCGAGACGAGTTCTCGTGCGTTGTCACACCGAATTGCCTTTAGTTTGTGGCCGGATTGCAGCTCCGCCTGTGTTCGCCATCTGTTCAGGCTGTCTCGTGCTTCGGATCTTTCTTTCAGTTCATAGATCCAGTGCATTCGAGTGGCGCTGTCTACTATCACCAACGCGTATCGCCCATTGTTAAGTGACGGTGGGAATGGTCCCATGATGTCGGCAGATACCAGTTGTAAAGGTTCGCATGCTGGTTTGCTGTATTTGTTGCGCTTGTCAGTCATCTTGGTGAGTGTGCAAGCGTCGCAGTCGTCCATCGTCATCTTTGATTCGCGTAAGAAATGGCCGAGTCTCCCATGCTCAAGCTCTTGCTCCTCGGTGACGGCATTAAGCACAGCAATCTTGTTATTTCTCGAAGCAGTTTCGTCTACTTCGTACAGATTGTCGGCAGGGTTGTGTTGGCCAGTGAGTCGGACCTGGTCATCTTTATCTGTGACAACAACTTGTTTGTCGTCAAACGTGACTTTGTGTCCACTTTGGCATAGTGTGCTGACGGATATAAGGTTCTCGGTGATTTGGGGCACAATGAGCACATCTTTCAAGGGTAATTGCAATGGTTTATTATCTCTATCACTACTACGAACTGTTGTGTTGCCCACCTGGTTGGCCTTCAGGTTGCTTGACGCAGTCTTGACGACAACCGGCCGTGTGGTTTTTAGTGACCTGAGATTTTGGTTAGCGGTCATGTGCCTACTAGCTCCAGAGTCAACTAACCAGCGGGACTTACCAGTTGTAGGTGTTAGAGATTCATTGCAGCGCGAGTTGGGATGGTGGTAATCATCGCAAGTCGAGCAAGGAGGGTATTGACGCTCAGCATCGCGGTTGTGGTTAGGTCTGCGACGTTGGCCCTTTGCTGAGCGGGTCTCGACGGCACTGTTGGCTGCAACAGTGGGTGCCGGAGTTTTCGCCACGTGAGAGCTGGGGGCACCATGGCGGCTGGGTACATTTCTGAATTCATCTGTAATGAATTTGTCGAGTATGTCTTCGGCCGAAGCGTATGGAGTACTTCTCACGTACTGTATCGCGTGGTCGTAGCGTACTGGGTCGATCACCAATGAGATTCGACGCAGTAACTCTTTGTCATTGTGTATCTTGTCCGCCAATGGATCATAGTATTGCAACTGCGCTCTCACGCAGTTGATGTTTGCCCAGATGTTGGAAAACTTGGGGACCGGGTTGATGCTTGTCAGCTGGGTTTTGAGGTGTTCCTCCACGGCTCTGTCAAACTTGCTGAAATAATCTTCAAGCTTTTGCATGAGCCGCTCGGAACTCTCAGACGCAAATGTGAGTTTTTGCGTGTTGTTCAATGTGGATAGGACAGTGTGATATAATCGACTGTCAGTAACACCACAAGGAGCACAGCCTTCAGCGAATCTGGGTCCCGGTCTCACGTTTACTACCGGCAGGGAGTTGTGCATCAGGGTGTGGTTCAGAGTCTGAAGCCATTGTCGATAGTTTTCGTGTGTTGGGCTGGGGACACTGGTAGCCATCACAATGGACTGTGGCGGCGGAAAAATCTGGGGGATGCTGGAAATTTCTTTCCGCATGTCCTCAAAGTTGTTGAGTGGGCTGCCAGTGTTGTTTGCCATGTTTCTCAAATCTGGGGTTCTTGGGGTGCTGGTTTAAAGATTGGTAAAACGGGTTTGGAATGTAAATAAGAGGCTCATAACCTGTAGGTTCCAAAAGGCAGTGAATGTGGTGAACGGCACTTTGGATGAAGTTGAAGTTATCTATTAAGGTCTATCACTTATGGCTACCTCCTGGACAGCCGCGCGCTACTTATACTTCTGAATAAAGGGGCTGTTAGATTAGGGCATTCCCTTTAATCATATTTGTCGTCTGCGGTGTTTAGGATAAGTTGTAGGGTTGTGTAGTCACGTGATAGGGGTTATGGTGATGGTCTTGGGATCATCATTTTACACGTCATATAAATAAATCTCTTTTATTGGATGAAACTCATGCAACTTGGTCCACGAAAGTGCAAGATGAAGACTTGTAGCACTAAGACTACTGACGTCATCGATTAGTTAGTGTATATAACCCTAGGGTTCATATTCGGGGTTACTTTTTCAAACCCCACTTCATCATCGAACCCTATGGAATATTCCAGTAGTCTCGAGTCACACTCCTTTATATAGATTGTACTCAATAGTATGGCATAGAACACTCGCGAACCTTCACAACAGAATATCACATTACCAATAGCGATTCTGTTGTGTGATGCATTAACAATCAGAATGAGACTCTGGAATTATCCCGAATCTGCTAGATTTACCAGCTAACGTGTATAAAAATGGCCACCAGCTTCGTTCTCTTTGTGAAGATGTTTTGTCCTGATCATCATCAACTCAGCTTCACTTGCAACTTCAATCAACCTTCAATACCCTCTTCTCATCAACTCTTTAGCTTTTGAGCTTTTCATCCTCCCATCTTCTTTCAACCACCTACTTCTACTACTTTCAATATCCACAATGGCTTTCTTTGCTCCTCGCCTTGGCACCTCTGAGAGCTTTGCTCCTCTATTCAACATTATCAACGACTTTGATGGCCCAACTTTCCAGTCTAAGGCCTCTTCTACTTTCCCTGCCTCACATCCATTGGCCGCCTATATGGCACCCTCATGGAGCAAGTGTAGCTCTGAAAGTGACAGTCAGCGACCTATGACCCGGGCTCTTCGTACCTTCAAGCCCAAGTTTGACGTTCGTGAAACGGCTGATGCCTACGAGCTTCACGGCGAGCTTGCTGGCCTTAAGAAGAAGAATGTTTCTATTGAGTTCACAGATGCTCAGACTCTAGTCGTACGTGGCCATGTTGAGAGTGTCTACACTAAAGCCTCACCAACAGAGTCGCAGGCTAAGGAAGAGGTCAAGACCATTGAGCCTGATCACAGCGATTCTGTTTTGGATATCGATTCCACTGACTCTGCCGCCGAAAAGACCTTCGACTCTCGGGCTTCTACTGCCGAGTCTACTGCTCCCCAGTCTCCCAAGCCGCATAAGGCTACCGTTGAAGATACCACTGACGAAGACGACCGCTTCTCAGTGACATCGATGTCGAGCACTCACTCGGCCACTCCATCTCATACTGCGGCTTCTGCAACTGATGATTCATTGGCTAAGAAGCCTTCGGCTCAATCCCAAACTGAAGCCACACACAAGCCTTCCGAGTCGTTTGTGGCCAAGTCCAAATCTGACAAGGCCAAGTACTGGGTTCAAGAACGCAGTGTTGGCGAATTCTCGCGTACTTTCAGCTTCCCTTGCCTTATTCACCAGGACAAGGTCCATGCTTCTCTGGAGGACGGTATTCTGAGTGTTGTTATTCCCAAAGCCCGCCACGAAACCCGCCGCATCGTCATCTTCTAAACAGTAGAGGTCATACGTTACTAGCAATAGTTGTTTCTCATGGAAGTTGGCATTGGGCGCAGGGGTTACAGGACTTTGCACTTGCATTTTCTCATGGTCTATCAAGTGATCAAGAGTAGTTAATAGGTAGTCATATAATTCAGAACTCATAATCACATTATTCAAGTGTTGTTGACTTATACTGTGAACATGATGGGAGGAATAGTCACACACACATTAGATGTACAAGACTATGCGTAGTTAGCCAATTAATTAGTAGTATTGATGCATTACCTCCGCCAGCCCTAGAACTGACCAGATTAGCGTCTGACTCTAGACGACTTGTTTCCATCGTCTTACGTTTGTCTGACGCACACGAGAGCCGAAAGCCCGAAATGTTGGATATAAAAAGACTCCTTTCTTCTCTTCAGGATGTAGACTTAGACTTGGAGATCATCGATAACCGTTTTCTTCTTTCCCGATATATTTAATTCCTACATCTCGACCTGGTAGATGGCTTCACCTTGATGCCCTAGGGAAATGCCCTGGTATATATCTGCAGCAATCTTGTGAGATTTTACATGTTTGGGCTCAGGAGTGAGAACAAAGGCCGCTAAGCCAAAGGCCACGAACTCATCTTATCTAAGACCTCGTCTGCTTGTTTTGTCTTGAGGAAATCGATCCATTTGTACCGGGTGGCATCGTCAACCACCATCAAGGTGTATTTGGGCTGAGGTCTGTTGCTAGTCACAGTTGCCAGAGCATAGGACGGAAGTAAGTGCTCTGGTACAGACTCAGCGAAGCCGAGGAGATGGCAGATGTCATGGAGAGGTCTCACGATGGCAAGCTCGTTGTCGGAGTATGGGCCCATTAGCGGGGGAAGACGTTGATCGAAGTAGACACCATTTTGCCGAAGTTGCGAAGTTAAGAGCAAGTTAGTGGGCAAATTCAACATGTGACAAACGTCGAGAATGACAAGAATAACTTTAGCTCCATCTGAAGTTCTGGTGTTGATTTTTATTTTGCCAGTGTCCGCGCAACGGAGAATGACTCCGGAACCCTAAATCTGGGTTATTTCAGCCTTCTTGTAGTCGAAAAGGAGCGAGCGATTTGCGGTCATATAGAAAGAAACACCCGAGTCCACGACCTAAAGGTCAGGATGGGCTAGGTCTCCTTCCGTGATACTCGCCAACGAGTACGTAGAGTGGGCCGAACCAAGGAAGACAGGTTTGGGACCCTTTTCAGTCGGATTGGAAGGCTGGGACTCGTTGGAGGCTTTGTCCTTGTTCTTCGGATTAGCGCGTTACTCCCGCTGCGTGATCTCACTGTCGATCGGGCTCCTTATCTTTTCAGGAGAAGGCCATTTGTCTTTGGGGACGTCGTCGGTGACATGCCGCAGACGGGAGAACCATGCTTCGATTTGGTATTGGGCAGCGCTGGTCATGAAACCTAAGAATAGGATGGGTGGCATCTCACATTCGTGGATCTTGAGTTTCTCATTGAGAGTGCGCAGCTTGGTGACGTATTCTTGAGGAGATAAAGCCTATAATTATTTAATACGAAGACTTGCGGTTGTCCTTTGACAAAACTAGATTCCGGAATGTCGAGGGTTCAAAGAGATAGTAGAATATAAAAATTCAATATATCAAGAAAGAAGAGAACGATGAACGATAATCTCCAAGTTTAAGTCTACATACTAAGGAGAAGAAAGGAATCCTTTTATACTTTCAGTTATCTATTGCTGCGCAAACTACGACTACATCTCTGGTTCTTGAAAACATAAAGCCCTGAGTGAATATTCAACTTCTTGTTCACCAAACCCTAATATAGACAGCCCTAGGGCTGACTGAGGCATACTCTGGCCCTGTCCTGTCCCCACTTTTAAGTCATGTGACCTGGCGTTTCTGCCTAGCGACAACACGCGTTTAGTCTCACGCGCCTTCCTCTCTCGATCCATCGTCCCGAAATCACTTTGGAGGCCTATCCAACTCGAGGCAAGAGCAGTAAAAGCACGCACAAAACTGGCACCCAGTCCGCAGAGAAAATTATCTTCCCCATTTTCTTTCCAATTGTCTTCGTACTAGAACTCTTTGCTCAACACCACCACTCCTCGGTTTTCTTCAAGCCCAATTACAGATTACCCCAACATGAGTGACGAGTACGACGAGGTTCCGCCGGCTGGCGAGGAGGAAATGGGGCAAACCGGCCCCGGAGCCCCGACGCCGTTGACTGCACTAGAGGTCAGTTATACTTTCTACCATTGTAACAGCAACTTGTACTACTGCGGGTTTGGCTCAAATCGATTCATGCTAATACTGCTAATTAGGGGGTTGCTGGCCTGACCAAACGTGATATCCAACTAGTTGTTGATGGCGGTTATAATACGGTTGAGTCTGTTGCTTACACTCCACGTCGCATGTTGGAGCAAATCAAGGGTATATCTGAGCAAAAGGCTGGCAAGATTCTGGCTGAAGGTACGTTTCCATCTATTAATGCCCAAAGGCTACTGCAGTGAAGTGCGGTGCTTCACTCTCATTACTACAGAGTCGACTCACACGCTCGTCGTTTACTAAATAATTGCATAGCCTCCAAGCTCGTTCCTATGGGCTTCACCACCGCTACGGAGATGCATCAGCGCCGTAGTGAGTTGATTTCCATTACAACTGGGTCCAAAAACCTGGACACCATGCTTGCTGGAGGCATAGAAACAGGCTCAGTGACTGAGCTATTTGGCGAATTCCGTACAGGAAAGAGTCAAATCTGCCACACGCTTGCAGTTACATGCCAATTGCCTTTTGATATGGGTGGTGGTGAGGGTAAATGCATGTACATTGACACCGAAGGAACTTTTCGTCCTGTGCGGTTACTGGCTGTGGCCAACCGTTATGGTCTTTCTGGCGAGGAGGTTTTGGACAACGTCGCCTACGCCCGCGCATACAATTCTGATCACCAGTTACAACTACTCAACCAAGCCTCAGCCATGATGTGCGAGACTCGCTTTTCGCTACTCATTGTCGACAGCGCTACATCTCTGTACCGTACGGACTTTTCGGGCAGAGGTGAGCTGTCGTCACGTCAAACACACTTGGCACGCTTCATGCGCACACTGCAGCGCCTGGCCGACGAGTTTGGCATTGCAGTAGTAATCACCAACCAGGTCGTCGCTCAAGTAGACGGTGGTCCGAGTGCCATGTTTAACCCGGATCCAAAGAAGCCGATTGGCGGCAATATTATTGCCCATGCTAGTACGACGCGTCTGAGTTTGAAGAAAGGCCGTGGCGAGACTCGTATCGCAAAGATTTACGACTCGCCGTGTCTTCCTGAAAGCGATTGCTTGTTTGCCATTGGAGAAGACGGCATTGGCGACCCTGCACCCAAGGACCTGGAGAAGGATTAGGATAAAATATAGATGTGGACGAATAAACGAACTGTATGAGATATGACAGGTGGGCAGTTTTGCAGCAGGAGTGTGGAGGTTTGACAAGGGAACAGCGAATCTTGGTTTATGGTTGTGAGGTTGCTTCTTCTTGATACCATCTTTCTTGTTTCTCTGCTGATATGTTGATTTCTATATTGTGTGTCTACCATGCGCGTTTTCGTTATATGAAATTCGCCATAAAAAACCTACTACTGTTCCCTGAGAGTTACAAAGGCAAGCCGTTAGAACTCGGAATTCAAGATACGTGCATTCGTGTTGAGTTGTTATCGTCAAATATGTACATTGATTATGTACATTTCTTAATCACGTGATCTCACGATGGAGGGTTATGGAGGTTAGGTTACCAAGCAACTGCAACTGCAACTTTGAACACAAACAGCCTAACCTATCACGAAGCCTAAACGAATGCTTTTCTACTTTTTGACCTCGACCTCAGTCTGGTTAAAATCTGACATTTTCCATTTCACGGCAGATCAGCCTCGCTATTGTCTCGTGCCTCTGGCTGGCGTCGCGCTGGAAACCAACTTGGAAGCTGGTTTCCTGATCGGGATAAGTGTGGGCCCTGTTCTTTTTTCGCTGCCCATAGCCTTGTCTCAAACATCACCACCGCCCAGAAAAAAAACAGACGCCTTTTGCTTAACAGCCAAGAGGTCAAGTCACGGCTCGCGCCTTGTTTGTTTCCTTGCACTGCTGTTTTTCGACTGGCGGCTGAACTTTATTACCGCCCACCCTCTCTCAATCTCCCAAATCGCCGACCAACCTCTGCAAGAACTGCAAATATGGACACAGGCGATCTCCAATTCGCCTTTGTCGAGACGCGCCTCAACCTTGAGCCTTCTGCCCTTGCCAATGTTGTCAACATTCGAGTCGCCTCAGCAAGCCCGTCAAACGTCATCACAAGTACCTTTAGCAGAAAACCCGGCGCCCGCGACAACGATGCCGAAGCCGTCTTTGCTACCAAAAACCTTGCCAGAGCTGCGTCCATCTACCACCGCAAACACCATGAAACGCCCCGGGGCTTTCTCTGGCGTCTGCTAGAGAACAACACCATTCTGAGTCTGCGTGCCGTAGATATCGCGCAGCCGGGGAACGTGGCTGATGCTACGCTCGTCATCAACTTCATTTTCAACACGCCCATCGCCACTAACTGCGTCGCGCTGGCTGATCCGGCCGATCTGGATGCGCTCTTGGTGTTTGTGCTTGATCAAGCTAACTGCCTGCACACATTCTCACTGCGACCCGATATCTTCCGACGACGATCATCGCTTGAGCCCGCGATTGCCGACTTGTGCAAGTCATACTCTCCCACCGGGCTCTCTGGCAAGCTGGCCCACCGCCTAACGGCCGTGAACGCCAACCAGATTCTTATTGCGCTGCATGACGGTGGTCTTCTGCGTTTGGATCGCAGCAAGGGAAATGGTAGGGATAATAATACATCCACAAAGAATGCGCATTCAAATTCGGCTTTGCTAACCTGTGCTTTTGCATCTAGAGCACCCATACTTCACCGAATCCATGACCAATGCGCAGAATTGGAACTATGGCGTACGCAACTTTTTTATTAGAGCCAACACTGTCAAGTTTGGGAAGTGGAATCTAGATTACAGCACTGTCATTGACGCCCAGACTGCCAACCTTGGCACCGTCCAAGATTATCTTTTCACCGTTTCTCTCGATCACCGTCTTCGAGTTTGGAATCCCAAAACCGGCACTATTCTAACGATTGTCGACATGTTGAATGACCAAACTGATAGCCAAGATTCCAAGAAATGGACTTTGGACCCCACCCACACGAACCTGATCCGAGTCTTGAACGTTGCTAGCGGACGTGGAATTATCGCTGCATACTCCCCCAAAGGTGTTGGGCAGTTCAACTTTTGGAAGGTGACCGCCTTGGAGGATGGGTCTATTGTCATGAAGCCATTCTTCCCCGAGTCGACCTTTGAAGCAGTATCACCTTCAGTATCTGACAGCTGGACCATGGCCGACTTTGCTATCGGTCTGCAAGAGACTGACGCTTTGGACATGTGGGTTCTGTGGAAGAACAACACCACCTACCGTGTTATGCGTCATTCATCACAGGTGGCCGAGCTTCCATTATCCTGGCCCAGTTGGGAATTGGTCCGCAGCTACAGTCTCCCAACAACTGCCCCACGCTCTGGTGCCTGCGATCCAACTGACCCAACTGAAAGTTGGTTACAGCTCTTAATGCGCCCTGGTCGGTTCACCAAGGTGACTCTTGAAACTGCTCTCACTATTTATGAGCGTAGTATCGGAACTGGACTTGTTCAACAGAGATCTCGGAACTTGGCCGAGAGCATCTGCTCAGTAGTCAGTTCAACAGCGGCTCTTGAGCGGAGCACGTCGGGTGGTATGGACTACGAACAGTTCCGGACAGCTACAGACACGCACTGGAAGCGATTTTACAGATTAGTCACCGAACTAGACAAGCAACGTGGTGATGCGTTGTCTCTTGTCTATGATAGCCAGTGCGACATGGCCTGGATTGTATGTGCTGACTACGTATCTGTGATTCGTGAATGTAACGACTTTGAGCGCCTGTACTGGAATGGCACCCAAACCTCTACGGCAAGCGACGATGTACAAGCCATAAATCTCTTGGGTACGGCCATGGACTTTGTTGGAAGCTTCCCCGAGAATTTCCTGCAAACGTGCAATTCTGTACTCCGCTCGGAGCTTTACGACGAGATTACCAAGACTGATACAGATCGTATCCAATACTTCTACGAAAAGTCTGCCTTTTGGCGCGGCATCTCCGAAGAGGACTGTTCCCTAGTGGTAGATAAGCTGGGCCAGAACTTCGCCAATGTCACCAACGAGGCTTACAGCAAAATATTTACTCACATTTTGGTCTCGAAGATTTCCAGTCCCCCAGTACAATTCCCCCTCACATCAATTGGTCGCAAGCTCATGGTCAATATTGTCCAAGACAATTTGGACATGTTCTGGATCATATTCTTTACCCAACTCATTCTCCTAGTACACATGGAGTTTGAGTGGGAAGATGAAGAGGATGCCTTGCACCAACGCGTGGCTGTCGGCTCCGTCTACTCCCAGATCGTCGATATTCTGCGTCGCCTATCCTTACTAAAATGGTTGACGCAGGCTGAGGTAAGCGTCCATGTTCACAGCAGTGGTAACAGAACAGAAGACGACTCTCGCCGACCAGGAGAGGGTATGCATCTAGTAACCACTCTAGAAGCGTATCTTTCCAGAGACCTGGGTATATCAACCTTGAATCATGAGCCCATGTGCCTCAGTCTTACTGAAATTGCGACTTCACTGTGTGCACCAGATAGCACTATAACTATCTCCGTACCCCTGGTGCAGATGCATCTGGTCAAGGACGACAGGCCAGACATGGCACTAGAGCTGGCGCCATTCGGTGATCAGGAGCCATTTTCAATTTATGTGCTTGGTCGCACGTATCTGGCATTGCGGGAATTTTCAGCGGCTGCATCACTGCTTCGCAAGGCTGCTGTAGGAATGGGTAAGTGATCCACGAAGTAATGGTACAACCGCCGTAGTCTTTACACAATGCTAACTTCGTCTCTGTTATGTAGCAGCCGAGGATGCTTTAATGGTCCGAGTCAACGCCAATCTTTTGGCAGACGAAGAAGCGTCCTTGCTAGGCAATGGAATGGCCAAATACTACATCCACCTGGTAGCACTCTTCGAAAAGCACAAAGCTTGCAGCTATATACTCGAGTTTGCCCAGCTAGCACTATCTATGAACTTCTCATCTGTGTCTGACACTGTTGCCATGCGTACTGATTTGTTGTCCCGCCAATTCAACGCTTCTCTGGTTCTCTCACGTTTTGAAGTGGCACACGCGGCGCTGCTTGCTCTCCGCCAAATGAATTCCACGCTCCAAAAGGCCTGTCTTGCCCGACTTGTTGAGCGGATGAGTGAAACGTATCATAGCTCTGAACTCGTCGCTCTTCCCTTCCCTGGTATGACAGCCGCTGTCGACGATGTCTTGTCGGCCAAATGCCGTAGCACGCTCGACGTTGTCAGCGGGCCAGCATACCACCAGATCTTGTATGCATGGCGTATACGCCATCACGACTACCGTGGCGCCGCGTCGGTCCTTCTCGATCGCATCAACAAGCTACAACGCAGTGGCGAGGGCGATCAGTTCCTGGTCGAGGGCGCCACCGATACACCTGTCACGCGGCAGTACCTGCTGCTGATCAACGCGCTAAGCTGCGTCGATCGTAAGCAGGCGTGGATCTTTTCCGAGGAGCTACCTACGTCTCTGGATGGGCGCACTGCTATGGTGGTTGGCGAGCCCAAGCGCAAGGTAGTCACTTTGGCGGATGTGCGCAAGCAGTACCAGATGGAGTTGGATCGCATTGCAGCAATTCAAAACAACGATTTTGGGTTTGAAGATGGCGATGCGATGGAGCTGTAGCTTGGGCAGGCCGGGAGAGAGAAGCGGGGGGGATGGGCTTTGTTTTTTTTTGCTGTGTTGTTGGATTCTGTTCGTGCCATAAGTCATGCGCGGGCTGGAAATCACTGGAGTTTTCGGAATTGCAATGAGAAAGTCTGCGCATGTACGTATGTGTCTGTTGTTTTTGTGCTTGCGGAATACGAATACCATAATATTAGAATCTTGTCTGTGGTCACTTGACCTCTGTTTCTGCTGCTGCCATTGTTCTCGTGATTTTTTAGCCCATTTATTCGTGATTTATCTTATTGATGGGTTGAATTACACGCGTGGTATCTTTTTCAATCTGCTAGAAATCCAAAACAGCCCTTCGTCTCGTTGTCCATTGTTCAATATATATCACATTTCTATGCGCTTGTGCATAGGGTCTGTGGATATTTGGCGCTGTCTCTATACTGTTCACCCCTGGGCAGCGGCAGCAGCCAAGTCTGCTATGCGCTTCTCAGTCGGCGGCGGCGGCGCAGTAATCAGATTGGGCGTGACGTTCTCGGGGGCTTGGCGGTACAAGATTATTTCACTTTGCTTGAAATATCGGCGGGCATCTTCGTCGATTAGCACGAGACTGAGGTAGTAGCGCGTACTGAACTTTTTGTTGACGTCGCGGAAGGTCGGTGTCAGGTCGAAGCCGCCGAGGAAAAGGCGGATTGGGATAGTTTCGCCGCGAGAAGGAGAGCCGTCCATGATCTATTGCGGGGGGGGGGGTTAGCTGGGGCGTCGTGAAGAAGAGGATGCAATGGGAGGTACCTCGAAGCGCACAAGAGTCTCACTCTCGTTGTACTGATTCGGCGCAGCGCCCGTAGTCTCACGACGGATAATCGATAGCTCCATGTGCTTGATCTTCAAGCGAACTAGTAGGAAGTAGATGCGGCCAACAATTACATCTTTGAGATGATACTTGCTCTTGGAATACTCAAACTCAATGTGCAGGCAGTCCTCAATGCCTACGTCCATTTTGATGCTGGAGTTGAGCTCGGGCGGAAGGCTGTATGAGTAAACCCAGATATCTTTCTCTCGGATAACATCAGCCATGCGACGTGAGACAGTTACGCGTACAAAGTAGCGCAGCTTGACGTTGATGCCATTGTACGATTCGTACTGCTTTTCGACGTTGCGGAAATTAAAGTCAAAAGTTTGCGGATGCTGTAGCTCGCCGGGCGCAGCAAGCTCTTGGACAAGTGAGAGGAACTCGTAGTGGTTACCGCGATCGAAGAACATTTCTAAAGAGACATGGCATGTTAGTATAAGAGAGACAGAGAGGGGCAACAGCTTTGATAGGGAGAGCAAAAGACCAGAGACAGCCGACACCCCGCTATATGGGATATTAACAAACTCACCAATCGTGCCGATAAACTGAACCTTGATGCCCATGTGCTCTAGACGCTTTCCATCCTTGGGCCGCACAGTGACCGCGCCCTTGACGCTTTCACCGTCCATGTACAGCGGCGCCTTTTCGCGGCGGTTCTTGTCGAGGCGCACGTCGACCATTTCGCGACTGTCGGTATCCTCGAGGACGACATCGATATCGACGGGGGTTTGGAAAAAGTACGACATGGCGGCAATAATATGGCTGCACTGGCTATATACTGGCGGTGGATGGCTGCGATAGTGCCGCCAGCAAAGGGCTTCGATATGAGGGGAAATAGAGCTCCGAGATAGCGGTGGAGGAGGAGCAGAGCTAAGCAGAAAAGACCGGGCAAGCGACTAGACCAAGAATATATTGAATGCAGAAAGAGAAGCGCAATTGAGAAACTGGCGCTGGACGGGCTACAGTATAAGGCTGGGAGATGCTGATTACTAGCTCATAACTACCGCGATGTCCTGAGTGACGTCGCTTTGAAGCTAGGTTGAAGAAGGGCAGTGTGGCTTAGTAAACGGTTGGTTAGACCCTAGGAGGATACCCAAATAGGGTAGTATAACCCTAGTGTCGGCTGTAGCAACAGCCATATAAATGTGGGTAATCCTACTACTGATCATCAGAGTCCGATTAGTGAAGACTAATTTAGGGAGAATGATGAAAAAAAGAGAAAAAATCACATGTATTGCTGTACTAAGAGTTCTTCTTGGGTGTCGAAGCAATCAATTACAAACAGAAAAAATGCAGTTCACGACAGAGTTGATTGTGTATGTCCCAGTATTAATTAGTGGGACTGAGCTAACATAGGCATATCCGAGGCCAGCATTTTGTGTTACCCAGATTTGCGGGATTTCTCCGTCGCGGCTACAACCTCGGGGCGCAGGGATGCCGAGGCGAATGATAAGCTGAGATTTCAATTACCGTCAGTGTCTCTTTTATAGTTGTTCTAGTGTCGTTCGGGAAACGTGGGCGATAACAGGTCGGGAGAATTGTCCGAGTTCCTTTCAGGGCATGAATGCTCTAGCATGGACGCATACACGTTCACAGAAGGGAAAAGAATCACGGCACACGACAGACTGGCATGAAGAAATGAAGCGCATGTATAACTAACTACATAAATGGTAGCTAACAGGCTGACCGACTCAGTACAGAAATGACACATCAAAACGATAACCTGCCCAAGCAAACGCACTGAAATAATCCGACCAATGTCTAGTTTTGATGGCCCTTGCGTATGGCGGCCCAAATCTTACCCACCTTGCCTTTCCAAGAACCTTTCCGAGCGTGGGGAGGCGGAGGACGACCACGATTGGGAGCAGGATTAGGAGCCTCAGGTTTAGAGTCAGGAGCCTCAGAAGCAGGGCCAGGAGCGTCCAACGGAGAATCAGGGACGTCAGAATCAGAATCATGGGGTTCGGGCGCAGGAAGAGCAAGTAGAGCAGGAGGGGCTGGGAGAGCAAGAGGAGCTGGAGGAGCTGGGAGGGCAAGAGGAGCTGGAGGAGCTGGGAGGGCAAGAGGGGTTGGAGGGGCTGGAAGAGCAGGAACAGCCTTGCGGAAGCGAGGGTTAGGACCGTACACGCCGGCATTGATGTACTCAGGCGTCTGTGTTTGCTTCATTTTTTGGGCCTTCAACATGAAATTTTGATAGTTTATGTCGTACGTTTCAGGAGAGTTGATAGACCCAACGGCAGCGTGCTCATTACACGCGTTGTTGCCAAAGTTGTAAAACCATTTGGGGTGGCCGTTGGAGATAGGGACGAAGAAGACATCACGGCTTTCATAGTAGCCATGCGTAACCTCGATAGCAGCGCTGGAAAAGCCACCATTGGGGGTGCATGGGCTGTCATAGTTGGACTCAGCGACACCGTTGTATCCCTCCATGAAATGAAACGCGAGAACATCGCCGGGGCCAGTTCTGACGTTGGACGGGTAGAAGTTGGCGAAAAAGACATTAATAGGAATGGTCCGGCCATATTGGGGAGCTGGTGTGTACTCGTATTCAGTAATCTCAGGGTGATACTCGATAGGGGCATCACGAGACTCAGGCCTGAAGGGGGCAGCCAGCGCAGTGCTGGCTACGAGAAGAGCAGCTGGCACGACGCGCATTTTGATGCCAATTGGTGGATACAGCGGGAGAATAAGGATATGGGCAAGTAGATGGTGCTTCTTATCGAGGAAAGCGGGTGGGCGATGAAGTAGAGAAGAAGAAAGCAAACATGGCACTTGGTTATGACGGCAGTCTTTTGTATTTGATATCCGAGTCCACCAAGACCATGGTTAGACCTCTGATTTGTTCTGCCCTGTGGCCTTTCTACCGCCCACTGCATTGCGTGGGCCTGAATTTGTAAACACAGACACATCTATCCTATCGCGATTCCTAATGCCAAAGCATAGGCGCTTTTTAAAGGTCTTTGTTCACTTGGTGAACTACCCTAGCAAGCATACCCGTTGGGAAGCCCGAAAAACTCGGCAATCCAGAATGAGCTTTTTCATCGTCCGCCCCATTGCAAGTATTCCTTTTGCGTGGGTGCTCTCAAAAGGCTTCCGTTCCTCTGCCGCTAGCCCCAGCAACTGGGTTCTTGGTCAAAGACACTGGGTCACGCAGAATCGACATGAGCGACAGGGGGTCTAAGCTTTCGTCAATGGACAAAAGGTTGGCTGGTGCTGAGGGTTGGTGAAGGAGAGGCGCATAAATATAGTAAAAGGAAATCGATGACAGGGACGAACTGTGAGTATTGCGCACTGCACAACACGTCGCGTCGGCAAAAATGGAGAGACAATGCGTCCATCCTCTTCTGAAAACCGTGTGTAAGTAGTCAAGTGTGTGCGGGAGAAACACATTGGGAGATGCTTGGGGGGCTAATACAAGCACAGACACATCGTTTATATTTATAGAAATTCACGAATAAAAAGGAAAAGAAAAGATGTGGGTATGTCAGATATCTTTATAGAGGGGCTCCACGGGGGATTGATCTTGTATGCATAATGCAAAGTCTATTTCATGTCATTCTCAAACCCACGAGGCTTTCACGTTAACTTTGTTTCTAATCAGATCGAATGCTCTACATCCTGGTTTGATGTAGATCTAGTTTGGTGGCAGGGTGATTGGCAATATTGGGATTTCCGGATAATCATGGGCGAGAACACTAGACAGTGAACTATTCGAAAGACTAGGACTTGAAAGTTGTTTACAAGTAACTATAGTTAGTTGGCCGCTATTACCGGAAGCCCCGAGACGCTTCCCTACTAACTTGTAGTTGTGGTTGGAGTGAAGAGATCGCTTGAAAGCAACGGTGTTTGCGGGGGCTAGTGCATGAAGAGTTTCTCAGAAAACGAGATACATCACCCATTCAATCAAAGGCGACGTGGTTATTTACACGCACAAAATCAACTCGCAACTGATAGATTGAGAGGGTAGTGAGGATTGGTTTGTATCAAGGACATTTCAGTGTCGTTCTATGCTACGATGGGTTTATATACAAGGGTAACGCCACATGTTAAGATAAGGGTTTGTTCTAATGTGGCGCTGATAGTGTAGCGTAGGATTAGGGATTTATCAAACCATAACGGCAGCAGACCATGATACAGCCCCAAACACTCTGCCGCCCTGAACACCTTCCAACCGACAACCTACAGATTCTCATCCAAGTCAACTCCCAAGATTTGGCGCTGACGCATAGGACGCCCCAGTGCCGAGACCCTCAGAAGACTACCACTGGCATCCAACGGAGTGGTTTTCACACACAGAGTGGACGAAAGCCAATGTCCATGTCTAGCGTGCGGAACAAAAGGAGGAGTCTGCTCGGTATGCGCCCTGAACAAAGGTATATCCCAGCCCAGCCATAGTCGCCGCGCCAACCCAGAACGCCCGTTCCAAAGACTGGCTGTAGATTTCCACGACTTCAAAGGCCATGAAATCTACAAATCGGCAATGATCCTGGGCGACAGATACAGTTGTTACGCGTGGACAAAGATACTGCCAACAGACAAGCAAGCACCATCACTAGAGCAATCTTGGACATCACCGCTGCGCTAGAAAAAAACCACAGCACCGAAGTAGCCAAGATCGAATGTGACCAAGAGCTTGTCATTAAAGGCCTAAGCGGGCCACTACAAACATACGGGATATAATTAGAAGCATCCGCCCCTTACAACCAAGATCAGAACGGCGCTGCGGAAAGAATAGGCGTGACCATCAAAACAAAGTATCGCTGCATCTCGATTGATTCTGGGCCCCTAGAAAAACCATAGCTAGAAAAGCTGAAAACGGCAACCTTCCTATACAACAGAACGCCAATACAAAGGCTCCAATGGAAAACCCCGTACGAAGTCATCCACAAGATCAAGCCCTCCTAAGAATCATAGGAAGCATCGGATACCCCCTCTCCTCCACAACAAAACGAAAAGCGAACAGGCTAGAACGAGGCCTCCCCAAAGCATCAACGGGCGTTCTTGTCGGATACGAGGACACGGGAATGTACAGACCGCGGAACCCAACAACAGGCCAAATAAAAGTCTCCCGGGACGTCACGTTCGACGAATATACGATATGGGCCAAAGCCAGCACAGACGTAGAAACCTGCATTTACCTCGAGGCGCCGGAATGGTCACAACCAGAAGTCGAGTTAGACATGGTTCTCAGATTAGACCTCCAACAAGAAATCGAATATACGGCAGCCAAGAAAATCAACCCATCTGCAGCAGTCTTTATAGCGGCCTCCGACCCCAACTGGGGCAAAAGAGCAAGAAAACGCCCCGGCCGTGACCGCGAAAACCCCAACTTCAACCTCAACACCTTCCAAACGCTATGGGAACACAGGCACTCAAGCCCCATACCTCTCTCCCACATGCCAAACACCCCCCTCCACTTCGGCGAAGCAACCCGCGGCCCTATGGCAAAAGAATGGGAAGCGTCCATGGCCCGTCACATCAGATCCCACGAAGAACTAGACTCATGGGACATTGTCGATGCCACAGAAGCCCAAGACATGTCTCTCCTGGGATGCTGATAGGTGTACAAATACAAATCACAAGACGGCACATTCACAGATGCCAAATCACGACTAGTGATGCGAGGAGACCAAGAGAAGCTAGACCCCGATGAGTGCGTATATGCCGCCACTCTAGCACCTCGTATCTTGAGATTAGTACTAGAATTTGCGGCATCCAAAGGATACCAGACACAACAATTCGATGTAACGAACGCCTTCATGAATGCTACCCTTCCAACACCGTTCTACATGCGAATGTGGCCAAGCGGCGAGAAGCTGCACACCTCCCCGAAGGTCATCCGTGTCAAAAAGGCACTATTTGGCCTACGGAAAAGCCCACGCCTGTGGCAAAACCTCTTCGTCAGAGAAATCGAATCTTGCAGCAAGCTAAGAAGGCTACAACAAGAAACATGCGTCCTAGTGAACCCCGCTGCAACAGTCATTATCCTGTTTTGCTTAGACGACTGGGCTCTACTAAACGCCCCTACAGATAAAGCAAAGAGAGAAGCAAGAGACCTCCCGGAACAACTGAAAAAGAAGATCGACTTGACCGGGGGTGAAGAACTACGCCATTTCCTTGGAGCCAGATACACCAAAGAACCATCAACGGGACACTAGCACCTAGACCAAAAAGCATATATCGAGAAACTCGGCACCAACCTCGCCCAGCACCTGTGGGGGGTGGCATAACACCAAAAGTCCCCATAAGAACCGAGAAGCCTCAGCCTTATGCCGAAAACTCCCCGCCCCAGTTGAAGACTCGGTATCAGAAGCTGATAGGCGCCCTGCTCTGGCTCGCGACAAACACAAGAGGAGACATATCGTATGCAGTCTCCCTAATGGCAGAGTTCAACGCAAACCCGAGACCCGAACACTGGTTACAACTTCTCAAAATCCTGAAATATCTTTTGCACACATCCGACGCCTATTTCGAAATACGTTCCGACGGCCTGCCAATGGAAATCTTCGCGAACGCCTCATTCAGAGACAGACGGGGAGGCAAAAGCACTCAGGACATGATCATCAAATGTTTCGGCACGCCTGTCCTGTGGCGGTCAAATAAGCAATCATCTGTAACAACTTCAACCACAGAAGCAGAACTCTACGCTAGCACCGCGGTAGCTAGAGAAGCCCTATGGCTCAGACGAATCATGACCCAGCTAAAGATCAACACGCGGCTGCCCATGACCATACACTGCGACAACCAACAAACCATCATCGCAGTAACGTCAGAAAGTGCCCCAGCCACGTCCAAAATGAAACACGGTAACCTAGCGAACCATTGGATAAGGCAACAAGTCTCGAACTCAGTATTAAAGTTCACATGCTGCCCGACAAAAGAAATGCAAGCAGACGGACTTACAAAACCAATCGTGGACCTGCAAGCGTTCGAAAAGTTCAGACAAGCCTTGAACATTACCGCCGGAAGAACGCCAATGACGGAGTAAGAAGGAAAGCGCAGGTTAATCTGCCTCCCAATTACTAAAATACATATCGCTTCTTTTCAAACGAATACTCTCTGAAAAGAGCCGCTCTGGGGGTGTGTCAAATTATAAGGGCAGCAGACCTTGATGCAACGCCACAAACACCACAACACATAACTCAAGATCTAAGTAAGTCACAAACAAAATCGTGTGAACGTCTTGGATCGTCCTACGGACGCCATGTGAACGGCACGTCATGAGTCGTCATGAGATCGTCATTAAGACGGCACATCCCTATTTACGTGTCTGCCATGAAACGCTATGAACCGACATGCAACTATCAAAAGAACATCAGTGAATGATAACCTTAAAATCTCGGGGAATCTGTTGATATTATCAGCATGCCAACCCTACAAATAGAAGCATCTTAGGGTTGCGCTCCTGTGACTACATCGGAATTGTCTTCATTGAATACATTCTCTTTCTTTGAACTCTTTGAACTTGTGACGTTCCAGATACTTCTCCGTACAGGACAACAGTGAGTCCTCTTATTAAACACTGATAAGTACAAACTAGGAATACAAGAAGGGTGTTAAATTGAGGTAAGGGTACAATGGATGCACATGACGACGAGTGGCCTGGTGCACGTGACTTAGGAGACCCACTACGATGCATGAGATGGGTATCGATTTCCGAAACTATACACCCCCCTATCACAAAAAAAAGAGAGGACGTCCTATGAGATAGAGAAGAAAAAAGAAGGGATTTAAAATATGCACTTTTACACCCGGTTAACTTATTCAGACTTTGACACGATGTCGCGTGGCGTATATATGTGGCGTTGTGGCACAAGGGAAAAGCACTACTGGACCCACTTGTGAAAGAACCCTAAAACCCCTGTCGTGTTGAGCCTCACATAACTGTGGGTCCTCAGCGGCATCATGCCGCCGAGGTAAGGAGACATCAAATGGAAGAGAGAAGAAAGAGGAAAAGAAAAAAAAATAACTATAGAACTTAATAGATTAACTATCAATAACTTTACCAGTTCTACAATAGATGAGCTAAAGAACTGATCAGCAAGTAAAATTGCTGGTTACACAAACACCGGAACTGTGAGAGCAATAGGGCACGTTTTTGAGACTCACAATTAGTTGATATCCCGAATCATCCGAAAGGCCTTGAGCGTGGCTCTGACTATGGGGATGCTTTATATTAAGGAGGCCTTGCCCACAGAAGTTGAAAATGCACTTTTGGAAATATCGTTGAGCAAAAAGAAAAAAGGAAACAAAAAGCCGTAGTTGATTACATGCAGACTTCTAGTAACAGTGAGGCTTGGAAAGACTTGACATCTCAACAAACCTGCACATTGGAGTTTGATTAAAGTTTGAAGGAACAACAATTGCGGAATCCTACTCGCCAATCACCCGTAGTTAATCACTAGCTATTTGGTGGTATTCAACAGTCAGTTCCTTGATTTTGCGGCCTATCACTTCTATCAAGTGCTCGATTTTGCTGATCACGATTCTTAATTTCCAAATTAGACGAGGAAGGCAAAATACTCTTATTAATTCACATCATTATATTCATAGTTTCTTGACACATATCATCCTGTGTGGCTAGATTCTGTAAAGCACTGATAGCCCATAGCCAACATTCCAGCATAACATGATTTGCCGGCACAGAAGCCAGAGCTCTTACAGGGGAGCCTTGGTACCACCGTTGGAAGGGGCATTTTTGGTCTCTCTGGCCTTGGTGCTCTTCCCAACAAAGTCCGAGTAAGACTTGCCACCCGAAGCCTTGGCAGGGTTGATGGCACCAACAGCCTTGTTCTTGTGGCAGTTGCCATGCATGCCATTATAGAACCAGATGGGCTCTGTGTTGGCAATGGTGATCGTGAAGCCGAAGCTGTTTTTCTCTTCTTTTGGAGGAGTAATGAAGGTTCCAGAGGCAAATCCGCCTTGCTTCAGGTAGCAGGGCAGGTCGTAGTCAGCCTCAACAACGGACTGGAAGCCAGTGCCGAACTCGAAGCGGATATCATCACCAATGTCAACGTTGTTAATGAACTTGGGAACAATTTCTGAGTCTTTGATGAAGACAACATAGGTAGTCTTGGCTCTGGCATCCAAAGAGGACTTGGTATCATGAGAGCCTGAAGGGGCAGCCAGGGCAGCCGAGGCGGCAATGATGGCGGCAAGAGAGAAGCGCATGTTTAAAGAGGAGGAGTAGAGAATCGAGAGTCAAAGGTAGATGCAGAGTATACAGTGGGCAGGTTCAAAGCTGAGACTGGAAAGCCAAGTGAAGATGTAAATGTGAGCTTGATGAGAAGAACAAGACAAGACATCTGGATATGGTGGTGGTATAGCGACTCTTTATATTTGAGATCTAGATGCAGTACCCATGAAAATGAATCTATTCGTGATATACCTATGATCTTTTTAGGTAGTCATTTTCTTTCTTTTTCAGTCATTCAAAGGGTCGGAGTGGTTCTGAATCCTTCCCCGGCGGTAGTCCACCAGCGTAATACATGCAACTTACAGGAGGTGCATATGGCAGTCATGGGTCAGGGTGTACCTTGCTTGGGGCGGCATGAAATGTAAACCCAGTAATTCCATCTTTTTTACACACACACGGCTTGATACAAACGGGGGCTAGAGGTAGTCAAAACCGGAGAACGGAGCCAAGGGGCAATTTAATCCACGAGAGTTCTAGGAACAAAGATGCTATTCTGGGGAAGCCGGGTTTGGTGGCGGACGGTTATGTATGTACATACGTAGTTTATTATTATTATTACGTTTTACGTAGTAGCGGGCACGTGATTGCCCTAACCCTAGTGGATTGTTGGACGCCGAGGCGCTCAGGGCCCCCGAAGACACGCCTTCGTGGCGCTCCGCATAAACAGGTACACAAAAAAAAAAGAGCAGCGGGAGAAAAGGAAATATAGAGGAAAAATTAAACAAGAAAGTTTCAGTACTTTGATTGTGAGGACTTACTCAAATCCTTTACGGAAGAAGTTTGATTCCGGAACGTCAGACAATATCAATAGATTACAGAAGTAAGTGCGCGCAAAGATCTGTGGTAGAAAGTATTGCTCTTGTGTTCAATAAAGAGGAAGATGAAGACTGTTGTCTAGAAGGAAAAACTAGCTACAAATGACATAGGAAACACTGAACCTTTTATGTTCATGGAGAGTTGTGCTTCTCCGGAGCAAGTAGAAAGAGTTCTGATCTTTCGGAGCTTGTGCAAGTGGTGGATGTTCAGTTTGTTACCCGGAATCGTGACGTCAGTGTTAGGACCCGTGATCCAAACGGCCGACTGACCTCTACTCTAAAACGTTCGAGTTCAAGTGACCGATTGTTTTGGGTATAGTGCTTTGGGGACATTCGTCAGGTGCTCCATTCGGCTCATCCTTCAAGGGTCGCGAATCCTTTAGGGTTGACTGGATGCACCAACAGAAAGGCACTTAGAAACTAATCAGAAGCAGAAAACAGTTTTGTGCGTTAGGTGGGAGGAGGAGGGCTCCAAAGCAGCGTTACCCTAGCTTACTCGGTGTGCGTCTCTTCTTTGGGGTCATGGGTAGATGTTGATTATATTGATATATGTACTGTAAACAGTTGCATTAACTGGATATAGAAGCACGGACTTTCATGAGGCCTCGCTAGGAGCTGTGCTCAATGCCATTAACGCCCCTTAACTCTCTTTAACGCTCCTTGACGCCATTGGCGCCAGGCAGTAAACAACGCGCTACGCATTTTCTGGAAGTAAATATTGCCGAGTGCTTTGCGCCCAGCCACCCGCTCAAGTGTGATTGGTAGTATGTTAGATAGTAATACAATCAAAGTAACTACGAACCGGCTTTTCTTTGGCTATGGGCACGTAGTATAGGAGGGGTTAAGTTCTATGTAACTAGTGCTACTGTGTATGTCCTGTTGGCGCTTGGCTGGGGCGCATCCCTCTAGGCCATGAGATGTTTGTTTTCTTGGGCTCCGTATTGATCACTTGATGCTTTATTGTTGAGGCTGAGGTGGTCTTCATCGCGGATGATTCATTTGTTGACCGTTCTCTCAGCCAGGCCTGTCGCTAGACTGGATTGAATTTCTCTAATGACTAAAGGTCACATGTTGCTGTCGGTTCCTTCATTCCAACGGTTGTTGGCTTGAGATCTTTCTTGAGATAAAGGCATGTTGTTGGCTAGGGATTAGTTGGTCATTTGGAAGTTTGTTAGTGCCACTGTTGAATAATCCTGTGTAACTAACCTGTTTCATTTCCTCTCTTGAAGTCTGGCGTCTATGTACATACATATGCAACTTGGAAATTTGGTGTATGGTTTCGCCTTGTCTAGAGTTGAATTTGTTTGAGGCCTTGGAACTCATCCAGCCTCTGCAACTCTTGTCTATTCAGTGGGTCATGACCAGACTTACATTGTCAAATCCAAACTACCAGCTATCAGCGGATACCCACATCAAAATACCAGTATTGACTATCTAATTATGACTATTATAAAACCCGATGCTCAACACAATATCTCAATTCAGGAACCTTTACGTCAGACATTTTCAGCAGCTTGTATTCCTGACTGGGAAAGTAAAAGATCGCAGAAATAAAACCTGTGGCTACATGGCAGTGTAGGCTTGTAACCGTAGCCTTTCGTAACAATAATGTAAACCCGCGTTGCCAGTGCTGTATTATTCACCCTTATATTCTCTGCTAACAAAATCTTCTAACGTCTTGTCCCAAGATGCTCGTCGGGAAATGCTCTAAGCAGCATGGAGGGGGGGAAACGATTCATCCTTTAGACGATAACGACGTATCCACCGGTCTGTTTTTTGACGTTGGTGGTACGTTTCTTTTCCAAGGCTCTCGCGCGGAAGTCCTCCCAGTTGTGAGTATTGGTGTCAGGGGAAAAGGAGACGCCAACAGCGCCAAACTTGTGGCATTGGCCCTGAGAGCCATTGTAGAACCACACAGGGTCTGTGTTGAAAACATCGATGACGAAGCCTTTCTTGTTTCTTCCATCACCCATAGCAGTAATAAACTCCCCAGAGGCGAATCCACCTTGCAGAGGCTCGCAGGGCTCAGAATAAGTGGACTCAATCACAGAATGGAAGCCCTCAGAGAAATGGAACAGGATAGCATCACCTTTGGTGGGGTTGACGGAGCTAGGTGAGAAGCCATTCTGATCGACAACAACGGTATGTGTAGTCTCTGATCTAGTAACTAATGAAGGGCGGTCGCCTGTGGTTTTTGAAGGAGCAGCCAGTGCAACAGTGGCAGCAAGGAGAGTGACAAAAGTGAATTGCATGCTAGCGGATGGTCAAGAAGCAAGCGTGTGTTTGAAGTAACTAATGAGACTTTTGAAGTATGGAAAGTATGGTAGATGTGAATGATGTGGAAGTGATAGGACCTTAAAACCAAATCTCAGTGCTAGCGAGGTTGCTGGTCTTATACTAATCAGACAGACGATCCGTCATCTGCTCTGCTCTTTAGTTATTACTTTATTGATTTTAGTATGTCCTAGCCCAAGACTTCATGTATCTGCTAACAGCCGGGCAACTAACGATAGGGGATGCACTGTTGTGCCTATGCAGATATGCTTCTAGGAATCATTATAGAAATTATACGCATCGGTCCGCAGATACCTCGGTGATGTCTATGCGTAAAAGATCCGGACTTTTGAGGAGAGTTTGCAGGTCTATCGATTCCAGATATGAGCCCATTTCTTAGCCTCTTACTATGACAAATTTCGTCCTCCGTTCGTCCACCTACGAGGTGTACATATAGCATGTATGTATATAGATACATAGTTACCTGGAGAGGTGTGTATGTTTCATTGCGTTTGGTTATTTCTGTAAGATAGTTGCAAAGGCAGAAGCAAGTATGGGTTGTGCCTCATAAGAGGGAAAGACGAGTGGGGGTCAGGGAAAGCACATGGTATTAGCAAAAGCGGCAGTTATTTGTAGATTCTCGTGGTTTGTTGACCCCATTACATGATCGAAATGTGTTGCCAAGATGAGGCAGAGACAGTAGCAAGCACTAGCAGAGCCAAGATGGAAACATGGAAAGAATAGAGAAAATGTATTCGAGTTTAGGTAGTCTAATATAGTGTCTATCTATGTCTAACGCGAGAAAAGGAAGTATTAAGTCAACGTAGGTGAAGCATCCAATCTTGATTGCGCCTATACATTGAGTGTTGGCATTCAAGAGATAGGGGGATTCTCGAAGTCAAAATACCTCGTAACTCTCCATATCTCTCTCACAGAAACGACCGTGAATGTAGTACAAACATCCGTATAGTACTATAGTTTGGGATAGGTACTTGCAACTGGTTGGTCGCAATGACTGATAACTTGTACTGGTATAGTCTTAAATGTTGTTCCATTCAGGACGGATATTAGGGTTGGCCTTGATAACACCCCCATGAACAATATGAGGATTGCTCGTATTCTTGACTCGGCGAGCTTTGGATGATAAATCCTTGACGTTTTGGATGCCGTCGGGAACTTGGTTGATGACGCCAACGGCACCATATTTGTAGCACTGATTCCAGGCGCCGTTGTAGAACCAAACAGAATCCGTGCTGGTGACGGGCACTACGAAGACGTGAGTACCCTCGACATGTTTAACGTCCACAATAAAGGTAGCCGAGGAAAACCCATTGCTTAGGTCCTGGCAGGGCTTGTCGTAGGAGCTCTGCACTACCGAGTTGTGGCCTTCGGCAAAGTGGAACTCAACAAAGTCACCCACAGCAGCATTGACATTGGAGGGTTCAAAGCCATCCGAGTTTACCATCACCTTGTGGATAGCTCCATCGGCGTTACTGGCAGAGGGAGCAGCCCGAATAGCGGTGACGGCGGCGGCAAGGGCGGTAGCCAAAGTGAAACGCATGCTGCCAGTGGACAAAAGGAGGTGGGTAGATGGAGAGAACAAGCTTCGAAAGGGGACTGGAGAGAAGAAGTGAGGGTGGCAAAGGAGATATCCCGAGGTGTTAACGGTGTAAATGACACACTATGTATTATAAGATGCGAGCACTATGAGGACGCAAGGAGCCTTAGATGAACTTTCAGTTGCTCGGAACATGCAAACATACTCACAATCAGTAGCCAAGTGGGGAGAACATGATGAATAAATACCCAAATACCCACAGCCGCATCGTTGTTCCACGCCAAGTTTTGCGTACCGGTAGTACCAGTATCCATGGCCGTAAATACACACGTAAAAGTTCTCCAAGTACGGGTCGGTGATCATGCGTCTGCTAGGACTAGTATACTAGTTGGCAGAGCCAGGGCCGCGCAAAGACTCGAGAACCAGATGCTAGCCACAGGTATGTATCAACGGACAGAAGACTGTTATGCAACGGTTACTGCCCTTTAAGAAAGCGAGAACATGTCTCAAGGTGAGAAAACCGCACGTGCATTCCCGAGTCTTCGGACTTATTTATTAGATGCCCCGCACCTCGAGCCAAACGGAAGCTTGTGGTGTACATCTGGGTGTTAGCTTCTAGAAGGGGTCTTTTGCTTCTTTTGCCTCCGTTTTTCCGACCCAAATGATTTCTAATCAGAACAGGGTCATAAAGCGTGACAGCACCTGTCCTCCTGTCAGCTTTCTAATCGTCGGTGACATGGGCCATGCGGCACAGCACATTGACGGCAATGCCTTGAATGACATGTATGTAACTGTGTACAGACAAAGTCGGTATTGGAACAGATAACTATGCGTGTCGCTCATTATTTTCCGCCTAACTATTCTTGTTCTTTGACATGTTGGAGTTGGTTGTATCCCGTGAAAGTTGGAACTTAGTGCCAGACGTGAATTGACTTTTGGCGTGTGGTAGCTAATACCTATGAAAAAAACATAACTAACTACAAGGGGAGGGATCAATTAACACTCCCACACTCCGAGACTCATTGCCATTTAAGTGTCACTTCTACTAGTCCTAAACACCGAAAAGTTAGGAGCGGCCTTAGACGGACCTAAAATTCCAGATCCGTGATCTCCAGACTTTAATTCAATTTATTTTTGGGGTTTCTCCATACGGAATCGGCCAGCCTGTATTCTAACCCTCTCTCCTCTCCTCAGGCCGCAGAGTACCAATGCTCAAGGATAAATTTGATTGATATCCCGCTTTTCTTTTAGTGAACAGTAGGAAGCCAGCACAATTCTGAGTGGCCAGCAACATAATTTTATTTTAGACGAGTCTGTCGTGGTCTTAGTAGAGCTCGACTTGGTTTTTTACGGATCCGGAGACGGACTTGGTCTTGGCCTCCCGGAGCATTTAAGCCCTCTAATTGATCACAACCGGTGGCAAGAAATATATTTTTCTAAGGGTGAAGGAAGCCGTCTTCTTCTAGAATAATAGGCTTTCCGTCTAGGCACGACCCCAGGGCATGTTAGCTCCCTGGGCTTTTTTTGGCCGGCAGTAAACTGCGTGTGCAATCAAGCACCAGTGGCTGGCCCGAGCGGAATCCGTAGGTTTTGCGTTCTTAGTTTTGATCATCCACTTTCTTAGTCCAATATCACTTCATTACTTGACAGCATTTTCAAGAAACGGAGGTTCAACATTCAAGATCAAATTGATGGCCGGGAAAGCAGCAGGTATCTTCCAAGATTTAGAGAACGGAAAAGGACGCTTTGCAGCGTGGTGAGTTTCTTGATTAATTGGTCCGAGAAGCTCCAAAGTTAATCTAGCTCACTAACAGTGAGTAGTTAATTCACCAACTATTAGTTAGCTACCGCTAGAAAATGAGGTTGCACATCTTGTCGAAGCATATTCTGTCCAAAAAGGTAGTTGCCGAAAATAATGGGGCGCTGTCGGAACAACTATGCCCCGTGTCGGAGGTTACCTGCGCCGCATGTAAGCCAGCCAACAGAACAAAGCTCTGAGCCTAGATGCTCAGGGTTATTGGGGCCGACTGTCCGTGTCTTACAAACAGATGAGACTAAGGTTTCCCACATTGCAGTGTCGGTCATCGGAGTCTCTATGACCATGTCGACCGGACAACCTTGCATATTTCTAGGCTCTAGTACCCCGGCGGACGCTGCTGTCAGTGTTTCTTTGGCCTTTTCTGGCGCAGGGGTGTTAAAGCTTTGGAAGTAGTCTGCTGGGTCTTGTGTTGTGGCTTTGGAGCTTCCGTCCCGCTTTTCGTTGTGGAAACCTCCATTCTTCATCACTTTCTGGAATGTGCGGCTGACAACGGAGTAGGGGATGCATCTGGCAGCGTTTATGCGTTGTACCACGGCGGAATTTGGCTTCCAGGATGCTGGTCGTGTTGATTTGTTGACATGCCAGCATTTGGGAGCAGATTATCTTCCAGCACAGAAGTCACAGGTCCTCTGGGCTTTGGGGCTGCGGTGATTGTAGGAGAAGCCAATTGATTCCATGGCTTCTGTGTACTTTCTAGCCGCGACCGGCGTCAAAGTGGCTTGTGTAACGTTAAGATTATTTCGCAAGAAGTCATGCACCCCTATCAAGTCTCGTGTTTTTTGTGTGTAACTACATGATGATGATGATGATTCTTTTTAGAATCCTGGGGGTCCGCAGCCTTGTTATCATCGGGTGATACCATGCTGTGGGCCAGATTCCAACGCAGAACATGAGGACTATAGTGGAGCTGATACTAAACGGGAGTACTATATACATGATGTTGGCAATAACAGAGCGCCATTCGGAAGCACTTTAACAAAGGGTGCCCTTTGGATACTCAGCCAGGAAAAACTCGAAAACCTAACATTCCTTGTCACATCAATCCTCAGAAAGTTCCGAGGAACCTTCTTCACTAGTCCCGCAGACCATATCTCCCCCGGGCGGTGTTCGATGAACACACTCATTGCGGTTTTACAAGGGCTACCACATGCCGTGAAGCCCCGTAGCGAGGCCACGATTTTTCCAGAATCATAAAGCTCCTAGTCAACAAAGACAGGCAAGCTAGAAAGGAACTGTCGAACTTCCAAAGGACAGTCGTGAGTTATCAAGGGGGAAAGTCCCGAGATGGTGTGGGTTAAGGCGGTGAGGGGTCGACGATCATGGGTCGGGAGCGAGTAGGAGAGGGGTGAATCGACGACGAGGAAAGCCCTCAAAGTGGTGTAAATGCGGACTCGGGTTCTAAAAACTCATAAGAATGGCAGCAGCATCGGAGTCATGGTGCTGACCTTGGAAAACCCTCAGCAAAGACTCGAGGGGAAGGGGCCGACCTCAAAGGTACCCCCCGAGGGTTATAGGAGGGAAGGTTGCTATACGTAAATAATCATAGAGGGGCTCAGTTGTTGGTTTAGCCAGGCACGGACTGCTCTGATTGCTTGGGTTTGTTTGTCGTATTCGTCGTTTTCAACTTTGGCCGTCGATATTTTCATGGTCAATTGAACGCTTCTTGCCGAGATGCTAGAAGTATGTCTTTGCAGATGCCTGTTGTAAACTTCCAAAGATACAGGTTGTCCGGTTCGTTCGTTATTTGTCCGTTTGGCGGAGCTTTTTTTGCGGTCGAGTTTTCCTCCTGAACATAAATGTCTAGGAAGATGTATTTAACCGGGAGGCCATGTAGGTCGATAGAGAGAGGCTCATATTTCCACGGGATGCGTCCATCTAACTTGATATTATACCAAATGCCGTTATCATGACGCTCACATGCCGAACCATGACGTAGCGTTCACTGTCATAGTATATTCTGCCCGAAAGAGTAACCGCCCGACTATGTGGGGCGCTGCCGGAACAACTATACTCCCATGTGGAGCCTTGCGCCACATGGGATAGGGAAATTGGAGATCAGAGCAACGCTTTGTAGAACTTAACCCTCAATATATATTATGTGCATATTACCACATGATATTCACATGGCGTCCGTAGGACGATCCAAGACGTTCACCCGATTTTGTTTGTGACTTACTTAGATCTTGAGCTGTAATCGTATATTGTGGCGTTGTGGCGTTGAACTTTGGTCTGCTACCCTTACAGTTTGACACATTTCACACTCCCTACATGGATAGATGCTAGCTTGGTGTAACTAAAGGTTTAGGGTTTCTCGACATCTACCAATGTATACTAACTACTTGTACGCTTGTAGATGCATCAAAAATTGATTCCGCTCTGTCTATGCCCTCATCGCCAGTATAGTACTTGAACAAACCCTATTTACTCCTCATCCTCCCACATCTCGTCGTCCTCATCCTCATCCTCTCCGTTCCCCTTGAACTGCTCGTACTCATCCAAGTCCATGTCCGAGTAATTGATCTCGTCGTCATCCGCCTCGCTCTCTTCATCCTCACCCGCTGTTGCGCCCTTGCCAGCCTTGGATTGCTTCTTCTTCTTCTCCATGTTTTCGCGCTGAGCCTTCTTGCGCTCCTCCTTGGCCGCCCGCTTCTTCTCCCACTTGTCCTCAAGCGCGTCTGTCTCCTCCTTGCTTTTTTCGATGTACTCGTGCCACAGCACCCGCCCACCGCAGACACCCTCTTCCACCTTGGTCAATCGCAGGCGCAACCGCGGACCGAGCTCTACTAGCTTGACCGCGCGCTTCTCAACCTGCCCCGCCTCGGCCGCGTCTTCATCTTCGTCATCACCCGCTGCCGCCTCAGCGGCTGCGCGGCGCGCACGAAGTGAGACCTTGCGCGGCGCATTGTCTAGTATCTCTACCTCGGCGTCTGTTTCAACCTCGCTACCAGATGTATAGTCTGAGACGTAGCCCTCACCGTTGTCGCCACCAATCATAAAGTCGGAAATGTCGTTTAGCTTGCCCAGGTTAGGCAATCCACCCTTGCGGTTCTTGGACGAGAGAATCTTCTCGGCACGACGCAGACGGCGCAGCGGCCGCGAAAGACCGGCCGTCTTAGTAACGATGGCATAATGGCGAAAATTAAGCGTGAATGCATCATCGTCTTCCTCTGACGCTTCGCGGTTGAGCAATAGCACACGGCGGATAGTCTTGAGGGGCGTTGTTTGAGGGTTGATAGGAGGGAAGAGCGACTGGAAAACGGTAGTTGTCAAGGACTCGAGGTGTTTGGGAATCTTCTGCTCATGGTCCTTGGCGGTCGAGAAGTTGTTCATGACCAGCTATACATCGATTGGTTAGCAAGTCCGTGCCAAGCCGCCATGAAGAATTGCACAAAATGCGAGGAAACAAAAAAGACAATGAGAGGATGCAATTCTTTGCTTACCAGAGGAGGTGCAGAATACTCGCTACCACCGCCGAGGGGGTGTCTTTGCGATTTCTGCACATCTTTGGCCAACGAGTACCGCTCGACCCTGAAGTTGAGAGTCGGACCACGCGGTGTCACGCAGACACGCATGTTGGTATTGCCAGCGTCGCTGCGGGAAAAGAGCATCAGGTGTGTGACACCCAGCGGGCCACACATGGTCAAATAGTCTCTCAGGCGGTTAGCGCGGCGTTCTTTGAGTCGCGTCGCCGTGTTCGGCTCCATTACCCGTCGCACGTCGGTTACGAGTTGACTGATGCTGGAGCCGACCTCACTGGCGCCAATGCGGATGACCATGTTTTTTGGGGCCTTGATTGTCGCGCCATCGCCTGGCTTGTTGTCCTTGGAAAAGGCCAACTCGGGCTTGACGTGGGTTCTCTTCTTGGATCTGCGACGGGCCATTGTGAAGATACACGCAGAAAGCGGCGCGTAGGCTAGGGAAATGGAAAGGGAAAGCGAAACTGCCGAGGAAGAGAAAAAAGGTCGCACTAGGACTGTATGAATATTTCCCCGTGAATGGAATCGCGCTCAGACAAGATGGCGGAAATGGTCGTATATGTGTTGGTTGAATGCATTTTCGAAGCTTGGCTGTGCCGACATTCATCTCGTTGTTTGGTCTCTCGAATTTTTTTGGCGGGGCCTGGATAAGATAAGATAAGATAAAAACCGGCGCTGACTCAGCACAATGGTTCTTTTTCTGGGACTACAGGACAGTCGTTTTTGTACGACCATGCCTGGATCGTACAACCCAGCATCACTCACTGCAAGCACAATACCCTAAGTGATTGGATGCAATTATCAAAGCGCGGGACGACACATATATAAGCGTACAGCACAACTCATATCTAGTCTTTACAGGAGAAGCTGGTAGGAAGAAGTAACTTTTAATTAATCCAGAACTACTACGCTCATCCGAGAGTCGCCTGACGTCAAGAATGGCTGACAAACAAGTTTGGCCCGCAACACCGCCGGGACTAGAAAGAAAAAAAGGAAAAAAAGGAAGGCCTGCAACAAGAAACAATACCCACGATGTCTATCCGTCGGGAATCGCTAGACTATCATAAACAAAATCAATAGCAAAGCTATCGAGTCTACTGTGGCTTCTCTTTGAGCCAGTTTGGCAATCAGGATGATTGAAGAGTTAAAGGAAATAAGAAAAAGGTTGGGAGTGTTTTTGACTTCACAGAAAGTGTGAACTCGTTGAAAAGAAGTCCTTGCAAAAAGAAAGGCTGAAAGTGATTAAACAAAGACAGGAGGCGGGAAGGTATTGGCGAGGCAAAATGTGCGGATCATGGAGAGCTCAGGACGAAAGAAAGGAATGTGAGAACATGGATGAGTGAAAGGTGCTGTACCACACATCTGGCAACAGAGTGTAAGATTTCAGAAGAAAAGAAATCAACCCCAGGAGGTTTATGTTTTGCAGTATGCAGTGTAGCTTTCTACAATGCATTTCGGGGCCAGGAATGTGCTTTGATAAGAGAACACACCGTCCCCGACGTCATATAAGAAGGAGGAAAAAGCTTGGCGGGCGATGTTATACCGGGGCCCGTGGATACCGCACAAATATCAAGGCCTGATTACGATGAGCTTAGGCTTAGTGATACAATGTAGCACCAGAGAAAGAGTACAATTAGAACCCAAGTTCCAACTCAATCTCAAGCTCAAGCTTAAGCTTTAGGTCTGACCTAATGGAGGTTTTTTCATCAATGGTACTAGAGGGAATCACATCTTGCTTTGATGCTAGAGATCCAAATAGACTGGGCTGAAGTTCCTAAACATTGATACCCGTAGGCGCAACATCGGAGATGCTACGTTGTCTCTTGTGCCCTAGAGACGTAATCTCACTACTTGCTTTCCGCTTAGCGGAAACAGTGTCAAGCGGACTGGTGGTGAAGTCCTGCGAAGGCTTGCGCCGCCGAATGGGTGTCAGGGGGACGCCACCTGCCGCCTCAAAGCGCCCAGATTTTATGCCCTTGAGGGCCATGCTATGATAGGGACCACTGAAAGAAAGTGAATCCTGAGAGGCTTGTGAGCTGAAGAGTAGTTGTTTGTCAATTTGATTGCGGCGGAAGGAGCCGACAGTCAAAGGTGTCAGATGATGTAGAACATTGTTATCCGTTTGTTGGGCAGTGGGATTTTCAAGCATAGAGAGGCTTGTTTCACCAAAAGCATCCAAGCCTTGAAGCTCAGTGTTTTCGGCCTCTGATTCATCTTCGAAGGCTAAAAAGTCTTCTAAATTCAAAGACTTTTCACCCTCTTCCTCGTCACCAATGACGTCCGAATCAAACTCTTCCTCGTGTGTCTCAAAGAGTGGATCCAGGAAGGGCTCGTATCGCATGTTTCCTTGAAGTGATGGGAAAACTGCAGGAGAAGAGAAGAAGGTGCTATTCAATAAATCTCCCTGCATGTTGCCGGCTGGTGAAGCATCGGAAACGGAGGTGAAGAAATTGAAATCGCCCATATCACCAACATCAAACTGCTCGGGTGAAATATTCATTTGACGTCTGCGGTTGTCCGGAGTAAAGATCATCATTTTGCGGGAAAGAGGATTTGCAACCACGATCGGCTTTTCATCAGACTTATCCAAGTTGAATGAAGCTGCGCGTGGATGTCCTCTGCGCGTTTTGACAGACCGATCCGTCTCGGAGTCAGTGCGTGGAGCTTCAGGGGTTTCCTGTCGAATCTTTCGACGAACAATAGGCTCGGGTTCATCTTCTTCAGTGGTGTCTCCATCAGCTGCAAGGGCAAAGTTGTTAACAGGCCGGTTGGGTAAAGGATATTAAAAGGAAACGTGACTTTTCCCAACTTACATTCATAGCCATCAAGATGCTCATTTTCAGGAAAGTCAAAGTCCATCGTGGCAACAGCTACAGCAACTGAAGCATCCTCCACTTGTTGATGAGTAAACGACATGAGTCCTATAGTGGAAGAATGTTGGTCTGAAGACTCTAGGGTATCTGCCATGGTGCCAGGAATATCAATCGCGGTCTCAAAAACGAAAGCGGGCTCCTGGAGCTGGATATCACTAGTTGATTGTTGCTGTACGCCTGTCTCGTAGGGAGCATTAAAATCCCAGAAGGAGCCGGAAGAGCATGAAGCATCGCTATCATTTTCAATCTCGCGCCTGAAGTTGGGATCAAGACTGCGCTGAGGAATGAAAAGATCAGGAAAGAAGTTACCATGGTCCTCCTCGTCGGTGTCTGTAGACTCAGAGTCGCTGGAGGGAACATCGAATCGTACTTTACGAACTTGTGAAGACTCTTGAGTGGAGCCTATGCCAGTGGCAAGAAGTTCATCTTCAGATACACCGGCCCAGCTGCTAGTCTCATCAATGTCCCCATCAACAGACTCATTGTCATCTTCAACCTCTAGTTCAAGCTCGTCCTGATCGACGTCTTTGTCCACATCAACTTCGTTGTCGTGGCCTTCATCTTCTTCATCAACGTCTTCTTCGTTGTCTTCCGAGTCGGCAATGGCAATATCGTCATTATCATCAAGGTCATTGATGTCCAAGTCGTCGTTGTCGTCGTTGTCGTCGTTGTCGTCGTCCTCAGTTGAAAGATAAGGACCGGAATGACTGTCCAAGCCAGCCAAGTGCTCTTCCTCGGCCATCTCAACCTCGCCATCATCGTCATCGGAGGTATCTGTGACGTCTTCAAGAGCAGAGTATCCAGACGTATCACTGAGATCGGAGTCGTCGGGGGTTACCTCTCGTCTGCGCTTCTTGCCTTTGCCAGGCCGTTTTGAGGTTTTGCTTGTGGTAGCACCTTTGCTAGCTACACTCGCGGACTTGGAGGCCATGTTTTTGCCGCTAGTAGATTTAGATGGCATTGAGCTTTTCGAGGCCAGATTTTTTCTGACGATATTCTTGCTTGGTGTGTGTGTGTGTTTTCTGGCAGTCAAGCTGACGTTCTGCTTACGAGCCATGTTTTTACTGGCAACATTTTTGCGGGCAGCTTGGGGCAGTACAACGGGAGCTTTTCTAGGACCGGTGGTTTTCCTGGGACCAACAATTGTCTTCCTCGGCGTAGCCACGGTCTTCTTCGGCGTTATCGTTTTCATGGTGTGAACAGGAGAGAGATCGATTTAGGGGAGAAGGTTTTTTTCTTCCTTTCCAAGTGATGGGGAAAAGAAGAAGCTCTGGTGATGAAATATGGTCGGTGGGTAGACGGGTTAAAGGATTGATGTGTGGTGATTGTATTGCGAAGGTCGGTTTGTCGAGATTGTAGTTCGGTTGCTTGGTTGATGAAGTCGCTGAATGGAGAGGTGGTATGTTGAGCAAGAGATTTGATTTTTTTCTGTTCCTTGAATGAATGAGGTTATGAGGGGTGGAGAGAGGAGGGCAGGAGGTGATTCAATTGGCTGGCGAGGCGCAAAAAAAAAGAGGAAGAAAAAAGTATCCAAGCTAACAAGCGAGAAGAAACCGAGAAAAGAAAATAGAACAATAAATTTGACGCTTTAGTTGTACGTCTTCTATGGAGCGATCAAGGCTGTCGGTCAAGTCGGTGGACTACGGGACATACCAAGTCAGGAAAGGCTTTGGTTAGGTATGTCCCGTAGTGGCGATTTACAGCGCAGCAACGGGTGACATTGGGATATAAAAAATGAGTATTATAGTGGTGAAGGTGGGTTTTGAAGGAAGAGATTGCTGCGTGCTCTGAGATTGGCGGCAGGGAATTTTTGATGGCGGTTGGTTGAAATAAAATCTGGCGATGCTGTGGGTGTTTAGATGAGAAAAAAAAAGAAGAGCAAGGGAGAAGAGAAAGAATAGCGGTACTGAGAGTCAGCACGCAAATAAAAGAGAACTGAGCCGCGCGACAGAAAAGAGCAATTGCGGTATGGTGGACGGCAGTCAGAATTGGTGCAGTTGCCACCTCTAATCATGTAGGCAACAGGAGCCCCAAACGCTAATTAATACTCCACTGCAAATTCAGTGTACAGATGGGCGTACAAGTCTACAATGCACGTATATTCATTACGGAAAGCTTCATTTTCGTAATCTTGTTGCATTCCTCAGGACATTCAGAATGTGCAATACGGCCTCATTTCCACCGGTGGAAGTGCACACACATGAAAAAAAAGAATTTTCTGTTTCTCTTCTCTCCAGAAACGCTCGCTACATGCAGATGCGGTTTTTGGGATGGTTAGCTTCGCTTCCCATTTTTGCAAGGTTTAAAAACTTTTTTGTGGGGCATCATGTTGTGGCTCGAGTGCCTGCCTTGTCGATTCCGATTTCCTGTTTCTGAAGACAACCAATCACAACGCTTGAGTGCCTGTGCTGTTGTTTAACCACCAACAGTTATTTTGTGCAAGTAACTGCTGGTGATACATACTCACGATGAGCCATGACTATCCGATTGCAGAGACCAAAGATCCGGCGAACGAAAAAAGGAGTAGCTGATATGTTTGTGGTGTATGTGTGTTACATTCTGTAGCTACATGTACCAGTACCAGAGTTTGTATGCGGTCATGGACGGTTAATTATGTACATACACAAGTAGTTGTTATTAACTAGTTGCTTGCAATACCATCCTCTATGCGTCCTCTATGCTTACATGTATGTATGTACATACATACTCCCTGCATTTTGCCCTTTGTTCCCCGTCCAAGACCGCTTTTACTCCGTTGGCTTGCCTGTCAATCTTTTTTTTTCTTTTGTTTCGGTTTCTCTGTGCATCCGCACCCACAATGTTTATGTATGCCTCTTCTATGCGCCTCCTCTTCCGCCGCTTCCCCCCCCCTCACTCCTGCTTCTCGCTTGATCCACCTGACCTACTCCTCTATAGTCAAGGGCTCAAATTTCCAGTCCAAACGTTTCTGACATCGAACCCCAATTATAGCGTCTGTCAGGTTGAAGTGACGACATTTCTGGCCTGGGCCCCGGCTCATGATCCTAGAAGCCACAGCCCCAGTCGGAGAGAATTTCCTTTCACCTTGTCCTTCTGCTTCTACTCCGGCTTCAGTCAAGTACGGCGCTTGCGCTTGAGATGTTGGGCCTTGAATCTTAAGCGAAGACCTAAGACGACTGTTTAGTATGCAATGCTGACTTCATCCAAGTAAGGATAACTAGTCAGTTGTAACTAACTAGAACGACCTAATACTCACAGATGTACACTGTTTTTTCTGCAGTCTCTTAATCAACCCTGTGCCAACCTGATACATAAGCCGCTTCACTCTCGGCTCCTTCAAGTATAGTGGTGAAGCTGAGAAATCCTGACCGCTACTTGTTAGTCTGCCGAGAATTACAAGCATGTGTTAACTATGTATGAAAGCGAACAACCCACAAGCACGAAGCCGTGCCAATCTAATCAACCCGACGCAAGCCACTACGGTTACATTGCATGTCAGTTTGACGATAAGCCCGAGTATGCTTTCAATTGTGAACTTGTACAGCAGCTATGTGCATTCTATATTAACTACATGGACAGCACCCTTCTTCCGGTTAACCACGTCTACCTGCATGTTCTCTCTCCATGCTTGTCTCGTTTCGTTTTGCTCGCCTTTCTCGCCAAATGTATCTGCTAGTTACTGTAGCTCACGATACAATACATGCCGTGCCGTTTAAGTTGCCCAAATCGGCGCACTTCACATGGCACCAACACTCAAGTCAAGCACTGCAACGTGGATAGCGGATTCGCCAACCGTCAACATATGGCATTGGCCAACAAGCAGACACTGCAACATTCATAGAGCCCAATGCGGCCAACGTGACGCCACGGAGGAAACTGATGGGGGATTTGAGAGCGATTTCTAACTCTATTCTTGGTATGGTTCACTAGTTGGTCAACTCCCCAAGTTTATCCAACAATCCGTGCCAAGTTGGGTTTCCCACTACAGCAGGGTCGCCTGCTATTTGCACTCAAAGAACCCCTTGAGAAGAAGAAATCCCAAAATGCCGCTGACCATTTCACAAGTTATGAGAAGTGTGAAGTCTACCAGAGTTTAGCCGGAACGACGTCACACATGGATAGACAAATCTCAGGGGGCAGGAAAAGTCAACCCGAGGATGGCGGCTTCTAGGGAATGCCGACGAATGCGTCTAAATTTGGGAATCCATAGCGCCTCTAACCTGCGCAGGCGACATCACTATTGCTGAGAACAACAAATGGGACGAGGAGATTTTCGTCAGGTGAAAGTTGTACTGCCAAAACTTGTACATACGTATGCATCATGGCCTGCCCCATAGCATATATTGTCCTTGTAAAACTCTGACAGGCGGTATTGGCGGGTGGCAGATGCCGGCAGCTGTCCGTGATCCCGAAGTACCGTTGCTCGGCAACACCATGGCCCCACGCAAGAAAAGTCTAGAACAAGTCAACAGCGGCTTTCTTCATGTGCGGCTGCCCCATGCCTTCGCTATATGTGTGACCCTTAGACAAAAACAAAGCAAGGGAAGACAAAAGTTCGTGTACCTGCTTTGGTCCAGGCTCAACCGCGTTCCTCGTCTAACATTTTTTCAACTTGACATCGTCGTTCCACGCCATCAACCCAACCCTAACTGACTATCGCGAACGACAAAGGTCAATTCAAGGCGCAACTTATGACGTACTGACAATTCAAAAGATATTCCCCTTGATCAAAGTTGAACTTCACCAAACAGATCGGGTGTATTTAATCTCTAGCAGTCACCACCCCTTGCCGACCATTGCTGCATCTTGTCCACACCTTTTGACATGATGGTTTCCGACAAACAGGCCAACCTCTTCCAGGTCTATCTGCGCCTGCGGCCCCCCTCTGCGCGGGCCAGCGGGTCGACCCGCTTTCTCAGTGTCGAAGAGCCCGAAGAAAACACCATTTTACCGACACACATCACTATTGATCCGCCAGGCGACCGGCGCAGAGCCATTGAGAAGTTTGGCTTTACGCAAGTCTTTGAGGAAGCATCGACACAACTGGACGTATTCCAGGATACCCAGATCCTGCCGCTTATTGAGGGCGTTCTGGCACCCGAAGGCGGCGAAGGGACCGATGCATTAGTGGCGACGCTCGGCGTCACAGGCTCAGGAAAGGCAAGTACATGACGAGATTGTGTGGCAGGGCAACTGCCGACCGTAGCTTGCCGCTGCTGTAAATGGTTATTACGGCCACGCAAGCTGGCCACGGTCCAAACTGGCCAGCAACCGCCTGATCCACCTCACTCCTGCTAACATCTTACTCCCGACTTAGTCACACACAATCCTCGGGTCCAAGTCTCAGCGTGGCCTGACTCAGCTCTCCCTCGATGCCGTCTTCCGCGCCATCGGCCCCCGAATTGTGGATGCCTACGAAAACCCATCGCTCGAGTCTGAGCTGCAAGCCGCAGATGCCTCCGACGCCTTGGTGACTACCGCTGCTACGTTTATCGACCACACGTACGGTGATTTAGGCTCTTCCCGCGGCAGCAGCTCACGGTCGGGAACGCCAATATTTGTAGGCTCACATCCCTCTCCAATCACAGGGAATCGTGGCACCTTGCCTGTGCCAAGCGGCGGGCTGCAAGAAACACCTGGGCAGCATGGCTAGTCACCTGCTGAACCACCTGTCAAACCCTCACGGTTCTTCAGCCAAAATTCACGAAGCCCGGTCAAGAGCACGACGCCTCTAGCTCAGTGGCATCGTTCAAGCATTGCCTGCGCTCTACCACTCCCAAAAACTCACTCGAATGTTTACTAAGCCAAGTCTCCAGGGCGAAACCTCGACCACAAACCCCAACCGCCGCTTCCTCACGCGACCAAGCAATCTCCCTACAAAGCCAGACATTAGTCCCTGGGTCACAATTGCTGCCGACGAGAATGCCACGTATGCAGTTGTCCTATCCATGTACGAAGTGTACAACGACCGCATATTCGACTTGCTTTCTCCTCCTGTCAAGCCCACCAGCGGAAAAGAAGCACGCCGACGTCCACTACTTTTCAAAAGCACGGAGGCAAGCCCTGATCGCAAGGTCGTCGCTGGCCTGAAGAAAGTCGTGTGCTCGAGCTATCACGAAGCGACACTTGTGCTAGAAGCTGGCTTACATGAACGGCGTGTTACTGGTACTGGCAGCAATAGTGTCAGCAGCAGAAGCCATGGCTTCTTCACAGTGGAAATCAAGAAACAAAAGATCGGCCGACGGTCGACGTCCTGGGCTGGAAGCACACTCACCATCGTTGATCTAGCCGGCAGTGAGAGAGCGCGTGATGCCAAGACACAAGGTGCCACACTGGCCGAGGCGGGCAAGATCAACGAAAGCTTGATGTACCTCGGGCAGTGCCTGCAAATGCAAACCAGCAACAAGCCCAATATTGTGCCATTCCGCCAGTGCAAACTGACGGAGCTTTTGTTCTCAAATTCATTCCCAACAGTGTCACATGCAACCTCAATGACGCGCCCCCCGCAAAAGGGCGTCATGATAGTTACTGCCGATCCCTACGGCGACTTCAATGCCACTTCACAGATTCTGCGCTACGGTGCCTTGGCCCGTGAGGTCTCCGTCCCTTGTATTCCATCCATCTTCTCCAATGCCGACACTACCTCCTCCGCTTCAGTCCGGTCTATTTCTCCTAGCGAGATTCTAATGTCGCCACCAGCGCCACCAGTATCGAACAGTCGTCGTCTCATGCTACACCCGCCACAGAAGCCATTCCGGACGCCAAGTCCAGCACACCATACCCAATCACAGCACATGGACGAACGTGGGACCATGGAACTTGCTGCATTAGAAATAGCGCGATTGTCGGAAGAAATTGATGCACTGCGCGTTGATGTGGCAGCCGAGGCCCAGGCGCGTCTGGAGGCTGAAGCGCATCTACTCACCATGGAAGACAGATTGCTAGAGCAGGAGCAGGCTATCCGCGAAGAGTGCGCGGCTGATTTCGAGTCGCGCCTAGAGCTAGAACTAGCGCGATGGAAGACGAACTTAGCACTTGAGCAGGAGCGTGGAGAGGCTCATCTCGACCGCAAGATTGAGCTGCTTGAAAAGGGTCTTGCGCTTGATGAGCTGGAGGAGCAGGAAGACAAGGAAAACGTGCTCATCGAAAACCTAGAAGAGGAAAACGAGCGATTACGACGTGAGCTTGCGGTCATGAAGCGCGAGCTTGCGCAGCGTAGCCCTACCAAGCGCACTCCGCTCGGAGAACGCGAGGACTTTGCGCCGCTGGCAACTGTGCGCGATGTTGGCAGCTTGAGCAAGCGGCTTGAGAAGCTACGGTTTGGCGCTGAGCTCACAGTGGATTCAGGTCGAACCTCGATCTCGTCATCACGGAGTGCAAGCCCAAGCCCGAGTATCAAGTCGGTTACACAGATAAAGAAACCGAGCATGCGCAAGTTGGTGGCTAAACGTCGCGAGGATGAGTATTTCTAATAAGTTGGTTGCGAGTCCAGCGCAAATGATAGGGTCAAATAATACATCAGTAAGGTAGTTATGCAACAGACATGATTTATAGCGAGAGTTTGCCGATGAATGTTTTTTTTCGGATAGACACAAGGGGTAGCCCGATTTCTTCTACTCCTCGGCACCAGACAGCACCGTATCCCTGGTTACAACCCCTCCATGACTTGTTCTTATAAGCACGTTTCGTCGCAAACATAGATCGAGCGCAAAAAAAGACAAATGACTTGAACGTGCCTGTCGCTCTATACTTTGCTATATAGTGAAAAATCCCTAGACCTCTACTCGCGTTGTATTACTGCAACCAGGCCCATCAAGCCCAGCATGACAGTCTTCAGCCATGGATACTCGGAGAGCAAGATGGTCACGTAGCCCACAAAGGGAATATAACCAAAAACACTGCCAATGATGTCCTTGCGAACCAGGAAGTCCTGGCCGCGTGCGTACAGATCGGTGTCATCGCCGTTGTTGTTGTCGCCCTTGGTAAGTATTTTGGCTTCGGGACTGTTGCAGAAAGAGAGAGGCCATGTTAGCAAAATGTTCGCCCCCAAAGCTGAATAGTGGTTCAGGTGAAGCCTGGATGAGTAAAGAGGTGGATGATTTACCCATGACCAAACTTGCGCACAATGCGGTGCACAATAGGAATCTGCTTGTCTGCCACGTTGTATACAACGATATCGCCTACATCTGTTTCAGACATGATATTCCGGTTCCAGAGAAACAACAGATCGCCACGCTGGAAAGCCGGCTCCATGGACCCAGACAGAACGACAACAATGGGCGACGGTGAGTCGGCTACCACGGACAGACCCTTCCACATCTAGGAACAGGGAGTTAGTAAGCCAAAGGACGCGAAAATACCACGAGAAACTGCGACTTGGAAGCCATGGGCCAAGGACGAAAAGTGGCGTACCATGAATGCTGTCGTCAGGATCATACAAAAGGTCAACACCTGGCTAGCCGCCTGGCGCGGGTTTCCAACAGCGCCGAGCATGGTTTCGCGTGATTGTCAGAGTTACAATAAGGGAAAAAAAAGAAATAACTGGAAAAGGACCTCTGGGGAGAGTATCTACTCAAAGGCTGAGATTCGCAAAAGCTTGTGATTGATGTGGTGCTTTGAGGTCTTGAACCGGACACGACTGAGCTTCTGATGCGACCCACTATTTTGCCATCGCGCCAAATCGATAGCGCTTGTGTTATTAGCGCTCAAGTGAGTAGCAAGCGCCGGATAATCATCGGGATATCCGAGGGAACACCCTCCACTTGTTATTGTAGGGTCTAGCTAGGGTCTAACTAACACGGAAATCTCAAAATAGAAATGAAGCTGGCTCTAAGCACAGCAAGCCTGGCGGGCCATGAACCTTCTGCTTCATCGAGATAAGCTCACCGCCTCGTTTCTACTAAATTACCATGCAGTGCTTCTTCTTCCCCATGACTCTCAACCCCTCTTTTGCGCTCTACTCCGTCAATGATAAGAGCATGTCTCCTATTTCTGCCCAACCGTTGTCCTCATGACCCTGTAACTAGGTCCTTGACAACAGGCTCACAATACGAGAGCAAGCATTAGTTGATTAAACGCCCACAACACAAGTTACTAAACCACTCATGGCCGCTATTGGCAGTGCTACTTGGAAATGGAAGCCTGTCGAAGCCCCCCGCATATTGCATTCTCCATTCAACTGTCGTTGATTTACGCTTGAGAACGGGCCGCCTAAGGAACAAGTGCGTCAGTTTGTCTAAACCGCGTCCTTGCATCGCATGGGGCTGACTGGCCCCTGATCTGGAAAGATAACGGAAGACAGGGCGAACATTGAGCGGGGTTCCAAAAAACAGAGTAGAGTCATTCTCATACGGGGCGGGGCTGCTGGCAGGGATATGGCGCGGATGCAGGACGGGACAGTGCACAGGGCGAAGCTTTACCCCTGTCACATAGGCCTCTGTGCCGAAGACAACGCATGGGTCTTGAGCTTAAGGCCTTGACGGCCCTGTATAAACTGGATGCATTCTACTACTAACCGTTAACTACGTGAAAAGAGCCATCTTGATTGGGCGATGGGCGGGTAAAGGAGAGATGCAGAGACATGTTGGTAGAGCTGAAGTTAGGAGTCACGAGATAAGCAGCTGTTATGCCAGATGGGCCATCTCGGAAGCATCGGTATGGCAAGATAGACGAGCGTGTTCTAGAAGTAGTTAGTATAAGAAGTCTGCTTTCCTGTCTAGACAGCACTCTGAGGTTTGTCTTTTGAAAGGCACTCGTTATTGACAACTCAACCTTTTAACCCTTTTAACGAGCGACGACTTTCACTTTTCCTCTTGCACTGCCGTTCGTTCTGTTGCTCAAGTTTATATTTTCTCATTTCACTTTTGTTTTCATACGTTCTTTTTTTGCTTGATCCATTTTCTTCTGTTCTTTTCTGCACTGAACTACTTCGTTTATACGTTATATTCAACCTGACTTTTGAGGCACCAGCTTGAATCATATATTAATTCACTGTCTGCTGATTTACCAAGCCGTATATTGTGGACTTATCGGAGAGTTTTTCATCTTCAGTTTCACGGAAAGCTGCACACACCTTTACCTGAGCTGTGTATCTTGAGACACCCTTTGTCCAAGGCGAGCTTGGGTTTATCTCTGTCACTTCTTTCATATTTCACTTCTCCTTTCTTCTCAGTCTTTCTTGGTCTTGGACACATTGAAGAACCCCATTCCCTTCACAGTGTCTCGTTCCCGGCGACTATCCAACATCATGTCCATCTTCAAACGCACGCCTCGTGCCTCACGGACACATGACCAGGCCCGTGTAGCCAAGCCTGTCAAGCCGAAGAGAAGCATATTTAGTCTTGGAAGATCTCGAGACGCCGAACCTAGAGCGATTCACGATAAGGAAGCATTGCCCTCGGAGCCATTCTTGAAATTCCCGACAAAAAAGGCTACTTCCAAGTTACAGAGACCACCTCCAATACCTCCTCGAAATGTCTCCACTGGCCGGCGCCACCGAAACCAATCTGAGGATTCAACCCCCCCACCGCCGTCTCCGTCTCCTATCGTAACTATTGTTGTGGGGAGTGAAGGCCGCGTGTTTGCTGCGCACGAGGATGTCCTTTGTCAGTCGACCTTCTTCACTGCCGCTTGCCGCAACCAGGCAACAGAGTCTGCCAACAAACGGATTATCCTGCGAGACGAGGAGCCTGCCGTTTTTTCTGCCATCTTGGAGTATCTCTACAAGAAGGATTACTATCCTCGTCTGATCCACCGCAAAAGCACAGATTCTTGGGAGCTCGAAGATTCAGACGTGTCCGAGGCGACACAAAACACAAACCCTTACTCGTCGCCGGTACCCCTCGTATCGGCCTCGCCCAAGATGCGGCGACACAGCAACCAATCTAAGCGCCACTCGGCGTCATCAACGTCCTCAGCTGTCGAGCCGACGGTCCATTTAACCAGTCAAAACCAGACTCTTTTGCGGGATACAGCCATATACTGCTCGGCCGATCTCTATGGCCTCGAGGGCTTGAAGAAACTAGCACTTCGCAAACAGGGCTTGCAGTCCGGCATTGACGTTGCCACAACACTGCGGTCGGCTCAGTACGCCTACACCAACACGGCGGATACAGACTCGCGGCTGCGGGCACACTATCTGGCGCTGATTATTCACTGCCGCGATACATTTAAGCGTAGCGGCACTATGCAGGCCGACATGGAAGCGGGAGGCAGCAAATTGTACTTTGACTTATTCGTGGCGTTGTGTAACCACATTGATGATTTGATGGAGGTGGTCCAGGCGAAGGGATTGGAGTAAGAGGGCTGCTTGAGGCAGGGGAAACAATATGAAACATAAAAAATAGTAAAATAGTGAAGAATAACAAAAAAAAAAGTTATTGCGAACTACTAGTTGTTACTGACGTCGAATACTAGTACTAGCAATCATAGTTATAGTTGTTCCTCTTGATTAACCTCTAGCGATACCCGCCGGATGTAGTCCCTCAAAACCCTAGTCCTGTGACAGTCACGTGCACTATCTGATTGGCTTGAAAATTTTGCGGCCAAAGCCCTAGCTGGCAATCGAACTCCAAGAACCACCGAGCCCACATCCTGCCTGGCAGAGAGGGGCAAACGGAAAGCCTTCGGCTGACTAGGCTATGGAATTATTTCTGCGGAAACCCTGAAAAAGGCGTCACTAGCTCCTCGCCAGACCGGAGCGGTTTTTTTTTCCCTTATTTTTTTTCCTTCACCATCACCATCGTCAGTTTTCACTGAAGCCTTTTTTACTCGAACCCCGAGCGCCCGGCTTTGCATTTTTGAGCTGGACTACTTTATCGCGGCCTCTTGAGTATCACTATTCTCTCCAGCATTTTCTTCACTGCCCGCTGTTGGACTTTCTGGCGCCACATAGCGACCATCGCCTGTCTTTGTTTGGTCTCCCTTCTTTTTGGCCTAAAGAAAATATTAAAAAAAAACCGATAGCGACAGGCAAACCTTGCTCGGCAACTGAGGCAACGCTCCACGAGCGTCCACTTCATTTTTCTCCTCGCTATTTTCCTCCTTTTTCTCGTCTTGCCTCCCTCGCTGCTGACACTACACTGTCATCCATCTCCATCGCCATGTCGTCATTCTTGACGCCCATGAAACGGGCGCCGCCAGCGTCCGGCGCCGCCCAAGCCATCCGCCCGCGTGCCATTCAACGCCCGAATCTAGTCAGAGCTATGCGTGAGAATGATGAGCGCCGATATGCGCTGAAATCCGCTGCCGCCGCCAACTCCGCCAAACCCTCCATTTCCAGCTCCGGGCGCACACAGTGCCCCAACAAGAGTTGCCCCAAGCCCGATGTCGTGGACGGCATCTGTCGCTCTTGCGGTCGTGTCGTCGATGACAGCAATATTGTGTCCGAGGTGCAGTTTGGCGAAACTTCTTCTGGTGCTGCCATGGTCCAGGGTAGCTTCATCGGTCCTGACCAGGGAGGCGTGCGGAGTCTGGGCCCCAGCTTCCGACGAGTTGGCGGCTCTTCTGAAGACCGCGAAAAGACGATCCGTGACGCCAAGATGCTGATCGTTGGTTTTGCCCAACAACTGAACTTGAGCGAGTCGTTGGTCAACTCGGCCGTGCAGGCCTTCAAACTTGCTAGCAATGCTAACTTCATCCAGGGTCGCTCTCTAGCCGGTGTGGCGGCCGTCTGTCTATATGTTGCCTGCCGTAACGAGCCTCCCTGCAAGATCATGCTACTAGATCTGGCCGACTTGGTACAAATCAATGTTTTCAAGCTGGGGCGTACCTTCAAAGCCTTCAATAAAGCCATCCCTATCTGCAACGGAGGCTTTGATCCCGTCTACCCCGAAGACCTCATCTACCGTTTTGCAACCAAGCTTGAATTCCAGAACATGACTTCCAAGGTGGCCGAGGATGCTGTCCGTCTTGTCCGGCGCATGAGTAGAGACTGGATGGTCATGGGACGTCGGCCATCTGGCATCTGTGGAGCCTGTTTACTAATGGCTGCGCGTATGAACAACTTCCGTCGCACTGTCCGCGAAGTCGTTTACATTGTCAAGGTTACAAACCATACCATTCAGAACCGGCTTGAGGAGTTCAAGGTTACTGAATCAAGTAACATGACTGTTGAAGACTTTTTATCACAGGATCTTCTCGAGTCATCACACGATCCGCCTTCGTTCTACAAGAACACGACCGAGTATCAAGAAAGACTCAAGGAAAGGAGCAGAAAACGCAAGCGACGCATAACCGATGATCCCTACGCCGAGCCCGTGGTCTCTTCGAATCCCGCCCCCCCTTCAAGTAGCTCTTTACCGGCCACCACCGATGGCATTCCCATAGATCCGGCGATGACTGTCGGGCCTACCCCCACTGGGTCGACAGAAACCCCTCGCGTTGATTCAGATGGTTTCGCTGTCCCCCAGATCCCAACAGGGAGCGGTAAAGACGACACCATGGCCCTAGCAGATCCTGAAAGCGAGACTGCCCTGTCAGATCTTGCGCGTAGTTATGGCGATCAAGGCAGTGACACCCAAGGTTCCAAAGCTAGAAGCAACGAGACCACCGAACAGGATGAAGGCGAGGGCGAGGACGAAGAGGACGCCTCTCAGGGTGACAGTCTTGGTCTTACCAAGGATGGAAAGCCTCGCAAGCGCGCACCCAAGTCCCAGGGCCAGAAAATGCCTGTTGACCAGGAATGGGAAGCCGATGAGAAAGAGCTTGAAACCCAAATTTCCGAAATCTTCAACGACCCTCACACCATTGAGCACGCCGAAGCCTTTGAGACTGCACAAAAGCGCGCCGAGCAGCATTCCCAATGGGCTCTTTCCCAACAGCCCAAAAAGGAGGTTTCTATGGCCGCCGAGGTCGGCGAGGATGAATTTGCCAATGATCCCGAGGTCGCAAACTGTTTACTCTCAGAGGACGAAGTCCTCCTCAGAGAAACCATTTGGTCAAACAATAACAAGGACTGGCTGCGCACCCAGCAAGAGAAAATCTTTCGTCTCAAGCTGGCGGCTGACAAGCCAAAGCAGACGCGCCGTCGCAAGAAGAGGCCTCGGATGGGAGAGGGCCAGGCTGAGCCAGCCGATACCCCAGCCGATGCTGCTGTTAGCGTCATGAAGGAACGTGCCATATCCAAAAGAATCAACTATGACGCCATTCGAAGTCTGTTTGATATCGACGAGGAGGATGGCGAAGCTGGTGGTGCAGACACTCGGCCGACTACGAGTTATGCTGACAGTGTTGTCGATGAAAATGACCCCGGTGACGTGGGCGAGGATGATGCGGACGATGGCTATGACATGGAGAATGGGCCGGGAAGTCCTGTGGGCGACGATGATTATGGTTATGGTGATGAGGATGGAGGAGAAGAAGAATACGGCTACGATGATGAATAGTCGAGGAGAAAAAGTTCACTACCTACTCTCTCTGTATAAATAACAACATTCAATCGAGAGGAAGCTACCTATAAGTATCGAATAAGGACAATATTCAGGCAATAATTGACGAAATTAGAAATGCATCATAGAATCAAATGCAAATGTACAGAGGGATATATAAAACCCAACAACAGATGACAGGCGTCAAGAAAACCAAATAACCAAGAAATATAAAAGTCCAAAACAAAGGGAACATGGGTCTCATAATCCTCACTGTCTCCTTCCCTTGCTATCCTTTATCCGTCTACCGTAGGATACCCATCCGGGATGAACGAGGCGGCGGGGGCATTGATATAGGACCGTTTGGGCCACTGTGTCCAGTGGCACGTAGCCAATCATCCCACTCCTTTGAAATCTCCATCAACACCGATCCCATCACCGTCGCGCTAGCCATGAGACTATGGCTCTCTCCCTCTAGCACACGCACTTCGCAACGTCTCATTGTCTTCCCTAACCATTTGACATTATCCACGGGCACACGTGTATCCCGGCTGCCATGGTGGATAACTACAGGCCGTGTGATATCCACGTACCGGAAGCCGATGGTGTGGCGACGCTCGAGGCAAACTAGGAGGTCCACGGCAGGGTTAGCGCCAGTGGTTGCCAACTCCCATATCGCATGTGTCAGACGTTCGTCGTAAATCTTTTGACGCTCTTTATCTGACAGGGCATCAAAGGCGGCGGTAAGAATTTTCGTTTCTGGTCCAGTGTTCGTCAAGCCTGGCTTTACTCTATCCATATTTTCTGTCGCTGTTATGTTCGAATATGGCTCATTCGGTAGCTTAGAGCCCTGTTGTTGGAACCCTATATTTTCCTTGTCCTGACCAACACCTAAGCTTGCCGACTTTTGTTGGCTGCTTGATTTTCTTTTGCGGCGAGGCGTCTTTGGCAAAGAGCTAGTTATGGAACTGCTAGTGGCTATCATAAAGGAGCTGTTGGCGGCTTTCAAAAACGGAGTCGGAAGAGCACGTAGAATACGTTGGGAAGTAGGTATGGCGTTGGTTGGTGGAAGAGCTTGTGAATTCCCGAACACGTTCATCTGAGATGGAGGGATCCATGGCGCCAGGAGATGAATGCGACCACATATATGTTGGGGCATACGCAAAGCTGTCGCAAGGGCGTAAATAGCACCGGCAGAATGGGCCATGATAGAAAACTTGGTGATTTTGAGGGCTTGGCAGATTGCATAAACATCATCTACATGAAATATTAGTACAGTCCAAGTGACAAGCCTGTGTCAATCAAGTCAACTTACCAGGCCAGCTCAACGGCGTCGTCGTTCCATCGCTATACGACTCGCTCTCACCCACGCCTGGGCGGTCAGGAGTAATCAAACGTAGTTTCAAGGTCAAAGCTAACTCGTCGTAAAATGCAGTGATGTATCTAGTCAGGCCCATTCCCACACAACAGAAAACAGCGCAGCCCTCAGAATCGCCTACCTCAGAGAACGAGATGACACGACCGGTCTGGGGATGTCGGATTTTCTGTGACAAGCGAGGTGAGCACAAGTACGACTCCACAGCATCGTCAATAGAGTCTGCACTTTGCGGGCGCTCATATGCTGCAGACATGCGCGAGGGTTCAGGCAGGTTGCTTTGTGAAGACCGCTTTCTGTCTGTTTTTTCTGGCTTGGGGCTCGAGCTGCCCGATAATCGTTTCAATCTTGAGCTACTACGCTTAGATTTGAGGCCATCTAACGCATCAGAGGAGTACCGGCCAGATCGTCTTTTGCTGGTACGGTCGGTGCTATCATCCCGTCTACGACGTTGTGCGACAGCAGGAGATGGGGCACCTTGTTCTTCTTCGACTCCATTTGAATCAGCCCCGAGTCCAGATTCATACTCGGAAGTTTTATTCTGTGGCGGTCTGTAACTGTCAGAAACATGCCGGTGAATAGGCACATGTGACCGACTCATGGGACCAGTGGGAGAAGACGATTGACCAGATGTACTATACAGATCTGGGGTTGTTCCGCGCGATATTCCAGCATCCAGAGAACTCATACCACGACGATGCCGCCTATCAAGCGAAACATCAGATATATGTCTAGTAGGTTCACCATGTTCAGGAATTACACCTCCATCATGTGAGAGGCCGCTAGTGCTGTCGCGTTTGCTGGAACGCGAGTTACGAAGTGACGATCTGCGCACATTGGATGAGCCAGTCTTGCGGAGTGAGGAGTCGCGTATAGGAATACGATGTGAACTGACACTATCAAGCCCTGGTGAAAACTGACGGTTATGCGTCATTATCTTATTATCCGGTGTCACTGCTGTAGGAGAGTCGGTAGATGTGATGTGCTCCTCAGTGATTGGTATTTCGGCCAGGGGTGCAGTTGATCGTAACATAGGACTGTTGGGGTCCATGTTTCCACCAGACGCCTCAATGCTGGCTCTTTTCTTTTCGTATTCTTTTTCTCGCAGCTGCTCTTTAGAGCTCATGTACATAAGGCCTTTTTGATTACGGCCTTGTTTTCTACCCCAGCTGTCGCTTGAGCGCGACCTGCGGAGCTCTGGACTGCGACCAGTGCTGCAATCTATGGAGATGTTCCCAATACTCTGGTTGTCGTCCTTGGAATACGATGAACCCTTGGAAGACGGGCGGGAACTGGAGCGCAGCAAGGCCTTCAAGCCGCCGGAAGAGTCGCGGTGTGTGAGACCTCGTGGTGCGGTCAAAGAGGAGTATCCCGAAGGAGGTTTAGAGGTTTTTATCACGGGAGGGGCAGCAGATAGGTCAGGGGGCGAAACTTTGTCTGCGCGCAAATCTTCAAGAGATGGTTGGCGAAATGCGCCGTAGTCGACGCCAAAGCTTCCACGGTCGCGATAAGGAGCAGGGGCCAACAGGGGTGCTGACAGTGGCGCAGTTGGAATTGGCGGTGGTGGTGGTGGTCTCAGAGCGTGTGAGGGAATGTCAAGCCCAGCCGAAGAGGGTTTTTGGATGACAGCAAAACTAGAGATGAGACTATTCAGAACTTCGGGGCTAGCAGGCGCGACCAAGACGTGTTGCTGTTGGTGTTGTTGTGAGCGTGATGGACTTTCGCGTCTGGGTGGAGTACGAATGGTATGAGAACGAGGAGTTGGAGTTTCAACGCGGCCAAGCGCCTTCTGATGCGATTTTTGGCGCGAGTTTTGACGAGTCTGTTTAGGAATAGGGGGTAAAGCAGGAATTTTATAGTCCATCATGGAACAGTGAAACAAGGAGACTGCCAAAGCAGACTCTAGCGGTGGGAGAAAAGAGGAGGATGGACGGTGAGGAGAAGAGGCAAGAAAGGAAAAAAAAATTGTGTTCCAAGAAGAAGAAGAAAGGAAGACGGGAAGAAAAGGCGTGGGAGACTGCTAGTCAAGGAAGCACATTCATTATAAGTAATTCCTGTAACTCTTGTGAATTTAATCTCCTACAGTCACTGAACCCGAAGAATATATGAATAGAGGAAGGGTGGGCACAGGCGTAGCAAATGAGTGAATGCGACGGTAGGAAGGCGGTGGCAGGAGGAGTAGAAACTGGCAAATCACAAGAGATGCCTGCCGTCAGCTCAGCTATCTAGATTTGAAGTAACTAGGAGGAGAGAGAGGGAAAAGCAGCCAAGTGGGTTGGCTGTGTATGTATGTATGTATGTATATGGTGAAAGGGGATGGGTGGCAGGGGGGAAGGAAGCATGGTGAAAGGCAAGACTACTCTAATAGCTTACTCACCTCACAGTCGTGTGAATCTTGATGTTTAATCACCGGGAGCACAGCGGCAAAGCCAAGGGTTGAAGCAATGGGTGAGCTAATGTCCAGGATCATGGAGCTTGGGGCCTTGGGCCTGGGCTATATGTAACTGGTTAACTATGTAACTTGGTATGAATTAATACAAGTGCTTAAGCCGAAAGGTGCATACTTTGTATTACCGCGATAATTCGGATAATCCGAGAGAGCCTTTTTTGAGGCGGTGGAAGTGTATGTATGTATGTCGTCTAGGAAAAGCTGTAGCCGTAAGGTAAAGATATGGCGAAAAAAAAAAAAAAAAAAGGATTCCACAGATGAAAGCCCGATCCTGGTTGAAAACTTAGTTATGTGCCAGGAACACCAACTTACCCAAAAGCACAAGTGCCCGAGACAACAGCAACAAGCATAAAGGATTACAGCAAATGCAGGGAGGCTGCAGATAGCAAGATTGGATTATCACCCCAAAGCTCATCACCAACGATAATTGGCTATGCAAGTTTATTTCCGAGTGGGCAGACAGGGTGTTCCTAAAAAAAGTGAAAGCAGGCTAAAGATGAGAAGGGCAGCAAAGAATGTGGAGATGTGTGTTTGTGTGTACAGGCACAAGTACAAAGGAAGAAAATAGCAGCAGAAACAAAACACGGGAACTGCCGAGCAGTTGGGTGAGGAGTTGTTTTTAGAGTTCAGCAACGGCGGTGGGTTCCTGGACGCCGCGGTGATGAGAGAGTGGTGATGATAGTGACGTAACAATGATGGTGGTGGTAGACGAAATAAAAAAAGAGAAAAACCTACGTAAATGAGGGGAACGGGGGACATATTGAATTTGGCAAGAGCATACGAAGCAATATTTTTTTTCATTATAAAAGAGAAGGCACATGTGTGCAGAAGCAACTGCCTCGTTTAGACAAGACATCTCACAAGCATGATAGTTGACAGTTGCTGTGATGGAAATTGCTGCATACAAGCAGCTACATGCCATACAACACATGGTGAAGCATTGCCTCGTACCAGCCAAGGTACATAATACAAGTGTACACATGTATGTACATATGTATGTACCGTACATCCCAAGTCCCCCCAAGTCTCACTGGACATGTTTGTACCTGTGTACACACACTTTTATACAGGCAGTTACTTCTAACTCACGGTTGCACGAGTTTCAGCCAATAACAACCATGACTGGCTACATAAAGAGGCTCTGCCTCATGTCACGCAACCACCAATACCTCTCCGCCATGCATATTTATAGTGTAGTAGCATATGCAATAACTATGCATTCTTGATTCTTGTACATGCATTATGCACACACTCAAATCCATACACCTCTTCAGCCCATCTTCTTCATCGTTCTCCTGTGGTTCTCTCACCCCTCCCCCCCGTACCAGGTATCGTTTTCTTCAGATGAATGGAACTGTATGAAACACAACCACATCTTAGCCCTAGTTTCGCCTATTATCTGGACAGCCTATTCCCCTACTCGCTTCTATTGCCCTCAAGCTCCGCAGCTTTCTTTCCTTCGGAATTGCTCCACATGCAATTTCTTGTTTTTCAAGAGGTCCACTTCAACTTGCGTCTCTACAGCGATGATGCGCATATGAATTACAAGCACAATGTCCTACGATTGGTCTCAGAAACGTGTGTCCTTGTAGTAATTTTCTTGGCCATAACGGCACGGGGACCTTGCGCGGTCACTAGACTGACATGTCGGTGGACGGTGTAGTTAGTCGCATTTTGTTCTTTGTTTCACGATGCCAGTCCCAGTTACAAGCAAGTGTTCCGTGTAGCATTGGGCACTCCGTGGCACCACCACCGAACCCAATGTCTTTGTTTACACGGTTTTAAATATCTGCGCACGGGCTTCAAAATTATTTCTACGATATAGTTCACTAGTCACTGGAGCTTGGTGTATACACACATGGAATGATTGACCCATGACATTCAGATAGATGGATACAAAATTCCGGACTGCAATTCTAATTGTTTTTGGGCTTTTCTACCACTATGGCTTGGCCTTTTGGAACCATTTCATGGTCTCTATGCCGGTCTGGACCTTCAGTCCAATACGGGCATCCAGCACAAATGCTTCCCAGTTTGCTACCTTATCGAGATGGGTTTGACACATCTTTATTCTCTCACGACAAGGGCTGTCTGTGTTGCCAGTTGCCAAAGCTTCTCCTTCATCTCGTGCCGCATCTACGGCAGAATTCTTGGTGTTTTCGATGGTGATGTCAGTAGTTGAGGACGGAGCAGTATTGGGGGACGGCAAGATTGACGATGATGCCGAGGAGGACGAAGATGGAGAAAGTGACGCGTCGTCAATACCAGTTTGGGCACAGGCCTCATACCAGTAGCATACAGCCATTTCATAGTGAGCGGCCGGGGGGATCCAATCGTCGCGGTTGGCGCCTTTGAAGGCAGATCTACACAAATGTGTGTTAGTTCGGCCATTGATGGCTCGGTAGGTAACTTTCTTTCGCAATGATATCTCACCTATCATGCTTCAGAACTTCAGCCTCTAGAATTTGTCGGGCCTCAGAGGTCTGACCCAGTGTTCTTAATAAGGAAGCTTCACAGACAGCTTTGCTGCCACTTTCGTCAAGTGTCTCCTTGATGGCATTGACAGCCTCAGTTGGTGCTGTTAATCTGTCCCAGCTAAGGAGATCCAGGGCCTTTTTGACCTGAGTGGAGTCCATGCGTTTGGCCCCGCTGTTGAGTATTATCATCTCACTTGCTGGGCTCATTCCTATAGCATCTACAAGGTCAAGATTCAGTACCTTGGCCCGCTCTTCCCATTTGTAAATTTTTCGAATCGCAAATTGTTCAAACGGAAGCTGTTTGGCCATAAACTTCTTGCGTCCAGCAACGGAGACCACCTTGCCCAGGTACTGGGCAGCCATTTGTTTTCTTTCCAGAGCCTTTACGCTATCCCCAGCAGCAAGGGCATCGCGGTAGAGCTCTACTTCAGCCGTTCCAGCGAGGAAGTAATGCATGGCATGACTCCAGTCATTGAGTTCTAGCCCTTTTATGAAGACCTCGCTCATCAGGGACCAGCTCTGGATAGAGAGGGCATTCATGCCTAGCTCAAAGTTGATCAAGGCCGAAACTTGCTTCATTTTTGGGGGAGGAATATCTATACGTTGTAGAGCAGCAATTGCACCATCTAGATCGCGGGCTGTAGAGCATAGTCGCGACTCCTCAAGTCGCCAAAGGCCCGAGGATGGATAGCGCTTTTGGGTTTGCGCTAGCAAGGCCTGACATTTAGCTCGGGGATAGCCAATGGTATCGGCATCATCATCCCAATGTTCTGCAGTTGGTAGAATATCGCTGAATCCAAGGAGTCCGTGATAGTAGTTGAGCAGAACCAAGGCGGCAACAGCGCCATGAACATTGGAATATTCGGTACTCTTCCAGAGGAGCTGTATACCGCGTTGGCGATCTCCCTTAAGGCCAAGCATGGAAAGTAGCCGAGAGTAAGACGGGGGAATCATGGAGAACAAAAACAATAGAATGCCAAAACACATACTCGTACCACTGTGAATGAAAACATCGCGGGGGTTGTTGAAAAGCTCATCGTCATCGAGAACAAGCCCATCTTTATTCCGTTTCTTTAACATAACTGTCTCTGCGTTCATGATACTCTCAAGAGTGAGGTACGCCTTGCGCAGTTTATAGAAGCTCTTCAAGGCCTCAGTGAGACTCTCATGCAGAACACCCACCACGGCGCCCATCAATTGCGCTTCAGCAAGAACTAGCTGATATTCGGTTCCTGGAGGATATAGCCCGCACATATCCAGCGTGAACTCTTTTTGGGCCCGCTTTTGGTCGGCATAGGCGCGGGTCTCGCAAGTGTCTAATTGCGTTGATGCCGATGACATGACGTCCTTTTCAAAGCCGAGAATGGCCCGCATGAAGCTGATGACTGCCAATGCCAGGGCGTTGTAGCATGAGTCGCCCGTTTGGCGCAGCAGAATCTCGGCGCCGTCCATGTCGTCGTCCATGATGAGTTCGGTAGCCTTGAAGGCTGCCTCGATGTCGGCCATTTCTTGGCGCATGAGCTCCTCGGGTGATATTTTAGGCTCGTCAGACGGGCCCGGGTCATTGGGCCGGAACCATGAGGATAGTCGGCTCATTGTGAAGAATAGAGATGAGGTGGAAGAAAAAGGGGCCTCTTGTATGAAGCAGGAGAGGTGATGATGCAAGTAGAAATGGTGATGGGAAAATAGGAGGGAGGAGTATTAGAGAAATAAATAAACTAGAAGGGAGGAGAACAGACAATGACCGAGCCGAACTGACACATAGCGGAGTAACCAACTGCCTTTTTCACTATAGATACATGTATATACTCGTATAACTAAGCTAGTTACTACACGGCCATCAAACACATTGCCTTGTAGTTAGGTGTGCACTTGTGTAGATTCCTGCTCGGTTAGAAACCACACATGTCGCATGGACGGAAATACGGAGGCTTAGTTGATTAGTTAGTGGTCTTCGCCATTCAAACAAAAAAAAAGCAGCCAAATCTTGTCCTTTGTGTAGTTAGTTAGTTACATGTGATTGTACTGCTCCTCTCTGTATCAGGCTCATACTTGTTTGGGCATTTTGCCCTGTATAATAACGGGCCCAACGGTGATAATTTGCTGCATGTCTCCTCCTGTCTTCACCGCCGGGCTCCGTCACCCGTCAACCCTTATCTCCCATCCTCGCCCTTCGTCACATGCCATTGTACACATACTTCTGGTCCACATTTGTCATCAGCCATTTCCTGAGGCTACCACCAGGCTGAACTGAGCTTCGTGTATGAAGTGTCGTGACACCTGGTAGCATAGCGAAGCAAAGCAAAGCTCACGCACGACCTTGACGACTTCTTTACCCACGATTCTACGCCCTAGAAGCTAACTCGGATTTGCCCGAATACTAGCAAGAATTGTATTTGCGAACAATCAACCGCCGCTATTATCTTTCCCAGCAAAACCAAGTTTCAGCCTTTGCTCCATAGCTTGTTTGGCTTTCGATCTTTCGAAGCTTTCAGTATCAGACTTTTAGAACCTTGCGATCTTAGTTTTCTTCTTTTTCAAGTAGACTCTTAAAAATGCCGTCTACTACTGAGTCGAAAGCCATGGCTGCTGAAAAGCCCACCGACCCCGTTGAGACCCCCGCCAAGGCTACAGTGGTCGGCGAAGATGATGAGTTTGAGGACTTCCCTGCAGATGGTTGGTTATTCCATTCTCCAATCCCCCAAAAGCCAAACCGGGTGACGTTTCTGTGCTAGGACAACTAACTGGGTGCTATGTAGATTGGGAGCAAGCAGAGTCCGAAGCTGTCGGCGGCAGCACTGCGACACAGCATCTCTGGGAGGAAAGCTGGGATGATGACGATACTAGCGACGATTTCTCAGCGCAGCTGAAGTATGCTTTCTGTGATTTACCCTCTGACCATTGCAAAATCCATTTAGCTAACTATATTATCAATAGGGAGGAACTGAGGAAGGTCGAGGCCGCAAAGAAGAGATGAGTGGCTGCCGGTGTTGCTTGGAGGAAAGGAGATAGTAACAGACATAACACGACGACTAAATGACAAATACACTCAACACCCAGACTGACGACCACCCAACATGCGATGTGAATTCCATCTGTATATCAATGTTCATGTGGGTAGCAGACGAAACCGCCGCAGCTTGCGCCTAGTTAGCTATGTATTAACTAGTTAACTACTAGTTACTGGTTGACTGATATCAACGTAATCGCATCATTCGCTATTAATATGCGAAGCTCCTGGCACATCGTCGTTAATACTTGATTTGGTGTCTTGGTGTAGTTTACATGATTATTATTTTTTTGATTTCATTAATTCAGTACATGTCTATGTTTGTGGTTTGCACTTATTTAGTAGACAGAGCAACGACACCAGGCAGGGCCTTGCCCTCCAGCAGCTCCAGAGAAGCACCACCCCCGGTAGAAACGTGGCTCAGCTTGCTCTCAACACCGTACTTGGCAGCAACGGTGGCAGTGTCACCACCACCAATGATGACAATCTTGCCAGCCTCGCAGGCAGCGACAGCAGAGTCTAGGGTGGATTTGGTACCGTTGGCAAACTTGTCCATCTCAAACACACCGCAGGGGCCGTTCCAGAGAATGGTGGAAGATTCGTCAATAGTCTTCTTGAACAGCTTGACGGACTCAGGGCCGCAGTCAAGACCCATCCAGTTGTCAGGAATACCCTCGGCCTCGGTGGCACTGCCAGTGTTGGCCGTGGGGGAGAAGTCATCGGCAGTAACAAAGTCAATGGGCAGGACAACCTTGACGTTGTTCTTCTTGGCCTTCTCCATCAGGTTGGGAACGTTCTTGGAGCCAGCCTCGTCAAACAGGGAAGTACCAATAGGCATGTTGTCCAGAGCCTTCTTGAAGGTAAAGGCCATGCCACCGCAAACAATGAGGGTGTTAACCTTGTCAAGCAGGTTATCAATCAGCTGGATCTTGTCCGAGACCTTGGCACCGCCCAAGATGGCCAGGAAGGGACGTTGGGGGTTCTCCAGGGCCTTGGCGAAGTAGTCCAGCTCCTTCTTCATCAGGAAACCAGCGGCCTTCTGAGGCAGGTCAACACCAACCATGGAGGAGTGAGCACGGTGGGCGGTTCCGAAGGCATCGTCTAAAGAGGAGTGATGTTAAAGGCTGCCTAGGTATGCAAGCGCTAAAAAAAAGAACAGATGTGTTACTCACTGACGTAGATGTCGCCCAGAGCAGTGAGGCCCTTGCGGAACTCGGCAACCTTGGCAGGGTCGGCCTTGGTCTTGTTGCCGTCCTTGTCCTTAGCGGAGCCCTCCTCCTCGATGTAGAAGCGCAGGTTCTCCAGCAGGACAACCTCACCGTTATCGGCCTTGTTGACCAGCTCCTCAACCTCGGGACCAACCGAAGCGGAGGCCAGGGTGACGGACTTGCCGAGCAACTTCTCCAGTTCGGGGACGACAGGCTTCAGGCTGTACTTCTCGTTGATCTGGCCATTGGGACGGCCCAGGTGAGACATCAGGACAACAGCCTTGGCGCCGTTGTCAATGGCATACTTGATGGTGGGAACGGCACCGGCAATACGCTGGTTGTTGGTAATGTTCTTGTTGGCGTCGAGAGGGACATTGAAGTCGACCTAAGCATCGGCGGATTATTGTTAGCTGTGGACCTAGAACAAATTTGAGATGGAGGAAATTTTGGAATGTACAAGCGCAAACGATGTCGGGAGAGGCGTTCCCTAATCGAAATAGAACAACCCTATGGGAGTGTAGCTCCTAGGCGTAGCAGAACTACAGATACCAGAAGAAAAGCTCGATCGGTGGGAGCAGAGAAAATGAGAGAGCGGAAATATGGGGAGTGGGTGTGAGAGGTACTTACACGGATAAGGACGCGCTTGCCCTTCAGGTCGACGTCGGTGATGGAGAGCTTAGAAGACAGAGACATTGTGAATGAGTTTTATGTGGGTGGTTTCGATCGATGGATGATGAAAGGAAAAGAAAAAAGAGAGAAAGAGAGGAAGAGGGAAAAGAGAAGATGATAACTACAATTGTACTTGTACTTGTATGCCGAGGGGAGGAGGGGTCGGATCAGACAAGGAAGGAGCATAACTTACGACTCCTCTGATGGTGGGGTTCATGGTCCACTTAAGTTGGATGTGTGTAATAAGTAGTTACAAGTTACAAGAGGGGGAGGAAAGCAGGTTTGGAGCAGTTGCTTGATACAAAGCTGTCTTGCCTGTATTGCCATAAGCCATGCCATCAAGGTGTGATGGGATACACATTTCAATGCCTACATAATTGTCGCCTTTTGCATATGCTTCGGGTGGCGTGATATCTGGGTGGTGGCTCTTGCCTAACTATGTTTATATAGCTATTTGTGCTTGTACACTGTTGGTATTATGAGGCATTGCGGCCTTTTATTGACCTTGTGTCAAAGCAAAAGCAACGAAGAAAAAAATCTAGCACTCACTCATAATTGGCACCGATTGATGCAAGTGCTGCACAAGGGGCAAAGCTCGGACGACAGGGCCGGAACAAGCAGGTGCATACTCAATCTCAGGAAGAGCCAATGGAATACACTGAAAACTCGACAAAATGACGCTTGGCAGAGCCGGATAAGTGGGCTCCGAGCCTCATTTCTTAGGGTTACACAGGGTTATATGGTTTGAGTGGTTTTTGCTAACAACAGGCAACTAGAAGCGCTACTTTTCAATGTAGAGAATTCCCGAAGGAGTTGACTTGGCGTGGTTCTCATTGTGTTTGCTGGGAGGCTGGCAGAATCAGGATATCTCAACCGAAGTCAAGGACAGGACACTGAATCCTAGGCGAGAACCGCTTTGTACCTGCACTTGTATGTATTGACGATCTCCATAATACCAATAACTAACTAGTTATCCAATGTGTAGACATGCATGGTGAACCGGTACAAAGACGGATTAAATAACTAAAAGACGTATTGATTGCGGCTCGCTTGGCCGGTTATCGACCCGGTCTCTGTTTGACCTGCGGGCAAAATAGCGGCAGTGTGAGTGGTGCACTCCCAGAGTCAAGAAATAGAAAATATCAAGCGACCGGTGGTCTATGGCAGAGAAATCTCGGATGGTAGTCGTATAATCTCGGCGTCTTCGGTAGCATTGGCTAGCGAAAGATAGGCTGTCCATGCGATTCCAACAGTGGAAACAAAGGGCTATGCATGAGGAGATTGAGGAGGTAAAAGTCAGCAGGTGTAGAGATATAGTGGAGTAGGTCATGCTACATAGTAGATAGTGGCCCGTATATCTCATGGGACGGCACTTACAAGCTGGAACTGCACTGGCATAAAGCGGAAGTTGACGATTTGAACGGCTGGCCATACAAGCCAATTGGTTTTGAGGGTTGGTAGATACATGTCCTGTAGCTTCTTTTGAATGGCTGGACGTCCACCGCCCTCAGCCAATGTCATGGCCGTGAAGAAAACACCAACGCCTAAACGGGAAAAGAAAATCGGTTAGCATACTGGCACTTGCTCGCGTCGTGCTGTGTCCATCACCAGTGGCATCAACTCACCAAATGGCGCAAATATCAACTGATCACACGTCATTCTCTTAAGTGCCGGTGCCATAGCTGCTGACTTGGTTAGGGGAAAAGCCCGCCCAAGTAGCTTAAACCAGCCAAACTGCACGGGCGCCATGGCCATTCCGTATCCTACAAAGCGCAGCAAGCGTTCAGGATCAAACGGTTGTGCAGGCACTGGAGCCCTGGGCAAAATAGCCTTCTTCCAGGCCATCATTGTCTTTTCATCAAGTTCAATCTCAGCATCAACATCGGCTCCAGCCTGGCCTCCAACCCCTGCAGATCCGTGGGGGTTGGTCCATTTCTTGACTTTATAGTTGGCTTTCACGGCTGTGATGGTCTGGGCCACTGTGTCAGCAATGCCGCCCAGAACGCCATTGACAGTCACAGTGGTAAGTAAAGGTGACTTGGCATATTGTTCATTGAACATGGAGATGGCAAGTTTGATGAAGGCCATGGCGATAATCCAAGGAATCAAGTAATGGAAAGGCTGTTGGGAAATGCGGTTAGACAATGATACGGTGCAAGGCAAAATGATTTTCACGGGAAAGATGGCAGTAGAAATGCCACCCAAGGGCAAGGCTGTGAGATGGTTGAGGTAGTGAGACATAGATACCGACAGCTTAGTTCAGCATAAGCTGGCGGGCATGTAGACTAGACCGGATTCAGGCAAGCTCTCAATAGAGGGCAGGGTAGTGGTGAAGGCGGTGGTGGAGTTTTTTATTTCTTTTTCCATGGCTCTTCTGCGACGGTTCTAGAATGTGGAAGAATCGTGGTACATGTGTATGTTCGCGGCGTGATGTCGCTTCTCATTTTCCTCAGTCTTTGATTGACGTTCTTTTGAACTCCACCAGATTCGGTGTTGCAACCAAAAGAAGAAGGCGGGGAAGGTCCCAAAGCGGGGCCGTGTATTCGGGTATCCGGGGAAAAAGACGGGAACGGGGCAGGACCAAGAAGACGGTGGACGACAGCAGATGAAGCGAGGCGAGAATGCTAGCGACCACAGTGTTCCTTGCTTGAAGCAGCAGACAGGCGGCAGGGAAGAGAGGCAGGTAATGTGCTTGGGGCACTTACGAAAAGTCCCATAATATTGTACTGGAGCACATTTCGGCAGAAATGCTTGTCGCCATGTCCAGACGCCATGGTGACCCAAGTTCAAATTAGGGATTTGTTTTGCAGACTCTATGCTATAATTTCTAGTAGGCAGTAGGGGGGCATTTGCTTGTAAATGATTTGGAAAACTCGAGCTGATTTGCGTCTCGTGGATTGTCGACGAACGAAAAACGAAAGTTAAGAAGGTTGCGTTTCTATCGCGTTTATCGACAAAAGAGAATTTTGAGAAGCGATTGACTAACCAACTAAATAGTTACCAAGCCTTTTTCATTGGGAGACAAGCCAAAGTGCAGTTTTGCGGTGGCAATTTAAATCTTGTCATTTTTGTAAAGGTACAGGTACATACATATAGTCATAGTCAGACACCAATGAAAAACACCATTGCAAAAATAGAAAAATAAAACCAATGCCAAATCGCTACTTGACGTCAATGACCTGGTCGGTATTATTAGCTTTGATTCACCTCTTCAAACACAGTGCTACGAGTTATTCCAGCTTATTTCGGTCCATCTCACTATGCTGTTCACGGGTTTGTAGAAAGCTTGGTTAGCTAGTTATGAGAAGAATTTACCACCGGTATAACCCAACTACTACCTACGCTTTCAACTAGTTAGTAGCCGCAGAGCTATTAGTTAGAAACTGTCTTGGGCACAAATTATAGTCTCTCTAGCTGGTAGACCGTGGGTATCGATTTAGGGTTTGATGCTAGCTCTTGATTCCACCGGCATGAAAAGGCAATGTCCCAAATGGAAGCAACAGCATGATGTCATTTTCCAAAACAATCGTCAGCAGTTGCAAGTGCGCCTAGAGTTCCAGTACTTTCCACGACTTTTGAGCGTCAGGGATTGTACCTGAGAAGGCCTTCCGTCTAGCACGGCCCAACACCATACTTTCGGTTTTGATTTTGATTTTATTCTTAGACATACTTTCGGGAACCCGGTCCAATCCGATTTGATTTGATTTGATTCTTTTACGTCTACCTACTGTTATTTCATAGCAATACGATGGCATATTCCGGACGGAAGCAGTTGGATGTCATCTTCCAAACAGCTCCCGGGCGATCAGCAATTACAGGTTCGCAAGACTTCAAGCATCTCCTGTGACTTTTAAGGGTCCAGCGTAGAAGCCAGGAGGACTCTCCATCCAGCTGTTGTTGTTTATTTTTACGCCGTATGCCAAGATTCACTGGTCGAATGGGCGTCACAGGCGGCTAGTCCACCTGTGAAAAGAGTATAAGTATGAAAAGAGCAGGTTTGCACCTGAACGAAGAGAACAAACAGCTGGAACACGGAGGCTCGCAGCCTCCAGAGCGACCCTAAAGTCACCCCAAAGGTCCCAGTAAAACAAATAACGAAATACACAAAACTAGACAAAGGAAAAGTAGAAATTGGCTCGGTCTTTCTGCCGGCCTATGCTTGGTTGATGAGGCGTTGCCGCCCGGGACCCCTCTGTGCCAGTTTGTCGACTCTCTCGGCCAACGTCTTTGCCCCTCGTGCCGTCTTCAATAGACGCTCTACCCATGACCTGCTGTATCTTTTCTGTAGGCCTTTGCATATCCAAACGTGTGGGCCGTCTTTCTCGGCTCCGCATCTCTCGCACCCCGACGGCGTGTCGTGCCCGAAGCGGACGTAGTACTTGTCCAAGTCTCCGTGCCCCGACCTTGCCGCGAGGACTCTACCGACGCTGACTCGGTTCTGCTTTCCGGCCGTAGCCTTCCATGCCACCGGTGCTTCCAGATTTCGCCCAGTGTTTTTCCACCATCGATCTATCGCTGCTTGGAACTCCCGCTTGCGCCATCGTTTCAGTGCAGCCAAAGCCCACAATGGATTGGGCTGGGCTGTTTCCTCTGTGGTGGCCTCTTTCGCCAGCTGGTCCGCTCGCTCGTTTCCCGGGATGCTTCTGTGGCCCAGCTTCGGCCTGGGTGTCCGTCTTTCCACTTGCGCATCAGTTCCCTTGTTTCGTCTATGGCTTCCTACGAAGTGCCCCGAACTGGAAGCTTGGCGTTCAGCTTATCCACCACGCTGCGGTTATCTAGGCAGATGACAATTTTGATGTTCTCTGCGCTTGCAGTGGCTTTGACTGTTTCGACTGCAGCGTGTCTCGCTGCGATCGCCTCCGCATCCGCAACCTCTGCTCCAACCCCCAGATGCAGTTTGCCTGTGGCCAGTTCTTCCCCTTGCTTGATCAAAGCCCATCCTAAGCCGGCGTAACCTTTGGAGTCCTTGGACCCATTTGAGTACGCCCACAGAATTGGTGAGCTTTCGTCTGTAATCTCCTGTATGTGCCTCTGGACTTCCTCAAGCTTCGACCCGTAGGCCGTCCTTCTTTCCTCAGGGGCGCACCGCCGTATCTGGCCCAGCAGTTGAGCTTTGTGTACCTACTCGGTAGTGTGCCCAATATCCAATCCGTCCATCCGTCGAAAGCGCCAGGGATGTGAACTCCGTGCTTGTACTTGGCTCTTCTTATCGCCTCGGCCCTGATGATGTCGTCAAGGATCACCGTGATCGGCGGGGCCCCGACGGTGTGGTGTACCAGGTCTACTGGCGTTGTCCTGTAGGCGGGCGCGGCTCTCTATGCGGCCCTGGCTACCACGTCCATTTTCCCGGTGATGACCTTCATGCGTTTGTCATCTGACATGTTTCCTCGAGGGGCTGGCCACCAAGTGGCTGCCGCGTAAGTCAGGTTTGAGATCACGCATGCTCTTGTCGCGTTCACCATCGCCTGGACTTCGGCTCCCTTGTAGCACCCTGCCAAAATCCGCATCGCATCAGCGGCCTTGCGAGCTTTCCTCATCATCACTTCCGTGTGCCCTTTGAACGTGAGTTTCTTGTCGAAGTGTACCCCCAGCCATCGTAGGGCGTCCCCATTCGGCGTGGGTATGACTTGGGATCCGTCTGCCATCTTTGCTGCTGGCCCTTCTGTTCCCTTCTTGTGGAAGTGTATCAGTGCCGTCTTTCCCTGGTCCAGACTGAGTCCGTTCGCTTGGCACCAATTCTCCACACCCTGTAGATCCCGCTCCAAGGTTCTGGTAGTCTCCTGCAGGTTCCGGCCCGTCGCCAACAGACACCCATCATCTGCATATCCTCTGAGCATCTGAATGCGGTATAGGGGACACATGAAAAGCATGAAGAGCACCGGTGAGACTGGCGATCCCTGAGGCAGAGTCCCTGGGAGCATCTCTGCTGGCGACACCTCATCGTCTATCCTCATCCTCGCTGTCCTGTTTTCCAAAAATGATTTGACCCATCCACAGTAAATTGCTGGCCACTTCTGTTCCACAAGCCTTTTCACCATTCTGTTTGGCGTGACCGCATCAAACGCGCCCTTGACGTCAAACGTGAGCATCGATGCCACCTGTTTCTGTTTCCATGCGTGTCTAACCTCCGTCACCAAGGATAGGGTCAGGTCCGCCGCCGCTCGTTGCGGCACCGCTCCAGCGTAGTAAGGGTGTATCACACCTCTTTCAAGGGCCTCCCTCGCTAGTCTTCTTGCCATCAATCTTTCTAGAGCTTTCCCAAGCGTGGGGAGCAGTGAGATTAGTCTAAACGACCTCGGGTTGTTCTTGTCGGCCTTACCTGGCTTTGGAATTGGCACCAGGCAGGCGGTCTTGAAAGGCTTGGGGTGATGTGTTCTTTCGATGCACAGCCTAAAAAGTCTAGTGATGTGTTCTCCCAGTCCTTCCCATGCCAGCTTTAGAGCCTGGTTAGGAATGTCGTCTAGTCCTGGGACCGTGTTCTTAGGTGCAAACACGGCGCTCTTGACTTCTTCAACCGTGAGATCCAGTGTGAAGGGGTGGCGGTCTTCCGGTATCGTCGGAGGTGCCACGTCCGGCAGTCTGTTTCTCACATGCGCTTCCAGCAATGCGTCGGCCTTTCCCGCAGTCGTCCTGGCCAGCGTCCCCTCAGTTGTGCGGACCGCCGGTAACTCGGTGCGCGTGGTGCTTCCTGTCCAGCCCACGGCTTTGTAGATTTCCTTTGTCTGGGCCATTCCGTTTATCTTGCCGTTGTAGAAGGTTGCCTTTGCTCGTTTAATGGTCGCCAGGTACTCTCCTCGGGCAGCTTGGGTGATCGCAGAAGTGCTCCCCAGGGCTCTTCTGGCTGCCAGTACTTCTTTGTGTCTGTCCTGGCACTCACGGGTCCACCATGGATGGTCTCTTCCTCCGTTCTTCTTAGCCTTTGTCAAAGCTGCCTGGGAGATGCTTGTCAAAATTTCCTCAGTGAGTCTGTCCAAGTCAACGTTTCCTGTTTCTTGGGTCGTCCACCACCGGTCAATTCTTGTGCTCTCGGTCTTTGCTCTGTCGAGTATCGCTTCTGGTCCATCTTGTGCAATTCGCATTCTCGATCGGTCGTTTTTTGTCACGGGGGCTCTCGTCAGCATCGGTTCCAACAAGGTGTGATCGCTTCCCACATCCACCTCGTCATGTGACCCAAACCATCCCACCTTGCTGTAAAGCTTGCACCCTATCACTGAAAGGTCCAAAACGCCCCCTCTCGCGTGTGTTGGTATCCCGGGGTCATTCAGAACCAACATGGATCCGCTCTCCACCCAGTCTACCAGCTCTTGTGCCTGCGGTTCTCTTCCTTCGGGGGGCGCTTCGCCATCCCAGATTGGATGCCTTAGGTTGAAGTCACCCACTATTATGGCTTTTCGGCTTGGTCTTGTTTCCATCAATTTTTTTGCTGCCTCACCGCAGCGTTTGGATCCTCTCGGGGCGTTGTATACATTGGTGATCCGTATCTCTCCTCCTTGCGTCTCCACCACCAGGCTTTGAATGTCCGGGTGTGGAGGTTCCCATTGCAGTCCACGTGCCTTCACATCTTCTCTGCAGAAAATGAGAACGCGTGGCCTTTCTATCCAGTCATCGGTTGGCGCGAATAGCCTGTATCCTGTTATAGACACAGTCTTCGGTCTGTTCTTGTCTCGTACGAAATGGGGCTCCTGTACACATATGACATGCGGGAGGTGTTTGACAGCAGCGCTTGCCAGTGCCGCCTGTGCATTTCGTCCTTTGCCGAGGTTCGCCTGCCATAGGAGAAATTTGTTGGTTTCTCTATTCATGAGTAGTAGGGGCGTCGGTGATTTCCATGTCGTCGGTAGTCTCCGCTACCTTCTTCTTGTTGGCCGCCGTGTCAGTTCCCGGAGTCGCTTTTTCCTTTCTGACCTCCTTTCCTGTCGCATTTCCAGTCGTCTCCTTCTCGGCGGGCGATGGGCCTATTTCTGTGCCCCGTATTGTCGAGTCCGCCCCCGCCCCGCTGGCTTGCTTACGCTTCCGACCCTCTCCCTCCGGGTCTTGTGCTTCTAGAGCGATGTTTCCTTGGCCAGCTCTGGCCGCCCAGGGTGCCGTTTCCGTGGGGCATTTGGCAACTGAGTGCCCGGTCTTCTTGCATCTGGTGCAAGTCACTGTCTCTTCCCGACATTCTTTGCTGTCATGTCGGCGTCCACACTTCTCGCAGCGCCACGTTTGCCTAGGTTCACTGTAGAAAGCCTTTGTCTTTTGGCCCATAAAGTTCACCTGTTTGGGGCGGCCCTTCAGCTCCCTAGCCTTGAAGGCTGCTCTAACTGTGGCCTTCAGTCCCTCTCTCAAGAGGCTGCACGCAGCCGGGGCCACGCCGAAAGCCTCCTGCACGTGGTGCTTGGCCTTTGCTTCATCCATAGGTACGAGCACCATCTGTCCCTCGGTGCTCAGCTCGTACCACGAGGTCTGCTGGTCTCTCAGCGCTACCCATACCCATGGGTCGTCGACTTCGGCTTTCACGCCGGCTCCCATGGTCTTGGCCACCGCGGCTAGTTCCTCTACTGTCAGTTCAGCTCCCTTGTCCGGGAGGATAGCAAAGCCTGTTGCCGTCTTGTTCGCCCGTATGAACTTTCTGCCCTTCGGGGCTGCCTTGTTCACCACGCCCAGCACTGCCATGGGGTGTAGGTCGCGCAGTTGATGCTCCTGGTCCATTCTCAGGAAGACTCTGTAGTCTTGGCGGGCCTCCTGCTTTTTCTTCTCCTGTGTCGCCTTTCTCGACTTCTGCTTTTGGGTCGTCTCCTGTTGTTGCCCGACTGCCTTAGCCGCAGCTCCAGCGTAGCTCATTTGGGAGACAGTGCCTCCGGACGCGTTGGACTTTATGTCCTTCTCCTTGGTTGGGCCGGGCACAGCCTTGTCCGCAGCCTTGCGGTTCGGCTCTGCTGGCTTGGTCGCGTTGGGACCGCTGGCGCGGAAACTCACGACCCATTCCACCAATTTGGGGACGAATTGTTCGTCCATCTCCTTGAAGAGCTTCTCCAGCTCCTCAGCGTTCTTCTCGAAGAATTCGATAGTTTTCTTGTAGCTATCGATTTTTCTCTCCATGGCTAGGGTTGCCTGCTCCGCGTCCCTAAAAGCGCGTTCAAAACACGCGCCGAGCTTTTCCTTGCCTCCCGTCATCTTCAATGACTGAACACAGGTCAGGGAATCCGTTTATTGTATTTATTTAATGTAAAAAGTCGTATTTGTCTCTGAAAACACCAAAGGTGCCTCTTGAAAGGTGTTGAAAAGGTTGGGGGGAAGGGAAGGTTGCTTTTTAATGGCCAATAAGAAATCCCACTGTCAACAAGCCATGCGCAGTGGTCAACCACTGTCGTCACTCACCATGGTGTAGTTGGTTATCACGTTCGACTGTAACTTGAAAGAATTGCGATCGAAAGGTCACCGGATCGACTCCGGTTGGTGAGAGCTTTCCTTTTTTTTCTGGAACTCTTTATGCTTTCTCCAACTAACTATTTCAACCTTCCCTCCAACCTTCCCTCCTACAACCCTCGCAAGAGGGATGCTTGGTCCAAGTACATCGTACACGGACTGCCCACCTCGATCACGGTCGAGGACCCCAAGACCCCCGGCGCCGTGATGCTCCACCGGGTCACCCTAGACGATGTCCGTCAGGATATCGAACAGGCCTTTGGTGTCGTCTCCGCCAGCGCCACGCTGTCAAAGTACGTTGGCAAGGCAGGCGTGCCCACCTTCCGCGCCCACATCGCCTTCCACGAAGGCCTGGTGTCCCCGTCCGCGGTTCCCCGCCGCGTAGCGACACTTGGAGAGCTGCACATGGTCTCCGCAGACAACACCCTGGAGCGCTTCCCGTTCTGCACACGCTGCCGGGTCCGCCACTTTGACCGCAAATGCCCGGCCGATACCGAGACGCAGTCGTCCACCCCGGCTGCCGCCGCCCAGGGAGACAAGGCCCCGTCCCCAGCGTCCTCCCAGGCGCCTTCCACGGCCGTCACCTCGGCCCCCCCGGCCCGGCCGTCGTCACAGACGAAGAGCCCTTCAAGCTCCCAGGCTTCCCCCTCCCCTGCCTCCTCGGCACCCAGCCAGCCATCGACCGCCCCATCACAGGCCGCCCAGCTGCAACCCTCCCCCCTGCCCACCTCCAGCGAGTCCCCTGAAACACGGGATTCAATGCAGGTAGACGACAATGACGAGGAACTTCTGTAAATGTTAGGACACCCTAACGACACAGTATTGCAAATGATTTCTGCGAATGTGCAAAGGTCCTGGACCTGTGCACAGTCGTTGCTACACAAGGCGCATGAAGACCAGGTGGATGTGGTCTGCCTCCAAGAGGCCCCGTCTAGCGCAGACCCGGGGAACAGAACGTTCCCTAGGCACCCCTCCTATCAGGTAATAGTCCCGGAGGGTAACTGGCGCTCGAATCCCCGAGTCGCCACATACATTTCGACAAAAAGACACGGGCTTCGCTTCCAAAAGGCCTACATGAGGGAAGAACACCAGGATGTCATCATTGTGGAGGTCCTAATCGGGGGGCACACGTACAGCATCGTAAACCTTTACAATGCCGGGACAGGTTCGGCTAGGACAGGGGAGGCGCTTCGTCTTCTGACCAGCATGCAGCCAGGGCCGCGGTCTGTGGTAGTGGGCGACTTCAACCTCCACCACAGTGCCTGGGACCCCCGATGCGCCACGGACGACAACGACGCCGAGCTCCTACTGGCCTGGATGGAAGAGCGTGCCCTTCTGCTGGGCAACGCGGATGGGGAGCCAACCCACGAGTCAGGGAGTGTCATAGACCTTACCATAATGTCGTCGCCTCTTTTTGTCACCGGGGCGAGCGTGGAGCTACGGGACGATCTGACATGCGGAAGTGACCACTTCCCGCTCTTGGTGTCCATCCCGCTGCCAGGGCACACAGTGGTCCCGAGCCCCGCGGGGCGCTTCCTCATGGATAAGCTTGACAAAAAGAAGTTCGACGCGGCATGCAAGGCCGGCGCGGCTCGCCTGGACGACCTTGTGAGAGAGTACCGGAGGTCAGACGGCCAGATCCCGGAGAAAAAGCACATTGACGACTTCGCGAGACTTCTACAGGATGTGATCCTGGACGCCCTGGTCGCATCAACGCCCAAGTCTCTGGGCAAGGCCAAGAGCTTCCCATGGTGGAACAAGGAGTGCAGCGTCGCGCGTGCGGAGCAAAGCGCAGCGCGGAACAGGGTGGAAAAGGCAACGACACAGGCCGCAGCACAAGAGGCCAGGACCGAACGCCGCGAAGCCAAGAAGCGCCTCAGGCGCGCACTCAGGAGCGCGGCTCGGGCTTTCTACGCCGACTTGCTGGCGAAGGTCACTGATACCCGAGACCTCTTCCGTATCGTGAAATGGAGGACGAAAGCTCCGCACCGCCACTCCCCAGCACTATCGCCGGCGGACGGAGCGGAGGCCACGGTACAAGACACCACGGAAAAGATCGCTCTCCTTCGCAGCGTGCACATGCCTTCCGCCCGGCCAGGGGACATCGAATCCCCCGCCCTGCAGGTGGAACCGAGGACCTGGGGCTCCAGGACGGAAGCCCCGCCGACACGCGCCCGAATCACCAGAGACGAGGTGGAAGCTGCTCTTTGGAGGCCGCGCAACACTGCCCCCGGCCCGGACGGCCTCTCGAACAACGTCCTGAAACTGGCCTGGCCCTCCCTCAAGCGGCAGGTCACCCATTTGTTCAACGCAAGCTTCTTCTGGGGCCACCACCCTGCCTCCTTCAAAGAGGCTAAGGTGATCGCCCTGCCAAAGCCCAACAAGAAGGATCGCTCGTCGCCACGGGCCTACCGGCTCATCTCGCTGCTCCCGACCCTGGCCAAGTGCCTGGAAAGGATAGTCGCCCGCCGTCTCTCGTGCTGGGCGCTGGAGGCAGGTCACATCCAAGACAACTACGCCGGTGCGGTTCCGGGGCGCAGCGCCGAGGACATGTGCCTACGCCTGGCGCACTCTCTCGAGCGCACAGCCGACCTCAGGGGTGAGTCTTCGGTCCTCACCTTTGATATCAAGGGGGCCTTCGACGCCGTGCATCCGAACCGCATGGTCAAACGACTGGCGGACCTGGGGTGCCCGGCTGGAACATGTCGATGGGTGTCCTCGTTCCTGGCGGGCAGGCGGGCTTCCCTAACCTTAGACGGCGTCTCCGACGCTCTCCAGCCAACAGGTGGCAGCCTCCCACAGGGCTCGCCCATCTCCCCAATCTTGTTCATGCTGTTCATGTCGCCGCTGTTCAAGATGCCACTCCCCTGCACTCTCCGTGGGTACGCTGACGATGGTTGCCTAGTCAACTCAGACTCGTCCCTCGAAGGCAACTGCTCGGTTCTCTCCCGCTCTCTGGAGCTCGTTGACAGCTGGTGCACGGACAACGGCATGGCGCTCGACCTGACGAAGTCCGAACTTCTGCACGTGACGCGCAAGCGTCATGGACAAAACCCAAGCCTGCGACTCCCCGACGGCTCTACGCTGGAGGCGGTCAGCCCTCGCGAGACCCTGCGCTGGCTCGGCGTGCGCTGGTCACGTAACCTCTCCTTCGTGCCACACATCCGAGACGTGGCACAGAGGACGGCACCGGCCATTCGCGGCATCCAGATTCTGTCCGGGTGCTGGAAAGGCGCCCCGATCAAGGGTGCCCTCACGGCGGTCCGCGCATGCGTGGTTGCCAAGCTGTCTTACGCTGCGGCCACATGGTGGCGCCCAACCCCGCCCGACGCCCCGCTGAGCCGCGGGTTACTGGGGGCCTCAAGCCTCCTCGACCGCACCGTCCGCAGAGGCCTCCGCGCCGCCCTGCCGCTATATTGCACCACACCCTGTGCAATATACAACCTCGCATCGGGCTTCCCTCCCATGCGCTATGCGCTGGACAACCTCCTTGGGTCGGCTGCTCTCAGAGTCGCGCTGGCCCCGCCAAACCACCCCCTCGGCTCCATAAGGCCAATGTGGGGCATACTGGGCGAGCTCAGGAGTATGCTCCCATACGAGCTGTCCACGAGCTTCCCGCCGCCATGCAAGGGCAAGCTACCTTCGACCCGGGCCCCGATCCGGGGTGACAAAGAGGCTGCCGCTGCAGCACACCTCGCTCTGGTCCGCTCCTCCCCCCCCTCAGACCTGTGGCTATACACAGACGGCTCGAAGCTGAGTCCGAACAGGGTTGGCGCCGGCTGGGTAATTATCCAGGGGGGACAGGTCCTGCTCTCGGGAAACCGCCCGGTCCCTTTCCGCGCCGAGGTGCACGACGCCGAAGTGCTGGCCATTGCCGAGGCCATAACCGCCGTCGACCTGCGGGACAAACCGCGGTGCCGCAAAGTCTGGATCTGTTCAGACAACATGGCAGCGGTGAGTAGACTCACGTCCCGGGACGTCAAGCCCGGAACCTCCGAGGAACACCTTCGGAGAGCCCAAACAATTTGCGCGGACTGGTTACGTCCCGACGCCAACCATCCGCGGCCAAGACCGTGGCCAGATGGAGCCATTAAGGTGGAAGCGATCTGGGTTCCAGGCCACTCCGATGTCGTGGGCAACGAGCTCGCCGACAGACAAGCCAGGTGGGGTGCAGACATAATCACCACAAGGACTGGCATGTCACTCTCCTGGGCACGCAGTGAATTCCGCGCCCGGGTCACTACCGCATTTCGCGCCTGGTGGGAGGCAGAGGGTCGCAACTCCAGACCTCACCTGCGCCGCCCGGTGCAGGCCCCGAAGAAGGCTTGGACAAGTCTCCTTGACGAGACCGATCGCAACCTCGCCCGCGCGGTGCTGACAGCTTTGTCAGGACACGGCGACTTTGCGGCCTATCACCGCCGTTTCGAGCACGAGGACGCCGTGCCCTCCTGTCCCCTCTGCGGAGCCGACACGAGCCCGGAGCACATCTGGGTTTGCCACCACAACCCACAGCGGGTGTCCAGCAGCTTCTTTCAGAAGTTGATCGGTACCAAGCGCGGAGCCTGCTGGCTGGCCGCCAAAGCAGCCAAAGCCCCCACGGCCCTGTTGGCTCACCGCCGCATGAGGCCGGACACGCGGGCGCAAGACGCGGCCCCTCCCGCACTCCCTCTGCCACCTGGAGACGGCGTACCCTCGGGGTCTCCCCCTTAGCGCGTTTGCGCTGCCATCACCTCCTTTTTCCTACTTGTTTCTCTCTTTATTTGTACTTCCCTTTGTTGTTTCCTTTGTTTTTGTTTTTATGTTTGGTCTGCATCAGCGGCGAGGCCAGGACTCTGGGCCAGGTTTGGGGCCACACAAGCAAAGGACAGCCTCTGGGCTGGGCGGGTGGACACACTTTAGTCATTACACTTTGTGCGGGGGGTTTCTGTATGCATGGTTTGGATTTTAGGTTTCTGTTTCTGTATGTAATTTCTGGTACTACTTGTAGTCCCCTGTCGTATGCCGAGAATACCTCGCGAGTAGACAGGTAAATAAAGAATCAATCAATCAATCCTACAACCCTCGGGGGGGTACCTTTGAGGTCGGCCTCCCCCCCCTCGACACCAACATTTTCCTCCATTTTCAGAGGGCACCTTCGACATTTCGACCAAGCTAACAGCTACCATTATTGCAAACTACTTTACTTTATTTTCGCCCCCGACAGGTCCTGTCATCCCTAAGATGATCGCGTCCGTCCACGCGCCCGCGCCCGCCGCGCCCGCGTCCGCGCCTCCGTCATTGACGTATGCGCAGGCCACCTCGCCCGCCAGCGACCCCTCCCCCGTGCCCACCACTGTCCCCTCCTCCGCGTCGTTCTCGCCGAACCTCGCCGGCCAGGCCCCTCAGGGGCTCCCCTCTTCCGTCGCGCGCGTCGCGACAGGCGCAAAACGCGTCAGGAGCGAAGACGCGCCCCTCCCCCAAGAGGCTCACTACGCTCCCATCTCGCTCCCCGTCGGCCCCGTAAAGGCTCTAGCCGACGCCCTCCGCAACCAGAAAGACGCGGAAGCAGCAACCCGTGATAGGATGCTGAACACTTTCTCGGCCATGGCCGACAACTGCCTGGCCGCAATGGCCCCGCAGGCCAGCGCGCACGAGTCGACGCGCAAACTTCTAGACTTCCTGCAACAGGGTCTTCTAGACACCCTCCAGCACGCCATGACAGGCGCGCCCCAGCCTCCCCCCAACCGTGCCCCTCGCGACACGACCCCCTCCCCGGCGCCGCAACGCGAGCGCCCCGCCCGCCCATCGACCCCGTCAGAGGCACCATCAGCCCGCGACCCCCCTGCTGCCGCTCCCGCAGCGCCCACCGAGTCCTTGGATAAGGAATCCTGGAGCACCGTCGCCCGCAAGGGCAAAAAAGCGTCCAAGGCTGCCCAGCCCGCGGCTCCCTCGGCCGGAGCCCCCAAGCCCAGACAGGGCAAAGCCAGCGTGGTCCCTGAAAAGGCCACCCCCGCCGACAACCGCCTCTTCGTGGTTGTGCCCACCGATTCCCCCCTCCGGAAGCTCTCGCCGGCTTACATCGTAACGAAGGCCAACGCGGGCATCCCCCGCGGCGAGGGCGCAGGCACCGCCACCGCCACCAAGACGGGCTTTGCCCTGACAGCCGTCCGTGACGTCGGCAAATTCCTCAGCCACGCTGAGCGCATCCGCGCCAACCTGACTGCGGAGAAGGTCCACAAGAGGGACGCTTGGTCCAAGTACATCGTACACGGACTGCCAACCTCGATCACGGTCGAGGACCCCAAGACCCCTGGCGCCGTGATGCTCCACCGGGTCACCCTAGACGATGTCCGTCAGGGTATCGAACAGGCCTTTGGAGTCGTCTCCGCCAGCGCCACGCTGTCGAAGTACGTTGGCAAGGCGGGCGTGCCCACCTTCCGCGCCCACATCGCCTTCCACGAAGGTCTTGTGGCCCCGTCTGCGGTTCCCCGTCGCGTAGCGACACTCGGAGAGCTGCACATGGTCTCCCCTGACAACATCCTGGAGCGTTTCCCGTTCTGCACACGCTGCCGGGTCCGCCACTTTGACCGCAAATGCCCGGCCGACACCGTGACGTCGTCCTCGACCCCGGCAGCCGCCGCCCAGGGAGACAAGGTACCGTCCCCTAAGCCCGCCCAAGCGCCACTCGTGGCCGACAACACCACCACCCAGCCCCAGCCGTTGACACAGGACAAGAGCCCTTCAAGCCCCCAGGCTCCCCCATCCTCCGTCTCCTCGTCGCCCAGCCAGCCCTCCTCCCTGCCCACCTCCAGCGAATCCTCTGAAACACAGGACTCAATGCAGGTAGACGACAACGTCGAGGAAGTTCTGTAAATGTTAGGAAACCCTAACTCTACAGTACTGAACATAATTTCGGCGAATGTACAGAGGTCCTGGACCTGTGCACAGGCGTTGCTACAGAAGGCGCATGAAGACCAGGTGAACGTGGTCTGCCTCCAAGAGGCCCCGTCAGGCGCAGATCCGGGGAACAGAACGTTTCCCAGACACCCCTCCTATCAGGCAATTGTCCCGGAGGGTAACTGGCGCTCGAAACCCCGAGTTGCCACATACGTATCGACAAATAGGCGCGGTCTTCGCTTCCAGAAGGCGTACATGAGGGAGGAGCACCCAGACATGGTCATGGTTGAGGTGGTACACGGAGGACACTCATACACCATCGTCAACCTCTACAACGCGGGGGCAGGTTCTTCCCGCACGGGCGAAGCGCTTCACCTTCTCACAAGGATGCAGCCGGGACCACGCTCGGTGATTACTGGGGATTTCAACCTACACCACAGTGCTTGGAACCCCCGTAGCGCCTCGGACGATCTGGATGCAGAGCTCCTGCTGTCATGGATGGAAGAGAGGGCACTGCTGCTCGGTAACGCTGATGGAGAACCCACCCACGAGTCAGGCAGCGTCATTGACCTGGCGATCTTCTCGGCGCCTTTGTTCGCGCTAGGCGCGACCGCCGAGCTCAGAGACGAGTACACCTGCGGGAGCGACCATTTCCCAATGACAATTACTCTGCCACTTGCCGACCAGCCGACGGCTGCAGCCCCTCCTGGGCGACTCGTCATGGACAAGATGGACAGGAAGAAGTTCACTGCAGCCTGCAAAGCGGGGGTGCCCTTGATGGACGCCCTAGTCGCAGGTATACGCAGGAGACCTTTGTCCCGGGCGGAAAAAACTCAACACGTGGATGACTTCGCACGGACTCTTCAGGAAGTCATTCTCGGAGCCCTCGACGCGTCGACACCCAGGTCGCTCGGCAAGGCCAAAAGTTTCCCCTGGTGGGACAAGGATTGCAGGGAGGCAAGCGCAGAACAGCAGTCAGCCAAGCACCGTGTCAACAACGCCGACTCAGAGACTGCGGAACGGGAGGCGAGAAAGGATCGCAGAGAAGCCAAGAAGCGGCTGGGCATGGTCCTCAAGAAAGCTGCGGGAAACTTCTACGACAACAGGGTCGCCAAGGCCACGCAAGCGCGAGACATTTTCCAGATTGTCAAGTGGAGAACTAAACCGCCCGCTCGACCATCGCCAGCGCTAGCGCCGGCGGAGGGTGCAGAAGCCACGGTGCAGGACACCACAGAGAAGATTGCACTTCTCCGCAGCGTGCATATGCCATCCTCTCGCCCGGGTGACTTGCCCCCTCCAGACTTGTCGCAAGCCCCAGTCGGGACCGAGCCGATCACGAAGCACGAGGTCAAAGCTGCTTTGTGGAAGCCTCAGAACACCGCGCCCGGTCTAGACAGCCTCTCCAACAACGCCCTGAAGCTAGCCTGGCCCGCTCTGGGGAAGCAGATCACTTATCTTTTCAAGGTCAGTTTTTCCTGGGGACTCCACCCTTCCCCCTTCAAGCAAGCGAAGGTGATTGCCCTCGCCAAGCCAAACAAGAAGGACCGGTCGTCGCCGCGTTCCTACCGGCTCATCTCGCTGCTGCCAACTCTGGCCAAGTGCTTGGAAAGGATTGTTGCCCGCCGACTCTCGCTCTGGGCCCTAGAGAAGGGACACATTGGGGACAACTACGCTGGGGCGGTGCCTGGGCGTAGCGCCGAAGACATGTGTCTGAGTCTGGTTGAGTCTCTAGAGTACTACATGGACCGCCAGATGGAATCCTCAGTCTTGACGTTCGATGTCAAGGGAGCTTTTGATGCAGTGCAGCCGCACCGCATGGTACAACGTCTGGTCGATCTGGATTGCCCGGCCGAGACATGCCGATGGGTGTCCTCGTTCCTCTCGGACCGCAAGGCCTCGTTGGTGCTCGATGGCGTTGACGATCCCCTTCAGCCCACAGGAGGGAGCCTACCCCAAGGCTCGCCAATTTCCCCCATCTTGTTCATGCTCTTCATGGCACCACTCTTCAGGATGGCCCTCCCGTGCTCCCTCCGCGGCTATGCGGACGACGGCTGCCTGGTCAGCTCAGGCTCGTCTCTGGCAGCCAACTGCTCGGTGCTGTCCCACACCCTCAACATTGTCAACAACTGGTGTGTGAGGAACGGCATGATGCTCGACCTTGCCAAGTCGGAACTCCTCCACGTGACGCGCAAGCGCCACGGCCAAAACCCGGGTCTTCTACTCCCCGATAGCGGCTCACTAGATGCCATAGACCCCAAGGATACCCTACGATGGCTCGGCGTGCGCTGGTCACGCAACCTGTCCTTCGTGCCGCACATCCGCGACGTTGCCCAGAGGACGGCACCCACCATACGCGGCATTCAGATTCTGTCTGGTTGCTGGAAGGGGGCCCCGGTGAAAGGCGCCCTCACGGCAGTCCGCTCTTGTGTGGTGAACAAGCTCGCCTACGCCGCCGCCGTCTGGTGGAACCACGGAGCCGGGACAACTAGCCAACCCCGTGGGCTGAAGCAGGCCGTGGCACTCCTGGATCGCACAGTCCGCCGAGGTCTGCGTGCGGCACTCCCGCTATATTGCACAACCCCATGCGCTATATACAACCTAGCGTCCGATTTCCCGCCAATGAGTTTTGTCCTAGACAGCCGCCTTGGTTCGGCCGGACTTAGGGCCACTCTCGCGCAGCCAAACCACCCGCTCGGAACGACAGCCACAAACTGGGGTAGAATAGGGAGGCTCAAGATGCTGCTCCCGCACAGCCTGGCCACAAACTACCCGGCCCCCTTCACGGGCGCGCCTGCATCATCTCGCCCCCATTTACAGGGTGACAAGAAGGCTGCAGCTGCGGTGCACCTAGCCTTGGTACGCTCCTCTTCCCCCTCGGACCTCTGGATATACACAGACGGATCCAAGCTGGGAGAGGGCCGGGTCGGCGCTGGGTGGGCGATCATTCGGGACGAGACAGTCCTGGACACGGGCAACTGCCCGATTCCTTTCCACGCCGAGGTTCATGACGCCGAGGTGATGGCCATTGCCAAAGCCCTGGAAAAAGTAGACTCGTGGGTGAAACCACAGTGCCGCAAGGTCTGGGTCTGCTCCGACAACCTCGCCGCGGTGTACCGCCTCACGACATGGGGCGCGAAGCCCGGAACCTCCGAAGAGCTTCTCCGGAGGGCCCAAACGATTTGCGCCGACTGGATTGGCCAAAGCCCTGACCACCCAGGTCCTAGACCGTGGCCAGATGGTGCCCCCGCTGTGGAAGTGATTTGGGTCCCGGGACACTCCGACGTCTGGGGCAACGAGCTCGCGGACCGACAAGCCAAGATGGGCGCCGAGAGGGCCTACACGCCCGTAGGAATGTCCCTTTCCTGGGCCCGCAGCCATTTCCGCGCCCGCGTCACCACCGAGTTTCGCACCTGGTGGTCGAATGAAGGTTGTGCCAACAGACCTCACCTGAGCCGACCTCTCGAGGCTCCTAAGAAGGCCTGGAAAAACCTTCTTGGCGACACTGAGCGCAAGCTCGCCCGCGCTGTCCTGACAGCACTTTCTGGTCACGGAGACTACGCAGACTACCACCGCCGTTTCAATCACTTGAACGCAGTGCTAACCTGCCCCCTCTGCGACGCTGAGACCACCCCGGAGCACATCTGGACCTGCCCCCGCAACCCTCAACGGATGGCTAAGGGCTTCTTCCAGAAGCTCATAGCCACCAAGAGTGGAGCCATCTGGCTGGCATCTAAAGCGGCCAAGAGTCCTCCGGTGCTTCTAGCACACCGCCGTGCGGTAACGGGAACGGACCCGCAGGAAGGGGACTCCCCAGTTCGCCCTCCGCCCGACCCTCCACCGTCTGGTCCGACCCTGCCCGGGGCAGCTTAGCCTCTGGGGCCCAATCTTTTTTCGCGCAACCGCGCTGCCAACCCTCTGGCGTGAATACGCCGCCAACCCCCCTTTTTTTTTTTTCTTATTTTGCACAAATATTTTTATCACTACATCGGCGGTGAGGCCAGGACTCTGGGTCTTGTTTGGGGCCACGCGGACGAAGGACAGCCTCTGCGCTGGGCAGGTGGGAGACCTCCTGTCATTATACTTTGGATTGTGGGGTTTCTGTATGCATGGTTTTAGGTTTTGGTTTTTGCTTCTGTTATGTATTTTTCCTGGTACTAGAAATAGTCCCCTGTCGTATGTCGAGAATCCCTCGCGAGTAGACAGGTTAATAAAGACTTTCATCATCATCACCGGCGGTCTCCTCAAATACCCGGGTCCAGTCAAACTTTCGCCACTTGTCCTTGAATCCACCCACACGATTGTCATTTCGATGCCAGCGGCCCTGTTTCTTTTGGACATCTGGAGCCACATCCATCATGCCACCCAGAACTTCGCGCGCAAAAAGATCGCCGCGCGGCCACTTGTCAGAGTTTTCAATAATGTGACCCAGACCGCCGTCCAAGGTAAACCACGCGTGGAAATACGGCGCCTCCTTGGCAATAGTTTTGCGGAATGCTGAGCGTCCGAGTCCCTCCCGTGCGGCCTTGCCCGTATCAATTACCTTTTTATGCTGTGACCATTCCTCGTCAGCTGAAACAAAGGCTTCACGGAAGTATGCCGGCACCATGGCGCCGTCTTCATATGGAATCGGCACGGCGACCATGGCAGCATGTGGGCGGCGGTGCGGAGCAGCAGCATTTTCGTAAAAGACCACATCACGTCCCTGGCCGTGGTACATGCGGGTCAGAGACTTCATGAAGTTTCGTATCTCCTCCCACTCGTCGTCGTCGCATTCCAAGAGGTTCGTGTGGTGGATGCGTGGGACAATGACGGTCGCATCTTGGGCTATGGCCGGATCAGGAGCCAGCGTGAGGTAGACCCGCGTTGCGAGAGCAACAACGGGAGCCATTGGCGGTCGTTCCGAGTCTTCATGCTCGCAAAGCGGGCAAGTATCGAGAATCCGCTGCACTTTTTGAAACTCGTGCACGGCAGTGTTCTTCAGGTTAATCTCACTCTTGTGCACGCGCTGGGCAAGCTTGACCGCGTTTTCTTCCATGTAATCAAGGTCAGCGTCAAACTTGCTGTCCTTTGCAATTCGCTCAGCCATTCTCATAGCCTCGCCTCCTACAGCGCCACGAGTTCGACGTTCTTCGCGAACCATGTCCTCAATTGACATTTCAGTGTTTTCAACGACCGTCCCTCGTTCCTTACCCCGCTTCGTATCGACAGACTTAACTTCTCCTCTAGCTCCGGCAAGAAGGCGGCTTTCCATGGCACCCAAGACAACATTCTTGGGAGCTTCCGAAGCCAAGTGATTTTCAGCAAAGGCTGCCGCAGCAGCGTTGTACTCTTCCTCCAGCTTGGCTGCATTAGGGGCTTTGCGAAGCTTGGCCTTCATCATGGTGGCTCGCATACGGTTCAGGGTCGTTTGGTTAATGCCCGAAAATGTAGTCGTTGGTTCGACTGATGCGAGAGCCTCCTGTTTAGCGGGCATTCGGATTCCGCTGCGGAGCAGGATAGGTGGTTCTTGACCAGCCAGATCGTTCTTGGTTTTCGGCGCGTTTTTCAAACGTTCCGAGTGTAAACTCCCGTCTGGTGCATTCTTGATTTCATATCCAGCACCATATAGGCGGCGTTTTCCCATTTCATTTTGTTCCTCTCTTGCAATGTCAAACTCCTGTAGGCTGCCATAACGCTCAAGTGCAACTTCATCGATAGATCGAGAATCCTCCTTTGCAGCACGGTATACAGCCTCAAGCTTGACCATGCGCCACTTAGAACCTTCATCGCCAAATGTATAATTGATTGTTATCTCGCTTTCTGGCTCAAAATCCGATTCGGAGTCGGCAGCAGGCGGGGCGAGAGTGTTGAGTTCTTGGTTGAGCTCTCGTTTATGAAGTTCTCGGGGTGCTGTTTTCTCGGCTGGAGGAGGGAGAGTTACTTTTTCTAGAGCACGATGGACATAGTCTATATCGATAGAAGAAGGGGCAGTCATCCAAGAATCACGGGTGACTTTATGGGCAGAAGCGCTGGTAGCATCTAACGGTTCAAGGTCGGCTCGGGGAGACGAGTTAGAAGAGCGCTTCTCTTGTTCGTGAAAGTTGTTGGTTTCTTGCTTTTCATCGGGGTAGCGCGATCTCTTGTGACGGTGGCGGTCTTGGTCACGCGAGCGCGAGCGGTCGCGATCGCGATCGCGATTCCGGTGGCTGCTATCATGGTGTCGCGATGACTCGTGTCTACAGCTGCGATCCCGATGTCTGTCTGTGTTGTCTCTATCTCTTCTTTCTCTCTTGCTTCTACTTTTCTCTTGACTGTCGTGATCTTGGCGGCGATGTCTGGAGCTACTTGATTCGTGAGTTCGGCTGCTGCCTTCTCCAGAGTGGTGATGCCGGCGCTTGCTTTCATGGTGTCGGCGTTTGGCGCGCTCAGCTTCGCGGTCGCGTTGTTCCTTCTCGGCCGCGAGGTTTTTTTCAAAGCCAGCTAGATCGTCGTCCATTGTTAGTGTGGATCTTCAGGGAGGAGGGAGTATCGTGTCGAAGGTTGAAGTGTTTGGTAAAAAGATGCATCCACTCGCCAAGAGTACGAAGTTTGACAATAGATTTGTTCATAGTAAGACGACAGGGAATAATGCACTAACACTTTTGTGACGGCAGATTACCGCTTAATATGCATTCAACACCAGGCAAAACTAACCCTCGATAAGTCTTGATTTTACAACCCTAACTGTATCGCTACTTGTGCAGCCTTGAAAATGACGTAGCCTGAAGGGAAAAAAAAGTGTACGTAATTGTGCAAATCGATTTTTTTTTCTTTCTGATACAAGAGAACTTCTTTTTGTTTATTACCACTTCGTCCACCCTCACTTCGAATAAACCGACTGTACTACTTGAAGATGTCTAACACTACGGACCCGAAGTCCAAGCGTCCAGTCGCAGTTGTCTGCGTTGGAATGGCTGGTATTTAATCCCTTGAATGTGCTTCCTGAAATTGAAGCTCAGAACCATGGACTGACGTCGTTGCACCCCAGGCTCTGGAAAAACAACTTTTATGCGCCGAATAAACTCATATCTTCACGGAAAAGAGTCTCCTCCCTATGTCATCAACCTCGATCCCGCAGTTCTCAATGTCCCGTTTGAAAGTAACATCGATATTCGCGACTCCGTCAACTATGAAGAGGTCATGAAGCAGTACAATCTGGGTCCTAACGGTGGCATCATTACATCGTTGAACTTGTTTGCGACCAAGATTGATCAGGTGCTCCATTTGCTTGAAAAAAGGGCGATGCCTAGCGATAACAGTGAAAGCGAAACTGAAAAGACAGATGATATTAAGCAGTCTACAAAGGTCGACGGGGACAAGGAGGAGGGAAGCTCCAGCGTTGCTTCAAAACAGTCCAAGCCCATGGAACACATTCTTATTGATACCCGTAAGTCTTTTGAACGCAGCTGAAGGTCTCCTTAACCTTCTAACATCTACTTTTTGTAGCTGGCCAAATTGAGGTCTTTGTTTGGTCCGCCTCGGGATCTATTATTCTCGAGTCCCTTGCCTCGTCATTCCCAACTGTCATCGCCTATGTCATTGACACCCCCCGCACTTCGTCCACAAGCACTTTCATGTCTAACATGCTTTACGCGTGCTCGATATTGTACAAGACAAAGCTGCCAATGATTTTGGTCTTCAACAAGACCGACGTCAAGGATGCCTCCTTTGCCACTGAATGGATGACTGACTATGAGGCCTTCCAGGCTGCTCTACGTGAAGATGAGGAACGTGATGTTCTTGCTGGCGAGGCTTATGGCAACGGCGGCTCAGGCTACATGGGAAGCCTGCTGAACAGCATGAGTCTGGTTTTAGAAGAGTTTTATGCCCACTTGAGTGTTGTCGGTGTTAGCTCTCGTCTAGGCACCGGCATGGAAGAGTTCTTTGCCGCCGTTGAAGTCAAGGCAAATGAATTTGAACGGGACTACCAGTCTGAACTCGAGCGGAAACGCGCAGCTAGAGATTCCGAAAAGGAAAAGGCCAGACAGAAAGAGCTTGAAAAAATGATGAAGGGCATGCACATGGACACCAAGGGTGCCAAAGCCCAACCCTCCAAGGACATTATGGAACGGGCCGAAGAAGAAATCGAAGACCATGATATCGACTCGGATGAATATGCCGATGATGATGAGACAGAGAGAGAAGGCTTGCAGGCCAGATATGAAGCTGCCGGAGAAGCCGAAAAGGATTCCATCATGGCAGATGGCAGTTTTGCCAAATACCTCTACACTAAACATTAGTCTTGTATTAACAAGAACGTCATAGAAGGAACAAGTCATGAAGCTGCAAATGATTCAGGTGAAGCAACAATGTAGTAGAAACACGGAGAAGTGGGAGTCAGTTATCATTCTCGTTATTCTTTTTCTCATTAGTATTGTGACCATTGGCATGACAAAATGAAGACAGACAGTGGTATATTCAACATAAAGCAAGATTCGTACAGTAAAAAGAGATGGTACTGTAGCATAAAAACACGCCGTAAACTCCAGTGACTAAACCGTCAATCAACCCATCCTCGTCCTTCTCGCTTTCCTGACGAGACCGCCTAGTTGCGTCGCTTGTTGGATAACGATGTTTATGACCAAGATACTCTACGCCCTGGCACCATAAGCCGGGGAATTACCGAGCCTCAAATTGGACCATGCTGTATAAAAGTTAGTTTTGACTCTCAGCCACGTTGTCGGAGAAGCCAAAGGGTAAATCGACGTACCGCTTGGTGCGAGGCTTGTAAAGAATACGACAGCCGCACTCTTTGCAACGCAGAAACGGCACCGTCTGATGCTGGGTCGAGTTCAGACCGCAGTCGCCGCAAATGTAGTTCAGCTTGACGGGGCCTTCAAACTTTGTCGAGCCAGAGCCAACAGCGGCGCCTGACCCGGAGGGGATCTGATATTGTTCGCGAGAGGACATGTTGGGTCAGGCAAGTGTAGCGTAGGAATAGCGATGAGCGCGAGTTGTCGAATGTATCCAATACGGCAGATTGAGGAATATTGGCTGCTTATGAGGAGGCGTGGGCGTTGGGGGAAAACCGGAGTATTGTGATTCAGTAGAGCGGCGATGAAAGCTGAAATACCAAAATGCGAATGGCGGAAAGAAACTTTGAAGGCGGTGAGCAAGGGATAAGGCAGAATTATTAAGCTAGCACTAGTTAGAGATGGCAGAATCGAAAGCGGTGAGGAAGTCGCATTCACATGAATGTTGTTGGTCGCATTCTTGATCACATCAGACTTTGATCTGCTTAAGCTCGGCAATTTATGTAGTTTCTGTGCATGGTAAGATTCATTTTTGACTATTTTATCAATATTCACACAGCCTTTCACTTCTCAGTTGCAGTCGGAGTTCTTGGCTAGCCTACCTACAGCCTTAGTCTCGGTATCATCAGCGCTTCTCATTCAGCTCCGTTTCTTTATACCCCCCCCATATCTTCCAAATGACTCTCGACACATTCTCGCCATGTCCTTTCTGTCGCATCGTTTCCAGTTATCCGCCCTATGACCCGCGCTCACCACCGCCGGCCGATTCTGACATCTTGTCCAGCACCAAAATCTCCCCCAATGCCTTTGTTGTTCTTTCAACGCCTTCCGTCGTGGCATTCCTGGACATCATGCCGCTAGCCCAGGGTCATATTTTGCTATCGCCGCGCAACCACCGTGAGAAGTTTACAAACGCGACGCCGTCCGAGGCTGCAGAACTGGGCCGCCATCTCCTCCTTTTGTCGCGTGCGCTCACCAAGGCGCTAGGAGTTTATGACTGGAATGTAGTGCAGAATAATGGCGCGGCAGCGGCACAGGTGGTCCCCCATATCCATTTCCATCTTATACCACGCCCAGAGATTCGGCAGAGCGGGCGCTTCAGCGAGAGCTTCACCATGTTCGGTCGGGGCACTAGAGAGGAGCTTGATGAAGCGGACGCTGAGAAACTTGCCGATAAGATTCGGCAGTCGATTTCTGAGGTATTAGTAGAGATGGAAACAACTGCAAAGTTGTAGATTGTAGAAACGGTTATGAGCAAGGGTCCAGGCAAAACCCCAGTCGTGAACTTCGGACCAACTCTTGATATCGCTGCGCGAGTGATATTTGGCTAGTTATAATTTTATTTTCTAATGAGTTGGCGATAGTGTTGGAAGTCAGGAGTTTTTGAAGTTGTGGCAAGATATGAGTTTTTTTTTAATGACGACCCCTTTAGCTCTTTCATAATTATCTTAGTCGTGTTCAGAGATTTGTCAAAGACTTATTAACTACAGAGTGCATAACTATGGATAACCAAACTATCTGTTGTGAACACTATTTGAAGATGAATCTTACCCTGTCAAGTCCATCATATAGTGGCAGCATTACTCATCGTCGCCAAAGAACACCCGGATGGGAATCCATGAATCTCCGCACACCTTGAAGCGGTCAGTGATGTCGTCAATGGTCTTTATTTCATCATCGCTCAAGCTCCAGCCATCTACTTCTCTATTGCCCTGGATGCGACGGGCAGACACCGACTTGGGAATCACGCTCCAGTCCTTCTGGAGACCCCACATTAGCAGAACCTGCTGAATAGTATGGTTCTTGGAGTCGGCAATCTTCATGAGGGTAGCGTTGGTGTACAAGGGAGAGTTGGTGCTGCCCAGGCAAGAGTAGGCGGTTGGGTGGATGCCCTTGGAGCGGCAGTATTCGACGAGCTTGGGCGAAGGGTTACCAGGATGTAGCTCAATCTGGTTCACAGCGGGAACGACCTAGGAGACTGTCAGTACACAACACCAGCTACGCTACCAACATTGCGGGGAATTGACGTACTGTAGTTTGGGGGTCATTGAGGAGACGCTCCAGATGCTGGATTCCAAAGTTGGATACTCCAATGTTGCGCACCTTGCCAGTCCCGACCAACTTCTGCATCTCGCGCCAAGTGTCAACGTAATCCCAGTCGCTAAACACCTTGCTCATGTCATCCGGATCACTGCTGCAGGGCCAGTGCATCAAGTATAGATCAACATAATTAGTGCCCAAGCTCTTGAGTGATGACTCGATGCCCTCGGCCACCCGCTTGTGCCACGGGTTGTCCAGCTTGGTGGTCAGCCAGATTTGGTCACGAGGGACGCCTGAATCTTTGATGCCATCGCCAACTTCCTTTTCGTTGCCGTATGCCAGAGCGGTGTCTATGTGGCGGTACCCGGCATCCAGGGCAGCTTTGACGGCGTGGCGGACTTCGTTGGGCTTGGATTGCCAAGTGCCCAGGCCCAGAGCCGGCATCTTTTCGCCAGTGTTGAGGGTAAAGACCTTTCTGCATGCGGAAGAAATAATGTGTTAGTCAATGAACGATGTGGGTTTTCGTCAGTGGGAAGGCTGTCATACTCGGTAAAGTTAACCATTTTAACGGATCGACAAGCTAATGAATAAGGGGGGTGATGGTGGTTGTGACGGTCGTAGTGGGGGGAATGTGGGGTGGATGGTATTATGGAAAGAAGCTGGAGATGGAGAGAAAAAGAGATGATGTGCAGCAATAGAAGTAGAGAGAAGGAGGCTATTCTCGGGGTGACGGAGTCGAACTTTATATATGTGTGTATGTACACAACTACATGACTAGCTATGTATACGTATACTTCTGCACCTCTTGTTCCTGCGTTTCTTTATGGAGCCATAGTCACCTACCCCCTCTATACCACGTTGTCATTCTTTTGACCTGCGGCTTGGTTGGTAGCAGCTTCAAGCTCTTTCTTGTTGCGTTCCGCTAGCATCTGGTTTGGTTCCCTCCACTTCCGCACCTGTAAGAATGCCCACACTTCTTTAGACTGTGGGTCTTGTGACTAGCTCGAAGGACGAAAAAAGAAGAGCAATAAAGGTAGCTAGCCAGCTAGCCAATTTGTGTGTATGTGCTGTGAGGGCTTTGAGAGGAACGGGAAACCTAGCCGGTAAGCTTGGCTTCCTCGAGGTTGAAGGGCGAAAGCAAAAGCAGAAGCGTACAGTGTTGGTGTCGGTGTTGAACTGTATGCAGCAGGTTAAGCGCATCAATCAGAGGGCTACTATAGTGTCCATGGGTACATAGTACATTGGTACGTACAGCAGAGGTACCTAATACTAATACATAGTGCATAGTAGATGGCTTAGTTGCCATAGAACCCTTGGCAATTGCTGGCAACGAGCTTCAGGTAGCTAGAACTAGCCAACTATTGACTAACTAGCTAGTTGACATCTTCGTGGCTCCGGTTTCACCTAAAATTCCTGTATTCAATCCGCCATGTACCAAAGCAGATGAGCAGGATACCGCTTCAACTCAATAGCGACAGGGCAGTATTTACCGCTAACCGGGCAGCGCTTCAACCAACTTAACCGCTACCCGCTTCAAGCAATGCAACGCGGAGGGGGCCGCTTGTGCCGAGAGATCACAGCCAAAGTCGGGACGGTTTTGAAGTAAGAAAGTGACAAACAGTGTTTTTGAAAGGGAGGGGGGGCTGAGGAATTCCTTTCCCGTTTACCAGCTGAGGAGTAGGAGGAAAAAAGAAATAATACACCAACAGAGCGTTCGATTCGATCTCCTCCTTCCGTCACGTTCAACAACCCCTATGCCACTTAACCCTAACAATAACATCGTGATCCGGATACCTCTATATGAAGCATTTCACTTTACTTTTTCCAGAACGATTGATAAATATTGAGTAGTTAGCTCATGGTATAACTAAACTTATTCCCATGCAAACAAACCAGAACAAGCTAAAGAAAAAAAAACCAGAAAAAAGAACCAACCCAAAAAAGTTCCATAGTCTCTAATAGCCTTGATCCCCCCATAACGCCAAACTAGAAACGCGAACTAGTAACTATGTAAGCAGGACATGTGATAGACCTCCGTTCCGTCCTACCAAACCAGTTTCTCTTCACCATTGCAAAAGGACCACTCGGAACGCCGGGCGCTGGATCACCGATCCGGGACCAACAAAAGACAAAGAAGACAGGCAATGAAGACGTAAAGTGCTGTGCCATCAAGGCTCCCACTCTCGCTTCATGTCACTCCATTCCATAGGACCTGCCATCCCTCTGGCGCCCTTGAGCTTTTTGTTTTCTGCGCGAAGTTCCTCAACTTCACTCCGTAGCTCAGCACACTCCTTGGTCAGCTTCTCAATCCATGTGCGTCCCATTTCAAGAACCTCTGCTTTGCTGATCCTCTTTTCGATGCCGGCTCTGGCTGCTGCTCGGCGGCCGGGCGAACCGGCCTCTTCGTCTGCAAGCATGCCATCCTCACCGTGATATTCGGACATGGGAATGGTCGCCAGTAATCTCTCAAAGTGAGAGTTGAGGCGATGACGATACTGTTGCTCTACCTGGTTGTGGGCTTCGCGGGCGCGGGATTCTTCCAAGCTTTCACTGTCACGTCTAGTGGGCGTCTTCTGCTTCTTGGGGGCTCGTGATGCGGTACGTAGTTGGGCCGCATTACGTTTCTTCTCCTCGGCAGCCAGGGCCGAGTCGTTTTGGCGCTTCCGAAGATCAGCGGCATGGCCAGACCCTTGATCGACGCCCGCTACAGGCCCGTGGGCGAGGGAGTGTGTTGGAAAGGGGGTTAAAGATTCTGTGTAAGAGGAACCGTGTGAGCCAGAGCCATACAAGCTATACTGCGTTGGCACGGGCGACCGTCCAGTGCTGCTAGCTTCAGACGTAGGAGACATACGGTATCCGGAGGGGGTTTGGGAATATCCAGGTCCGGCAGTAGCTGAACGGGGATCCCAGCTTGTGCTGTGGCTACCGCTGGTAGGGGTGGCGCTCATAGGCCCCGTGGCTCTGTTGATCTCAAGGGGGTTGAGGGTGGGAGCGAGACCTGTTTGCGAGACTTGGTTGAGGCCGAGGAACATGCGGTTATCTGGTACGGGACTGGCCATGGTGTAAGGCGGCTGGCTGGCGATTCCGGGGTAGGCGCCACTAGAAGAGATGCCGATGCTGGAGAAATAGGCAGGGTCCTCGATTGGATTGTAGGCGCCATTGAGGAAGGGGTCGAAGCTGGTGCCGTCAGAGGCATGAGGGTGGTGGGGATTCTAGAAGGCCAGTAGTTACATGTTAGATATCAGGTCCGTTGACAGTTGAAAGAGATGAAGTTGCTAAGACTTGGAACAAACCATTATAAACAGGGCGAAAGTAGTACGGCTTGCTTGTTGTTGGTGATTTGTCTTGACTTTTTTTTTTTGCAAAGTTCACAGCCAGTTGCAAATTAATATGGAGGTGTTCGCCAAGACGGTATGATGTTCCGGAAAGTCTTGGCAGCCCAGCGCCTCTGTGACCTGTACCAGGGTAGAAGTTGAAAAGACAGCGAGCGAAGTCAAAAAGTATATTTAAAATATTGGCACCTAAACGATGAGGGAGACGCTCGGGAGGAGTAGAAGAGAGATCTGAGTATGGTGGCGAAGATGAAGAAGGGAAGAGATAGTGTTCTAAGAAAATGAAGAAGGAAAGGACCCGAGGACATTAATATGGAAAGAAAGCCCAGCCAGCGAAAGAGGTATTCCTGAATGAAAGTGGGAATTTTGTGTTGAGAAGGGGGGGGGGGCATAACAGACCGGGGAGAGGGGTGAGATAATGAAAGCGAGAGGTGTAGACGACGGCCAAAGAGAGAATCAGAGGAGAGAGTTCAATAAAACGGGCGAAAAACAAGTGTAAATGTCCAGCGACCACAAGGATGCATCATTGGTCTGGAAGAGCCGGCAGGAGGAAAATGGGTTTGGTTTTCTAAGCACTGCCTGCTTTGGCCCAGACAAGAGCCATGACGAGGTGGAAGGGGAGGGGGGAGAGAGAGAGAAGAGAGGAGGAGGGGGGTGCGAGTTGTTGTTTATTTCGTCTGTCGGTATTCTTGGGATCTTTTTTTTTTCGTGGATCCTGCAAAAGAACAGCAAGAAAATGCACAAAAGAACATGACGGAACCCAAGGCCAAGGCTTCTTGTGATTCAGTGTTACGTGTAGCTCTCAGCTTCGAGCTTCCAGCTGATGGCGACGTGGGGAATCTTACGCTTGATGCCTGGATATAGCAGCCAGCGGCTTACTACTAAGGCTCCATTTAGCCCATGGCATGGCATAGCATCTCACTACAAGTAAACAAGTACTTGTGGAAGCTTGTTTGGTGATTTGGAAGAGGTGGTGCTGTTACAGGTAAGCCTCAGACTGCCTGTCTATACATTTTGTATGTAAATATGGCTTTGTGTACACTTGGTTATATGTAGTTACATGTGGTAGCGCTGACTTCATCGGGACGGGGTTTGACCAAGAAGCTAGTTACAGAGACACGAAACAAGAGTCGTCGGCGTCCTAGGCTGTTCCTGCACGACTCTAATTGGTCTTGGCTTTTCGCTCGCTCGGACCTTTGCCTGATCACACCCTCCATCGCTCAGATGTAGTGTATCCTAGGCCTAGGGGGGGGGAGACAACCCTTTCTCGCATCTGTTTCAACACATGGCAGTCAGTCGGGCCATTCATCGCCGAAGCACCAAGATAGAAAGGTGTGAAGTAAGTCAAAAGGAGAGAGAAAAAATTGGAAAAAAAAAGGAAAATTGGAAAAAAAAAAAAGAAATACAGCTATGCAACTTCTTTTGGAGCGATGCGCTAGCGCCGCACCGCCCTACTATTTGTAGGCAATTACGACTAAACTCGAGGTTTTCTCCAGGCAACTACTGTTTCCTTCAACCGCGAGGTGCAGGCCAATAGGACAATCCTGAGCAACTGCCATAATCCGAAAAATATACGAGTACTTGGATCAACGTCATATCTCCAAAGCACAAAGCACGGCCTACAGGTCAATGCATGGAAGGGGTAGTTGGTGAATGTAAAAGAGACGGGGGATCAAACTCTCCGTGGGGGAGAATACTTGAACAATTCACTTCATAGACGGACACACATACGTGGCTTGACACGGCAGGAGTAAGGACGAAATCGGTCGAATATCTAGAGCCCGCCAATGAAGGCCCCCAACATTGCAATCGGCCCCCGTCCATGTCCTTGGCCATGGGGAAGGAAGCAGTGTTTACAAATCAATCGTCAAAACTTTTATGCATGCACAGCCAAGCGACGGGCTCAACTCCGGCGCAAAAAGTCCGCGTTTCTACGTCTGTAGAGAACCACATACACTTAAAGATGGCCACAACTTTCTATTCTGAAGGTGCCCAATATTCTGATATCTAGGACCGGTCGTTGTAAACGCCCCCAAACGTCACTCTTTCGCAAGTACTATGATCGTCGGTAAGAGTCTTAGCATCCAGAGACAAAAAAGCTTGGCCTTCTTGTTTCTCTTGGCAAAAGGGGTCCCAGGGGGGAGGGAGGGAACGGCTTTTCAACCCACGGCCCCAGAAAAAACAAAAAAAAAAACCCCCAAAAAAACCGCCCCGAGACAACAGGTTCCTCACGGATCTTAGCAGCCTTGGACTTGCTGATCTTTTTTGCTGATATGCAAGGATGGAATTGTTGCCAAGATGCATTTAGCTTTTTCCCCAGTGTTCAACAGAGCCAAAACATCACGTTGTTGGCCTTCCAGGCTATGCCAAGCTTTTTTTGCCATGCTATAGGATGCACGACGGAGTGTTTGTGAGATTCAAGACAATGAGAATCTCTAGGCCACTGAGACCACGGACAAAAGACAACGTAGTCGTAGTCGCATAACTAGATTGTTAACTATAGTTGGCTGCAAATGGGGCTTTGGACGTGCCGAATTCCGCTCCTACCCTCACGTCTATCATAAAGGCAAGATGGATAGAAATTCACTCATACTGAGACCTCAGTCGCCTTTTCTTTCATCGAATGTTCCAGATTTGCCCTTTCCCTTTGTCCTTGTCCTGCTCACCTCCACCCTCCTCCCTGCTACTTATGTACTTGCACAGGCGCTCCCGCCCGGCCTGTTCCCTGGCTTCTGTCCCGCTCTCCTTGTATATACGTCTTTGCCACCGGACAATCACCCCACACCAGCGTGTTACACCGCCTGTTACAGACTGCTCGCACCGGTGTTATAGATGTAGAAGCCTCGTTATATCTTTGGGCCCTCAGTCATAAACTCAGCTAGCTGGTAATGGGCACTCAACACCCTACAGTCTATCAACAATGATATGACCCTGTCCACGTCGACTACTGGCGCATGTCTCCTGTCATGACTTTCGTTTGAAGTAGTGCTGTGCTGCACCTCTTTGATACATGAGGCAACCCTTTGAATGTACATACATACACAGTTACATGTATGTAGCTACATACATGGAGACTGGTATCTACGTCTCGCCAAAGCATGGTGTCTTGTCTATGTTCCTACCGTGGCTTTACAGTTCAAGACTCCAAATCTGTGATTGCGTAAGTTCGTACATTTCTTCTCACTCGCTTGTGAAGATCTAGCAGTTTGGGCCGGCCCCTAGCCCATTAGTACGGCAGGGGTGTAATAATTCTAGCTAATTCTAGGTTCTAGTCACTACCTGGGCGGGCACAAAAAGACACAAGTCCATACATTCATCCCAAGGCACAAGTGTAAATACTCTGAAATTTGCGTATCTTCACACCCCCCCCCCCCCCCTATTTTCTTTTCTCCCTTCTACTGGACTCCCCCTTTCCCCTTCTTTTTTTTTCTGTCCCTCGCTTCGCCTACTATTTTCCCATTTTTCCAGAGAGCAATGCTTCATGGTCAGGAAGTTCACTCCATATACATGGAGAAAATGGCGTTGCCAAGACTTTTCGAAGCATTCTTTTGAAAGCCAAGCTTTTCTGACAGCGGCACTAGAAGCCCGAGAAGATCATTCAGATGCGTGCCAAGACAAGATGCCAAGTTTGTCAAGATGTGGTTGCAGATTAATTCAACTATATGGACGTCTGGCTATATACATACATAGCTACACACTGCAATGGCCAAGCTTCAACTCATCTGTGTGCATAGATACTTGTTGCGCCGTGGTGAGGTGCGGGGAGCCTGTTGAGCACTCTCGGTCGCTTTTCTGGCTAGCCACGCCCTCGTCCCTCGTCCTTCGTCCCCCTTCTCGCTCTTCTGATCTTGCATTGCTCGTGTTCACCGATTGGTCCAACTTAGCCCCGAGAAAACCTGGTCAAATCCACACAGAGAGCTAAGTGGGTAGTTATACATATGCAGCTTGTAGACAGCATTAACGGAGTACTCGCAGTATGCAGACCTGGGTACACACTCTTTTCATGAAAATGTATGTACCAGTACTATTACACACCCGTGCAATGGTCTTTTGTTATGGGCTTCTGCAGGATCACATTACTTCGGCCAGCTTCGTTCGGGGCTGTTAAAATGCCTTGGGGGCAAGGCGTCTATCCCGCCCGCTATGTGGAACATGAGTCACTATACTTGGGATCCATATACGTGGCCATTTGTACATACATACACTTGGTAATAAGGTACTCATGCTCCTTCGAGGTGAATATTAACATGCAGTCTTCCGGAGTTTAGTTCCTCTGTTGGATGCTTTGCCCGAGCTAAATCGGACTTGTTCCTAATCTACCACGTACATTTCTATGGGACAGGACTCGGAACACATTCCCTAGAGTCTAGGAAACGAATTTAACAGCTGAATTCATCATTTGCCATCCAAATTTATGCTATGCTATACATACACACATATAGATATATGTCTTGTCTATCTAATACTCCATTCGACCTCGTCCCTCTACAAGAATAAGTTAAATGTGGTAACTAGTTGAAGACAGGTCAGCCCCGTCAATTAGCCTGTCACAAAATTGGAACTCAACTACAATGACGCAGAAAAAAGGTTCAAAGTCCGATAGAGAGAGAGGGGGAGAACCATGGACGTCATAGGCCGTTACTGGTGCTCGCCATGGACACCAACTATAACATGCGGTTTGGCCTCAGTGGCCTCCTCTTCATCTCCAGCAATGACAATGCTTCCATCTTTATTCTTGACGCTGGCACTATCGATAGTACCCTCTTCAGGTGCATCTTCCCGCTCAACTTGGGCCTTGTCCTTGTCGTCAACTCCATCATGCTTGTCTTCGCTTTTCTCACCCTTCCCACTACCATCATCAGCAGCCGCAATCTTTCGTTTCTTGACGGGGGGATTAGCTCCTGTTCATTTTTGTCTGTTAGTATATCTTAAGAAAGGTCTAGGTTTGGAGTATAACACTTGCCTTCAGCTTCCTCGGAAGGACCATCTCCTGTTTGTTTCCATCTATTAGTATGGATAACCAAGTTTACATGGCTAACAATGCGAAGCTTGCCTTTCGTCGTCTCAATCAGATCGTCTTTTAACTCATCTTCTTTGCCTTCTCCTTCGTCATCGTCACCGTCCTCATACTGATCCTCGTCGTCATCGTCATCATCAAAGTCGTCGTCTTCTTCATCGTTGAATCTAGAAATAAAAGAGTAAAGTATCAGTCCTAATGCATAAATATTCATGTCATATAAGTACATCCAAATGGACATCCTCTTGAACGCTAGCCGCAAGGTGATCTCATTGCGCGCTACGGATGCCAGTACATCGTAATTCTGTATTCAGCTGTGAACTGTTCGGCAGACACGAGCTTTCGTCTTTCAGCCCACCATCGCGACCAAAATAACGCATTGCCAAAGGTGCGCCTGCGCATTTGGCAGATGCAGTGTTTTGTATCCTGCGTTCTAACAATGCGCAGCATATGACTATCGGGGAACTGGAACTTACTCCTCTTCCTCTTCCTCTTCAGAACCATCTTCGGGAAGTGACAAGAGCTCTTCGTTCTCTTCATCCTCCTCGTCCTGTTTTCTCTTGCGCGTGGAGGGCATGCTTGTGGAAATGAAGGTTAGATCTTGGTCAAGTTATCAATTAGAGCTAAAAAGTATCAAAAGAATGAAAAGTGGTGGCGTCGTTGGTAGCTATTTGGCACGGTTTATTTGTTTCGAGGGAAGAATGGGAAAGGTATGAACATATGGCAAGAATATAAGAGGGAAGACGAAAGATCAACCAAGAACGCAAGCCTCCCAAATCAAAAAGGGCCGCGGGAGTGTGGAAAGACAACTGCCAAGAACAGCCACACTCCTCAACTATTGCTTAAAGTCAGCTTGGCAAAGGCCACTGGTCAACTGCCCGCTATTGCAAGTTAGTCACCTAGTAACTAGCTATGTAGTTATGTATGTATGTATGTACATCTGTACATCCATACAGATAGAAGGACTAACTATGTCTCCTTGTAGAAGTACATATGCAGGACAGTATGTAGTACGAATGTGTTTCTTGTTTCAGACAGCATCTAGTCTACGGCGAATAAGCACGAAGGTATATTACAACGCAGAGAATATGAACTTGCGTGTAGAGCATCGTTTGGCTTTGATATAAAAGCTCTCAAAATTAGAGAGTAAATAGTTTGATTAGAAGTAAACTTAATGGCACGAGGAAACCATTTACTCAAGAAAAAAAAGGGACGGCAAAAAAACCTCATAGATATGGTCGGATTCACGGAAGGCCATTTGTGAGGGGCAGCCTAGTCTATCTCTTGATTGTAGTTGTCCATATTGTAAATAGGGAAAAGTACATAGTTACATGCAACTATGTGTCAATGCTGAGCTGATGTAACGGTGCTTCTGAGTAGATAATCGTGTTAACCCTTGGATTTGTTCACGTGCTCAGAACCCTATTTCTTTGCCTGGCACTTTGCGCGTGCAACTAAAGCATCGGGAATCCATGTCAATCACCATTTTTCTTCGGCATCACAGCCGCAGTAAGCGTCTTGGACTGTCTTGAAAGAAGTCTTGAAGGACACGCCATGTCTTGCCTTGAGATACGTGTCATGGAAATATATTGGATATTGGGGCATGAGCTTGGAGCACGAGGGCTGGAGACAAAAGCCAATGCCAGCTGATGAGTCTCACAACAGTACGTAGCGTAACTCGCACAGTAGACAAGCACATTACATGGAGTAGCTCTTGGATGAAGCTGTTCATTCTCTACAGAATGAGCATTATGTTCACTTGTATGTAACTACTTGTAGCTACTTGGGCAAGAAAAAAAAGGCCGGTGATGTGACAAAATCATTGCATAGTAACATGGTTACTTGTATGTGTATGTATGTAGATACATACATTGTGCCATTTGGAACCGGTACTACACAAATGATTATATTCCCATGTGTGTATGTATAGAGGACTTTGGTTTTATTCAGTGAGTTCTTCGTAACCATGATGTGGGCTTTTTTTTTCTTTTTTTTTTTTTTCTTTTTTTCTCTCAATATCAGCAAACATAGACACACAGGACAGGCTTGTTGACTTTGAGCCAATGAGAGATGGAGAGGAACCGCAGTTAAGCGAGTCTGGGAAGGAACATTTGTATGTATGTGCATGTGAAGACCAAAGGAGACAGCTCCTGGGCAATCTTCGCTCCGCCAGACAGGGAAACTAAACCTAAAGGGAGGAAGTTTAGGGGGGAGGGGTTTTGTGTTTGGCCAGCTTCTATATAACAGCAAGAGGGTTTTGGAAGAAGTTGAGTGAGGATCATGATTGGGATGAGTAGCATGGTTAGTTGCTTAGTTGGACATGGATTTCTCTTTTGTTTTGTTTGAAAGTTTGAGTTTCAACACAAGGTACGGAACGATGCATATAAGTAACGAAAACAATTGGCTCAGAGCTCATTATGCATGTAACTAGCTAATAACCAGTGCTAGCTACTTGCACAAGCAACTATGTAGGCACACACATAGGTCTGGTGGGGCGGTTGTCTGGTGCTAGAAAGAAAGAGAGAAAAAAAGGGGAGGGGACGCGATGGCTGCCTTGGTTTTATCCTCATCCTTATTCTTTTTGTTATTTCTTTTGGTCTCCCTTTGAGCGGCGATGCCGTTTGTATTTGAGTCCTGTCTCCCTTGAAAGTGTGCGTGCGTGAGCCTGCACGTCCTGAAGATGCGCCTGAATATATATTTTTTTCTCTTCTTGCGTTTGGTTGTTTGGTGACGCCTGGTCCAAGTGTGATTGTGTGATTGTGTGATTGTGTCGTTGGATTGAATTGAATTGACTTGAATTTGATTGAATTCAGTTGGTTTCGGTTGTTGTTTTGTTAATCTCATGTTTGGGACAGCTGCAGGAATTGTTTTTTTCTTCTTTTTTGGGAGTTTCTTTGTGGTAGTTGCCCTGCCGGTTGGCCTTCTTCATCTTATCCTCGAGGCCGTTCTTGCCTATTTTGGTCCTGCTGATTCCCCTTCTTCACTACCAACCACCAACCTCATTTGCCTCTGTCCTACTTCTACTTGTTTGTGCTTGGCTTGGTTTTCCGATCTTTCGTCTTTGCTGTCGTACACTACTAGCCTTTCTTCGTTGTCAAGTTTTATTTCCCTTCCTTTAGCGAGGCTATTGTGGTCCTTGTGCAGGCCAAGCCTGGTTCTTCAGCGCGGCTTCTCACCCACCCCCTTTGGCTCTCTTGTCTGTACTTGGGCGAAAATTTCGTAGCCCTTTTCGATCCTGCAGAGCACAGCACAGCACAGCACACACTCTTTGGTGGATGTTGCGGATTGAGTAAACTAATTGATCTGTTTCCGTCGTCTCTGCATTTTGTAAAAGTACGCATGTACATATTTACATACATATATCGCCAGCTTGAAACTTTTCACGTCTTTGACCTTGACAACTACGTCAGTCACGCCCTCATTGGCGCTGACTTTTCTTTGCCTCCGTTGGCCGTCCTCCTGCTTTAGCTTCCGTCAAAACCCAAGCCCAAATAACCCTCGTTCTCCGGCCCGCCGGCTGCCCGGTGTATCTATCGGCTTCCTCGCCAGCTGAGCAATTAAGAAGTTTCTTGTCTTGTACTCGTATAACGACAAGTGCCTGTAGCGAACTCGCCTCTTGAGGCTTGGTCTTGCCGTTGTCATACAACCACAACGAAAACATTCTCCCTTTCTGCCTTTTTCTCGCCGCCCATCTTTCTCTTCTCGTCCATCGACCAACCTTTGATTCTACCATGACCTGACGCTTCCGAAACTCGAGGTTTTCTTCTCGCCTTTGTTTTGGCAGGATTTGTATCTCGCTTGTCTTCAACAAGCCTAGCTCTGCTATTGTACAATTACTTGTAGCCGAGGTCCTGATTGCGTTGTGATTTGGCCTTGATTAGAAAATGTCCGCTCGCCAACGCTATCGGCCAGGCCGCGAGTTTGCGCAGTATCCTGACCGCCAGCCACAGCGCTCAAATCATCCCGGAGGCTTGGGGGACGGCCTAGGCGGGGGCGGCGGTGGCTTCGGGGGGACCTCTGGTAGAGAGGAACAACAGCAACAACAACAAGAGCACCATCACCACACGGCTCACTTTCTAGGGCTTCGACAGCCGAGACATGCGCCCACAATGCAAAAGCAGCAGCAGCAGCTAGAGTCCAAGAGGCCTCTCGCCAACAACAGCAGCCTGTACTCCACATCCAACCACTACCAACCACGCCAAATCTCGCACTCTGGCTTTGACGATCACACACAGTTTCTAAACCAAAATCGCCGCTCACCTCCTCCTCCACATGCGCCCAAGCCTGTGCACCCCGGTGGAAACACCATGCCTCGCTGGGCCAACGCACGGAGCTTTGGGGGAAACGACGCCGCTGGGCTCCTGGCCGTGGATGCCGTGACCAGTGGTGCGGTTGCCGGCGAAAACGACCACATCACGGTTCTCGCTACCAGGATTCACTCGGCGTCTTCATCGGCCTCGTCATCGACAGCAACCTCCTCCAGGATCTCGGGCCAGCTGCCCACACAGGGCCCGGCAGGGCTTCTGGTGGCCACTGGCACTGGTCCTGAGGCACAGGCCCAGGCACAGACGATTTCTGTTCCTGCTTCTGTCAATCCTGGGCTTGGGTCTGTGGGGCCCTCATCCGCTGCTAATTTGGCTGAGATGATGAGTGAGACAACTGCGGCCTCATCCCTGTTGGCGGTGCAGGTGGTGCCAGGATCAGGATCAGGGCCAGGATTCCAGCAGCAGCGGCAGCACCAGGAGCACCACAACCACCACCACCAAGTCAAAACAACACCCGCCTGGGCTGCCACTTCGACCCTGCCTGCTGCCGCTGTTTCTGGCCCTGGCCCAAAACACCCGCTAACCCTCAGATTCGATCACGGTGATGCTTCTTTGTCTCCTGTTGCCTCCCCGTCTGCCGCCTCTCACTTCCCTCCCTATCCCTCCCCCATTACCCCTGGCCACCCTCACGTGCCCGTGCCTCTCGCTGCTCTTCCTCTTCCATCTCCGACAACTGCGTCCCCGCTCAATAATCTCGCTCATCCGTCCGCCGTTCTCGTTGAAAACTTCTCGCGTCCCCGCAAGCACAGCATCCGGACTGCGACCCCCGAGCCATCACCGCACAGTGGTCCCAACTTTGCCTGGCCTTCTACAGGCTCCGCCTCAACCCCAACCCAAACCCCAGCCCCAATCAGCTCGACGAGTGCTGCTCAATTCGCAAACCCGTCTCCTGCAAATCCCAGTTTGATCTCTCCCGCGGCCGAGGGCCTCACCTCCTTCCCGCCTGCCGCTCCAACCATGTGGCCACGCCCTCGTGCCACGTCCAACTCGTCGGCTGTTTCGACTGCTTCGGCTACCGAGTACTACGACTCTCGTACCGGCCGGTCCCGTCCTCCCATGGGTGGCAGTGGTAGTGGTGTCCTAGCTCCTTCTGGCTATTCCACTCGGTCTCCTATGCCGCAGCCATGGATGGCCAAGGAAGCCTCTCGCTCGTCCTTTCGCTCACAGGCTTCTTCGGCCCAAGTAACATCGCGCACCGAAGAAAGCAGCATCCGCACCAGGGGCACGCCCGTCAGCTCTCTATACAATGAAGAGACACAAGATGACTCCATAGTTGACGACGTCATGGGCATGTACTACCAGGGCTTTGCCGACTCTGACGTTGAACCCACCACCAACGACGACGACGATGTCGACAACCGGGCCGAAGACATCATACACGACGGCCAGGGTCTCAGCTATGCGAGCGCCCGTGGTGCAAGCAGCACCAGAAAAGTCTCAAATACCATCCATGACCACAACAACTACAACAGCTATCGAGTCTACGACCTCACCCACGACCTGTCCCATAGCAATATTCGCAATGACCATGATCGCGATCAGAAATACTATGACGCTTCATCTCAGAGACAGACCCCTTTGCAGCGGAGCCGCACCTCGGGCGCTGAACCAACCTCGCACCAACGCCCGCGTTATACCAATTCCGGCCCGGAAGTTCCCCTCCCACAACCCGCCACCCCACAATATCGAAAAAATCAGTCATCACAAAGCTCTGGAACTCGTAATGTCACCCCGGTAGAATCATCCTCTCATCAACTCGCCAGCTTGAGCTCGAAACGACAGCCCGCAGCATCTGCGTCTTCCAACACCAATAGGGCGCCTCCCAACGCCGCATTTCATAACAACCTCACACCCGAACACGCTTCTGGGCCCCGTCGCCCCCGACCTCGATCCTCGTCTGTCCCACCCAACATGACTATGATGTCGCCTGGTCTCACCAAAAACCCCGAGCTCCGCGACTCTGGAAAGTCTCTCGGCCTGGCAAACAACAGCAACAACAACCCCAGCGCGGGCAAAAGAGCCGAGGCTTCGGATCTCAATACGCCCATCCGATCTCCTACCCTACTTAGCAAGACGCCGACCATCAACACTCCAATCTCGCGCGCGCCCACCCCGCCACCGCCCGATTTGCAGCCAGCACCGGCGCAGATAAAGCCCGAAGACCCCCTCGCACGCGACCGCTATGGATTCCGCAAGGAAAACCAGTACATTACGCGCGAGACCTACGACAAGTGGAACGAGGGCTACACGCAGTACCTGGCGCGGCGCCGCAAGAAGTGGAATGTATACATGAAGGAGAACGGGCTGATGACGGAGAATCCCACTCGTTTCCCAACGCGCAATGCCAAAACCAAGCGCTTTGTGCGCAAAGGCATCCCGCCCGAGTGGCGCGGGGCTGCGTGGTTCTACTATGCAGGCGGGCCAGCAATGATGGCTAAAAACTCTGGCGTCTATGATAGGTTACTCAGACAAAAGGCCAAGGACATTGACGCTGAAGCCATTGAGCGTGATTTGCATCGTACGTTTCCCGACAACATCAAGTTTCGCCCAAATGGCGTTTCGGCTCTCAGCAATACGACCGAAATCCAAAAGCACATGGTCGGCGACAAGGCTGCCAATTCCAACGTCGAGACACCCATAATTTCGGCTCTACGCCGTCTGCTGTTGGCCTTTGCCGTATACAACCCGCAAATAGGATACTGCCAGAGCCTCAACTTCTTGGCGGGCCTATTGCTGCTGTTTATTGACTCTGAAGAGCACTGCTTCTGGCTACTAAATGTCATTACAAACTGTTATCTGCCCGGGACACACGAGACAAGCTTGGAAGGCTCCAAGGTTGACCTTGCCGTCATGATGTCGTGCCTGTGCGAAACTATCCCGGACTTGTTCCACAAACTGGTCGCAGAGCCCGACGATGACACCATGCGCCTCGGAACGGCGGCCATGGCCGAGCGCGCGCGAGCGGCTCGCAAGGTGCGGCCCAAGAAGCGAGACCCAATCAGCGTCCTGGGCGACCGGCTGCCACCCATTACGCTCTTCATGACGTCATGGTTCATGAACTGCTTTATCGGCGTGTTGCCTATTGAGACCACGCTGCGCGTCTGGGACGTCTTCTTCTGCGAGGGCTCCAAGAGCTTTTTCCGTGTTGCCATGACAATCTTTCGTGCTGGCGAGACGCAAATCCGTACGGCGGACCCAATGGAGATATTCCCTGTCGTCCAGGGCCTGCCGCGGCGGCTGATTGATGCCAATGCCATTCTCGAGCTCTGCTTTCGCCGTCGTGGCGGTTTCAACAATATCACCCAGCAGCTCGTCGACGAGCGGCGCGCTGAGGCCCGCAGGCTGGGCGAGGTTGAGCGTCGCAAGCAAGTTGAGGTCGAGGCCGAGCCTGCACCCTCAAAGAGCCGGCTGGCAATGCCATTCGGGGGGCCGCGACGACGACAGGGCACGCATGCATAATGGAGCCCAACAAAAGTGACGGGGCCAAGTCGTGCCTATGCCATCTTCATCTCTCTCCACGCCATATCGCCCTTGCATTGTGCTTCCTGTCATCCTTCACTTCTCTCTAACCCGATGCCACTTTGGCTTTCCATCTTCTTTACTTCTTTCTTAAGATACCCTTCTTTCGTTATTGTTTGGTTATTTCATGTTCTTTGTTCAGGTAACATAGCTCCGGGTTAAGCAAATAAAAGTTGCACTCTTTCTTTTCTCCTTGTTTAGTTGTGGACGGCGCTTCTCTTTGTCCTGTTCTTCTTTTGCCGGCCGCCCTCTAGCTAACCGCCATATTTTGATATTGTTCCTTTGTTTCTCGGTCATCTTGCGCATATTTCTTGGCCTGTTCTTCTCGTGGTGTTCTCTGTTTATAGACTCAATCCAAAGCATTATTTTACGTGCACTCACTCCCTATCGCACGTGGTCAGCCGCTTAGTTGCGTGTCGGGCTCACTCGTTATGAGCTCAACATTCGTCTAGTCGAAATATCATAATAACGGTAATTATAACAAAGCAGATGAGATGCATGAGCAAATAAAGCAAAACAACGTAGCAATCATATCACGTGACATTCTAAGAGAAAAGACTCCTGGTGCTTCTACTTCTTGGGGCAAACCAAACTCCTTGCTGTCTGTCTATTGTGCATATCCACTGCGACTGTTTGTTTACAGTGGTACAAGTGTCCCTTGCTCCTCGGCCAGCACATGCATTCACGACCCCGCGTGTGTCTTGGTCATAGAGGCAGCCATGGAATCAAAGGCCGCGCGGTCGGTCTGGAACTGGTTCGCGATGGCGGCGTCCAGCGGGTCGTCGGCGTTGGGTTCGACCAAAAGGGAGCGGATCGACTCGAGGACCGACGCCACGCGCGTGTTGGGCTTCCAGTTCTCGCTTTTGAGCAACCCCAAGCACACGTTGCCCTGGCCGTCGTTGGTAACATTGGGGTGGTAGATTGGCGTGACGAACTTGACGACTGGCGGTTTGAAGGGGTAGTCTGTCGGCAGGTTAATGTGGATAGTAAAGGCACCGCCGGCGTAGGGTGTGTTCTCGGGGCCGGTAATGGTGCAGGTCCAGGTATGGAGCACATCATTCAAGAGGGAGACGGAGATTCCCGGCAGCGGGTTGGCCGTGATGTCGGCGAGTTCCTGAAGGGAGAAGCGAGTCAGCAGGGAGAATAAGGCGAAGAAAGGGATGAGGATGGGGGTCCAAGATACGGGCGGCCAGCTCGCCGGCTCTATGCCTCAGATCTATGCCAGATCCGTGTCCACGGTACACTACACTACGTACCTTGTTGATGCGTTTAGTGCTCGCCATTGTGGGCAAGGCGGTCGGTCAGCTGGCGAAACAAAAAAACAAAAGACGAAAAGTGTCAAAGAGTTGAAAGAAATGGAGGAGGAAAGGGAAAAGAAAATAGTTCCCAAAACAAGACTGGCGATGTTCCAGGCGGCAAAATAAAGATGCACTCAAACAAGGCTGCGGTCAAAATCAAGGAGAGTGCTGCTTTAAGTAGTTACTGTCCCACGACCCAGACCCAAATCTCTAATCAGGAAGGAAGCTTAGGCAAAGAAACTGCTGGGAAGGAGCTGGACGCAAATGGAAACAGAAGCTACAGAATGGGAGTAGTTGCCGTCCTTCTTGGGACAAAATTAGAACATCGCATCTGGCCAATAGGGTTATATCCAGTAACGAAGCGCGGGGTCAGGGTTTCGGGGTCCTTCGAGGAGGGGCTCAATCGAGTTCTGTATGTGTGTATCCATGTACCTTTGTACATTGACAATCAACACCTAAAATAGTGGCGATAATTAGTTGGCTTTAACTAGCCATGTGTGCATAGCCTTTGTCAATACTAGCCATTCAATGTGATCAGACACCATCTATAATTGCAGCCTAATTCAGCCCAGGACGTCATACATGGGTTACCCAATAGCTAACTACCACATGATATGTATGCAACTATGTACATATGTACATATGTACATATATACAGCTAACTACACACGAAGACATGAATAGTTACCAACTTTGTTTCCCCAGGCTTTCACCTCTCCTTCTAATTACCCTTAGTTACCCTATCGTTTGGTCTTCTTCATCTTCTTCATCCTCCTCGCCTTCGTCATCGGCTTCAACACCATCCTCTGCTTCTTCTGGTAGCTCGAGCTCAATATCGAGGGTTGGCCCGTCGTAGTGCGCATCACTGTCGGTGTCATCATCGTCATCTTCATCGTCGTCATCGTCGTCATCATCGTCGCCAATGTCCTCGGACTCCCCTTCTTCGGCTTCATCAGCCATTGTACCAGGTTGAATCTCCGTTATACTTTCATTCTGATCCCCATCTTCTTCAGCTTTAGCCTCCATTCTAGCACCGGATTCTAGCTTGGGCTCGGCTTCGGATTCAGGCTCAACTTCCATTTCACCCTTGCTCACTTCCATCTTCTGTTGGTACAACCCATCGTCATTGGTGGTATCAGCTTCAATCTCCAAGTCCTTATTGTCAGAGACTGGCCCTTTACGTACCAAATTTGGAAAAAGAATGGACATGGGCGGTGGTGCATCATCGTCATAGTCGGGCGGGATATCACTAAGGTCGCTTTCCAAGTATGAGTCAGCAGCCTCAGACTGTGAGTTCTCTCCAAACTGGGGAGTGTAGTTGGGTCCCAGCTCCGCCCCAATAGGATCTGTGTCACCAAGTGCTGTCTCGTCGCCCTTGTTATCCATGTCATCATTGTCGTCGCCAGTGTCGCCATCCTCGTCGCCGTCGTCATCGCCATGGCCACCACCATCGCCTTCGCCATGATCATTACCTGCGTCGACCGTCACATCCCTAATGACAGTGTCCTGATCATCCCCGCCAACTGGCGATGAAGAATGTTGCCGGCTACGGGACCGTGACTTGCTAGTCGCGTTTGCCGCCGTATTGACAGTGGACTTGGGATTGCTTCCGATTAAAGCGTCGGTCAAGGTACTTATGATCTGCTCAGCCTTCCGGATAATGTCGGGCCTGCGGGCCGTAGTACGGCGTGTCTTGGGAATAGGGACGACAGGAGCTTCGGGGGGTTGGCTATTTTCAGCCACAGGCGCCCCGCCATTCTCACCAGTCCCAGTCATAGTAGCATCATCATCGACAGATTGATCATGGGAGATTGTCGGGGCCTGTGGTAGTACGGAAGCCTTCTCCTTTTCAACAACGGTCAGGAGCTTGGGACAGTCATTGCTACACTCCGAAAAGACACGTGAAAAAGCATCGACGATTAGGTCGTCAATGCCACCAGCCTTAAGAAGACCGGAATTGAGCTTCCGTAATTCCACAGCATCCTTGAGGCATGCCAAAGAGGGCAATAGACTTGGCTGGCTTCCAGATTGCTGATCGTCAGTAGGGGATGCTGAATCGATAGTTGTGACTGCCCATCTAATAATCATGTCAACCACTTTGTCTAGTTGATCCAATGTCCAAGACTTGAAGGGCTCTTCCTCGGCCTGCGGTGGAATCTTATACACTTTGCGGAGAACACGCATATGCTCCATACAGCACATCTGCCAAAGCTCCGTAAAATGGTAAAAGTCGGCGCCCTTCTTTCGAATACGCCGGAGGATGAGCTCCAAGTTTTCGTGGTCTTTCAATACCGCTAGCAACCGCACCATGAAGCGTGTGTAGCGTTCGGTATATACATAGTGTCGACCAGCGCGTTCAGCATCGCACTTCCAGACATTCATGACCATTGTCTTGGTGAACATGGAGTCGCGCAGCACATTGAATGCGGCCCTGGCCTGCATGAAATCAATAACGCCGCCTGCTTCCATATCCTCTCCAAGCAATGTAGATGCCTGGCGAATAATCAACCTGTGCTGCCAGTTGCTCTTATCTTTGTCACGTAGTAGACACAGACTTCGAATCGTGTAGCTCTCCCACCAGTCCTCTTCATCGTCATCACCATCGCCTTGTGGAAGTTCATGGCTTGTTATACTCTCGTCATCATCGCCATCATCACCGCCTCTTTGTCCATGTAGTGGGACTCCAAAAGGTTGTTTTGATAACATCAAGGCCGCATCTATGGGTGACATGTCACCGCGAGACACCAGCTTCATTGTTACTGTCAATATCTTGTAGTGTGGTTCAAGAATCGGCGCACAGCGGCTATTCTTGGCACGTGCAGAAACCACGCCCACTGACCTTTGTAGAGCCTTCAATAGCATTGCTACCGTCGGTCGGACAACAACAGTGTCTTTATTGCTGTTACCAATATCTACGTCTGTGGCCTGGTACATCTTCCAGAGACACTTGGCGTACATATAGTGACTCTTCCAGTCTTGAGGCTTGAGCATTATAGCACGCTGGAACATTTGTGCCGCGAACTTCCACACTTTGTAAGGGGTCATCTCCTCATGAGCCTGTTTCTGGAAGGTATCATAATTGGAGAGTTCGATAAAGAATCGCTGGCAGTCAGCGTGGCGGAAAACATCCATAGCAAACGGCTCTCTGGATGATGAGTATAGTCTATAGCCAAAGCAATAGTACAAATCAAAGATGCTGTCGATTTCGAGCCCCTGTAGACTACGGTCCTTGCACTCAAGTAAGCCTAGACCATTTTCTTGACGCCGCTTAAGATATGACACAAGCCAAGATCTCTCAGTCCATGAGTATGATAGTGCTAATGTGTAACAGTGAATGGCCTGTCTTTGCAGCTTCACGAGATCCGGACGGTCTCGGTTCATGCGGTCAGCAGTCCAAAGTACTGCCTCATCTAACTCGTAGTCGAAGCATTGTGCAATTCGGAGCCAGCAGTCCCAGCGGTCGGGTACAAACTGTAGTTGCTGGCGAAAGTAAGTCGTGGCAATGCGAAGATCATCAATGGCTCCTGGGGTTTGACGCTTCATAAGCTCAAGCGAAGTAAACCGGGCAAACGCCATCATACCCAGGAGGTGGTACCAGCCATGGCGTGCCAGTACCCAATCGGGCGTCGACTTGACCGTGACAGCATTGAGCATGAGTGCTCCATTCTCAGCTTGGTACAAAGGCAATGCGAGGATTGGTCGCTTCATGAACTCGGTATAGTTGCGGATGTTGTGAATCATGGGAGCGAGTGCCTTGCTTTGGCCCATGGCCTTTTGCAATTGTTCAATGGCCGCTTTCAGGTCACTGCGAAGAAGGTCTTTCATGGGCATCGCTTGGGCCAATATCATAATGCGCTCTACTAGCGCCAATGCGTGCTTCCGCTCCAGCTCAATGGGAGCACAATTGTGTTCTTGCACCTCCCAAAGACCCACACCAAGACGAAGACCATAAAGGTCGTAGAGCACCTGGCCAAGGTAGTCTTCCCAGTTGTCAATTGTACTAAACTTGAGTAATTCCTGGCGCATGAGCTGTAGGAATATCTTGTTGGATGCGCGACAGTACTTCCGAGGGCCAAGCGACTGGTGAATTGCGGCAAGGTAGTCAGCCAGTTCGGTCTCAGGATGGGGGAAGACTTCAGGATGTGTTTGAACTCCAAAGCGCATTAGTGTGTATAAAAGGCACCACAAACGCACTTGTAGATATCTTAGCTTCGTTAAGAAGGCTTGGAATGCGTTGTTGTGGGTCTTTTGGCTAACCATCCCGATGCGCACTTCATCTTCAAGCATGGCCACGTTGTGTAGAAACACAACAGCGCGAGCCACTGCGCTGCATGATGCCCTCAGATGATCGACATCAATGATATCAAATGGATCGCTACCATTGGTTGATACATGCATGTTTAAAGCCATATTGAGCGTAATGACTACCAGATCGTCAAGGAACTTCAGTGGTTTGGCAAGGGCAAGGGCACGTAGTTCCGGGGATGTCTGTGTAATGCTTGGGCTTGTAAGCTCCCCAACAAGCATTTCGATGCTACGAAGATTGCATGAAAACTCTTTGGATACGTAGTCAATACTGGAATATGCTTCCGCGAGTCGTGTCCACATGAACAGGCGGACCTCAACATCACTACTTTCCATAAATTTCCATAGATCGCGCAATCTCTGGCTGGCGCAGTTTACTATTGGCATCGACTCTTGAGAAATCTCACCATTAGCAACGATAGCTGCGTTGCTACCGGCGTCAGAGTCGGGAATGGAAATAGCTACAGCTACCGTTTGGGGATTAAGGACAGGCTCAAGACTCTCAATAACGTGGACAGGGTCTTTTATCTCATCCTGGAATATTCCTAAAAAGAAGTCCATGGTGGTCAGCTTAGAAATTTCGCGATCAGCAGCAGCCCCAGACATTGAACCAAGGAAGTTGTTGTTTGGTAAATCAAATCCTGGCAAGTCATTATCGACAAAAAGATCGCGTAGCTCCATCCAACTGGCTAAAATATGATCATGGGTGGTGCCTTCCACAGCCAGAGCTAGAGTTGCCACTGACACCCACACAAGCCGAACTGTGAGAGGGTCATCATGAGGGTTGCTCACTGGGCTATCAAGACATAGTCCACTACATAGGCTCTGCCATCGGGAAACCCGGATGCCGACTTCAGCGAGTCGGTCATTGGAGGTTGCAGCTCCGGCACGGATCAGGACTCCGTAGACCTCAACATGCAGTTCAAGTAGCATTTGAGCTACGGCACGAGTTTGCGTCCAGGCTGGGCTGCCGGCTATCTCACGACCGCCATGCAGACAATCTCCTGCAATGCGTTCATAGAGCGGGCCATCAAGGCGACTAACCAATTGGACCACTGTGTTCTTGGTCGCATCAGGCCAATGTTGACTCAAGTATGTAGTGCTGATGCGCCGCAGCCATTCAAACACCATATCTGAGCAGCACCACCACTCATCACAGACGCGCTGCTGGAAAGCAATTAAGCCCTTTGTTTCGTGGAACTCTGTCGGTTGTCTCTGTTGTGTGGCACTAGACTTGGAGTATTCCAAAAATGACGACAGGCTCAAACTCATGCCTTTTTTATTGATCATGAAACGCACAGCTTCTTCCTTGTACACCAGTAGCATAGTCTGGAGCTCATCAACACCAAGACTGGTCATCTTTGTAGAGCGATCTTCGGAGGCGCAGACCTCGATCATCTCATTCAGCTGATCCATGGCGGATTTGTCGGTTACACCCAAGTTTTCCAACATGTTCTTGGTCATGTTAAAGAGATTCTTGTCAGCCGCCTGTATCGGGGCAAGTTGGGCGGCAATTCGTATGGAAGGGTCCTCGATTTCTTCCACAGTCTCGCGCCTTCTAGTGCGCTTGCTACGCTTCTCCATCATGGTTTCTTCCTCTGGCTCGGCAACTCCAGCTACAGACTGGGATCGTTTACGAGATACTTCGTTAGCTGAAGTTGCAAGTGCTTCTGGAGATTTTTCTATAATCAGGGGTACAATGGTATCGTCGGCACCACCTTCCCCTTCTGTAGATTCAATGGTTGTCACGGCTGCATCTGTCTGAATAACTGAGTTTGCAGATGGCTCCTTTTCTTCTTGGACAACATCAACACTGGGGGTTCTCATGTCTTCATTCTCTTCTGAAAGGTCGCCAAGGTCTTCTAGTTCCTCAAGAACAAGTTGGATACGATCAGCTGTGGCGCCATATGTGGTCCAGTACACGAGAAGCGCTATGCCCAGGTTTGTCCAAGATGCCTCTTGAACTACAATGGTATGTTCACTGGCTTTGGGAACAAGCTGACAAGTAGGCGCTTCTGCCTTTGTTGACCGGGAAAAGATTGGAAGAAATGGGATGGGATCGAGACAATTTCTTAGAAGTATGGGCAGCTCCTGCTTTATCCATGGAGACATGACAGGGTGCGACAATGCCATGTCATCACCCAAGTCTAGGAGGCTATTTTTAAGCTGTTCTCCTGCAAGACTCTCTGCTATAGATGGCGGTTCTATTTGCATGACAGCTGGATCATCTTCTAATTCAATTGCAGACTCAAGACAATAGCGGGCTGTTCTCTTGCTCTGGAGGTACGCCGCCACTCGCGCTGTCTTGCGCCACAACTCGGCATCTGATGGATCGCGGTCCAGTGCTGCGGTGAAGTCCACCAAGCATAGTTTTGCCTGTTGGATGGTTTCGGGTCGGGCAAAAAACTCCGAACGGGATGTAATAGCAATCTTGGCCTCGTGGCGTATCTTATCGAGATGGAATTGGCCACGATTCTTGTGCGCCAGGTAGAGAGCCTGAGGCAAGCTTGTTCCGGTTCCATCAGAGTCTACAACAGCAAGGTCAAGAAAGGATGGCTGATCAGGTTGTCGCTCTGCTCTTTCGTACTCGGTGGCGGCTTCAGGGTAGTTGAATATTTCGGACTTGAAGAGATCGGCGTATGCCTCGGTAGCGACCGTGAACGAGGCGGGACCTTGGGCATGAAGCTTGAGTGCGTATTGGAAGAGCTTCAGGGCATCGTCAACCTATGGCAGACAAATTCGGTTAGAGCTGGACACGGGGACAATAGTAGGGTTCAGGTAGCACACATACATGAAGCTCGCGGATTGTTTCCAACTCATTTTCGGCGACCTCCTCAGCCTCGATGTTGATGGCCTGGAATGTTGGCTGCGTATAGAAAGGAATTTTAGTAGTGAGGAAGAGATGGATGCACAGAAGAGATATCTACAAACCATTGCGGCCCGTAGGGTGGTTGTGGACTGGGAAAACAAAATTGGCGCCTAGGGAGTAACAGATATGCTGCCAGCGAATATGTGGTGGACAGTTTCGATCATGTGCAGAGAAACACGGCAACTTAGATGCGAGGGAATGGCGACATATGGTGATGCAGCAGGGTCGGCGGACGGATCGAGAATATGGCAACTTGAGAAGCGAGGTCAGGACAGCGGTTGAGTGAAATAGTTGGAACCTGGCCAAGTCGAGTAAGTCCGCTGGGGCTGGAGGCTGTGTGGTGCGGGGAACAAAGACCCAATCGCTGGCTTATTCGCTTCTTTTCGTCATTGATTGAGTGCCGACTTTTGCGAGTGGCTGTGTGTATGTGTGTTGTGTACTACATGCAGACTACAACTAGCCGACTACTCTCTAGAATAGACAAAAGCACTGTGACACGAGCGCGTGCGCGTGCGCGTGCGCGTTGCCACGTTGTGATCCGTTGCTTATGTAAGCCTCGACTTTAGTCGTGGGGGCCTTTCACCTTTGTGGCGCAGAAGGCTGGAGTGTGGCAGCTCTGCTGGGTGTCTGTGATTGGCTAGCTGCTCTATGACTCTTTGGCCGAGTTACCTCTCCATGACATCCGTCCATGCTCTGATACCAGCTTGTGGCGTTGGCAGTGCAGTCAGCACCATTGACCTCCCTTCCCAAAGAACCCAAGAAACCACCCGCCCAACCCCGTGTTTGGCCGTCTGTAGGGTTGTCTTCTTTCGACACAAACACCATTGTTGCAGGCCAGCACAACCTTTACGCCCTTCTTACATCTGGCTTGCTTGCTCAATGCTTGAACCCCAGTGCGGTGCTGTTCACAACACAACATCACAAGTCAAGTTGCTGCCACCTCCCACCTAGCAGTTTGCGCAGTCAACGACACACAGCTCTCTTCTGTAGCTTGACATAGCCCACTCGACCTCCCATTGCATTGTCCAATCTGGGCCTATCTACCAAGCACTATTGTTGCAGCCGCCCATTCCACTCGCTCACCAGACTACCCATTGGGCACTACTCCCGCCCGCTCAGGCAGTTCTAAGTCGCTCTCGCGAATCGTCGCTGCGCTGCTCGTGTCGATTACCCCTCACGTAATCGCCTTTGTTCTTCACGATGGTTGTGCCAGCTGTTCCAGAGTCAGTCCCATCATGATCCAATCCCGTCTCCCAATCAAAGGAATGATGCTAACAACAGTCTTCGCTCTATAGACTGACTGAAGAAGTCCTACACGAGTCCGTCGATGCCAGAACAGAATCCCTCGTAGCACTGCGCGAACTCGGCCCGCCTGATCTGGTACATCTTGTGCGCCAAGGCGTCCGCAACCCGGGAAAACAAATTGGCATCTACCACCATGTGACAGGTGTTGACGCCTCATCTTCAGCGAGTCTGGCAGCATACATCAACACCCTAACTTACAAAGAAAGCGGCTCGCAGTCGCAGTCACAAACCAAGATTGCTGAGGGTCTTTACTCGTACGTGGCCATTGGTGGACTATTGGGGTTCCCTGCATACACGCCTGTCATGTGAGCTAACTTTGCTTTCAGTTGTTATAATGCGTTTTCAAGAGTAGACATGCGCGTCCACGTCGCTATACCTGGTGGCGTGGAAAGTTATTGTATTGACGAACGAGGAGGAAAGCGCAAGACCACAGATGAAATGTGGCTCGAGACCTATCTTTGCAGTGTACTGCGCGCGTATTTTTACGCCGATGATGGTACTGGAGAGGTCACGCGCAAAATTATGGGCGTTCGGCGCTTTAACCCTGTCACCAATACCGAAACCGAGCACCGTTTTCTTAACGCCGCCGATCAGCTTTTCTTCAGAGGTAAGCAAATAGTCTCTCTTTGAGGAAAAAAAAAGGCATCATGGGATTAATATACTAACCTAGTTTGTCCACCAGGCTGGCAGCTGGGTTCTGACTCGGTCGTTCAGGTCCCCAATATTGTCTCGAACCATCTTACCACCGGTCTTTTAAAGTACTTCCACACCACTGGGCGTTATGCTTCTGGTATTAATCTATTCGAAAAGCTACGGTCCCACAACGTTGAGGTTGCTTCCCTTTTGGCCAAGGTTCTTTTCATGGGTAACGAGGAAGTCAAGGGCATTCGAGTGCTTCATCAAGCTCTAAAGGAAAGTCCCATGGACTACGTAATGCTTGATGCCCAAGCTGAATTCCTTCTCCAAAAGGCTCTTAAATCCGAAACCCCTGAACTCAAGTCGGAACGTCTTCAAATGGCACTGGCTTGTGCTGATAGAAGCACTATCGCCGCGCCTAGTGAATTTGGAACCTGGGCTCGCCTTGCCCAGATCTATGTGGCCATGGAAGACTGGGAGCACGCACTTGCCATTCTCAATTCATGCCCAATGTTCACATATCAGGATAAAGATGCTCCTTTGATTCCCGAGCCAAAGGATGTCTTTCTCCCTGTGCTTCCGGATAGCAGACTTGACGAAATTGACAACGAAAACGAGCAGCGATTTGATCAGATTGATCCCAGCCTTCTCAACCTACGTGCAGCTACATACAAGGGCACTTTTAAAGAAGCTTATAAAATCCTCACCGAAATGACGGCTCAAATCGGCTGGGACCAGTTGCTTAAAATTCGCAGCACCGTTTTTGTCATGGAGGAGGAGTACCGTACAGAAAAGAAAGAGACGACAACCCCCAGTCAGCCTCAAACCCGAAATGCGAGCACCGATGGCGTGCGGGGTAGCAAAGATAGTCAAGCCAATTCTGATGCAGAGTCGAGTATTGACGAAACTATTGAACGGCCAGACAACGAGGTTGTTGATGACTCGGTTGTAGAAGGATCGCTTGACGAGGAGCCCACTGGTCAAGACCAGGTTGATCCGGATTCAAAGACAGACAATAGTCCCGACGCCAATTCATCAGGCCATGACGAGACCAAGACGAATGGGGTCTCAAATGATGTTGAAAAGCCGACAATTGCCATCAATGCCATAATGGATGAGGTAAGTCCGAAGCGTCGCCATTTCATTACACTCACCGAGCCGGTGAACCACTAAACTACCAGTGACTAACCCCTATATGCTATTTCGCATCTTATAGCCAAAATCCTCTTCTAATCACTTGTCAAAGCTCAATACCAAACGGCTTTGCGAACGGTGGTTAGATAGCCTTTTTATGGTGCTATACGAAGATCTCAGAGTATACACCATATGGCGTACGCAGATGGCCCAATACCGAGCGCAGTCAATGCAGTACCGCAAGTCTGCTGAGGAGTGGGAAATTCTTGGTGCCCTGGCGGAACGCCTCCAGCACACCGATGAAGCAGTCGAGGCATATCGCGCATGCCTTTCTATGCGTTTTTCTCCCAAGGCACTCAGCGGGATTTCCCGTGCCTTTGAACGCACGAAGAGCACACGAGAAACTGTCGGGGCTCTGATCCGACTAATTACCTGGCAGTACCGATGGTACTCGGATTTTTCACCAGAGCTCCTGCGGACGATTCGTATATTGATTGAGGAAGAGGGCGCTTTGAAGGTGCGCAGTATTATACAAGCAACCAACTTGCCACAGAACGTCCTGGATCTTACCCATCAATACGCAGCCTTGTGTGCCACATTCCGGAGCAGTGGCACGGATGGTTAGGCAAGACGGAAAAGCAAGGACACTCGCCCCTTGTCTTTTTACTTGCTTCTTTGGGGGCAAAGAAGTTTGCTTGGGGCCAGGGTAATTACAACATGTCAGTACTTGTATAACTAGTAGTCAGTTGGTACTTGTAAACATGCTTGTCTTGTCGGAGGTCTGAAATTACGGAGCCCTGGGTTCACTTGGCCAAGCATTGAATAAATCTGATATTTCCTAGGATTCCCCGACGCATACATCTTTTTGTACTTGGAGTCTAAAAATAAACGCGAATCCCCGCTGTGTTTTGCTTGTAGCTACAGGTACTTGTATGGTACGGTACGGTACTACATATGCACCCCTGGCTATCACGGCTTACGACGTGTTCTGTCTTCTCTCCCCCAAGATCTTCCTCTTTTCATCACGCCTTCTTGCCGGTCGCCGAGTCGGACTTTTTTCTTCCGATCAAGCACCCAGCGTAGATACTTGCGCTTCTTCGATGTATCAACTACCCGCTTTCAAAAGACGCACTGTACAAGGTCAAAGCTACTGTGTACTTTCTACTCGTAGTGGACGGGTCCGAATTAATCAGTTAACTATGCGGACTTCGCTGACCATGCAGTAAGGCTAGCCATCACCAACAGCATTTATGTGATTTTATTGTGCGTTCCCGACTGGTGCAGTACAACTACTTGGATGTCAACATTCACTTTGAAATAGTGTTGGTACTATGTCGTAACATGAACGGCCCCGGCACGGAAGGTAGGAGCCTACCTGCCGCTTGTCCTTTCGTTTGTTTGAAGCTTTTCCTCGCGTACGTACGTAGAGTAGTTAGTTACTGCAACTACAGTCTCCACTTTGAACGTACGTATTTACACTTGCGCTAGTTAACTAGTAGAATGCAAGTCCAAGATCATATGTCTCGGTCAGAGAAGGTCAAAAGAAAAAAAAAAAAAAAAAAAAAAAAGGGGTTTATGCTTCTAAATGCACATTCGGCCCAGGCTGACGTTGATTCTCATCCGAAGATTCCAATGTTGCTAACTAGTCAAATTTAGGTTTGCCGTTGTAGCGAAGCTTGGGGCCCTGAACAATTCTTGGCTTGTACTTTGCCTTTGCACAAAAGCGGCCTCGAGTAATTTTGCCGAAACTGGAAGGATGCGGACTTGGACGTAGGCTAGCTTGGAGCACAGGACCCGGCGCTGAGTTGAGGTGGGGCGAGGCTGAAATTGACAAGGTTAGTAGTACATCTTGTATACCAGTATGTAATATGTAGGCAAGTCATGGCCTGACTTGTGGATGAAGAACAAATCCTTCCTATGACAGGAAGGGCATGAGACATAGGCATTCCCGATGCACGGGGTAGCCTTCCCTGTAGTTGGGAGTGGGAGGGGAGCACCTGTAATTGTCCATGTTGGTGGGTACTGTATGCTGCACCACCCACATGTCAAAGGGACCTCATGTCAAATGCAAAGCAAGTCCAATGCGTATTGACAAGGTGAGTGCGGATGCACGTGTATTCCAGTATGTATTTATCTATCAATGTGCCATCAGTTGGGACTTCTTTGCTTGTACGAATGTAAACTCAACAACAAGCAATGGGCTACACTAGACAGTCTAGTATCCATATGAATCACATATTCAAGTTGCCGTTAACCAGTCCGTGACTTATCGCTTATATCGGGGCCAAGTTTGTGATGGTAGTACACCCACTGTCAACAGATTGGTACACATAGATACGCAGCTGTCCAACTCATCGGCACTTGTACCCGTATAACCGTTCGACAAGTTTTACAATAAGTGGTAGCCTCACTCGTTTGGGGGTACATGTGGGCGCCATGTAAGTGCAAGTGCTCCTAGTGTGCATATGTACATGACTATTTAGGAGTCTTTTTTTTTTGGGTCTTTTTCTCTTTTTCTTCGTGACTTTCAGGGCTCATATCAAGTTCATGACACGAGATCGCCCCTTCTGGAAGGTCATAGAGCGTGCCGCCAAGGCGGGAATTTTCTTGATAACTTCTATAGTGTCCTCTCTGGATATTGTGAACATTGTGCCATATCGCTGTAGGATCTATACATGCAGCGAACATCAGCTCAAACCTGACAAAGACGAGTTGTTCCAGGACGCCCTGCTTCTTTCTAGGTCTCGGGCCCAGTGGTAAGGACATGTTATGGTGAAGAGGTCCGTGCCAACGCATACGCACACATACATAAATGCTGTGTTTATCAGAGGGACACAGTGGGGGGGAGTTTGCCACAGCCCCTGGCCCTAGGGTAAAATACTGGTGCCACCCACGACACTTGATAGAGCCTGGTCCTGTTTCTTGTAAGCATCCTCCTGGGGCTGGTAGAGAGGGTCTGTGCTCCCTGGAGCTATGATTACGACTGAGAGGAGCAGGACAAGAGTGTGGTAAATGACGTGAAGAAAGAAAGGAAGCATCAATAGAGAAGGAAACAAATGACGTGGTGGAGGAGACACGACGTGGAGATTGAGAATACAAACTGCTAGTGTGTAATTGAGAGAGGGGGAGGTTCTACACACTTGTGCAAGCGGAGTAATTGGTGTATACATGCACTTCTCTCTCTTTTCATTTGCCGACCTAAGGTTATTCGGTCGTCTTTGGGGGGTTTCTTAACGCCTTTAGCTTGTTTCTAAGTCTTTCTTCTTGCTCCTTTGGCTTTTAAGTTCAAGTATTGCCCACACTCTCTCTCCTTGCCCTCCAGTAGGACTTTTTGAGGTGCTGGCAAGGAGAAGAGGTCAGAGCGAAACAACACTAAGCCCAAGACCAAGCCCAGGACCAGAAGGATTACCAGTGGAAGACAACATTGAAGCCTTTAAGCTTTGGCCGTTTGCATCATATCCCTACTAGTAGCAAAGAGTAGCTCGCTAGACAAGGCCCATGGCGTGGTAACTTGAACATAGGTACTCTCGGACTTTGTCTCGGGCCATGTTGTCTGTTTGAAGGGTTGTAGACCGGAGACTGGGTATTGTTGTTACTTGATTCATAGCTGCTTGGATGGAGCTTTGACAGCTACTTTAGGACCATCGTCCCTCGTTTTTGGCTGGCCACCCGTGCTGTTGATCTTGGGTCGTCTCATTTTCTTTCCTTGCATTCCTTAGTTCGACACTACGTTTCTTCTTCTCACCTGCCAACGTTGCCAGAACACCAGAACTGGCTCACTTGATTTAATAGTTTTTGCTTCGAATTTCTTTATTTTTTTTATTTTGGCGGAAACCCGCGTTTTTTGGGGTGTAAAAAAAGCGAAACTTTGAACTGCTAAGACGGATTAATCTTGCGGAAACCTGTACGGCTTGGTGACGCGATCACCACCACATATTTGCGCCTACGAAAAGGACGAAACTTATATGCACCCACATCGACTCGCACACGAACTACACCCGACGAAGGCCACACTACAGTGGTCGTTACATCCACAAAATGTCTGCCTTTATCAGTAACTCACTGGGCGAGTCGAGCTTGCTGTCAGACCTAGAGTTTACCGACAATAAATCACACAAAAATGCCCTTAATATCGTAAATGTGGTGTGTCTGGTAGCAACAGTCACCATCACTTTGCTGCGGACAGGTGTCCGACTCCATGTCAACCGCAAGCTGTTTTGGGAGGATAGTGAGTAACATACACAGGACGATGAACTTGAGTCGCAAAATTCGCTAACAAGATACAGCCATTCTAATCATTTCGTCTGTATTTAATTGCGGACTTATAATAGTATTACTATATTGTAAGCCCGCAGTCATAACGCCTATCGGATCGTTGCGTACATATGTACTAACTACTCACTTTTAGCGGTCAAATACGGCGTTGGCTCCCATGTGTGGACGCTAGATCTAGCCAATATCAACTTTGTCGTCAAGAGAATTGTGCAGTTGATTCTTGTATCAGAGGTTATGTACATGTGCGCTTTAGCTGCCACAAAGATTTCCATTATGGTTCTGTACTTCCGCATCTTTCCGTCGCAAAAGCTGCGCCGGCTGGTTTGGGCCACGTCCATATTCACGATATTATTCACCGTTGCATCTGTGCTTGCCACCATCTTCCAGTGCCAGCCAGCCAAAGCTGCATGGGACTTTTTGGTCGAGGGAAAATGCTATACCTTTGTCAACTTTCTCTACGCCAACGCGGCTGTCTCTCTCGCCACGGATATTCTGGTGCTGGCCATGCCGTTGCCACTGCTATGGAGACTCACCTTGCCCGTAAGGCAGAGGCTTGCTATTTGCTCGCTGTTCATGCTGGGAGCCTTGTAAGTAAAGATATAGAGTGCCCTACGAGTTTTAGCATTGTCAAGCTTAGGCTAACATTACTTGACAGTGCTTGCGTGGCTGCGATTGTTCGCATGACGTTCCTTGAAGAGGTCACTGGCTTAGATGTCAGTTGTAAGTAACTGTAGCTTCATGTTCCCTTCTTTGCACAGCTGGTTAACCCTGTTTCTACTAGACCGCATCAGCAAGTCCATCATCTGGTCCGTTATCGAGGTGACTGTTGGCATTATCTGCGGATCCGTCCCCCATTTGCGTCCTCTCTTCACCCACATAATCCCCGGTCACTGGGGTAGCTCTCATATCTCGGGGAAGAACGTCTATGAACTCTCTTCAACCCAGAAGCGTACCAAGCCGTCTCAGAAGAGCTATGCTGATTTGCCTGAGGGCGCCATCGCAGCCATCCAAAATGGCAACGTGGTTCATGTCCATACGCATACGTACATGAAAGAAGAGCCAGCCTATGGCTCGGGCAACAGCACCGAAGAATTGACAGGAACAATTGCTCAAACAGCGCCTGCTACTACCACAGGCGGTAGGGGCATTGACCTGCTCAAAGCAAGCAGGAATCGTGGCAGCATATAAGAATTAGGAGTGGATGAAAGGTGGTTAGTTGGGTTGGGTCATCTTTCTTTGCGTTTGGGTTGGTGGCTCATGAACTGGGAATTTATCTGGTGTTGGCGTGGCGGTTGGCTTGGTGTGGTTTATTCTTTTAATCACTGTATTTTTTCTTCTCTTCAATTGTAAATATTTTTTGATGTGATCTAGGCGACTAGACTTGGACAACGTGTTGAATGGAGGCTAATGTACTGGTTAACTAAGTACATGTGTGAGTTTGGAATGACAACCAACTAACGATGTAGCCTGGGTATGTGCAGCTGGGAGTTGAATTGATGTGTGTGTATGGATGCTGTAGACAGCGGGTAGGGTGTGATGAATTCCAAGCAGTTATCAGTTATAAAGATGGGGGTGGATAAATAAATCTCTTTCTCTCTCCCAAAGTAGACTCTGTTTTGGGGTGAGGGCGAATATGTCAGTGAATCGTTACTTCTCTTCTCTTGTTCTCCCTAGGTTCTATGTTCTCCCTCTCCCTGCCTTTGTATCCCAGGTCGTGGGAACTATGGGTCTCCATGTGCACGTGCCCTGGGGTCACGTGTCATCATGTACCCTGGTTGTACCCTTACACTAACTCAACACTCTGAATGGTTGCCTCCCCCTCATCTCTCTCCGTTCTCCCATCTTCGGCCTCGCTGACCGTTTTATCCTCCTCCTGGCTGTGGCTAATGATTTGTGGGTCGGTGTGGCGTTGGCTGACTCATCGGTGGCTGTCTGTTTACCCCTGAACGCCCCGGGGTGTGTCCATCGCTTGTCCGGTCAGGTTATGTACACCCTTCTCATAGATGCAATTATGTCCAGATGAAGAGCATAGTGTGTGTTTCTGTAGGGTTTATACTCAGATAGGGTTACTATCGCGTGCGCGTCATCGGCGCCCGCCATGATCCATTTTCGCCAATTAGCTTTGCCAATTGAAGACAAGAGATGCAGTAGTTGCCACTTTGACCTTGTTGTGCCAATAACGCGCCCTCCGCCTCCTTTTACTTTCTTTTCTCTAGAACTGCACCATCTTCATCCCGACTACCGCAAGCCTCTGCCTATCGCTTTTATTTTTCTCACGGGGTTTCATTCATTCTTTTTTTTTTCTATCCGCACAGTAGAAAACTGGCATCATGTCTACAAGCGGTCCCAACAGCTCTAGTTGGTCTTCGTTTTTGAAGGTAAGAAAGAGCTCGGCTGGCAACGGGCAGTTGTCGAATCATGTTGAACGCCTGGGGCTTGAGGCAAGAAGAAAGCTGCGCCGCTGTCTTGTTGCTTTTATCCGGCTGCTGTCGTTCCCTGTCCTTCATCCCCTCCCTCGCCAATTGTAATTGTACCACATTCTGACCCCTCGCCACCCCCGCCACAGTCCATAGCCAGCTTCAACGGCGATCTCTCATCGCTCACCGCCCCGCCCTTCATCCTTTCCGGCACGTCCCTCACCGAGTTCAGCCAGTACTGGTGCTGTCACCCGTCGCTATTTGTTGCGGCTGCCAATGAGCCGGAGCCGGCCAAGCGTGCGACTCTCGTGCTCAAGTGGTTCTTGTCGACCCTGAAGCAGCAGTATGCCAGCCGCAGTGAAAAATATGGCAATGAGAAGAAGCCCTTGAACCCCTTCCTGGGCGAGATTTTCTTGGGCAAATGGGAAGAGGACCTTACGGGCACCACCGAACTGATCAGTGAGCAAGTTAGGTAAGTCTTTGTCTCTGCATTCTCAAAAAGCCTTTGATTTACATCGATACTTTGTATCGCGTCCTCGAGATTCTTGCTGACGCATGACAGCCACCATCCTCCTGCTACTGCCTACTGTATTACGAACCTCTCAACCGGTGTTCGTCTCCAGGGCTACAATGCGCAAAAGGCCACGTTCTCTAGTACTATTTACATCAAACAGATTGGTCATGCTATCCTGACCTTGCCTCCTTCACCGAATGGTCCTCGCGAACCCGAAACATACTTAATCACGCTTCCATCACTTCACATCGAGGGCCTAATCATGGGCGCGCCTTTCCTGGAGCTTGAGTCTTCCTCATATATTACAAGCTCCTCTGGATTCACTGCCAAGCTTGATTACAGTGGTCGTGGCTGGCTGTCTGGCAAGAAGAACAGCGTGACGGCGACCTTGTACCAAACCGGCAACGAAAAGGCTGTTGTTTGCAATGCCACTGGCATTTGGACTAAATCATTTGAGCTTTACTCGGGTTCCTCCAAGACCAACTCTTCCAAGACCCTCATTGACAAGTTCGACGCCGCGACATTTCCTTCTACACCTTTGACTGTAGCCGATATCGAAAACCAGGACTGTCTCGAGTCACGCCGTGCTTGGTCCAAGGTTGCCAATGCAATTTCATCTGGAAATCTAGACAAGGTTGGCTCCGAAAAGGCCAAGATTGAGCAGGCGCAACGCCAGCTTCGGGCCAAGGAAAAGGAACAGGGCCGGCCATGGGAGCGGAGATACTTCACAGCATGCCCAGGACAAGACCCCGTGTTGAGTGAGCTGGCTAGCATCGTTGGCCTGCCTGTTGATGGCGATATCGATAAGACTGGTGGTGTGTGGCGTTTTGACGATGCTAAGCACCAGTCTGTCAAAGGGAAGAAATTGACTCCCGAAGCTGTTAAGACCATCGAAGTTGAAGTGCTTGGGCAATGAGAAAGGTAGAATAAACCAACATATTGCAGTACTACTTACTACGTGCGTTTGCAAAGTTATTCTCCATGTGTAACTACTGCTTTCTGCCGGAATAATATTAATACTTGATTTCTATTCATGGATTGTATTGATTCGAAAGAATTCATGTTTTCTATGCAAAAAGCTCGCTCCCCCTCTTGACTCTTTTAGACATGATCTAGATGCTTTTGGTCTAGTTCGTAAAAGAGCATATAGACTTCGCGTTGCATGCCCAAGACGTCGCTTGTTTTAGCTTGCCGGCACTTTTCGTCACTAATGCGCCACCACTTGTCGTTTGACCTGCGTTTCCTACGCTTCACAGGTATCGCATTATCTTGGGTTGTGTTCAGATATGCATTAGGATGTCCCTTTAAATTGGACCTACTGTCAGACAGCATGTCCTTTGAAGCGCTTGCTCGAAGCTTTGCCGATAGCCGTGAAGACTTGCGAGAAATCACTGACTTGGCCAGAGATCGTATGCTAGAGGAATCACTGGTACATAGCGACGAAGTGCCTGCTTGTCTGTTCTTGGTGGGCAGCGACAGGGATGAATTTTGATCATTTGATAAAGGGGATTGTTCTTCAATCACTGAAGCTGGTAAAGGTGTAGGTAATGAAGAGGAATTTGAAGGAGTTATAGAAACAGATGAAGCCTTGGAGCTAGCTAGACCTAACGAAGGGTCTAGACTGGTAGTAACTGTCTCATTTTGTAGGGAAATCGGACTGACTGACGTGTTGGATGGACTGGGTGATGTCTTGTTAAAGGCGGATTCTACCGGGGAACGATTCGGGTTGGAAAACGGGGCGGACACGCACTGCCGCCGGAAAGATTCGTAATGACCACTGGTATGACCGCCACGGTGCGTAATGACTGAGTTCAAATGGTAGTTTTTTGGGTTGCCCAAACCACCCAGAACTAGCGACTCAGAGAAGGATACCTTGGCTGTGTTCTTTTGAGACACGCGGTCGTAGATGGAGCGAGATAGGTGGACCACCAAAACCCGCGGGTACTTGCTAATGCGAGTTTTACGGGTGATGGTTCGCAAGGGTGCAGTGGAAATGTCTGGAAGAGCTACGTCTGGTGGCGGGTGTTCTGGATCCGTAATAACAGACTCCTGTAGCTTTTTGACATCAGATTGGGCGCTGGCCTTGGATTCGGGTGAGACTTTGGGATTGCTGATGTATTTCTCAAGTCGTTCGATGGCATCCAGCAAGCGGCACTTCTCACATTTAAAGTCACTGATGTACTCTGGCGCAAATGCCTTTTCGAAGCAGGTGGCTAGTGTTGTCGAAGAGGCTTGAGGTACACTCAATGTCAGCATGGTGAAGGGCTCAAAACGAACAGTAGTCGAATAGTTGCATGTCTGGCATGTGAGATGTGACTCTCGCTCGCCATCCATGGGGAAGCCAGGCTCATTGGCGAAAGGGTCAAGAGGCTCTTGATCTAACCGGGCTTCTGGTTCCTCCGATGATGTCGTGTTCGGACGTTCCAATGGTGGTTTGGGTGTAGACATCTCCTGGTTTAATTCCGCCTGGATAGGTCCTCTTGTCGCGGGATCTGCGTTTTCTGACTCGGCAGCAGCCGTGGCCCCCTTCAGTTGCTCTCGATGAACACGCTGGCCGGCGGAATATTCTTCCTTCAGCCGTTCAAACACCAACTGCAGAAACTCTTGGGCATCTTGCTGCTGTCGGTTGATACTTTGGCCGAAGGACATCTCAAGGACACGGATGAAATCTCGCTGAGAGAGAGTTTTGCGTGTAATGGGTCTCTCATTGAGCCTGTCAAGTATGGTTTTCAAGGCACCACTGACCAGGCCTTTTTGAAGACCACGAAGTTTCCATTCAGGAATGACTTGGGCGGCTGTGGGTGAAAAGCTGCTACTAGAAGCTGGTTCCGAAGACCCCGGCTGGACAAGCAGTGTATCATACGCCGAATCGCCGTCAATAGTGCGTCGGTACGTTTCGCGAATGAGGAAGATACGGAGCTCGCCTAGACCAGCCAAGGACTGCAAGTTGGAGTTGATAAAGCAGTCGTTGCCAACGTTAATGAGACCAATGGCGCCCTTTTTGCGGTAATCGGATTCATCAATGAAGAAGGTTGGCGCAAAGACATAGACCAGAGCAACAGCGGCAAGGCCTGCGCCGGCTGCGTATGAAGCAACAGTGAAGGGCCTTTGCATCATAGCGGTCAACGGTATAAGGGTGAGCTTAAGAGGCCGGACTGTGCTGTTCGTCAAAAGTAACAGAAAATGATTTGCCGCGCTGCAGTTGTACCGGAAGAGTGCCAAGATATTTTCTCCAGGCAAAGTAAAGACGGGCCGTGATTTGCTGTTGAAGCGACTTTTTCCCTAGAGTTGGAGAACAAATGTATGAAAAGTATGAGGAAATGCCGGGTGCAAGTTACGGCCAAACAAGAAGCAAAGACGAACAAGATCCTCTCACTCACAGCAACAGCATTGTAGCCGTAGTGAACAAGCGAGCATAGAAAGACGAGCAATGGCTGTCAAGTGAAGACTAAAAAAAACGAAAATAGAAGCGAAGCGAAGTAACATTCTCATGTAAACCCTTGTTTGGAAAAACTTTGATAGAGGGCGAGGCTAGTGAAGAAAGAGCAAGTTCAAGGCAAAAAGTCCTCCGATTGGTTGTGGCTTGGTAACGATACGTATGCAAGACTAGGGTCTTACTGCAGGAACATAGGGTTTGATTTTCAGAGCTATTTTGGGCTTGGTGAGCAAAAAAGGAATTAATAATGGAGTTGACACTGCCTGTGTGTAAGAATGTTGATATCAAAACGGCCAAGTCAAGAGCCATAGGGTTAGGGCTCAGACCGTGCAGGCTAAGATTCAACAAAGCACGTCATTCAACAGATGACCAGAGGAAGAACGACTATCGTTATGCCTCTAACCGAGCACAGTAAGGCGTGAGGCCGTGCACACGAGGGATGCAGCAAAAGAGTCCCAGATATAGTCGTAGACTAGGATCCGGCCTCTTAAAAAAGTCAAAGATTGAAATGCACGAGGTTGGTATTTCAATCTGAGATTGTGCATGGCGCACAAACAATATAAAAGGACAGTAGTGACTTAACGAAACTGGATTTCCTTTAGAACTCAAGTTGAAGTTTGCGTTTTGAGAGATACCTATCTTGATATACGTTTGTTCTACACATTCCATCTTTAATATATTTCCTATTGTGAGATTATTCTCCAAACTCATTCCTAACATACATTACCATATTACACCTTTGAACCGGTTCAAGTCGGATTTGATCGCCCTGTTACGATCGAGGACTGCTGCGAGGCCGCTGTATGGCCGCTGAGACTTGGGCAGGCTTTCAACAGGAACACGGTTTACACCTTTGTCGGGATTCCTGGCCGTTGCCTTGATGATGTTGACAGGCCGCGCCAGCGGTTCTTCAAATTCGTCATCAAAAACCTCTTCTGGCATAGCCGGCGGCGGGAGCATCTCCAAACCCATCGATCGCGGCTGGGAATGAAGCTCTGGACAGACACCACAAAGGGTATCACGGTTGTGCATACACCACGTCCAGTCATGAGCCGCGTCGAGATATTGGCTCATGATGCCCCTCAAGCAATGCTTTCTCATCAAGTACAGCAGCATGGCCTCCTGGTCTTCATCTCTGTCGTTGTTGGCATCGTTGGCTGGCAATCTCCATGTTGCAGGCAAAAACACAACGGACCTTGCTGTCTTACCAGTTCTCCCAGCACGCCCAGACTCTTGTGCAAAGTCTGTCATTCGGCGAGGCGCTCCAGCATGCACCACAAGACTCACGTCGGCGTAGTCAAACCCAACTCCAAGAGCAGATGTGGCCACAATCACCGGTGAGCCTGTCGGCCCGAGCCACTCCTGAATGATGGCCTTCTTTTCCAAAGGGGTCCTATTCTTGTCTTCACCGGTAAAGGTGAGACTGTGTAGCACCTCAGCAATCTCATCTACCATGGCGAGCGTCGGGCAGTAGACAATGATTCGTTTTACCCGTTTCTCTTCCTTGGTACCCTCCTCAGTCATTTTGTTGACATACTTAGTAACAAAGATGCAAACTGCCTGAAACAATCTTTGTTTGGCAGGAGCTTGCATGACTTCATACTGAATATTCGGGCGGTTTGTAGACTCGCGAATGATGTGAGGATTGGTCAAGAGATTGTGGGAAATGAAGGTCGACTCTAATGTGGGTGGCAGGGTGGCAGTGAGCCAGACAGTCTGCGTCGGAATTTGCATGATGTTGGAGGCTAGGTCCATCATGCAGTCTCGGAACGAGGCCGTGATGGTCAAATGGCACTCGTCTACAACGATACGATCGAGACTGCGATGCGAGCTGAGAAGATGTGCATAATGTAAGAAGGGCTTGGTACAGGCAGCTTCAGCTGACACAAGAACAACCTGCACAGATGTATCCGCTAGCTCAGGAGTCCAGACGGCAGTCTTCAGACCAAGCTTTGCGAGACGATCGAGCATGTTATTTCTCAGCGCTACAAGCGGAACCACAACGATCGTGACCCTTGCACCCTCAAGTGCAGCACCAACCATGAACACGAGGGACTTTCCAGAACCCGTGCCCAGCACGACAACAACCTGCTCGTGTGCATTCAGACCAAGCGTAGCAAGCATAGCCATGCGCTGTCCTCTGCTGCGGAACTTGAAGTCAGGATCATCGTGAAGATCCTGGGCAGCGTGTAATAGAGTTTGGCTGTTGACAACAGGCTTTTTATGAACCATAACTCTTTTGCTAAGCCGCATGACTTCGTCCATTTCATCAGGTGGCAGAGAGAGCGAGCGCTTGTTACGGCGAGCGGCTATTTCACGGGACAGAAGGGTGTCAACATTGAACAAGTCTTGCCACCGAGATGAAACTTCCATTCCACTCGACAAGAAAGTGTCCAAGCCCAAAGTGTTGGTACCGGCGTAAGCTGTGCTGGCAGTCCTGGCAGAGTGGTTGCTTGTGCGAGACATCATCTGAAACAACTGGTCGTGGTCCAACAAATCTTCAGCCCCATCCGAATCATCATCATCAAGAGCATGGGCATGCTTGCCGAGAAACTTCACTTTGGTAATCACGGTGGCAACTTGTCTCCACCAGGCAGTCTTGAACTCAGGAACCATGGCTGATGCACAGGCATGACTGAGAGACTCAGACAACACAGTGTCGGGCCAGGGCTTGCCATCTAGTCGTGACCACAGATTTGGAGATAGTGCACTTCCCAGGTTCGATGCGCGCTGAAAACGCTGGCGCAGAGGCTGTACATAGGCAAGAAACATGACGAGCAGATCACCGACTCGATCAGGTAAAAACCGGACGTTTTCATTTCTCCTGCCAATAAGTTCCTGGCTTTTGTGGTACTGGATGTACAGCATGACCTTTTTGTGCCAAATATAGAGATTCCGACGATTTTCAGCCGAGTTTTCCGTGGTTGTAGATAAAAGCTCGGGGGATCTCATGGGGGGAGCAGGCGAGATGTGAATCAAGACAAGCATGGCTGTCAGAAATTGCTGGACTTGAGCTTCGTAAAGATCCATAGCATGAGAAGACAACCCTTCTTCAGAAGTAAACCCTCGACGGAGTTCAGGCTTGCGTTGAATGGTTTTGACCAAAGCAGAGTCTGCACCCCGTAACAGATGATCGTTGGGCTTGTACTGCAACCATGACATGTTGGGCTCCTTGCAATTGATGTCGTCTTGAAGAAAACAAGCCTGGATAGACGGAACATAGCTGCCAAATAGAAGTTGTTCGTACAGGAGAAGGTGTGCACGTCTGTATGTCATGGCAATTAACTGGGAAATCTGACTCATGGCGAGCTTGGTGCCTTTGAAGAGAACTGCATCGTCCTCTGACAGCCACTGGGCCTGGTCCTTCTGAACTTCATACTTGGACACAGTCGTCAAGTAGGGACGCCAGTTGAGTATGTACATGAAAGCGTTGTGTCCTTCGCGATTCATGTACTGCTTGCAGGTAGCTTTCAAAACATCGGTCAGGAAAGTTTCATCTGAGCCTGCCTTGTAGCAGGAGTACTCAAATATTATCACCTGTTGGACCCAAATCAGCGCTGACAAGTTGCTGTTGTAGTTCCCGGCTGTGTTCCAAATGCCATAGCTGGTATTCCTTCTAGCTCCATCGGCCTCTTCGTCGTACTCGGATGCTGGCGTGTTGGTTGAACGCCTTATCGATATGCGGCCCAGCATGGCGCAGTAGCTCAAGATTGGTGAGCTGAATTGGTGTCTCTCAACCGTTTGCTTCAACAAAGCCATGAAGAAACGGCGAACGGCCTTTTCGACAATGGCATTGAGGGCATCAAACTCCACACTACCGTCCACCAGCTGGTCCTTAACGCCATTTACTGCTGCCAACAATTCATCCATAGCGCGACGCTGTTGATCAGATATTTGAATGACTTCTATATACCCGCCCTGGCCCAGTTTTGACACAAAACTGCTTTTTCACATACTAATCTTTTTTTTTAATCCATGTATCTTTTACCCCACTACTCCATACTAAAGGTACTTCAAATATTCTTTTTTTTTTAAACCCAACTTTTGCTAAAGACTGCCTAGCTCTGATTGGCTGGATCCGCTTGTTTATGCTCGGCTATTTGCCTGCAGAAAAAAAACAAATCTTGTACCCTGGTCCTGTTGCTGAGCAGACCTGGCAATTGACATGTACCCATGTACAATTCATCCCATTCATCCATATCTTGGTACAGCATTCTTTTTTTTTTTTTTGCAAGTGCCCTTGACGATGTCCAAGTCCCAACGACACACTTACACTTACACACACACATTTACTTGACGCACACACTAACTTTGCGACATCACGATTGAACAACTTGGTGTTCAACACCAACGCAATCAACCATACATCTGCTATTTCATGTATTTGCATTCACCATTAATTATATGTTTACTAAAATAAGAAAACTTGATAGCAAGAGATGTGCAACACAATTGCCTTTTACTCTTCACACACGTCCAGTTGCTAAATTTCACGACTCAGAAATGGCTGCATCGTGAGAGCCTGTTGAGACATACATTTTGAAGCTGGCAAAAAAAATCCAAATCAGTTGTATGTGACTGGCATGACAGCGATTTACAGTGGCTACAGTGGTTGCTTTAGTGGACATGGCCTGGAAGCTGTCGCAACTATTGAGTGTCTTTGCACTGGGATGCACTGGTGAGATCTACATTAAAAAAGAAAACAAGAGAATTAGAGTGAAGCTGAGGCTTGAAGAGACAAACTATTACAGACCATGATTTTTTTGAAGTATATTTGCAGTTGTGGTGGCTGTTTGAAGATTTCAAAGAAAGTTCAACTGCGACAAAATGTGACAAAGTATTCGGGATGGGGTGGTCAGTCAAGAAAAAATCCAAGTTGTTTGAAAAAAGAATTCGACGAACAAAGCTGCTGTGCAACTCAGGAAACAGTGGGGAAGTAACAGGGATCCGCTGGATCAGAGAATAGCATACTCGTATTGGAAGTGATCGAGGCAATTGCCTGTCTTCACAGCTCGATGCACTCACGAGAACTGCATTAAAATGAACAAAAGGTGTTTAAAAGTGAAGATAAACCACTGGACTGGTTGCTGTAGTATTCATATTTTTTTTTTTTTTTGGAACGACGTGGTGCAGCTGTGGTGGTTGTTTGAAAAGTTAGAAGACTGGTTGACTTCGTTTTTTGCTTGGCTTGTTGGTAGCCATTGCACATTGACGAATATTGGGTAGGGTTAAGAGAACAAGGCTGACATAATGAACATGACACAAATGGGAGCGCACAAAAGACAATTGGTAGATCACAACACCGAGTTTGAGCAGACATAGTTACAGAGACAGAGCAAGATGTGACCGAAGATACAGAAGGGACATTGAGTATAGGCTGGAGATTGAGATTGGTGCTGGTGAAGTGTCACAGGCGAGAGTTGGGTGGTGGCCGGAATTGAATATCTCCTTTGAGCAGCGGATGTGAGGTCAAGGCAAGTGACAATCATGACGAGTGATAAGGCAAGAGGGCAAAGTATACTCGGAGAATGAGCTGGCTTGGGGGAGCATATCGGTGTAATTTGATTGTGCAGATGACAAGTGGTTGGGATGCAGTGAAGGCAGACGTGTTGTGGTGATCGGGGTAGTGAGCGGGGTGGTGATGCGGAAGTCAAGTTGCGAACAACACAGGATTGAAATCACAAAAGAAAGTTTGGGCACAGAGCATGAACTGAGTGATACACACACGCCGGTATAATTGGATTTTATAGGCGACAAGTTTTCGATGTGCTGTGACGGTAAACGTGTCGTGATGTTAGAAGCAGCGAACGCGGTGGTGATACGAAAGTTGATTTGACGAGACGGGGAGTGTGCACGACAAAAGAAAGACGATGCTCGGAGGATGAGCCGATTGAAATACACAAGAAAAACCAATTGGATTACAGAGGGGACAAGAGGTGGTTGAGCTGTGACGGCAAACGTGTTGTGTTGTTCGGAGGTGTGCACGGCGTTGAGATGCGAAATTTGATTTGGCGAAACGGACAGAGTGCATGACGCAAAAAAGACTGTGCACGGAGGATGAGCCAACTTGAATACACAAGAAAACCCAATTGGATTATAGAGGCGTCAAGAGTTGGTTGTGCTGTGACGGTAAACGTGTGGTAGTGTTCGGAGGTGTGTACATGGTTGTGATGCCAAAATCCATTTCGAAAGACGGAGACATTGCAAGAAGAAAAGTAAACTAGACTCGGGAAACCAACGGAATGAGAGAAAACTATCAGTATAGTTGAAATGTAGAGGCGAAAAGTAACTCATGTGCTGTGAAGGCGAACGTGGTGGGATGACCCGGGGTATGCACGGGGTGGAGACGCCGAAATTGATTTGACGACATGACGACACTGCACCACGAAAATAAAAACAGACCTAGGGAATGGTCCGAGCAAGATCTGGCTATTGGTATAATTGGATTCCGCAGGGAACAAGCGGTTGAGGTGCAGTGACGTCGGACGTGTGGTGGTGATCGGGCCTGTGATTCTAATAACCAAGTTAAAGAAATCAGGCGATTTAAACTGGGAAAGCCAAGCATACTGGCAAAGTGGACAAACTTTGGTGAGTTCATTGATATACCCCAACCACGTTGACGATGAGTAGTTGAAGTGTAGTAAGGTCGAACGCAGGATGCTTGCTGTTGAGAGAAGTGATCTCGTCAGTCAAGCCACAGACATGAACACGATGAAAGCAGGAAATGAAAAAACACCCAGAGGATAGCCTAGCCTTGACGGGCTTATTTGTATAATTTGCTTGCACTGTAGATCAGTGGTCCGCATGCAGTGAAGCTCAACGGGTGGTGGGCATCGGGGTGGTGATCATTGAAGTCAAGTTACGAACGTGAGGACATTTAAAGTGAGACATCAAAGTATACTCGGAGGATAGCTAGACAATGCTCAGCCTATTAATGCAGTCTAATTTCCCGGGCTATAAATGATTGAGGTACAGTGAAGTTCAACGTGTGGTAGTAGTCAAGGGAGTGATCCCGTAAGGCAGGTAACAAGCACGTGGAGATTTAAATAAAGAAATCAAAGTGAACTCGAGGGATGGCCCAACGTCATTGAGCTTACTGATATTATTTGATTTGATTGCGCTAGATACAAGTAGCTGATGTGCAACGATGGTAAACGTCTGGTGATGGTCGGGGCGGTGTTTCCGGGAATCAAGTTATCGACACGTAGACATTCAAGATAACAAAACAAAGTGCAGATTGTGTGATTCCAGACAGGCAGACTGAGGCAAAAATGAACTAAGGCGAGGGTTTTGTTTAACAGACTACTGCAGTAAATAACAGATACGAAGTAACGGGTTTGAAGAAGTGACGATGCAGTTTGTTAGTGTGTAAGGACAAACAGTACAGTGGAGTATATTTGTGGTACGTGGACTTGCATTCAACTGTAGTGGCAGTAGGTACAGTATATACTCTCTTGTTTTGAGATGCAAGGCAAGACTGACAGGCGACAGAAGATATGGAAAACAAAGGCTGATTACAGGTAGTGGAAGTGATGGTGAGGTTCAGTGTTGAGCATAGGATAAGGCTGCGGTCGGTTGATTCAGATTAACAGGGTAGGACATGGGCTACAGTGGCATAGGGCAAGATTGTGTGTAGTATGTGGCAATGGTGTGGACAAGGGGATGGACAAAGAGGACCAGGAATAGGTGAACAACTGACGGGAGATTTATGGTGGGAGATGGGCGGACAAGGTGTGTAACAGGTATGTCATCAAGTATCAGGACAAGCAAGTTGAGAACAAGGTGGACAAGCAAGTTGACAAAAGGCAGGATAATTAAGTGGATAAGTGGCAGGATAAGTTGACAATTAGGTTGACAGACAGGTCGACAAGTACTGTAACACACACTTCGACAATTAAGTTTGGACGTAGGTGGACAAGTAGTTTATTACATAGGTCGACAAGCAGGTGGACAAGTAGTTTAATAGATAGGTGGACTCGTGGGTGTAGGAATAGTTGGACAAGTAGGAACAAGGAGATGAAGGCGATGACGGGATGTAAGTGGGTTGATATGGTTGGATGAACAAGTGTGGTGAGATTCAATAGTTTGTATTTTGGCTCAGGCGGACAACCCTAATTGTGGAGAATCATGTGATCAGAGATGTAACCCTGAAAGTGTAGAGTCATGTGACACAGGTATTAACCCTGAACACACATGGGTCACATGACACATGTGCTAACCCTAAGGTTGATCGAGTCATGTGATCTGAACCACTAACCCTAGACGTAAGCGATCATGTGACATACATGTAAACCCTAACCCTTGTCCCGGACATGGAAATTTTGAAGTTCAAAAATTTGAGACTATGACGTCATAGTAGAGCGGATATGAGATTTAGCGAACCGCTAGTGTTGGATGAAGGAGAGAAGAAAGGGAGAAAAGAGAAGAAAAATGGTTCGTTAGGGTTCGTTAGGGTTTTAGGGTTTTAGGGTTTTAGGGTTTTAGGGTTTTAGGGTTTTAGGGTTTTAGGGTTTTAGGGTTTTAGGGTTTTAGGGTTTTAGGGTTTTAGGGTTTTAGGGTTTTAGGGTTTTAGGGTTTTAGGGTTTTAGGGTTTTAGGGTTTTAGGGTTTTAGGGTTTTAGGGTTTTAGGGTTTTAGGGTTTTAGGGTTTTAGGGTTTTAGGGTTTTAGGGTTTTAGGGTTTTAGGGTTTTAGGGTTTTAGGGTTTTAGGGTTTTAGGGTTTTAGGGTTTTAGGGTTTTAGGGTTTTAGGGTTTTAGGGTTTTAGGGTTTTAGGGTTTTAGGGTTTTAGGGTTTTAGGGTTTTAGGGTTTTAGGGTTTTAGGGTTTTAGGGTTTTAGGGTTTTAGGGTTTTAGGGTTTTAGGGTTTTAGGGTTTTAGGGTTTTAGGGTTTTAGGGTTTTAGGGTTTTAGGGTTTTAGGGTTTTAGGGTGCCTTGGCCGATCAAGAACATCTTGTTCGAGTGTTTGTGTATCGGATGCGCGGGCATGGGGTACGTATCAGTAACAAAGACCACGTCGACCCACGTATCATTGCGCGTCGTAATGGTCACATTATTATACCGCTCTGGATCAGGCACAAACAGCAACGGCGGCGCGGCCATGTCCAGTGCCATGGGATAGACGGTGCTGTTGAGTGCCCATTCGTACGCGCGGCCAGCCACGCGCATGTGCATGACGACTGTTTGGTCGGCTGTGAGTGCCGGTGCTTGGGCCGGGAACGGCTGCATGGCTGTCTGGTTAAAGAAGACGACGGAGGCATCAGAGCCAGCGCCGCGCGGTGTGATGGACGCCGTCGTCGGCCCGCGCTGCGCAAAGGCGCTGGCGGCATCTTGCGCTGGCACCGAGTAGGCGAGCTGGGCGCTGGCCGTCAGCGTCTGGGCGGTCGTGGTGCTGGCGAGCCGCATGGTATAGATGCCGGGCGTGCTGAGCTTGAAGACAACGGAGTAGCGCGCGCCATTGGACATTGTGATGGCGTCGACTTTCTGTGGCGTGATGAAGGCGCCGTCGACGGCGTAGACCCACATGGGCATCTCATCAATGGAGAAGACCGGGGCTAGCAGCCCCAGAGCGCCAATGAGGTCTAGGGCTACCCACGTGCTGTCGGGGTCGCTGGGCAGCGAGCTGGCGCCGAGGTTGGGGTCGGTGTGTGAAGGGGCAGAGTAGCTGAGGACAGTCTGCGAGCCAGAGGTGTTTGTGCATTTGTCAAAGATGTCGGGCGGGACAACAGACAGGTCTGTAGAGAAACCGGCAGCGAGGACATTGCTGACGACGAAGCCAGGAAGACAGCCCTTGGCCGTCAATTCGGTGCCGTTGCCGGCTTCCAGGAACGCGCGCTGGGCGTCGTCGGTGGCGGCGTCGATTTCGGCTTGCGGCAGGCACTGCACGGTGCCTCTGCCATTGAACAGGAACGAATCGTAGCACGGCATCTCAATGCCGCTCGCGAGACTGAGCTCGTGGCGCTTGCTGCTAGTCAGGTGCTGCCAGTCAGAGAGTATCAGCGGATGCACAGCAGCCACGGCGGCGTGGATGGCGGCTGTCTCGGGCGAGTCTTGACCGGTGCCGGAAATGAGGTGGAATGGCATCGGGGCGGACTGGCGCGGGTGAATCACGATAGCGCCGTAGAGCCCGTCGTCTATTTGGCCCATGGTGTGCGAGTGGTACCAGTAGCTGCCGTACTGCGTGGCGTTGAAGGCGTACGTGAAGGATTGGCCGGGATGGATGTGCCGTTGGCTGACGCCGGGGACGCCATCGGACCAAGGCGTGTTGAGCATTTCGATGCCTAGAGAGGAATTAGCATAGAGCGGGAGTCTGTGGGTTGCTTGCAGGACCGGGTAGAGGATTACATACCATGATAGTGGATGGTGGTATTGAACGGGGATTTGTTGTGCACATCTACACGCACCTGGTCACCTTCATTAAGCTCCAGAGTAGGGCCCGGGAAGATGCCGTTGACGAGGAACTGCTTGCGCGTGAAGCCGTCGGGTGCATAGTCGGCCCATGTGACTTCCAGCTTGAAGTAGCGGAGTTGGCTTGGGCTATCGTCCGTGTTGCAGTTGAGAGAAGGGAGAATCGGCTTGGCGGAGATTAGGCCAGTGAGTGACAGGAGCAGAAGCTGGGCCAGCAGAGGCCGGAGGGAGAGGGACGCCATGGTGGAGAGCATTTAGCAGAAGAGCACTTGGTGATAGTCGACGAAGATAAGACCAGTAGGCTCTTTTGCGCTGCGCTCGCCAGCACCACCAGGCGGCAGTCTATTTTATACATCTGCCCAGCGGCTCTAACGGAGTTCGTGCTATGGACTGGATGCTTTGGGCAATAGTCTAGCCTGGCCGCAACGTTTCTTCGCGTCTCCCTCTAAGATGAAAGATCCATATGATCTTTGCGTGTATGGGGAAGCCCCTGTGCTGATTGAAGCTGTGCTCTCCAGGCCTTCCATGATCTTCTCCAGGCATACCTCTGCAGAATCTGCGAAGGTCTCCCTTGCCCCTTGAGTCTGCACTCCTTGACTGACCACATTGAAGAATGTCTCGAAGCCCTTGTGCCTTTGTCATGCCTGTGCCACTACATTTCTCTGCGTGGTTCTTTTACGGGCTGTGGCTCTGGGGATCTAAACTCTAGTCCAAAATTTCACGTCAAGCTGCAATCAAATCCCGAGACGAGCCGGCTAGTGGAAGCCGATGGCGTGTAAGTGGCGACGGAAGGAGGAAGTCCACATGGTACCACGTGTTATGTAAGCACACTGACATAAGCAAACAGTGGATCGCCGTGGGTCGCGTCCCTACCTTGTTTGCGTGTAAGTCTGTCGGTACGAAGGTACAACATAAATCGGAGCGGGTTTGATGGCTGATTCAGGGGGAGCCGCATAGGGGCCTGTTCAGACCCTGCAGCCTCTATAAACAGAGCTGGCTTCAAAACAGCCTTCCGCGGGTCAATTTTGCTGGGACTGGCGCTGTCCCCGGTCCCTGAAACTGAGAATAGGGTGACATTAGGCCCTTTCAGGCTTTGACGTTTCCGTTGACAAAGGGTGCTAGTACTAGGACCGGCATGCTACGCAAACGAGAACGTGAACAGGAGCAAACCAGTTGGATGCCATGCAGTTAGTTATACGGCGTATACTCGTGGTGGCCATCCCAAGCAGTCCCCTGAGTCTGAACAAAAGTGTGTGTGTTCTTTGGGACGCTCTTGGGTGTGCAGCCAGAGGCGCCCAGCCAGCCAGGCCCACCATAGAGGCAAAGTAATTAGCAGTCTCACATGCCAGCAGCCCTGAGACGTGGACTCTACGCCACACGCTAAGACAATAGCCTCCCGGTCTTTGTCGATAGTGTTTGATTCAGCAGCACCTGTTGAGAATTCTCCATGGCTCGTTTTGGCATGCTATCCCACCCACAGTGCTGACCTGGCCAATTGTGTGGACTGCGTGCTGCCGGGCCGTAGTCTGTGAGGGAATGAAAGGAAACTTGACTTGAGATATCGCAGTAGGATCTCGACAAACGCAAGAGAAGCCTCAGCTCGTACTACGCAAACAATGAAAAAAAAGTAACAGCAGCAAAGACCAGTGTCTGTTCTTTGTTCTGTCCTCTGCAAAACTTGCGTCACGCAGTACAGAAATAGCCACACGCGCAGTTCCGGCATTGGGAGCCGGTCTCAAGGCCGGCCCTCCTGCAGTCCTGGCTCGCGCTGTCTCGCACAGTGCTTGTCTAAGCACGGCTTCACGATGTCGAATTTAGAGGACGACGACGAGTGCCCGCACACGCACACGCTCAGGCACAAGCCTGGGCTGGGATCCCCAGCACAGTGCCATCTTGAAACCTTCACGGTGTGCCTTATGGTGTGTTTGCCCGCAGGCGGTCACCAACGAGGGCCACAAATGCACTGTGCGCTTGCCATGACGCACGGTCTTTTCCACGCGATGCATAAACAGGCAGGCACGCAGAGACAAATAGGAAGGAAGGAACAGCCAGCAGGAAGAAGGGGCAGAAGGGGACGAAGAGGAAGGAGGTACAGGCCCCATTGCCGCGTTCTGATTGGCTGGCCCTGTGTGCTGGTCCCAACTGCCCTCAGGCCGGTCCCCAGGAAAACGGACGACCTCTGCTTCTTTTGCTGCTTCGTCTTTTATGTCCATCTGCCTTTTTTTTTTGCGAGCTCGTGCGCTGTCGACGGCGATTTATTCCATATAATTGTTGTAATTAGTTCCTACTGCTTCATTCTGTTGTCGGTTTCCTCTTTTGGCACACGCATTTGTACATATACAAAGCAACTCCTCCTCGTCTACATCTCCCCCCCTTTCGCTCTTGATCACGAATATCACAGTCACGCAAGCCACGCCCACCAGAAAAAGACTCTTCAATCGCGGCGTTTCTTCCTCCAGCCCGTCTGCTGCATGTATCTCTGGAATATTCCGCGCGCAACTACTCCCAGCGTCAAAGACCCCATCCAAGCGCGCCCGGGCTCCACGACACCCGGCCTCCTCCTTTTTTTCGACCGTCAAGCGCCCAGCATTACAGCGACTTTGTTCTGTGGCTGCTCGTGCCTCTTCTCCCTTTCTCGTCGCTTCTGTCTCACGCCGCAATCATGACCTCATACGCACAACAATCTCTCTATCCCGCCCAAAACGGCTCCCAGCGCGACGATGCCGGCCTATCTGTGCCCGGCGACGACTATCGGAACGACAGCTTTCCCATGGAGAGCCCCAGATTCCCTCAGGTAAACTCGCCGCTCGTTATTCCTCCGCATGATGCTTGTCGAGTTCCAAGCTTCCACTTCGGCTGCTGACTGCCCCCATTCCACAGACTCGCCCACTAAGCACAACCTTTGTCGACCTCAAAGACCCTATTCAAATCCACCTTCTTACCGAGACAGCCCTTGCCGACAGCCGGAACTACCAAGTGATAACACAAGACCAAGTCGACATCCTCAAGAAGCAATGTCAGTACCTCTCGCAGCGCATCGAGCAAACAAAATCGAATCTTGCCCTCCAGACAAAATACCGCGATGCTGCCGTCTCCATGGCCAAACTGTACATCCCCGGAAACCCACGCTCCAGCGCCTCATCCATCGCCGGTGCGCAGGAAGCCGAAGCAGAGCGTGAAACTGCCGAGAAACGCTGCGAGGAGCTCGCTGCTGAGCTATTTCAACTAGAAAAGCGGTTGATGGAACCCCAGCGCCGCCTCCTCGAACACACATCCGCCATCCTCCAGCTCACACATCGCGCATCACACAAGAAACAGATGCAACAGAACCTATTAAATAACCCCAGCGGGCTCCATCTATTCAACGGTATGCCTGGAAGCCCCGAGAGCCTATATACGTACTCGACCAACCGCAGCAGTTTAGCATCCGACGACGACGTTGAGTTCGATACCACCAAGCAGCTCTCTCGACACCATGTCAAGGGGCTGGAAATCCCCGTCAAGTCCCCCATTCGCGAGCAAACGAACCGCTTACGAGAGGACGTCGAGCAGCTCAAGGAAGACAATGCGCGCCTTATCCAGGAGAACGAACAGCTCAAGAGCTCAGAAAGTAAACTGGAAACTATTAACCAGGCAGTGCGAGATTTGATCGTAGCTTTCAACCCCGATGAGAACGCCGAATACCCTGACCAGCCTCGCAGCAGCGCCCCGGGACATCTCTTCATCAACACCCAACTAGACTACCTGGAAAAGGGTATTCAGATGGCTCGCCAGGAGCAGGAGTATAACGCATCCAACGTCAGCAACAATAATCGTCTCGACGCCGATGACCAAAGCGACAGCCACGCAAGATTGCGATCTGTCAACGGCATCGTTTTAGCTATGCTAGCATCTGCTGGCTCCGATCAACCACCATCCCCAGGGCCCACCGGCCGCCCGTTGGAAGACGAGATCAGTTACCTTGAGCGCGCCATTGCTGTGGCAGAAAAAGAACTGGGGCCTCGTGGCGCTGTGAGTGTTTCTACAACCAGTGGAAATGTCGAGGGCGAGCTCAAGATGATCTGGGATAACATGCAATCTCGCGCTGCCTTTTTAAAGAAAGACCGAGAAGATCGCAAGAGGCAACGAGCTGAAAAGGGTCTGGCTGATGAAGAGGAGGAGGACGGAGAGGAAGAAGACGTCAACGAGCCCTACAGCTTTATTGCATTTACGTCCAAGGTCAACTTTATGGCGACGCGCGTGCGGCGCCTGGCCGAAGAAAAGGTTGTTCTCAAGCGCCAGATCAAGCAACAACGCGAGTTGAATCAAAAGGCCGACGCCGAGGAAGTGCTTCGTCTACAGGGCGAGGTCGACAACAAACAGGCCGAAATCATCGAATTGCGCACACAACTCACAGAGGTTAAGGACCATCTGGATGATGCGCGGGCCGAACTTTCGCGCAACGAGAACCTGCTCCAGACTGCCCTGCGCGACGTTGAGGGGCTCACAGAAGCCCGCAAAATCGGCCAAGACGAGGGCTCCAAGGTCGCCAGCCTGCAGACGGAACTCGACACCGCCAAAACTGAGCTCAGCGGCCTGCAACAGCGCGCCGGCGATTTAGAAACCCGCGCTGCGGCTGCCGAGGCCAGCAGAGCCGATGCCGAAGTGGCGCACCAGCAGACTGAGGCTCGCCTGACGCACTCCGAGGCTACGCGCAAGGAGCTCGAGGTGCAGGTCGCCAGTGTCGATGGCCGGATTGCCGAGCTGTCGGCGCAACTAGCCGAGGCGACCACGGCGCGCGCAGCCATCAACGAGGCCCTCGACGCCAAGCAGAATGAGGTCGACATGAAGACGCGCCAGGTCCAGGAAAAGGAAGACCTCCTCGAGAGCATGAACCTGATGCTTGCCGAGCTCAAGACCGAGCTGACCATTGCCCAGGCCGAGCTGGACGGCGCATACGGCTCGCGCGCCGAGCGCGCCAAGGACATTGCCGCCATGAAGAGCACGCTCGAGGTGCAAAAGATGCAGACTGAGACCGACACGCTGCGCAAGGAACTTGCCGCGACCGTCAAGCAGCTGCAGGATATAACCTCGGTGTCCATCTCCGCCGAGACCGAAAAGAGCGACATTGAAGCGCGCCTCGACGATGCCGAGCAGGCGCGCGGCACGCTCGAGGCCGAGCTCGAAGAAGTGCGCACGCGCCTCGACAAGGAAGTCCTCGCGGGCCGCGAGCGCCTCGCGGCGCTGCAGGAGTCGCTCGACGCCGAGAAGCTCAAGGGCGGCGCCGCCGCCGGCCTGGCAAAGGGCGCCAGCATGCTCAGCGAGCAGTTCCGCATGACCATGCGCGAGGAGCGCCGCAAGTTCCAGGACGACCTGCGCGAGGAGCAGGCGCGCCGCCGCAAGGTCGAGGACGAGCTGCGGCAAATGCGCCGCGCGGCGGGGATGCGGAGCCCGATGACGCCGGTCCCGCCGCCGCCGGCTGCGGGGACGGCGTGAGGAGCGGGGAGGTGGATGAGTAGACCAAGCCAGTAGAGTTTTTTTTTCTTTTGTCACAGATTTGTTTTTCTTTTTCTTTTTACAAAAAAACGGATTTCTTTTTTTTGTCTTCTTTGTAGCCTTTGCGTGCTTTTGCTTGTTCTTTTTTTTCTTCTTGTCCTGGTTATGGTTAGACACGTTCCAATACTCATCTGCAAGTGTCGTCGTTCTCTTTTTACTCCCTTGTTTTGCATAAACAGCTGCACAATGACGTGATGGAAAGGAAGAAGAAGGAAAATATAAAAAAAAACACACCTCTCCCAGATGACGTCCAATGTCGCTTTTTTTTTTCTGGTACTGTCTCCGTGTGCTGCACTCCCGCTGTTTCCTTGTTCCCGTGTTCCTTTTGTCTTGATCACTTCTTCTTTTTCTTATTATCCAAGAGCTTGGTTATGACTATACACGCACGGACAAGATATCCTACATCACCAGATACACATGTCTCATTATTTCTGTTGCAACTAGTTCGTTACATTGTCTTTTTTTTTCTCCCTCATAAAACAAAAAAGGACCATCTCACGACCATCTAGACACTTGTTCACCGCTCCTTTTTCTTCTAATAATTACCGCATTTTATGTCTCTCCAAATACCTCTTGCCTCTCTCTCTTGTTTTTCTGCCGGCTTAATTACATCATCTTCCCTTCTCCACCGCCCGCAAAATAAATCCCATCGCCCCGCTCAGCTTGGATCATGGCCCGCGTCCCGACTGGTCTTACACCCTCTCTCACCCATCATCATCCAATAATTCACGTGCCACCCATTAACTATAACATAACACCCTTTTGAAAATGTCCCGCCCGTACGAGAAACTCGCGCGTCTCCGTCGCCCTGTCTCTCATGCTTTTTTTTTCTCCGTGCCTTCGCCACACCACCGCTGCGTTGCGTTGCTTGACGGCTCGACCATAAATCTCCCCACGGGCTTAATCTCCCACCCACCATCGACCGTAGCAGTAAAGACTCATAAATCACACATGGCAAGACAGAATGCGATTAAATAAATGGTTGACTAGACATAAGCCAGCGCTTGTTCATGATGCTAGAATATTGAAAAACAACCTACAAAATGACCAAAAAGACTGATGAGAAAGCGGCAGAAAATGCACAAATTTGACGCCGGCAAAAACCAACAGCAGAAAAAAAAGAACGCCGCACAAGCAAAACCCCACAAAGAAGCGCCTGAAACATGTGATGGAGGAAAAGAAAAAGAGCAAAAAAACAAATGCGAGTCTTTCTTCCAAGCCGTCCGCCCACCTGAAAAAGCGAGGCTGCAGAAGCACAGAGAAAAGGCCCGGCCTGTGCGCACCTTGCACAAAAGGAGACGAAATCCAGGTCCATGGGCCCTTGTGACTGGACTGGGCTGATGGAGCAATTATAAAAATGAAAAACAAGAAACAGCAGTAAATATGGGTATGGAATGCGATCCGACAAGTAAGGAAGACGACCGTGAGCGTGAGAGAGACAAAGGAAAAGATTGCAAAAAAAAAATATACCAACCGGGCAATCGAGCAGTATGGGGCCGAATTCAAAGCTACTCGTTCTCTGGGGTGGCCTCGTTGTTCTCCGGGAACGGGTTGCTGGCATACACAGAGGCCCACACCTGGTAGTGCAGAGTGGCCACATGTGCGATCTTGGTTGCCATCATGGCAATGCCTGCAGTCTCAATCTGCAGCGGCGGCGACGTCACTCCGCGAGAGGGAGTGTATGGCCGGCCAGCAGTTCCGTTGGTGAACAAGTGCCAGGCCTTCATGCCGCGGAAGTCCCGCAGGCGAGGCATGATTTCCCAAGCCAGATGCTGGAAGATGTCCATTTGCACTTGAAGCGCCACCGGCGTGGTCAGCATAGACATGCTAGTAACGAAAGAGGCCTCAATCTCGGAGACCTTGTCCAGCGAAGCCGACGTGTTACGCACAATCTGAAGAGCCCAGATCGGGCCAATGGCATCCCAGCGAGAGACACCATTTCTATGCGAGGATGAAGGCAGAGTGCGGAGGAGATCAACCAGAGACTGATAGACATTGTCACGGTCCTCCTTGAGCGTTGGCTGCTGGGGAGGAGGGGCAAAGACAAGAGAGGCACGAGGTGATGATCTAGGAGATGAGGATGCCGAGTCGTTGTTGCTCAGGGTGACTGACGCAGGTCTGGATGTGGGGGGAGAGTTGAAGTCGAAGTCGACGTCCATGCTACCGGAGAGGTATGAAGGCACGTCTGAAGTCTGCTTCTTGGGGTACTCCTTGAGCAGCTTGTCGTAGAGACGCATGGCGATGGAAAGGGCCGTCATCTCGGAGATTTCTTCGCGGAACTTGTGGATGCGTTCTTCGTCGTGCATAAAGGTCGGGGGAATGGTGGTGTACTTCCCTGAGCTCGTAGTGTGGGTGGTCTGGTGGTGGTGGTGGCTGTGAGTGGTGGGGAAACGGTAGGCAAACAGAACAGGCATAGTCATTTGAGCCATGGCGATACCAAGAATGGCAAGGTCGCCCAGGGCGCGCACGTGCGAGGCGTTGGCGGGCGTGGCAAGCTGGACAAACTCCTTGGTGTAAAGCCGGACGTTCTTAAACCAGTTGTGCGCGGGTACCACGTCTAATCTATCCGAGAATATTTTCTTTTCAAAATATCTCTTTTCAAACTTGACAGTGTCTTCAATGAGGGATGGGCGCAGGCAGCGGATCTGGTGGTTTGCCACGTCAAGCTTCATGGCCTCGAGAACACTGAGCAGATCACGCATGCCTTTTACCATGGTCTTGATGTCGTTTTCACGGTTTCCTTTACTAAGCAGGTTGTACATGTCGTCAACCCAGTCGTCTCTCATAGGGGCACAGTGGGACTTGAGCAAGCTGGCCAGCCATGAAGCCAGCTTCTCCAGGTCGGCAACACCGTGGTTGAATTGCTGCATGAGGAGTTCAAGGTTGAAGCACTCATCGAGGGATTGGCGGTCCCTGCTGGGGACAAGGGTCTGGATAATTTCCTTGACAGCCTTGAGGAGGTTGGGAAGGCACCAGTTGTTGGATTCGCCATACTTTTCAATAAAGGCAGGGCGGTTGACTAGGAACATGCCAAGCTGCTCTTCCAGAGCCAGCCAGAACTGCTCGGCTCTCTGGTTCTTCTTACGGCCCTTGTCGCCGTCCATGTTGGGACGGAAGTGCAGCTCGGGATCGAAGTTGATGTCATGTCTTAGGCGGGAGTTAAGGACGATGCGGTTAACGTCAAGCTCGACGAGAGTGTGTCTGGTGACGGGGGGTTCTAGACAGGAGTCTGAGCTGCTGCTTGATGAGGAAGACTTTGAGGTCTTTGCTGGAGAGTTTGCCCTTGAAATGGCGACGGGCGTGGCGGACTGGGAGGACTTGACGTTGGAGGCGGAGGAGGCAGACGGAGAGCCATCGAAGCGACGGGGCAGCTGAATCTGGGCGAGAGGGAAGGTGTTGGTTTGGCTCTTGACAGAGGTCTGAACTTCGGGCTCCTTTCCCTTGGTGTTCTCCATGCCGCCGCCGGCACCTTCTTCGGAAGCCATGATGAGAGCGTTGGGGTGTTGGAAGAAGAGGAAGAAAAGAAAAGGGGGTGTGCGATGGCGATGGACAGATCGAGAAGAAGAAAAAACTGAGAGTTGTGGAGGAGAAGGGCTGATGAAGACGCAGAAATGCGGTGGTCGTGGTCAAAAGTGTGTGTGTGGTGAGAGGTTTTTTTCCCTTTCTGAAAGTTCTTGTCTGGGCCGGCGAGACGACAAGACTAGAAATATAAAATGAAAAGGAGACAAACGAAAGAAAAAAGAAACAAGACAACTAATGATAGATTGTTAGTTTTAGTTTAGTTTCAGGGTGGAATGGGCGAGATGCGCTGGGCGGCCGGACAAAAGAAGTTAAAGCGAGAGCAGAGGGGAAAAATGGATAAAAAGCTGGTGCGAATGGAAGTGGTTATAAATAAAGCGCTGGGCGCAAGGGAGATAAGTACGCAGAAGGAGCCAAAAAAGTGACAAGGAAGGGACGCCAAGTGGAAATTGAGCGACACGCACAGCACTTGCACTGACTGCACTGACTGCAGTTGCATTGATTGAGCTGAGTGTGATGCTGGAGGAGGGAAGGATGGGAGGAGGAGGGGGTGTAGGAGTGGGAGTGGCCAGTGGTCCAGTGGCAGGGAGTCTAGTGGTTCAGTGGTTCAGTGGTTCAGTGGTTCAGTGGTTCAGTGGTTCAGTGGTTCAGTGGTTCAGTGGTTCAGTGGTTCAGTGGTTCAGTGGCCCAGCGGGCAGGCAGTGGCAGTGGGTGGTCAGGAATAGATCGGGCAGAAAGCCGCAGAAAAGGGCAGGTGTAGTGGTGTGCAATTGCAAGGCAGGAGAGACCGACCATCAACCCAGCCGCAGACAAACGAACGGTCTTTCCTTTTGGTAGGCTGCTTCCTTCTTTCTTTGCTTCTTTCTTTTTTTGGGCGTGTTTCAGAGGGGCAGGAGCAAACAACACAATGACTTGCAATTGCACTTGCACTTGCACTTGCACTTGCACTTGCACTCTTTCCTTGGATAGGCATTGCAGCTGCTCAAAGAACAGGTGGGTGGGCTCCGACACCGTGCATATAGTGTGTATCACTGTGTATACGCTACACTACACAACACTACATGGTGGGGCCGTGGAGGGTGAAGGACGGGAAGACGACGGATATACTGTGAGTGTGATCGGTTGATGGCTTGCTTGCATGGTTTTTTTTTTCATAGTGTGCGTGCTGTGTATGCTGTATATGCAAGAGGGCCAATGGTATGGGCTTGAGAGACAGAGACAGCACACACTCGCAGCAAACAAGAAAGAAGGCCAGCCTGCTGCTGCAGCTATAGAACAACCACCAAGACACACAGACGAGAAAACACACAGCACAGCACAGCACACGCAGCAGTGCCCAAGAACGAGCCCAGGCAGATAGAAAGGTAGAAGGGCCGGCTACGGCGACTCACAGGCAGACTAGCAGCCTGCTGGCCCTCCATCTACCTCTCATTCCGGACTGTTGCCAGTGCCATGTGCAGGTTGGTTTGCAGGTTGCAGGCGTGTTGGATGTGTGGTGGTGATGGTGGTCGTGGTCATGGCGTGGCGTGGCGTGGGGATGGGATTTTGCATGCAGGCGGCCGGTATGGCACAGTTCAGGGTTTGCGCATCCAACAGCCGAGGAGGGAGCTCTGTTCCAGCTGGCCTGGGGCGCATGATGGAATGCTTGCTTGCTTGTTTGGCTGATTGCTTGATTGCTTGATATTGTGCAGATGGTTGTCTCGGTGCGGCCAGCATAAGGAGAAGGGAGGGGTGGTGGTGGTGATGGTGGTGGTGGTGAGAGGGGAGACAGTTGATGTGTGGCGTACAGCAAAAAAGTGTGGCTGCATCGTGGCGTGACTACTTACCCAAATAAAAATAAAAATGTAATCTGTCGAGAAAGAGCGACGAGCTGCAAGCGAGACTGGAACAGCAAAGCGGTCGAATGCAAGCGTTAAAGATAGAGAGTCGAGCAACTGGAAAGAAAGAGAGAAAGGTCTGAAAGAAGGACAAGTCCAGGAAAACCGAAGCTTAAGAAGCAGACAGGAATGGGCCGTAAGAAGAACCAGTCGAGAAATAGGAACCTGGGCATAATATAAGAAACGTATGTCCATACATACATACATAGAAACAAGAGGCACACGCGATAAATTGTGTATTATTCCATAGCGCCTCCGGGCCAGGTACGAAAAGCCACTAGACGTATCACTAAGTCACTAAACCGCCAAATCCAGTCCAAGTCCAGTCCAAGTCGACGTCGATGTCGATACCAAAAAGACATGCCCAAGGAGGGGGGAAGGCAATGAACGGGGGCATGCACCAAGGAAGCAAAGGAAGAGGACGAGGTATGGCGTAGCACGGAGCATATGGAGTGAGCGAAGGAGACGAGACAAGACAAGACAAGACCAGAGCAGAAGGGGGAGACTAGGGCTAAGGCGATAGATAGTCTGGGTTGTTCCAGTGGGCGGAGAGGGCTCTCTGTCTCTGTCACTGAGTCTGTGTCTCTGTTCTCTAACCCTCTAACCCTCCAACTCTCTCCTCTCTCACTCTCTCACTCTTGTCTCTGTGACGCTCTCTCCGACTACTGGAAGGGGCGGGGGCGAAAAAAGAAACCAGACGAACAAAAAGAAGCTTTGCTGACCACCCATCGATAAAATCGACCATTTATTAGCTCATGACGCTCGTGCGCCACTGGACCACCCACTACGCTTCCGAAACAAGCCAAAACTTTCCCGCTGCTGGCCTAGTTTAACTGGCTTGACGACTTGGGACCCTGTCTTGAGCCTGTGTACATATACTAGACGTATATACATACACAAATCCAGACATCCCACTCGGAGGACAGCGTCATAGTAGTCTGCTTCGTGATTCGGCTTACCCACACTGCCCCCGGCTTGTTTTACCTTAACTGCTGATGCTTCTAGTAGAGAGCATCATACGCACTACCGCTCTTCTGGCGCCGGCGCTGGCGCTTCCGCGACCGCCACCGTCACTTACGTCTCTGACTGTGCCTATTTAATTAATTGCCTGCAACTTTGCGGCATGCCGGCTCTGGTTCATCCCAACGGAATTGCGCCTTGTAGTCTGTCACATATTGCCATGGTCATGGATTGCCAAGTTACCGCCAAACTCCCACGCGAGCTCCGGCCTGCGGGTGCGGGTACGGGTACGGGCAAGAAAGCTATGCCATTACTCCAGGCATCTCTCGCGAGTGAGCCACACACTTGCATGCATATACACATACATAGACAAGAACAACATGCGAGCACGGAGTAGCTAACTATGTGTCCAAGTATAAATCAAGCAACGGCACAGCTACTCCAGCTGTTCTTTGCTGCCGTCTTTCCTCAGCCCCTTCTCCCTGATTGCCAAATTAGTCTCCATGATTCATGCATCCTATAAATTCAAAGCCAACAAGTCGCCAAATTACAATCTGTGTCTGTCTATCCAAGCAAGTACACATGTAACTGTAGTCTATGATTGTGCTTCTACAAGTCTGCTTATACATATGTATGCATGTACATAACACATAGAGTCAAATACAAGTTTTCCAATGTCAATTGCAATGAGGCCTTCGAGTGCACCTAATGTCTCTCCCATCCATTTTCCCATGCATGAGCAAAGGAACAAACAATATACCATCACGTCGTGCGTGGCTGTAGGACCCAAGCTTGCAGGAGACAACAAAATACTACCAGGGTCATCCGAAAGGGTTCATTGTCACGTGGTGTTGGCTAACCCTAGGTGTGTCTAACACAAAATCTGAGATGCGCCTGGCGTAAATAATTCCGCTTCAGAATGCTTGTGCTTCATGTCCTTGATTATAATACAGGCCTGACCGGTTGGAGGTTTCAATTTTTTCCTCAGATTTATATTTTGTCTGGTTGTTGGTTTCCTTACACATGATCACCTCGGCCGAGAGAAAAACCAGCCAAGTGTGAGCCGAGTTTGTGCTGGCTGTCACTTTTGTACAATTATTAGTTATATATAACCAACTACAAGACGCTTTGCTCCGTGATGGCTGATTAGCCGCCGCTGCTGATGCACTGTGAATATACCCCCACCATGGGAATGGGGATGGGAATGGGATGGTTGTATGTATGGATGTGTGTACAAGTCCCCAACTGACTATCTCTGCCCAAGTAGCATGACCATGAATGAGAACGGCATAAAACCCACACAACCAAATATCCAGCAGCTCATTCGGATCGAAGCCAATTCAGGAGATGGCATATATCAGCCAGGGGCTCCAATATACAAGCCAGCACCGGATGGACCCAGCCAATTACTACCGCCGCCTAGAGAGCTCCCCTCCCCGTCCTTGGCCTGCGGTTCTTCAACCGCTCAACCAACAAAATCCTTAGTCGGGCCGCTTCAGGGAAGAAAGCCGTAATTGAGATCACTTTAGGCCGCCCTGTTGGCTCTTAGGCCCTTTTTGGGCCTTTTCTTGGGGTACGGCTTTGTCTCTAGTATTGTATGCATTCCAATTTCCTTGGCGACACGCCCCCCCTTTTTCTTCTTTTTTTTCTCTTTATTGTCTTTTTTATTTCTCTGACCTTGCCCCTCTGACTTGCTCAGGCCGGCTTCCCCTGTAAACAAGGCCTGTGATTTTCATAGCTCACTGACTGTCAGCACATTCTGGCGATTTCAGAGCTGGATTTACAGACGAAGTGAAACGTCAGCAACAGTGCGAGCAGGGGAACACAAACACTGTCCTCGGAGACAACGCCTGGAATTGAATGGGCATCAGCTCTAATATCAAATTCAAATTCAAGATCAACATTAACATCAACAAATACTTTGAGGAGCTAGCCCTCCAGAAACACAACGCAACACAACAAAAACATAACCCATACACCCACAATTATCCGAACAACCCTGTCTAGTTGCAGATTCACAAGTTGAACCCCGAGTTGCACATGTTCCAACATTGGAGTGTAGTGCAGTCAGTATCAGTCCATTCTCACACAGCTCTGGCTTTGACTGCAAGAGACTCTCGCTACGCACAGTCGAGGTAGGGTTGAGACGTGGGCCTACCCTCCACAGCACGCACACATGAAATCCAAATATACTTGCGCACATGGATCACAGCCTCAGATACTTGTGCCGGCAGCCATGTCAAAAGCCCATGCACAGAATTCAACCACGAGACCATGTGTTTTGCCTGTCTGCCCAAACGGACAGATCTACATGTAGTTAGTTGTAACTATTTGGAAACACTATGAGAATGTTGCAACGAGGTCATAGAGAATATAATCATATATACCCCCTCCCCTTTCCCCTGTACGTCTTTGGTCCCAGAGAGGAGGTTCGAGTGATACAAGCAGGAACAAGAACAAGTACTGGTAGTTGGCTATGTGTAGTTATCAATCAACTACACACATAAATACATAGTGTTGTACTTTTTTGTACACCACATTCCTCTAGGGAACGATGGCAGCAGATTTTTAAAATCTGGAAGAACCCGCCTGACTGCTAGACAAGAAAGATACGAAGACACACACGGAGATACACGCGGC